>NW_025062475.1:7736186-10136186 GCF_000002995.4 Brugia malayi
TTTCGAAACTATCATTTCATTCTGAAATTTAACTAAATGACAAATGAGCAAATCAAATGAAGTAAAAGTTTAAAAAGATAGATCCTAGGTGTCACATTTTGGTTTCAAATATGCTAAATCTTGAGTATTGATAAGACTTTTCTAAATCGAAATATTGCCAAATTGAAAAAATGGGCCTAATATGACTGTGAAAAAGTTTCAAAACAAAATCACTCGAGGTAGGAAAATTATCATTGTCTTTCACAACAACTAAAAATATTTTCCATGCGAAAGCGTCATATTAAATAATGTAAAATGAGGCGAGTTTTCAATGCACTGAGTGCTGATATATATCAGTGATTTTGTTTATATATATATATATATAGCAGAGCTGGCTATATTGTTTGCATGCTAATTTCACCATATGCATTAAGTTATAAACACTATTTTCTATAAATAGTATCAGAAAACTAACATTTTTTATACTTTGCAATTCACAATCTTCTCTTGAGTCACTTCGCAAAACCTCGCTCATTTTACTAAGAAAGCTCGATACTGTGATAAAATTGAGAGCTGCTTCGAAACGAATAATTTCAATATTTTCATTCACCGGCTTTAAACCACGATAATAAATCAGAGGTCTATAGATTTCACGATGTATCGTCGTCCTACCCATTATGAATATATTAGGTCTAAAAAGAAAATAATTTGTTACATGAATTTAATTGCTTTTTATAGTTTACTGATCATCACTTCTAAATAAAACTGCAAACCGCTGTTCTCTAAGGACCACAGAGATGAGTGTAAAAAGAACTGATATCATAAGGCCGGTCATTACATCGAAAGATACTGTTGCTATACAGCTCACCAACCACACTGCCTAAAGTGATTAAATTGATAATTAGTTCTGAAAAAAAAAAAAAAAAAAAACAATATCTGAAAAACAAAACCAATCTTACTGCATATAACAGCTAAAGTAACAGTTATGAAAAAGGAAGATATAAGCACTAACGAAATCAAATTTTGAGATTCGCCATAATTTCGACAATTCACCGAATTGCATGAAAAGACTTCTCAGACTTACAATTACGATGCAAGCCAGTACGCACTACAATTTTAATCCAAGTTGTTAATTGATCGATGACTGTCTATTAGGAATTTTTGCTGCTTTACTGAATACGGCAACGAAGACCTATTTTCACTACTTACGCATCCTACATTGACACCCTTGATAGACGAATCCAATTATAGATAGGATCCACAAAAGTTTAGGAAAAATAAAACCAAAAAAATGAAAATTAACCATACTAAAGAATGAACCAAAAGAATGAAAACTAACCATAGGAAGAGGTTCAAGAAACGGTCCAATAAAAACAATAACAGTTAAGAGTAATGTATTCGAGAACAAGATATTCAACTGAAACGATTTACAATAAGAACGAAAACAGAGCATATTTAGAACATAGAAAACTGAAAACGACCTGAGTATTAGCACCAGACTGCTCACATACAGCTGACCGTGAAAGTGAACCACCGGCAGGAAAGATCGGGAAAAAAGATGATAATGTATGCATCAAACCAACTGCATATAAATCCTAGCATAAAAACAGATTATTACCTGGAAAAGGCTACTCAGAAGAAGCAGAGTTCAACACTTACAATTCTATACTAATTCTGAATCTTTAACACTTATCTAAATTGGCTTTCTATATTCGAATGATAAAGTCACCTTACAAACACAATGGTTCATTTATAAATTGTATTTGAATCATCAAGATAAACCTGTGTAGGATCAATTTTATAACGCCTCTTCTTTGCGAATAATTTAGCCATCGATACAACAAACATATATGAAATGATTGCTATCGCGAATGCATCATTCAAAAGATATGGTATTAAATCAAAGTTCGGTAGTGATGGTGTCGGAATTCTGTAATCAAAAAAGGTCAAATTATAAACTTTTATAGAGCACGTCTCTAGTTCAATACGAAAAGTGAATCTCTGTGGTGAAATTAATGTATGTCAGATAGAATAGATCATCTTAGATTTCGTCAGCAAAAATGGAAGACAGAATGATTTTGCTTTATTGATCTTTGAAAATGCTAACCCTTGAGGGATATAATCAACAACTTTTACACCATAGTTGCTCTTCAGATCCATATATACCGAAAATATCGTTACCAAAATAACCTAAAAGCATAATCGAAATAGTTCAGAGTGACATCGTCAGAGATATATGCGCCTATATCATACTATCTGTGCTACTATTTAATATTTTCCTAACAATTTTTGAACGTAGAACAGCTTTTATGATGGGATTAAATTTAGCGGTAGTTAGAAATTCTCTGACAACTTACTAAAATAAGCTCAATAGGCAATGGTACAGATGACCGCTTTTTAAACCATGGATTTACATACCCATGGCCAACAAATAAAAATATAATGGACAATATTGATATACAAAGAGTCCAATAATTCGTCTGTGGCAAAGCCAACATCAGATCACGCATCATCTATAACTATCTTCTTTTAATATATTTTGATGATTAACAAGTGAAAACGAAACGACACTAATTAAAAGATAAGAAAAGCGAGTCAAAAGAATATTGTCCAACTATAAAAATGAAAAGATGTTAAGGAAGCAAACAGGGAACATGCACAAATATCGATATTACTTCCTACTTTTAATCAAAAATACATGCATTAATCGAAGTTCGTGAAACGGAAAAAGAAGCGAGGATTTGCAACTTAGTAAAACAAAAATTGGGTGAGTTTCTTAAGACTTACAAAGAATAACATGCTGAAACCAGAATAACGCGGTAATTTTACACCAATGATTTTGTTAAGTTGTGCTGTAAAAACATGAAAAGCTGATCCCGTAGTGAAACCGGAAATAAGAGCATCTGACATGTAAGTAGTAAGGAATGCCAAACCCATCATCGCCATTACTAGCTGAAAATCTGCTATTACTTATTAAGCATGTATACTACATTTCAAAACCGTTCTTATATTTATTTCTCTCTAAAACATCGATTTTTGAAATATGTCACTACAGTCCCTTTAATCGAGAAAAGAAATATTTGCCATACTTCAATTTCTTTCTACTGTTAAATAAAAGACTATTTATTTCTGATTGTTTTAACTCTCTCAAACGGTGACCAGAAGTTTACATGAGTTATAAGATGTTGCATAGCATGGAAATCTCAAAAAAAAAAAGTAGTTTCTAGCATACAAATATTCTAAAGGGTTAAGCCATATAGAGTTATTCAAATTAGATTCTCAGATGAACGTTTTTTGGACCAGGAACGACACCTGCAAAATATCTCGCAGATTCTCACACGTGAATCGATAGTTGGTTTTTAATGAGATGTGAAGCAAGATTCCCTTTCAAACCATCTCTAGAAACTTTTATTCGAGAGTGCTATCAGCACTCTGTAAATTTGATGTATGTCGATCATACTATTTAATAGCCAGTCTCCTAACTGCTTAAGCTTTCCACCTCTATCATGGGCATTCATTCCAAATAGGTCATCCGAAGAAGATTTATCACTCCAGTCATCAGTTGTTCTATTTAGTGGGCTCGATGACCAGTCAACTCTATTTAATCGAACAGCGTTTTGTTTTCTTGGATTCACTGGCTGCTTACTTGAAATAGTCCAACAGCCATAGCGAGCGCACTTGTAAGGGTAACCGGGGAAACTTCATAACCAAAGTTTACTGGACCTACTACTGGTTTTACGACTTCCATATTGGAACCATTTATCACTTCAAAAATCACATCTGGATCAGGTACAAAACGTAATCGCACTGCTCCTACCATCAAACTTGCCACGGCAAAAACACCTGTAAATTTTTTTTAATCAAAAAATATACTTATCAACTCAGCTACGATGCCGTTGAAGGAACTGGGACTGACAACTTAACTGCAGGAATCACGTTTGCACGGCACAATGATAGAAAAAGTAATCACATTTACCTTTTTTAATTTCCTTGTGATTTTGATGTATTCGTGCTGATATTGTGTGAAGGGTTGTCTTTCTTTATCTTATTAATTTTTCTTTATCTCTATATTATATAGCTTATCTTACCTTTCATTAAGAACTACACTTTTCTCGATTTCTCGAATGATTACAGAATAAATGATGTCATTAATTATTAAGAAGTAAGAAAAAGCTACCAATTATTCAGAAATTAAGAAAAACGAAAGAAAATATTGAGACTTATCATTTTTCTAGATAGCACCAGAATCTCCGACAGTGAAAATGACTCCAAAGAATTTCATACACTCCTAAATAATTTAGGTTTTCTTCCATTTCGGCATAAAATGAAATTTCTGCATGCAAAAGTACGAAGAATCTTAAAGCTTAAGGCAAAAAGCTTAAATGCAGAAGAAAAGGACTTGAACTAAACCCATATCGCTTTTCTATTTGCAACAACGAATACTTCCTGCTGCTTCCAGATCTTTTTTATTTTTAAAAGATTATATTTATATCCTCATATTCTTGTGATTAAATGATAGTGATTTAACGAAATGACAGAAGCAGGAATACTGTATCCCTCACCAATTGAAATGTGTCTCGATGTTCCAAAGAATGCATAAAAAGTTGAAGTGAAGAACGACGTATACATTCCGTAAACTGGCGGAAGACTAGCCAAATTTGCGTACGCCATTCCTGAACAAATTTGCGTACGCCAAACACCCGAATTTGTCACGCATGTATTCATATTAGAGTTCTTACTCTTGATCATATTTTTTTACTTATTTACATCAAATGTATAACGATTATAATATAGAATATAGAACTATTTGTATAGAACGAAATACAGAACATCTTGACCACTTTTCTGGCTTTTAAAGAGACACCAAGAAATCAAACTAAAATAGTAAATTTAGATGACTACTGAATAAAAGTTAGGTCTAACCTTGTGGGACTTGCATAATTCCAACAGTTAGACCTCCGATAATATCGCCATTCAAATCTCTTTTCCAATTGTATCTTGGAAGCCAGTGAAGTATAGGAAAGAATGATAACACTGATTTTAGGATATTCCTTGGTAACACTTTCAACTTCACTTTTTCAATGCTGCATAATTTTTCCGCTTGAAGCTGTTTACGTGAATATTCCAACTCAAAGGTTTCCTAAATTACATTAAGTTAATAGTCACAACTAATGGTTCCACAAGTTCATTCTAACAGCATAATTTTCAGGTAATGAATTTTTATTACCATCCCTTTTTTGACCATTAATGTTCTCTAAATTTCTTTACTGTGACTCAGAATGGAAAAGAGCGGAATTTGATTACTGTCATCTGTATAATGCAATACAATGCACAAGTTAACTATATAAATAGGACACAACAACTTCATATGTATCCACGTTAACATGAACGCATTTTTAATTGTGTATTTCCGTTATTTCCTGAAACTATCAGCATGAATAAATGGATGAAATATAGAAGGAAGAAGCTACCGAGGAAGCAAATAGTCTATTATTGCTGTGGAGATTCTACAACACTGAACAGAGCTAAATTCTATCACTGATCTCTGTTGTAAACGGTGACAGGAAAGGAAAGAAAATATTACTACCTGAGAAATAGTTGCCATCCATACAAACAGATTTCTGCTCAGTTTTTCTTGCATGCACAGATTTTACAGGTGCAGTGCTGTAGGAGTGAATTCATTTGTTCACCTTTGCACAAAAAAATTTTTGAATAAACAATAACATGATGTCCTAGTTAATGCTCCAACTGAAGACTTCCCTTAGTGATCTAGCAGATAGCAAAGCCGTAAGCCATAGTTGATATGCTCAAACGTTCAGAAAAAAGTATCTTCTCCTTTATACGACCTATTCGAAAGAACCTGTGCTACACTCTTTTTCTAATTTGATATATCATCTCATCAAATTCACTTTTTCCAGAATGTATATATTATGGCCCAGGTGATGAAAAGTTCCTGTTAAAACAATGATTTGTAGAGAGTGGAGTACATATCCACTATACCAACCGTTCGTTGAAACATCAGTGGAAGTTGTTTTCATGAAACATTTTCCAGACTTGAACATGTGAAAAGCATACGAATAAAGTCACTATTGTGCGTAAGCAGCATATTGGCTAAAGAAAAGTGGAAAAGTATCAGTTGATTTGATAAGCATATCATCGGAGTGTGTTATGCTTCAATAGTACACCGCAGTAGAAGAGATGAAGGCAAATGAATCGATGGAAGTCCGTTTCCAGCATTCAGTCCATTTCGAGATAGATTATAAGAATGTTCTAAGATTTGTCAAGTTCGAGGCCCAGATCAGGAAAATACCCCTCTGTCGCTAACCGAGAGAAATTTCTTGAATATGTGAAATACCTGCTTCCACTGATCAGCGAAGAATTTTTGTCCCATGCCGATAAGACGACTCGTTGGTAAGATCGAATTCAGATCGAATTCAGGAAAGCAACTGCATTACTCTGTCATCTCCTCTCTAGCTGTGTGAATCGAATGAGAGGTCAGAGAAGGTCTTTCAGTCGCACTGACCACCGATCAACGGGTGAGTCACTGTCTTATCACTAGGAATATGCTCATAGTAGTTCTAATCGAAATAAAATCCCACAGACCTGGTTCATGCTCGATTTGACTCTTCCTGTTGGTAATCGTAATGATGATAACACTTCTCTCCTCACTTCTCTTTAACTCGGGAAACCATCTGTCTGTAATATCATGATATAACTATCTTGAGTGGTGTGATAGCCTTCTATGCATTCTTATCACTAGCTTTCCAGGGCAGTTGTGGATTTGGTTTCAAGCAGCTTACCGGACAACTGCATAATTGTATATTTAGAGACAAAATAAACAAAATTTGCAAAAATATAGCAACGGCGGAAGAACTGCATTTCATTTCTCCTTGATAATTTTACGAAATGGGAAATCGTTGTGTATTACAGCTTCTCATCAGCAATTGCTTATTTCGCTTAACACTCTGCTTCATTTGTAGAAAATGTCCAACTTAATGAATCCTGATCCTATCTCGAAAATGAGAATGCCAAGATAAGTGACATACGCCAATTAGGATTGTGATACAGTGGCACAGAAAGACTACTTTTTCTCTTTGGACTACTTCAACAGTTTCATTTCTTTGCAGCGGCTTTTTTCACAACTGCTAATAAGTTAGGACTGATGATAATGACTGGGTTTCGTTTCGCTTTCCTATCAGGAAGAATGAAAGCATTTTAGTGGATCTAATGTTATGCCGAAGCCACTTTAATTACTGTCTTTTAACGCATTTATTAGTTACTTAAGTAAAGATGCGCCAACAAACCGTTCGTAAATCAGCGAAATGCAAAGCAATTTAAGAATCAGAGCATGTTCAATTTATTATATTGGAACGACTGTCATTTTGACTCCATAAAAAGGTTTACTTCAAAGTAGGAGATCACTGGATCACCTAAACTCCCGACAGTTATGATGTATCAAGGAATATAAAACAAAAAACAAGTAATTTAAAAAGTTGTGACTGGAAAAATCAGTGAATCAGGAAGTAAACATACTACCATCTCGCTCATTCCACGTTTTATGCCTTATGGATTCAATTTGTGGAATATTATCAGTTGTCGGAATATTATCAGTTAAATCCAGTAAGAGAAGTAGGTGAAATCATTGAATTGTATAAATTTCAACTTCATAAAACTCTAACTGACTAATTAACTAATCATTGATTGATAATACTATTATATGGCATGAACAATCTCATCTCAAAACCTCTCAAACTGAAGCAATAGGATAACGATGACTAATACAAGCGTATGTGTCATATTTCTTATTCTGTGTAATCAGCCGTTACCGCAACTTTTATCAGCCCTGTAACCCTTCATCTATTTTCATGTCACTTTTTACCATCTCCAATGTTGATCAATCTACTTAATTCAGTTCTTCCTCCACTCAAACCTCAGTTCGCTCACCTTACGCTGGGCAGAGCAGAATGAGACATCAGATGAACGAATCACATAAATATTAGCTTATCTATAGTGGTGATCCTACTTGTTTTTCTGGTGTAGAGTTGAGTCTTAAAAGTATGTTTACATATTAACCACAAAGAAACATGTGCGTAATAATATCCCATTCAGAAATATCAATGAGAAAAGAGAGGAATTAAAAAAGTAATAAACGAATTATATCGTATGAATCTTACAGCAATGATAAGGCATTTACATTTTATCTATTAATTCAAAAACTTGTAACTTTTTCTTACATTTTTAATACGATAATTTCCACTGATAGTCAATATCATTAAATAGGGTTGATGTTAAAAGTGACATTCGGTATATTTGCGAATTAAAAGAGTAAGAAAGTTTGAAATCAAAAATGATCGATGTACATGAGTTGCTTTATAGAAAATAGCGAAAAGATTTGTTTTCGAATAGCAATTTAAATGGGAAATGATGAAACAGAAAAATAACAGAAATGGAAGAGGGTAGCATAACAAGAGGAAAGTGTACTGAGGTGTAAACAATGAGGAATGTTGAATTATTGCTCACTTATAACATTGTTGATATTTGATTTGACTTCTCCTTTGCAGTTCACTGTGAGTTAAACAGAAAAGTTACAAATTATTTTTGATACGTCTGACTTCTCGTATTTAAGGCATGCTAATGTAATGGTAATGTAACAGATATTTTTTCGTGTGGCAACCTCAACTCAAATCTTTGCACTTATATATCTTCCTGGATTATGCTGTAAACTGCAGAGTAATGGAATTGAAAAATACTCATGGTAAGAACTGAAAAGAAGAATAAGGGAAGCATGAAAAAAGCCATCAAATTTTCAGATTGATAATATAATATCATTATTATTATTTACTGCAATTCGAATAATAACAATAGCAGGTTGCACATATCACAACTCCACTTTATTTTCCAAATCATTTCCTCAGTACTCAACTTGTCCAGTATAAAATGCGAAAAAAAATTAAGGCGGCTGCATGCAATGAAGTGAAGTACAAAAAGAAGCATAAAGTTCAACATTTCCTGATGATGTAGAAAGATACAGGAAAGATAATGGCGTTGGATGATGACATGGCGACACTAGTGAACGTTGCACTCTGGGTCGAGTCCATTGGTAGGTAATTCGAACTGTTCTACCTCATTTCTACTATACAAGGGAGGAAGCAGAAATAATCTTTTGAAAATTAAACTGCATGTTGGAATGATCTGTGAATGATAACCACTTAGATTGTTCGGTCATACTTTGCAGTACTTGTTGAAGTAGACATTACTGATACGAAGATTTTAACAATTATTGATTTGTATAAATTAAAACCTAGTCAAATAAAACAAAAATTTAATCGAGTTCAAAATGTTTATAAACTGCATTATTATCTACATTTGTTTGGAATCGGGCAGATAACGGATTTTTGATTTGAAGCCTTCATTACTGATTATGAAATTGGCTGCATTTGTGTGAAGCCAACGAACTGGCGCGTCTTTTAAACGATTATCGACCAGTTGTGGCAAATTCGTATTTTTGCCTTTGTTCGAAGGATGCTTGACGGACACATCTTTTCGCACCTGCAAATAAATAAAAAAATTAGGCATCCAACATATAACATTAAATATTAGTAATATTAGGGAGGGAATGTTTTGGTAACTTCCAAAGCAGTGCAAGGACGTGCAGCTTGTGCAGGTCATCCAGTTGCTTCAAAATGATGATAAAGCACTGATGATACTAAAATAATGAACAGAAATTAGCAACCATAACTGAGAAAATTACTTCAGCGTAGTATTGCACCCTTCCTGGATAGTCATCATACTGATCACAAACATGTTTCACGAGGTCACTGTAACCGGTCTGACCAATTTTCAACAGAATCCAATGTTTCGTTTCATTTTGATAATAACAACCTGTAATTGTTTATTATATACAGAGACACGTCTTTAATATTTATCCAGTTCATTTGAAAACATGACGAATAACAACTTTACCTGTAATCCATCGACCGTTTTCCAAACAGAGCCACTGGAAATAATTCTCTCGGAACAGATCACCTGTATGATATTGCGTATTATTAACCACACATCGAGGTTCTAAAATTAGATGGAAATTCTTACTATTCAGAACGAAGAAATTATGAATGATTCTTATAGATGAAATCATTAAGTCTTCGGATTTTCTACGTAAAGTTCATCCTTACCTTCTTCATATTTAAGCCTGAACGTATTATGACTACAGCTAAACCAAAAGCCATCAATAGTTTTATTGTCACCAGCCTGAATTAATACCTTCCCGGATCGATCGCTACTTTGACAACCCAGAAATTCTGATTGATAACTGCAAATCATTATTGACAGCACTTCATGAGGAAGCTAAATTCCTTGAAAAGAAATGTACTAATCATTTCTTTCATTCCCATCTTTGTATGTGTATAGGCTAGCAAAACTTTTTATACCCGTCCTTTCCATTACATCTGTAGACCCAAGTATCATCGTCGAGCCACTTCTCACCATTTCTCCTGCATCCACCGTTCCAGTCACGACAGTCACAATCCCCTGTAATATTCTTTTCACATATAAGATATTAATAATAATTTCTCAAAATCTTCTATCAATTCTTCACTTGTGATCGTCTTTTTAACAATTTTCTTCATTTCAAAAATTGCAAGAATTACTTGGGAACAACTCATTTTCGAATGAACTGATTTCCTGAATGCAGAAGGATATCAGCAGGAATGACCACATGTATCACTTCTGAAGTTCCATTAAATTTAAAATTTAATGAGCATTAGATACAGAAGGATGAAATGTGCCTCAGATGAAGACGATAAGACATACTAACTAGTAAAACGATAACTACCTTCTCCAGGTATTTTTTATTTCTTTTCCCTATTCCTAAAAGAAGAGGATCTAGCTGATAGTTTTAGATAGCAATAACAAATAAAAAAATATTGAAAAATAAAAAAAAAAAATTAATCCAAAATTTAAAAAATCTTTCTTGGTTATGTGCATTATTGGTAATGAAAAAAATAAGGTTGATAAGTTCCTATCAATGAAAGTGCAGTACACAGTGCATCAACGACAGTCATCTTTCGATAACTTTTTTTTCAGGACAGTTATGAGAAAGGAATAAAAATTCCAGAGAAAAAATTGAAGAAACAATAGATGTAGGGTACATGAAAACGGAGTGGAAAGTAAAGAATTTCGAATTTCACTCTTCGCTAGGAAATTCACTGGCATACATTGAACCCGTTCTGACCCTTCTCTATCCACTGAATCATTCATTACTTCATTTATTGTTTACCGTGATAAATATCATCATCCGTTAACAAAATACCGATTTGTCTTCTGTCATTTATTCTTATATGAATTTCATTTTTCACCAATAAGTCTTCCTTCATTTTTAAATTTCAATATCTGAACAGCCATTGAAGAAGTCTTATATATTAATCAAAGATGCATTCTTCAATACTTATTAAGCTATCAATGCTTTTAATTTCTTTCTTAAGCTATCAATACTTTTAATTCCTTTCTTACATTTTATTTTTTTAATAATCATGACTTTTAATGGCTTCACATGGAAGTAAGATAGTAATACCCAAAAATGATATCCCTTCCTTATTTCAAAGTAACACTACCTGTAAATTTCCAAATAATAGAGATAATGAAACTTCAACATTGAAATCAAACTACACAATAGCAGTAGTTTCGGTGTTCAGTTAAAGAGTGAATTGATGAAAGCCAACATCAAATGTTTTCAATTATCTAACTCATTCTATAAATTCTCGCATTTATGAATTTTGTTTGGTGCTTGATGGGTCAGCTTATGCTTTGAAGACGTAGCAATATTACTACACATCTACAGCTGTGTAAAATTTTAGGCGAAAATTGGAACAAATGAGTTTTGAAATGACACATACAGATAAGTAATGGATGTCTCCTCAACTACCTCAGTTTATGCACTATATCTGTTTATAATGTAATCCTCTGGTGAAATGCAATAAAGACAAAACATGTTAAAAAAATATCTCTCGGAAGATAACCAACTGGAACGACATCAACTATTGAAAAAAGAGCCGCACTGAGAATTTTCAAACTCTTTTCACAGAATCTGCCAAAATGCAACTAACGCATCCTGCACCATAAACAACATAATTAACAAAGCGAGGTGAACAGAATATTCTGATGACTGGCACAATCCTCTCAATTTTTCTCAGTATTATGTGAACATTATTTGGATATATGTAGTTTAAAAGAATTAAATGATTCAATAAAGGAGAACACATTCAAAAAGAGAGCCATTATCTGCTTTCACCTTATATTCTATCAAGAATGCAACTTCTAGATAGTTGTTGATATTTTCCGGATAACGAAAAAAAATAGTACAGTTAACCATCTGTTATAGATTAGTTTTCATTAACAAAGTAACAAAAAGACTTGTATTGCAAAACACGCCACCTTTATGTAAACCAGTTAGCATGACAATAATAAGAGGGTCTGAGATGTATCCGCAGAACACTATTCACTCTCACCCATTTGCAAATATACTGTTTCCTTCAACACTGACGATCTGATTGAAATTAAACCAAACTTAGCCATTCGGTTTACGACTGTCACACAGTTCAAAACACTGAACAACAGTCGGGATTGTTCTCGGGACCACTGGAAATCTATATTTTATTGCATTACAAAAGCATAACACTCAAACGGCAGGAAGAAATTTTCCTAGAATATAGCAATATACGCAACAGATTGGAAGTATTTGGAAAATTTAAATATAAACAAGTCAGCACAATACACAAGGCATTCTAACATCCTTCACTAGACATCTAATAGATATTTAAATATGCATTTTTTAGAAGTAATGCAAATCTATCTGTTTACCTATCCATATATTTAGTGCTTTGTCAGCAGTAATATCGAGGGTAAAAAATTACATAACTATCGTGAAATTTGAGGAATTTTCCAAAATCAAACTACTTTCTTCTACACTGATCTTGAGTAACCTGAAAAACGACAGTAAACTGCTGATTGTAAGGACGTTCACATTCTGCACAGATGAAAGTAGAAGGATAGGAAACACTTTTGGAATGACACAAATGTATACAAATAACTAATAACTTTCTACTGATATTTAGGATGCACTATAGCAATTATAATTACAAACAGGAGGATCAAGGAGAGATATCGTGTCGTTATCTGTTGTGTACCATTGCAAGGTATATCCTGTAATATATTAATTCAGGAACGAGAATTTACGCAGTACATAATGTACGTATGTGAGTAGTAATATATTTAACAAGGACACTTTTGTAGTCGTGGATGTATTAGAGTTATTAACTTTCTTGAGGCCTTAACGAGAACAGAACACAAAAATGTTTGAGAATTAATAATCTTGAACTGATGTTGCTCGTTCATTCGCAAGCATTCATGTTCTTGAAAATAAGTGAGCAAAGATATATAAATGAGATACGTAGAAAATTTGGTCTTCCCTTATTCGAGTAAAAATTTCATGGGATTCAAACTTACTCCGTTTACATTTTCGCAATGGTAATACAACAATTTGACAGCTTTATTGCCCTGTTTGCGTATTCCGTCTAACTGCTTATCACCCGTATATGCACACTCTCTAATTATTTGCGCTGGTAACTCTTCTACGCTCTAAAATTCTTAGATTAATGTAACTGCGAAAAAACTGTTTCGACCCAAACCAAGCTGTCGATCGTGATGTGGCCAGTTATAGTTAGTAAGAATTTCGGCAGATATGGATCATTTTCCACGTCTGAACGTCTTAAGAACTTAAGCAGCAACTTTCGGAGAAGTATATAAACTGGGGATGGAGAGTGGTAAGAATAAATATGTAAATTAATACAGCATACTTGAACAATTTTACGGCATGCAATAGGTTTATTACCGGCATAGGTACCATCCTTCAGTAATGGACATAACTTGGTATATTGATTCAGATCTTTAGCATCACTCGAATCACAGTTTGCATCGTTCGCTGAATTACATTGATAGCATCGCATCGGTCGATCTCTGAAAACATCGTAATCGATATGGATAAGGTTAGATCTTGGAAGTGTGACCAATTTAGAACAGGGTATCAATATAGTTAATTTTATGTTCCGAATAGACAACTACGAGTATACTCAACGAAACCCCTTGGTCAGCAACTAATTCCCAGGTCATGCAACTACATGCTTCTTTAAACAAAGATAAAGAGAAAGCAAGAGAATTTCTATCAAATTATTTGCTCAATCAATCAAATGATTGAATTAGCGCTGATTTGAATTACTTAGGCTAACATTAAAGAATACTATTCCGCTAGAAGGTTTGTAGAAATGTTGTCCTAGTAGTTTCAGATGTAACAAGCGAATAGCTCACGCAATAACAATCAGGCCAACAGCAAATAACAGCAAATTCGTTGTCAACACTCTCATTTCTGAAAATGGATGCAATGAAGAATCTTCCATTCTCTTACTTTACACAAAAAGCAGTTCAGCATAAGCATAATTATCCATAAATTATAAAGAATCCATAAATTTATAAAGAATTATGAAAGCAATATCCATCGCAGTTATTGGAATATCTTGTAAAGATGCTGAAAAGAACATGTCAGTGGTTGATATGTGATCGATAATAATTTAAAAAAAAAGGATGGAAGGAAGAATAATGTGATACGTATTGGTCATCGCGTAAACACCGTCACATAGCGACAATCTATCCACGATCACTGATTGGTATATTAAATGATTAATCTGATCTTTCATCCTAAGATGTCTCTCGTAAAGAAAGGACAGCGGGGAGTGCTCCATCACATTAAACAGTTAGCAAAAGGCATAGAGCCACAGACATTAGGAAATGGACAGAAAAAGAGGAAAGGTCACTCAAGAAAACAAGGATCTATGGACTTCGTCAATTAGACAACAGCAACATAACATGCAGGTATGTCATCCGCTCATATATATATATATGCATACATACATACATACACACATACACACATATATATACATAACAACTGCATTGCTGGTGTTATTGATGTGCAACTGCAGCTGAATGCCGAGTGTAGTGGTGGTAATTAAATGTTGGCTAGCTCGTCGTCTAGCTGTCCTGAAGCATCACCCACTGCAGCAGTGCACAGAGAGACCTCGGAAAAAGACGGAAGAGTGTGACGATGACGTACTTACTGCTCCACACTGATCATTTTTTGATGTCAAGTAGGTACTTTGAAAAGTTCACTTCTTCGTCTCCTGTCTGTCACATGTATTTGCCTCATCGCTCTTATTTCCCTTTCCTTCTGTTATGCTAATCAAAATTTAGCTTATCAGTAGCAAACTCATTACCATATCTCGTTCTTTAAACAGATATGTGTAGAAGAAGTAGGAACGAAGTTCTAAGCGACTTTGTACAGTGAATATTAGTGTTCCTCAGTCTACGTGAAAATTAATTGAAAAATATGTTTTTCTAGTTTCAGTTCATCTCACTAAAATGATAATTTCATCGATTATGGCAAGATTGCATTTAGCACGAACTACTTACGTTCTTCATTTACAAGGAATTCATACATTTATGATTTCCCAAAAGACGTGGTAGAACTTGATTTCTCTTCTTTATAACAGACTATGAACATGTCGCAAAGGTATCATCAATTAATAAGCGTAACAGGCATACGGCGGCACAACTCCGTTTACTTGCATTTCTTCCTGGATTTCTGTTCTTTCGCAACGAGCAACTATTAGACTAAAGAAAGAGCCAGAAAAGAATCTTGTTTAACAGTTGTTCAGGTGTATGCGTCACAATATTCTGAGTCATATCTCCCGAATCATCAGGATACCTTGACTTTGCACTACTGCTCAGCTGTTCCTACCAGTTACTAGCAACAAACGAATAAATCTCACAATAACCCGCCTTCTCCGTTTTTTAGACTCGGAAATAGGTCCAACGTCGCCAGTGACAATGGAAATGTATGGAACTTGAACGCCTTACCTCTCTACATCTACGCAGAGCTTTCCTTTCCTTTGCCTTCATTATGGAAGACGAATATCACTTTATTTGATTAAAGTATAAAAAACAACGAAAAAGAATACAAATGTCATAAAATGCTTGTTTATATGTTCGATAGTATGATTTAGACTTATGTATGTGAGATGCGCACTGTACAAGAGGAAACAGTAAAATAACAAAACAAAAAAGTCTGTAAAAATTTCCCCCCTCCTTCAATAATAAAATATATAGGTGAGATATTGTTATTATTCTATGTCTGCTTTAAAATACCACATCTTCAAAAATGCAAAACTACAAAAAACCAGAAAACAACTTTTACAATAGAAACCCTATAACCTACAATAAGTTCGGAAATTATTCATGAACAAACAGCAGGTGCAAAGGATAAAAGGATAAAGTTCAACTATCCAATCCAATCACTAGGACTGGAGCAGGAAACGATGAGGTTAATAAAACAAAAGAAATATATCTCTCAGTTATTTTGAAATAAGAAGCAACAAAGTCAAGAGGGAATGAAGCAAAAATACACATTCAGACTTAAAATTACGTGAATAACTTCCCTTTCCCATAAGAATATTTAGAGTTTGCATACGGCTTATATGCATAATCAGATGTTATTCATATGTATAAAAAGTTCACCGACATTGTAACAAATAAAATCAAGCAAATACTCAACAAAAAGCTAAGATACCGGGAAAACTTGGACATTTAAGAAAGAAATGCCATAAAACAAAGAAGATACACGTCTTGAAAAAAGGAAAAAAAAAAGCTTACAGTGCAGAATAAACACAGATTCATGCTATACACAAACGCCTTTAAACCAGATTGTTTATCAATAAATAGAGGGTAATACTATGACAGCGGTAATCGAACATATTGAGTAACAGTACTTTGTCTTAAGCACGACCTTCCATTAACGCTACAGTTATTGCTTTCTAGAAAATAACAAATGGCCTGTTTTATCTTTTATCAAGAATTTCATGTCGGAAAAAGCTCTGATACGGTCCTGAATTGTCCCGGAAAAAAAATGTTAACATCAGAATCGCTGTCGTTGTGACATCATAATCCTTCCTGATTGGAGAGATTCATTACTACCAAAAACTGGTTGAAACCGGTAACATAATTACTTGTTTTCATTTTTCATCGAATGGAAACCAGAAAGCTGAAATGTAATCATATATTTTCTGTCTCAACCTCTATCAACGGTTTCTGAAATGTTATACGCTCAGTATAATAATAAACCAGCTTTATCGAGTATTACCTCGGCAACTTAACTTCCAAAACTATGCAATTATAGACAATTTGCTTGTCTGAACACATGTACCTGAACAGATCTAACAAGAAATTTTTCAAAATCACGCGAAAATTGTATTTGTATTCATAGAAATCATTCTCTTCATTCATTAGTTCTGATATTTCAAAGCAGAAGTTGTGAAATAAAAAAAAAAGCTGTGACATTAAATCTAAAAGTATACCCGAGGAAGCAAATAAAGCTAATGAATTTTCAGTCTTGAATAATTTCTGTCATAAAAGAAATACAAATACCATGGGGACAGAGAAAATTCTCGGTGAATACGGTGAAGCCATAGACGGTCGGTCATAGTCGGGTACAGATATTGATTCACCGTTATTCGAACTCAGTTGATCGTCATCAAAAGCATAATACATAGCTGCAGGACTTGGTGCAGCAGATACTGAGTGAACACTTTCTAGTAAACTCAGACTTTCTGCCGAACCAGTAGCAGATGGAGCAGTGCTTGCCGCTCGAAGTTTGGAATGACTAGATCCTGACAACTTAGAGGCTGTTGATGCTGATTTTGCGGCTACATAATCCCTAAAAAAGATTGTAGTTAATAGAAAAACACTGTCGGTTATCATTCGAAGAACAAAACTGAGCAAAAGTAAAACAGATTAATGTTAAGGATAATTTAAGGTCTATTATAAATAATTGTAAACATAAAATAAACCTGTACTGTTGGAAACGTTTTCGTTCATTTAATTCGTATGGCAGATGCCGCCTCGATATGTTTGCTATACATGAGCATTCTGCCAGATGCGTGCATCCTGAACTTTCCTCGGATACCAATTTCAATGGCTTTCGTTCCCAACTAAAAGAGCACAGTCATTTAAACCGTCACTTCATTTAAACCAAAAATAGATTATATTACAGTTATAACCTATATCACTCTTTCAACAGAAAAAAATTCATTCGCAAATACGATGATCCTTAACTAAGTTAAAACAAAAACACAGGAAAGAAAAAATGAAGATCTCAAAAGAAAAAAAGAAATACTTACTGTGGTATACAAATTTCTTTATAATCAATTTTCTGAGGGAGGCCGGGCATTGGTTCGACAAGACCATCTTCAATGTCATTTGTACGAAGCAGCCGAAGTCGATGGTTAGTAAATTTACGGTTCCGGAAGTCTCCATTCCTCTTTCGATCAAACGATCTTCCCACAAGGTTTTGACCAGTACGTTTCAACGTTGACGGTCGTTTGGACTAGAAACATTGGTATTAATTAACCAAGCATTTAGATTAAATAAGGCTAACTTGAAAAATAAAAATAGAAAGGAAGTAATGCCCAAAGTCAAGAACCTAGAGTGTTTATTTAGTTCGTGCTATGGACAAACAGCCACTTAATCTCGCATAATGCTCATTAAAACTCAAGGAGAGTCAATAACTCGAAACTTCAAAGATACTTCGGCGAGTTTTGTACTTTTCACGCATAGCTAATTTCTATTACATAAACTATTATAATATACATTCATACAAATATGTGTGAGTGAATTTTAAGAACGAAAGATAAAAATAATTCAACAATTACATATGAACTTCGATGGGAATAATTTGTAGGCGGTTGGTACTCCTCGTCATCATCATAACTTTCTTCACTCTCACTTCTCTCTCGTTTCCTTCGTGTCTGTCTATCATCCACTATAACTGCTTCCTTTACCACCATCTTTCGTTCCTCCAAAAATGTAGTCCATGTAGAGCGATCAAATCTGAAAATTTTTACAGTTATAAAAAATACTATAACACATATGTACACAAATATAAAAACTCATACCTTTTACGCAAATGTATTAACGGTCGAGTCGATCTTCGAT
The DNA here is from genome assembly GCF_000002995.4 of Brugia malayi. Taxonomy (NCBI): domain Eukaryota; kingdom Metazoa; phylum Nematoda; class Chromadorea; order Rhabditida; family Onchocercidae; genus Brugia; species Brugia malayi. Next base: position 7,755,258 of record NW_025062475.1, read on the forward strand.
GGCAGTAGACTTCAGCACCTCGTTCTATGGGTATCGCTGTAAAAATAAAATTCGTATTTCAAATATTAACTAACAAATTATTTAAAATTCTTTACGATCCACAATGTTTCTTTGCTATGTTGAGGAATACATGATCAATGGATTAAGATTCTTCTTATAATATAATGTGATAATAAAAAGCAAATTACAAAAGAGAGCTATATTTACATACATCACTGGTCAAATAATACTTAACATCACATATGTTTCAATTTTGAAAGAGTTATATCTGTTGTATATATCTTTCAAATTTCCTGTTTCCAATACTGCGAGTTTTAATGACAATCATTAGAAAGACCTGCAAGCAAAGGAAGTGGAGGAAAAACTCGATTATCCACAGCAGCGTATGACCTTACGCGTTCGCCAATATCCAATAATATAGGAATTTCATGTTCAATGAGACCGTTTTTCCCTATCCTGTCCATCCTAAAGATATTATACATAAAGGTTACGCACAACAGCATAATGCATCCAGACGTGACTTTTTTTTCTTTTTTTTTTCAATGAATATATTTCAGTGCAAGAACTGAAGACGAACTTCTTCCTTTTTAGAAAACGTCGTCTTTTACCATCAAATGGTAAGCATCTTGCACAACATTCAGTCAAAGCTTCATCATTCCATGAATATACTTTCTTCTTTCGTCTTCGAATATTATTCAGCTGGAATGAAGTACAGTTTTACAAACCTCGAATTACGATGACATAACAGATAACCAAACTTCAAAGGCTAACCAAATCATTTATGGACTATAAAATGGAGAATTTTTGCAAGGTTACCTAGAAATCTCTATCACAAATGATATTATAGCTCATATCATAGTCAAAATTTTTATTTCAAATGTTTCAGGATAAACCAAGATAAAAGATCTCCATTTATTACATCGGGTTATGTGTTTGTGCTTCAACCAAACAAGACAAATCTGTTAACTATCTCTTACAAAGCGTACTTACCACATAAATATACCATATGCTATTACCAAACAGCACTAAAAATCATGGATTAACTTCAGTTATCTTAGAAACTGCAAATACGCAATACCGCGACATGTACACACGATGTAATAAAATGAAAATGAACCTGGCGATAAACAACACTTAGTTTTTCTTCACAGTCCTCTTCCATACAAAGAGCTTTTGCATCCAGCGCACCCAAACGAACTCGCTCATCAAAATATGCAGGAGACGATAAGCTCCTGAACAGGTCATCTCCATTGAAATAAAAATAAAAAAAAAAAAAAAGTATATCAAACAAATATAATAAGTAAGTACCCGCATGGTGGATAAGCACTAGATGTTGATGGCATTTGTTCCTCGTTTTCGCCATTACTATCTTCAGAATCTGTTGCATCAATATCCATAACATATTTCATCAGCCGTCTGTCTGATTCCCCAGATAGGCTAAAATACAAAGCAAACAAATATTCAAGATAAACGAAACTACCAGTTATGGAATCCTCTACCTTTCTAACATTACATAGTTTTTGTTAATGGACTTTAAACTAATGCCTTGCCACATGGAAAACATCACTGTTCTTGCATGAATATAAAAGATAAAGGCCACCTCTCCCTAATGAAGTATTTTTTTTGCAGGAAAATAGGCTTTCAATGGGGAAAGAAACAAAATACCTTAACATACAAAAAAAGAAAAAAAAATGTACGAATTATGAGCATCCTTAGCTAGTTTTTGAGTAATAATAGCCGAACTATCACCGAAAACATGATCCGAAACTTCTTTTGCCAGAAAATCATTAATCGCAAAGTGATTCTTGAAACGCTGTAGTAAATTAACCAACTGACTGAGATGAGCACGCTCAAGCTGAAAAAAAAAAAACCAATGTGAAAATTCTTGGACTAATTACTACTAATGTATAATGAGCATTTCAAAACTATTTAGAAAAATTCTTTGTAAAGACACTGAATCCAACAAGTTAAAACAAAACAAAACAAAAACAAAAAAAAAAAAAAAGTAAAAAACGTACATGTGGTACGCTTAACGCAAGTCCGTTTTTGTCACGTAATTTTCCAATTTTCTCTTGCAATACTTTTCTATTTAAACCATCTTTATAGTCCATAACAGTACTAAAAATTTGAAAAACTATAAAATGTAGAAAGAACACAAAGATGTAATCAAATACATTTAACAATATATACCAGAGTAACTTTCAAAGACAAATCGTAAGAGTAAACTTAAAACTTTATCTTATCCGAATCCTACAAAATGAAGTCAATTATTAAATTTGATTTATACTTATATTATTTTACATTCCAGTCATATTGCTTCCCCTAACAGTAATAATTATCAAGTTATTAAAAACTATGAAACAGAAAAATGAAGTAGAAAGCAGGATATATCAAAAACTAAAGAAAATTGAATCCTCCGCGACTACACTGCTTCAAGTAAGAAATATTAAGTCCTATTTTATGTTTTGTGGCATGGTGAATCGCTAGAAAACCTTTTTGCACACTGCAAAATTGACAAAAAATACCTAAAAAGGAACAGCTCATATGTTCTTATGGAAATAATTTACCTAGAGCTGATTTTTTTGGGATAACTTCGTTTTGTTGCAGTTCTCGATTCATTTACATCGTCCTGCACCGGTTTTCGTAATAAATCAAGAGCTTTATTCAAAATTTGCTCATTAGGAATTTGCAAATGATCTTCGCCTGCACTCACAGCTGGTAATGATGAAGACGACGCAAAATGTGCAGTCGTTATTCGTTCTTCCTAAGTAAGGCCATCAAGATTTTATTATTAAAGCAAAAAATCAAAAGATTTCTTCAATGTTTGCATGAAAAAAAGTCCAGTTTGCAATTTTGTCTCTATATTTTTACATTTACTAACCACTTTAGCAAATACCTGAATTTTTTGCTTCTTTTGTTGCATGTTCTCTACGTTCCTGGAAATTTCCCGCTCTGGACGCGCCAGTATCTCAGTGGCATTGGTAAGCATCGAAGTTTTGCGTGAATTGTAGAGCTCTGAACGTCTATTAATTCGAAATGTCAGTGATGTTTGAGCCAAAATAGAACCGTAATGATTTGGTGATAAAGGAGCTGTGTTTATTAGCGACCGTCGAGATATTCCTTGATGAACATCAACCTCAGAAAATAGCTGTTGTTTATGAACATTGGATGAGATCTTTCGAGGCACATCCGTGCTTTCGACATGTTGATTTCTGTTCCCATAGGGTGTACAAGTAGAATATTGCATTGGGATATCCTGAAAAAAAGCATAAACAAACTACGCACTTAAGGTAATCGAGCTTTTACTGTTCTCCAGTTCTTGTAAACATGTTTACCAATTCTTGATAAAATAATAAAGCTTTTACCTTATTTATTCGATAAAATGTGAAAAACTTCGGAGTGTTTATTCAATCATTGCATTTTAAAGAAAGCAGAACGGTGCAGTACTAGTTTTTATTTGCAGCACTAATTTTTTTATTGACTAATCACCCTAATCAACCAAACCAACAGTAGTTCAGGCCACTTATTCTCTCAGTCTACATCTTCTTTCAGATTATTACTCCAAGATAAATTTTCTGCTGAACTTGACAGTACTCAGAACTTATTTCACATTACTACAAACCTTTGAAAATGATAAGTGAGAAACAGTGCAACAGTTATTTCTTTTATATAAAACTACCATATACTAAGGACATCATAGAAATATTTCCTTTTATGTGAGAAAGCTATTGGCAACATACCTTGTCAGGTTCTTTTAAATTATTAGCAGAAATCTGACTCGAATTTCCCATACCAACTGATGTTTGCAGATTACATTTTCCATTTACTAAGCTCAATGCTTCATTCTTTTGTTCACTACCAGTATCTTTTGGTGACAGATCTTTTGAGGTAGACGGTTCAGGATCATGAGGACAATTGCTGGAGTCAAAGCAACGACTCTCCAACGGCTGTTTTGTGGTCAATACTGTGTTCGTAACAACTGTTGAAGAAACCTAGAAAATTATAACACGTCAGTTCTGTTCGTTTCTAAACCAAATATTACAGAACATTGAGGGATTCACTTTCCACAATATTCTTCGGTTGATTTAAATGCATGAGATTTGCAATTTTTATAACATTGTTACTGTTTCATAGTTTTTTTTTTTTTTTTTTATAAGTGTTGAAATATAGAGAGAAACAAGACAAGGAACGATTTTCTGAATTATGACGACCTTATACTTCGGTTACTTGATCAAGTTCAAAAAAATCTTTTTGTATTACTGAAATAATTCGAAATAAATATGAACTGACCTCAATTTTCTTTAACTGATGAGCTGAAAATACAAATGGATCGGAAGGCACATCTTCGTGAGTTTCAGACAACTGCATTCCATGCCTCAAGTTTGAGTGTTCAGAAGAAAGAGCATCTTTTACTTCTGGTGGTGACATACTATGATCCAGAAGCAGCAAAGGACGTCGCAAAGTTGTTGTGATTTGATCACTACTCATACCAGCAGCCTCATCATTACAATCATTTTTGATACTACGCATCTAAAACTTCATTTTGAGTTACTATAGAAATTCCTCCTAGCTTCCAATAGGGCAAAATACCTATATATTCCATTTAAACACGCTGTGCTTTCCTTAATTTTACCGAACTTATCTTTATGAAAAAGAATTTCGATCTCCTAGAAAACAAAATAATAAAATACATATCTGCCCAATCAAGTTACAACACTAATCTTGGTCACAATATAAAAAGAACCAAAAAGATTACAATGAACTGTTCACTATTGACCGGCGTTGCTGATAAATCAATCACAGTTCCGAGTCCCATTGAATTCTCCTTGCACCCACCACCGCCTCGACATAACACAAATTCTTCCGCTTATCCTGACGGCCTCCAAACTAAATTCGTATGTCCTGAAATGTCAGAACAATTCTAAGAAATTTAGCAAATTGGACGATCATGTTTGTAAGAACAGCTTAGCGCACAAAACTGCTTTTAATTCATCGAAAATTTTTCTAGTCAGTGGGAACTGAACGTGAACATAACAAAATTGAGCTACACTCATATCCTCGATATCAGAGAAATCTTTTGTAATTTATTTAATTTCCACTATGTCCTAATTTTATTTCATTATCTAGTAAACATCCTTCAGCGCCAATCAAAAATTAGGACAGGTTTTCCACAGACTCAAGTTCTAAAAAATCTTATTTTCAGATTTCTGAAACAAAATACATTGGCTAGAACTTTCGTACCCATATTTACCGAACTAAATATAGATTCCTTCATTATTCCCATATTAACTCCCATGAATTTCACATTACGGTCCAAAAGTTTGCCGTAGTTTACCACAACAATAAATCACAAAGCCAATACTCGTCAAATATGCTTAGGAAATATATGCATGAATTGAAGAAGCTTCCAAGCAGTATGGCTAAATGTAGCGAATAGAGCAACTATGCAACGATGTCTATCGCTATTCATACAAATCTGATGCACAAATGATATTCATTAGTGACTACAGAGAAGTCCCATTGAAGTACGTGCACCGTCATGAGAAACCATACAGATATGCGCAACTGACAGATTCATTAAAAGCATATAATTAATATAAGTGATATAAAGGGATGATATGTAAACGCGAAATTCACGTAAGATGAACCAGGATTGAAAACTACTGGAAAAAGAGTTCCGGAGAATCACTCTGGATCAGGAACAGTGATATAGGTAGAAACCTCTCGTGCGGAAGAGACGAACCACCCACCTAACCCTGCCGCACCGCCACTCCGAACCTCTCATTGATGCTAATGACGACGCGACGCGACCCTGTATGTGTACACATCTGCACTTATGAAAGAGAATAGAATACAAAGAGTGTGATAGAGAGGGAGGGTGTTGCGAAAGGATTGAGAAATAATGAGCATGATGAACGAACATATAGAGGAGAGAGGAAGAGGACGCCTCGCATCGTGCGCACACCGCTCGCACACACGTTGGGCGGCACGCACCTCGCCCCTCTCACTTTTGAATCTGTGCACTGCGAGTCTTACAGCGATAACTACCGTATTCCAGTAATTTTTTTAGCCTTGAATTATTTGGCCAGGAATGCGGCAGTCTCTCGGTAGGGCAACCAGTGGTTTGGTGGAATCTCGGGGACACCTCGGTGAAGTTGGTATGCTTCCTTGTTGTTATTCCAACGTTGCTTTCAGTGACTATGAGTTGCAGGAGTAAGCTATGCAGTAAATCTCAAGATAACTATGTCAAACATAAAGGAGAAATATGCTGACTTTCTGGTGGATGGCGCCCAGGCAGTGTCGCTAACCTTTGGTGAGCATCGCACCTCACTTCTATATTTTTCATATTTTTCATTGCTGTCATTACCGATGGTCACCTTGCAGTATCCGATATGAGCGAAGTGGCTTTAGCGCAAAGGCATCATCCCGAATACGTCTACCAGCACTTTGGAGAGAAGTAATTCGTTGCATATTTTGCTCTGATTTTTAATATTCATGCAGTCATTATCTCAACATAATCTCGATGACACTTGCAAGTAGCAATTTTCCTATCTGACAGTGCTTGTTTATATTTTCATGTGAAGCTAACAGCCTGTAAGTATAACCTATGAAATATGTTTTAGCGAAACAATATTTGGTTACAAAGATCTAAACGTTGTTATACATTATACCGACGCATCTATGTATATCTACCCAGAGATTAGTTATACAGCCGACATAACATCGTTCACTGCGGAGTTCAAAGTTCGTCTGTTTTCTGACTCATTTAAATATCCCAGATTTATATGTTATGGGACTTCTTTTTCTTTTTAGGCTGATAATATAATTCAAAAATTAAGCGAACAGCTACCAGCTGAACAGATGGAAATGTTATGCCAGACAAGTGCCATTTTCAAATCTCGTTTGGATGATCAGAGAAAATTTTTACCTTATGGACAGCTTCTTTCCAAATTTATCGTTAGTAAGTTATCTCCATTTGCAAGACTGTTGATACATAATAATATATTAGATGTATTAGGCGGTATACGTTCAGATTTATGTTCCTGAGTTCTTTTTTGAAAATTAAGCTTTTGGAGATCTTGTTTTTTGTAACACTTTATGTCTGGGTGATTTTAATTTACTGTCTAGGATTTTGCAATATTTCGGAAATAAGTAGTGGTCGAAAATTATGGTTTTCCCTTAATTTTGAAGTTTCCTCTGGTGTGAAGTATGACAGTAATTGATTTCGGTATAATTTTATGCTGAAAAGCAACTGCTTATTCATATAAATTCCGCCAGTTCAGGTAGTCGAGAGCTGCAGGTCTGGATGATAAACGAAAGTTCACCTGAATTCGATGCATATTTAGCTCGGGTTCAGACTCTTGCCTTATGGTACATTGAAGCTGCACAATACACAGATAATAGTGATCCACGATGGCAGCATTATTTCTTGTTAGTTTTATATCACTTTATCATACTTTTCGACATTTACTAGATTATTGCATGTATTTCCAGTTCTTAAGGGATGTCAATACCATCTTGACTTTGAATACGATGGGCTGATGATCTTTGTAATCGTAAATACAGAATGATGTATATGTTGCTTAACCTCTGCTAATACCAAATGCTGATGTTTTTACCAACATGTTTTTTTCAAGTTCCTGTTTCAGATGCTAATCTTTTTGTTCCAGGTATGAATCATTTAAAAGAGATGACGGTACTTCCCGTGTTGCACTTGCAGGCTATGCATCACTTGTTAGGTTTTATAATTATCCAGATAAAATTCGACCTAGGATTGCGCAGATTTTACTGTTGCCACATTATCACGGCGCTGGTATTGGTGCTAGATTTTTGAAAGCAATATATAATGACTTAATCCAAGATCCGAAGGTTACAGACATTACAGGTTAGTATTAGTTTTAGCATTTGACATTTTTCTGGGGTTAAAAGTTCTACTAATTATGTAATATTGAATTGATTTGAGTCGCTCTCGTTTTAGTATATTCGCTATTTTCGGAGCTGGGAATTTTGTATGTCTATAGTAGTGCTTTTTCATCATATTGAAATGGGAGAGAGACACCATTTATGCAAGATGTAATTGGACAGATTACTTAATAGTAAGTGTTACAGAACATTTAGTTTGTTTTTTACCACTTATTGTTGATGGACGCCCCAATTAAATACTTCCGGCAGTTTTTAAATTTTTCATCTCAAAACTGTTTTTCAGCGGAAGTTCCTGCAGAATCTTTTATAACAACTCGAGATTATGTAAACTGCTCTAACTGCTCAACTTTGAAGGAATTCCATGCAGATAATCTTAAAAAGGGCTTCACCGAAGAGATGAGAAACGCTGCCTTATTACGGTTTAAAATAAATCCAGTAAGATTTTCTATAATTGAATAAATCCAGTAAGATTTCTCTTATCGGTACTTTTTTATGATCAAGTTCCACTTATGTATAAAGTCATTATGTGCACAGAAAGAGGAACTGTGTAGCTTTTTTTCATAAAATAAGTTCTGTAAAAGTCGGGAATCAAAATATCACTATTCGCTGAACTTTAACTATTCCAGAAACAGGCACGACGCGTGTATGAAATACTACGTCTGCATCATATCGGTGTCCGAGATGAAGAAGCTATGGAAGAATACCGGTTGGATGTAAAGAAAAGACTTGAAAAACCTTTTAAAGCTAGTTTTTATTTCATTTGAAATATACCTGTATCTAACAACCAATAGGTAGACGCATCTGTATAAAACGAGCTTTCCTTCTTTTAACTGTATTTTTCCTCATTTCGAGTGTTGTCATTTCGATTTTCTATTTGATCTAAGATGGGAAAGACATATGAGCTGTAGACAATATAAAGAATTTTTTTACTGCTCGTCCAAAACTCTTCTTTTTTGTTCATCTGAAAAGTTCCAATTTTTTCTAGTCCTAGCATGCGAAGTTTTTATTTTTTAAATCTCAGATCCATTTCATTTGCAGCGAAGCGAGCGTGACTGGAGGAAGCTATCAAGTGTTTTGGATGAATATGAATATTCAGCGGTTGTGGCCAGTCAGATGAGTATGGAGCAGAAAATCGCCAAACTGGAACAGCTTTATGAAGAAGAACTAGCCGCTTATCGAACTGTCATAAGACGATTGATCAATTTTGCTAATGGTTAAATATGTCGGTTCTTTCACGTTATTTCTCGATGTTTTAATCGAGTTTCTATTTGTTGTATTGCTTTGAGTTGTGAAAATACTTGGAAGAACACTGAATTATTTGTGAGGCGGTGGTTGCTTGCCTCAATCAATTGTAATTCTTAAGTAGTGTTCGTGACGGGTTTTCCGGAGAGAAATTCAGATTTATATGAATTAGTAATCTCATTCATTCATTTATTCAATAAACGATGACGTGCACGTATTTTGAATTACACTTGAATAATGCCATTATTCAAAATCTGAGCTTCAAAATAATTCTATGAAATGTAATGAAGACAGGAGAAAATGTATATGTTCGGATCCAAATAATGGATGCAGTTTTCGTTAGGAGTAAAATTCTATTCTCTGTAGGTGATCTCTTCTGCACTTCTATCACTTATCAGAACATGGTATTTACAACTGTGATTTTTAGCGTACTATATCTGGTCTAGGATGTTTTCAAGCCTAAAGTTAGTTGGATTCGAGTGTTGTACTGGTGTCTGTAAGTCCTTATCTTAAGTATTTGAATTACGCATTGCAGGAGATTGAGCTGTGTCGTGGAGTTGCAGTTCTTTACCTGTATAAAAGTGATACTTTTTAATGAAACGTGATTTGCACTGTGGGTGCACTAATTGGAACGACGTTTCCGTCATTCATTTCACTTACACATGAAGAGGGCATGGGTTGTGGCGCGTGGTGAGTGGGTAGAAGTCTGGTTGAATGCACGGGGACGAGTGATGTTCTTTTCTGTTATAATAATTATTATCCTTCAATTGAAAGAAAAAAATTATGAAAGGGAATGTTGGTGGGAACTGTACACTACAGTATTGAAATATTAATAGAAGTCAAGGAAAATAAAAAACAGATTGCATAAATCGGTAACATCACGAGGAATATTTAAAGTTGGCGAGTAATACTGATTCATTTTTATTTGGAATCTGAAGTTTTCGTGTCTAGAAAACATTCGGCTAATCATGGTGTGAGCTAAAAAAAGTGATCTGAATGTATGCCATCCTTACACGTCCCGATTCACTGAGATATTCTACTTCCTTTCTAGAGGAATAACTTCAACCTATTCGATCATGGAGTTGGGTCTTAATTCATTGAGCTGCAAAGTTTTGCGGATTGCACTAAACGCTAAACCTAAATTATCTTAGAAAGAAAAGATCTTTTCTGAATGATTTCAATAATTTCTTATATGTATCAAGCTTAAGCATAATAAGATGAGAGAACAATAGAAGAGATGATAATTCATAAGTATTTCAGATACGAAGATGGTTCTCATTGGAGCAGCAATTATAACAAAGACGGGGAAACGTATGCTTCCATTTCTATCAAAATATTTGTGTAGAATGTTTCGAATGTTTTCAGTGAATTAGACCCGTGTAATAAAGTCTTACTGATTTGATCAGTAAGTGAATGTTCATTAATCTAAGATATAGATGAGCTTTCGGCAGTACATTCAATTTGATTTTGTTTTTCGCTTGTTAGATATGCTACTTTTTTAGCGCTTTTGGCAAGAGTTTTCATTTCGGACATGACAAAAGCTCGGTTAGAAGGATTGTTGGATGCTTTTCCTAAGTTAATTGCTTCGGACAGATGTAAGTCCACTTAATCAAAGAGTAGCTGTTTTCATTTCTAATAATTATATGTAATAATTAAGCTTGAAACTTTAAACTGTGTTTAAAACGAATTGTAAAGAATTATTTATTTTAGCACAACGTCAACACACTTTCATTGAAACGGACAGTGTTCGTTATGTTTTCCATCCACTGGACAGCGTACACGTTGTTCTGATCACCACTAAAGCTTCGAATATTTTAGAGGATTTAGAAACTCTTCGACTTTTTTCAAGAGTGGTTAGTTGTCGTTTTTTTAATGATGACGAGGCTATTCTTATTAATTAGTAAGTTTGTGAAGGTAATTTCGGAAAGTGAATAAACAGTGATGAGAATTACTTCAATTATTTTTAAAAATAAATACATTTATAAATAATCACGTGTTTTTTTTCAAAATTATCTTCACAAAATTACCTTCACAAACCTATTAAAAATAATACGTGACAAAAAATAGTAATTTACTGCCTGTGACTTCTTATTTGTCAAGGGGTTACTTAATAAAACCAGAGGATTGGAACTCTAGTTAATCTTTTATTTTTTAAGAACTTAAGTTCATTAGAAATATACCTGTAACATATTACTACATCTATTTGTTTCTCGTATTTCATGACTTTAGTTTTTCAAATTACATTTCAGATTCCGGAATATTGTCGTTCGAATGACGAAAAAGAAATACAGATAAATTTATTCGACCTAATATTTGCTTTTGATGAAATTGTCGCCCTTGGATATCGTGAAAATGTCAACCTGGCACAAATACGCACGTTTACGGAAATGGATTCTCATGAAGAACGAGTGTTCAACCAGATAAAGATTGTAAGTTTTTTTGAGTGACATAGGTTCATGTTAATAAGATTAGATGGTAAGTGTAATTTGTCATTCTATGTTTCATTCTTTTTTAGGCTCAGGAGAGAGCTGCTAACGAATTGATGACGCAGAAAGCCATGGAATTGAAGAAATTGAAGGCAGAACAGCGAAAATCAGGAAGAAGTATTTTATTCTAATGATGCATTGTTTTATTTAAAAATACTTGCATGGCTTATTCTTAATCTGTGGATGATTTAGGTATGGGAAGCACCGCAACAGCTATCAGCTCTTCATCGGTACCTTTAACAGCAGTTATCGATGATACGCCTGTTCGGCTCGCTGTAAAACCAAAGGCACTAGCAACTATACGTGGCAGTGGCAAAGCATTGAAGCTTGGCTCCAAAAATGCTGATGATGACCAATTTTTAAAACAGCTGAGGAGAGAAGGTCGGTCATATATATAGATTTGCAGAAGTACCATTAATGAACTTCAATAATTTTGGAATATTGAAAGACATAAGTCCAGTCATATATAGGACTCCATATAAAAAGTTCGACATTTGACGGTTGCGATGAAGTAATTTTTTAAGATTATCATGTACTTTTCATTTAACTAATCTGTCATAGTTGCGTGCTTTCCTTGCTCACAACTGAATGTTCCTGTTTCAATTTTTGTTAAGAATTAAATTAGTATATTAGAAGACTTTTCATCCATAATCAAACATTGCAATGCAATAAAGGGTTAAGTCATTACACTTTACCATTTACTGCATATTTTATTCAAGGGCAAATAGTCGATACTCCTTTGCGTGTATCAGACATTACTGATGCAAGTGATCGAAATGCATCGGAAATCGATCCATCTATTGCTTCACACGCTCCTGTTCATATTAAAATTGAAGAAAAACTGTCGGCCTCAGTATCACGAGATGGTGGTCTTGAGAGTGGAGAGGTATACCATTTTTGTATTTAGAAAATTTTTGGGAAGGACACTGAATTTTAGTCGAAAAACATGAAACATGGATCTTATATTTTATATTTCTGTTGTGTGATCTGTTTCATTGGTACAAGGTTTTATCGATTACTTGAATTTCTTCAAGTTTAAATGAGCGTATCGATAACTGATTAGGAATATGACAACACTGCTAGCTGAATTAAAATTCTCAATTGTTTCGTGTAGTGTAACTATACAAAGTCATTTTTTATTCGCATCATTCATGATTATATTTCTTTTTTTGAAGGTATTGGGTAGTGCTTCACTTTTAATAAACGGTCCGCAGTTTGCTACTATTTGTGTTCAAATGAGTAACAATGACAAACACGGCGCGCAGTTACAGGTAAGAATGGAATATGAATACACGTATAATATTTTATTTTTCAGTAATAATGCAGACTATATGTTGAGGTACATCCGAATCTCGATAAAAAGGAATGGTTGCAAAAGTCATTGTTAAAATTAAAATCAGTGCAGAAGCCTTTTCCAGTAAATATGGATATTGGTGTACTAAAGTGGCGATTGCTTCTGAATAGCGAAGAACTGCTCCCCATTTCAAGTTTGTTTAAATTTCTACAATGAGTTCACACAGTGTACTGTCGTTATCACTGTTTTACAGTCCATAAATTTTTTTATTGCTGCGTCCTGCAAACAATATCAACTGTTGTTTAGTAAAAAATGAATATTCTGATTTCATACGCTATGTTATGCTTGCCAAAAATTTAATCTTTATATATTCAAAACAAATTGGAATTTTTTAGATCAAAAAGCTTTTTCTAAAGGAAATTCTGAATTCCAGTCAACTGTTGGCCAAATGAAAATCTTGATGGCTGTGTAGTGAACATCGAATATACACTTCAGGCTGAAAATATGACACTGAATAGCGTCGTTATCGTCATTCCTTTACCGTGTGTTTTTTCAAAAATGTTTTTTGTTCTGTATTAAAATTTATGATAATTAGAAGTATACTAGAAACTTTTGCATGCATTTTTCAGACCGGCAGCTGTTCCGGTAATATCGGAATGTGAAGGTACTTACGAATATGTAAGATCAAGATCGCAACTTGTATGGAGCTTGCCTGTTGTTGATGAATCGAATAAAACTGGTTCTTTGGAATTTAGCACTCCAAATGGTCAGGCTGATCATTTCTTTCCAGTAACTGTACGCTTCACAAGCACAGATTTATTTTGTGATATGGCTGTGAGTTTCTGATTTTTTCTTCTTTCCTTAAGCGTTAATCCTGATGCCAAAGTTGTGTTTGTTGGTAAGATTTATTTTGTTTGTAAATGTTTTTTATGGTGTCTAAAGGAAATTGGAAGCAGTCTTTGAGTACATGGTATTGCTGTAGGTTATCAGAATTTGAATAACACTTCATATTTTGCGATGATATTAGTAAGCATTAGTCTTGTTTTGCTTATTTTTTGTTAATTTAGGTAGATTCAGTACAAAAGATGGATGTAGACGAGATTATACAGTATTCAACGGAGAGTCACTTGATCACCGAGAAGTTCGAAATAATCTGAAGTTTTATTCACTAGAGATTTTTAAGTTTTGGGAAGAAAGTTTTTAATACTTTGTTCAAATTAAATCAACGATTAATTTGCTTACTGAAAGTAATCGATATAATCAATATTGTTATTTAACTTCAGATTATGCTTTCTGTTCAGTAGATCCAGTTATCCCATAAACTATTGTAAACTATTAATGACGTCACTTGAATGCAATCTATATTTTATATTCGGGTGACTCAGTGCTTATCAGAGTTATTTTAGAGTGAGCTTACTTTGTTGTTCTCTGCAATAGATTGCTCACTTATCAATTCTAGAAACATACACTTTTTTTATGACTATACTTCGAAAATTATTCTATATTCATAAAAACAAGAATAAATTTTGGGTTGATTTTTGTTTTCAACATTGTCATAATCTATACGTCATTAAATAATGATATATTGCTCTAACACTTTTTAATCCAATTTTTTTCCTGCCATCAGCAGTACAATTTGGTTCAGACTTTTGTCGATGGTGTTTGCTTTCGGTTAGACGGTTTCTTGGGGATATTCCTGACATTTTTGTATGCAAAAAGTTTCCCATCCTGATTGTTTGCCAGAAATTTAATGGTAGATTAGTTATTAGGTAGGTGGGAAACTGCTATAGCATCTATCGTAGCATCCCTCGTCATTGATTCGCAAAGGCCTCACCGGTGTATATAGATTATTCTTATGCGGTATGTTATAAACGCTTTATCAGTCACATATTCTATTCACTTGAAACGGCTAATTTCCAACCATCATTGTAGTAGTTACAAAGATTGAGACTGTCAGATGACATCGTCATTGTTCTTGACAGAGCTATATGAATGACAGTAGTTTTAATTGGTGGATCAGGTCATGGTTCATTAAGTATAAAAAAGAATTGAAGGACCTTTGTAGTACGTACATAGGGGATTTATAGAAGAGAATGAGAGTATTTTGAAGAATGTTTGCAGAATGACGCAAATATAAACACAATTGTGCAAAGTAAACAGAAGAAGAATATTGACTAGATAAGAGCAGCATGTCTGACAAAGGCATGAGCAGCATAATTATTCAAGTTCCATTACATGATAACGTTATCACCAAAGTCAAAAGGATATGGCACTACTCAATTGTTAAGTTCGTTTTCACTGAGTGGTAGAATTGCTGCTACATTTCCACCTTAAGAATACAAAACTGTTCAAAATTTTGCAATGGATATATATGTATATATATAAGAATGTAGAGGAAGTCACTTTATTATATTTGAATAACGAGTGCATATGCAGTAATAGAGATTATATAAAAGAGTAATTTCTGATTTCAGTGCTTAGAGTATTAGCGTCTGCTATAGCTCAAACTTCCCGACAGAAGTTGCTGTAAACAGTGAAATCCATTCATCGAAATATGTGGAATGGTGTGACAAGGCCAGGACACTGACGCTTTTGCCTGTTTTTAACGGAGAAAAGTGGGAAAATATCTATTAAGAGTAACTTTTTTGTTACTGAATTAACTCCATGAATATAGATAAAGACTGGATAGTACAAGTAGGAGTGCTACGAATTGTATACCATTTTTAGAAATAACTAATGTTTCATTGATACGCTTCCTCATGGTCGCATTTTCGTCAATAAGTGTGCTGGTCCGCTTCAGCTCGGCTTGGAGCATCTTTTGTACCTGATGGAAGTTGTATATAAGGATCAGTAACGGATTACTGTTACAAAAAGATTTTTGATAGTTCAAATTTGATGATACAAGGATTGAAAGAATAGTTTTGTACTCGGCACTACCACTAATTAACTGTAATTGTTTCAGACATATACCTGCTCAACGTACGCTAATGCTTCATCCCATTGCTGTAATAAAAGTGCATTTTGCTCCATAAGCTTCACTTTGAATTTTCGTTCTTCTTCTAATTCCTCCAGTAACTGTGCTTCCTGTTCCGTTTTCAAAGCATCATTTTCATTCACATTCACATACTTAACGGTACTTTCTGATTTTTCCTCCAAAGAATCCTACAATTATTCATCAATGTTATACATTTTTAGCCATTAAATTTCTGACATAAAATAAAGCACTTGTATCGATAAATTAGTGTCGAGGAAGCAGTTAGAATTACTCATTAATTTAGAAATCACATTTTAGTTTGTCTTTAGAAATGAATTTAAGATAGTCCTTACCTGATCAGGTGAGGATCGTTCAAAATGGAACTGCTCAAGACGTTCGATCAGCTGACACCTGTCAACGATAATTGCATCTTTGCCTCGGATCTGTTCTTCCAGATCAAATATTGTTCGGTCACGCTCCCGTATTCGTAATTTTAGTTGTGTTATTTCTCTTTCAAGCTCTATTTCCCTTTTTTTTTTTTCCTTGTCTGTAATATCATCGTAGTCGAGAGAAGTGTACAATGACAAATTCTTGAAATATTATGGAATTTAAACAAGTTTATGTTGACCTACTCTGTCATGACTGAAAAAATGTAATATTTTGTCCGTGTGAAAGCAAATCTAAGTAGCGGAGACATTAAGTTAGATAAAGATTTTTAACACTGTCATTTTTAAAAATTTTTTCTATTACTTACGATTAGTTTTTTTTTTAAGCTTAATGTTTCCGTGATTTAAAAAACCTATCTTTTACTGTTTCACTTCCAGTTTTACTTCTAATAAGGAGTCACTATCAGCAAAGTAAAATATGTAGTAGAGTGGGGATTGTTGAGAAGGAAAAACCAAGAGACCTGGTTCATTGACTTTCTTTGATGTTGGAGGTACCATACCTCAAAGTACTTTTGAATTCCGTCTTCTGAAAACAATTCTCCATTTGGTCTTTTTTCCATCAATTTATTTAATTGGTGTGCTTTCCCACTCAATTATCATGATATAATAGTTGAATAGGGAAGCATATTTTGAAGTCTGTTGGAACATGATATTTCCTAGATTACAGTTAGCCTATCTTAGAGAATCTTTTGCTTTGTTATACATCATTTCTTATTCCTTTTTAGATATTCCGTATGAAGTGCATTTCATTTTTTCAGTTTTCATCATTTTCAGCAAAACGTAGCAGTTCAAACGATAAACAAGTCGAATTGTTCCCTGATAATTATTTAAATGGCAATAAGCTTAGCAACCGGTGTTGACGACTGAAAGTTATTTTATTCAGGAGAAAGAAGTAACTGGGTAGAAATTTTAGACATAGTGTTACATATGTAAAAATGCTGTAATCAGAATTATTTATTGCCTTGATTTATGATTTTGAGGGACAATAAATTAGGAAGTTATAATTACCACTTTTATTGAAAAAGATAAGTTTGATTTGACACTGACCAAGGGACTTGCATGATCAGTGTATTGTCAAGTTTGTTAGTAGTGCGATATTTACTGATAAGGGAGAAAATATAATTAGGAAATTAGAAAATAGTGCAAGAGAAAAAAAAGCAGGAGTGTCTTGCCGAGTGGTGCTGCTTGATTTCGCTGTACACAGTGAGATGAATCCAGATGGAGCGGCTGTTTTCACTATGGTGTAATATCAGCTCGTCTAACTTCATCTCTGTTTTTGCGATTGCATAAAAAAACTCACGAAGTAGATGAAGGACTTGTTGTGTATTGGAATGAAGATTTTAAAATAATAGACATTCCATAGTCATCTTTTAAGTAAGAAATTTATTCGTTCCCTGGAAGTTAATTAAATTGCAATTATCTTTCACGTGATATCAAGAGTTAACTTCGCTTTACAGTGAAATGTGTACAGTTTGAATGTGTAATTGAGTTAGATTGAAATTTGTGATTGTGAACCAATAAACTAGCGGAATAGTCGTGATGCTTTGTAAATTTCACCAAATTAAATTATTGAAAAAATAATCTGTTGGAGAAATGCAGGAAAAGATGAACCGAACGAGTCCTTTGAAAAGCACTCAATTTAGAGAAATGAACGAAAAAGTAATGTTGCAAATTATTATTCATATTTATTAAGTTCTCTTAGAAAACATAAGTAATAAATATTCTCCACAATTACGACTGACAAAATAGTAATACTTTGCTTCTGTTAAGTTAAAATTCCTATAACAAATGATTGCAGCATTATAAGTTTTAAATTATAAGCAGGTCCAAATATATCATTAATCAAACAACAACTGATAATATAGTAACCAAGAAATTGTTATCAAAAAAATAATTTTCTCTATGGCGTAGAAAGTCACCGCTGAAGGCGAAGAAATTTTCCTAGCAAAACTTTGTCGAGATGATTCAATAAATGGTAGTTTTCTATTGGCATGATATAACTGATAGCCTAGGCCAATTTGTTTGATTTCTATAACGCTAGTTGTTAGAACTGGATCCTATCTGTGGCTGAAGATATTGTTATTTCTCATATATCCCATCAATTTTTTGACAATACTTCACAAAGATTCAGAAAGTTGTAGTGTCATCAAAGCGTTCAAGCACTACTAGAATCAGCCGTCATGGCTTTCGCGGTATAAATCGCATAAGTCAGTATAAATGGCGATATAAATCCATTGCACTTTATATCATAACTCCATCTTTATTATGTTCGGTAACGGAAAGTTCCATTTAATAATCAGATATTGACTTTAGCTTTTTGATCTTTCTAATTTCTTTTAAAAGTCAAACTATTGTGAGATGTCTGATGTTAAGCTTTTAAGATGCACCTGCAATTAGCAAAACAATCACTTTTGCTAATTGCTCTCAATTACTCCTGGAGTTCCACTGCTTGTTTATCTCTTTTTTTGAGTGTTTCTTCCAAACACTTCATGAAACACTACATTATACAATGTTTGGCAGATCAAATGAGCTGATAATATCACTAATTACTTTGCTTCCACTGCTTTATGGTTCATTTTGAACTCTTCTATTCCTTTTATATAGTATCATTCTCCTAATTCAAATCACATACGAGCGATTAGCAAAGACTATGAAACAAGAATTGCATTAGAACAACGATATAGCCAAATTTATTAAATATATTACAATTAGGAACAACAAATTTAGTGGAACGAAAACTGTGATTACCTTTGTACCAACCTAGTCTATTATCTTGGCCAGATAAATCCATAAATCATGGCCAGAACCGATTGCACTTGATAGACTTAACAGATGCACAACACTTTGGTATCGTGTTTGAATCTTTGAGGAAACATGCTTATTCAATCGAGTGTTCATCTAGCATTCTGACGATTGTCTAGTAAGAATATATTTCTTCTTTTTTTAACTCGACAAGTAAAATGTAACATTCGTTCTCTACAGTTTAGCAAAGTTTTGAATTTTTTCTCTGATATTTCCAGAAATAAAATTGGAATTTTGATGTGGATGGATAGCAGCCTATCTATTCTCTATCAAACCGTACTAAGTTCATTAGGTTTATTAAATATGTTAGTGAAAAAGTGCATTCGACTGTCTTCACTAGCTAATGAACCATAGTCGATGTATCGAATGAGAGGTAAATCTTCTGGAGTATAAGCCCCTTTTAGCCGTATCTGGTGTCCCTGTCTTTTCTGACCATATTTCTGAAAATAAGAAAAATCAGTCCATACGACATAAAACAACTTAACAGCAACTATTACTATCACTCAAATATCCTGCTTTGCATTAAATATCGGTTTTGTCGAGTGTGAGGAGAGAAGAATTAGATAGGTCAAGTCAATTCATTTGAGAGCTGTGCTTGACTAATTTAGTATGTCATCGCATCACATCAAATACAGTGATGCCCACCAAGATTCAGGAAGCATTAGCACTGTACAAAAGCCTGACTATCTAATACGAATGACTGAGAATAATGCTTCCTTCGATTCAGAAATATATACCTGATGTAAAACAGATGCATATCGCATTAAATCCGGAACATGTACCATTCTTCCACCAACATTCACTAGAGCATAACGAGCATCTTTAATGGCTCGTCCAAAATAATGAATCTTGCGAATATACTGAATTCCAACCAGATCAACGCACATCGTCCTATAGAAGTTCATTTTGAATCAAAGAGCTATCAAATATTCGTTAGAAATGGAAATGAAAATAACTAGACAAACAAACGTTATGGCTAGCCCAACAACAATGTAGAAAAGATCGAATAAAAAGTATTCTTGCTTAACTGGTACGATATCGCCAAACCCAACCTGAAAGCAAATTTGACTTAACAAGACTTAAACAAATGACTGAATAGGAGTAGAGGAGAAACGACGCAGAATTTATATGATTAAGAAATGTCGGAATTGAATGGAATTCTCATAATTGAAATGACCGATTTTCCGAAATCAAAGTATTTCTTAAAATTTCAAAAACATGTCACCTTACTGTTTTTATCTTTTAATTCTTCCGCTTGAAAAAAAAATTAAAAAGTTTGATGCAATATAGGAAGGTACAAAATTAAGTAGCAATTCAGCAATCAAAGTAATAAACTAACCGTAGTCATAGTAATAAATGAAAAGTAGAAACCAGAAAAGAAATCCCAATGTTCCCACAAAGCAAGCAAGACAGCACCAATTGTTATGTAACCAAGTAGCGTTCCAACAATTAGCAAGATCGGTATCGAGACATATTGTTCCAGTCCGAACTACAACTGTTGCAAAATGAAACCCGATTCAATTATGTTTTTTACTAAACGGTAAAACCCACCTGTAGTAGCTGATCCTTCACAGTACCACTTATTTCACCGACCACTGATGTGATACATACAGTTTTCTTCTCTTTGCATCTTTTTTTCGCTTCTGCATATCTGCATATATTCATACCTACACTATATATTAGGATATAAAGGAGGGAGCCATCTTCGGGATTTACCTCTCTACAAGTCACTGTCCACTCCTTCGGAATTGAAGAGATCCACCCCGCCCTTTAGGTCATTTCAGCGTGCGTACATACTTTGCATACAGCCATATAATATTTTCACTGAGGAATTTGCCGATATCAGCAACAGTGATGAGTATAAGCGGTACACCGAATAGAGCATAAACAATGCAAAACATGCGTCCTTGGAATGTTACCGGTACCAAATTGCCGTATCCTGAAGTAAATGCGACATTTAATGAGCTTAGCTAAATTAATTAATTCAAGTTTAGAAAACCAATATCTATGAAATCTTACCAATTGTTGTCAAAAGAGTAGCTGTGAAGAAGAGAGCTGTTGTGAAGGTCCAGTTATATTCCTCTTCTTCCACAAAATCATCAGTTAAAGTTGTCGCAGTGCTACTTCGTAGATGCGAGGCAGTGATGTAATGCGTGTCAAAAGCTTCAAACAAAACTCGTGTCACATTGTCCACGTGATGGATAGCTATACGCTCAATTTCCTCTGTAAAGAATTAATCAGTTATAATACAGTTGGAAAATAGATAACACTCATATATTGTATAATTATTGAATAATACCAAGTTAATATTGAATATAAATAATTGACCAATGGATACGAGTGAGAGATATTAACTTTACTCAAGTACTTTAGTTGGCCTTATCATTTCTATGAATCCAAATTTCTTGCATTCCTATATTTCAGATTTAAATGACAGACTGATTGATTATAAATACTGCATATACCATCTGAGATTGATTCATCATTCAGCATAATCCATAATTCGTCAAGCATCAATTTTCTTTGAGCAGAAATATCTTTCAAGCTTTCACGTCTCACAGCAATTTCATTAGGTCGTTCCAAATGATAGAATGCAAGTGCACCACCAATGGCATACAACAATGACAAAATAATGAGACCGATGTGAGGCAAAATTATTCGCGCATATTTTTTCCAACCAACCATCTGAATTTGAATTTAATCCAATCTCTTACAGTGATATTAGCTTTCTGAATATTTCGCAAAGTTCGGAAATAAGAATGAACTGATAAAGTGTCCAACATAGCTTGTTATTTATAGTGACACATGTTTTTGATGTTACTAAGCTTAATAGAAGGTTTACTCTTAATAGAAGGTTTACTCTGGAGTATTTGTTGCCAGTACCTGTACTCCAGACGATGAACCATTTGGTAGACTCTTTTACAACCACATTTGATTGCATTTTCACACATCTAAGGTCCAAAAGTAGCAAAATATTGCATCGCAAGTATTCCTAGCGAGCATAGGTTAATTAATTTATGCAAGAAAAAAATTACTTTTCAAAGACCGCTTGTAATAAGAGATAAAAATATGAAAACAATCTACAGATAAAGCTTTTTCTATGTGGGAAAAGAATGCGATATCAGTAGTGAATATCAGTAAAGAAGACAAGATTCGATTTTCTTTCTAGACTGCTCCATTGGTTCAATTTTGAAAATATTTCTCTTCAATATTTATTTTCATCTATGACTGCAAGCATTTTATTATAAAATATCAACTATTTTACATTTGGAAGAGCAAAACAGACTAATAAAAGCCTTAGGAAATATCCTTATATGACACAATGCTGCTGCCATAATATGATGTGATGGTGTTTGAAGTTTTGAGAAGTATCAAGTGGCAAATTTTGATAATTATCTCAGCATAGTGCAAGTAAAGGGAAGAAGAATAAGAATCGTTGTTAGGAGAGTAAAAAAGGAAGAGAGTGAGTGTATGTTGTGGAGCATCAAGGGATGATCTATTTACTAGAAATGGTAGTAGGTATCTTGTTATGTGAAAGGAACAGTGAAACCATTGATTGAGGCCTATCTCGCATGCATTCCTGAAGTCACCAGCCGAATACTACTCCCTTTTCACTCACAGGGCCAGGGCGGCTTTTTCAGCAGCGCTATGAATCTATCTCATCAATGATTAACAAGTGCGCCTCGCATTACATTCTCCACAATTTTAATTCGTCCCTATTATTGATCAGGATGAAGTAATTTATGAAAATAATCGCACAAAACGTCTTGAATAGTTCACAAGAAGGTTAAGTTTTAACATTGAGGGTGACGACAGTATGACCAATGCTATACAATTTACGATCATGGAAGTTTATGGAAGATAAGACTTTTAATGAAATCTTTTAGCTGATTTATCAGACATAGATATCTAATAATCTCATTTGTCAAAAGGTATTTTTGGAAAAATAAAGGAAAAATAAATTAGAAGAAAGTTGAAGCGCAGGAATATTATAAGATGAAAAAACTAAAGTTAAATTAATAGGCAATGAAGAGAAGAAAAAGGAGGATATATCTATTAATATAGTCCAGCTGGAAAGCTTTCACTTGAGCTTTACGAAAATAGCAATGAATAATGAATAAGTTTATACAAACATCAGCCATCACTTGAGGAAAACCGTATTGCAAATGAAATTACCGAGATGAACCAAAATTTCCGGCAATATTCGAAAACACATTTATTTCAAAAACTTTTTTCGCTTTTATAGAAATCTATCCGGAAAGGTGAATTAAAACAGGCCAGATAAAACAAACAAATATGAAATATGCCATAATCAATTAAAAATACTCAATAATGCCAGAAGGGTTCCAACTCTTTTTCATATGTCAAATCTATTAATGGAATGTTTTACCAACAAAAACTTCGTCAATTAGAAAATCAGAATCAGAAGAAGAAGAAAAAAAAAGAAGAAAGAAGACGGCTAACAAACTGATACATTATTTGAGAAAAATGCAATGATCTTCGGGGATAAGTTTGGGGAATTTCATGTGTTTTCTGAATGTTTCTTGACAACAAATTCAGAATCACTTTGCTTCTAATTGCCTGTCCACAGATAAGAAATCATTTCGTTTCGATCTACACAAAAGGGATGATAATCTGATGAAACAAACAAATCAAACAAATAAATCCATGTAAATAAACCTTTGCTTATCAAGAGAATCCTTACAAACCTTATTGATGCCAACTAAATGATTAATTTCCCATTGATCGCTTTTTTCGCTACTGTCATCATCATCATCATCATGTAGATTTGGTAATTCCTGTAGCAGTAATGTTGTTGTGACGGATTTCTTTTTCACTTCCATCTGTCCCTGCAAACTTACTTACTTATTGATTATTCACACAGACAACTTATTGTATTAGTCTGCGTGTCATCGACGAACAAGGAATTCATTTTACAAATATCATCACTGGTTTGCCTGATTTCATCTCTTTAGCTTTATCCCTCCTAGTTTATGCTAATCAATCAACCATGTTGTAACCAATGGAATGTCAATTACACTGACACATTACCAAAAGTTCGTCTCAACGATGCAAGCATATCTAAAAGGCTTCTAGATCTTTGTCATCACTTATAAGGGATCCACATAGAGTGGTAGGATGTGTCGAAGAGGGCTAAGAATGTTGAAACTACAGCACTTGCAATTATCTAGTCTGCAAAGCAATCATGGTGCTTATTAAATGCTGAGAGGAAAATTTTTAGTTACGGACTTGCCATATTTTGAAATAATTAATCGTTAACGTTTAATGTGCCGAATGCATAGTTTCATAAATTAATAAAAAACAAATATGAGAAAAAAAAAAAAATCTTATATTTGAGAAGTTGATAGCATTTTCGCAGGTTTTGAGAGAATAAAATAGGAAGACTAAGTTAGAGAGTAGAGTAGAATAATGAGAGCAATATGCAGCATAATGCTTCTTAATACAAACTAACCACTGCAGATGGCGGATTTTCAATTTTCTTCAAATTTCTCTTCTCAATTTTACTTATCACACAGACAATTCAATTTCTTCCAAAGAGCTATTTTTAATTTATTTTGGCTTTGGTCTCATCTGTGCTACTTTTCTGCTATTTTTATATTCTATTCTTGTTTCTCCGTTTCAGCTTCTTCAAAATTGTAATCAACAATTTTCAATCAAATATTCTAGTAATTTATCATTGCTTCTACATATTAAATATTAAAATGACAATAGGAGAAATCGTAACTGCAATGAATAGATTTGAGCGGTTGTTTCTAGCGCTCCTGTTATTGCCCAATATTGTAAAAGGTGACGCTGATTGAATTTATATTTTAAAAGCGCTTATCGAGAAGAGATAATCATCATCTGAGTTTGATAAATTCATTTAGAAGCACTGATTAGAAGGCTGAGACAACACAACGCAACGTATGAATTTCGTTTCTTTTCACTCAATAATACTCATTGAACGAGTTGCGTAAGAAACGATGGATTGTTTTGGGAAACTGACTGGAAGAATGACTCTAACACAAGTGTTTTGAAGAAAAGTTAAATAGTTGCAACAATCAAATTGGATTAATCAGAAACGCAAAGATTACTTCAATTCAATTTTAGGAGACATTTCGATAGTGTTTTCTATCTTTCATTCAGCTTATATTTAATTAAATTACATGACAGGCCGCTTAAACTTATTTAATGATAGCTTCAGTGTTACATTCTGGTTCAACCACAACGATAATATCTGCGACAACAAAATCAATGCATATATCATTATCTGAGGATGAAACTCAAAATACGAACCGAAACAGAGGTGCAATTTAATGATAAATTCAATTCTTGTTATTTTATATTTGAGTTGAAGAAGTGATACTTCGTTCTGGTTGCTAACTTAATGATATAATTAATGTAAATAGAAAAGTTATTTAAAATTTTACAATAATTTTTAAACTGTTCTAATAATTACAAAAAAAGTTATTATTTTGGAAATTGCAAAGCAATTGATAATGGATTCAGGAAGTAGGAAGAGGCACATCCACTTTCAACATTCCTTCTAAACCATCCAAACAGGTTCTCTCTGTTTCCGTGAACTAAATCGTATTTAGGTATGTATATCCGCTGTGCATCATCTTTTGAGCATTCCATATCCCACTATCATATCTTTATACACATCCTCTTTCTCAAAATTTATCAAAAATTTCAATGCTTTTTATAATTATAATAAACATAATGAAATAAAAAATCCTACATAATATCCTAGATTGAGTTTAAACAATGAGCAGCACATCAACACCAATTTTTACCCTTATCAAAAGAAAGTAACATAAAATGCTCAAGACCAGTTTTCTCTTTCGTTTTTTTTTGCACGTAATTAGATTTTTATATCCAATTGTTTTTATGTTGTTTCGATCGTTTACAATATCGATATCAAACAATAATCCTAACTTCGGTTTTAAAGGTTATTAAAGACAGTAACAGTTGATAATGCGATATTAATTGTCCACATAAGGATCGCTTTTTTTATTTCTCTTGTCCCTGAAGAAGACTGTAAATGAAGGAAATTTATTGAGATAAATCAACTTTAGCGTTGTTTAACAAATGATTTTCGTTGGATGAAAAAAAAATTTTTTTTTTTCAAGCCAAAATGACGTTATTACTTCTAATCAGTGATGCAAATCAGTTAAATCAAACCTGTTTCAGCTTAGTTATTAGTGTTATCTTGCTTGAGTAAAATCTCATTTCAAATAATCTACTCCAATGCTTTTTTTTCTTATAATTCGTTAATCTTTTCTACTTCAAAAATGGCCAAGCTGCAGGTGCCTTTTATGTTCATAACCCTATATTGCTAGAAACATTCCATTATTTATTTGCAGCAACACAGCTTTGGTTCTTGCTAACATCGTTGATAGCATCGTTATACGTAACTGCCGTTCTTTTATTTACTTGTTGTTGTAGTCGAATTGCTACTACACGATTGTTTGCATTATATTGTCTAGCAAACATTATCATACAACAATGTTTAAATCATTATTGATATGGCAAGTGAAATATATGTACATTGTAAAAATTGAATTGGATTCAAATAAATAATAAATATTTCAACGAAAAAAAAATTTCAATTTCTAGAATCATCGATAGCTATGCATGTAGAAGATATTATTGATGAGTTAAAAGATAGAAAAAAGCTAAGAATTAAGAGGAAGATAGCAGTTTTTATACATTTCTATCAAATTAATTGGCATTCTATAATGTTCGTGAGATTACCATTAATACTGATAATTAATTAGCTTCTGCTCAGAGCCACTACATATCCAAATGTGGAAAGGAATACTAGAGAAGCTTTTTGGAATCTTTTTCTTAACAATTTGTGTCTACTGATAGCAGATTGTAGTAAATTAATATTTTCAGGATCCTGTGTGTTTCATCAGTCAGTATAACAGTAGCAAGCGAATCAGTTAGATTTGCTTCAAAATTTCTTCAGCAAGGTTGAATTTTTCACTCAACATAATATCGTTACAGTAAACAAATACTAAAATAATGACTAAATTGCAACTTCTTACATCTATTTGCCTGTTTAATGTATTAATATTAGCTAATGCAGTGATATTTCGGGAGTTCCATTATCTGGATGCGCTCAACATTTCTCACAGTTGTGTGAGTGTGAGAAGACATCAATATAGAGGATTAATGGAAAATAATAAGTAAAATCAATATTCGAATATAGGTGATCCGGAACCTTCATCAGATTATATCACTCGGATTTATTCGATGCGATTTTGTCCATATTGTGACAGAGCTATCATCGCTGCATACAAAAAAGGCATCCAGTTAGTCTCTTGAAATTTAAAAATATGAAATGAATTTATTAATATTATTTGCAAACTAAAATTCACAACCCATTATTAAAATTTGTTTCAGATTTGAAGTTCTGAATATTAATCTTCAAAATAAACCCGACTGGTTCCTTTCAAAGCATCCTGAAGGGACTGTACCGCTTCTAGAACATGATGGCAAGGTTCCTTATGTAATTGAATATTTATATTTATTAAAAATAATACTAAAAACCTACTCACTTCATTTCTAGATTATTCCACCTTTTGACTAACAAATAATGTTATTAATGTATTTGTAGAGTATAATTCATTATTTTTTTTAGCCATATTCTTGGAAGCTATGCGAAAAGCATATTGTGATCAGAGTTAAATGGGACTTATCGGCTACTTTTTATAAAAGTTATAACTATGAAATTGCAGCTAGTACCCGACTCCCGAGTGATTATAGAATATTTGGATGATGCATTTCCGGAAACAAGCATTTTGCCTAGAGAACCATATCTTCGAGCAAAGCAACGATATGATGCAAATAAACTAGACTCGGTACATTAACTAATTTTTACAACCACGCACCCACGATACTCTTTATGATAGATAATATTTATTACAGGTTTGCAGTACAATACAAAAAGTGTCATATTTGACACAGCTATCTGGCAATATCACAACTCTTGCAACGGAACTTGCCGTGGCTGAGAAATTGCTAGAAACTTCTTTCTATTCAGGTTCCGTTCTTCCCTGGTTCCTTACTTTTTTCATCCATTTACTTTTGTCCTTTTCTTATGAGCCTTCTTAAATATTTTGGTTTAAAATTTCACTTCATCTCTCCTTCGTTCACTTATTTATGATTTAAATTGACTTTTAATGTAGGCACAACACCTGGCTTACCAGACATTGTCTTGTATCCGTTCATTCACCGATTGCATGTCATCCGACAATTCGTTAGAGACAGTTTCCTTGATGATTATTTCCCGAATCACTTTCCAAAACTTGTAAAATGGTTCATTAGGATGCGAACTATGCCAGAGGTAACCGTTAATTAAAACTATAGGATGAACTAACAATTTAAAAGAACTGAAAATTTTGGAGTAATAGGATGCACAGGATAATAAAGTATCTTGCAAGCTTTAGCTTGTTAACATCACAATTTTTTTGAACATTTCAAAAATGGAATTTGGTAAAGACGCAATTATTATCTTTCATTGCAGACCCAAGTAGTTCGAGAACCAGAACACCACTTGAAGGCATTCCTGATCAGCAAAGCAAAACAAAATGCTACTGATTTCGATATCCATCTCTCTGGTTCTAACATACCAATTAATCGGAAATTTCTCAACGATTCAACCGTTCAATGGCACAACAATTAAATCTAAACATTAAATGCAGAAAACCAAAACAAAGAGTAACTAATGTAAAGAGTATCATTGCGGACGGAGAAGCTAATTATTTCTATCTCCATCTTCTCTTTTTCATTTTTTTAATATGCGAAATATTTGGTGCATCCATTGAACACTTATTTATATCAGGAACTGAAATCATAAATAATAAAGGTATGACAACAAGATTGCCATCAAAACCTTTAATGTATGATCAGTAGCTAAAATCGAATTCCATATTTGTATATATTTTGCCTTTGTCCACAAAGAAGCGTACTTGATACGAGATTTTAATCAGCGCTGGAGTTGGTGAAGTGCCAAACTTGGAAGCAAAACAAGTATTGGAAAAAATATTCTACTCCTTACTTTCTCAGGAATGAAGATTAAAACAAATAGCTAAAGAAGTACCATGATCGTATAATCCAAAAGATTGAAAACTTTCATTGTAAATACAAGCAAGTAATGAATATATTAAAATCGATTATGAAGGAAGGGAAGAATACAAAAAGTGCACTCAACCTCCCCATTCCTGTAAAAGTTTGGCAGCAAATATCATTATTTTACAAAATACAGGAAATCTGAGCATAATATTGCCGTACGCAATTTCAAGTCACGCCAGTTGCAAGATTCAATCTATCACCTTCCTAAAATAATATTTGTATTCGACTATTTAAAAAAGTATCCATTATGGGAGAGCAAATAAATCGTGTTCGTATCATATTTCAAATCCGAAAGATTCACTTAAAGAATAATCTTGGCACGTTATAATATTGTCCGTTGTCTTTTCAGAATTCTCTGAACCATACCGGAACTATTGTCCTGTATTTCTTGTAACAATAATAGCAAATTAACTTAGGGAGGAAGAGAGGGAGAGAGAGATTTGAAGAGATAGTACTGAAGTTGTAATGAAGAAAACAGGTTGCTAACAGTTTTGGCTAGCAATCGTGATAGCAGATGAAAGAGTTCTATTTGGTGAGACGGAAGAGTTAGAAATTGCGAGAAAAGGTGTTAGAAGGGACTGGGAACTCTCTTCTCTTCCTCCCTTACTATTTTGATGTCTTTAAAACGAGAAGGAAGTTGTAAGGTGTGCAGTTCAACTGCAGGAGACAAATAAGGTCCCGCAGTGGCTTTTAGATCTCGGTACTTTCCGGCGCTTAAGCTAATAGAAACATTTCGGCCGAGTGCTTAGGGAACTCTTCTTCTTTTCGTTACTCCACTTGCGCTAGTAGTTACATGGGTCTGGGTAACGAAGTGATGAATCTAGAGGTTGAAATTGATGAAGAATAACGACTAATATAAAGATCTAAAAGATTGTGTACTCTTATCTCCAAATCTTTTGTGATTGAGATGACAAACCCGCATTGTGCAAATTGTCATCTTATAGAAAGTCTGGAAATGTTGGCAGTGAAATACTATAGTATGTGCAAATCCGGATTCTGTTTTCAATTCTTCATTACATTTGCAGGTATCATAGGTGTGCAGGACCTGACAGCTCGATGCTTCCTGCAGGTCGAAGTCTGTGCCGACTAGTCACTCATTGCTTAATCCATCATCATGCACCTGTTCATTGTGCAGCGATGGTCACAAGTGAATGATTTATAAATTTTAACATACATACTACTAATTTGGATATAGATTAGAATATTTGTTTAATTATTGATTTTCAGATGGGCAATGGAATATTTTGAGGAAGCAAACAGTTGGAATTCACACGAGTAGTATTAGGTACAAAAGGGACTATTATGAGATTTTGGGCTTGAAGAAGGGAGCCTCGACAAAGGATATCAAAAAAGCATACTACAAGGTTTACGATGTTTACTAATGTTTCAGATTTGTGTATTCTTGGCAGTACTGCAGTATGTTATCAAATAGAAGTGTTTTTGAGAAAGGGAATTGTTGCATTTTTTCAGCTAGCCAAACAGTACCATCCGGATGTAAATAAAAGCAAAGATGCTAATGCTCGATTTCAAGAGGTGTCTGAAGCTTATGAGGTTAGTGTAAAGAATCATTTTGCATGCTCCAGTAGTTACAAATCGTGTCTAGGCTAAGGAAGTCAAAAGTTATATTTGAGATTGTTGAATAGATTTTATTTCGGTCCAGTTTGGATCTGAAGTCTTTTGAGGTGCTTAGTGATGATCAGAAACGTGCTCAGTACGATCAGTTTGGCGCAGATCCATTCCAACAGCGTCAGACTGCTGGGGCAGCAAGTTACGATGCAGGTGGCTGGCAATACCAATCAACAATCGATCCAGAAGAATTATTTAAGAAAATGTTCGGTAAGGATTTGTAAAGTATGGGCGCCATTTATGCAGGATATCTCAATCAGACATTAAGTCATTCTGATTTTGGTGGAATCTAGAAGCTTGATTGCGTAATCTTCTTTCCTATTAATTGTTGTTGGTTACTAATAATTAATTGAGGCTATGTGATTGCATTTTCAGGGGGGCGAAGTCCATTTTCCAATTTCACAAGTAGTTTCAGCGATTTTGCTGATTCGGCAGATGGCTTTGAATCATCAGAGCAGCATGTTTTGAACATATCATTCGAAGATGCAGCTCGCGGAGCTCAGAAATCTTTGAATATAAATGCTGTGGACGATTGTCCAGCATGTTTTGGAAAAGGAGTTCAACCGGGTTATAAAAAGGTTTTGCCTTATTTGTTACCATTTATATTCTTTTTTTCAAGTTAAGTTTACTTTTGGTATTGACGACCATTCCTTGACGAAATTGGTGTGATTTGAGGTGGGAAATCAATGTGGTTCATTCTAGTAAACATTCATGTAAACGGTAGTTGTAATTTTTTTAGAACTACGGACTGATCACTTAGTGCAAAATACACGTCCCTTATTTACAGGTTTCTTGTCCATATTGTAATGGGACAGGTTACGTCACGCAACAGATGGGTGGATTTTATATGCAGTCCACTTGTGGGCGTTGTCGGGGGACGGGTTCTTACAATAAAAATCCATGTTTACAATGCGAAGGACATGGTCGAACAGTTCAACGGCGTGCTGTAACTGTTAATGTACCAGCTGGAATAAATGATGGTGAAACTGTTCGGATGCCTGTAGGGAAGGTCCGTTTTGAAGATTTTTGTCGAAAAACATCTTATGAATAAACTCGTGCATTATGTCATTACTTATATTCATGATTTTTTTTTTTTCAGTCAACTGTTTTTATTACGTTCAAAGTGGCTCCGTCATCACGTTTCCGTCGTGATAAGTATGACATTCATTGTGATGTTGAAATATCTGTTGCACAAGCGATTCTTGGAGGCACCGTCAAAGTACTTCATTTTTTCCTTTTTGCAAAATATACTGAAGGCTATTATTTGAGAGAAGTTAAGAGAAAGAAAAAAGAGAAACGGAGTTGTGAAACATAAAAAATAAGTAATGTAGTATGACATGATTCAAAGAGTGGCAAAAAATTCCCATTGCATTTGGTTGATTTCATGAATTATGTAGTAGGCCCTAGTTTTGGAACAAGTTGAGAGTGAGTGATTATATTTTTCATGATCTTGAGGAAATAGAAAAACATGCCAACTGCTGTGGTTCAATAACAAAATAATATTGTGAATGGTTAGAATTGGGTACATGAAAAAAGAAAAGGAGAATCCCATTTTATTCCAAGACCATGAGTTAATTTTAGAGAACAAGTTTAATTTCGACGCTTTCCTTAGTGTGCTTTTACTTGTTGAATCCTGCATTCGTACTGGGGCTGGATTGAGATATTCAGATTCAGCCATTTTCGATTGCCACCGAGTTTTGTTTAACTACTTTTGGTATATATATACGTACTGTATTTTATCATGGTTAAATTGTATAGGTACCTGGGATAAAGGAAGACACATATATACAAATACCATCGGGAACTGCATCACATACAAAAATGCGTTTAACGGGTAAAGGAATAAAAAAGTTGAATTATGCAGGATATGGAGACCAGTATATAAATATCAAGGTGAAAGTACCAAAGTAAGTGATTTTTAGTTTTACAAAACATTAGCAATATCTTGAAATCACTGTTTATTTTTAAGGTAGTTATAAATGAAATGATTGAAAACAGTTGGTAGTGAGTTGCTTAAATATCTGACGAGATTTGTATTGAGCTTTTGCAGGTGAGCTTCGCAGTGATTTATAAGAAATCGATGGATTATTTATTGAGATTTCACTTAATAAAATTTTTTTTTCAGGCTTTTAACAGACAAACAAAAAGCACTGATACAAGCTTGGGCTGAGCTGGAAACTGACACTCCAGGTACGATACAAGGAGTAAGCAGTACTATTGAAGGTAAGCTCTCCCTACCATTTTTTTTAATGAGGTAACTCTGTGTCATTTAATTTCTTATAACTGTGTTTAATTATTCGATTTTTTAAATCTGCTGTGACAAGCCACCAAATGATTATTCCTTCCCTGCTTAATTGATTATGGATGGCGAAGCCGTATTTTTTAAGTAATGAAAAATTACCTCTCCGTTTTGACTTCTCTTCTTTTAGACAATGAAAGAAAAAAAGGTGAAAATGGGGCGACAATAGTGGATGATAATGATGAAGGAAAGAGAAGTCAAAACGGAGAAGAAGAGAGGTATAACAATGAGACGTTTTTAAAGCGATTGAAAACGAAAATTTTTGGATAGGATGAGTTTGGAAGGTAGGCTACTGAATTTCTTGATAAAAGATCTAGTCTTGAGTAACGTTTATTAAGTACGTTTTCCAAGTTCATGAATAGTAAATGTCATTTATTTTCAGATCAAAAAATAGTCGATGATGAGACTGGCTATAATTCAAAAATAAGAGAAATTCTGAGGAATTCGAAGAGTAAATATTCATCTCATTCGAACAGTTAGGATAACGATGATAGTGATAATGATGACCATCTCTTCAAGAAAGAAAAAAGTTGTTTTGTAAAATGATTTTATTTGCTGCTAAATTGAAAAACATCTTTTACAGGAATGGGGAGGTTGAGTGCACTTTTTGTATTCTTCCCTTCCTTCATAATCGATTTTAATATATTCATTACTTGCTTGTATTTACAATGAAAGTTTTCAATCTTTTGGATTATACGATCATGGTACTTCTTTAGCTATTTGTTTTAATCTTCATTCCTGAGAAAGTAAGGAGTAGAATATTTTTTCCAATACTTGTTTTGCTTCCAAGTTTGGCACTTCACCAACTCCAGCGCTGATTAAAATCTCGTATCAAGTACGCTTCTTTGTGGACAAAGGCAAAATATATACAAATATGGAATTCGATTTTAGCTACTGATCATACATTAAAGGTTTTGATGGCAATCTTGTTGTCATACCTTTATTATTTATGATTTCAGTTCCTGATATAAATAAGTGTTCAATGGATGCACCAAATATTTCGCATATTAAAAAAATGAAAAAGAGAAGATGGAGATAGAAATAATTAGCTTCTCCGTCCGCAATGATACTCTTTACATTAGTTACTCTTTGTTTTGGTTTTCTGCATTTAATGTTTAGATTTAATTGTTGTGCCATTGAACGGTTGAATCGTTGAGAAATTTCCGATTAATTGGTATGTTAGAACCAGAGAGATGGATATCGAAATCAGTAGCATTTTGTTTTGCTTTGCTGATCAGGAATGCCTTCAAGTGGTGTTCTGGTTCTCGAACTACTTGGGTCTGCAATGAAAGATAATAATTGCGTCTTTACCAAATTCCATTTTTGAAATGTTCAAAAAAATTGTGATGTTAACAAGCTAAAGCTTGCAAGATACTTTATTATCCTGTGCATCCTATTACTCCAAAATTTTCAGTTCTTTTAAATTGTTAGTTCATCCTATAGTTTTAATTAACGGTTACCTCTGGCATAGTTCGCATCCTAATGAACCATTTTACAAGTTTTGGAAAGTGATTCGGGAAATAATCATCAAGGAAACTGTCTCTAACGAATTGTCGGATGACATGCAATCGGTGAATGAACGGATACAAGACAATGTCTGGTAAGCCAGGTGTTGTGCCTACATTAAAAGTCAATTTAAATCATAAATAAGTGAACGAAGGAGAGATGAAGTGAAATTTTAAACCAAAATATTTAAGAAGGCTCATAAGAAAAGGACAAAAGTAAATGGATGAAAAAAGTAAGGAACCAGGGAAGAACGGAACCTGAATAGAAAGAAGTTTCTAGCAATTTCTCAGCCACGGCAAGTTCCGTTGCAAGAGTTGTGATATTGCCAGATAGCTGTGTCAAATATGACACTTTTTGTATTGTACTGCAAACCTGTAATAAATATTATCTATCATAAAGAGTATCGTGGGTGCGTGGTTGTAAAAATTAGTTAATGTACCGAGTCTAGTTTATTTGCATCATATCGTTGCTTTGCTCGAAGATATGGTTCTCTAGGCAAAATGCTTGTTTCCGGAAATGCATCATCCAAATATTCTATAATCACTCGGGAGTCGGGTACTAGCTGCAATTTCATAGTTATAACTTTTATAAAAAGTAGCCGATAAGTCCCATTTAACTCTGATCACAATATGCTTTTCGCATAGCTTCCAAGAATATGGCTAAAAAAAATAATGAATTATACTCTACAAATACATTAATAACATTATTTGTTAGTCAAAAGGTGGAATAATCTAGAAATGAAGTGAGTAGGTTTTTAGTATTATTTTTAATAAATATAAATATTCAATTACATAAGGAACCTTGCCATCATGTTCTAGAAGCGGTACAGTCCCTTCAGGATGCTTTGAAAGGAACCAGTCGGGTTTATTTTGAAGATTAATATTCAGAACTTCAAATCTGAAACAAATTTTAATAATGGGTTGTGAATTTTAGTTTGCAAATAATATTAATAAATTCATTTCATATTTTTAAATTTCAAGAGACTAACTGGATGCCTTTTTTGTATGCAGCGATGATAGCTCTGTCACAATATGGACAAAATCGCATCGAATAAATCCGAGTGATATAATCTGATGAAGGTTCCGGATCACCTATATTCGAATATTGATTTTACTTATTATTTTCCATTAATCCTCTATATTGATGTCTTCTCACACTCACACAACTGTGAGAAATGTTGAGCGCATCCAGATAATGGAACTCCCGAAATATCACTGCATTAGCTAATATTAATACATTAAACAGGCAAATAGATGTAAGAAGTTGCAATTTAGTCATTATTTTAGTATTTGTTTACTGTAACGATATTATGTTGAGTGAAAAATTCAACCTTGCTGAAGAAATTTTGAAGCAAATCTAACTGATTCGCTTGCTACTGTTATACTGACTGATGAAACACACAGGATCCTGAAAATATTAATTTACTACAATCTGCTATCAGTAGACACAAATTGTTAAGAAAAAGATTCCAAAAAGCTTCTCTAGTATTCCTTTCCACATTTGGATATGTAGTGGCTCTGAGCAGAAGCTAATTAATTATCAGTATTAATGGTAATCTCACGAACATTATAGAATGCCAATTAATTTGATAGAAATGTATAAAAACTGCTATCTTCCTCTTAATTCTTAGCTTTTTTCTATCTTTTAACTCATCAATAATATCTTCTACATGCATAGCTATCGATGATTCTAGAAATTGAAATTTTTTTTTCGTTGAAATATTTATTATTTATTTGAATCCAATTCA
Organism: Brugia malayi; assembly: GCF_000002995.4. Taxonomy (NCBI): domain Eukaryota; kingdom Metazoa; phylum Nematoda; class Chromadorea; order Rhabditida; family Onchocercidae; genus Brugia; species Brugia malayi. The sequence goes on from NW_025062475.1 coordinate 7,791,746, forward strand.
ATTTTTACAATGTACATATATTTCACTTGCCATATCAATAATGATTTAAACATTGTTGTATGATAATGTTTGCTAGACAATATAATGCAAACAATCGTGTAGTAGCAATTCGACTACAACAACAAGTAAATAAAAGAACGGCAGTTACGTATAACGATGCTATCAACGATGTTAGCAAGAACCAAAGCTGTGTTGCTGCAAATAAATAATGGAATGTTTCTAGCAATATAGGGTTATGAACATAAAAGGCACCTGCAGCTTGGCCATTTTTGAAGTAGAAAAGATTAACGAATTATAAGAAAAAAAAGCATTGGAGTAGATTATTTGAAATGAGATTTTACTCAAGCAAGATAACACTAATAACTAAGCTGAAACAGGTTTGATTTAACTGATTTGCATCACTGATTAGAAGTAATAACGTCATTTTGGCTTGAAAAAAAAAAATTTTTTTTTCATCCAACGAAAATCATTTGTTAAACAACGCTAAAGTTGATTTATCTCAATAAATTTCCTTCATTTACAGTCTTCTTCAGGGACAAGAGAAATAAAAAAAGCGATCCTTATGTGGACAATTAATATCGCATTATCAACTGTTACTGTCTTTAATAACCTTTAAAACCGAAGTTAGGATTATTGTTTGATATCGATATTGTAAACGATCGAAACAACATAAAAACAATTGGATATAAAAATCTAATTACGTGCAAAAAAAAACGAAAGAGAAAACTGGTCTTGAGCATTTTATGTTACTTTCTTTTGATAAGGGTAAAAATTGGTGTTGATGTGCTGCTCATTGTTTAAACTCAATCTAGGATATTATGTAGGATTTTTTATTTCATTATGTTTATTATAATTATAAAAAGCATTGAAATTTTTGATAAATTTTGAGAAAGAGGATGTGTATAAAGATATGATAGTGGGATATGGAATGCTCAAAAGATGATGCACAGCGGATATACATACCTAAATACGATTTAGTTCACGGAAACAGAGAGAACCTGTTTGGATGGTTTAGAAGGAATGTTGAAAGTGGATGTGCCTCTTCCTACTTCCTGAATCCATTATCAATTGCTTTGCAATTTCCAAAATAATAACTTTTTTTGTAATTATTAGAACAGTTTAAAAATTATTGTAAAATTTTAAATAACTTTTCTATTTACATTAATTATATCATTAAGTTAGCAACCAGAACGAAGTATCACTTCTTCAACTCAAATATAAAATAACAAGAATTGAATTTATCATTAAATTGCACCTCTGTTTCGGTTCGTATTTTGAGTTTCATCCTCAGATAATGATATATGCATTGATTTTGTTGTCGCAGATATTATCGTTGTGGTTGAACCAGAATGTAACACTGAAGCTATCATTAAATAAGTTTAAGCGGCCTGTCATGTAATTTAATTAAATATAAGCTGAATGAAAGATAGAAAACACTATCGAAATGTCTCCTAAAATTGAATTGAAGTAATCTTTGCGTTTCTGATTAATCCAATTTGATTGTTGCAACTATTTAACTTTTCTTCAAAACACTTGTGTTAGAGTCATTCTTCCAGTCAGTTTCCCAAAACAATCCATCGTTTCTTACGCAACTCGTTCAATGAGTATTATTGAGTGAAAAGAAACGAAATTCATACGTTGCGTTGTGTTGTCTCAGCCTTCTAATCAGTGCTTCTAAATGAATTTATCAAACTCAGATGATGATTATCTCTTCTCGATAAGCGCTTTTAAAATATAAATTCAATCAGCGTCACCTTTTACAATATTGGGCAATAACAGGAGCGCTAGAAACAACCGCTCAAATCTATTCATTGCAGTTACGATTTCTCCTATTGTCATTTTAATATTTAATATGTAGAAGCAATGATAAATTACTAGAATATTTGATTGAAAATTGTTGATTACAATTTTGAAGAAGCTGAAACGGAGAAACAAGAATAGAATATAAAAATAGCAGAAAAGTAGCACAGATGAGACCAAAGCCAAAATAAATTAAAAATAGCTCTTTGGAAGAAATTGAATTGTCTGTGTGATAAGTAAAATTGAGAAGAGAAATTTGAAGAAAATTGAAAATCCGCCATCTGCAGTGGTTAGTTTGTATTAAGAAGCATTATGCTGCATATTGCTCTCATTATTCTACTCTACTCTCTAACTTAGTCTTCCTATTTTATTCTCTCAAAACCTGCGAAAATGCTATCAACTTCTCAAATATAAGATTTTTTTTTTTTTCTCATATTTGTTTTTTATTAATTTATGAAACTATGCATTCGGCACATTAAACGTTAACGATTAATTATTTCAAAATATGGCAAGTCCGTAACTAAAAATTTTCCTCTCAGCATTTAATAAGCACCATGATTGCTTTGCAGACTAGATAATTGCAAGTGCTGTAGTTTCAACATTCTTAGCCCTCTTCGACACATCCTACCACTCTATGTGGATCCCTTATAAGTGATGACAAAGATCTAGAAGCCTTTTAGATATGCTTGCATCGTTGAGACGAACTTTTGGTAATGTGTCAGTGTAATTGACATTCCATTGGTTACAACATGGTTGATTGATTAGCATAAACTAGGAGGGATAAAGCTAAAGAGATGAAATCAGGCAAACCAGTGATGATATTTGTAAAATGAATTCCTTGTTCGTCGATGACACGCAGACTAATACAATAAGTTGTCTGTGTGAATAATCAATAAGTAAGTAAGTTTGCAGGGACAGATGGAAGTGAAAAAGAAATCCGTCACAACAACATTACTGCTACAGGAATTACCAAATCTACATGATGATGATGATGATGACAGTAGCGAAAAAAGCGATCAATGGGAAATTAATCATTTAGTTGGCATCAATAAGGTTTGTAAGGATTCTCTTGATAAGCAAAGGTTTATTTACATGGATTTATTTGTTTGATTTGTTTGTTTCATCAGATTATCATCCCTTTTGTGTAGATCGAAACGAAATGATTTCTTATCTGTGGACAGGCAATTAGAAGCAAAGTGATTCTGAATTTGTTGTCAAGAAACATTCAGAAAACACATGAAATTCCCCAAACTTATCCCCGAAGATCATTGCATTTTTCTCAAATAATGTATCAGTTTGTTAGCCGTCTTCTTTCTTCTTTTTTTTTCTTCTTCTTCTGATTCTGATTTTCTAATTGACGAAGTTTTTGTTGGTAAAACATTCCATTAATAGATTTGACATATGAAAAAGAGTTGGAACCCTTCTGGCATTATTGAGTATTTTTAATTGATTATGGCATATTTCATATTTGTTTGTTTTATCTGGCCTGTTTTAATTCACCTTTCCGGATAGATTTCTATAAAAGCGAAAAAAGTTTTTGAAATAAATGTGTTTTCGAATATTGCCGGAAATTTTGGTTCATCTCGGTAATTTCATTTGCAATACGGTTTTCCTCAAGTGATGGCTGATGTTTGTATAAACTTATTCATTATTCATTGCTATTTTCGTAAAGCTCAAGTGAAAGCTTTCCAGCTGGACTATATTAATAGATATATCCTCCTTTTTCTTCTCTTCATTGCCTATTAATTTAACTTTAGTTTTTTCATCTTATAATATTCCTGCGCTTCAACTTTCTTCTAATTTATTTTTCCTTTATTTTTCCAAAAATACCTTTTGACAAATGAGATTATTAGATATCTATGTCTGATAAATCAGCTAAAAGATTTCATTAAAAGTCTTATCTTCCATAAACTTCCATGATCGTAAATTGTATAGCATTGGTCATACTGTCGTCACCCTCAATGTTAAAACTTAACCTTCTTGTGAACTATTCAAGACGTTTTGTGCGATTATTTTCATAAATTACTTCATCCTGATCAATAATAGGGACGAATTAAAATTGTGGAGAATGTAATGCGAGGCGCACTTGTTAATCATTGATGAGATAGATTCATAGCGCTGCTGAAAAAGCCGCCCTGGCCCTGTGAGTGAAAAGGGAGTAGTATTCGGCTGGTGACTTCAGGAATGCATGCGAGATAGGCCTCAATCAATGGTTTCACTGTTCCTTTCACATAACAAGATACCTACTACCATTTCTAGTAAATAGATCATCCCTTGATGCTCCACAACATACACTCACTCTCTTCCTTTTTTACTCTCCTAACAACGATTCTTATTCTTCTTCCCTTTACTTGCACTATGCTGAGATAATTATCAAAATTTGCCACTTGATACTTCTCAAAACTTCAAACACCATCACATCATATTATGGCAGCAGCATTGTGTCATATAAGGATATTTCCTAAGGCTTTTATTAGTCTGTTTTGCTCTTCCAAATGTAAAATAGTTGATATTTTATAATAAAATGCTTGCAGTCATAGATGAAAATAAATATTGAAGAGAAATATTTTCAAAATTGAACCAATGGAGCAGTCTAGAAAGAAAATCGAATCTTGTCTTCTTTACTGATATTCACTACTGATATCGCATTCTTTTCCCACATAGAAAAAGCTTTATCTGTAGATTGTTTTCATATTTTTATCTCTTATTACAAGCGGTCTTTGAAAAGTAATTTTTTTCTTGCATAAATTAATTAACCTATGCTCGCTAGGAATACTTGCGATGCAATATTTTGCTACTTTTGGACCTTAGATGTGTGAAAATGCAATCAAATGTGGTTGTAAAAGAGTCTACCAAATGGTTCATCGTCTGGAGTACAGGTACTGGCAACAAATACTCCAGAGTAAACCTTCTATTAAGAGTAAACCTTCTATTAAGCTTAGTAACATCAAAAACATGTGTCACTATAAATAACAAGCTATGTTGGACACTTTATCAGTTCATTCTTATTTCCGAACTTTGCGAAATATTCAGAAAGCTAATATCACTGTAAGAGATTGGATTAAATTCAAATTCAGATGGTTGGTTGGAAAAAATATGCGCGAATAATTTTGCCTCACATCGGTCTCATTATTTTGTCATTGTTGTATGCCATTGGTGGTGCACTTGCATTCTATCATTTGGAACGACCTAATGAAATTGCTGTGAGACGTGAAAGCTTGAAAGATATTTCTGCTCAAAGAAAATTGATGCTTGACGAATTATGGATTATGCTGAATGATGAATCAATCTCAGATGGTATATGCAGTATTTATAATCAATCAGTCTGTCATTTAAATCTGAAATATAGGAATGCAAGAAATTTGGATTCATAGAAATGATAAGGCCAACTAAAGTACTTGAGTAAAGTTAACATGTTTATTATTATTGTTATTATTACCGTTATTATTATTATTATTATTATTACCGTTGTTATTATTATTATTATTAATATTAATATTAATTATTTCGAAGAAAGTATTTTTTGTCTTACGTCAGACATTCTAAAATTGTAAATTTGAAATGTGTACTTTTAACCTTAATGGTTTCATGTAGATTTTTACAAACAAATTGAGGTAGAGAGCTGAAGAACTAGCAAAATGACAACGTCGACATATACTGTACGTAAGCAGTTTTAATTGTGAGAGGAATATACGAAGAACAAGGATGTCGAGGAGGAATGCCGCAAGAGAAGAAAGAGGAAAGAGCAGCTCTGAGAGAGAGAATTTCGAAGTGTCTGGACATTTTATTAATTTATAAATCAGTGCGAAGCTAATTGTGAAGCGATGAGAGCGGAGTGAAGAGGACAGTTGAGGTCAATATTTGATAATAATATTTGACCAGAATTGAGCGTCTTGTAAACATTAGCCGAGAAGTTAGAGTGCAGGGATAGGAAGAGATTAGCACCGATGGAGTGGAATGCACAATCCTATAACCTAACGCTGCCATTTTTTATTTTTGGTTGGAAGTGAGAAACACATCTGAAGAAGAGACTTGTTTACGAGTGTACAAGTGCAATATTCACATTGGCATTCATTCATTCCACTGATATCGCTGTTCACAACACTTTCCACCTCTTAGAATATAGTCTTTACAAGCGCAACTGACATCATCCTTAGCTTTTGTTATGCGCAGTCATTGTTATCAGAGTGTGTTATCACGTCAACTGCTTTCTTTTATCTTGTTCGCTTCTATCGCACTGTGCACTTTGTTTTGGCCTACGACAACAGCTTATGAATTAAATTACTATTTGGACAAGTAAGCTTCCTAGCCATTTAGCATAGTTATAATTATAAGCAAGAATCATCCGTAAACGATCTTTAATCTTCTTAATTAAATGAAGTGTACAATATATATATTATATATACAGGTATGCAAGGGATACGATACAGTCGATACATGCAAATTTCTCACTTCGACTTTTATCAAATGCCGCTGATGAAGAACTTAATGCAGTGCTGTCACCACTATCACTGGCGATAACGTTATCACTCACCAGTGCTGCTGCAAGTGGTATTACTAAGTTGCAGATAAACGATGTTTTCGCGAAAGGTATTCTTCATTTCCTCACTATAGTCAAAATGCAATCAAGTGTTTGAACAGGGAATTATCTGAAAGGGAATTGAAAAGGGAAATTGGTAAACTGTAGAATTGATTTTTTTTAGGCCCTTATTTATGCTGTTTTTCAGGTTTCAGTTATAATACGGTACAGAAGTATTATTCATTACTAGCCAACAGATTACTACCAGGAAATAATGGTACGATAGTTGCACCTGGTCTCTTGGTAGTTCTACATCTATGTGGTCGTGGTACTTTAAGCAATGCTATGATAGACATCGCACGGGATTATATGGCTGATGTACTGCAATTTGATTGCAAAAACAGATCGGCCACTGCCACAGTTGGTTTTTGTAAGTCTAATTGTGAAAAAGAAAATTTTCTCTTTGTGAAATGGACGACGAGATGTTTAGAATATAAAGCTGTATAGCAGATGAGTTTATCAGATAGTACCAAGGTAATAATTGTGGAAGTTACGTGTTTTTTACAATTAATTATCCCTTGACTATTTTAGGTGACCTTAACATCTAGATAGCTCAACTGATTTATCAGCTCTTTTCAGTTTATCAATCAGTGGATTGCAAACCAAACGAAATCAGAGTTTAAAATCTTTACAAGAAATGTTTATAATGCAGATTGGCATTTCATGCTCGTCGATAGCTTTTATTTGAATGCTGCTTGGCATTATCCATTTGATGAGAGAAGGACAACTGCGAAGGATTTCTATGTAAATGAACACACTGTCACTCAGGTAGGTACTTATTTCCCTACCGACCATTCACTCATTGTTTTTAGTAACAACTCGAGATAAAAGGTAAAGTTAAAGATGAATTGCGTCGATCTTTTTTGAAAGTATCAATAAATTTATAGCTTCCACTCCGACGTAAAAGACTTGTAAAGATGAATATAACTGAAAGTCAAAAAGTAAAGGTCAAAAATAAAGCATTACTCTTGGTCTAAGATTTTACTCATGTACTGTTGCAGGTGGAAATGATGTCCATGTGGGCATTTGATAAATTTAAATACACCGAAGATGCTGATGTACAGGTTCTCGGTCTTCCTTATCAAGTAGATTCAAACCTTTTCCTTTACATATTTTTACCACGAGAGAAATTTGCGTTAAGAAGTGTTGTGCGCGAATTGACTGGGCGTCGTCTCCTGTTTTTGATTGCAAGATGTAAAATAGTGGATATTGAGGTAGACATTTAATTAAGTTTTACAAATTAAAATTGATATTGGGCATTTGCTCTAATATATTTATAGCATTTATGCAAAGTTCGATTTGGACTTTCCACAATATAGCTATGGCCCAAATGGATTTTCAAGAAGTGAAAAACTATTTCGGATAATTGAACATAATTTGCTCAGGAGATGGTCTACAAGATAGATAATAGGAAAAATCTGTGTCCATAAAGGGAAAGCCAAGCACATTTATATCGCATTATCGACTTTTGGAATCAGAATATTATCCAAGTAATTAATGTAAGCATAGAGAAACTGTACCTTGAAATGGCTTTGAAATTATTATTAATGTGTTCTTTTCGGATAAAACGTCCGGAACTTATGTTAATACTATTTAAGGTTGAAATACCTCGATTTTCGATAGAAAATCATTTTGAATTGAATTTGCCATTGGCAAATCTTGGAATAGTGGAAGCATTTACCAGTCGAGCTGATTTTCCGGCTATTTCACTTCAGAAAATGCATGTCTCGACGCTCATTCAAAAGACACAATTTGAGGTGTTAATTTCATTAAATTACATTCATCGCATGAATGATTGGATGCAAATCTTATGTTTACGCAACTATTTATTCCTCTTACTGCAGATTAATGAGAAAGGTTCGTACCCGATAAACAGCACTCATGAAATAATAAGCGACGAGTTAACTGTTCTGTGGCAAGGTGGACACATCAAATTCATTGCCAATCATCCATTTATGTTCGTCATCACAAAAATTGACCAAATGATCCTCATCGGACACTATTTCAGTTGAAGAGCTGATGATATAAATTGGTTAACTTCAAGGAGAAATTCTTTGTTTAACTGATTGTCACTTGAAAGTTCTCCTCACATGGTTCTTTTTTCTCTGCTGTTACTGAACGGGTCCCACGTTAATTTCTGCTCAGGTAAAGCATATTTTAATAAAGTATCCCTCAACACATGTAATTGTTCCTTTACTATTTATACGGGAACCGTACAATTTAAAATACATAAAAGATAGTCAAATAATATATTGAGTTGAAACCTCCTCATAACTAGTTCACTAATCTCGGTGTTAAACGTCAACATAAGCCTTCCTAAGATTAACCTTTTCTCAATTATTAGACTAGTATCAATATGTATAGCTCTTTCTCAATTATTAGGCGATTAGGCAAACTAAGGAAGCAAATTCTTTATACCCTAGTATTTTATTAAATTGGAAAATTGGTACATTTTAACTGCATCATATGTTGCGGGCTAGTTTTAACTCTACTTTTGAATGTTTTATTGAAGTTAAAGAATATATATATATATATATATATATATGAAGAAAAAAAATGTCAAAAAGATCAGCAAGGAACCCCAATCAGTATCATATGCGAGCAATTTATATATCTATTTTTGAACTAACTGATATCCATAAGGATGCATGATGTAGCGTGATTCGAGACCTGAATCATTTCTCTTCCTCCTCGGAATATATGACGTGCATCGGACATCGTCTTATAAAGTATTCATTCCCCTAGAAGGCGAAAAACTCACATTAAGTTTTCTCATTTCATTTCAGGCTAACATTACTTCTCACTAGCAAATAGTTGAGTTATTTGAAAATCAACAAATGTTTTGAGAACTACGCAATTTTACAACTGAAATGGACAGAACAAACAATATGCAGACTGCACTCTTATCATTATGTAGTTAAATAACAATGCAGGCATGCTGAAGACATTGAGTTAAATAATAAGAGAATAAAAAAAATTAAACCTGATTATTAAGACACAACAGGAACCACTATCATGAATCACTGCAACATTCACTCCCATCAAGTCCAGTAATTCTTTGTGCCTCTCCTCATTTTCCATTATATTTTATAACGTTAAAACAATAAAAAAACTTTACGCAGACTGAAGCGCGTAAAGTTTTTTTTGGCGATTTCTTTCATTATCTCCAGCTTTAGAAGTATTAAAAAAACTTGATGCTATGAAATTCAAACATGTCATTCTGGACGGAAATGAATAATATTAAAAGTTGGGAAGAGTCAAGCAGTGTTGCATAAGTATTCAACAAGAGGCATGAAAATAATCTGAATGCATAGAAATTAAAGGTTATGCATATTCAAGCGGTGATATGAAAACAGCACAAAAAAAGTCATTAACTGCAAAAGATCATTAATCATTAAAAAAATCAGTAATAGGGGAAGGGGATGCTATAGATAAAACTATATTATTCGGTACACTATTTCAAGGAATTTTAGGGGATGAGATGATACCACCAGATAAGGAATCGTGAGAAATGTGGAGAGCATGAATGCCATTTCACATGATCGCTGGCCTGGAAGTATAAATATGGTAGACAGCTTCAAACAAGCTGTAAAGTGTGCATGGCGACATAATCGCACAAAAACTAAGACGTGGAAAATATCCCGAATATCTGTGCAAAAAAAATTAAGGATGGGTAGTTTGATAGCATTTGTGGCAGAATGGCTTTCGATCCACTTCCTTGAATGTTCCCTTGTTTAGCTGCTTACGGCAGTAGGAACAGCAGAAATGTTCTGGATGAAATTTCTGCCCTACAGCGGAGACACATCGGCCATTAATAGGCTTTTGGCAGGTAGCGCACAAACTACCGCGCTTCTCGTGATAGTGCATTTCGCACAGTGGCACATTACCGTGCTCATAAAATGATCCTGTTTCGAAAGCCTTTCCACACTCCTAAAATCACTCATCAATATTCCTACTACTACGGAATAGATAGATTACTTTCCCTTCATTTGAGTTAGAAATTCAACGTGAACGATTCAGGCTCACAAACTCTCTAAATACATTCCCAGTGATACTGTATTTTCGATTACTGCTCCTTCTTCTGGTACTGCAACTCGAAATTCTGATATTCCACTATTTTCGTGAATTCATTAACTAGAGTTCTAACGATAGCAGCATTAAGGGACAAAAAAGGAAAAAGAAATCAAAGATGGATGACATTTCAATCCCCTAGAATGACAATTCTACTATGAAGGACTTGAATCTACTACTGCCCACATATGCATAATCGCAGTGGACGCACCAAGACCCACAAAAAATTAACTGATACTCAGTAAGTATCTTTGTTTCCTAATCAAAAGATGATAAAGCTACCATATTTCAGTGAAGGAAAATGTTTAAAAATAACACCGCACTATGATTTTTGTTGAATCAAAAGCTTTATTATTCACAAATGCTAAGAAACAACAAAAATAAAAGAAGCAAAATTCCAAAAGCCTTCACACTCCAAAGCTTGTTAATTTTAAGTTTCTACAAAGATTACCTGACAAATAAAGCATTCAGGATGCCAGTGTGTACCCAGTGCTGTTATAAAATGCATTTTGATCGGATTCTTACAACCATTGCATTTCGGCGCAAACATTCGAAAGAAATCCGTCTTGCAATAAGGTTGTCCGTTCTACAAAGTGTCTCGGTATTGGGTACGATTTTGCAGATCTTTTTTGTGAAAATCATTGCAGAACACTTAAAATCTTTTTAAATCTCTGAAGAAAGACTGAAACAAGAGTAACATAACTTGAGAATTTGAAACACAATACACATTATTCGCAAATGAAAACAAAATCGCCGTTAATATACACCAAGATAACCAACGACAAATTAAAGAATAATGTGGTAAACCAAAACACAGTAAAGTATTTGATATATGATTATAAATTAAGAAAGATAATGGTTAGTAAAATCTTTCTAATTGCATATATTCAATCCAAAACTTTAAATATCGATACTAGATATAGATGTGAAGAGCAAGCAGTTTTTTTCACTAAAAATTCTTACTTTTTCGTGGAATCCTTCTTCACCAAACTGCCGGCCACATTCTGCACATACAAAATGTTCTGCGTGAAATGTTTTACCAAGTGCTGTCACGCATCGCTACAAAAAAGAGGATTAGTTGACTTAGTTGCAGGTAGTTATCATTTGATATCAGAGTTAAAAGATTTGACAACCAACATCTTTGATTGGCCCATTGCAATACGCACATCGAGGAGAGAACATATCGTGATAATCATTCTCACAATATGCTTTACCGCCTCGCTCGAAGAAATTCCGATGCCCAAGTTCTTCACCACATTGGCAGCAGACGTAGTGTCCAGGATGCCACATTTTGCCCAGTGCTATGACTACCTGTGATTAAATATTCACGTTCCATTATTAGATGTTCTAATAATAACAAGCAAAAGTTCAAAACTTCATAAATTTAAAGTGAGATTTGACAATCTTCTTTTAATTTATAATGAAAATGGATCTTTTGCTCATATTTTGAAGAATTCTGAAATTAGTCTGAATTAAATTTAACTTCATTTCTTACAACAGCAAAATATAATCAAAACAACATGGGAAGTTTTGGTACTTTAACTGTAGTTAGTACTGAACACTTTATCGGACAGAAGCACATATCTCGATTAGAAAAGAATATTAAAAATATCAGATAATTCCATCAAAGAGTTTATGAAACGAGAATTTACAGCATTTCCAAATAACTGTCATCGTTATGCTCAAATTCTTGCTAAATATATAGATATAATAATTTTAATTTCATATCCTAATCTGATTTAATCATAAAGATTTTAATTAAAAGTAACAGTGAGTACTCTAAAAATCGACAAGAATGCATGGAAATTAAAAATAAAAAAGTATTGAAATTAAAAATAAAATTGCACCTTCAAGTACAATATGCTTAAGAAGACAATATATTTTAAAAAATGTGAAAAACAAAAAAAACCTGTCCAACGATCGCTTTGCCACACGAAGCGCAATCGCCTTTAGGAATCGTGTTGATGCCATGCTTTGACATATCTTTTTGCAGTGTTCCCAACATCGAATCCAATTGCAAAGGATCGCTCGTGAACGAGTTTTGCTGCAAATGACAACAGTAATCACATTCATGAGTTTAATTAACCAAAAGTTAATTCTTCAAAAATATATCAAACTGCATTTTATTAAGAAGGGTATGAGGACAAAGAACAGCGAATAATAATTTATTTTTTAGAAGATCAAAGAAAAATGACAAAGCAATGTACTTGCTTAGTCGGAAGGGTTTCATAGTCCAATAAAGTTATGTTAAATGAAGAGCAATACACCTGAACGATGGAATATGATAGTCCCAATAACGTTATGCACGAGGTCTTTATCAAAAGGGAAAGGTGAATCATAAATTAGAAAGTGTGAACTGCTAGTGGAGAGGATGAAGTAAACAATCAGAACACTTCTTGTATAAAGCATTTAGAGAGCAAGCTAGTTTATATATGAGCGAAGAAGTTCTGCAAGCGCTCACTATATCAATTCAACCTTTTTCGAGATTTATTGTGAAAGAGAAAACTTGAGAGATTATTCTGAATTATATGATGTAAGCTTCCACTCGTGTTTTTTTCAATGAACATACGGTAGGAAAGTACAGTATGACAGAAAAATAATCATCAACCTTTTTCCTGTTGAATACACTACAAAGAAAATGCATTTCTGATAACCTATTTCTTCATTTAAATCTAAATGAAGTGGTAGATCACAAAAAAGAAATCCAACGACATTGAAAGAATAGCATATACCTGAACAATACCAGATGACTGTGATAAAAGACCACCGACACTTCTGTTGCAACTGAAACAAATTTGAAAAATTTTTTAAACGTTGCATCATATGAACTCCAACTTTGCTACTTTTTATCAATCAAAATAATAATAAGAGTTCTCTGTCTAACAACCAATGGGATTTTTCACCGAAGTAGTTACCAACTTTATAAATATGTCGGAAGTACCACATACAAAATGAAATAGTTTTAATTTATAGCTATTCATCAATGCAAGTAATTATGGGTTTTTTAGACAAGAGAATTTCAGAAACAGAACTGCACATAAATCAATCTTTTTTCACTCAATTATCTTCTGCTTAATTCTGGAAATGAATTATATGAATTAGCTCGCTTACCTGTCATGCTCAAGCTCCCTAAACAAACTCTGCACTGTAGGCCTTTCCGCTTGGCTTGTTAAAGAATTTGCATACCATTCGTCTGTAAAAATAAAAGAAGTGCTTAAATCACTAGAAAGTCTTAATAAAACTGCACATGGTCACATATAGGAAGAAGCATCAAATCTTCTGCTCTGAACTATACAGTTTCTTATTCTCACAACGCCTCTACGAAACAAGTATTAATATTACTAATTATTCTACAAACATGTATGATGCGAAACAACCAAACTTGGAATGCAAGATTTATTTAAACTATATCGGTCGGGTACTATTCTCCCAGCAGGTGATAAACTGAATGACCAGATTTTTTAATTATTGTAAAAGATTGTGAGAAGAGTACCTTCAGGACTTTTCCTTTTTTGTGAATAATCATCCAGCATTTGTTCGATACTGTCTAGGCCATGAAAAGAACTGCCATAACTAAATTTAAATTGTTACATCGAATGATTTTATAGATAAATCAACAATTCAACGAACAAATTGAAAGTAAAATCAATTTCAATAGAAATAAACGTCCACCTACTGCTGTTTACTATTTCAATATTTAACAGGATTGAGAAATTGGTTGAATCACCGAATCATACTTTATAGCATACCTTCTAGTTTGTTCCTGATAGATGGGTTCTAAATCCGATGCACTGGATATGCAACGATCGTTTAATTTAGCTCGCTTCAACACTTCCGTTGTGTGCTGCAGATCAGAAAGCAAAGCTTCTGAAATATATGTGAAAAAATTACACGCAAAATCAAATGATTTAGTAAAAAAAAGATAAAACATTAAAGAAAAAAAAAAAAAAAACACTTTTTATAGTACAAGATAAATCGGAGACAAAGTAGATGGGCTCTAAATATAATGCACAGTGTATGCAAATTTTTTTTTTCAAATTCAACTTCCTACTTTTTAGAAAAATTTTCGAATTTATTAAGATAGACATTTCTGATAAAGGAAGGAAATCAAATGTTCCAAAACACGAAAATTGTAAAATGGCAGCACAGGAGATAAGAGACAAGCTTTAGGACACACGAACTGAAAGTAGAATTTGAATATATTTATAAAATTATTTTCTTCTAATTATTTTTTTTTTCTGAAAAAAAAAAAAAATTATTTTCTGCTGACAATGCCTTTCAACTGTTACTTCAGGTGTACACGACTGTAATAACGCAATGTGCTGGTGTACCTAAACTCTACAATTAAACAAAGGCAAACTACTTCTGGATTAGGACGTCATGGTAAAAATATATCTTGTGTGTATGATGTTTTATAGAAATTTAAAGATCAAATAAAGGTAATACTGCTAAATATATATGCAAATACCAATCAATGATTCTAAATAATCACTAGTTTGTTCTAAAGGTAAGCAATTCATGTCACTTTCAAAAATGAAGAAATGTAAGGAATCCCAGGAAATATAGAGATAAACAAATAAGCCTTATCAATTGAAGAGATATAGTAAAAACTGGACAAAATTACGTTACGTTTCTAGGCATGCAAAAAATTTAACTCATGTAGATCTATTAACATTGAATGAACAAATGAAAACAGAGAGTTACAACAAATTAAGTGAAAGAGAAATACGAATACAATATATAATTTTAACTGCAAAATTAGCACATTTGTATGAGTCTCATATTGTATACTTATGGAAAAAAATATGACAGCGACAGTGAATAATTAATAACAGTTCCAAAAGTGATACCTCAATCAAAAGAAGGTTTTAGAAAGCTCATTAAGATCCTCACTTATGCATTAAGAACAGAATCTTATTTCACAATAATTGGTTATAACCCTATGTTCTATAATAGAGAAAAAATTAATAGCTCGGAACCACTTCTTCAGGTCTCTATATTACATGCAAAATAAAAGTTTTATGAGAAATGATCAAAGAGAATAAAAGCAATAGATTTTGACAAGCAATAAAACCAATGACAAATGGGATGTCCATAGAACTAAAACTACCCCCCACTTCGTTTCATTCATTGTACTATCAAAACTCACATTATCTTCGCGACATATAACGAATTGATGAAACTTTTAAAAACCAACAACTGCTGCAAACTTTGTGTATGCGTGTAATTACGAAAGAAATCACAAATAAGAACAATCGTCACTTTCTTAGGAAAGGTTACTTTAACCTTTCCATTGTTCTTTTTCTTCATATTTCATGACATCCTCTCATATGTAAACATAACAGTTGACATATCTTTACTACCTTAATTTCCTACTCTCTCGTAAATGCTACTACGTAGTGTAAATGTAATATTTTTGTTTGAAAGAATTGTATCACTTAAATAACTGATAACAAAAAGAACCGTTTGCATAATTGGCAACGTCTGCCCAAGTAACAGAATGACGGCCATTATTGCTTGCTGACGTCGACATCAGTAATAACACTTGAAACAGAACTTGCTGGTAATATAAAGTTATATTTATCTGGATATTTCTTCAGAATATAAGGAACTGTTTACATTCTATTGATGCAGACGAAGTTCTATTAGAGGTGGAACGGGAACACTTAGTTCCGTAAAGATGTAAGGAATGAATGCTGTAGAAAAGGTTGCACTAGTACTAACAGGATGAATTATTACAGCTGTAAGGAAATGGAAAAGAGATAGGAGAAAGATAATACAAAGGTTTATTGATCACTAACTCGAAAAAAATGTCTTTTGGTTTTTTATGTTAGTGGGGAAGTGGGATAGATGGACGTTAAATGTTAATCAAAAGTAGTGGTAGGTTTACTATATTCCATGAAATAATGTCCTACAGCAATAGCTTCAACAGAATGGTTGGTACACAAGACACCGTATAATGAAATGAGATTGGAAACAGAATTGTAAAATTTCTAGATAACATATCCTTAATAATCTTTTAATAATGACTGTTTAATGCAACATTCACTAGAAGAGAAATGGATCATTAATTTTTGAATTAAGAAGTGAAGCAAATAGATAAGACGATGCATATTAACAGAAGTTAATGAAAGAATAATGAGGAAAGTTTACTTAATTCAGGACAAAACAGATGATATATTTCTATCGACCATTAAAAGTAGGAAAAGGATCCACTCCTTGGTTTTTAAAATGCAATATACAAAATACGCTAGATCTTTAGATAATGTTTAAAAATGTTGAAAATATTTGTGGCAAATTTTGAAGAGTTGAAAATAAATGTCAAGGTAAATTTATTCAGTAATGAATATGAAGGAAATCATTAATAGTAGAAATGACATATTTATGAAATGTCTTGAAATCGATAATGAAAAACTACTAAATGTGTACGCACTATGGATTTTGGCACTACAAATTATTTCATCACTGTCGAGGATAAGTCAACACAGCTAATTGAGTTCTAAAAATCATAAGCAAAGTTTTCCCGCTAATAATCCTATCTACGGATTGTAAGCGCGAAAAACGGAGGGACAAAAGCTATATAATTCATTTACGCGAAGCAGAGATTGAGTCCATTCATGAAGATAATATATGAAATATATGTGAAGTAATGCATAAAAGTTTGCACTGGCATCTAATCGATAATAATGGAACAATTTAAAAAAGCAATCGAGTATATATAAGAAATAGTTGACTATACTAAGGTATTAAGGAACTGTGAAACTGAATTATATAACAAACGACTCATAATGCGCAAACATGATTTCGAAGGAATTTAAAATTAAGAAACTGTGCAAAACGGAAACAGTTTACGGACTTTGCTCTAGAAGACATTTTTTTTTTAAATCACCAGACGAAATTTTGAGCACAAAGCTTCCAAAAAATTAGAATGATCAGCTCACCGAGATCTTCCATTGTTCAGCAGATTTTCACGATAAATGTTCGAATGAGCAAATATAATCGAATTGGATACGGTCTCGTTCTATTTTTGCTCATCTCCAGCTCTCCTGTAAAGATATAATGGAGTTAACAATAATACACCATATAAGCTTTTCCAAACCATACATCCAAATTTATTTGGCAATTTCGTAATTTTTCAACCAAATCCATTTTTGAAGCACTGTATAATGAACGGAAAATTGAATAATAGGAAATTCTTGAAAAACTCAAACATTAATAATCTTGTTAAAGGTTAGAACATGGAATGAAAAAGAAATATAAAACGAATCATTTACACCATTTACGTGAAACAACTGTTTCACCTTTTTGATCATCATTTAGTAACATTAAAGCCCATCAACTGTCAAAGCGAGATGGAAGGAAGTACAGCACAGTTTTAGAAATATAGTGGTTGAAAAAAGAGACAACATATAATGCAAAAGAGAATGAGATGAGAGTGCCACAGCAGTGCATGTATAGCAGCAATCTATGCTAGCAAGCGTTTCATTGGTTCATATCAAAGTTAACATATGATGTGTCAGAAAGAGTGCAGTGGAATACTCCGTGCTCGCAAGTCTATCAAATACTTTACTACATCTAAGACAAACAACATCTATCATTAGAAATGTTTATTCTCCAACTCGATTATTTCAAACGTCACTGCAACTCTGTATTGGCAGTAGAGCTATACCGATATCGACTGCATTTATTGTAATTGGAGATGATACAATATGTTACAAACAACGACAACTTTCTTGGACAAGAAATACCTATCGTTGTAATCTTTTGGCTGCCAGAAAACTATAGCAAAAAACCACAAGTCATTAGCAACCATAGTTAAGTTATGCTTACGTTTTCCATATCACAAGTGAATCTTTCTTTTTCGGTAATATTATAACTTAATGCTAATGACTAGCATGCAAGTACAGAAAGATCTACTGTTCACTGCCTGCGTGATATCAAAGTAGTCAAATTTCAATTTCATATACTTTCCATCGCATTGTTTCGTTGAGCTAATAATACAGCGCATTAGAAAGTACAGAGGAACTTCAAACTTGAATAATTTAATTAGCAGAGCCATTAATCTCTGTGAGGGACTTCTTCAGGAAATGAGGAAACATTCACCAAACACACATAAGTACTTGGTCGACAACTTTAAAACTACTCGAGAACCACAGCAATATTACAAAAAAATGAAAAATTATTTACCCGAATCGATAAAGTAAACAATGGTTGAACAATTTTTTTCTAGAAAAATGGCACCATATAAAAACAAAACCCGTACAATACGCAAAATATTTCCACCTCATTAATAGGAGTATATAATCATAAGCAAAACAACAGCTTTACAACAAACGATGATATCTTTGCACTTCTTCTTCCTTATCATTAGATAGTTCAGAAATAATCAACATTCTAAATGAACCAAATAAACAGTAAATCGTTAAATGTTTAAATCAAGATTTTAAAGTCATACATAATAATTAGAAAAAGCAAAATGGCATCCAATTGCTCCCATGAATACCAAATAACAGTCCATAGATAATACAAAGTCAACAAAACATACCAAACTAGCAAAATTTATATAACAAATTTATGAAAGACAGTGTACACATGTTTAGCTTTATGAAAAAAGAGTGTTTAGGCAACATTCAAGGCAGAGGAGAAAATTATTTTTCCGATTTCAGCTTTTTGATTGTGACCACAAAAATATGGTCAAGTGAGATAATCAGAAATATGTTGCACAGTCAGTATTTTTTTCAACGACCAAACATGAAAGTCTAAGGCGGAAATTTAGGACGAAGAAGGCTGGATTGAATTTTCTAGTTTGGCAAGCTGATTTCTGCAAAATTGCCATATTTGATGCAAACAGTGACGCGATCCCTCCAACCAGTATAATTTCAAGCAATGTTCGGAAGGATATATCACTAAGCGAAAACGAATTAATGGTTGAAATTTATTATCCAGTGGCATGTAAGTCTGAAAATTAAAAACTTATATTTGTTAAGAATAAACATTGCAAAAATAAACAATCGATGTGAAAGGCTTGAAACTAACTTGTATGGATACATCACGTGTATTTTTATTTTTTCCACATCCGTTAAATACTATGCAATCTATGAAATTTCCAGCATTGCAATAACTGTCTCTGCCATCACCGTTACCCAAATTAACTGTGCAACCAACATCAATTCGACCGGGACAATATCGTTTATTCAAAGATGGACAAACACCCGACATTTTTTCTGCACGGCGTTTTTGCCGTTGCTGTGACCAAGTATTCTTGACAGCTTCACATAAAAAGCTATTGCTATCTTGTTTTTCACAAGATACCTACAAAAACACTGGAATCATCTTATTTCTTTTCAATATTCCAGTCAATAACAAATGATGTCATAACTTGATTCTATTTATCTATAATAACTCTACGATTTCATCCCCTTAGTGCAACGATTCCTAAATAAAGGAAGCCAAATATGAACTCAAAATAAGAGAACATACCTCCAGCAAACCAAGTATTTTTCTTATCCAAGCAAATGAACTTTCTTTGCCTTCTAAAACTTGTGGCAAATAAAGCTCCAATGGTGGTGAACATTTCGCTAACTAAAAATTCATAGAATATTACAAGCCTGAAAATGCACTACTATATAATCAAGAAGGATCTGAGCAAATCTAACTTTATCCAGTTTTATTCGGGCTTCGAAAGTCCAAGCAAGCACCCAGCGATGCGTTTTCCCTTGATATAATGTAGTCACTGTTGAACGAACATTCAAACAACGTCCTAATTTCTTTCGTAGCTCAACAAGACTTGATTTCTTACCAACCATTGATGTATACAACCTATAAAAAAAGCACTGTTTGAAAACGCTAGCAAAAAAAAAATACATTGGAAGATACAGTGATGATAACTTACTTCACGGTGTTTTGCAAAACGAAGCTATCTTCAATTAGACGAGAAACAAATGCAACTTCGCCACCCTGAAACACAATCTATTTCAACAGTGATGCTTTTTAACCACAGTATTAAAAATTAAAATAATCGTTTATTATGATTTTTCAGTCTTCAACCCTCAGTTTGAGTTTCCAGTTTTCTGCAAGAAGTGAAAGCATTGCGCTGAAGATTAAAGATATAATGGTAGTGAATCAATTTCAATATAATTTTGCTAAGCACAACTGAACCAAGCTCTTCACATAATTAAACGAAATTTTTCTAAATAGCATGCAAACCTATACCGTAACGGCTAATTCGTTACTTCGAGCAACAGTAGCTGAGTGAGGTGCAGGACGATCGGTGCAATTCGATTCACTACCGACATTTATCAACACATTATTTCCCAAGTATCTGAACTTCTGCAAAAAAAAAGTCTTATTCATTCACCAAAATTCGCTAAGAACTTAATGTAAGCAAAAAGCACATGCCTCTTCAAACTCATCATATTCATAAAACGGAGGATTGCACATGCAGAATGTGAATTCGACTTCTGGATGAGAACGAATAACATCCTGAAAAGTCCAACTTTCAAGTCATGCGCAATTTCGATACAAAATATTAAACTAAATAAAACTACTACCTTAATCATACAGCCCGCTGGTACTCGCACAACTTCAATTCGCTCGCTCATGCCATTTTTCTGCACATTTCGATTTGCAATCTAAGAAGAATAAAAAATCCATCATCAAATCAATGTACCTGAATTTGCAAACTGCTTTTATGATATTGCATACCTCAACCGCGAAAGGATCTGCATCGGTTGCCAGAAATCTCCAGCCAAACTGTTTCGCACCCAATAATGCATATACACACGATGCACCCGTCCCTAAATTTTTAACAAAATAAATGACAAGATTCAATCGAATTTAGTAAACAATAAACTATCACAAATTTCTTTTGCAAAAGCTGTAAATAAACATGATTAACTTTGTTTTGGAATGACACTGCTGAAATCAATTACAATAGGATGGAAATAAAGTGACAAGCATGACTTGATGATAAGGAATATCGGAAAACCCACAACTGCTCCTATTTATATACTGCCTACAATTTTTTGATTGAAAAGCTAAGATAGAATAATACAGTGAAAAATTCTGGGAAGATAGAAAATAGTTCTCTAGAATATATGATAGGGAATAACTGGTGCTTCGAAAAGTCAGCCAGAAGTCTTTCAGATGCCTCCTCAAAGTCATGCACTAATTTTCATAGTCTAACCTCATGTTTATCAAAAACAATCAATACAAAACGTCATAGTTAGAACATTAAACTCTTTTCGGACTGTTTAAAAAATATTTACCAATATCAATGCCGACAACATCCTCGGCAATGCCATTTGTTTTCAATAAATCATCAATGACAAGAATATAATTAAGGCGTTGTGGTATACGTGGTGCGAGACAATCAGTAGGTATATCAACATCTAGTCCAAAATCACTAAGTAGCAGAGTTCGAGCTAAAATCCGTACAGCATTCGTGTCGCGGAAATTCATTTTGAGCTGAAAGTGATAGTCTTCGCAGTTCATAACAAGGACCAAATGCTTACAAAAAATTATGCAGTAACCAGGAATGATCAATGAAAAAAGCTATGGATGAAATGCACTTACAAACCGCAATAATATCAATAATATAAGATTTCCAGTGACTTCAAAAGTACGCTAATGATAATGCTATATATGCTAATAAAATAATGTTATGCTATTATGATAAATCTTACCTTTCCATTCGAACCAATATAGCAGTGTGATCGAAACTCAACGAATTTATCAGCAAGCAAACTAAAATCCGGTGGCTTATCCTTGTATGGATTTCTGGGATGCATCTTTTCGTTGAATGGCATGCTCTAGGCGACTTTCGTCTGAAATGCTCAGTTGAACACAGTTAACCACAAATCACCTTCCAGCACAGCTAGCCACCCCAACATGCACTCAAACTCAACTCACAGCATAAAATCAGATGACGTCCAAGAATGTCGGCCCCACAATGCAACAGTCATAAATCTGTGGAAATAGAGAGGAAAGAAATTGAATTGTCTTAATGGGTGGATGAATAATTATATAATTACAAAATATATCATAGATGATCCAGTAGTAGTATTAAAAAAGAATTGAACAATCAAAGCTATGTTGAGATCTGTGCTCGCTTTATTACAATTCATAAATTGAAGACTTGTTCGATTAGCTTCAGTGATCGGTTTAAGCATACAGTGAGATTTATCGGAAAGTCAAAAGAACTTTCTGATTTGTCCATTATTCGCATAATTGATTGTCCGTGAAGATATATAATAACTGTGGTAATTACTGGATGTTAATTGAATATAGTCGTTAAATTGTTCAGCAAGTTGTGGAAAATTAGAAGAATAATATTTTGAATCCATATTTCCATATTTTTCCAGATCCATATTTCTGACAAAAATTTCCGGAATTTTCCAGTTACGGAACGAAGGATGACCGAGATCAGTCTGTTCCGACTTCTTCTGCTATGTAATTTAATTTTTCCGTTTCCTTTTGTCTCTATGTTTCGGTAATTTCGAAAAAGTGCAGCCTTTCATTGTTCGTTATGCAACTTTTCTTTTTTTTCATCCAAATATTAATGTTAGCTAATATGCTTACGCAGAAAGCACAAAACGATTCAGTTTTGAACTCATTTTTTTGACTTATTTTTCCTCTCTCTTGTAAGTGTTGGATCATCTCAGTACATCATTATTTTTTCGTCATTTATACTTTTTGGGACCGAATGATAAATATGGATGATCATTACAAGAAGATATCAAAACGCCCTCAAGAATCAGCTCCCAAAAAATTTTTTTAGGTATTGTAATTCATTTCATATCTACTAGATTCGAATTTCAAGCAAAACGAAGAAAAAAGCCATCTGAAGGAAGTACGTAAATTTCTGATAATAGCCAGCTATTTTAAAAATTAGATGATTATATTTGGAAATGAATTTTTAAACACATTAACAAATCCAAAATTGGTTACAGAGTTAGATCGTAGCGTGTCACTGATGAGACGATTTCACACTCTCCCGAAAATACCTTATATACCGGATGCAAAATATCGACGGCAACAAACAGGCGATTTAGAGACAAATTTTGATCCATGCAAAATCACACAGCTTTGTCAAAATGGTGGTACATGCGTATCAAAAAAAGGAGCGTAAGATTTTTTTTTCCAAAATCCATCGATTTTGTCTTTTCTTACATTCATGAATATCTGTAGTTCATTATAAAGCCTAAACTAAAGTATAGAGTTCATATATGAAATAGATTTTAGAGCTGACTGGATTTATTGTATTCTCACAAAATACCAAAGATTTAGAGATTTTCGTTGCTTAAAGTGTTTACTCTTCATAGCAAATTAAGTACAAAAGACGTCGATGAATTTCATTAATATTCTACTATCGAAAAGACAAAGATGACATAATAAAGCTATATGGTTGATTTTAAATTCGGAATTTTGAAATTTGATTAGCAGCGATACAGCATTATGAGAAATTAAACTGAAAATGAATAGCTAGTCCGGTGATGGCTTAACAGTCAACTTTCATGGCAAACTTCTATTTCTCTAGTTCAAATTATCAAATTTCCACAAAATAGGAGAGACAAAATCTGAAACCGTCGTTTATATATTCTGATGTAATCCTGTTGAATACTGTTGCATCTTACACATGTTTTAGTTGAGTTGCATTATTTATAAGTGCAAATTACCTGCAAATTATTCATATAAAGTTTAGGCTTAGTGTATTTTTTGACTTATCTGCATTATTAGCTTATGATAAGCTCACGTGACATGTAATGGATTTCTGAGAGGAATAGTTTATGGTTATGTTACTTAAATTATATCAGTTTAGCTACTACTGTCAGTGCCTTCCAACTTATTATGGAAAAACCTGCGAATTTTTGGCGAACCAAACAAGTTGCAAGGAAAATTTGTGTCAAAACGATGCGACGTGCTACAGGTAATAGTCATACTGCTGGAAAACCTAATTAGATATTAGCTGATAAAATCTGTCTTTCTAGTGATAACTTTATTCGTCCTCCCTTGTGAGCAAGATAAAAGGATGCCAATACTTTGAAAGTGAACGAAAGATTGTTTTTAACAGCATGCTCAGTATGCTTACAGTATCCAACAAAAGCGTCAGATTGTGACTACTATGGAAAAGAACGAAGATATGCAAAATTTTACTGATACAAAAGTGATACAATGGGTTCGATATGAGTACGTTTATTATATGTATTTTCGACCTCGGGAATCGTGTTGTTTTCTCCTGAATGAATTCCATGAATCACCTCGAATAAATCTTTCAATACTTAGGTGTTGGTGTCGGCAGGGTTTCACGGGTTCATTGTGCGAATATTCGGAAGAGTTGCGCGAATGTGAGCAAGATTATTGTTTACATAAAGGAGTAGGCAAATTGATGAATTCTACGGATGGTACCGCAGAATGTGATTGCCAGTGCCAAGAACATCATACTGGAAAAAGAGTATGTAACACTTCCAGCAAGCCATCTTTTCAATCTTTCTTTTCTTCATTTCATCAAATGATTCTTGATGGTATTATTTCTTCAAGGATTCTAAACCCAGAAATTTCCGAATTAACAATTTATCTGTCGAGATTATTCCTTGTCAAATGCAGTGTCTGTTTACACCACAATCAAACAGCCTTTAATTGCAGTGTGAAATCGTGTTACCATGTAAAGACTATAGCTGTTTCAACGGTGGTGTCTGTATGAATGAACCTGTTATGAACAATACTGATGGAGAATTGACCTATAAGGCCAGGTGTAATTGTCCGCCACGTAATATTTATGGAGTTGCTATCAATTTTGAAGGTAATGAATATACACATATACTTTACCTACAGATGCATCAACCTTTATATTTTATTAGTGTAATGCGTCAGGTATTTGTGAGATGAACACGTCGTTAACTGTACCTATGATCACTTCAGGTGAACAGTGCGAACGATTAACGGTTGTCGATAATGAAAGGATCCATGATGAATGTTTCCCATGCCGAAAGAACGCGAAGAATTATGCAATTGATTGCTTGGACAAATATACTCAGAATACGACGTTGGGATATATGGAAGAGGTATGGCAAGTGTATATTACAATATGATAGGTAATTTCGGTCCGTCAAGATAAAGGATTTCTTGAAAGACATGTAAACACATTCTTGTGTGACTTATATGAGTTAGATACATGTATGTACTATTTATACACACTATAACAGTATTGATCTACTAATTCATTCAGATTCTTAAAGCTTGCGGCAAGCCATGCGAATCCGCAGCACGATTTTGTCTCAATGGAGGTCTGTGCAATGCCGAAGGACGTCTTGGTAATAAATTTGTTCAAAAAAAGAGAGGAGAAAATAATTTTCTCAATTATTCCATCTTTCCAGGAAGGTTGGAATAATTGATCTGTGAACTATGAGATTCTTATTTGATACGCTAAAAAAGTGCATTTTCTACTTAATGCCTTTTTTCGATATTTATTATCCTTCACTTTCATCTCGAGAAACTAACAGTCAATATCTTCTCATATACAAATATGTTTCAGACGACGATAACAGAACATCTTATATAATTCCGGTTTGTCAATGCGTTGGTTTAGATGAAGGGATTCTTTGTGAAAGACATGTAAACTCACCATGCGATGCAACTACATATGATCCACGTACGCCCGGTAAGATTAGAACTAAAAGTTTAGAAGTTTTTTTGTAGCATTACACAAATATTTTGCAGAAGAAAAGTGTGGCGAGCACGGTACCTGTGTCGGTAAGACAATGCACGACTACGTATGTGAGTACGATTTCCATGTTTCTTCTCATTTTTTTAAACTTAATGATTCTTAGCACAGCATTTCACCGGAGTCTTATTGCCATCTGAAATGATTCTATGAGTTGGTTCATCCCAGCTCTGCAAAGACGCATAAAGCGCCATATAAATTGAAGCTGTTATGGTGGTTGGACCGGAGAAAAATGTGATATTGAAGAACCATGCTACAACAATGCCTGTTCACCTGGTAGTTTATGTGTTTCGGTACCGATCGAACAGCGTGAAAAGTATTCTCTGGGATATACTTGCCTATGTGCGATAAACCAGGATCCCGACTTCACTGGATCCAACAACAGTATATTTGCAAGTTGTATTACCGAAATAACAGTTCTTGTTACATCTGCATGATTTGTTCGAAACAATGCAGTAAAATATTACTTCTACCATCTTTCTGAAATTATTTTAGTGTAGCTTTCCCTTCCTTTTTCCTTCATGTAATTCTAAATAAAAAAAAAAAAACCGAAGAAAACAACCATTGGCTGTATTTAATTTCAGCGGTCAAGTGCATAAAAACCGATTTTGGTATATGTACCAATCACGTATGCAAGAACGATGGTCTTTGCTACTCCTGCGAGACGTCTGATCTGAATAATTTACAGCTTTGTTCCGACGAAGAGAAACGTCGAGGATTCAGGTCCACATTTCCACATTTTTTTTATAATTTTATTTTTAGTCTCCACTGTACCTTTGAAACTCCTCAGACTTGCTTTCCTACTATAAGTACATTCGTATAATTCTGTTCGACCAAAACAGGTGTCTATGCCCACACGGTCTACTATCCCCATTTTGTGAGAAAGAAGCAGATGCATGTGATCGAAACAAATGTCAGAACGGAGCAGAATGCACTGTCGATCCAGAAAACGAATTTAATTATATGTAAGGAGGTTATTTTTACTGTATTCTTAAATGATGAACGAATTTTATATGGCAAACGTTGCTTCTATTAATGTCACGTCAAAACCAAACTAAAGGAATAATTTTTAGTGGGTGTTTCAGATGCCGCTGCCGTCTTGGTTTCAGTGGTACATTTTGCGAACAAAAGTTATCTCCGTGCATAATGCAAGGTGAGATAATGAACCAGGAGAAGCCTACAAGTTGTGGTAATTAACTTCTGATTGCCACTTTACTAGAAAAAAGTACTGAAAGTTAGGAGTTCATCGTTGTTTTGGAGTCTATTATTGTTAAGAACATTGATGAGTTTTGAGGGAAATACTTCATGTTTTCTTAGTCATCTTTACTTTTGATACATAATTCTAAGCTTATAGTATTGAAGGTTTACAAATTTGTATGATGGGTACTTGTACACCAGACAGTAATTTTGTGCGTGGTTTCCGGTGCGATTGCGTTGATGGTTACGAAGGCGTCAACTGCGATTCACTCAAGAGAACTGATATTGCGGGCTTCATTCGCGTATGCTTCTCCTTTCTGATAGTTCCTAGTGTAAAACTACGTTTCTGTTTACTATTATCGATGAACAGTACAGATTAGAATGTTAATTTCATAAACCATAGTTTGAATATAGGAAACTTCCGCTAAAGTTTGAATATAAAATGAACTGACATCTACAGAGAAATTATTGGTGGACATATCCGTCTATCGTTGGACTTATCCTTACACCAATGGTTGCTATTCTTATTATTCTGTCGGAAAACCGTGCTAAGCGAGAGTACGAGTATAAATTAGCTGAGAAACGGTATCTGGAAGTAAGTTACACCTTTTAATGTTAGAAATGCGTAATTCGGATGCGTAGTATAATTTAGTAAATGTATTGTTTATCTTGTTACTGTTTTCTCATCTATCGCAACATTATCATTCTATTTGGAAAGATTCTTTCTGAAATCTTTTTAGAATGAATCATGTAATGCTGTGAACTTTCTAAAATTACTGAACATACTTAACCAAATCCCTTTTCGCTTCTCACTTTCCTTATCATTTTATCAACTTATCAGTTCTCATTAACTGTTAACATGGCGTTCAGGAGGCTAAACAACGTCAGAAAAAAATAAACGAGGAAAAATGTTCGGATTTTGGAACTGCAGGAACGCAAATGAGTACGACCCAAAAATACAATAGCACTGAAATTTAAAGTCGGAATGAACACAACAACTTCAATACAAACCCAATAGAAACACACTCATTTTCTGCTTACTGAGCATCCTATAAACACGCTATGTTTTAAAAATGTGCAGTGTTTTGCTACGATTTTCGATTATCTTAAAGTAAGTGACACATGTTACTATGAACATTCCCGAAACTCTATCACATAACAAGAGCAAGAACTATAACAAGCAAAAGTCGGAGAACTAGCAGCGAGTGGTTTCGATCCACCGACCTCTGGGTTATGGGCCCAGCACGCTTCCACTGCGCCACGCTGCTAACTCACCAAACTAAGAACCATACTATCCTTGTAGTGAATAATACAATGATTAATATGCGGACGGTCCCAACTACAATTCAATGATTCCAACAAATTAATAAGAATAATTTCAGGTTGCATAAGAACGTTTTTACTGAACTTCAAATTTATATAAAACATGCACTATTTCCATATATTATTTAGAGGAAAGGCATGAAAATTTGGATGGATGCAATATAAATATATAAATACAACCTAAGCGAAATTGCATATCAACCGGGTGAACACCTTAGCGTCATTCTTACTTTTAAATAGGGAAAAATCTGTACGGAGTCAATGCGAAGCGCCCATGAAATGTTTTAGTATTTCAATGCCACAATCAATAGCTTCATATAGTTTCATTACTTCCTCCACATTTTCGCAGCTTTTCAATCGTTCTGCACACCATTTTAGTTTATCGTCGACTGCCTGTATCGCAACCTGAACATTTCCAGATCCCAGCAAATCAGCATGCTGGAATAGACAAAGAGTTCCATGTACACATTTTTTTATAATAGTCAACAAACTGTAGTAAATGATCTAGTAAAGAAAACATACTGGTGATGTGCCAACATCTACAGTGAGTCGTTCACTGCGAACAGTTCGCATCGAGAAACTTCTTTCAACTGGCGAGTGCTAAAAAAAACGACTGTTTAGGGAAAGAGAACAGATACAAGTGGACGTAGAACATCCAAATCATATAGGACAACCAATGATGAAGGAACTACATCGAAAATCGGAGCATCTGTTAGATTTTTTGTAGAAAAACAAAATCAAATTATTAGCTTACAAAAGATTCTGCGGGAGAATCCGTTGAAGGAAACTGCGCGGGTGGTTGAAAAACTTCATTACTACTACTTTGACTCATATTGCTGCGCTCGGTTGCAATATCATTTTGGTCATCTGAAATCGACCCAAGGATTTACTGTTTAGAACTCCGAAAATATCTCACGCATTTACTTCCTTCTAGTTAATGAGAAGGATCTTAGAAAAAAAGAAGTATGTGGAATGTACCGTTATTTGAAACTGTAGTTCTGTTGTTCTGTCCTCCTGCAAGCTCTGTATTCACTAAATCACAAGCAACACAACAGCGAACTCCTTGGCGATCCTCCATTAAAATACCCTACAAACTCTGGAATTCTGCTAAACACATAACAGTAACATTAATATTTAGGATCTCTTTTAAAACGTAAATCATGTACGGCAATGAAAACTGCATAGAAGCATATTGTTTCACGTCTATTTATCAATAACGCTTGCCAACCGAAAATATAAGCCTAAAAATAGAACTTGAGAGTGAAAACTTAACAGAACCCCAGGATGCATCAACTGCAATTTATTTTATGACTGTATTCCATAAACGAAAGAAGCACTTCCTACTATTTGCCTATGTATCAAACTCACCGCACATAACTCGCAGTATTCATTGAGCATAGTATGACCTAAAAGGAGTAATTCACCCATACGTGATGATATGTGGTCACGTAGATGACGTCTTGTTTGTTCCAATAATTGTTGATGCTCCTGAAAAAGATACGTGGTGCTTTCCAGGAAAAACATCACTTTGAAATCATAACGGCTAAAGCTGTTGGTAATTAAACAGTGTAAAAGTAACTCAAAAAACAGTCCGAAAAAAGCCTTAATTGATTGCTAACGAGGTATTAATGGATCGAAAAGATTTATCAATGACAAGATAACCTTTCTACCTGCGTTACTCGTCGCAAGCCATTCAAATTCATTCTTTCAACCTGGACAGCAATATCAGTTTCAGTTCCTGGTGATTTGCTCTTCGAAGTAGTATCGAACTGTTGATGACCCATACAAGTCTGCAAATGCATGAAAAATAAAATAATTGATAGGACTGATCAGATTACGCTATAATAAGGAACGACGAGCATCTCCGACACTGCATATCATTCTTACTCACATCCCGGAATACCCACAGACTACTAGAAGTCACGAGTAATCCCTCTAAGGACGCTGCGAAAACAACTCCCAGCAAGTCTCGGGAATACCCTGGAGGAAGGGCCAGTTCGCAAGGAGGCCTAGTCGTCAGAATGCTAATAGCCAACCACGTGTGTTGCAGTCTCCGCTTCTAGCACACTATCTCGTCTTGTCATGCCTACGTGTGTATTCTTTCGTGGCAGCGCATAATCCTACCATTGCTCTTCTCGAAAATTCGAACGGGAAATTGCGGGAAGGTTTGAAAAGTGCATTTTGCATTGCAGTTAATTGTGGTGGAGTGGCTCGTGCATACAGGGTGGGCTTTTCTGTCTCGATCTGTTAAGATGTGAGAACGGTAAGGGATAGTGCTGAGGATTGTTCAGTGTAGTGTTTTAATCAGGACTCGAAGGGGTTGAAGTCGTGCAATCAGTAGAATACCGATAAATGAAATATGAGCTTTTGTTTGAATGAACAGGTTGAAGGGATTATCTACGAGTGTCATCTGCTATTATTCCTCCCGTACCTGTAAAATAGTGAATCAAATAGTCACTGTTTCACATGAAAAGTTAGTTGGTGCCTAGTTGAATTAAGCAGTTATCAGTGTTTTAATAGTGATAAAATTAAAGTATTTAATAATATTATTAAAATGACTGTTACGAGTTGATAATTTTTTTCTTGTTTCTATACAGTTTTTGGTTATTTGCTGTTCTGTACGGACCGAAAGAGCACATCTTCATCCTTCATTGATTTTTTTTAATTTCGGATCATGGATACTACGAATGTGACGAGTTCTACACAGAGTTCCCTATGCATTCGAACTCATGAAAATTTCTGCACACAATTCTGTGCTCAGGTTGACAAATATGTTGCGAGTGGATGCCCTCAAAATAATGAAAAGTATGCTCAACAGATAATCAAGATTCTATCACAATTGTCAGAGGAGCATCGTTGGGTAGGTGATTTGTTTTAGAATATCTTTTTTTTAGCTGATGGTAATTGTCGTGAATTTGAATTAACTTTTTAGTCAGAAGAGTAGATAATTTAGGTTAGTTAATTTCACTTGACTTACTTTAAGTTTGTAGAACTTTTGTTTCTTATCTGCAAGCGAGACCGACCTATATATGGTTTATTTTATTTATAAATGTGATTCGATACAACAAATATATAGTCGAGTAATTGAAACAGCAAAGGAATAAATAGTACTATTGAAGAGAAGGAAGAGAAGACTGCCACCGATGCTTTCTCTTTCATTAACTCATTAGAGAAGATTTTTATGGATGTAAGAAGTGAGCTGGCTTAGAGATTAACATTTACAACGAAGACAGATGTACATTTACTATTTGAGATTTAGACAAAGGATTCACTGTTTCAAAAAATGAAATATAGCAAAGGAATAACGAATTGGTTTATAGTAATGAATCATTAGCATTATTCTAAACACTTAGTGTGTAATAAAAACTTTTCGGTTTTCCGACAGTAATTGTGGAAGATTATCTAGAACCGTTTTATTTTTATTTGGGAGAAGTAGGGAGAAGAATAGAGAGAAGACGATGAGAAAGGCGGCGATATCCTGGAGCCTGTTGATTGGATTTAAAAAAAATTTTTTTTTCAGCACAATTTCACGAATTTTGTGAAGCAGCAGTGCGGAAAGGATGGAGGAATGCTATTTTCGAATTTTGTTAAAAGCTGGTATGCTGCCATAAGTCATGTGAGCGCCGAAACAGATCACGTTTTACCAATGCTATTACTAATTATGGAAGTAGTGAAAGTTGATAATCTTGGATATGAATCCATTATAATACTACACAATGTGCTTGAAGAACAGGTTTATGTATTATCAAATAATGGAAGACAGATATCCAACACGGGCTGAGTAGTGAGGAATAAAATTTAGAAACGAGAAAAAAATTACATAGTTTTTATAGGTCCCGTGGTCATTTGACCATAATATCTGATGTTATTCTAAGCTATGCTAAGGGTTACAACTTTGTAATTAATAGATACAATGAAAAAAATTTTAGTTTTTTTTTCTGATATTTAAATGATATTTATTAAACGGAGAGCGTTAATGATATTATCATTACAACAGTTTTTTCAGATATATAAAATGAGTGGAAATGATATAAAAGTTTTTGGTGCATACATTGTGGAGAATTTCATGAGCGGATTCATGTTGAAAAAAAGGTTCTTTTTCATATTTCTCGCAACTCTAAACACACTATAACATTAGAAACTGTTAAACGAGACAAAACTCATGAAAAATGGAAATAAAATATTCAAGTGGAGTACTGATGTTTCAGTTGGTTAAGTGCCACAAGCATATTTCTTCAGTGTGTAGTGAAGTCGGAGAACAAGTTTATTGAATGGGAGGAGAATACTGTTGGTTGTGTGGAGTATCGTGTATGCTTTTTGCTGAAACTACTAATTGATATTGTAAGCTGCAATTCATTTAAAGAGCTCGTCGTTGTGTTAAGGTAAAATACATGTTATTGCATATTTGATGGACCTAGTTTATTTATGTTTATTCTCTAACGGTGTTAATTTTAGAATGCATGTTATTACATATTTAATATGATGTTGCAGAAAATGTTCCTTGTATGACATCCTCATTTTATTTGTGGAAGAAATGATGCATATTGAAACAACACCAGAAATCTGTTTGAAATTGATTGTCGTGCTTCCCGAGGTGATTAACTGGAAAGGAGAACAAGTAATTTTTTTGTAACGAGTTTTTTCTACGTTTTGATTTTGTTTGAAAATGAAAAAGAAATGTTACACAATTTTGAGTCATCTCGTATTCCAATCATAATTTAGTAATTATAAAAACTGGTAATATACAAAGCAATGCACTTTGTATAGACTTTGTAAATATTGAGATATGTGATCATCTTTTGGCGAAAGCAGATTTTCCATTCGAGGATTTGTACATGTTATCGGTTCAACTTCACGAACTGTTCAACTCTAGCGTCACCATTTCAAAATTATTCCTTGCTCGATTAAAGGTTAAATATTTTGGAAACATTCAAATTCCTTTATAAATCTAGCTTTCGGTGCCTTAATACTATTAACAGTGCATGGGTGACTCAGTGAAAAATGAAAAAAGCTATCTTTTACATGCATATTTTTCTTTTAAAATTATATATGAGATTTTAGCGTAATCGGCAGCTTGTGTCATGCAGTAAATTCGCGCTCATATGCTTACTTTCGCTATGCAGTATAACACGATATCGTTTGGTAAGTATGGCAGAGCTGAAGCAGAATGTCGTCAAACTACAGAAATATTGTGATCGGTTGAAAAGAAGTGCTTGGATTCGTGACGTTATGGGTGACTGTGATGTGGGAATTTTGAAAGGCAATTTAGATGCAATTGTAGAAGCTGCAGTTAGTGATACCAAGTGGTATTCTGTTATCGGCAATACACTTGAACAAGTTGCTCTCATGCTGCTGCTAGATAAATGCAATACTGAAATTAAATTTTCTGATGGCAGGTAAAGAATGTTTTAATAGATGTGCAAGTTCAACTTATTTTAAGTATAGTTCTGAGAGCTCATTTTCGTTTTTTGCTTCATTTACTGATATCGGACTTTGTTGTACGTTTCTGCAAGTCTTTTTTCCTCAGAAATATGAAGCAGGAGAGCAATAAAAAGTTTTACATTGAAACGCTTGATAATAGACATGCAAGTGAAAGAATTCATTGTTCAACCATGATGATTGCTCTCTTGCGAATGAATTGATAAAGAGAAAAGAGATCGTTTTACTGAATGATAGTTCCAATTCATATGTTGTTTTCCCGTCTTACGGTAAGAAGTGTCTTTTCATGCTTCTTTTTTGGGAATTTATATTTCCAGTTAACATTTAGGCTTTAACAGTTTTTTTTTTTTGAAAAATGGATGAGATGCGGAAGTGTTCTGTTAGTTTCAATTTATCCTAGCCATTGTGCGTCTCTTTTACCAAAGCTGTTTATTGCTTGCTTTAGAATTGTGGAAAATGCAGGAACTATATCACTGGGGAAGTCAATACTGATCTCATTAGCAAGTATAAATGTAACATCCATTGGCCAGTTACTAGAAAGAATCCTTACAATATTGTTCACATGCGTTAAACAAAACTCTGCACTTATTTTGATTGGTATTTCAGTTTTTTTCTAATTTTTGTAGGATAGTAATTGTCTTTGTGTGAGTAATTTAAATGACCCTTCAGTATTACTATTATTTGATCTAGATGGAAGTAATCGTTGTGCGTTGTGTAGTGCCATTTGTTTCGAGATCCATAATCTTTTATATAGTCAAATATTACTATCATTTGCGGTTATCACAGTTTCAGATACGATTGTTGATATTGTATCGAAACAGACAGTGCATGTATTGAATTCCTGGAAATCATTGCGATCCTGGATGGACAGTATATGCGATTTGAAAGAGGTGATTTTTTTGCCAGTGTTTTTTCAAAGTTCATCTTCTAGAAAAGGCATTACTTATTTTTTTAAAGCTTTATTTTATTTCTAGAGATATGAAAAGAATTAACAGTAGTAACAAATTTATTTTTTCATTTTATTTTTAGACTATTGCTATTTCACTGGTTCGCGCTTTACTACCAGTTATTATATTACGACCGCAGTTAATTGCCATTATACTCAATCGGATGAAAAAACATGTATTATGTGATTCAACGGTTGCTACAGTCTTACCAATACTGCTTCTTCTCCTACGATCATCGACAATGCGTTCGGCTGTAAAAAGTGATTATTACAGTCAATCTTTCGCTACTTTTTCCACTCAGGTATGTTCTAGGAAAGCTCGCACATAATATAAATTGCAATTTTTTTTGCTTGTGTTGGAAATTTTATTTTAGGCTCTACAAAGCATGGGTGTTGAAACGAAAAACACGAATACTGAGCTTTCATTAGAAATTATTGGAATCTTGAAGCGAACCTTTTCGCAGCCTGCAAACATTAAAAGCATGTTATACAGGCATGTTTTTGTGTTATTAGCGCAACTTCATTGATATATATATATATTAGATCTGTTAGACTTAGTTAGATCTGAAGTGCGCTTAATATGCAATGTGATATGTTACTTCAATTGACCAGTTTATTCCAGTAAAGTTATGTGAGCATACAGTGTCACAAGCTTTCTCTGTCTTTCCTGAAACCATATTTATATTTTCAGAGGTATTGTTGAAGCAGCATCTGCTAATCAGAATTTGGTGTATCCGACTTTGGATCTTCTGGTAACACATCTTGCAACTCTAAAGCAAATATCTCGTTCTACCTACATTGAATCTTCGAAATCTTCTACTATCTTACTGGAACCTTTGTCTGATTTAGTCCAGGTCATTATGCATATTCATAATTATATAACTCATGCGGTTTTAATTCTTCTTTAGTTATATAGATAATGTTTTGGTATTTTGTATAATTACAGGCTGTAAGCTTACTGACGCGTATATCGATATATGGTTTACGAAACACATCGACTCAAGTTGTATGCGGCAAAGATGCAAAAGTATGCCAAGCCATATCCGAATTGGATAAACTTACTGAATTTGCTATAGAGCAGGATGTGCACGATCTACAGGTTGATATTATTATGCCGTAGTTTTTAATTTTGAAATTTAAACTTTTATTATTACTCTCGATTATTGTGAACAAGAATGAAGTCTGTGGTTTCTATCTTAAATAGCGCAGAAGCTTTTTCTTTGTAGTTGGATAAGCTATCGGATTTTTCATTTTCTGTTGCTGGTCGAACGAATCTAAGCTTCGCCTCACTGATGGTTTCCCTCTACGATGCTCTTATCGAACATATGTGGAATATAAGCTCTGTGCTTACCAGGTATAGATGCTTAATTATCAGTTGTAGAATGCAAGTAAAAGCATTTACTTCATTTATTGTTTTTTTATAGGAGGGAAGAAGCGGAAAAAGTGCTGGCATTGTTGCGCAGACGTGAGGAGATAAACGAAATTCTGAAAGAAAAATCGGCAAAAAAGAAAGAGAGCAAGGGAGAGAAAATCACTGTTTCTTATTCGTCTACTACACCCTATTTGCAGTCCATAACAAGCATAATTTCACGATTTATTCAGTTAGCTTCAAGTTTCTATTTTTCGTAATTTGCTAACAATAATTGATAGCATAATTTCTAAAGTGAGTTTATGATCTTATCAGTTTTTTCTAGTTTTATCCTTCTCAAAGATTAAACATGATAATAAGTTATGAGAGAAGGCAATATTTGTCAGTCTGAAGCACATTAAGATGCCAGTGCATGTTAGTCTATGAATACCATACAATCAATAACTAAAAGCTTATTCAAGTGATAAATTAGATGGTCAACGTCGTAAGCTTTTTTTGAATTGATGCAAGTACTCATAAATGGTGTTGTAAGTCAGTGCTACGAAATGCGCTGAAATATTTGACAGGTGATATTAGTGGATCTTCGAGCTGCTTCATATTTGTCCATAGCAATATGTGATGCTGATATGACTGATGACATTCTTATGTAGCAACATATGACATAAAAGTTGTATTTTTGTGTTTTTTTCATGTGTTGTGAGATAAATTGAGATTTATCATTCAAGAAAAATAGTTAAATAAATTTGTTCACTTGTAAGATTCCGTTCCTTGAACAAATTTATTTAGAAAGATTAATGAAGAAGATATCGATATAAACGAAGAATGCTTGCAACTTCTTCGTGAAAATATGTTTGTATGGGCGTTAGATTGGGCGCAGCGCATTTCCATTGACATATACAAGAGTAATATTCGCGTGCCTTTTATCGCACTTTCTTCTTTTTCAAGGTTTATTTGTCTATAACTTTTTTTTTTTTTGAACTGTTTTCAAAAGTATGGAATTGATTGGTTCATATTACCATATTTACAGGACTATGCTTCTTGTATACGTAGGTGGAAGTTTTGTTCATGAATCAGCTTCGTTTGAATTATGGAATAACAAATGTACAAAAGCCGTTGTGTCATTCTCCAATGTAATTTCTTTGATGATCTCAAAATACGGTTTTCGTTGTGATGGTTTCCTTGTAGAAATGTGTAAGTAGTAGTTATTCAATAAATTTTATACTACCATCATTTTCATAATTATGATAAGTGGAACGAAGTTGACTTTCGCTTGTTCAGGAATTATGTTTCATTTTTCGAGATGATTAAAATTTCGAATTACTAAGTTGTTTTCCAGCAAATTGACTGATTATAAATCTATCTAACCGGTAATCATCGAATAATAACTAAGGTAGCTAACAGTCAATTTTCAACTGAAACGTCATTCAGATGCGTCACTGAACAGTGCTTATTTTTACATATTGTTCAGGGCATATCTTAGAGAAATCAGATGAAGAGCAAAAAGAACACGAAAATGCTGCATCTTTGATGATTCGATTCATCTTGTTACATCTGATGCCGCGATTACTTGAGACTTATAAGGACTTCGAGGAACGGAAGATGGTGTCAGATT
Source organism: Brugia malayi (assembly GCF_000002995.4). Lineage (NCBI taxonomy): Eukaryota > Metazoa > Nematoda > Chromadorea > Rhabditida > Onchocercidae > Brugia > Brugia malayi. The sequence continues at coordinate 7,829,803 of NW_025062475.1, forward strand.
TTACACACCAAGCATTTGCACTAATTGCAGTCTGCCGTACATTGTTCAAGCAAGTATCAAATGAAAAGGCGCAACTGAAATGTGCAAAGCTTATTCGCAATATATTGGAGAAAAATGAAATAGGTAAGCCTTTATGGATACCTCACTCAGTATGTACAGGTGTTTTGAGAATAATCCATCATCCATTTTTTTGGATTCACTAGCAATTAAATGCCCAAAAGCACAAGATATTGGAAATTCAGGCATTCTTAAAGTACTTTAACTAATACTTTTCAAACAGTTTTCTTTAATTCATGTATTGGTGAAGTTTTGGCAAAATTTAATTTTGGGGTCAAAGTCAAATTTCGTTAAAACATTGCAGTCAAATATTTTGAAGTTTGTGATATTTTGCTTCAGGTGATAAAACCATACTAAAAGAGATTTGGTATCTTTATGTGTATATCGAACGAGCTGGTAGCTGTAATAATAATTATATGAATTTTTTGCGAAGTGCCGCCACTCAAATAATAACTGTCCTGAGCAATAAGGAAAAAGTATGTTCTGAGTTTTTAATAAATTATGGTTTTCATTGATTAAGAAACAGCAATTATTCAGGTTTATAATAATTTCTCTTACCTTATTAAAAATTTTTTATACATTTTGGTAGGAAAGCATTCATTTATTGGCATCTATAAACGATTTAACAGTGGAAACAAGTGCAGAAATGCTGGCTGCAGCCTGCTCAGCCTCTCTATCAGATGCACGTTTGACTGCCGAAATGATGTCTCAGATTTCCATATCCTCAAGTTAGCATTTTTCATTAAATTTCAGCTAAATGGTTATTTAGAAACTTTCCAAGATGTTTCATTATATCTTTTTCATAGCTTCGTTTTTTAGTGGATGTTGGTCTCGTCAAAGTAATCGATTTGTGCAGTAAATTAGCTGATGTAGTTCTTCTATTGCTCTCAGTACACATTGATTATGCAGTGGCCAAAGAGCCGATTTGTGCATTGTTAACTGCGCAATACGAAGTGCTCAATGTAGTTGTTAAATTGGTTGGTTTCAATTTTCTAAAGCACTAACAGTTTGAATGATATTTCTTCTCTCATTACATCATACCCTATATAATGGTCGTGTGCGAAGAACCTTTTTTCCATAGCAATAGAAAAAATTTCTTTTTTTTTTTTATTCAAAAAAGAAATTTTTTAAAAATGATATTTGAAAGCTGATTAAAAGTGGTGATACTTTCAAAAGTTATTTTTAAAAATCTTTGGAAGTAATAATGCTAGCGAAGGAAGTCTTCGTTTTCGAAAGGTCTCTTTTAGTGTTTTCACGAAGAAAAGTAAAGTTAAACAAATAAGGAATATTGAAGATGCTGAAGACACACAAATATAGTGACATTTCTGAGTGGATGGCTGTAGCCAAATTAGCATCGCTTGCTCATGGCAGTATCCTGCGAATTATGGAGAACGCTGACGAAAATGTAGGAACACTGAATCCGCTTGATGTATGTTATTATCATGATTTCGTTTTCTTTCTCTGACGATATAAACTATAGCTTAAATTCGAGCGGATTTGCACCTTTGAATTTTATTAAAGGAACCGTCTCTTACTCATAACCGAAAAGTATCGAAGTCGCACAAGGATGAAACGCTTTATGTTGCTTATGTACGATCAAGAGAACTTTATCAGGTTTGTTAATCTGATACCTATCAAAAAAAAATCTGACAGTAAACTTTGCACGGACCAGCTGAATATCTTTGACATGCATTTTACTATATGTACTGTTAAAGATAGTGAAAAAAATCGTTTTCATAGCAGCTGTATTCATTGCGAAGGTTATTAGCAGTGATGCATGCAGATTTGGCACTGAGTGTTATCACCATATACTGCTAAATCAATTCTACTTAGAATCCTTGTTCAGACACAAAAATTGTGATTGAAGATAGTATGGAGACGACTAATATAAAGTGGATTGCTGAAAGCAGGAAGAACTAATTTGTTGATCTAATCCTTCGAAAGTCACTGCAATCATCTGTTTAAGGCTAATCTCTTGTTGCTGTGCTCAGCCTTGCACGATCATCGACTAGATGTACAGGTTAGGAACAATTCGATTGGTGTTCGAGATTTCCGTATAGATGCCGAAAAATTACGACAGCGAGTAGAGGAACTGGGCGAGGAGGCTGAGAACGAGGAACGAGTACGAAATGATCAGAAAAGATCGGCTAAGAAACGTGCACGTATTGAGAAAGATGATGTTATTAATGTCTGAGGTGATAGTTAAACACAAAAATGCTTACAGAAATGGTTAAGTTAATGTGCTTTTCATTGTTAAGGATGTTGTAGATCAATCTTTATTGTCATAAATTTATTTGAATCATTTTCTTGCTGAGACTTACAAGCAAAGAACTCATTTGAAGCATAAAAATTTAATTTAAAAAAACCAACTTAAATTCGCTTTCACTTCCAATATTTACATATGTTCAGTAATGTAGTTACTTAAACAGAAACCAAAATAGTGAGGTAATAACAATAATGACAACCAAATGTACCATTTGCATTCGTTGATAACGTTACTTTATTTTATTGAAATTTATTTCTTAAAGAATTCATATGCATAAACTTGAATCGACAAATGAGTATAGCAGAAGTAAAAAACATCTCAATGATCATTTGGAAAACGCTATAACAAAAGAAGACTGGAGAAGTGCGGTAAAATGTATTTAATGCAAAACCATACGGGAAGTGGAACATCTGAAGTCCTCACGCCATCACTACATCATATTACATTTATAATTTTCCAACTAAGTGGAATGGAAATATTATTTCGATTCATTCAATCTAGTGTTCTTCGTTATGAGATTCCACAGTAAAAGTGCGAAAACAATAAATAGATACTAACATTGTTCCGACGTTTCCAAGCCTTTCATTCATTCAATTTTTCTTAGATGAAATTCATTCTATGTTTCTTAGTGGAATAAATTCCACTAAGAAACATAGAATGTTCAAGATCACTTATGTGCATAGTTTCAATAAGAACCAAATACGACCGTCGATGAGCAATCGCCATAGCGAACCCTCCTTTTCTTTAATTTTCGTTGATTCTATTTGTATTCATAGGCAAATACTATGAACTTATAAACACATTCGTGGTATTGATTTTATTGCGGTTACTAGCGAATAAGATTTTCATGACATTATTCACTTCACGACAATAAGAAACAAAAAGGATGAAGTTTTCAAATTATTTTCCGATCAAAAGTATATTTCAAGGCACTTTTTGGTTTTTCTGACTTTCGAAAATTCTTGTAGCTTTAGTTGTAGCTATATATTATAAATTTGCTGTAATGCAACTGCCTTTTTGTGATTTAGACATTCGTAAATTGCTTAAACAATAAAAATAAAATGCACTACTTTATACTATATGGTCAAGGTTTGAACCAGGAAAATAAATTGGCCAGCACTGACTTATAAATTTGCATGAATATCAATTCCCAATTACAGATCCTATATTATTCAGAGGGATAAAATAGACTTTTTGGTTTTTTCCTTCAGCAACATCCTATTAATAAATATAAAAATTGCTAGGTTAAACTAGACCCAAAGATATAGAAGTCAGAAGGCCATACGTACACATGATTTCTAGGCTTGTTTTAGTCTCTGAAACACTTTTAAAATATTTTGTGAGGAAGTTCATTGAGAACGAATAATTCAGATGTATTCACAAATGTGCTATTACGTAAGCAAATATATATGTGCTGATTTAAGTGAAAACTACTTCCGTCAGTATTAAAACACAATACTTTTAAAATCATAAAAAAATATATAAAATGCAAAACCTAAGATTCCAGTCTGTGTGGTCCCAGTAGTAGTTTCAGAGACTCTTCTGAAAAGATATCAACTCTCGCTGGTTTTCGAGTCACTTGACTGGATCCGCAAATCAAATTGTTTGTAATATTACAACAATTGAAGGCATTTATCTGACACAAACAATAATGCGAACTGTTCTCGGAATCACAATCCATATGAACCATGTGGCCACAACTAAAATGGGAAATAAATTTTGATCTGAAATTAGTACAAAAGCCAGAAAAGCACAGAGACATATAGTGCTAAAAAAGACATTAAAAAACATGCCTATATAGATATGATGATTTTCTTGGTGAGCACCCACAACTAATGCACATAGTCGATTTGATTAAGCCAGCAGTACGACGTGTCGCTTGCTTTATTAAATCGTTTAACCTACGAATCTGTTTATCAGAATCTAACTGAGTGATGAAACTTATCTCTATTCGTATCCGAAATCTATGAAAACATCATGATGTGTTGAAATTGAAATGAAATCCTGACAGTTCAAATTTATATCAACTAACTACTCTATTAACCATACTTGATAACTGTTAATATCAAATATAGTCGACTTTCACAATAGTTTAAACATTATGCGAAATAAAGGTAAACAGATATACATTTGTATAGTTTCTCCCTCGATACATCGTATGGTTTCTTTCAAGAATACATCCTCGTAGCGACATGATGAGAACATGAACGTTATTAGTGAACGAAAATTTGCATATGTTGAACATCTGCAATTTTCTCTCATTAAAATAATGAGACCTCGTTCTTCGAAGAATTTCAACAATATTTTCTTTGTTATAATGAGCTGATCGTGGTTTCACGTTACAAGTTTATTTGAATTTAGACATGCATAGCTTAGCCTTTGAGACAAAAATATTACCGCCTACAGAATCAGTCAAGGAGATGTGAAATCTTTTGTGTAAGAAAAAAAAAAAAAAAATAGATGGTACCGAAATACTGGGTGGGTAAATAAAGCATCAACCAAACGTTCTGCATCACTGCTTCCACTTTCCATAATTGCAGTGATTACGTTGTTTAATATCACCATCACACCTTTAAGACCTAATATTACATTGTTTTATTTCAAAAACTTCTACCATATCATTCATAATCTGGTAAGAAAACATGAATCGGCTACAAAGTTACTTATAATCAATGTTGAAGTCGATTTACTGAGCACTATAAACTCTATGTGATATAGAGCAATAAATTATGTGTTGCATATATTATCTTGAGAAAACATGACACAAGTATTAATGACATCACAACTTCAAAATGATATTTGCAGTGGAATCTTTAAATGATTTGTAAATACCATAAACAGGATAATCCAACGGTACTACGAATAGTGCAGTTATGATTTGGCATATAGATTATTCAAAATGAGCTTATTTTGGAACAAAATATATTATATCCCACCTGGCTCCTCCTGAAGTTCTGATTCTGGAAGCGAAAGGATTCTACTCAGTATTTTGAACAACCAGCTTCCTTGTCGAGCCTCTTCATGATAAATATTAGCCAAACGAATTGCTTCGTAAATATATTTCGCTGAAGAGAAATCAGTTTTGTTTATCTTCTTTTTCAATTTTACAACTCAAGGATTTTTATATAAGACTGAAAATTTACATGAAAGCATTGCATCTTTCATCCATCTTTTTTCAAGTTCATATTCAAGCAGTTCAAAAGCTCCTTCCAGAAGTTTCCTAGCTTCCAAAAGTAACACACTTGACAAAATAAATCCATTTTTCACTGTATAATTCAAGCATCGATCTGTTCTCGATGCTATCGTTAGCCAATACCGCAGAAACTCACTTAATTGCTGAAACCAGACATATTTGATTCGATATTGATTACTGAGACAGACAAAATTTATGGTGCTGAAGTGTAGAAAGAATTTTGATTACCGTGTCTAGATTTTCAAATAAATTATGTACTACAGCTTCCTTTACAGCAAGAATCAAAAGCTGTTCATCACGTTCCTCAGAATCAGTTAAAGTCCGATATCCACGATCACGCCTAAAACAGATTACTCAGAAGACCTCATCAACTACAACTGTTTTTATAGATCACAACAAGGAAGCTTTTAAAAGACAAAATTATTCCAATTAAAAAACATTTTAGACACATTCAACAAGAACAAAATAAACCTTGCTAAGAAGCAATAATAAAGTATTAATGCATCACTGTCTTCCAATGTTTCCTTGGATAGCCAATCCATAAAGTGATCAAGAATAATTTCGGCTGTCTGATTGTAATCGATTTTTGCGAATCTCTATAAATAGAAAAAAATCCAGAAAAAAAAAATGAATGGAAATGAACCATTAACAAAACAAAAAAAACAAGATACCGACAATTTTAAACTTATGAAAAGTGAGCGATGAAATGAAAGAAAATAAATACTCGCCTAGCGTAAGAAATTACAGCAAGTAGTAAACCAAATCTCTTTAGAGATTTATCATCCCAACACCAATACCTCACACATAAAACTTGCAGAAACTGAAGTTAAAATACCTTTAAGGAATTCCATACAAACGAATAAAAATTTGATAATTCATCGCCTTGTAGTTCTAACAATAATGTTCTGACCAGAGGAAATACGAGGGCATGGAAATATGTATAATTAAGTTACTTCAAATTCATGAAGATGCATTCATTGAAGTTTCAGTAGGAAACAGTAATTGAAAGAAAAAAAAAAACATACTGCATTCGTTGAGCTATTTAGATAACACTCCATTAAACTGACGAATTCCCGTCTGTTTACATAAATATATGAGCAGACCTGCAAGCTAAAAATACTCAAATGAAACCAAAGAAGAAAAAGTTGTGACTAGCATCTATAAGTTTGAAACTTCTTTTTACGATTTGCTTTTTGACCTTTACGACAAGAACTGCATTTTTTTCATCATTTGCAAAGCTTCCATCGAAGTCATATTCCCATTGTGGCCAGTTGGTTCTGTTCCATCCATGGTGGTCTTCCCACCATATTTCGTAATTCTCAAGTTTTGTCAGAGAGAGAGAGAGAGAGTTTCACTGTTGTAATATCAACAAGATTATACTTACTTAGAATTCAACGAAACAGAATTTCGCCTTTTTTATTCCTTCTACTTAAGTTTGGTTGTAATCGAAACGGTTCTGGACTAGTGCACACTTATTTTTTTTTTTAAAGTGTTGTTAATAACTCTAATCGGAGTATAATTGCTGCGATTCGACATTTAGCAAGCATCACATTTTAATTCCTTGAAAGTCATAGCTATGTGTGTATATGCCCTTATAATACGCCAACTTGATGCATCTGTGAAGACATGAAATTGCTCTGAGGGATATATTACAAGTCGCAATAGCTTCTTTCATCTATTGATCAGTCATTTATCAGAGATTCTCACGTTTTTCTTTCTTCCTTATTTATAGACAATGACACCCGGACGAATTCTCTTACGTTCATTGAAGTTTTTTTGAAGTTCAAGAACAAATATAATCCAATATCATTGAAGAAGTAATCTTAAATATGAATCAGGTTAGCGTTACATACTATTTGCCTCCAATACTAACAAATAAAAACCAAATTACGAATCGTTTACGATATTTCTATCCACCTCAAAGTTTAAGCGAGGTTCTGTATTGCGGTCCAATTACATTCGTCGATTTGCAGGTGTATTGCTCCGATTCACAATGATGAATGTAATAGCCGATATTGAAAAGGAATTTTTGCAGTTGGCATTATTTCCATCAGAGTGAAACTACATTCGATTCCTTTGGTTGATAAGTCAACAAATTTCAATTATAAAGTTTCATTCCGATAATATATAAGATGTAAAATGTTCCTAAGAAAATGAAGACAACTGGTTCAAAACTAAAATGGACATACTGAGGTAGTTTTCTGGCTTGTCGCAATATCTTCATCTCATCAAGACCATTCACAATTTTCATTACCTCCACAACACATCTCTCAGCGTCTGCTACCCGCTCAACAGACTCACCAAATGATAATACCATCTCAATCAACTGTAATACAAATGCATTTGGAAGGTACAACGTTTAGAAATAAATTTTCGAGTCTGTATCAGTCGTAGCTGTAACGAAAAAACTCTCAGCCAAGCTTTACCTCATTGATGGTGCCAAGCGCTGGAAAAATTGCTTTTTTCTGCAACAGATAAGCAACAAGAGTGAAATAATTGATAAAGAGTACTGCACTTTGATCCATCGACTTAATTATTTGATACACCACTTCTGTAATTCTCTGTAATCTCCCGTCTCTAAAACTATGGAATTTTAATTCAAATTGATGAGAAATGAGATGCAGTAAATTGGTGGGCATCTAAAATGTTCGGTTTTCATGAAATTTAATTGGAATATCTCACTCCAGCTGAGATTAGTAATAGCGGGTAGTTCCACATAACAGTTCCACAGCATAATTGTGCGCATTTTTTGCAATATACTTAGAAAAAAAAAACTTTATTCTATGCTGATCAATAAGGTACGGCAGTCCACAAAACAAAGGTTTTTTAAAAGGAAGCTGATAAACTAGCGAGAAAGTGTACTATAGTAGTGGATAAGAGACCAAAGACCAGAATCAAAAGAGTTACAATAGACTGAATATTCTTCTGAGTCATTTATCACTCGTTTTTGGGCGTTAAGTAGAAATAAACTTACTCTGAATTAAAAATATCACTGTCTGAACATGTAAATATAACATTAAAGAACTGAACAGCGTCAAACTTAATAAGCAGTTGTAAATATGGATATGTAATTGAAGCTGAAAAATATACTGTTGAAAAAAACAGATCTGCAAATTACTTAGCGAATGAACGGCAATGATAAGTGAGATAAGAAATTACCTGATGTGCCATTCTTGCCTTTGTAGGAAATCAGGCAGCGATACACTTGCAAGGGAAGAGTTGCAGCAACTTTTTCCGGCAAAGATCCAATTGGGTAAGCTCTGGCCGACAGGCAACACTGAATATACAATAATAACTTATTTCCTAGCGCTATTTCGCAGTCTGATAGCATTTCACAATCGGTAAGCTCTGCTAAATTATCAAATATCTCCTGTAATATTCACTGATAAAGATTTTATTCATGTAGCATTTAGACTTTCGTTTAGGAAACTGAAAATTTTTACACCAGGATTTAAATTGACAAAAAATTTTGGAACATAAATGAGTAATTATTAAAACAAGCATGCTTACCTCAAGTGGCCCTATATAATCTGACATTGCCTTATTGTAAACATATATGACGCCGTCATAAAGTCTATTTTTTCTGCAAGTAGTCATCACAAAATGAATATCCTGTTTCTCAACTGGAATACGCACTACCGCTGCTTCAAATTGGTTTAAATTTCCTTCTGATATCAAATGATGAAAATAATCCGAAACCTAAAATAAGCACTTTCATCATCGGAATTATTTTCAGTCATCAGTAAAACACGTTTTCTAATACTTCCGCTACTAAAGACAGATGTGGTTCCAGGAAACTTGCAATAAATCACAGTAAATCTAAGCTATACTGCCAGTCAAAAAATAACAAAGAGAAGGTAAACTTTATACGACGGTAAACTAATAAATAGAATGAAAGACGAACTAATGCAGGAGGTGGGTTTTCCAATCGCCCATCCAATACAACTTCATCGATGAGGTCGAAAAATATTGCCTTGGAAAGGGTGTCTCTTTCTAAGCAACTGTACACTGTATTATAGAGTAAATCAAATTGACTGGTAGCAACACATGCCCGTATGAGGAGCTGGATATGTTTCTGTAAGTTACCGAAATAAGATAAGGTTTTTCTCGTTTATGAGGAAGGATAAAAATTATAAGATTACGATCTTGATCGCTGTGGATCACATACACTGTATATATCTTTCTACATAAATTTTAATAAAGCTATTTTAACAAACCAAATTGTGGTAAAACTCTTACTGAATACTTACTTCCGCTTCTATACTTATAACAGCAACTTTACTCACTTTATAGTGATCAACAAGTTGTGTCACTTTTCCATTGGCTGGACCAGATATGGTCAAAGCTAGCAACGACTGAATAAGACTAGGAATTCGCGAAGAAACGACATGTCTCAAATTTAGTCCTTCCCTTTTATTAACGACTCTGCCCATAACAATATCAAGAGCAAAAAGAATCGCTGACACCATTTGTCCTCTAAAATTCTGCTTTCTTTATCTTTTGAAATATTGAAAATAATGTGACTCAATAAGTTCATATTTATAAAATTTTAATACTACAATAATTTCACAATAAAAATAACCGGTTAACTAAGTTTTCCAATTGCATTATTCGGTCTCTTATGGAGATCATATAAATAGAAGACTGGCCGAGAAGAAATATCATTTTTTCAACGCGACAAATAGATTGGTAACACACGCAATCAGCCAAATAATCCAAGGCAGCACTTACATTACCTCCAGTAGATAAGCCCTGCAAAAGAATTCTTTAGTGTTATTCTTCGTCTAACCTTCTGCCCTATTTTATTCATACATCGTACCTTGAAATCAGCAGTAGCATATGCTAGTTGTATATCGCGAATATTTTCCATTGCAATATCTCCTTGCATAGTCTCGATCATATGAACCCTTTCAACATCATCCACGGCGATCAAGTAACATGACTCTATCCACTTTAGATTTATCATGTCAAAATCCAACGATAATTCTCTAGAAAATAATGGCCAAAAACGGAAAGCGGCGATGGACAGAAATAAATCTGTTGATAAAAGTGGAACAAAATCATAAAAGAATAAAAACCTTCCCTACCCAAAGTAGAACTTAGAAAATCTGAAATTCAAATAAACAGATATATTCAATTAAAGATATCAGCCATATTGCAGCTCGATACAATATTCAATATACTTTCTCAAAAGCAAAAGTTGATCTTGAAAATCAGACGTACAAAGATGAAACAAAAAATACGAACAAAAACACAAGTTTTTCGGAGGACTTTGTAAATTCTTTGCGGAGTTTACGCAATAACTCAAGAAAGAGTGCAGGAACTTACCCATAATGCAGAACTCGCAAACTTGAAAATTCATAATTTAAGTAATAGAAATCAACTCTCGAACCACGTGCCAGACAGAAAGCAGTGTTCTTACTTTCTGATGTTTTCTGCAAGGTTAAAGTAAGGCACGCTTAGAAATTCGGAAATACAGCATGTTTCAACTTTTTTTCGGACTTCTGCTGTACGTTCCAACCCCATAACTTGGATATGCCACATTAAATAAGCATAATAATGAATATTTGAAACGAGCGTAGACCAGCGTAGCAACCAATGTAAATGACACATGCAATAAGCCTACCTTGACATTTACTGTCTGACAATCAATTAAAGGTGGGCGATTGGCTGGTCCAATGAATGAAATAGCATATATCAAACACATCTTCTTCAAGCTTACTAGAAACAATTTCTTGAGTGATAAGAGAGCTAAGACATCGCTGTCCAACAATTTCAAATATACGACCTAGAATCACATTTTGAAAATCACATTTTCGTAATCAGAGAATGTAACTGATTAAATTTTTTTCAAATAGTGACCTCTCCATGAGAACCGGAGAAAACACAGCGAGTTTTCCGTGATCGAACTGTTGTTGGTAATGTTAGTTCATAAACCGAACCTCCACTATCAAGACAAGCAAGTCTTTTGTCACTGAAGCAGTAAAGATAAGAGCAGAAAAAAATAATAATCATGAACAAAATTAATGGTTGTTTCAAATAAAAACATCTATATCTACTACCTGTTTATTTATAAGATATTAATAACCCATAAAGCAATCTGTAACCATAAACGTAATAAAATTCCTCTTTCAAGTCTTTATTATAGCTGAGACTTATAAAACCGTTCTGATCCCAACCAATAAGTAAAAGTGTATTTAAAAAAGGAAAGAACAACAAAATACTATGAATAAATAAAAACTACACCTTTCACAAAAAAGAATTTGCAGTACGCCTTGACCAGGTTGCACTACGTCACTGACGTTGTCTATTACTTTACCCATAGTAACATTAAATATACGTATTAGACCGGAACCATAACCAATGGCCAAAAGTGTACTAGCTTTGTTGAAGTCAAGACACGATACTGGGCAACCGTCTGTTGTCATTGATTGAACTAGTCTGTAAATCAAAAATAGCATGTCTCTGTGAATATCTGTATCAAAAATGAAGAAACGAAAAGAAAACGTTGTAGTAACCTTTGATTTTCACAGTCAAAGATCAGTACTAATCCACGACTCGTTCCGACTGCAACGTTAGCATTAGAAACGGCCAAGGCTCTAGCACGACCTCCAAAACTATCGCTCCGTGTCTTCAACTGATATGTCATGGATTCTGTAACACTTACTGACAACAACGTCAACATTAAAGAGAATGTGTGAGAAATCAATGCTGCTACCTAATTAAAGGAGTAGATTACAGTGATCTAAAATTAAGCTCTTCTATGTTTGATACAATCTGTCAGCACATATAGAAGGATTAGGGCATATCCAAACATGATGGTACTTTTGGAGACATAAATGCCGCATTGTAGTTAAGCTATTAAGGTTAAAGTTCAGCCTGATCAAGTAGTTTTGATAGAAAGTAAAAATCTGTCATTATTGAATAAGTGATCGTCGGTGCAGTGATACTGACTTACGAGTCACAAGAAACAGATTGGTAACTCATGCTTATGCCTTTTCTGTTAAACTATCGTTTTTCACTTTTTTCTCCGGCGCAATGTCATCCTTTAATATAATAACGAAGGGCCACCTAATTCTCTGATATGAAGGGGCGAGTCCAACGTATAGGAAGGAATAGATGATGTCGGGCTCGACTGTCGCGGCGATGTGAATAGTGACTCCTCATCATCCAGTCCACACAGTATCTCCTCATCCAAATCCAAGATTTTCTATAAAAATAATATGCGATATATCAGTCAGTCCAAATCAATTTGTAGAGGAAAGAGAAAATAAAGATTACATTGTTTAATGCTTACATCGGCAAGAATCTCATCGAGGGTTTGCTCGGGAACACTGATTGAATCGTCAATTTCAATCCATCTATCTACGATATCTTCATCAGTAGCTATCGACGACATTGACCATCTAATGATTCCTCACGCAGCTATGGCGGCCTACAAATCATTGACTGTGATGACCCTTAATACTAAACTAATTCAAAGACTAAATATATCATTAGTCCACTGCTTACTGTGACATCCTCTCGACATCCATTTGCAATGTGAATACAAACCTTTACGTTGTAAACCACGTCCGTGTGTATGTGCGCCAGTCATCTGTTTGTGTTTTATTGTGTTATAGTGTAATGCTACTCTTTAATTTTCACTTATCCTCAGTATAAGTTTTTGAGTCATTATCAAAGAAGCTATCACTAAATGGGAATTAACGAGCAAAATTTCTGTAAGCTTTCAATCTGTCAGACATAGACATATGAGGAAAAGTAAAGGATGAATGGACAGGTTATCTCTGCTAGTGGTTATGAGATGATAAAAAGAAAGGATGGGATTGGTGTGAACTGTGGCAGGGAAGTTGTCGAAACATCTCTGAAGTTGGACTAATTAATTTGAACGTTCTCCTCAGTTTTGAACGTTTAATTGTCATTCTTTCATCTTCGTATTTATTGAGATTGTGGTATCATTTGAGATGTGTATCAGAGAGAAAAAAAAAAGAGTATAATTCCTGACTTATTAATTACGTTGTTAAAACTTTCGGCAGAGTTGTTGCATATTATCCAAAGTAACCATTAAGGACGTTAGCTGCCAATTAATAATTTTAAATTTCATTAGGTATTTGACAGTGTTGATTAAATCTAAATATCAGCGTTAGTACAAACAACTAAAGGTTAATCAGTCACTTTCTTCATTTACTTATTCCAGCCTGTTCTCTTCGGCATACTCAGAGTGATCAAAAAATATACTTCCAAACTGATATTGATATTGTTTCATGAATGCAGTGTGAATTAATTTTGCAAACGATTCCTCGATATGGTTGATTGAGCAGTAGTAATTCAAAAGGAAACAATGCAGACATTATCATCCTTCGTTTTCTTTCTTTTTGTAATTGTTACAAGAGCTATTAAGGATAACAGTGATCCTGGATATGTTATCCTGAAGTTTATGGAACGATTTCAAGCAAGTTAGTGCTGTCATTCCTAACTTTCAGTTTTGAACTATGCTGCAAATGGCATTGCTTTTTGGTCAAGAACTTTACGAATAAGAATTTTTTTGTCGACTAGTAAAGAGGTGTGTTCAAGATAATGTTCATCACAACCATCACATTGCGGCAAATCTGTAATTCGTGTTTTTTTGATTCTTATGTAGATTTTAGATCTGAAGGAACCGATAAATTTATCTGAGGAATTGATTTGCAATTGCTCATATTCTGGTTGCGGTGAAGAAATTACTCGTTTCTTGGGAAATAATTACACAGGACTTTGTCGGTCCACTAGTGGAATATGCCACAAGCGTTTACTACCCGATCGATCGGTTATCTTAAGGTTGGTACTGATGTGCTTTTTTATATTAATGAAAGTAAGCTTCTTTTTTGCGACTAATGATTTCTATAGCAATTCACTGAAAAATGAATGGAAAAAATGTTGTTCTATGCAAATCGTGAACATGATTTCGTGTTCTTGGGAGTTACCAACAAAAAAAAGTGAACTATTATAGTCAAATAAAGGACAGTTTCAGTTGTCTAAGCAAAGATGCTAGTCCTGATTTGCACTGCCGAGCTAAACAACCGATGAACGATGGAAGTATAATGCAGTGTTGCCAGAACTACTCGTTCTGCAATGGAGCTTTGAATTTGAATCCAGTGAATGACTACATTTTGGTAAGATACAAAAGTTACATTTTTTTATTAACATTATTTTCTTATCATTTCGATTACTAAGACAGTAAGACCCACTTATCATTCTGATTAATAGGACAGTAAGACCCACTTATCATTCTGATTAATAGGGCAGTAACACGGTGTAAAGCAATTCTAAATTATATTGTTAACTGTTTATACATTTATAAAAGACATGAAAATATGCATGCATTGTTTTTACAAGAGTACTCGTGGCAAGTTGTAAGGATAGAAAACGTTTCTTTGGAAACGAGTAGACTACCATATTTGTTAGCACTGTTATGTTTTTCCTCCTTTATCTTTTTTATTTCTGCAGTTTCAGGACAACAATATATCATTCATTCACTCTGTGGTTATCTTTTTAATAGGAATTGCCGTTTTTGTGTTTTCTATATTCTTAGTTTTTGCTTGGATCAACAAGCCATTAAAGCGGTGGTTATTTTACTGGACACATCATAGGTCTGGCGAGGAGCACTCTGAAGTGTAAGCAATCATCTTTGGTTATATGTTTTCAAATTCAAGCTTATTAATCAAGGGAAACACTGGTTCTTCTCATTTTCTTGTCTTCTTCAATTAAAGGAAATCATAACACTAGTTACTAATCACTTCTTTCCAATGCATCAATGAAATTAGTATAGCACAGCATCGATTGCGGAAAGGAAACTGTTTTATTATTTTCACTTCGTCCGATAATAGTATTGTTTCAAGTACTGGTGAAGAAAAACTACTAATGAACTCAACGGATGCTTTAGGACACTTGAGCGATTTACTGTATAATTTAGATGATTCTGCCACTACGGGTTCTGGTTCAGGTACACTTTTTTTTTGTTACTAATTAGTTGATTAAGTCTATCTTCGAATGAGATGCTGCGAATGAAACTGAAAAAATTTATGAAGAAAAGAGTAAAGCAAATTTATTACGTAATTTATTACGAGCAAAAAAAAAAAAAAAAAAGATAGGGCAAAATAACCTAATAACTTAATTGGTTTAAAAAACTGTAATAATACTATTAAAATTATTATTCCATTTACAAATTTCCAGGATTTCCATTACTTGCTCAACGTACTATCGCTCGTCAGATTGAATTACAGAAAGAAATTGGACAAGGACGCTTTGGAGAAGTGATTTTTCTGTCATTTTGAACAAAAGATATCTTAAAGAAGATACCATACTTTTTTTCTTTTTTTTTTGATTTAATACGCTATACGTTAATACATTTTAGTGATCCCATCCTTATAGGTCTGGTTGGGTTATTGGAAAGGTGACGAGGTTGCTGTGAAGATATTTAGTTCACGTGACGAAAGGTCATGGAATCGAGAAGTCGAAATTTTCCAAACAAATCTTCTTCGACACCCGAATTTGCTTCGCTTTATCGCATCTGACAATAAAGGTACTGAATCTTTGTAGTATTGGTTTCTTTCTTTACTTATTGCATAATTTATATATTTCAAGTTAATTATGAAATATCATTCCAACATTCAGTACGCTTAACTGATGCGGAATCTGCATTATAATTATCAGATTCTGCAAAAGACATATTTTTGCCTCTTCTGAATTATTTTTAATAGGCTTCAGACTGGTTTAAAAAACTCGAAAGATATTTTGTATTTCTCTAGAGATATTTTGTTTAGCAAATATGTGACTTCTGAAGAATCTATAAGGACTATTTTTTCTAATAATTATGACAATATAATATGCAAAATATCTCTAGAGAAATACAATATGTCATACGAGTTGGATATCTGCTGGCTTGCTATTTTCTGAGTGTTACGATAAAAATCAATACTTGTTTAAACAAAATGTTTTTTTTTTTTTTTGAAGTTCCTTGAAGATTTTTATGATTCTGGCATGTATTTACACCATCATTAAAAATTTTGCGAAAAATGTTTGATTTTTTTCCATTGATATCTGAATGATATATAATTTACAGATACTGGAACGAGTACCCAGCTGTGGTTGATAACTGAATATCACGAACATGGTTCTCTTTATGACTATCTGTCTGCGAATCCTGTCAGTGAATCAGTGATGCTGCAAATGATTCGCAGTATTGCAGTTGGCTTGTCTTTTTTGCACAACGAAATTCCTGGTCCACGCGGGAAGTTTCTTTTTTTCTTAAAGTAATATCTGTAATACGCATATAACATCTAACAGAATTTTAACAAAAATATTTCTTGATGATTACAGGGAAGCCAGCAATTGCTCATCGTGATTTGAAGTCGAAAAACATCTTGGTAAAGTCAGATTTAACTTGTGTGATTGCTGACCTTGGTTTGGCAGTGAGATACATGAATGGTGAGATAAATGTTCCTGATAATAGCAAGTGTGGCACTGTCGTAAGTTTCATCCTGTAAATAATCAAATATACCTTGCAAAAACAAGTTCATATTTTTTACAGTTTAAGTGTAGCCTGAATTTCATTTCCGAAATCTTCATCTTGGTGTGCTATCTTGAGTGTGTTTTAACCAATTAATTTCATTCTCACTGTTGATCAACTTTTTCTCAGGTTCTTTAAAAATGACAATTGCAACATTCAGCAGTTCTAACAGAAATATTTCTTGTTTTTTTACTGTAATATTATTTTTCTGCATGAGTGTTTTGCGTCTTTTGTAAAATATTATAGAAGAATAATACAACATATGGCAAATAGGACAAAAAAGTCATGTTTACTGCTTCAGAATTATATTAAATCATTATTTTAATTGTTTCTAAAAACTCGTCATCATAAAGAATACACACACGAAAAAAAATCTACATACTAATTATTTTTAATGTTATTGGAGAGGTATTTTTTATTTGTCATTAATTTGTTACTATCGTTGTAGCGTTATCTGGCACCAGAGATACTAGAAGACAATTTCTCTATAAATCATTTTGAAACCTATAAAACTGCTGATATGTATGCGATGGGTCTTATGATTTGGGAAATCATGTGGAGATGCGGAAGCCAGGGTAAGGCTATGTATTCATAAAGTCCCTTGTGTGGAATCGTATATGTCTTATTTATTCATCTAAAGTCAATGGTTTTACAGAAAAAGTTGGACTATTCCATTTAAAATCATTAATTTTGCAGAAGAATCAAGATCGTTTGAACTACCGTACTTTGACTGTGTAGGTCGAGATCCAACAATGGAGGAGATGAAATTGTGTGTTTGTATACAGAAGCGACGACCTACTGTTCAAGAGCATTGGATAGATGATAAGGTTTGTAATTTTCTGTTTTCCCTTTTCTATAATTTCCGGATGAGGCTTTTTTATAATATATATTTCTTTGGGTATTACAGCTGAGGTTGATGAGTTTTCACATTAAATAAGTACTTTTTTAATGCTAAATGACTCAAACATTGCGTTTTATGAAGTTCAAAAGGTATTATTTGTGGTGGGGACTTTACGATATTATCACAATTTCGAAAGTACAGGTGATGAGAGGTGTATTACAAATAATGCAAGAGTGCTGGACGGAGTCGCCAGTGTGTCGACTTACAGCAATGAATGTTCGGAAAGCAGTGGATCGTCACGCTGCCAGTTTAGGCTGGAAAGTTCGAAGTTAGCTGAAGGGATGTTACTATAAATCTTTCAGGATGTTTCGATAAAACCTTTATTATAAATTATTTTCTTAGTTTATATGGTTTCTTCTGAATCTCGATGTTATTAAGAGGAGGAATCTTTACCTAACGTATTGGCTTTATGTTATATTCTTACATTTTCATGTTTGATTTTTTCTCTCTCCATAATTCTTTACAATGAACTGAGAGCATTTATATAGAATAAAGCAAGTCATCGATGCGGAGCAATTGTTTTTGGTTGTTTGAGCTCAGAATTCATAGTTCTTGGATTGCATGCAATTAACAATGTCTTATGGAGTTTAAATGCGACATTCCTCTTTGTCTTGTTGAAACTGGATTTTTTGAGAAGTTCTTCTTCAGCTATTACAGCTGTCATTTATACACTTTTTGTGTCAGTTCTTCTTCAGCTATTACAGCTGTCATTTATACACTTCAGACTGTAATTAATTGTGCTTAAGTTATCTGTTAATGAAAGCTGTATTGTTATCGTACCACTGGCTAGCGCTTTTTAACTTGTGTCGTCACCATCCTGCTTTTAAAAGTTATTATGTGGATATTGTTAGATTTCTTTTCTTATTTGCGGAACAGACTGCAGTTGAACTGTTATACTGTTTTACCATATCACATGTTGTTCACGTTAGCAACTGGAGTGCTTTTTAAAGAGAAAAAAGGAAATCATTGATCATGAATTCCATAAAATGCTCGTACTGTGGGATTCTTTCTCTTACTTATCATTGATTTACTAATGAAATTCATACATATCTCTTTATTCTACTGCTTGATTTTTAAAAGTTCAAAATAAGGAAAATTACCATCGTGGTGTTTTATGTTGTAAAACTGTAAAAATTATTAAACCAAACAGCAATTTTTATTTAAACATTTCTCTGGAGTGCAGTGGTTTTGTAGTGGTTTCATTTTGTAATATAAAAAGTGTCTGAAAAGAAGCTGAAGATTACTTCATCTTTTTATCCGATTTGCGGAAATAACTGGAGATGAAATACTGGATAAAAAGTACCGCAAAAGTGACATAAAGCAGAGTACCGAAAAGAAGATTTTGCATTGATTGTTGGCACCTGAAACAAATTCCATTTTCAATAACGTCCTCTTGAGTTAATATTGATCAGTACCTTCAGTTAACTTAGTCAATGGATATTTGCTTTGGTTATATATCCCATGAATATTATTATTCGCGGAGCAGCAACTTATACAACCGAAGCTGAAATGCAAGGAAAGAGGTGCGGGAAATACTATGGGAAGGAGAAATTCCAATCCAAGGTGGTGTAGACATACGTGGTGGGGACTTACGGCAAATTAGTTCCAGTTTTGATTTTATAAACATAAGCCAGGACGCTGATTCCTGCGAACATCTGGACTGTCTGGATTGTAGTTAGTATCATAGATACTGTTCTAAAATGATCGTTATGAAGTGTGTGAAATCATAAAGCTCAACTTATTAGGAGATAGCAAATAAAGTTCAAGTTATTAGAATATAGACTGATAAGAGAAATAACGCAAAATGAGGATCCAATGAAAAAAAGGGCCTATCAAGCACTCCAACAGAAACACTGCTCAGATCTGGTAAATTCTTACTTGGGCAGTCGTATTCCATACGATGCAACTGCAAAGTATGTATACATGGCGGAATGCGCCAGAAAATTCATCATTATAAATGCTTTTCCGGAGCCCGTATTTTCGGCACCTACAATGCAAAAACTGTAAGGGAAGCTCTCTTCCATATTCGTAACTTATTCTGGTATTAAATCAATCCTTAAATTATGAAAAACTTGCAGGAGGATAACAATGTGGCATGATAACCTACCTGAATGGGCGGAATAAATAAGTACTGAAGTATGATGGTAATAGTGCAAAAAAATGAGACGTTTCTTTCTGAGGACAATAAATAGAGTATCACCGAGCTCCACGATTTTTGACAAGAAAAATAAATAAGACCAGTAAGCCGCGACATCAGTGGGATTTACCGAATAGCACAAGGATGGATAGATTCCCTGGTATAGTAGTGTGTGGATCATATCCTGAAAGTGGAATGAGAGAAGTGATAGTATAGACTGTCAGATGAATAAGCGATTTGTGACCAGCACCAGCAGGCAACGACAGTAGGTAATATGATCAGGTGTGGAAAGGTGCAAAGGTACAAAGGATGAAGAAATAGTTGAGTGGAAAACAAATAACAACTTGCTTCAGCAAA
The DNA here is from genome assembly GCF_000002995.4 of Brugia malayi. Taxonomy (NCBI): domain Eukaryota; kingdom Metazoa; phylum Nematoda; class Chromadorea; order Rhabditida; family Onchocercidae; genus Brugia; species Brugia malayi. Next base: position 7,850,262 of record NW_025062475.1, read on the forward strand.
TCGAATGAAACCGAGAATGTTGAAGAGAGCCAGTGAAAGATTCCAAGTGAATAAAGGCCAGCGTAGATTAAAGGCAGACCGATATTTCATGAAATATTGGATCAGCTTGACTACGAAGAAATAACCTATGGAAACAGTGATCGTTTGACTCCAATTTTTTTGGAAGTATATCGTTTTCTCAACTGGATCAAGCACCTTTTCGAATGGCAATGCATATCTGTAAGTAAAGAGGAGCAGAGTTACATCCTCTATGATTGTTTACAAGTTTTCTCTTACTGCTTTGTCTTTTAGGTAAAGCTGAAAAGTAAGGGCAGAATTAGAGACATACCAGGCAGGACACTTGAAAGTGACGTAACAAAATAATGTTTAGAGAAAACTTTGCAAACGTTTGCAAAAGCACAGTGGTTAGACAGCAGTTTTAGATATACAAAGTAGTAAAAGGAATTACCGGTATTTGTAGTCGGTGTGAAGACCAGATAAGTTGTCCCTGTACAGTTCAAAATTATTCAATGCAAACATTCTGCAATGATGATATAACTATGAGCATAAGTTGTTAAAATGGTGAAATGAATAATTTAACGAGATTTGTCTTCTGTCCGTGTAACTTGTTCATGTTCGAGTCTCCGAAAAATATTGGAAAGACAAATCTGGAGGGAAGTTTCTTTTAATTTATTGTTCAACTTCTTGTTTTTATTCTTTTTGTTGCATGATTGAAGCAAAACAATTAGGGTATCATTTAACCCGAGAAAAGTGTGACTTGGGAAGTGGAAATAAGGAATTATTTATTCATTGTAATTATCCACTCATTTAAGATTACAGTTCGCAAATTAATACTTAATTAGAACTATACGTATTGAAGATGATTGTTAGGAAGAGTGGGAGTTTTCTCTTACTGTATTGAGGGAATAGCATCCCCATCAAGAATAATAGGATTTCATCGTAAGGTTTAAATTACATAAATATGGAATGAACTCAAAAACTTTTGAAATAATATTCTTCGTGGGATATTATTTTGAAAAACTAGGAGATACTTAAGAACGCCTGTCGCTTTATAACTATTTACGACAAGATATAATATATACCAACATAGGTCATGCGAAGGGGGAGGGAGTAATTGTGGGAAAATATAAATCGAAATAAAGGGAGAGAGAAAAGACGGAATCCAGATTTGGGTCATCATCCCACCAGCAGAGCTATTGTTGTTTGATGGATCGTTCCTATACAATTCAGAATTATTCAGTGCAAACAGCAATGTGATAGGGAGCCATAGTAAAGAAGTGATCAGATAAATGTGAGTTCTCTGTTCGCTCTTTTCTTTCATGCGATTTCTTTTTGAGTTCTCTGGGAAATCAAGTTTGAAAGTTTTTTTAAAGATTTTGTTCAAATCGTGCTTTGTTGCAGCATGTAAAACAGCTAAATTGCTTCTCAACCCAGGAAGCGCCATTCTGTCTGAAATTATAAATAGTAAACCGGGAATGTCACCCATTTTTCAACACATCACGTATATATACATATATGTATATTACATATCTCTCAACTGCCACATTTTGATCAATCAAAAATTTCCAAAAAATATGTGTAAATTAGTGACCGTCCTCGAAGCACTATTTCTCCGGGCAATAAGGCAAATCCAAGCATTCTTCAGTCGAGATAGATTAAAGACATATATGGAGAAGACAGAGTTATGAGCACTCAGCAATCTATACAATGTCACTGGAGAAACTAACCGCGGTAAAATATCTCTTAAGTTTTTCTAGTACATAGTAGTAAAAAGAGGGCAGTTGTCTCTCTACCTAATAATTTCAATTTTATCAAGAATCGGCAGGGTCAATAATAATCCATCCATCGGTCAAAGAAATCGAAACCGATTAGTTTTCCTTTAGTTGTAGAAACAAAGAACTTTTACAGTCAAAGTGATTAATTTCGCAACGAAAGCAATTTTTCCTCAACAAAGCTCATATTTTCCTTGACCTTTTTACTGGACAGAATTTTAGTTGCCGCCAATACACTAATTTTTTGCGATTTTGTTCTAAATTTGTTTGAGTCACAAGAGTGAATAATTTTTATCAAGTAAACGGAATTATAATTACAGATACTTATGTGAAAGAACGGACATAAGAGCATCATAAAAAAAAAAAATAATTCCGACCTAGTTGAAAATCTTTATTTCATAAAGAAAGCATATATTTTTCGAAAAACTCTGACTATATTATGTCCTGTCATGCTCACAACAGGAAACAAGTATAAAATACCATAAGTCCATATTGTAAATTGTGAGCAGGTTAGAAAAAAATGTTCCATACTTCGACCCGCGCAAGCCGAAATGATGTGTTCAATATGTCTCATAAAAGAATAAAACAAGCATTCTCAAGCTTCGATTCAAATATTTTCCCGATTTGGAAGCACTGAATACGATATATTTTGCTTAAAGTTAGTACTGAATGACTAAGGTAATCTCTGGTACTCTTTATACAGAAGTACTTAATAGAATCACAGTATGAAAAAGACAGAGCAAAATATAGTAATGGGAATTATGGGTGACTACTAAACAAGAAAAGAAATGACAGAAAAAAAGTTCAACAATGAGATCCATCCGAAATAACATAGTATAAATTGAGAATATACTTCATAATAAGAGACCACTCTGGACGATCCTCTTTTCTAAAATCAGCCACTTTTATCTTCACTTCTACACCTATACCAGCACCAACATTAAGAGCCAGTGTTAAGCATTCCTCCGCTCCCAGGGTAAAAATTTCCTAAAACAAAACACACCTATACATCAGGTACTTGATGAGTTGAATTAATCTTGGTTAATTATATAAGACGTTTTACATAATTTCTACTGAAAAGTCTATATATATATATATATATATATATATATATATATATATATATATATATATATATATAAGTTAATTTATAAGAAATCATAAAGGAAAACTAACATCGATGCTCAGTTTGTTAGGATAAAAAGAAGCCAACAAGCAACACAGAGCTCTGCCATCCGCCCAACTGCTGCTAAAGTTGGTGATCTCAACATGTGGAAATTTAGCAACTGCTTCTTGACACCACCGAAGAAGAGTATTACGTCGTGACCCTGAAAACATGTGGAAACAATTTTCTAGAAAGTAACAATAAAAAGAAACGCAATGAATGAAGAGAAACACAAACCACGCTCACAACCAAGCATCAATCTCTGCCAAGCTTTATCTTCCCAGCTTTGAAAATTCTTTTCGTATATGACCGCTGACGATCTTTGCTGAGCAGTAAATGCTGCACTTTGTCGTCTTCTTTGTAGTTCTGTTATCTTTTCTGATAACTTGAACATCTCCTTCTGTGCATCCATTTTAAAATCATTTGCTACTTTTACGGCAACCAGCAGATCCTTCTGCATTTGGTCCCATTCTTTACGTTCTTCCTATAATCGATCTACAAGAAATACCCAATAGATACGGTGCATAAAATTACAATTACAACAGTAATAATTTACCTCAATAATAATTTTTAAGCGATTATTTTCCAGTACAAATTTTGATCCTTCTGCTTTACTATTTTCTAAAGCCAAATTCAATGCCATTTTCTCCTCCTTAAGTTCATTAACCAGTTTTTGAAGATCTCTGTTTGGACCATGTTTCACAAAGAATACTTCGTTCTAAAATGCATGTTATCTTCTGCTATCATAAATCACTTCATAAATATTTTTCATATCCTCTAAATGCTTGTAATTTTTCAGTGATTCTACTCTTCCGAGTCAAAGGTTTGTATCGAGTAATAGAGAGCGCAAAGCAGCTCTAGATGACCTCATAAATCTAAATGCAATAGTAATATCGACCATTTTTCTTGTCAAACATATCACTCTATGTTTCACAAACGGTGATGAGATGCTTTTCAAATTTGAATTGACAATTAATCTAGCAAGAAGAATAAGGAATAAGGGTGATTCATAACTGCATCTTCATTTATTTATTTTTTTTAAAACCTCTTTTCTTCAAGAATTTCAATAATGAAGTTATTTAATAAATCTTGATCAGATTATGGGCAGATAAAAATTCAAGAAATCGGACTTACATTATGCTTTTTCAGTGATGAGTTATTTTTTTGCTTCTCCGCAGTCAAAAATTTGATTTTATCCGCCTGTTCCTACAATGATTGAATCAAAGTTAATCTTTGAACAAAAACAATGATATAAAAAATGTCTGTCCTAGGATAGAAAATCTTAGATTCTATAAAAATAGAATTCTATAAATTCTATAAAAAAAAAAATAAAAAAATAAAAAAAAATCATTCCTTGGTATTAGCAAACAACTAAAAATACCGCATTTTTCATACGTAAAATCTTGATCGTTCGATTAGCATTGCTCAAAGCAACTCTTAGCTCTGCTAACTCTTCTTCTGCTGCTTGAAGTTCTTCGGACGTACTGGTAAATTTCTCCTCCATATAAGACAAAGTTTTTTTCAAGTCATTATCACGCGTAAATCCATAACATGACAAATCATTGCTAACAGTTGTACTATGCTTCATTTTCTTATGTAATGTTCGCGTTACATTCTTAAATAAAAGTAAGTTGTAAACAAAAAAACAAATCACGAAAAAATAATCTTCTAATTACAGCTAGGATGCAACGAAATGAACTTTCTCTTGCGTCCATTTATATCTACAATAGCGTCAGCGAGGAAACGAAGCATCAGAGGTTTCTAGTGAACCCCAAATTTCACAGTTGCACACAACTCTGTATCAGTAGAAAATACCTGTGTATCTATGCTGTTCTCTTTTTCAGATACAGTCGAATGCTGACCAGAACTTTTCAAAAACTTTGCATGAATTGAATCCCAACATATTTCTGTAATATCGAAAATGCATAAACCAGTAAAAAACAAAGACTTAACAAGCACATATCATCAGATATATGGGACAATGTGATAGGACTGTAACAGTTTTCCACGAAATTGGTACTCTACTAAGCACATTCTAATTTGTAAGATATCTTTATTGTAAGATATTATCATTTATGACCCAATAAACATGCAGCCGAAACATATTAACCCAAAGAGTTTGGTTAAATCCAAATCCACCACACCTTGATTAAGTGGTCGCAGTGGCACAGTCACTTTCCATGGCTTTAGTGCTTCATTTTTTGGATTCGAAGTACCAATACACCTAGGATCATTAACTGTAGTCTTGTCTCCGTGAGCAATTTGTCTCATGCAATATTTCCTGAAAATACTACAAACAGAAAATAACACCGACAACTTCTTTCCACATCACGAATGCAACCCAAAAGTCCATTAGGTCAGGTTCATTAAAAATTTAATCGTCAATAAGGTTGATAGTTTTTTACAAAACGGAGGAGAGTTTAAGTATTAACAGCAAGAAAAAAGTAGTATCCACAAGTCTCTCCAGTAGAATGGAGAAGCTTCACAAAAACAAACTTTTTCCCTATTTCTCATACACGCTTACAAATTTATACATAGTCACAAACCCATTAGTGAATTTGATGGTAGTGGTAGTACCACTTGAATAATACCGAGTGGTAGCGAGACCACAATAATGATCTTCAACTTTATTATGAATATAAGGGTAGGTTATCAAGACTTAGATAGATAACCACAGAAATACATTAACGAATAACTTTGTTCTCAGTACTGCAATTAATAAGCAGAATATAACTAAAATGAAAGTTTTCATAGTGATTCTCACATAAGTTTTAATAATTAGAGAAGCCTAATAAGAGTTACTCAAAATACAACATAAAGCTTACTGTACAACAGATAATTAGTAACCTGTACAATGCATAACGCTTATAATTGGCCCACAGGAAACTAACTACGAATTGTAAAAAAATACCGGATCGTTCTTCTTATTAACCTCTATCCTTTAGACTGACTCTTAAGAGACAAGTCATAATGCAGCGAAAATTAAACCTTGAATTAGCACCCAAATAAATCAAGCAAGTAGCAAAATCTCATTCCTATTTCCGAGACATTTAATAGAAAAAAAAAAAAAAAAAAACAGAGCAGAGTTTAAACACTAAATGTTGACAAGAAAAAACAACATCTACAAGTCAAGCATTTCCTTGAGATCCTCAAACCACTTAGGCATAAACAAAGAAATAGAATCCTGTCTTCAAAATGCTACTTCAGACTAATTAGTTGCTACTCTTCTGCTGCTGCTGTTGCTGCTGCTGGTGAGTATTGGCATTCTGCTTCTTACGTCGACAAAACTTCCGATGAGTCGCCCAGTGGCTCTGCTGACATTCCACACTGCAATAAGCTGTGTTCCAACAGCAATGATAAATTGCTTCAGCTTCGCACTGCCAACACCTTCAATTTCAACAATGATATTCTATCAAGTAATCCTATCCAAAAAACTAAATAGTATAAAGGTTTCAGTTTCTCCTGGTTTGACGAAGTTTTATTATAGCTGAATATATCGTAGCACGACATGTCTGAATTTCTATTTCTATCATTCAATCTGTGAGTGAAAAGAATATTAGTAAATCATTTTGACAGTCCGACTTATCAATAAAATACGGCCAGAAAAAAGTTACCACTGTTTTTTCTTGACACTTGATATTTCTTTCCTATGTTTTTCAGCCATTTTCCCCAATTCAACTTTCAAAGATTCGCGATACTTCTCCTCTAATTCAGCTCTGCAGCGAAAAATTAGTTACCACAGAAAATGCCGAACAAATTTAGTGAGAATAACGAAAGATTCAAGTTCAGATAATCATTAACCTCGTAGTATCTAGCTCATCCTTGAATTGCGTAAGGAGTTCAGTCCTAATCTTTTGTTGATCAGAAAGAAATTCCTGATGAAGCTGAAAAACGCACATTTAACAGGTATTCTTCACCAACTGTTTGTTCCTAGTCTGTCATTTGTCAATCTTTTATATGAAGATAAAATAATCTGTTAAGTTTCCAAGCAAAAAAAAAATGCTCAATTAGTATAAAGTAAATGACAAGTCCCATCAGATGCACATTAAGTTCTAGCAAACATAACATTTTGCTTACAAGTTACCTGGCAGAATAATCCCTTATCGTATTGCAAACGCAACCACTTCTAAACACCCTTAGTGAGATAACAAATGAAAAGAATTGAATTCTTCCTCTTCGAAGTAGCATCCTCTTATAGTCTATAGTCTACAGCAGAACACACTCTATTACAAGAAATGAAGTTAAAACAGACCCGTTCAGTCATTTCAACCAATAATTTCTCTCTGGATTGCTGATAATCTGTCAACCAGTGTCTTTGTAAGTCCATAATCATTCTCTTCATGCGATCATCTAATACCCAGTGGTCATCATGCATCTCGCCTTCTGCTTCTACAACCATCATACCCTCTTCAACTGTGCGATGGTTTCGGCCATCTTTAGGTACGTCCTTCCCATCACTCATCATTTTGGGTCTAAGAAAATTAACGAGTAGTAAACCTCAAAAACTTCACCACAAATAAAAATTATTAAAATCACGTCGTATATAACGATATATTTGCAATACATTGCATATTATAAAGATGCATTTGATAAATCTACTTTTTCTCAAACCATATTACAGTGCATTAATAGTGTTCTCCAATCAATGTGAAAAAGGAAGAGAACAGGGATACTAGAACAACGAACGATCTGTCAATAAGGAAAAAAGCAAAGAAGACATCCTGTTAAGGAGCATGTGACGATGGTAAAACGACCCACCCACTAGCAGTTCGATTTTTATAGGTGGAATAACTTGAACCTCTTATTGACAAGCAGTCATTTCACGAGAGTGGAGCGTTATTACTATTTCACTTAATAATAAGCCAACCAATCAATGCTCAGCAATCTTAAATTCCGCGATTATGATCGAGCATTGGTTTGACACGGTATATTCCCAAAGTTACCATTCATTAACAAGCATCTCTGCCTTATAACCCATGTAGAATTAACGTCCAGCAGACGACGTCATCGTGCCACATACAAACTTATTTTCACATGCTGCTTTTTAATCTCATTCTAAATTGCGTCACCGTAATTTATTGAAACAGGGGGTAACAATGAAAACTTGCTTTCGTTTTGTTCAGTATCGTATCATATAATAGCAATAAGTTTGTAGTTTGAGCTGCTAATATTTGGGTTTGAGTAGCGATACTGCTGTTTTCATGTAAAAGATTGCATCATCGTATTTTGCCACTAAATTATACCTTTCAGATAAAATTTACGTAACATCGTTAACTATTTAATTGACGGACACAAGAAATCTTTAGCGTGTTCGTAGTTTGGGAGAAGGAATCTCCCATTTCATACTTTTACGTGAATATCATTTGTAGAGAAGAATATAGCTAACATTTCTTAAAAGTGGTAAGAGAGATATGACGGGAAAAATGAATCGGCCCGTTCAATTCCAGTAAATCGCGAGTCTGATGGGGAACGCGTTATGCTGCTTGCAAGACTCTTCGTCTGCTGCAAGAAGCAAAGAGGTGATGTACGATGTAAGGCATCAGGCTAATCACGAGGTTAATTTCTTCAATTTGTCAAAAATATCGTAATGTATTTGCGATGTGACTAAATGTAAATGTTACGTACTTCGATCGCTTATTTCTGTAAGAATTCTCTTAACACAAGTTATGTTCAAGTCCCAAAACTATGTTCTGTATTTTCTGTATCAAATCTCTCGATGATGTTGTGATTCAGATTTTGTGTTTGAAATTGAGAATCTTATAACGACAGTCGTCAAATTTGCTTATGAATGTGGGTAATAAAAATAGTCATTTAGTATGTGAATCAAACATTTCCGATCGAGGACACTTCAACTAATTTTCTTCCTCATATTAGTGAAAGGGAGCTGCCTGATGGTAAGTGAAATTCTCTTTAAAATTAACTTCTGAACAAGTCGCACTCTCAGTTTTTTTATGAAAAAAGTACTGTAGTAATAAAGCGCATTTTAAGAGATTGGTGAGGACCCGTCAACGCAACCGATGGTTAAACCAATATTTATGGAACGAAGCAGAAGTGAAATGAAGTGTTAGTTCATAATATTGTTATATTTGTTACTTATTAAGTTCTGTGCCAATTTCTTCAAGTAGTTTTAATTCTTGGAGCTTTGAGTGTTTTTTCGTTTTTATTGAGTTGGTTTTAATGCCAATATATTTTATGTAACTGGCATTAATTACCGTTGAATGACTTATCTGATTCTACTTTCTATTCATAGTTGTTTTCTTAGCTGGTTTTCCTATTCATCGAATACAAAAATAAAACTTCATATAATCTGTTTCATATGAAACATACTAGTATGATTTAGAAATTTAAATAATTATCATTTGGCAGCTGGAGCATTATAATGAACATTTCAAAAACTGGCTGGAATTTGCTGGTGAGTGGAAGTCTTTCGGTTCTGAAATTATGTTTCATTGTAATCTGAAGAATTTAGTGAAGGATAACCGTCGTTCGTTCTATGTTCTGGATACACAGAGCTTGACTACTATTATGTCACCGTTACAAAAGTCGAATAGTTGTTCGACGATATTTCTTGACGATTCTACCATTTCACAGCCAAATTTGAAAAATACGATCAAATGCATTTCGTTGGCTATTTATTATCATATTGTAAATCGAAAAAATCGTGCTCATGAGAGGCTAATGGAAATTTTTGAAGAGCGGCTTCATCCAATCACAGTTAAGCATTCGTTCTTATTTTCTGTGAGATTACATAAGCTTGTCCTCAATTCTAAAAATATGTGAACTAGTTGAAAATATGATGTAAAAGTTTGGTTTGGCGTTGCTTCATATCTCAGTAGGTTGAGAGATTATTTTAATCTCATCAAATCGTCTTAGGTATCTTTTTGCTTTTGCTGTGAAAAAAAAAAAAAAAAAAAAAAAGCTTCGCTATGTTTCAGCTGAAGGACTTCATCCAAACTAACAGTACACTCTGATGTCCCTATTACAAGCATGAAAAAAACTAAAGTACGCAGGGACACATTTTCTCAAGTGGTCAGTACCCTCTGCTTTGGGTCTTCTTAAGGCAAAGTAATTTTAGAGAGATCCGATTCCAATCGAAATGATGTCGAGAGATCCAGATCATCGGCAGATATATCGTTTTATCAGGACTCTTTTCCATGCTGCCCAGTTAACGGCAGAATGCGCAATAATCACTTTGGTATGTGCTTTGTTCGTAATTCCACTTCCTTTGTTTAAGCATAAACAGTTATTGAACTGAATTTGTTTCATCTAATTTATTTCCAGGTATATGTGGAACGATTGCTGAATTACGCTGAAATGGATTTATGCCCATCAAATTGGCGACGAGTAGTATTAGGAGCTATTATGCTTGCATCAAAAGTGTGGGATGATCAGGCTGTTTGGAATGTTGATTATTGTCAGATTTTGAAAGACACTAATGTTGATGATATGTAAGTTTTCTTACTATAAGTAATCTTTAGAACAATTATATATATATACCTAGAACTGAGATATTCTTGCAGGAACGAACTGGAGAGGCAGTTTTTGGAATGCTTAGAGTTCAATATTAATGTCCCAAGTTCTGTTTATGCAAAGTATTATTACGAATTAAGGACACTGGCCATGGCTAACGATCTGCAATTACCACTGCAACCATTATATAAAGAACGGGCGAGGAAGTTAGAGGTTTAAATTTGCTTCACTATCCGCAACGTGCTTTTATCAGTCTTTAGGAACAGTATTTTGGTACATATTAAATAATAGCAATTCTATTGAATTATATCGGAAAACACGCTGTGCTAGCGGATCGGACATCGTGATGAATAATGGCTTTTAATTGAATGAGCCAATTGAGCCAGAAACATTTTAGAAAATGTATTCAAATTGTTTCTCAATTATGGACTATTGTTTACCGATTTTATAGGCACTCAGTCGAATCTACGAGGACAAACTGCAACCTGATTTAAGAATCACACATCGGAAAAGTTTTTCGGCTGAGAAGTTGTTAATCAAGGAATACCACACTCCAGTCGTCATATCTTGATATCTAACTTATCCTTTTTGTATGTAGGATATTTTACAAAGAACTTTAGAATATAGTTTTAAGTGGAAATTCTTTAGAAGATTTATGGCAGAAGAGACCATATCTGCTAAGTTCTTTTACAGGTACGGTTGTTTTTTCCAAAACATTTGATAATTGTAAGGAACATTTCGGTGCTTCACATATCAGAATGTACGTAACGGATCTTTTTATTTCTTTTAACTGTTCTTCCAAGAAGCAAACATTCCATGGCTTCGTTTCTGTATTCTTCTAAGAATTATTTTGTTTGATTTCGTGTAAGGTTAAGCTGATAATAATTGTTGGTATACAAGCAACTTCCTATCTCTGTTGGGACATATTGCACAATTTTTATTATGTGCTATTTATTAATATGTATTTAGCTCATTATTATTGTCTCTGTATGTATTCCTCATTTTGTTTTTTCATATGTAATAGGCCAAAATTCATTAAGTGACTAGTGCACATGTTGTTGACTATTTCTTATAGAATCTCATTGGTTTTCTAATTGTGGCGGTTGATTCTCAAAACTATCTATATATGTGGAACTGTGGAATCAAAATTTTTTTGCTTTGTTTGTATTCTGTGTATGTATTTCATACTGAACATTATCTACAGTTTTATTTTTTTTTAATATTTTAGTCATCATTTGGTCAGTTCTGAAGAATAGAGTTTATGAGGTAGATTTTTATAGCATTATGGGTTCTAACTTTCATTGTGAAAATGAAGCAGTTAATTTTGAGCGAAAAAACGAGGGGATGCGTTATACAATCAACTCTCACATTGATCTCCAAAAGGTTGTGGTAAAGAGTATTTATGTTTCGTTATATTCGATTGTTATTTTAACATTTCCTTTTAGATAAAACCGTTTATTTCATTGCTTTGTCTTGTTTTAAGTAATATTAAAAGATATGTTGCAGGTAATAGTACTGAATGAAGCAGTTGAAGGTTCTGGCGCAAAGATTTTCAAGAAATGGGAGGATCGATTGGACAGGTAGGCTTCTGGCATATTGTTTTTAGAAGTCATGGAGTCGTACGTTTACTGTAGTGAATGTAGGTATTAGTATATACATTGTAATAAAACTATTGATAAAGAAACAACTGATGTTTTTTTAAAGAACTTTTAGGACCATTTATGTAGCAAGCGACCTTGATGAAGAGCTGTTGTTTAATGTACCATTCAAAGGACATGTGAAAATAACTGGTCTTGTGCTGTCTGGCGACTTGGATGGTACTCATCCATCATACATACGTCTTTACAAAGATCGACCATCAGTAAGCTTATTTTGAGTACGATTAGAGAGAAAGGGTTTGTTTGGTTTGAGTTGATGTTCGATTGTTATTTGTTAGGATTGAATACATCATTTTTGATCATATCATAATTTTTAGATGTCATTTGAAGCAACGACTTTAGAGTCTGATCAAGAATTTCCACTGAAGCAGGACATGAATGCACAAATAGATTATCCCATAAAAGCCTCAAAATTCTCAAATATAACGCATCTCAGCTTACATTTCCCAACTAATTTTGGCGAAAGCAAAACTCGGATTTACTATATTGGTTTGCGTGGCGAGTATATTACGGACATAAGGCAACAGGTAGGCAATGGAACATTGATTTTCATTTTGTCTTGAACAAGTCATCTTGATTTTTCTTCATGAACACCAAATTCACTTGCTGAAGAAGGTTCATCGGCTAACACTCAGCAATTATTATGTTTATGTTGATGTGAAATATAGAAGCGTATAGTGGTTCTTTCAGATATGCATTACAACATATGAGGCTAGACCACTACTTGAAGATCATAAAGGGAAGATTCCAGATGTCATAAAGAGGAGCGTTATGTGATTGAATTTCTCTCTTTGATTTAATTTCATGCAAATAACTTGTGAAGTATTTATATACACCTAGTGTACATAGTGCACTGCGAGTGTTATGTTGAGAATAAATTATCCAGATAAAATCACTGAAAGATGCACGTATAAACTTACGTGTTGCAAATGTTTGTCTTTTTTAAAAAACTTCCTATTGTTTTGTTTTTGAACAAAAGATGCATGTTTGGTATGCACAAGAAAACAACGTGAATGGCTATGGAAAGGTAAGGAGCGATGATGACATAAATGAAGTAACTGGAGATGGAAATATTTGGTCACTAGTATTGGAGATATAGAGAAATATGACTCGTCGTTTAACTTTTGAGCTGGCGTCATTCCGAAAATTGTTTGACACTGTTTAGAAGGATCAGCACGCAAACGCGCGTTGTTTTTAAGAAATGGGGATAGGAATTTTTCAAAAATTCGAGAAGGGTAGTTAAGCAGAAATAAACTGCGTTTTCCCGTTTTCGAAGTTATTAAGTCACAAAGTAGTTCAAGGTATGCTACTAGCCATGTTTCGATACACACTAAAGATGTAAGGGAAAAACTTTTTCTTGAAATAAAATTAAAATCGTGACCTCTTTCCATCTGGAAATGGAATTAGACAGGTTTGCTATTCAATTAACGGGAAGAACAATAGGGATGACGATCAACTTTATCTGCCAATTTCTAGTTCGTGTAACTTTTCGGGAACTATAAATCTCGACTTCTCAGTGATTTGCGAAAGTTCAGGTTCCAATCGCCATGAGACTTCAGGAATTGTCTTTTCGGGGAAAGAGGAAGAAGGATGACTAATTTTAGCTTCCCGCATACCATCATGGTGAGGACTGATCACAATCAAACCTCAAATATCTACAAATGCGTGACGTAGTATAGAAGTCTTATCTAAGTATAAGTACTAATCCCAGAAAGCACTAAAGATGTGATGTGATATGCCACGTAATTCAATATGCTTTCGTTCCTGCCATGTGGCAGTTTCAAATAAGTTCCAATTCTTACTTCACTTCTTACTAAACAAACATATGAGAAGCACCTCGACAAACTACATCCCCATTACAGTTTCAGTCTCACATGTAAATTTAACAAAAGAACGCAATTGTATCACGACTTTTTCATTTAGGGGCCACGTTATATAAGTTATCTGTGCGTGTAGTGCAAGTTGTTGCTTGGTATGTGCTTTTTTTCGTTGTTTGTCCGTCACAGACATAATGGACAGGCTGACGTGGTACCAACCTGGAGAATATATGGAAGATATAATCATCCAGAGCGGTCACGTGGGCATATATGATGGAGATGTGAAACAGGTATTACCAAATCAACCTGCAATATTTTCTAGTTTTCTCTGAAAAATAAGGAGTTATAAAATCGTGAACAGTTTCAGACAGCATATGAACAGGGGACTGCTTCTCTAACGTTGCATCGTATTATCTGGGCTGATTCCAATGATCCGGTGAGCAATTTTATATTCTTTTTCTGTTCTTTCTGCATCATTTTGTTAAACCAACCAATAGTTGTACATAGTAATCTCCTTTGACTGTGATATTTTGTGCGAAAGCATATGCTTAAGGAAATTGTAAGGTCGTCATAGTCAGAATTATTTTTTGGGGTTTCTGTGTTGTGAATACTATACTTTTCATTCACAGATTTACTCTTATTAGGCAATAATTTGCAAATTCCATTCAGGTTTTTTTTTTTCTTTTAATTTTTTTTTACAGGATCATCGACTGATTTTACATCATTCATTGGTAGCAGGTATTGAGAAGCACCATAAATCGATGTTCCGTCGAGGTGGCAAAATCATCCTTTCTCTGCATCCTAAACCACTCGGACAACAACGAGGCCCTTTCACTTCTTCTTCTTTTAATTATATTCGCCTTGTTTTTCGAAATGGGGGAGAAGACGAGGTGAATATCTATCTGGTTTGTATTTAGAAGGGTTCCCTACGCACGGCTAGCAAATAAGTCACTTTCGGGAACAGCGTCCAGTGTGCCTTGTCCTTTCATAGGAGTAATAGATTTGATGGAGAGCAGTTGTCATTTTTTATAACTCCTCGTGTCATTAGGGTCTAAAATTTCGTTCCAGACTTCCTTTAAACTAAAAGTTGCCCTATGATATTATGCTTAAACGTATTTGCTGGTATTTTTCTTTTTAATTTTATGTGGTCATTTTCATTTACAGTTCTTTGAGAAATACAAGGAAGCGATAGGAATGAATACATGGGAACGATCTCTTTCTGGCTGCGCAACATCAAGCTCTGTCACTGTATGTGTTAATGTTTGTGGAATTCATAAAATTAATCTATAACAAAGTAGAATATGAGCCCAAAAATTTGAGTTGAAAACTCAATAGTATTTAATTAAGGAAGAATTCTCATCTGGGTTTTGAAAGAATTAAGAAATTATAGCTAATATTTTATTTCAGTTACGGAACTGTAGTACTGTGGTACCTCGAGCAGTAGGTATTTCAGGCATCGAAAAAAGATTTGCTGAAAACCATCACCGTACCCATGAAAGTATAAGCCAGGTGTTATTTTTTATTTATTATATTATGAAAGCGGTACGAATTAGTTATGATAAGTTTATCACTTCAAATTGGATTTTTAGGCTTTTGAAGATATGAATCGATTAATGGAATATGCACGAGAAATGGTATCCCTTTCGAAAGCCATTACCGATAAATTGCGAGCAAAGAAAGGAGAGATAACTGACGATGAAGTGAGTGAGCCATCTGTTTTTTCTTCCAGTCAATGTATGTAAATGATATCTTCAATTGCAGACTGTACGCTTCAAAACCTACTTGCTTAGTTTGGGCGTTAGTGACCCAGTAACGAAGTCAGCATTTGGTAGCAGCGCTGAGTATTACAAAAAACTTGCGGAAGAGTTGGCTGTGGTGTTATGTACCCCGCTTAAGGTAAATCATTAAAGTTTTTGGTGTTTAAAATACTCTTATTACATTATGATATGGTGTATACGTGTCCAGGAATGCGGTGGTATGATGACTTTATCAGACGTATATTGTCGTATTAACAGAGCTCGTGGTTTAGAACTCTTGTCACCAGAAGACATTTTGAATGCATGTCAGATGTTGGAGCAAATAAATTTACCCATATCGTAAGTTATTACAGTTTCATCTATTTATTCATCTGCAACAGTTTTTGATTAAGTTCCGATAAAAACAATCGTAGTTGATTCCGAAACAAAACTGAAGAAAAATGCTGGAGCCTATGTTTTTGTTCTAAGTTATTAAAGTACTCTGGTACTTCATTTCTGCAAATATGGATATTAGTAATATAAAATCTGTTATACAGTGGATAGAAATTCTTAAGTTCATTTAGAGGGAAAGATAGTTCAAAAGGTTAAAAATTTTTATTCAGTTTGAATCGTTTTGAAAGTGGTGTCATGGTTGTACAGCTGAAAGAGATGAGTGTAGAAACCACGATTGAAAGCACTGCGGAGTTAGTAGCGACTATGGGTACTTGTAATGCTACTAAGCTCGCTAAATGTCTTAGTATTACAGTCATCCTTGCAAAGGAGAGGTAAGATATTTTTTGCTGTGTTTGAGATGTTATAGACCTAAAGGTTTGGTTGTTCAGACAAATCTTTCTTTTCATGAGCTTATAATTGATAATCAGCAGAATCAGAAGTGTTGCTGTAAATATCTGCTGATTTCCGACACATATAATTAATGTCGCGTGTGCAGAAAATTTTGCATGTAAAGTGATTTCAAGGAATTATGCACAAATATTTATTTCACTAAAAACTTGTGCGAAAGTTTTTGCTTAGCCATTTGTAAACTCATCAGAATATTTTTAAGATTACTTGCGGCGGAGGCTCAGGCGAAGCTTTGTCGTGATGATACAATCGAAGGTCTTACGTTTTATCCAAATCGTTTCATGACTTCCTGTTGACAGATTGTGTTCCATTTTTTTTTTCTAATCTTTAATTAAAGCAAAAGCTTCCGGTTTATAGTTTATATCATTTTCATACTATTCTCTAGATCTCAACTGTTCCAATATTACGCAAACATTAATGATTTCCATACTCTTCCGGTTTTTATCCGTTATCAGAAACGCTTTTATGAATTGAAATTATTCTGAACAAGCATTGTTTGCTGTACTGTCACTCTCTAGCCCACTAGTTGTTCCAAACTTTGTAATTGATTTATTCTTATCTTAACGCCACAGTATATTGCTTGTTATTATTCTTAATTTTTTAAAATAGTTTGTTCAACGTAATAGAATAATGTAATTTGTTTTGATGGATTTTTATCTACATAACTTTTTATCTACTTTATCCCTATACACTTTATGCTTTTGGAAAATTTTCTGAGCATATGTTTTGACTTCAGACATAATAGATACACTATGTTTTTCTTTACTTTTAATAGTAAATTAATAGTAATGAATTTTTGAAAATATTCAGAACTCTGAAAGACTGGGTTTCATTCTTTGCTCTTACCTTTTTCTACATTGCTTTTTATAAATGTTTTTTGTTGTATTTCATCAGGATTTCCTGAAGGATGGAAAAAATGGATTTCATTTATTCGTTATGTAGGAAATAATACGGCATAGATTTGAATCGTTTTAATTTCTGATTTCTTTTGCATTGATGTTTCTAAATTATTAGAAATTAGCCAGAGACAGTACGTTGCTGTAACAAAAATGAATTTTATACTCAAGTTTTCAGATCGAGTAGTAGTTAACTAGCCCGCATTTTTCTTTATGATCTGCTCCAGTAATTGGATGTTAGTTAAAATTTGAGCATCAGTGCTTTTGTATTTCAGCTGGAGTCGTTCCATTTTAAGAGTTTGTTTAGGTAAATTATGTCTGGGGAACCTCTTCTCGATTTGGACGAACATTACGAAGAGCCCTTGCCTCCACACGATGAAGAAGATAGTCAGATAGGAAGCAGCGATATAAGCGTGCCTGTGAATGGTGATAGTGAGCACAACGTTAAATCTGATGTGACAACCACGCAGGTCCTTTTCCTTACAGTTTCTACAATGCTTTTTTAGGTTTCGCTTTCAAGCAAGCTTAAGATGTTTTTTAATAAGTTTTTTAGAACATTGGTTTTGTATTTATTGATTAAATGAAGGGATTAAGATTGTGGAAGAGGCAGAATTATTGGGTGATGATGACGACAGTGATGACGAAGAAGTGGTTGTCACTATTGGACAAATTAAGCAAAACGTTCCATTTCCTACTGCGGTAAATCGTTAAACATTTTTTAATGAAGAGTGGAATTGAAGTAAAAGATTAGCGTTGGAAGAAAAATGAACGAACACTTTAATTAGTATTATAATACAACTGCTCTCTGTATGAACTATGTTGGAACATAGGGTAGTAAATTCAGAAAGCAGCCGGAAGTAGTGTTGGTAAACTTGATATCGATGGAACTCCAACAATCAATGGAGAACCAATATATGACTTAGACTTGGCACAGATGGAGGAGAGACCTTGGCGAAAACCTGGTGCTGACATTACGGATTACTTCAATTACGGATTCTGTGAAGGTTGAGCTTTGGAAATATTTTTCAGTCAGATGTAAAGTACATTTTTATAAAAAAGCAGTGAATGCAGTTTGCAGAGACGTGGAATATGTATTGCGAGAGACAAAGGAAATTAAGATCTGAATATGGTACACAAGCAGCTGTTAACAAGGCCCTTTTCTCGAGCATCACTCTTGTTCCTCCAATTTCACAAAATACTACTTTAACAGGTTTTGAAAGCGCCTTTTGATGATATTGCTTATCTTTTTGCCCATTAATTAGGACGAGTACTAATTAATTAATTAACTTTTTTTGGTATATAAAGGAGATTTACAGAAACATAACTTTTTTTTGGTATAATATAATTGTTTTTGTTTAGGTGGTCGGCAGTTGCAAACAATTCCGATTCTGGGACAGGAAAAATCATCAATGGATCTCAGCGGTTTCAAATTGGAAGCAGTGAGTTTAAAGATCTTTTTGGAATAAACCAAATTATAAAACGAAATATGTCAGAGTATATTTAAATCTCGTATATTTAGAATCAGCAGCCCATAATGCGCACTATATTAACTGGTACAGCACCTAGAACAGTTGGTTCTGGTGGAACTTCCGGAACATCTTTGTCTGTTTCTGTAAGTTTTTTTATAAATATTCAAAAAGAATAAATTTTCTATATAATTAACTGGTAAGCAGAAATAATGTAAATAATGCTTTGGTTTTTAATTTTGTTGTCAATCTGACAGATTAAGAGCACTTGCTCTATCTGTTCTGCAAATAAATGGGGTGGTCCCCATTTATTTCCTTATTAATTGTTTTATAGATACTTCCCTTTCCATTATTAATTGTTTCATAGATAAATTCCTACGATTAGTCTCCATAATTTCATCGAAACAATATCCATTGTTTCGATGAAACATATTCATTATTTGTTTTTATTTATTCCATTTCTTATAGACAGTTAGTGTTCTGGATGGCACTAGCGATGGAGTTGTAGTACCCCTGGCTCCAGATAATTCGGTTTCATCCTTAACAAATGTTACCACATCTGGAACTCCCGACTTTACTAAAGCTCCACCGGATTTCTCTAAACCACCACCGGTTATTGATATCACAAATACTGCTAATAAAAGGTTAATTCCTAACTCTTCTATTATGATGCTTTTAGTTTATTTCCATCTCGCATTTTATTCCTAATATGCTTTATTTTCAGTAACGTGCCGATACCAACAGTCTCAGCTCTTTCCAAGATATCGGTCCCGGCTAATGATGGTCCACCAGGAGTGGATGAACCAGCGCCACCTGGTTCCTCTACGCCACCGCCAAGTTTCAGTGATATGAATGCACGACATATTCCAACGGTTGACACTTCCGTACCACCGCCTGGGTATTCGCTTTATATTATTCTTTTAGAGTTGTTCTTATTTGGTTTTTTACTGTTATCAAAATTCAGAGCTCTTTTACTGAGAGCAATATCTACACGTTATCAATTTAGATTTAATCCAATGTTGCCACCACCGGGAATTGGCGCACCACCACCCGTAAGACTTGGATTACCAAATACAAACGTACCTCCACCAGGTTTCAGCGTACCTCCACCTAACTTTTCACAACCATCACTCAACTTTCCACCGCCACGATTCGGTAACTTTATGTTGTAATATCTTTAGTTTAAGTTTAAATTTTGAAAGTGGCACAATTAGAATTAAATGTAATGCATTTCTGGCGCTCCAACAACTCCACTTTCGCGACCTCTTCCACTAATGTCTAGACCAACTTTCCCACCTCCTGGTCTGGATCGTCGAGAACTCAAAGATGATGACAAAGATCGATCCGATCGTGATCGTTGTCGTGAACGTGAAAGAGATCGTGATTCAGGTGACAGGTATGCTTTCCCTTAGTGTTTTTAAGTTCAATTTTGAATAGATTTGTTGAACTAAGTCTGTAATATCTTGCGTTTGTCTAGTTATATATTAACAAGTTTCATACTCATGGACTTCCGTGCGGTAGACATTGTCAGATAATTTTTCTTTGTCACTTCCAAATTATTACCCAATTTTCTGAGAAAGTTATCTTGCTGAAAGCTTGTTGAAAATTATTACTGAAATTACTTATTTTTTTATAGTGGAGAAGATGATTACAATAGCAGTCGACGAAGGTATCGAAGGCGATCCAGGTCGTACTCCCCACGGTATGGTTTGTCGCTATATTCTTTTCATTGATATTCTAATTTTCCATAAGCTGCAGGTAAGAAAGAATTTATAACTTTTCAATAATTTTTCAAATGATTGCCAATTACACAAAATGACAACTTGATTATTGACAGGGCTTCAAGACGACATCGCGATGACCGAGATAGGGATCGGGACTCAGAAAGATATCGAGATAAAGATCGTGACAGAGAATCGCGCTCCAGACGACATCGTTCACGAAGCAGTTCGCCTTATGAAAGTTAGTTTTATATAACTCTTAATCCTTTGTGAGTTACTGGGGATGTACATTCGAAAGAATTTTACCTAACTTTGAGCTTCGCAGAGTACATTTGCCTGCCTTTGCTTATCTGCTGTGGCGTTGTTTGGAATGTTTTGGAGTATTCGCTTAAATTGATGTTTTCATATCATTTGCCGCACACTTAGAGTAACGATGACAAACAATATGTCTTTTTGAGACTTGTGATTTATGAAGCTCTCTACTTATCCTTTGTTATTCACTCCGAAGTATATTTATTTGAAATATCATTGATTCGGTTTTACATTAGGTTCACGCAATTCACGGAGAAAAGAAGATCGCGATAAAGATAAAGAGAAACGAAGAAATAAGAAAGATGAGTCGGGAATTCGGGCAAAGGAAGAACTTACAGAAGAAAAAGATGACGATAAAAGAGAAGGAAGTGAAAGGAAAAAAGATGATTCGGAGAGGAGTGATCGGGACAAAGATAAAGGCAAGGATAGGGATAGGAAAAGAAGGTTTATTTTGTGTTTCTTAATTTTTCGAGGATTTAGAATATAGAGTTGACTAAGTATGGGAGATTTTATTTATTTCATTGCTACGCTTCATCAAGCATTAATTGACAATGACATTGAAGCATAAAGAAGGCACTATTTCTTTGTTCTCTATTACAAGGAAGAAAATAATGTATCATATGCCTTGCTTAGTCTCTTAGTTTGGTCCCAATTTTTGTATAATCTTTGGACCCTGCTCTTCCCAAAACAAATTGTTGCTATTTATTCATTTTTTGAATGTATTTGTTTGACGTAGTATAAAAATATCTTTTCTAGGCGTCACCGAAGTGATGATAGCCCAGACAAACGTGAGAAAGAGAAGAAAACGAAAGTCAAGGAGGATCCATCGGCGTAGTCCATCCACGGAATGTTTTTTGTTCAATTATAATTGATTGTATAATTGCCGTCCTGATGTGACCTGAATTATGTCTGTCCATGGTTTTCAAAATTAAGGAATGTATTAAAAAATTTTAACTTTTGGATTCTTAACATGTGGCATAATTGATTTTGCTTTCAAGGGGAGTCATGATTTAAAACAAGAAATTGAGCCGACAAAGCCTTCATATATGGACAATAATTATATAGCGATTTTGAAGTTTCGGCCTCTCTACATTCAAATAATATGTTAGTCCAATAATTCGGTTAAATAAATATCAGGTGAACTGGGGTTTTACAGTAGCACAATTATAAAGTAGGGGGAGGCGGTCACAAGGAAGCGGATCATACGACGATTAGATCGTATCTTGTAGTCCGATATAAGTGAGCGTTAAAATGTAGTATGCTTCTGGAGGAATGTATCGAAGAAGTGCAAAGTTGCTTGTGAAGTCAGCTACTACTATTTTTTGAAATAGTCATAATTTTTCACAGCAGTCTCTCGAAACATCTTTTTACAGCTAAAATGTACTGCCACCAGCTATGAAGGAGGTAAGATATAAATGCTCCAGTTTGTTGGTTCAGTAATTTCAGGTAATTGAATTGGCGCGCTCTTGAATTATAATTCAGGGAGATATCAAGGAATTAGTTGACGAAGATAGCTGTATAGAAACATCAGGAAGAATACAACTGACCCATCATTATGTTCATAAATGTGCCAAACGGGTTATGATTGTTACAGCGAAAAAGTGGAAACAGAAATACACAACAGCTACATAAAAGAACAGATGGAAGAACTGCATTATTCTAGATGAGGTTGGTACCAAAGAAGCAAGCTTTCCAAAATTATTTTAAAGATGTACAACAAATGTAGTTGAGAAAGTAAATGGAACTATGCCAGCTAATTTAACATTTATCCCAGCGAGCGAATACGAAGTGCTGCTTTATTTTGACAGTTTCCCTTACAAGTCAGAAGTCCCCGAGCTGCTTGAGTCCAGACTATTTCCACTTCAAATTCTCATTAAAGATGAGCATTTCATTTGATAAGGTGACATTATTCCTATTAGTTTTTGAGTGTTATCGCTCGTGGGAAAAAAGCATTAGTATTATTCTAAATGATTAAAATCTAAAGAGCACAAAATGTCTCCTATCATATGATTACGATGTTATTAGTTACCATAACGAAATGTGCAACTATAGACAATACTGCTTTACTGAGTGATGAAAGTGCATGCGGTACTCTGTCTATTCAAGGTGAATCATTTGAGTAAATCCTTTTGATAATGACTAATCGGGTTTGATGTTGTGTAAACATTGTGTACATATGAATTCCACAACGAACTAATTTTGAAGCAAAATACAGATACCTGAGAAGATAAAGTTCATGAAAAGACACTTAGAAAGTGTAGCACAACATCAACTCTGTTACCAGGATAAAAAGGAATGGTGCTAAGGGAGCTAATCGCTATAGAACAATATCAAAACTAGGAAGAATAATTAACTGTAATAGACCATCATCCGAATACATGTCTGAATACAAGCATGAATCATACAAGATATAAACAGAAAGAAGAGAAGAAGCAATGGAGCCAGCCAAAAATAACTAAAACGAGTGAGTGCTAGAATGCTTAAGTACAGTATTTTCTATGCAAATGGAAGATGGGATAGTACTGTTCTGTTGGATCAAGCCTGATAGTAATACCTGATAAGGCAAGTCTACACAACCCTTCCGAGGTCTAAACAGGACGATGCTTGATTTCCGGAGGAGCTATCTGGAAATCAGCACTGAGGATCCGACCGATATGCTGCTCACTGTCAGCATCCACACCAATAGTCCACATCAAAGAACACCAGTTTGCTGCTCGAGCCCTCACCACTGCTCTGCATATGTTTGTCAGGGCTGCCGTCAACGTACTCGTCTCTGCAACCAATTTCAAGAACAAACATATAAATCAAATTGGTGTCAACTATTAATTAATGAACACCTACCCAGATCTTCATTAAATCGAATCATTTCACCCCGAAGATGCTGCAATATGGTCTGCCTTTCATTAATTCGACATTGCTGCAGAACTTTAATCGCATCGTGTAGTTCGCGTAATACAAGGTGAACTGCATGTGGTAGTGGCGCTTCCCGAAGCTGTTCCATTTTTGTCAATAACGTTACAACGCGGGCATGTTCTCTACAAAAAATAAAAAATATTGTTGGAGTCATAAAAGAACATAACGATAAGCCGAAGGCTCTTACCGTTTCGAATTCTCAAACTAAGATAAAGAAACCTGAAGAAATCGACAATGAGACGATCGATTCTGGAGGGCACCTGGACGAGACGAGGAATGGGCATGTTGTTGGTTGAGGATATCCTTTTACCCAGGTTATGTCGGGCCAACTCCGCTTCTGTCTTCTTACGTTCTTTTTCCAGCTGACGATACTGTTCCGTACACTCCTCCAAACGAAGATGCAACTCCAGTGCAGATGTTGAACCGCAATGGTATGGCCTCAGCTATAAACAGCATTATACATTTCTCACTGGAGCATTCAAAGAAATAAAGTGGAATATGAAGTGTCACTTACCGGTGGAGTGTAGAACTTAAATACTGGTGGCAGCGGTAATTGTCCGCATAAGTAAACACCACATAACTGTTCGTACAGTACCTGTTGTCGTAACAGTTCCACCACAACAGGACTCAGCTCTCCATCATCTATTACCGATGATCCCGTTTTCATTACTGCATTCTGGCCTACTACGGGACGAGGCATTACTGAAATTAAACTTATCTTAAACGAAAGATGACATGCAGTTCAACTCTCTCTAAAATAGCCTTTTTTTTTCTCTCTCTCGCTCTTCTCCTATATAACTTGCATAGAAGAAGAATATAGTGACACACTTCATCAAGTGGAAAGATTTCATTTTCCGAAGAATTGCCGCCAGTAGAGTAGATATAAATTTATGATCAGCTTTGTATGATATACTTGGAATGCTTACCGGCAGACACTTTCTGGATGGGTGTCGTCGATGACCAACAATTTAATAGATCCAATTGCTGCTGGTGAAGGGAATGTAACTGGCTTGACTGCAGTTCGAGTGGTAGTGTATTTTGTGCACGCTGATTGGTTCCTATATCACATATAGCGGGGAACTTTGCAGGAGCTCTCACTGGAAGTGATTCCTTTTCCGGTTTTACATTTTGTGACCTTGTATGTAATGCTGTAATATTTGGTGGATTCTGATTTAATGTTCCGATTCCGGATCTTGACCCAATACAACTCTCTATATTCAGTTTCAAGAGCGCCTGAAACACAATAAATAAGAGTTTGTGCAGATTACGAAGATTTGAAAAATAAGAAGGTAAAATCATTTCGCAAAGAACGATCGAAATGCTAAGTAGTACCTGAACAAGATCGTATTCCTTCTCACCACTAAAAAAAGCAGCAGTTTGTGCTGATGAAGGTACCATACCACCGGTAGGATACGGTTGAGGTGGTGGTGGAGTACATGATACTGTTTGAGGTACGCTCTGTTCTAACAGAAATGATGATGATGAAGTTGGCTGAGGACGACACGAAAATGTGGGAATTGTTTCGGTCGTCCGACTTGGTTCTTCCGTCGATTTCCTCCAGATATTTCCATAATAGAAGCGTGTGGATGATTTTTGTGACTGCATTGGGGAAGTCTGGAGATACGATTCTGAATGCAAACTCTCTGTACGATCACTGCTGGCACCATCCTGAAAGTCACATGGATTATTACAGGGAACTCCAGTGAAAGGTCTCTTATTTTGCCTAACCAACTTAAAAAAGTCTTAATCAGTATCTCTTTCATATATAAAATAAGAAACCAATCAAAGTTAACTCTAACAGGTAACTTTTTTAGAGCCTCCTTTCAAATAAACTTGCGAAATCTACTTAAGGAGTAATTTTTTCGATTTTAATTCCGAAATAACTCCACTTCTCTGAAACTTAAATGAAAGTATTTACAGATATTGATATTGAATTTGTAAAAACAGAAGAAAATCAAAATGGAAAAAAAGATGGAAAATAATTCCCTTTATTCTTCAGGTAATTTCATGTTTATTTTTAAATAAATGTATATATTATATGTAGGTTAATATTCTTGGGTTATTACGACTTTATGTATGCTATAGAAAAGTTAAAAAAAAAAAAAAGAACATCTGATTACGCAGTGGAACTTAAATGATACTTATAACAAACGGTGCGAAGTAGCATATTTGGTCATTTACACTTCGACCTGCAATTAACCTAATCTGATGGGTCATATTTCTTCAAAGTACGATGTCTGAAATTATTTTTGATCGTAAAAATGTGATGATATCTACACTTGCGCAAATAACATCTGTAACTATGGTGGCAATCAAAAAGAAAATTTCGTCCACAAATGAATGAACTTAGCAATATTGGCGGTTACTTGGACAGTCTACCAACGATGTCGTCATTAACCCAACCGTTGTCATCTCTTTCCAGCAATTTTTATATTAACAGTATAGGAAATTGGACAAGGATCAGATAGAGTTCGCATAAGTAATGTTCTTAACAATATTCGATATCCTATTTCTTGAAAAGTCAACTTTTTTTAGTTAGGGAAAAATATTCGAGATTAATCCCGTGGATTCACGGCATATAATACAGCTTAGGAATTTTTTCAGTTACCACTGGGAAAATATATACGAGTAAGACTTGCCTGTCCTGTGCCACTGATCCAATTGTAAACAGAATGCCAGGGTGACGGCAAAGATTCGGGTGCATTGGGAATGGGTGACCAGCAGGAATGGAATAAACTTGAGCTATTCGGTGATGAGGGTGAACTGCCAGTACTCCAAAGAGAGATCTTGTCCTCTCCAGGAAGCATCGACGGTTGATTGAAGCAACCCACGGCCATGACACTCGTCTTCACGAATAACTGCTGAACTGATGTGCCTTAGATGATACTCCTTTCCAGGCAACACTGAGTTCCCTTTTCTCTTTTCGAGATTTCTAAATGGCTTGTGGTGAAAATAACGTATTACAAATGTGCTAACGAAGGCCAACAAAGCATACGAATGAACCGCCCAAGGACCTTTTGAGCTTTGAGCTCAGCACAGGTCCTAAGGTGTGCAGGAAGAGGAAGTGGATTGTTGGATCGTCGTGTTTCTTTATGCTCGTCGCACATAATGAGCTGTGAGACGATAGCAACAATTTCCTGTCTTGTTGATTCTGCTGCTACGAGCGGTATTATGGTGTGATAGGAATATGGTATGTTATGGTACAGGGTAGTACAGAGAGGGGCATGACCCATGTCCGTCCCTGGCTGGCACAATATCGGTCATTACGGTCACTTATCCTTTTTTCTTACATAAATTCCCTCTCCCCAAGACAAAATAACTCCTTATTACCACTTTCGTTACTATTATTATTATTACATCTTGTACTATGATTATCAGCCAGAAATGCGAGCAGAGTATCCTCTCTTTAGTCAGTGATTGCTAATCCCCTATAAAAAAAACCATCCAAAAACTTCAGTAAAATTGTCACTGCTCGGAGATGAAAACAGCTGTTGTTTCTGAGACAATAATGACATAAATAGTGCTATGGGGTTTCCTACGCTTCTTAGCATATACTGCTTGTTAACTGTTTAACCGATCGGTGACATGAATAGTAAAAATATATAGTAAGCATTTATCAATTATTTCAAATTTTCACTGATAAATTGATAAAACAGATATAACCATAAATGTGAAGATCAATGGCAGCCCAAAATTGCCCTTTATAAAATTAAAAAATGGTAATCGATATCCAGTTCGAGTAGTATATTTTCTTACTGAAGAGATGATAAAATCGAAGAGTATAAAAAAAAAAAAAAAAAGGGATCTTCGAATTCATCTGAAAGGAAGTTGAGAGCAATTAAAAAAACAAAAACATTCCATTTCAATTTTAACCTTCTAATCTTATTACTTCACTTTAAAGAACAATCATTAGACATATGACCTTGGTCTACTTACGAAGCCAATAATTTGAAGCATATTCTAGATAAGCAATATCAGGTGCAGTAGAAACAGTTATTATTCTAGAAACAGAGGATTATCCACTCGATAACGTCTAGTTTACAACATTGACTGCAGCATGAACCAGATCTGAGATATTTCAGAAAGACTTAAGGAATAAAAGTGGTAGCTGAATATCTCTTTGTAAAACCTTTTCAGAAGATCGCAAAAAAGTTTCTAATCTCCTTGTTTAGAGTTTGAGAATAGCTATTTACTTTTCTCTCTATGCAGGCATCAATCGCAATAGACCAAGCTAGACTATTTCCCTACTATCAATCTAATAGTTGTAGATACATGATCGAAGCTTCACGATGATTTATGCATACCTTATCACTTACTTTTAAGCAATGAATCAATTGGGATATGCTCGAAGATCAAATAAAGCATAAGATGGAGCACAAATACTAACAATCAGATTGGAAACAACAAATATGAAGCGCTGAATATCCTCAAGTTTGGGTCAAGCTTTCATCGGTAAAAGCACATTTTGCAGTAAAAAAGCTATATTTATAATAATTAAATGGCTATATTTGCTGCTGCATTTTGGGCATGATTGTATATAAAATTTCACTTGCTTTTTTTGCAGAAGCCATAAAAGAAGTTAAGGATAACAAGAAATGATAAAAGTCTAGTGCAATTTCACTTATCGACAGTTCAAATACTTCTGCAGTCTACGACAAAAATGTTGTGTAAATAAAGTCAATGATATATAATGAAATATTTTTTACGGCCAAAAAATGCTTTCATCATTTGCTACTAACAACAACTATAATTGGTGAATATCAGCTTTGTTAAAAGCAAGCTCGAGATTGTTTATTAATTTTTATGTAAGTCGAACTCAGGAAAGTAAATTAGTGGGAGAGTGAGGTTTACGAACATCAAGAATAGAATTAAGGATAGAATATACCATACTACTAAAATTAAATGATCCAGCAGAATAGTATCATAGTTAAGTAGTAATTTAGTGACTTTTACATTCGACGTATGTTGACCATTTGACAGATGACCACTTCATGCCGAAACACTTTTCAATAATTCTAAGAGACGGAAAGAAAGCGAAAGTTTTGTTCAACGATAGCAATGCAGACTGATAGGTAAAAAAAAAAAAAAAAAAAAAACAAGAAAAGTTGAACGTCATAACATCGTTGAGGAAATGATGGAGAAATGAACCAGAAATATGTTTCCCATCCAATACACCGAATGCTGATCTATCTGCATGTAACTGAGACAATTTTTGTATAAAATCAATTTCAAATACTTTTCATTACTTTCGAAAATACGAAAGTTCGTATTAAGATCATGACAATAACCTAACTGACTCGAAGACGACGTGTATGAGAAACTCACAATTTTGAGTGAACATATTTAACTTAATTAAATAAACTATCACAAAATTGCTTGTTGTTAACCAATCATCATCTTCAGAGCCCAAAAAGTGCCGAAATATTGTCATTCATTTCTTTTCCAGTTTTCTTCAGTCTCATTTTTGCTAGCAAATTAATATCATTTGTTGGAAGCATATCACTTCCGAAAAAACATGTAATATATGAGAGAAGCAAGGAAATACAGCCGGTAGGGACATGCATCGCTGTTGACACACAGTATTGGACACCGCCGTGCTTGAAGTGTCCCTTTTGATCGGATGATTGTTGCAGGAAAGACAGCACGATGTACATTGTGCTGAACCATGACCTTCAACAAAACAAAACACTCTGCATTCTATATTCAATTCATGCAATTTCAAGGCTATCAGCATCTAAAGCTTCATGAAGAAATAGATAATAGTTAACCTCCAAAACATCAAAAGAAATTAGGGAAGGTAAGTATTGATGACCTATAGTCTTGCGTTTAAACTTTATGGAGTATCCACTGAGCATTCTATACTGCGAGAAAAAAGAAACAGTAATCCACATGAAACTATTTACCAATTGGAATGTTAATTGATATCTTTACCGGGTTCACCGATCTTTATTTATTCCAACTTAACAGATATAAATGAATGCATAATATCACAGAATCTTGCCTGTCCAATAATTTGTTATCAGTGAGAAGGTCATTCCACTGGCAACAAAGAAATAAGCATGAGAGTCAGCTTGAATATTATATTACAGTGATGTAATCCAAGTTACGTGATGATGAAATCGATTGGAGGAAATGTTAAAACTACCAATACCTTGCTCAGCTCACAACGTAGCGAAACTTGACCACTGCATGATCCTGTACATTGTGATGGATCGTATAAAACTATACATTTCACATACCACACAAAATTTGTTCTATTTTGTAAGTTTGTCTTTCACGACTACTCTCAAGATTCACAATAACTGTTCCACGAAATGTAATCAAATTACAGTTGGTTGCATCTGATCATTTTATCATTACAGAAGAAAAGCACGTGAATAATCACACCAAACAAAATATATATGGAAAGATCCAGCAGCAAGGTGTTATTGGTAAACTATTTAGAACAGCGGTGATAAGCTGAAGAGGGATGAGGTTAAACAACCCGCTGTAAATATCTCCTGTACAACATACTCCCTCATGGTTGTTTCGATATGCACATGTCTGAAGGACACCTGACAGTAACGCAAACAATAAACACATTCATGATTTACAAGAGAAGCCTAATCCAAAAGTATGCCACCTAACTTCGAGTCAAATCACAGACCTGTACGAGAAATAAAACAGCAAAGGATCCGAAAATGAATGGATAGACGAGAAGTCAAAAAACAAATCATACGAACTGAGGGGATAAAGCACCTAACATGACCCATCTCCTCGCCCATCCCTCTGTCCACAATTTATCAAAAGACCAACCAGTCTACAAATGTACTGCAAAAAAAAAAAACAATAACAATTCCCATTTTCCACAGCTTCTATGGAAATACTGAACGCAGCATTGAAGAGTTAGCGCATGGATGCATTAAACAACGTACACCCACATTTATACGTCACAACAAAGAAATTCACAGGCACATACATAATGACGGGAATAGAGATACATACCAACTACATAATGCATTGGTACCAGGAGGTACCATTCGTTTCCAGTTACTGCAACAAAAAGGCTAGATGGAAGAGGTGGAGATGATTAGGAAAAGGGATATGCACTCAATTTCAAGGGGAGACGTGCGCTGATCGGTTCGATTCGTCGTCGTCCAACTTAAATGCAGCTGTATTCGCTCAAGAAGGCGTGCAGCTACAGCAACAGTTCAGTGGTGCCTTGGAATAGCGAGAGACGAAAAATCAGTGTTAGACTACTCCTCGAGCGGTTGGTGCCTTGCACGAGATGTCACCACAGGGCATCGTCCACAAGCCATCACCCACTACAGTACACATACATACATATATATATATATACACACATACACATACATACACGTCCAAATAGAAAAGGAAGAGTGGCTGCTAGTCAGCTGTCTTCCTTTTGTTTCTTTAGTCGGCCAGAGCAGAGAACTATTCAGAATGTTCCAACCATATGCTACTTACTATTAATATTACGGACATCCTAGCCTTTGTTCTCATTTTACAAATTTTTATTTGGTTATCATCTGTCCCCACTTTTTTTAACCCACCTAATCAGAAGTAATCTCTCTCATAGCCTCTCATTTATCTGCTCTTTAATCACAGTTTTCTGCAAGGAGAACTCTGGAGAGTTTTAGCAGAGATTGTTCCAACTATCCTTACTTGCGACCACATATTCGAGAACGTGACCATTTGGCTACCGCTTTTTCCTGAAACAATTAGCAATTAGCATGAACCAATAACTGCTGAC
Source organism: Brugia malayi (assembly GCF_000002995.4). Lineage (NCBI taxonomy): Eukaryota > Metazoa > Nematoda > Chromadorea > Rhabditida > Onchocercidae > Brugia > Brugia malayi. Next base: position 7,881,802 of record NW_025062475.1, read on the forward strand.
ATGATAAATGAATTAGCAGTTGAATTCAGCAAATTTTTATTTGAATATGAATGCAGTCTTCGCACAGAAACATGAAACAACCGACTTGCATCAGTTACAAAAAAATTTATAGAGATTGTGCATTTTTATATTGATTAGAAGAAGTGGTTAGACAATTTCCATCTCATTCGTAGGTAAACGGAAATTTCGTTAAAATGTCAAGTTTTTTCTACCGAAATATCAATTTTAGGAAAAATGATCTTGACTTGTTCCACGCAATAGATCATTCAAGGAAAATTATTAATTTTGATGAATTCGGTAACAGCACAACAGCCAAATGAATATGAGACAGAACTTATTCATTCCGATAAACATTATTAACTTAAATAAATGACGTGATAAAAATAAATCACAAAATTAATGCACGAGCAATGCTCTTATTAAATATTATACTAAAGTAGGAATTTTGCCACTCCTTACACATATTTTTGAGAACATCAAGTCTAATGACACTTCATTCAAAAGCAATAAGCTTGGAGCTGTCAAATAGTCCCACAAGCAAGCCCAAAAATCCAGCAATTACTCTACCTACCGAAAATTAACAAAATACTTTAGGGCTTACACTATCGATTAAAATATGTTATCGATAAAAACTGCGGAAGAGTTTTAATCAATATGTATAAAAACAACTTTAAAGAATTAGAAGAGCAAGGCTTACAGATCATTATCCCCCATTACGACGAGTGTGATGTGCTGGGATGCTATAGCTACATCATCAAGGTACGGATGAACATCAAAGGACAAAGTAGACTCTTGGAAGTTGGAAGTTATGCATTGAAAGCCATGTCCGTTTTGGCGGATAAGTACAAACATATGCAAAGAGAATGTGATGATAAAGCTACAAAAATAGAAAGATACCAAATCCATTTCGCTCGAGCGCCTTTTTGATTGATCTTGTACCGTTCACGTCTTCTTGGATCAGATGTCAGTAGACCAGCTATAAGCTAGACTTTCAATTTACTGAATCAATTCGCAAGTATACTTGCATTACTTAATGAGCAAAACAACATTAAAGACTCTCCATTCAGTGGTATGGAGATTATTTACCAACCATTGATGATGAAAAAAGATACCAAGACGAAGCTTGTCGAAATGCTCGGGAAATAGAGCAGCAATACATAAGGAAGTGCCATATCGTATGATCCTCGGTATGACAGAGGTACCACCTGGACCATCCGTAATTTTACCTGTGATGTCCAGCTTTCCCAGTAAATCCGTCACTATCAGCGGTGCTAGGAATATTTCCCTAAAAACAGAAACTAATTTCATGTTGTTTGGTAAAAAGCTCTTTTAGCCACCTAAGTGCTTTTTGAGGAAATAACAAGACGAACTTCAGGAGATTTCCTTCTTCCATGCTCTGCAGCAAGTGAAGATTATGAATAAATATATTACCTAGCTTGTAAAGAACGAAATACATCAAGGCTATATCCGTCTACGGTATATTCTCCACTTCCTTTATCTCGTACTTCAACTTCAGCAAACGATGCTTTCAAACGAACTTCTACTTTCGCCATTCGTTGATTAGTACCTTCTACTAACTGAATTGGTGGTACCTAAATAAGAAAACTTATTTTTTCTTATTAAACAGCTGTTATCTGAATTTTTTTCAAATCATAAATTTCAAACCATATGCTGTCTCTTCTTGAGAATTAAACAATTTTACTCAGTGAATCAGTCTTCAATCTAGCTGGGTTATTGTTCTGACATTCGTAATCCACACTGTCTATAAGCTCATTCTCCTCTACTAAACCTATATTTTGAACCTACTTTTGCACCAAAAATAACGTCTTTAGCTCCAACAGCCACAGACTTTCTGTATTCGAAAATGAAGTCCCATTCCTTATGAGCACCAGGAAGCGAAACCATGTAATCCAATGAAATAATCAGATGTGCATACTAAAATGCACACAACTATGGACACGAAAATTCCTCAAACATCATTAAAGCTTCTTCCTCAATTATCAATTATTAGCCTTGCTTTTAAAACAATTTGTAAGCAATAATAAATTATATGCATCTAATCCTACAATTTTAAAATTTAAAAAAAAATGACCATTTCATCCGTAATTTTCTCTTTCATTTTACTACAAAGCATTTGTTGACTGATCCATTCCGTGCCCAACAATTCCCTGGAAGTAGAACAAACGTTATGAATGAATAAGAATGATATGTAAGAATATAGGACGCACAGCTTGACACTAAAATTAAATGCAATATACACATTTTATGCGTTTTCGAATCATCTTCTTGTTTCTGCTGATAGCCTAACAATGCTTCTGTCTTCGCACCAACAACCTAAAATAGAGGATATTCGCTGTACGACTCCTCGCATCACAGTGTTTTCGAGGACGAAAACAAACCTACCGAGAGAAGTCGATAAAATTTCGGCGCAAGTGTGAAAAATAGTAAATCTTTTGGGCGGCCTTCGTCATCAAATGCAATTTGATGCAACATTGGTAAAATTTCTTCGGGTGGTTTCATTACCGGTAAAGCTAATTTGTTTGTTAGACCAGATGGAAAAAGATACTCCAGCGCCCTAAATAATACAGTCTCTATATAAAGTGCTCTTTAAATTTAATCAGATGTTTCAATATACTCTATCAGTGCAAATAAACAGCCATTTAGGTTTACTTGTCAATATCATCCTGAGTAATGTTATTCGGTTCCAGTCCCAACATATTGGCCAAATATCGTTTCCCAAGCTCGAATTCTGCCTTTTCTCGGGCCATGATTTTATTCTGCTTTCTAACATCATTAAGATAAACTTCCAATGCACGACTTATGACTTTATTACGATATCGAGATACATTGGCATCACTAGCATTTGCAAAAGTATAATCATCAGGAAGCATGGAAACAGGCACGATCCTTGTTTCTCCTGTTGCTAAATTCTGGTATCGGGTAGTATTAATTCTCAAGAATCGGAAATAATATAGTCGCTGAATTAACCCCGAAAACATTTCGCTTCCTGAAATCTATATAAACATTTATGTGAAATCTGTCAGAACTGTAAATGATAAAAAAATACTACCGAAACAACCTCAATGCCACCAATCTCCACCCAGACATCCCATAGCCTTACTGCCTAAAACTGTCATGTCAACTACCTTTCTTACAGCCGTAAAATACCAACCTGCCATTGTGATCACATTTAACTAGGGAAATGAGGCCTAAGAATGATTAGAGCCAAGCCGGTTATTCTTCAGTCTATTTGACTTGGGAAGTATGAACGTCGTTGGAGTCATAGTCAGTAGTGTATTCGTCGCAAGCTTTTCAGTTATAAAATAATGCATAGAAGCAGATAATATAGACGGTTCAGTGCTTCATTTCCCAAGATGTTCATGAAAACAATGTAAACAGTGATGGTAAAGGCTGCAAATTGGCCAGGTAGATCCAAGTATGCAACTAGCAGTATCTGATAAGATATACGGAAAACTGGTATGGTAGTAGTCCTTCGTGATTCCTGAGAACAGTATTTCTGATTTTGACATTTTCCCCTTTTCCATGGTGGCAGTTAGTTCATTCACATCATAAGATCTATCATCTTAGTTCGTGTCGGAAATTTTTTCGAGAATTTCTTTTCAAGAATAGATATATTGAACGACAAATCTTCAGTAATGATGCTTTTGCTAACCGATGTATATATATATATACCTCAGAATACCGGCAAGGCAAATTATAAGCCAGAATTGAATATCACGAGTACCTATATTGAATGTTATCTGGTAATTATATAGTTATAGAAATGCACTACTGACACAGCTTTTATCATTATGTTATATTTTTTTATATCAGCTCCTGTATCATTATATTGACGCCATCAGTTGTACTGATATTATTGAGTAATATTAAAACGAATGCAGAGTTGATCATTCTTTGAGGATTAAAACTAACTGTCGAAGGAAAGCGCTCTGGGAGCGAAGTATTTTTGCTTGAAGATTAAAGACTAGGATGGATATCGATCTAGAATAATTTTAATAAAAGTTAACTAACATGAACTCGACTTTATCTTTAATAAAAAAATTCTTTTAGTGGTGTTTTTGGTTCAAGATTATTAGCTTAACTGATAATGTCAAAAACCGTTTTGTTTAAACAAATGAAGAAAATTTTAATATCTGTGGAAATAATTGCAGGTATTCCTCATACTTGAGCAAAGAAAAGTAAGTAGAAAAACATAGACAGTTGAACTAATTGTTCCAAATTGCTAGGAATACTTAGCAGACTCTTCATCATTACAGTCCAGAACAACTATAATAGAGCACCGTGAAGAAACAGTCGTACTACGATACTGCACTAAGTCATCTTCTGTTATCAAACATTATGAATAGATGATATTTTCGGATGGATATCTTAGATAGTAGCTGCATCTTACTATCCAAACAATCATTTTTCGTTTTATATCTGGAATTAAACTTAACAAAACAAAATGATAATATCTCATCTAATTTGCATATCACCTCACTTCATCAAAATATTACAATACCTACTTGGTAAACTTTTTTTTTTAAATGACCTTTTATCTTTCCATCCCTAGATAGACATGCGCCCATGACAACAAGTGAAGCGTTTATATCATTAAGAAGTTTATTTAATGCTTATTAAATATTACAATAGAAGACACGTGCTTAAAAGCTGCAGTAGAAGTTTCTTCTGCAGCTCGAAGAAATCCAGCAAATCATTCAGCAAGTAACACAATATAAAGAGAATTATATCAGTTGGGTGGAGTTAGAAAATGAAAGATTAAACCAACCTGATATGATGTGAAGAACTTTTGCCTGTTTACGAAATATGACAGTTGTCATCAAAGCCTTTTCGTTGTACTTAATCGTCGTCAGGTTAACCATGAGGTCCTTGCAGATATTATCCTGCGACTATTCATAAGAATTATACTCTCATACAATAATAACTGTTCTTGTCATAAGAATGATATCAGCATATTATAATTGATTGGTTTCATGTATTGCTTTCGAGGATTTAAATATCGGAAGAAATTTAAACACAAAAATTTTGTTGTTGAATTTGAGATTGAACGTCGTCTGATTCAGCGATAGCAAATTTCGTGGAAACGATATTTTTGTCACTTGATGCATCAAATACAAACATTTTAGTACTGACATAAATCATACAGCTATTGAATATTCAGATTTATATTAAAAGCACTCATTACCCTTTTTCTCTCCTGCTTTAAGTAGTGCTTGAAATGACTTATTTTACAAACTATTCTATATGACATTGCAGACACTAGATTATGGGAAAAAATAACTAGATCTATTCGTCATTTCGATACTGAACCATACTTAGACCTTTTTACTTTACTTTTTACTTTTAGGAAAAACTACCACTGAGTAATAGAGGAATGATAGCTCTAGGCTACAAGACTGTTAATAAGGATGATTTGTGTATTCTAAACAACTCTAATGTCCGATGAAACTACGTAACAAGTTAGCCAAATGCTTGTTTTTTTGTTTTCTCACAGTAGGAAGAAGAAATGAGTTAGCATGTGTTTTCTTTTTATTTTCAAATTATAGTCATTATTTCGGAAAATTGAAATTTTGCAGAGCAGAGTAGAGCTGTAGAATGGAATGTTCATAATGTTTGGAGAGTTTTAGTGTACTTGGATAGTATACACTAATAATTAAAAAGCTCAATAAGTAGTCCCAAATCCAGATTGATTTCTTGAGCTGCTATGATACATTTATTTGGTTAATACACACTTCAATTTGATTTTCTATCAACAAAAATGATGATAATAATTTTAATTTCTTCATTACCAATGGAAATAGCAGTTGTACTCGTTTCTCATCAACTTTATATTCTCTGCAATTTTCCACCTGTTTTTTTTTTTTTTTTTTTTTTTTTTACTTTTGATCAAACGAGAGGAATAAAAAAGAAAGTTTTTTTCCTTTTTTTTTTTTTTTTTTAACAATTTGATTAGTTTCTGAAGGTTCTCAATAGTACCATTATTTGACTTCATGTTAAGATAACATGTCAACTTGTCATAGAATTGATATCCGTCAAATTTCGCTTCACTGATCTTCAACTCGCGTCAATCTATTCATTTCACTCTATCTCTCTTCAAACAAAAACTTCTTTAACACAACCAAATGCACATGCAAGCACCATTTTGAGTGCAAATTAAAATTTTGCATTGTTTTACAGAGTTATTAAATTAAATGTATTTTTAAGCACACTTTGAAAGACAGTGTTTTTTGAATGCGTATTTTAAAGCATGCTTAAAACTGCAATTAATTTAGAAGAGGTAGTGTCCCCGAAATCTTTATTCTTTTACTTCTTTCTCTTTTTCTTCTCTTCATTTTCAAAGGAAGTATCAGTAAAGTGTGAATTTCATTAAATATGTCGCATAACAACTCTATAAAGACCCATCTGTTTGTTAATCAGCAGTCCTAATCACCTACTGTCATACACTAATTAATTAAATACTTTAAAACCACTACTTTCCTCCTTCATCTTCCTTCCTGAAAGTCTCTTTTCTTTTATTTCACTCAGAATTATAAGTCTTCCTGCTAGAAGAGACTTGTATTCAATTTACCAACCATTGTAATACATCTAATAAAATAACAATGTTTCCATTCAGGCTTCTTTGCCAAAAGAAGCATTTATCGTTCCTAGGCTTCATTGCTAGGAAAGGATGCATTATATTCTCCCAGATAATGTTATCTTTGTGAACTTGTCGGCTTATTTTATTAGTTATCATTATTGATGTTTTTGCTTTTGTTAAGTGTGCCAGTTTTTGGATTTTCCGAAATAGATTTTTTGAATTTGAAACAGACCTATTTAATTTTTTTGAAACAAACTGAGAAAGAGATGTTTCATGAAGTACCGAAGAAGCTGGATGAGAACTGGGAAGGAGCGAAGCAGCAGTAACTGAAATGATTAGTAAAATGAATTGAAAATAAGGTTCAAAAGTTGTTTAAAAGAATATGGAGAGTCTCTTATATATTCAATTCATTTTCAACAATTTTCAAATATATAAATTGTTCTGGGATGGGGAGTTATTAATCAGATAATGATCCGGCACGCCTGTTTCTTTTACAAAAAACATTTCGTTTGGTCATAATAGGCATCAATAAGGAAGTATTATGTACTTTTTTCAATCGGATACTGGTTGGATTTTTTAATGGTATATCAGTTCGCTATAGAACTTCATTTAATGATAGTTGAAAGTTCGACAGTTTATTTTACACATAAGATATCAAATTATAATGCAAATTGCTTAATTATCGCTACTGATATAATTATGGTTTATCATTATTTCAAAAAAGTCATCCAGGTGATAGTTTTGAATTTTAATGAGCACATATGCCACAATGCAGTCAAGCCAAAAGAAAAAGCTGCCTTGAGAAGTAAAAGATGGATGCAGTGAGCTGAATAAACTTTTAGATTTTGTTATGCAGAAGCTATGTAATAACGTATCTACTCTTAAGACATCCTCATTCTTCATTCTCTAGCAGAGATGTTTAACTTTTGCAAATTCTAAAATCGATTCCTTTAATTGCACTGTGGTGATTTCATTTTCAGCGTTGCATGTTTGCGGTACATTAACAATTCAAAATGTTTTGTTTCCTGGAATCGACTTTCGCTCTGACGAATGTAAGAGTGACATAGCTTTCTTCAAATATTTCCCCTTCCCCTTCTTAGCTTGTCACGATGTGCGTTTAGTTCATTTTGATCAGATCCCTCTGTACGCAAGCCAAGGATTCCCACTAAATTTTCTGGTTCTTCCGTTCAATTAGGTCTTCACAGCACTCTTCTGCTCATCTTTTCCAACTCTTCTTCCCTATTTCCCATCTAATTCATCCATTTCCATTCCCGCTCTAGATAAGACTAGCGCAAAGCTCGCAAATAGTTGGTATGGGAAGTTGTTCTTTCGTTGACATTCCTCTTGTCCCCTCAACGGCTTTCTAACAGGTACTCATTTGAATATTCTACTACTACTCTTCCTGGCATTTCAAACTTAGGCATTCTCTTTTCCAGTTGTACTCACTGTAGCACTGCCTCCATCTATTTTCGCTCCAGTAATATAGGAATCCATCTATTTCAGATTACTGTTAAATCATTCGATTTCATCCACTTATATCCTGTGCTACAAGCTTACCTACCTTTGACGTGTATCTCTCTGTCTTACTTCGCCTTGGATGTTATCTTCTCTTTTCCTCTTTGTGAATCCCACTACATTATCTTGCCTAGTTATCATTACCAGATGGGTTAGTCTATGTTGTCAAAGATGGCACACTTGGCCTTCCCACAAATTCATTCGAACTGCTCACATACAGACACATTGAAGTCTCTAAAATTCATGAGAGATATCTCTAATTCTTTCATTTCCCTCCAGTATTTTGTGCTGTTTCAACCAGGCCTGGATCAACTATTTCAAGTAACATTCCCATCTTTTTCCTCATATTTTATAATGATAAGTGGAATAGAATAACAGTATAATGAAGCTGGGGCAAGATTCAAAGATGTGCCGTGAAACATCGTTTAATTCGGTAGTGGAATAATAATTCTGAAGTAAACAAGTTTTAGTGTTGCAGATTATAGGACATCTAAAAGCTTATATTTAATCGAAATGTGCAAAAATATTTGATTTATTTTATCTCTTTGCAAATTCACTACAAGATAATGGTACCTCAATTTACTGCACAGCTTTAAATGAATAGAAAATTTGAGAAATCAGAACAGATGCTAAATTAACTATTTCCATCTTCCCATTTATTACATCGTTGGTCTATCTCATCAGCTAAAATCAATTAAATGTCCTAAATCATCATTCTCCGTTCATTTTATACTGATGTTAACCAATCTCATAATTGAGTCCTCTCTTTAGATTGTTATTTTAGCATGCTTGAAAAATGTGATTACTAGCTTGCACGGTATGTACTCTGTGAATTAACTAGGGAAGACTAACCGATCTGAGTGATGTTGGATCTTCACAATTATCCTTTACAACGAATTGTTTTAGCTTGCGACGTAATTCTATGACGGGTGTCATGTTGACCTGTCGTAAATCATCAATAGTTATTCAACAACAACAACAGCAACAACAACAACAACTGCAACAACAACAACAAGTGCAGCAGCAGCAAATATCAATAGGGACTGAGCGAGGTGCAAATGATTCAGTTGCTGTGCTCTCAGAAATGCTAAACATGGATTCCTCCGCAAGCAAGCAACATACCAGTGGTACGTAGTCCCAAATATTAGGTCACATTGTTACCTAGTTACAGTATATTTTTCATCCGTATAAGAAATGTTTGGATATAGAACTTAAGTGTTCAGTTAATCAATATGTAAGTTAATCAGTTTACCACATTAATTCTTCTACCATGATAAATCTAAAAGAGATCTGCAGAGATCAATTAAAAGTTATCCCAAGATTTTTTTTCTAATGATACAATGGAACAGTGAATGTGATTGGTGAAAGTAACATGGATAAATGCAAGATGGATCCGTGGCCTAAAACTCCCAATTTCATCTGGAAATGGTTTAACATTGACATTATTCTCAGAAACTGAGCTCACTTCGTATGCAGTATTGCAAACAGAAATGAACAAAACAATTATTAGTTATCTGCAAGCATGATAAGTGTTCATCTCGCTGTATAACCTGTCATTTCTGTTTTGATGAAGAAAAGAGAGTAGAATATCTTGATATTGATTGTGTTCGATGGAAAGCATGATTTTTATACCTGAATTAATAGATTAGGAAGACAATAAAGGCCTTAGTTTGATCTATGCTAGCTAAAGGAAATGACAGTAACTGAATTTGTGAGTTAGCCACATTGCTTCTCGTCCTGTATCTCTTCCTTCGATTTTTTTAACTTGTAATATTCAGTGAATGTCTCAGTTCCGATCTATTTCTCATTGGAAATGAAATTAAATACATCAGTTAAAAGTTGACATCATATCCCAAATCTATTGATGAAGACACAGGGACATGAAAAACTTTTGAAGGAATGAGAAAAACGAATAGTTCACATTTCAAATTTAACCCTACTTTAAGTATCAAACTGTTTATTAACTCGTATCTTCCCCATTATTCGTTTAAGCACACTACTTATCTATGAAGAGTGTTATTGAATCCCAATTGTGTGAATTCATCAACTTGAACACATTCTTTAACACATTTTTTTCATGGTCATCCATTATTAATCATTAACTATTGGCCAAAAGATAAGTAAATAATGGTCACTGAATTATAATTATAATGAGACTCGACTCGTTGTGAGAATTAAGTATCGTTTATGAAGGTCAAATTATCTTTCATGAACTCAGTTCGTACTAGTGGCTATTAATGATGACAGATATATAACATTGAGAAATGCCCACTACTAAATGATCTTTTCATTCATTGCAGACATTCTGCGCAGCAGTATTTTTGAAGATATTCCCAAACTTGCATGCTTAATATCAATGATGTCAGTATGTTTGAACACTCCTCATACTTTTTCTTTTTTTCCGCCGCTCTATTACATTGTGTTTCTTGCGGATGCCATTGTTACTATCGTATTTCTTATCGAAGCTATTGTCAAAATTGTCACTAATGGTCTTATCACGGTTAGTTGATTCCATGTCAAATCCATCTTGTACAGTGATGTCTAATTTATGTAAATCTGAGATTAAAGAATAGAGAAGCAATTCATTCAAATTATTCGAATTAATTCGTCATTTAGTCAGAAAGGATTATAGCGCCACGGAAGTTGAATGGCAGAAATGTAATGTTTACTGAGTGAGTGAAATATACATTAATTTTATTCTTTAGTATGAAGGGAGCTATCTTCGAGATCGCTGGTGTCAATTTGACTTTTTTTTACTCACTTTGCACATTACATCAGTATTGTTGAACGCTTACGAACTTATCTGTCTCTGGTTTCCACACTTGAAATGGCATTATCATCCATGGTATGGTGTTATAAGGGCTCCAAGGCCATTTATTATGATACGCTTCGTACGGTCCATCGTACGTTTTAAGCTCCCGAAGAATCGCATCCAACAGATCATCAAGTAATTATCTAATAGTCTTACTCTTTTAAATATCTGTTCAGAAAAGATTGCTTAATAATCAGAAGAAAACTAATGAGTGATAATTTGACGGTCCCTTTCTTGATCAGATTCCACTGGAATTCCCAACTTCTACTTCAGACGTTCTTCACAGCAGATTCAGAATGTAACAATATTCTTCATGTTCTTCATGACATTCTACGCAATCATGGGAGTACAGTTATTCGGTCGAATGGACTATCATTGTGTCCTTCCGGGTACCAATATTTCTAATGTGACTATCGCCGACTTGGCTATACCAGATACGATGTGTTCGCAAAAGGGGGCTGGTGGTTACGAATGCCCAACCAATATGGAATGTTTGAAGTTGGATATGAGCGCTCATGCTGAAGGTTTCTATGGCATGTTTAATGACTTTGGTGAGTTTTCATGATTAGAAAGTTGTATTGTTGAAATCAAAATCTAATTAAGCTAAACAGTTATAGTCAAGATTTCCAGATGCCTTTTCTTTCTCAAAGAAAGTGAGTTCATTGATCTGTTTGATAGATTTCAGGTTCTAGCTTATTCACCGTATACATGGCAGCATCACAGGAAGGATGGGTATACGTTCTATACGACTGTTTAGACACATTTCCCTCCTATATCGCTTTTTTTTACTTCATCACATTGATATTTTTACTCGCTTGGCTTGTTAAGGTTTGCCTTCATCTCTTTTTACGGAATACATAGAGCTGATTAATTGGCCGATATTTACATTTACTTACAAAGAATATAGCAAACAGTTTATTTAGAATGTGTTTATCGCCGTAATAACGGAGACATTTGCGGAAATACGGGTGCAGTTCAGTGAAATGTGGCAGACACGTGAAATCACTATTGAGGATAGTTTCGCTCAGGTAAACTAACTTGTACGAGTCATTGGTAAGATGATGCTGATATCAAAAGAAAAAAAAAATAGTATGCAGCAATTTTTTTTAAAGAAACTGGAAAAAACAGAAGATGGATGGCGACTGATGGCAGTGGATGCAGAAAAGATAAATCCTGACAGTGCTCCCAAACCGTTGTATTGGGTTAGTTGCAATTTGTCATTGACTGTTGACGAAGTGAAAAATTATGGTAATAACTGATATGTTTAATCGATTGCATTAATCGACGATTAGTTGTGGCATTAAATGTTTTATTAGAGAAGGAATCCATAGTTATTTTGATAAACAACTTAGTTGTAGTAATAACACAGCTACATGTTATAGTGATTAGTCGATGTTTTCAGTTAGTTCGTTCAGCAGTGTTTCAAACTTGTATGATGGTGATGGTGGTGTTGAACGCTGTCATCAATGCATCTTTTGTTTATAAACATGACGCAAGTGATGAACCACGCAAGCTTTTTTACTACTATATTGAGGTTCCACATTCATTATTCTCACCAGTGACATTTTTATGGCCACCAATTCTAATGAATAACGTGTAAAAAACTGTAAAAGACTGAAAGAACGTTACTAGTTAGTCTATTTCCATTTCTGCCTTACAGTTGGCAAGGTAACTGTTAAAATAATATGCGCACAGCATAGGTAGGCTTTACGATAATATTCAACGTGGAATGTCTTTTGAAAATGGTCGCTTTGGGATGGAATGGATATATACGACTGCACAAGTTTGAACTTATTTTATGCATTGGAAGCACATTAAATATCGTGAAGCCACTGTATTCAATGAATCTTTTCACTTATTTTCAAGTTTTTCGTATCGTTCGACTTATTCGCGCTTCTCCAATGCTCGAGGATTTCGTGTATAAGGTTACTGTATTAATTTCGTGTATAAGTTTGCTAGCTTTTCTTTAAAAGGAAAAAATTAGAGAAAACTCCACTAGTGCCATAAACTCTCAATTTATCGCCTCTGAAGTTGTTACACAAATTGAATTGGAAGCTTACAACTTATTAGACAAATAGAAAGTAATAAATGAGTGATTGTTTAATCAGTACTTTGCTTCTCCACTTCCCATAAAAGGTATTTCGTATAAGTTAAAATGGAGAATTGAAATGTTATCATGAGGAAGATAAGCATGTATGTAATATAATTGTTCCTTGGAGGGATGCACGAATAGCTCTGTATGCTACTGTCCCAATAAGTGGGAAGTGAACATGATAATTTTGATAGCTCTTACTTCTTGATGCAGATATTTCCGATTATAGATATTTGGACCAGGAAAAAAACTGGGTGGTCTGGTAGTATTTACGATGGTACTACTCGTTATCACTTCTGCTGTTTCTCTTCAACTCTTCTGTTATGTTCCAAATTTGGATAAATTTCGAACATTCCCACAAGTAGATCTTTCTATTTTTCATAATCCTAATTTAATTTAAATACAGTTATGGGTTATGTGTGGGACGCTTTCCAGGCATTCATGTCAATGTTTCAAATAATAACACAAGAAGGGTGGACAGATGTAGTAGTGGAGATTTTACGTACCACAAACGAATCAATGGTCCCATTCGTTGCGATATATTTCGTCGGATATCATTTATTTGTTACTTTGGTATTTTTCTTTTTTATTTTTTAATCTGGAAATTTTTGATAGACTTGTAGATACAACATATGGCTTGGGCTTTCATTTTCTGTTAAAATCACATTAGAATATTTGTTCTATTCATGATGCGTTTACAGCTATGGCAACATTGTTATTTCAGATTGTTTTGTCGTTATTCGTTGCTGTTATACTCGATAATTTGGAAATGGACGAAGAGTTGAAGAAAGTGAAACAACTCAAAGCAAGAGAAGAGGTATAATGTGCAGTGAAGGCATTATTATCGAAATATGCAGTTTTTGATGAGGAAATACAGGAATGAAATTATTGTTTCCTAGAATCATGGATGGATTGAAAATCTTGAGAAAGAGCAGTCTAAGAAAAATTAAGGTGAATTAGTTTATTAAAAAAAAAGTAAACTTTTTGCAGACTACGTGCATGCGTACAACACTTCCGTGGCGTTTGAAAATTTTTGAAAAATTTCCTACTCGACCACAAATGGTAGAATTACGAAAAGTATCCGGTGAATTTCCGCTGCCAAAAGTGCGACAGAGTTTCACAAAACAATTTGCAGAGGACAATACACTGACGTACAGTTTCCATTCTGAAGGTAACATTATTTTCAGATGTACAATAGAACTATTTAACACTTTTTTAAATAGCTTCCCACAATTTAAGAAATCATTTGTACACTTAAAGTATATATTTTTTTGACTTGCAAAGATGGATGGATCATTCAACGAAAAAACGCCATCACCAAATATGGGATATATATATATATATACAAATTATCTCACTTTTCCTGCTTACCATTTTAGAATCGGATCTTCAGCGGAAGCAACTGTTACGTAGTGTCGGGAGATCTTTCTTCCGTAGCTCCGTTACTGTACGACAAATCGGTCAGCTATCATCGAAATGGACAATTAGCATTCTTATCGAGTATGAGCTTGCGGTTATTCATTTAAAAATGAACTGACTCAACTTCTCAAGTAGATTGTTCTGATTTTCAGAGAAGCAAATCGGAATCGTGCCCTTTTTCTGGATTCAAATCAGTTCATTGCTCAACTCGGCCAAGGTGGCACTCGAATTTGGGGAGATTCGAGGTTACTCATTGCTTTACTCTTTCATATTATTTATAAAAGTATCACCGTGTAACTACAAATAAAGCACTGTATAAATTGTAATAAACGCTATGAATCATCACTACAGATATCATAACAGAAGCATAAATCGACCAGTAAAATTGAAAGTTGTTTATGAACATCTGAAGGAAAATGGTGATGTGCGGTTGGCAGATTCGGCACCAAAAAATGATTTAAAACACGGTGAAATTGATATCAAAGCATTGCAGCAAAAGCGACAGCATGCAGAATTAACTAGGTTGTATTGCATCTCTTATCAGGAATATTGTTATCTGTGACAATAATACCTAAAGCTTTAAAAAATATACGTTTCTGTCTCTTCTTGCATATATTCTTCCGCCTTTATCAACTCTATTAACCTAATTACTTCTTTTATTCGAATTTGTTCATTTTGCTAAGTTTGCTTGATATTATGAAAAGAGTTCGTTTACTTCTGCTTCATCATTATTGAAAACGATAATAGTGCTGATTTGAGGAATCGGATTGAAGAGGAAATTCGCGAGAATCATCCTTTTTTTGATCGCCCGCTTTTTCTCGTTGATCGGGATTCACGTCTTAGGCATATCTGTCACGAAATAGTTTATGCCAAATATATGCCTGACAAAATTGACTCAATTACTGGAAAACAAATACAGCAACGCTACAAGCAACTACAGTCAGTTTCTTCATTTGTTTTAACTTAGATCGATAGATCTTGTGCTGTCGTCTTTAGTATATAATTGAAAATTTTATAAACTAGCAGAAATTCATCGTAGTAATGCCAATGATTTTGCCGATAATTTGGAGATATTTTTTGTTTGCATGGGAATACTGGGCAATATCATTTCTTTTTTTAAAGTTCTCAAGGAAATATTTTGTTTCTAGCGTATTCAACTCAATTTTGATTTGATATATGGAGAAAAAATTATAGAAGTAGATTTTTCCAATTAATTTATAATTCCATTCATTCATTTAGTAGAATTGATTATTAATGGTACACCAAAAAATAGTTTGTAGTGAGCTGATCGGCTTGTTGACATATCTTGATTGGGCAATGGTGTTTTTTACGGCGCTTTCCTGTTATTCAATGCTATTCGAAAGTCCATGGCCAACTACGGGCGAGAATCTGATCTTCAACAACCCTTATCTACAGGTAGTTGTTGTAATTATGTAATTTGAAGAAGTGGAATTGAAGCTGCTAAGTTTTGTAGTTTAGCAACATCTTTTTCAGATCTGTGAGTATATGTTCGTTATATCAATGACTTTTGAACTTGCTGTCAAGGTACTTGCAAACGGGTTTATTTTTACGCCAAATGCTGTAGTACGAGATGTCGGTGGTGTGATGACTCTTTTCATTTACATTGTATGTTCCTTCCATCAAGCTTATTTCTTATCATGGTAGTACTTTTCACAATTTTTGCTAATTCAAATACCTGACCCTTCCATACACAAGTAGTTCATATATAGTTGTCTACTAATCTTTATAAATAAGGATTAATAGAAGAAAAAAAATTTTTTTTTATATCCATTCGTTACCTTAAATTACCTTAACAATTTTGGTAATTCTAGGATGGCAAAAATTGAATTGAGTGTTGAGAGTGAAGATGATTTCTCCCGTCTCACATAATTGCAGATAATTTTAATTTCTCAATAATTATAATATAAACGACACAAGAGTTTCACATTTTCTCCGATGTTTTTTTTTTTTTCTTTTTTTTTGCGATTTTTGGAAGCAAAATGTCTTTTTTATCCTCTGTTTTTTCTTTTGTTCTAAATTATAGAGCTGCTTTTTTTCTTTTATAGAAAGCATTACCTGTATTATCGCATCATCTCTTGATGATAATTATCGTATCATCTCTTGATGATAATTATCGTATCGGTTCAAAACTAACTGAATTTCTCTTGCTATATACTCCATGATGCACCTTCTAACTATTTGGATCAAAAGTAGCTAATGAGATACCATGCAAATATTCCAGCAATATTTTGTAGAATAGTAAACAGAGTAAATAATATGTCAACAGAAAAGGAAAAATGATTATCTTGAAACTTGAGAGATGATGCTTTATCCAGGACAATTTGATTTATACGCATACCAATTATGAAAGTAGAGACTCATTTCTTCTCTACTTTCATAATTGGTATTTCTTCTCACTATGATGAGTCTCACTATTTGTAAAGCTATTTTAGACGAGTGTAATTTACTTGATTTGGATGCCGCGTTATGTGGAAATTAACTCACTGGCACAGATGATGATGATCTTCCGAGCCATGCGACCATTACGCATTTACACTCTTGTTCCGCATATCAGGCGAGTTGTGGTAGAGCTATGCAAAGGATTTAAAGAGATTCTCTTGGTACTTCTTACTACAATCTCTTAAATACATTCTGCTTATTCATGTCAGAAGGAATACTTGCAGATGATTGAAATTTTAGGTTACTACTTTGCTTATTTTGCTCATGTTTATATTCGCCAGTTTCGGTGTACAGATCGCTGGTGGCAAATTAGCTGCATGTAATGATCCAGCAATCACTGAAAGAGTTCGTTTCAATACATTGCAATAAGAATATCCTACCCGTTGTGGAATAATCCTGGCGAAATCTGGTTGCAGGAAAAATGTTTCGGTATATTTGAACAAAAAGTCTTTGTTACACGAATGGAAGTGTATGGGAAGAATGACAATGAGCTGCACCCGAAAATTTGGGTACCTCGAGTTTGGTAATATTAAATTAGTTTTATTTATTTCTTGTCTCCAATCTATTTAAAAATTAAAGATGTTGCAGGACAAATCCACGAAATTTTAATTTTGACCATATCGGCAATGCTATGCTGGCACTGTTTGAGACTCTATCGTACAAAGGATGGAATGTTATCCGTGATATATTGTGGATGAGACAAGGACCTGTAAAGTTTCCACCTTTTACTCAGCATTATAAAATTTGAAGACTATAGAGCAGTGCTCCATTATCATACTTTGTTTCATGTTTCAGTGGGCAGTGGTCTTTATTCATATATATGTATTTACTGGGTGTATGATCGGACTTACACTCTTTGTTGGTGTCGTCATTGCCAACTACACTGAAAATAGAGTAAAACTTTTATGATTTTAGCACATAACTTTTCCTCATCTCAGATTATTCTAAGCTAGAGTGCTTCTTTCTAATTAAGCTTTATAAGTCAAACAGCCTGGCTTTATTTACCAAGAAGCAATTTTGTCTTACTTTTGAATCTTTTGGGGCATATGAATTTTTGTTTCGTCATTACTTCATTACTAGTTTTCCTACACTCAGTACGAACTATTACAAAAATTTGCTGTATTCATGTTCAGCACCATCTTATTAACGAGAATGTTTAGGGTACAGCATTGCTTACAGTAGACCAGCGACGTTGGCATGACCTGAAAGCACGTCTGAAAATGGCACAGCCTTTACATGTTCCACCGAAACCAGCGGAGTCAGCTAAACTCCGCATTAGATTGTATGAAATGACACTGAGCAGGTGGTTCAAACAGGTACTTTCTTATATTAATTTATAGGTAATGAGCCGGAAACCGAGACTTTCTTCAAAAAATTCTAAATCCTTTTCAGAAAGTTTCTTTTTCTTAAATGTGAGCATTTGATTTTCCCGAATCTTTTTAAGATCACACTACATTATTTCTTGTTCACTTGACATTTTCTAGGTATTCGCAGTGCTAGTAGTAATCAATTCGGTGACTTTATTTATTCCATGGAATGTTGAAGAAGAGAAGAATAGCTACAAGGCTCTTGTCTTCATGACAGGTGTATCGGCTATTGCCAATATCCTTTTCACTTTTGAGGTTGTTTTCCATTTTTCATTTCTTTTTCTTAAATTCTTCAACAGAATTACTTTGTCATCTCTTTCTTGTTTTAAAATTTGAATTAGTTTTAGTTCTGCAGCCTTTTAAGTCCCTTGGCATTTTCTCAAAATTTTGCTTAGTACTTGATTGAATTATAAGAAAGGAACCGATCAAATGATCTATTAGTTTCCAACTTTTTTGAGATAACACTGCATGTTATTGATGGGAATCAGGAAGTGGAATTGCTGAAAGCATATAAATACTCAAATAATTAAATAATCTCTGTATATAAATTGAAGGAAATAGGTAAAATGGTATTATCGCTCCTTCATACTGTTCGCTTTCATCGTCCCTCCAAATCTATTCCTTAATTTTTCTAATATTATTCAATAACTTCGATCAACAGCTATTTTGAATTTCTTT
Source organism: Brugia malayi (assembly GCF_000002995.4). Lineage (NCBI taxonomy): Eukaryota > Metazoa > Nematoda > Chromadorea > Rhabditida > Onchocercidae > Brugia > Brugia malayi. Next base: position 7,900,743 of record NW_025062475.1, read on the forward strand.
TGTGTAGTTTAAGCCGAACCGAGCATTAAAAGTAATTGCGCTCAAGAGAAATACGGTTCGATCTTCTTTTCTTCAGTAAATTTGTTAACTCTCTTCATCATTAATTTCAATGAATTGTTATTTTCTCATTTTGGGATGGATCATTTTCAGATTCTGTTAAAGATGATTGCATTCACAGTACGTGGTTTCTGGCAGTCCAGGCGGAATCGGATCGATCTACTGATAACAGTACTTGGGCTTTTTTGGATCTTCACTCACTTTATTATGGCTTTACCTGCAAGCGCTGTTGGCGGACCTACAGAGCTGAAGGAATTTACATATACTTTTGGATACTTGGTGGTCATTTTGAGATTCTTCACCATAGCCGGTCAGAATGACTATTCTATTTTCTATTACTTTTTTGTATTAATCACAATAAAAAAAGACTTTCATTGAGAATGAAAGTAAAATATCCACAATATAGAACTGCTTGTCATTTCAGGTCGAAAAACGACTTTGAAAATGCTGATGTTAACAGTAGTAATGAGTATGGTGCGAAGTATGTTTATTATCACAGCGATGTTTCTTTTGGTGTTATTCTACGCTTATACTGGTGTTATACTGTTTGGTATGGTTAAGTATGGACAAGCTGTTTCCAAGTTCGTTGCTCATTGTTTATTTTTTTCAGTTTTGAATTTACTCCTATATATTCACTTTTTTGGTTATTCAATTTCTACTGCATCCCAAACTGTTGTTACAAATACTAATTTTTTTATTAATTTAACTTCACTACGAAAATATACTGAATTCAGTGAGACATTTAATCCTTCGAATTGAAGTATTTTTCATCAAAAGCTATCTAATCCACTGATGATTTATAGCTTCATAAATTAGCTAACGATTTTTTTTCAGGCATGTGAATTTTCGAAATGCTAAGGAAGCCTTGGTGGTATTATTCCGAAGTGTTACTGGTGAAGATTGGAACGATATCATGCATGACTGCATGGTACATTGTTAATTTATCTTTTGTCAAAAAATTATATGAAATGGTTTTGTACATGAAGCATCTTTATTGAGATTGCTGTGCTTCGGAAGTGGAGCTTTAGGATCAAGAAAAGGAATCGTACGTAGTGCGTATATCACATCTGTTGTCGTGTATTCCTGCCATTCCGGACATATCTACATTGAGACAAAGTTTTATTCCGATGTTTTTTTAAGCGCAGTCCACCACTTTGCTATTGGAAGAAAGGTGTCAGTTACTGGCAAACTGATTGTGGCAATTACTTTGGTGCAATCATTTATTTCTGTTCTTTCTATCTTATCATTACTTATATTGTTCTAAATCTTCTTGTTGGTTTGTTTTAACACTTTTCTGTATCAACTTTAACTTTCTATTCTTTTGTTCAAAAGTGACATGGAACAGTTCGGATAATTTTTGTTATAGCTGTGATTATCGAGAATTTCTCACTGTTTTATTCAAGCGAAGAAGATGCTCTTCTAAGCTATGCAGACATCCGTAACTTCCAGCAAGTCTGGAACATAGTAGATGTAGAACAAAAGGCAAGTTATTTGATGATGGGGAATTTCTAACACCTTTTTATCTTATCATTTAATGCAGTTATTTCTTTCAACATTACCGTACAACACTTATATTTTATATCTCGTTAGTAACTGAACATTTATAGCGTACAATACCAGTTCGTCGGGTGAAATTTCTATTACGCTTATTGAAAGGTCGACTGGAGGTTGACCCTAACAGAGATCGACTGTTGTTTAAGTACATGTGTCATGAAATGGTTCGATTGCACAATGGCGACGACATCTCCTTTCATGATGTCTTAAAGTTGGTTACTTCAACAATTCTTACAAATCCTATTGAAAAATTCTAAAAGATTCGTTACCTGTTTCTTGTTCTTTTTTTATTGATCAATTTTGGTTAACATTACAGTAGTTTCAGTTTTTATGGGGAAAAAAGAAAACATTTTCAGTATGCTGTCGTATCGCAGCGTCGATATACGAAAATCTTTACAGCTTGAGGAACTGTTGCATCGGGAGGAATTAGAGTATATCATTGAGGAGGAGGTAGCAAAGCAGACAATACGTTCTTGGTTAGAAGGCTCTTTACGGCGAATCAAAGCACAGCAGAATGTGCCTTTTTCTATTTTCATTTTGTTTATTAATAACTTCAAGTTTTCAATGTCAACTCTCGTCCGTCTCCATTTGAGCTGAATAAATAATAAAAGTCATCTAGTGTAAGTGTATCATATTTTCCGACCAATATACAATTTTACAGGAGGAGTATTAATATGAAGTTTAGTAAGCACTTTCAGAAGGATAATTCGCTGATTGCACATCTGCGACCTTTTCTAAATGAGCAACACAGTATGCACTCGATGTTACAATTAAATCAAATGAACGCAGCAAGTAATCTTCAGCAAGATCAGCCGCAACAACTTGGTGAATTATTGGATAATGAAGAGGAGGAGCTGATTAAATGTAAATCGACCAAGAGGTCACGAAGAAGTAGCATTCCGGAACTTGTTGGTGTTCGTTTTTTTTTTTTTTTTAATCCGCAGAAAAGGAAGAAACAAAGTAACACAGAAAGTGTTAGGGACAAATTCATATCAAATTAGTAAATGCTTCCACTTTATGATTCTGAATCAGTACATAAATTGAGTCATGTTTTACTTTCTTACATAGTAAATGTTAAGCTGAAATGTGTGTCATCTTGCTATTTGCAAATGAAGTGGAACTCGTTCTGCAAATGTTCCAACACGTAGCAGTGCATCATATCCATATACATAGCCTAACTTTCACCAAATTTGTGAGTAAATTATTTAATGACGATTGTTGACAAAATTACGACAAAATAAGTACATTTTCTATAACTTTTCATTTTTGTTATATTAGTAAAATTACTGCAGATAATCGTGAATTCAGATTTTAGGAAGCTGCAAAAAAGTTCATTTTTACCGGAAGCTCCAGCGCGCGGGTGAGAGGAGTACATAGTGCTCAATCGGTGGATCGGACAAGTTTTCGTGAAGAAAAGAGCGTGAAATCTTTGTTGAGCACTGAAAAGAGTATAGCGGTCACTAGGGATGAGAAGAGGTCGATCAAAGGTGTTCAAGTTAATGTACGTACAGCATTCGTCAGCTTTATTTTTCTGTTTATCTCCATTAAAGGAAATTATATATATATATATGAAAGAAGAAAGGAAAGAAGCTTTCTTATTTGGACCGGTTCCTAGAGATGCACAAATAAGTTGACAGTCTATCTCAATCTGTAGTTTGGGTATCATTTAAGAAGAAATACAGATTTGTTATTTCCAGTTACCAGCTAGCGAACTACCTGATGTTGAAGAGTGGAATGAAGAGAACGTTAGCAGTGATGTGGCCAACTTTGCCGACCGGAGATATTCCGCAGAATCTGCCCTTCTCGCTGTTAATGAATTCAGTAATGGTAATATCTGGTCATTTCTTTCCTGTATTATTTCTTAATTTGCTATTTCCTCGCGAGGTCGAATTTTCTTCCATAAAATAATTTCAACTCAATCCAATTATTATCAAGAGAGTAATCCTTCTAAAAATATTTGCCATTTACGTTATGCGCCAAATTTCTTTCAGCTTCCTCTATCATTATCTTTGATGTTCTTTCAGATGCTATCTCATTTACCGGTAAACTCACCAACACCCCATTCACATGGGCATCTTCCTCGGTTGTTGAGGAAAATGCTCATGTAAGAGAATGGTGGTCGAAATTCAATGTTCTCATCCTCAGCTAGCAATTGGTCAGATTTTTATTCATTACTCCAGTCGATTCACTGATATCCTTCCATTCGTTTTATGAGAATTACAGTTACACTTTTTTTTTTGAACAGTGTGTCATTGTCCTTTACTCACTTTATTTCGAATTAACAAACAACATCAACGTTCTCAACTTATCACTTATCAGTTGTAAATATTCGTCTTATGTTTAGTTTGCTTGAGCTAATCATTCGAGAAAAATTGACAGGAATAATTAATCACTTTGAGTTATTAATTTTAAAGATCAATTTCCGATCTGTGCATCATGATTACAATAAAGCAATCTATTTAAGTTGCAATTTTTTACATACTCAACTATTTGTCTTCGAAAATTTTGTTTATTTGCCATACTTGAAAATTCTTCACCAACGTTTTTCGATTCAGTCCTGCAAATTGTGCTCTTTGTTTTTATAAGAAATGTTTGAATTCCACATGTCATAGAGAATATAAAATTCAAAGAACACTTGACAAGGAAATTTTAAAAATGTTAGTGATGTTATGAAGAATATGAGAGGACTTTGAAAACAAAAGTGCTAATAATATAAAAATATTGTGGGCTTGCATGCAAATTATATTGTTCCATCATTTTAACTCGAAAATTTAAATAAAAGTGTGGTGAGCTAAATCTATTAGGTTGGATTTGTTTTGGAGAAGCATTTCCGACTGTCTTGACAGCCTTTGAAAAAGCAATCAGTGGAATGTAGATAGGTGTTTATTTCTTTAATATGCGTTTCTAGTATAACATTCGTTTACTTCCTCATTAAGTAACGGCCGATTTATTTAGTGCATAAATTCTATCTATATATTTTGAACTGTTATCAACAATATCCAAGATATAATAACAACAAGAAAAACCGAATGCATTTCAAAATCAGAGATTTTGAAAAGTGAAGAGCTGTAGCTCTCACTGGGCGCAAATGTGGAGTTTACTGCATATGTTATCGGGATGAATCTTGCTACTGATCCATTGAAGAACACGAACCAGTTCACGCAAAACAAGCTCGCAGACAGGTTCGAAAACGATTTTATTTCCAACTTTATCTTCACAACGTTCCATCATCATCTAAATGAATAGTGGATAGAGTCGAGTAATCAAATTACTTGTTTAATCAACTTATATTTTAAATTCAATAAGTACTTGATTTAGCAGATGTGTCATTAATTCAAGCAGCATTTTATACTTTGCCAAATAGTGGGTATTCAGTGGTTATGTGAAATCGAAAAATGGATTCATGGATGCCACTTGTTACTACTACTGGATGGTAGAATTGATCAGAATAGTAGATAAATTTCTGTACAAGCGTTTATTTTCATCAATTATTGCTCCTTCATAGGAACGTAAATGTATTTTAAATTAAATGGAGAACTACGTTGCCCACTTACAAATTCTTTTTGAATATATATATATATATGGAAGCGGAACCTCGTATTGGTGATTAATTGATTTTTTATTGAGGTTTTAAATATCTGTGTTCAATAGTGTTTTTTTTAATGCAGTTATAAATGCCAAAACAAAGTTTTTGAAGTTGCTGAATTTCATTTCAACTTTAAATTCCTTTGTTAGCTAATTTCTGATAGGTTGTAAAATTAATGGAAGCCATGCATGGCATGACAACTTATCACTGTGGTTTGAATGTTGGGCACAAAAAAAGTTATATTACTGTTCTTCCTGTATTCCGATACATACAAAATATTGTCGAAATTATTTGCATATTTAGTCTTTGGATTTGGGTCCAAGCTTGGTAAGAACATTTTTAGTTAAGGATGCATCTGATGTACGCAAGTTGCAAACACAAATGTCTTCAACTTTATCGATTCATCACTTTAACGCCATCCAGATGGATAGAAGTCTCCCACATTTTCTCTAAAACATTCTCGACAGGGAAATCAACTGACCTCCCGACTCCATTTCCTAATCTTTCATTGAAACTTTCCCCAATTTTGGAAACGTGCTTTCTCTGTTTCGAAATCTGATTTGACTGTACCTGGCTGACAACTGGAGATGCTGTTCCGTTGATAACCAATTTTAAATCTTCCAGGAAAACCACACATATCTTGCATTTGTCAATTTTGTTAACTGGTAACAAATGGTTATCAATAGCAACCTGTGTTTCATTAAGTTCTATTACATTATTATCCAACTGTTGAGAATCGGAAACAGCAGTTACACTTTCAACAAATGGGATGCGAATAATGTAGAGGTTGAATAAGAACCAATAATACAACATCACTGTAAGAAATGAATTTCAAAACAGGATCAACGAAAACTACCATAAAGTTAACGTCTAATTGTAAATTTCTCGAGTTTGCTACGCAGCAGTTTTAGACCATAGCTTGAACAACGCAAAAAACATCATCTATTTGGTTTTTCAGTGTTTACCGTGTGATCAAAAATCTGGGTTCTTATATTCTAATGTCAATGAAACCGAGAAAAACCACAACGCAAGTAGTACTAGGCTAACAAATAAAGCTCTAAACTACACGAATCATGTAGATTTCTTATCAAGCGCTGGTGTTCATAAGTGATGTGTACGACCTCCTGCTGTTTGACTTTCAATCTCCGAACGAAAGTAAATGATTTCAGTGATATGATAAATTTGTTTACACTCCAGAAAATTGGTAACCCTGCAAGCGTCTGACATTTTTTTTTCGGATTGTCACCTCTCGTTTCAGCACATAACAAACATGCACAATTCAAAACATTTTCCGCTATTTGAAGGATATTAATTACTAAATCTGAATTCACATATGATGCCAGATCACTGGTATTCCATTTACTAAATGATACATTTATTTTTCAAATACTTGGTATTTGACGGAGAATCTTAAAGTCAATCTCAATCTAAACCTAGCATCTTGAGCTTTGCAAATACTTTCCAAACACTCAAGAATATATTTAATTCGTGGCAGCAGAAGCTAACAATTCAAACATAAAAAGCAGAAAAAAAAAAAGCATCAGAAGACTACAAAAATTTATGCCATATTTTACGAAAAGGAGAAGCGATACAAAAGTACTAAAGTAACAAAAGATAAAACAGACGGATTACAGGTTTAGTCGTGGATCCATTTTTCGAAATGCAAATTGCAGACAGAATGCGAATAACTCACATTTGATAGCTGTGAGGTTTAGAAGTAGATTACTCGAATATTCCTTCACAAAACTGATATATAAATTCAGAAATTCCTGACTGTTCCATAAGTCAAATGATACGTTCAAGCTAGAGTAACAGTAAAACAATGCAAGCAGCGTAACAAATTACGCGAAAGAACATGACATAACTCCAGTATCAGGTGAGCTACTTGGTAAAGGAGGAATACACTTTCTCCAGGATAGCAGGAAAGAATACTTAAAACTAGAAGAAAACTCCTCCCTTAAAAATCAGAATAATGCCATATCCACTTCAAACTCGAGGCAAAAATGGTAAATCGTCAGCTGATTTCGCTTGCTGAATTTTTCTGAGTGATGATGGACCATTGACATATTAAGAAATCAACAACGAAATATTCGTTGTGATAGAATCAGCAACAAGAAATAACAACGGTGACGAAAAGCTATAGCGAAAGAACCGTTTCCTTGTAGTAATTGCCCAAATATACGTGTATAGAGAAAAAATTTTTAGATATATCAAATGCCAATTGGTACGTAGGTTGAAGACAAGCTTCAAGAACAGCAATTATAGTAAAAAATAATTAGACAGGGTGATTAAGCGATGTTAAAATGGAAAACATTTAAAACGATGTTCAAGAGTTCAATAACAGCAGCAAAAAAATGAGTAGTAATATTATTGCCTATTCATCTATTTAGTTACCACTTTTTGCTGTTACTACTTTTCTTGAAATTCAATCCAAATGTTTTCAACTAGAAATGAAATCTGGGAATTGAAATTACAATTATTAGCTCTGCACACGATTACATATAGGACAGTCATATGTGTATGGCAATAATAAGAACAACGTCGATTTTGGAATTTTAACCAATGCAACAAAGAATAAAGAAGTTTCTAGAAATGATACCTTCCGGAATTACGCATATTCTGTAGGGTACAATGTGGAACAATTAACAGATCTGGTAGCTTAAAGGCAAAAACGTTGTTCCTTTAGATAAAGAAAAGAAAAACAAATCATTATAAACATACACGTGCAGATCAATATACCCTACAACAAAAAGAAAAACAAAACAAATGAAATTAATAAACCACTTTACTTATTGAAAAAAAAAAAAAAAGTTTCGAATACGTTTTCCAAAATCTCTCGTAAAAAGACTAAAACTTCAAAGTCGCTAATTTCCTCTTCTACCAATTTCTTATTTAGTAGCGAAATAATCTTTAAATAAAAAACAACAAACGCAATTATTTCAACAACAATACCATTCTGGACACTTGGAGTTTAATAATAGTGAATGAGTGGAACAACAGACAGCCAACGCGTAAAGCAGCGACAACTGAAGGCTCACAAAATGATTTTTAATAACTGTGCTTGAGCACGACAATAACAAGAGACCGATAAAATCAAGCTATCACTTTCTGATTCTAACGTTTGAGATTCAACTTTGCAAAAATTGGCAGCCAACTTGATACCCACGAAGTTAAAAATGTTCATTTTTTCCTAAATAAACACAAATAACAAAGGAGGAACAAATTTCTTTACAAAAGCCATTTTATATCAGCTAAAAATGCAAGGCAGCAAAATATATGAGAATTCAGGAAAAGGGAAAAAAGGAAAAACGAATACATTACTGCTGATTACTACAACTGATCAAAAGACCGGTGAAATCAAAAAGTCAGAGGTTTACCACTGTTCGCTTAACATACCCTGCATGTCAGCCTAGCGAAATTCATTTATTTTCTAACTGAATCAACAACAGGATGATAAAAAAAGATTCAACCCATAACAAAGGCTGAGAATACTTCCTAACTCAAATTTTCACCAAATATTATTTTGCTGCCCTGGAAATAGTGTAATATTGACACAGCGAAAATATACAAGATATGTCAAAAGGTGTATATATATTATTTTACACATACATACATACACACACATCTGACTATTTTTCCAATGTGAATCTAAAAGATTTTCATAACAAATCAATTTTTCGCATTATAAATTAAAACAATTCACCGACAAATAACCTGAAACAATCCTTCTGCTTTTTAAAGTGGTAAAGGTACACACTTTTTTAATTTGCAGTTTTCAGTAGTATTTTACCACTGCAATTCTTGAAGACCCGGTGAAGAACCTGTAGCTGAAATACATGATTAAATGAGAATTTTTCCTCATTGGAAAACTTAACTTTCCTATCTCGCCATTTTTGCTTTTTATTTTAAAATGACTAGAAGTCTATTTTCCAGAAAGATGAATGAAAAATGAATTCAATTGAGTTTAAAACCATAATATGTGATGAGGCTTAATGTCTACAAAATAAGACAAAATGAAGTTTAAACCAACAATTTTGAGGAAATATAAAGGTGAATACAGGCTAAACGAAATTTGATTGGAAAAACTATATTAAAAAATTACCTATATTGAGCATCTGTACATACCCTGAGTGTTAGAAGTACTTTGCCCATTGGCAGGCCCAATATTTAGCCGCTGTGAAAAATCAGTGATCAGCTGACCAAGTTTTACTTGTACGGCCTGTGACGATTGGAAATTACCGAGTACGCGTACAATCGTTGCTTTTTGGTTTTCATCATCACCTGCATCATCCGGAATTTTTACTTGTGCACCCGTCAGACGCTGCAGCTCGCGCACCTAAAATAATTTAAATGAAATTACTTCGATAACTAAGTTCTCAGCATCAGTTTGGTGTGTATTACATTCGTAAGATTGGAAACTCACATTCTGACCACCCTTCCCAATAATTCTTCCAACAAGTCTGCTCGGAACAGCAATTTCAGTACATAATCGTACTTCATCCATGTAGTGGCAACTTTGTTCAGCAATGCGCTGATATATCCAAAACTGTGCCTAGAATTTCATCCTAAGTCAGCTTTAATATTAAAACTAAAAAATGAATATGGACAATAACCTTACCAATTAATATGCTGAGATTTTAAAAGTAGTCCTAAAAAAAACAACTGACAGGCTAAGTATATTATACATTATACATGATGACTCCTTTGCCTCCCTTTTTCTAATCCACTCCGCTACGTTATTCCTTTTCAGTTGAAAAAACACTGCACTGAATAAGAAACCATCGATGCGCTTAAAAATCAGTCTTAAATGTTTGATACATCATGCAAAGTTCCTTTATAATCCGACAAATATTGTATGTAGTTTCAAACACCAGAAAAAAAATACATCTATAATGCACTTAGATCTTTGCATAATTCTCTGCAGAAAATCTATTGAAGTTTTTTGAGAATTATTCAAAGTCAAAAAATTACCTTATATTGTTGAGGATCGTTACCAGTAATCGTTACAAGACGTTCTTCAGCATGCACATCCTTATCTTTATCTTTCGACAGTTTTGGTGATGCCACCTGAAACTAGGACTGATTTATAACGGAATATTCGTCAACTGCAGATATCTCAAGAAAAAACAATAAACAAACTGATTTTAAATTCTGCTACATTTAAGGACAGTATATTTATGGATGATTTAACTAGCGATCTTTGTCTATTTTTCTATTTTCACCATTAAATTATTATATTTATTGATCAGTTCTACTGATGGAAAAATAAATATTATAAGCATTGTGACCTTTTCTACATTCTCTTCCTTCTTCCCATTTTGTTTTTCATCGCTGTTATTTTCATTCTTATCCAATTCATTAACCCTTTCATCTGCTTCCACCAGTTCCTTCTTTACTAATTCAGTCACAGCATTATCCTATGCACAACACTGATTACTTTTTCGCACCATTCAAAATCTCGAACATCTGTTTAAAATATTACTTGAATTCAATGAGTTCTCTGGAAATCAAAATAAAACTGTTGAACCTTATCACTTTTTTCATTATTCCCTTCTCCTCTGCTTTCCTTCTTGTCTTTATTCGTTCCACCGCCTTCAATGCGAAGTTGCGCACCTGTCAGCCGTATTGCACTTCGAATGTGAGCACCCTGAAGACATCATTAAAGAAAACTGGCAATCAGTAATAGACAAATCTGAAAAATCACATGTCTTTTCAATTGCTACTGCAACATGTTACTACTGGGTAAACTACTGCGAACTGAATATCGCCAATTAAAATATAGCTTCAGTGTTCCTGATTTATGCTCACAATTTAACTAAATATCTTAAGGTTCTCTTTTTTTTTTTTCTCAAGAATTTTCACATGTCATGTTTTTGATCTCCCTGCATAAAATTCTCAAAACTAACCTTTGCACCAATAAGCGCACCAACCATGTTATTAGGTACCCACATGTGAACAGTACGAACTTGTTGCTGGCCTGTAATAGCCACCGCTGTACCAACCGTATTGCGAACATACTGAGCGGCTGGGACACCGGCAGCAGCACCCAGATAACCTGTTTCGCCCATAGATGTCATCAAAGGCATAGTTCCGGCAGCACCTGTACTTGAAAACATTATCTGGAATAAAAAAAAAAATTGTAAGGAAAAGTGGAAAGTTTTTAAGTGCTTAAAATAAGAGCATCGTCTTAAAAATTGTCAAACATTTTTTCTAAGAATTAGACTAGGTTAAGAAGCAGTCTGGATAACTGCATTACTGGAAAACTAGGATATATCATTTTTGCGGAATCTTTTAAATGACTGTTTACAATGTTTTAAAATTTTTAACTACAGCGTGAAAAAAGAATTTTTGTCCTAAAACAACACCAAGACTCATTTAAAATTTGAAACTAACCCGACTGTTCACATCGGCTTCAAAACTTAAACGCAATTTTTGACTTATTTTTTGCTCCGCTGCAGAAACAACATTCATCGTGGAAGCTTTCACAGTAACCGTTCGTTCCAGATGTACTGACATATCGGATCCATACACTGATGAGGCAGCATAGGGTGGCATCAAAGCATAAGTATCACGTGCCAAGGTTGGCTCACTTAAATTACTGTGAAGGAAATTCTTTTATTCTCAACTAAGGTTGATAGCACCACTAGCAAAAGGAAGACCCACTCGGGTTAATAAAAAAAAAAGTAAATAAAAAATAAAAAATTCAGTTTCAACACCAGTTTTACAAATACAATTAAGATGCTACAGACATCCACAGTTGCTGATGAGTAAAATTTACCGTTTAAAGACATAAGTGCAAAATAAAAACAATATAAAGTTTATAACAATAAAAAAGCACAAGTATACCATTTTTTCATACCATGAACTGTTTTGGAAATTTTGGATATGGTTTGGGAATATCGACAAAGTTGTATTTCAGCACCAAAAAGAATAAATAAAATGAAAACCAACTTTGATACATAAATATGAGCACCAGTATCTTCCATAATTTTTTTGATTGTTGCGCCACCTCTACCAATCAAACGCCCAACCAGCTGATTATGAGCGCGGATTTTGAGTTCAATATCAGGACTGCAAACTGCGTATTTAGCAATCAAATACATAAAAGCACGAGACAATCACCTGATGAAAAAATCTAAACAACGCCTAACGAAAAGCAGAATTCAGAAAATCTATGAGGTGATATTTTAGACAAGAAAAATCTTACTGTTGCGAAATACTGTTGTCTTTTTCCATTTCCTTCCTCACAACTTCCAAAATTTTGATACATGCTTTCGAACAGCCTTCCGGTTGCCCCAAAATAGATATAACCTACAATAAAAAATAATTGAAATATATTTGGAATTATGTTGATTCTTCCAGAATTATTGAAGTTTTGAAAATCGAGCATTTGAAAAAAAAAAAAAACAAAAATTTTATAACAGCACAATAAAACCTTCTCGGCATTTTTAGTAAGATCACGAGAAGCTCTTTGCACATCAACAACACAGCGTGCTTTGGATTCTTTAGTTATTTCACGAATGCTCGATCCACCCTGACCAATTATGGCTCCCACATATCTTGCATCAACAACAATTCGCAATGGCATATCCTAGAAATTAAAAACTTTGGAACTAAAAAATTGGATAACCCATTATGTATTTGAAAAGCAATTTACATTGATTGCAATGTAAAATACCAGATTTACGTCTATAATAAGTTACTCCTCAAATATGCCAAATGACTGTGTTGCTTAAAAAACGTAAGCAACAGTGATATAAAAATGATGGTATGAACAACGGGTGCATGCCCGCATTATGTGTATGTTGATATGAGTAAGCCACAGGTGCTTCATAGAGCAAATACACATAGAAGTAAAACTTATGCCGAACGCAAATTCTAAATTACAGTACTAGTTATTACTGGTCACCATTTGAAATAGGCACTGACAGAAAATATTCCTCCTTTCGTAATCATTACCTATTCTCCATTAGAGTTATTAAACAATTTGGAACTTGATATCGAAACTGCAACCTGAGACGAAGGCAAACAATGATGCGGGGTAAGCGAAGCTGCTAGTGGTGTAATGCCTTGAGCAATGCTATGCGATCCATTAGCAGAAACAGTTCCTGATTGATGCATACTCTGATGCGTGATACTTCCCGATGGAATACTGCCCTGGTGTACACCACTACCACGATTTATACCGTTTCCACCTTCATGACTACTTTGCCGTTGCTGTACATTATTTGTTATCTCTGTAAACATTCCAGTCTAGTTTCCATTAGGAATGAAGAGACGCAGCATAAAATAAATCACTGTGCGAAGTAGTAAATGATAACCTAAACCTGAAGAAGTACAATAAAGCACGAAGAAATAAAGAAATACTAGTTGCTATGTTGAAAAATATTTTATGATGAATAGATTTTTTGCTGCATATATCTATTTTAAAAGATAGAACTATATAAGGAAAAAGCACTCTAAATAAATTTTAAAAAACAGAAAACTGTCTACACTTACGGCCAGTACCAATAGACGGACGAGAGTAATGGCTTGGGCCTTGCTGAAATGTTACGGGATGATGCTGCGGAACAGGTTGATAACCTAAAAAACAAAAAAATTTCACACAATTATGGATATCTTGAACTATACAAATAATGTTACGGGCAGCAACTTTAATAATAAATTTAACTGTCTAACTTTGGAAAATACAAAACAATATGTCTGGTTAAAATAAAGCATATGGCGTGCATTAGCCTTTCTGATATCTTTTGATTCAATCATCCATACATGTCCATTATTTTGACTCCTTAACTTTCACCGCCAAAAAGCTGCAGTATATCTCATCTCACTCACGATTACCATGTTGCAATCAATTTAGCATCATGATATATTATAGAATACTACTGTATTTTTCAAATTTATGCAGTATTTGTGCAAATTCAAGTTATAAATGGATAAAATGAAATTGCTGAAAAAGAAAGTTTAGTACTTTTGGAGAAAAAACAAAATTCATTTATGCTAAGACATTACACTATTCGATCCTTATCGATTCCTTCTCGATCTATCTATCTGGCTTCCACATAATTAATATTTTTACAGCATGGAAATCAAAATATTTAAAATTCGAATTTTCTCACATTAATAAAATTCGACTGGCAAAGTAAATAAAAGAAAATTCCTCTTTAACCTCTCCCTACTGATGTTAACGTAAATAAGGGACTTGCTTACTATTTATATGGGTAATCAGCTAGATAATCGCTTGGGACTGATTATGAAAGACTGAATTAAACAGTCTTCAATGAAATGGTGCTTATTTACTACCATATATCCTACCACAGTTGATTCCATTACTACTGCTCATAACATAATTTGCGTTCTTGGCAAAACCAAGAAATAAAAATTCCATCTCGAAAAGTACTGATTGTTAAATTGCTTAAAGATGCATAAAAAAAAAAAAAAAAAACTATGGCGAAGCACACAAACGAAAAAAATTCATGAAATACATGGCAGCAACGACTACATCCGAAAATTATCGTATCTCAAGAAAAATCTCATATAAAGAGAAAAATGATAACAAAAAGTTACAATAATTAATATCTTTCCAAAAACAAAAAGCACAAAGCAAAAAAAGGTAAATGGTCCAACGACTTTCACCGGAGAGGACTAAAATTGAACGATGACTAAGGAACTGTGTGAAAACTGTTAAATCAGTAAATACTTTGCTAGAAAATTCTATTAATCATTTAGATTTTTTCGAATATAATTCACAGATATCAAATTTTAAGTGGTAAATCGTTTATTCAGTATTTCAAAAGTTTCAGTAGAAAAGGTCTTCCAAGTACGTCATCATTAATTGGGATTTTCACCAAAAAATTATTGGAAATATGAGTTCAAAACTAGAGCCAATAACTAATGCATGAAAAAAGCCTTATTTGCGGTGAAGAATCTAACTTCAAATTGTACTGTGGTATAACTTCCACTAAGATAAAAAGTTTCCCATAAAAACTGATTATAATGGAACATGTATAGTCGACAAAATATAAGAACAACATATAAACCATGAAAAGTCCGTTAAGTTACCTATAAGATGAAAAAGAGTAAAGAGCAATCTTATTTTTAAGCACTCTGTGTTGGAGGAACCAAACGATTACAGATGTTAAGTTTTTAGGAAGTAATTTTTCAAATTAACTATTAGTGATAAACAGCAAAAAAAAAAACAGCAAAAAATCTAAAATCTTCAAATGCTACTCAATGCATGGAATTGTGAAGATGTACACACATGTATCCTTATTCACAACGTCATACCCATTACGTAAATTTTCAGTAATAGGTTACGAGAAATATATAACATATATGTTTCAAACATCAGTAATTCAATGAACTTAACTACTGAATGACTTCTAATACTTCTGAAGCATAAGTTCGATTCTTATACAAAAGTTACGTTATCTTTGCTAATATGCTATCAAGAAATACTGTACATTACTTTTTGGAATCTACGGTCTTGAAAATTATTGGATATAAAACAATGTGAAGCCGAGTCTACCTACATACATTTCTCAATCTGGTTTACAATAGGAATTTCCGACATGTTTTTCCCAACCTTTTTTTATAGAAAACCACTTCACCAACATAGATCAGTAATAATAAATGACGATAATGATTGATAGAAAATACTTTTAATTTTCCTACTTTAATCATTTGGATTCCAGAAATCTCAAACGGTAAGTTAAAGATGGATATAAAATATGAATGAAGCAAAACTAGTCAAAAAAGATTTAATCTTTTATAACTTCGCCATTAAACTGTCATCATAAAAAAAAATAGAAGTTAAAACGAACCTGCAATGTAGGGTGGTTGATTAGGGTATAGATTATAGGGGGTTGTGGTGTAGACATGTTGTTGCGCTTGAGTTGATCGATTAGCAAAATGCTCCATTTGTTTTTTTGATATGTCACTATTTTCTGAACGAATTATTTTCACAGTCCAGCCGCTGCTATCTACTGGAAAGCGATAGCTAATTATTATAAAAACCATAAAGACAAAATTTCCTTACCTTGATGAATATTTATGTGCAAACAATAAGTCTCTTCTATGTCAATGACACTGCACTTATCCTACACGAAAAGGCTACCTAGGATCTGTTCTGCAGTAGTGGTCACACACACATACAATAGTGATTGCCTTTGCACAGTGATCACACAATGAAATATGCTTAGAGACAAGTATTCACTAGGAAAAAGCATTACTTCAGATAAGTGAACAAACTTTGTCTCAAAATCCAATCCCTGTCACTGATCGAGACAAAACTTCTTCAAATATACCGTCTGTCAATCTTCCTGTTGAAAATAAAGCCAATTCTTCACAAACAATTTCTGAAAACGATTTATTCATATTTACATACGAAAATGGGGATGATACTAAAAACGATGTCTCAGGGAATAGTTCAACATGAAGCAGGAAAAGGAGAATAAAATAAATCATTCATCATGGACATATCTTTACAACACTGTTTACCAATCAACAAATATAATATTTTGTTACATAACGAAAATAGCAAAACTTCCAGAATATTGCATTCCACCGCGTTATTTGCGGTACTTAATAAGTTTGGAGTATTTCAAGAGAATATTTCAGAAGTACAATCTGATTAAACTTCTTCCATGATCTACTCTATTCCTTTTCCTTTTGTTCTCCTCCTTTCCTTCATTCGCTTCCTTCTACCAGATTTTTAGGCTAGGTAATGTTTTGCATTCTTTAAACTCTTACGGCCAACAAACAGATGGAGGAACAGCATGTATAATATAGCTATTGGAACGCCTAAGCAGCTATTGGAACCATTTCCCAAAGTTGGCAGATGGGATAGTGAGAGAGAGGTAAGAAAACTGAAGATCCTGGGATAACAGACTGATGAGAACAATGAACAACAGAAACCCGTTGACAATTCATTTGACAGTTCGAACGAAAGAAAAAAGGAAATTTGGAATTACGAATCACAAGGTCATAGGTGATTACATCACTCAGATTACCACAATCTGTTGCTGCTTGTTCGGCATATTCTGTCCAGTACAAAAAATGGAAATTTACTTACTCAATAACCAAAACATACTCAACGTCCCATCGGAAACCCACCACACCCACCCCACCTCTAAAAACTATCCCACCTATCCCGCCGCACCGACAATCAACGAAGTCTCACACTACCGTACCTACTGACCGAATTGCGTGTTTTCCTGTCAAGATCGCAAATTTAATTGAATAGCACACTTTTTCCGGTATTTAAAAACCTTCCCGGTGACGTAATTGGAGAATTCCGGGAGGATTAGGTGAGTGATTTATTTATACGACCAGTTCGGTGACAGTCTTGCGAACTGCTTCGTTGAAATTGAAAAGAAAACGGAAGCTATAAATCTTAGCAAACTCAATAGTACCTTCATTGAAAATAGTCTGCAAGATACAGTGTGGTTGCTAACTGATGTGAGTTTCCTCAGGAGATCAGTTGGCTGATAAACTATGATAAATTGGTGGAGTGAGAATTTGACTTGGGGAATACCAGAAGTGGAACAGTTCAGGAAAGCCAGCTTGAAGAGCCTTGTTCATCTTAATTTCTCAACTTAACAAAATTCCGAAAGACATAATAAATTTATCCAAATTAAATACGTCCCTCAATTAATTAAAGTCGCCATTTAACTTACAGTAAGCTTACTTTACCATTTATGACAATTTTAAAGTCAATTTCTAACTTAAATTACTATTCTACTCACTCAGAAAATTTTCTGCTACAAACATATTTTAGGCAACACATGAAGTGTGATTGTAATTTTTCATATCTTAGAAGGAGACTCTTTATTTGTTGGGTTAGCTGTACTGAAAAGTGATATCGTTGAGCCCATTAGAAATTACTTGGTCAGTAAGAAAATTTAAGAGAATGAAACTATGAAATAAAGTTCAAAAATTAATTTTTGCATCGTAGAATTGATGACTTATACAGGAAAGAAGAAATAACATGTCGATAATAATATTTTTGGGAAGAAAACAGTTTGCAATATGTCTGAATAATAAAAAATGATTTAAAATTTCGGTAAATGAATTAAGAATAAAAAAGTTTTTCTACCAATTTCAGTATTATAGAAAAATTCTGCATTGTGCCTGTAAGCCACCAATTAATAGAATATCCTTTTAAATTAAATTTCGATAAAGAAACATTTTTAAATGGATGAAATTTTCAGTAAACAACTCATTTAATGCTTGCGCCAAGATGACTTATTCATTCAAATTTTGGAAGAGATGGAATCACGAAAGTAGGCATATGGTATACAATAACACTTCATAATTCTGTTAAAAAAATTCTTTAAACTTGAAAGATATACATTACTTGATCAAGGTTTATATGAAATTTCGAATCAACATTTATCTTTGAAACAGGAAAGAGTCGTAAAATAGATTTCTTCAACCAATAAAAACAGCATAAATGATTCCTAGAAGTTCTTATTACCAGTTGAAAAGACCAGAAATGCTGTCTCAGTATTTATTACAAAATTTCGATATGAATCTGAGTGTTAATTTTTTGGCAAATATCAAAGTATTTGGAGCTGATATTATTATATATTAACGTGAAGATTATGACCTCTTTTTAATTAATTATCTGTTGATACTGCCTGAAACCTAATGTAAACCTAATTTGAATCTCAAATTGAAAACAGTCAAAATTGAAATTTCAGTATAAAACACTGACAGCAGCTTGTTTCGCATGTGTCATAGTCATCAGTACAAATATATTTATTATACAAAAATTTATTAAACATTTACCAACAGCTGTGCTTGCTATTTTGGAAATAGTCCTAGTTTTGTCAATTTTATTAGCACTTATTCTCGCTGCCATTCTCAAACGACGAGATTTGTTGAGCGTCTATATGGTTTCTGCGGTAAATAGTAGACATTCAAATAATTCTTTAAGAGGAAAAGCCTCCAGTCATAATTGAGCATGACACAAATCATTTGAAAAGTTTTATAAAAGAGATATTCGGCATGTTTCATCAGTAACGATAAAAATTATTAATAATGATATATTATTAAAATGTCATTCGCTTTTTAAATCTCGTTTATAAAAGGATTTTAATGCCATTAATTTTAAAGGTTATATAAGCTCTCGCTCATTTAGAAACCTTCAAGAATCCGTCGAAGTTAAGATAAAACATCTTGTTTTTCTCGTAAAGAATAAATTCAAAAAATTATAGCAACTTGGAACAAATCCGAAATGTTATTCTTCGCCAATGACATTTTTAAATCTAGTGAAAGTTATGTCAAGATTTGTTAAATTACAGTTTATATATTCTCAATATCGTGTCATAATCGCTGTTACTGCTGTTTTGATTGCTATATTCCCACAAACTTATTTATTAGCACTTTCAAGTCAGCAATATAGCAGGTCACAAGGTCCATTATGCTGGTAATTTATTCGTTCGTATAACTAGCCAGTTCAGAAAATGCGAAACTGAGGTTGTTTAAGTAGAAATTTGATTCAGATATAAATTACCCAATCGATAATGCTCTATATATCGAATAATTGAAAGATACTATCGTCTTTTAATATCGTTTCAGTGAAAATATATTATTTGCAGTGCAGATAGTATGGATATCAGTTTGTTTTGCAAGCATCCTAGTATGGACAGTGCAAATGTTATCAGTATACCTTGCTATCACGTATCGTTCTTATTTACCACGATCTAAGAGACAGAAAAGAGCATCAGAAGCAGTTCCTAAGAAGAAACAAAGTGAAAGTGTAATGGCATCAAATGTGGTGGAACAGCATCTACAACCAGTTCTCGACCATCAATTAAAACCACTATCCAAAAGAGAGTCACAACCAGTTTCTAAGGAAAATCTACAACAAGTTCCCGAAGGTGGATCACTGCAACCACTCTTCGCAAAAAATCAGCAGCCGGTTTCATTTCTATCAACGGATGGTCGAACTAAGGACCAAGCGAAAGAACAGCACTAATAAAGAAGCAAACAAAATTACTCAGACTCTTATTTGAATTCCGATAAATGCGCTTAAATCTCCTTCATAAAGAGAAATCGATTAAAGAGCAAAAAGCATTCTGTTTACAGAAAGAAATATAATTTGACTATTTTATCTCGATCCATCCAATCCATTCGCTAAAACTTACTAGATTCAGATTTTAATTTTTCTTTGAATTTTTGTATGATTTAACCATATTTTATTTGAATTTAAATTTCCCTTTGTAAATTGTTGTTTGCTGCTTCAAAACAAGGAAAAATTACGCGAGTAATTCACTCATATTTACTTTTTAAGATTGCAACGACAAATAAGAAATATTTCATGATAAACACTATATTCTAATCTTCATCTCAAAATCTGAAGCAGTTCATGATATAATAAGACGTGAGATTTCACACTTTCACACGTGAATAGTATGAGAGTTTCTATGACTAACTGATTGAAAAAATATAACTGCATTGCTAATATGCTAACTTAAGCAAGAGAAGAACTAAAAATGAAACTAAAAAGTAAAAAATTATCGTTGTGATTGATACCATCATATTATATAATCTTGACTGTAATTATTCTTCTACCTCACAAACCCTTGAAATGTTTAACTAATTATACATTTACTTTGCTAATGCTTTGAACTACAAGGTTATTGCTGATATTTAGACCTAATTAAACTTAAATGTGCAAAAAAACTAATAGTCAACTTCCACTGTACAGTATTGCCAACACTTTTATTTAAAAAATCTGAACTAAATTATTAGTCAAAATGATGTAAGGCAGTTTGCATAAAAATTACACAGACACCTACAAACTTCTTCTTCTTACAATACAAATTATAATAAAACAAACTTTTTATAGTAGAATTTTTTTATAGTAAAATTTATAGTGAACTTTTGAAATGAATTATTCATACAGTTCTGGTAAATTTGCTTGAGATGAATTTTTTATGTGAGCAATTTGCAGTATCTTGTAAAAACCTTTTCTAAGTATGATGCTTCAACCCAAATGAGTTCATGCTAACATTATCATTCTTATCTCAGAAATTTTTGCATAACAGAAAAATGACTCATAACGAAGAAGTAATTAAAGGAGAAGAATAAGGGTGAAATGTCATTTTGTTTATACTATCTAGATGTAAGGTGCTCCCTCACCAATTATTCTTTTGAAAAACAATATTTTCTCTAATTAAGTGGTATGGCTATTGTAGGTTATGTGCTTTGCATAAAACTAATTGAAGTTTACGTCACGACACAATTTCTTTCTCTTTTTGTTTTGTGAGTTCCTGGTAGAATTTTTAATTTTAGTTTAATAACAGGCGGGATGACGAATACTCAGCCTGAAGAAGAAAGCAAAAGTTCTATTCTTGACGATTTGCCAAAAAAAGTGTTGGATGAATCATATTATCATGGATTCCTTCCTCGTGAAGATCTCCCATGTTTGTTAGAGCAGGTTGCTATTTCAATTAGCAGTTTATTATTCGTTTTAATTTTTTTTTTTTTTTTTTTTGTTGCTGCTGGTTTGATCGAAATGCACACAACTGAACTTAAAAGAAGTATTAGTACTAATTAAGTCAATCACTTATTCAGTTTTTCCTTTCAATGCTTTCTAATCTTCAGCTTCTACAATATATCATTAATTAATCTTCTTTTCTTTTTACATTTGCCAATAGTTTTATGGTTCGGGTTTAATTTCACTTGGAAGGCCAAGCCAACAGCCATAAAAACGGTTGGATTCACTTATACAAACTAATCTTTACGCTTTAGGTGGGAGATTTTATAATTCGAATTACTCAACTGAAACCACGTGATCCATGTGAACTTATTTTGTCATTGCGCGTTTCTGATCAAAACTCGCCATCTGCAGTACGTTGAATATAGTCATCTTTTTTTACAAAAATTCGAATGGAAAACCACAGCTTATTTGCATGTAATGAGAGTTTCAAATGATAGTTGAAATTGATCATTTTTGTGATCCCAATATTAAAACAAAGTTTTAATTTTTAAATAAATTGTAGATTAGACATGTAGTAATACATAGGCTGAAAGGAAAGGATGGCAAAATTGAATGGCTAACAAATCAAGAAAATAGATTTAATTCACTCAAAGAACTTATTGATGCATATGTCTCTAGCAAGAAACCAATCAATCCTGAGGTATGCTCTTCAGTTTGATTTAGAAGAATTGGAAATTTTGTGAATAGCACTTAATGTTGACTGAACTTTGAAGAAGTTTTGAATTTCGAAGGTTTTAGATTACTTCTTTTAAATATATTAAGTGTCATAAACATCTTTTTTTCTGGCTTAGATTTTTTTTTTGAAAGTTTAGAAATTACTTTATGCTTTTTATAAAAAAAAGTTCTTTTTTGTTTCATACGAAACTTAATGATAAACTGAGTAAAATCACTTGTTCAGTCTTATAGATAAAAACATCTCAATTAATTCGACCAATAGCACGACAATCATGGGAATTTTTGCATGAAAATATTATACTAAAAGACATGCTTGGAGAAGGACAGTTCGGTGAAGTTCGTGCAGGTGAAGCAATAATTGACGGCAAAAAAATACCTGTGGCTGTCAAAATTGTAACTGTTTGAGATTCTCTGCAAACTTCTTGCACAATGATTGTGGTATGCAAATTATCTGGTCTCACTTCAATTTTACTACATGTTTTTAGGCAAAAACAATTAAAGACAAGAAGAACATACAACAAGCTAAAGAAAAAATAAAAGAAATGATGCATGAAGCAAGACTAATGCGATATTTTGATCATGAAAATGTTGTAAAGATCCATGGAGTTGCTGTTTGCCGTGAACCATTAATGATCATCATTGAATTGGTTTAATTAAAATTTTAGAATTAATTAATTCTGTAGCTAAATTCTAAAGCGATCAAGTGATGATAAACCGTCAGAACAGAAAATCGAAAGCGATGAATTCTGGTTACTTATTATAGGTGAACGGTGGTTGTTTGTCGGATGTATTGGAATCTCGGAAAGGAAATATTGATGAGGACGAAAAAATTGAAAATATGTCACTCGGGTCGGCTCGTGGTCTTGAATATATTCATGCTCAAAGAATCATTCATCGGGATATTGCAGCTCGTAATGTGTTGTATACAGAGAATCGAGTAGCTAAAATTAGTGATTTCGGAATGTCAAGGCATGGCAATTTTTATGAGATGTCAAGAGGGAACAGGAAGGTACCACTGAAATGGACGGCACCGGAAAGCATGGTAACATATCAGTATACACCCAAAACGGATGTTTTCTCATTTAGCATTCTGCTATGGGAAATTTTTTCGGATGGTGAAGAACCGTACAAAGGAATGACAAGCATTGAAGTAAAACGGATGGTTCGTTTTTTATGTAGAGAAAAATTTATTTTAACTAAAAATAAGCTACAACAATCAAATTATACTGGAGAACATAATGTTTTAAACATCTTTCCTTTCACAGATTTCATGCGGTGAACGTTTGAAAAAACCGGAAGGATGTCCCGACGTCATGTTTCAAATAATGGGGAAATGTTGGGAGCAAAATCCCGATAATCGATACTCCATGTCAGAGGTTAATCTCTTCATCCCAAATGATCAATAAATTTAATATGTCTTTTTTTTGGAAGGCATAGCGATTTCCTATGGTGATCTCGAACTTCATAACTTTTCCCGCTCAAAACAATATGAAAGATCTGTTTAAGTATTAAATCAAGCAGAAATACATTTGTTATTTAAAACTGGTTTCAATTATTGATTCACTTTAGAATTTTTAACAAACTTTTCATTTCCCAGTAATTTTTGAAACTTTTCTATTCTAAATGTTTCCATTATTACTCCACATATCGTCTAATTTGATCTTTTTGAATGTTCAGAACATGAATTACAGGTAGTAAAACAAATTGAAGATATAATAGAACATGCATATTCGGAAGAATCTGAGACCCATTCAAGGTTAATTAGTGATACACATTCTGCAGAAAAGATTAGTTCGAAAGACGACGCAGATGATCTGAATGAACCTTCACGGAGTTTCATTTCTCAGGTATTTTGGCTCTAGCTATTTATTGTTTTAGAAAATTTTCTTCCCTTATCTTAGATGGTTCCTGTCCATTGTTGTTTTGTTCATTCTCCTATTAGCAAACAGCAGGAGTTGGTCTTCCTCTTATAGGCAATTGGCTGCAACGTAACAGCGTTAGTTGTTTTAAAAAAAACATACTATAATGAAAATGTTTTAATGGTATTTTTTAATTAGTATCGTAAAATTCCAAAAAGTAAATTTCTAGACTAAGAGGAAACGAAGGAAGCATCATAGACGGAAAAGAAGACAGAAGAAGTCACGGATACATAAAAAGTCAGCTGAAATTATTAAGTATGTCATTTAGTGCTATTGAGAAATGTTTTTTTAATGTCTGCTAATTAATAACCAATTGCTTTTGTCCCAATGCACTCCAGAAGCGCTATATGCTTATGTAGTTGTCTTTAATGAACCAACTATTTAAGATGGTTTTTATATAAACGGGTGAATTCTACAAAAATAAACATTCCTTATTTTTCAGTGAACGGAAGAAACCCAAATCAAGGCATCGGCACATGAAATCATCACATAATGTACTGTAATATGCACTTTCTATGTGCAATTGATTAACTAAATTAAGAAAATTAATTTAGACTAATGTTGAAAGGCATTTGTGATCAAAGTTGCAAACGAATTAATTTTGTGCTAATCAAGCAAACATTGAAAAACAATTTAAAAGTTCTCAAGAATAAAAAATAGGCATCTTTTTGGGAAAGGCTTACTTTGTTGTTCCTAACTGATTTTTACTTAATCATAAATTTTTGATATTTTTCTCCCTGAAATCAACAATTCCCCGATGTTATTCGGGACAGATGTGCCTGAGTTCGAGTGTGATCACTTCACGCATTCCATTAGCGTGTTTCAGACCCTAAACATTTCATATGCACAGAGATAACAATGACTGATGATGCCATAAGCAAACCCACCAAGCAGCTTTCATAGAACGAATTTACTGACACTGATCACTACTACTACTACTAATACACACCACATCTACAGACACACAGACACACGAACACACATGCGCACAATCAGTTAATAAAATTGAAAAATTTGCGAAGGTTGCTTTCTTCTCACTTTTTAATCAGCTTGGTTTGATGTACTAAATTTTATGGAATTTGGTCACTATGCATATATACCATTGACAACTATAATAATTAAATAGCAAAGAAGGGAAGCAGATAACTCAAAAGATAAAGTAAATCTGATCTTAGTCTAATTAGGAAGACAACTTAATAAATTAAAATCAATGGTTTGATGATGACCAATAAGATGATGTGTATACAAATAGCGTTATATGAGTGGGTAATTCTTATGAAAGAAAAATGCTTCGAGATACCATTGATGACTTCCAGAGTGTCCACAGTTACTTATAAAGCATTTCACAAACTTTCATGATAACTTCTCTGCACGCAAAGACCTTACTCATTTCAAAATCTCTATAAAGAGTTTGCCGATTCGCTGCATTTTGTCTCTTGAATTTAAATTAGCAATTTAATTTTTCAAACATGCGCTACACCCATTAATTCTATCAATTTCAGGAAATAATGTTTCAGTACTCAGTGTTACTATTTACAGTACTCCATGTCTTATTAGAATCCGGTAGAATTCTCGAAATGATGCAAACAGTAGCAGTCCGAGGACAATTGAAATGTGGTGAAGAAAATGTGGTCAACACAAGAGTCGCTTTAGGAATAGATATCAGATTCGGTTTGTTTCACATGAGTGAATTTCTCGCAATTCAAATTTTAGGAATTAAGTACTGTTTTTAGCGATTGAAACTTGCATCGATTTCGTATTAATCCTTCTGCACTAATCATTTCTTTAATTACTAATTGTTAACTTTTTATTTTCAACATATTTTCGTTTTTTTTTTTTTTTTTTTTTGAAAATATATTAAGTTTAGTTTCCAATATATTAAGATTTTTCTTCAAATAGCATTTGGGAATGAAATGATATTTAGCTGCAAATTTACTTCATTACTTACATTTAGTTACACTTCTTAAATAAAAGCGGAATAATTCTTTTGTGTCGCAAATTTTCGTAAAATGAAACTTACCACTACTTCAATCACAATTATGTTTTCAGTGGATGAGCAAATTTTGGCCATTGCTAGAACAAACATAACAGGATGGTTCGAACTGAAAGCAACTATTATATCAGCGGATATTATTAAACCGTTTTTCCACATCTATGTTGGCCAGTCCAGCGGAATTCAAGTACCACTTTGCTAATCCCAAATCATGAAATAGCCTTTTGACCGAAGAGATCAGTTTTCGTTTAGTCATTTAAATGGCTTAATATAGTGCAGCTTTTTGTGTTTTCCCCATTGCACCTTGAATTACTACTTAAATCTTCAGTGTCATCAACGTTACAAACAACCGATACCATATGAATTCATATCAAAGTACGGTCAACCAGAACGATGGTATAATGTTGGCATTGTTGAGCTACAAGAGATTTGTGTAAAACTACCAGACGAAACAAGCTGCTTGAACAAAGATCCCTCACTCATATAACAAAGACCCACCAGACACAGACTCAATCAATTCCCATCTCCTTCAAAATTTACTCGGCATTTAAATGAACTCCGCGGAAAATGCAGAGAAGTTTCAAATACTTGTAATTAACAAGATTTTTTACATGCCCTTTCCTATATGTTAGAAAATAAACCCAGATTTCTAGAACACCACGCTTCTCACAAAAGACTAAAACCTCAAGAAAAGTACGACGAGCATACAACACCAAGTTGTGCAAAGTTCCAACGCAATATTTTAAAGAGGAAGAAATAAAACATAAATCGTCTCCCTCCATGCCCTTTAACTGATCGGCAATCTAACGCATCAAATCAAATGTTTCTTGAATATATTGTTTTGGAACATACGAAATTTATAAAATATAAAAAAAAATATAAACATACAAAAAAAATTTATAAAATTTTATAAAATAAAGAATCACAAAACAAAACACTTCATAGAATTAACCGAATATCCAAATTCTATAAAAATCTCAAATCCCTTTTTCTTCATGAATAACAATGCATGATGACAACCGAGGAATACAGTATATAATCATAACTAGAAAAGAGTTTCTTCTGAAACTTATACGAAAATAAATTTGATAAGAGCACGTCAACAGTAGTACTGATAGCATCAAATGCAACAGTGAAAGAATAAAACATGAATCTATGCTTAAAATTTCACAGCTTCTAGCAAAAATTAACGATAAAAGGTGATGAAGTGAAAGGTTGGCACTATTAATTACGGTTATAAATAATTTAATACAAAAACACTGAATAAAATTTCAAATATCCACCAAACACACCTTGTTTTTTTTTTCTTTTTTTGAGAGTTATGAAATCCAGACCACTTAAATTTTTTGTTCCTACCATCAAATAATTTACAAATCTAGAATTTTTTTAAAAGCTTTACTGCTTGTGTTTCCATAGACATTTTCTGGCTATACACAATTTAAAACATTAAGATATCAATCTGTAATTGTTTTGGACTACGTTTCAATAAATCACAATAACAGCTTCCAAAAGTGTTGCACCGTAAGTTCTGTTATTCGAATATACCTTTCATACGCTTCACGTAAACGTCTATCAGTTTCTGCTGAAAAAATGTTTGCTTAACATTTGTACACAAAGCAATGTTCTTCTTCCTCTGCCACAACAACTTTTACATCAGTCAATAATACTTGATAGCACACAGATTTTGAGATTTAAAGGAGAAAAAACTTACTTTTCCTTTATTGAGTTCTGACAAATAAGGAGCCATATGTTCTTCACCTACAAGCATAATCATTGCTACCAAACATACAACACTTTCTTTACGAATTGAACTACTGACATAATTATAGGTCTGAAAAGAAAATATCAACAAATACCGCGAAATTATACGAGAAGTTATTACTATTTTTTAAATGATACATATGTGCAGACGATGAACATAACGACGGATACTGAAATAAAATGCAGAATAATTCTCAGTAAGGATCAGAAGCAAGTGTAGAAATACGTATAAACAGACATATAAAAATACAAATCAGACAACCAGTGCTCGCAAAACTAACGTCGACGATTGGTGGTGCTACTTCATCCAGGATCAACTCCAACTCAGTGGCACTAAGCGATTCAATTACTTTTGTCAGCAGTTTAATAGCAATATGAATTTTTGGCTCGCCAACATCCGATTTAATAATGGCAAGGAGCACTCGCCGACATGTTGCTGATGAAACATGTGTAGCTAATACACCACCACATTCTTCTGCTGCCGTCACTACCTTAAATAAAAATTTCATCAAATAAATTTTGAAAGAACCGTAAAGAAATCACATTCTGCCTATTAGAATATTTCAAATGTAGCTGTCTAGATATTATCATTTCTTATCGTTACTGAATAAGTTAATCAACACTTTGCACCCAACATTTTGATAAAAGCAAAACATTACTAGCAAACCTATTAAATACTTAATAATGTGCAGAGCATGAAACCATACATCTACATTGCTTTCTTACATCAAGTAGCTTGAAATTACCTTAATAGTATATATATGTCTAACATATAATGCATGTTATCAAGGAGTTTTAATGCTAAGAAGTTGATACTTACAAGTTTCGATTCATCCGTACAAGCATCGAGCACACGCATGAGCGCCATTTCCGCAAATTCGTTGAAACGAGAAGCTTGCGCATAACTAGAAAATTTGAAATGGCTTGGCAAAAGTAGTCAACATTTGTATATACTGATAAGTCAAACATTTATATTTCATACAAAGTCCAAAAATCAGAAATTGAAAATTTCGAGAAAAAAAAATGAAAAGAAATGAAGAAACTACAAAGCTGCTCTTAACACATAAAGAAAAAACATTCGTACCAAATTTCCTTTAAAAGTTTTAATGCCATCCGACGAATATTTTCATCACTATCCTTGAGTGTTTCAATGAGCAATAAAAATATCATTTTGAAATGCTTATCCCAAAGGGAAAATAAATTATCACGTGTGATCTGTGAAAGTACTGACATCGCCCTTTGCCGTTCTTCACTTCTGTAGATCGCAAATATAAATGAGATCGTCTTTCAAATAAGGATAAGATTAGCATGAATTTTACTACCAACCAAACGATTAACATCAAAAATTAGCAGTCTTTGATCGGTCTTTTTCTTCAGAATTATGAAAATGCAGCTTCTTGATACTTAAGCTTTCTGAGAAAAAAACCTAAACCTTTGGTTATGAAGAGAAAGTTCCTCCCCTATCTTGGTTATCAACTCTTCCTGCTGTTCCGGATCATCTGCGAAACCTTGCGGATCCAAGATATAACCAGACAACGACTGAAAAGCTCTCAATAATTAAAAAAAAAAAAGCTCTAAAAATTTATGCGAAAAAGATGTCAATAAACAATAGTGTAGCGGTTTGAACGATGTAAGAACTGTCAAAAACTTGAGGTGAATTGATAAAGCAATAAAATTACAACGCATCTAAATTAACAAAAATAAATTAGTAAACGAACTCCACTCTGATCCTCTCGACTTGCGCGACGTAATGGAATGCTATCATACGGGCTGCGAGCTAAACCATTAATCAGCTGAGGTGATACACGAGGAGATGATATAGGTAAACCTGTCCGCCGATCCACAAAATCATTAATCTACAATGAATTGCAAGGATTTTACGTCGCAATAAAGCAGTATTTTTGTAACTCATAAACTCGCAATCTCAAGACTTCAATTTATACTAAGAATTTGTGGAAAAAAAAAAATGCATACCTGCGCTGTTGTTTCTAATATACCCACACGTGCTTCGTTTGTGCTGAAATGGTTGAATTTTTGAAGGCATTAAAAGGAAAAATGTAAATTAAACTCCATTTTTGATGTACTGCAGTGATTTGAAAGTAAATATTTAAAATAACTAAAATACTATAGTGATATACAGATCAAGATATGTCGAGACCGATGATAAAAAAATATACGCAAAGACATTTCACGAAGCTAAATTAAAAACAAGATATTGAATATTTTTAGAAAATTTCTTCTTTCAAAATGAAAAATCATTGAAACATACTTGATTCCATTACCGGTTGATAAACAAAAGCTATTTTTACGAACAATAGTTTGCAGCCGATCTTTCAAATCATTTGGAAAAGTAGCAAGCATTGAAGTGAAGTCACTGGCATTTAAATGGAACATGTCACATACGACCTTTTCACTGATCTGATATAATTAAAAGGAATTTGAGACATTAAAGTAAAAAGCTAAACATTTGAGTAAAACAAGCGATATATCATAAGAAAATAGAACTTTGAACTTAACCGAAACTACATTGACAGACTACGGCTTACCTTCTGAATGCCTTCCCAGCAGAAACTTCAAAATTTGGCATCTGGAATATTCTAAACTAATGTTACATAACAGTGAGCAAAATAACCAATGAAGTATTACTTCAGTTCCGATGCATATTAGCAACACCTCAGCTATTTAAATAGTGGGGGAAATCTACAGAATATAATACAAGCAAAATCTAAACAAAACAATATTTGCAAATTCGAAATAATACCGCCATTAAACAAATATTTTTTGGATCGTCCACCCACTGGAATATTTTACTAACTGCTTGTCGAACTTCGCTTTGGTTCATCGATGGAGCTGAATCCATACCACGCATTAAATCATGCAAGTACATCAACAATCCATGCTTTGTCTGCAAATCTTTGTTCGCAAATTAAAATTAAAAAATTGTAACTCTGAAAAAACCATATATATATAGACTGAACAATTAGCCTAATTATTTGAATATCCTTCCCTTACACTCCATTTAAGTGATTGCATTTTATTATCTTTTTATTTTTTTGTATCTGCCTTAAGCATATATTACCTTGACACTAACGTTATTCCGCACTGGGTCACGGATAAATTTACAAATAGCGTACAACTGCTTTTCTGGATCAAAACTCGTCCGTACAGCTTCCATCAAAATCCGATATTTTTCCAGATTACTGGGTAGAACCTCCGTAGAACATTTGTTTACTAGCTTTGGTATTAATAAATTCAACCAATCGTTTAGTTCCTCATGGTAACGACGTACCAAAGCTATCAATGTATCCGTGAGAGGTTGCAAAAGCTAGAATAAAAATTTCTACAAAGTAAGGAAGTAATGAAAAAAGTGTCATTTCCAATCCTCACTGTTAATCTCTAGTTGACCTTAAATGACAATCAGAAGAATTATTTTTAATAACATTCTCTATTAGAAGAAATTTGACCGATTTCTACAAAATAATTCAGGAGATTTAAAATCATCTACCTTATGAGCAGCTTCTACGATCAGCGGAGTTAAACGTTCAACGATTTTCTTCAAATCCATCTCATTAACTTGTTTATCACTTGAAATAATAGTAAACAGTGCTTTTAAGCCTTCCTTCTTCTCTGTAGTAGACGACGAGGCACAGCATGAAAGTGCAGTTGCTAGTTCCATCGTCTCAAACCTATTACAGAAATTTTATTGAATTTTGTAATACGTCACTGAATAAAAAATCTCTACAAAGCTGATAAGACATCTGAAAAAATGGGAATTCGGTTGAGATTCCTAAACCTTTCTGGATTGAAATGTTGGAAAAATACATTTATTTCCATTCTCATTCAAAGAAAACAAAATTCGTGAAATAATCTTGCAATAAACACACCTAAACGAATCACTGCTGACAGAAGCGTGATCTTCCGGTTCGTCTATCTGGATTTTCTGAAAACTTCGAGATTATTTTTTGATTAATCCCATTAGAATGTTTATTGATCCCATAAACAGCACGTAATGATTCAGTTAATAAAACAACTAAAACATATATTACCGTTCGACTGCTCATTTGTGATCGAGGAGGAATGCGTGCAGGGAAACGAGAAGCTGGTGATGAGCTCCGACTACCAGCTATAAATTTTAATGATAATTTATTACACATTTTATGCATAATTTATGCAAAAATCATACAACTCATAACCTATCATGCTTATTATCCGATTTTGCTACTAATGGAAAAAACAACATACGCTGCGACCTAACATAATTCGTTGGTGTAGGCGGTACGCGCCGTAACGATGAAACGAACTTCTGCGATGCTGAAGACAAACGCTGTGCAGCACTTGTTCTCATTTGAGTGGCTGTAAACACAAAAAAAGTCATTATAAGGCCTAAACAAACGTTTTAGTTAAAATACTCAATATGTATAAACTTCGGTGGACTTTTTGGAACTTGAAAGAAAGACATGCCAAGTCCTGAAATTGAAATACATACTTGAAGGGGTGCCATTTACTTGCTGAAGTGGTCCACCCCACTTCGAAGCTGTTCGTACAGTTCGATTTGTGACACGCCTTACTGCACCAGGATCTATATCGGACGTCGAACGTCCAGAATAATATGAGGGACTTGCTACAATTCTCAATCGTGATAAATCAGTAGTGTGCGTAAATAGTTTGATAAAATTAACATACAAGCTTCCCAATGTTTTAATGCAAAACTTAAAAACAGAAACTACTAGAAAGCAATAAAATGCATAGAAATTTTTATTTCAACAACTCATTAATAATATATCTAACTACAGCATCAATCAAGCCAATAATTTTAAACTTGTGATATAAAGATCAATAGGAAATAGACAATAAGCAATACCTTTGTGAAGTACATAAGCAGCATTTCGTTGTGAAATAGGTAAAGCGTCTCGTTCAGAAATAATTGACTGGGATGATGATGATTGGGATACGAATCCAGGGAGTGTTCTTTGCTTTGATGGGTCCAAGGCCTGAAAACTTTATAAAACATACATAAAAATTTTTGACCTATGTTATTATTTCTGAATTAGTGATATAATTTATTAAGAGTTCCATCGTTCATATTTAATAAGTGACTTTCTTTAGTAATTTAATGACGGATAAATAACTAGCAGAAACTTTAAAGATTTGAACTGTGATAAAATCATCGTTAAGCCTGACTTTATAAAGCATATCAGCTTGCTTTTTGTATTCCTGATCTAGTTGCATGAAAAGCTCGCGACCCGTTCTGCGTGTTTCTGGATCAGCATCATTTATACTTGCCTGAAAAAAATACTTTTCACTCCTTACCAATCATTATTCTACCTGAATAGAGTAAATGGATTTGTAAAATATTTTCTTACCTTAATACATTCCAAAAAAATGTTCATATTTTTTTCTACTGTTCTGCTCTCCCAAAGAGTTAACGCCATTAAAAACAATGATGCCGTATTCCTGAAAGAATATGAAATACTTCTGAAACTTTTTAAGAATTAATTTCAGTTGCTAACTAAATTCTCATAAAAATACATTGCATTTCGATCCCTCAGATTTAAAAACTGGATTTACCTTCTAATCTCCTTTGACTTCGAAGACATTGCAGTTTGCAAATGAGGAAGTAATCTGGCGCTACATACATATTTAACAACGTACTGTAAAGCAAGCTGCGCACTTGTTGCCATTACCTTGAGAAAAATGCACATAACGGTGAGAACATATTAAAGAAAAAGAGTGATTTTGATAAATAGCACAAAAAGTAACAACCTTGGCACTATTCTGCATTAATGAAATAAGCGTTGGCATAAGTGCATCTATTACGTGAACCATTACAAGCCCTAACCTTTCGCAAAAGAAACTGAAACAAGCACATAATATACTGTATATTTAAACCAATAGGTTAATCAAGATTTTATAGGCATAATCCGACTAAATCATTTAACTTATTCCGGATAATTAAAGCAGATAATCTCAAGTGCATAATAAAAAATAAAAAATATAAAATATAATAAAAATAGTCTTCAAAAAACTATTTTAGCAAGGTTTTTATAAAACACGGTTTAACTACCATTTCCATGTGAACTGCAAATGCAGCAAATTAACGTACGCAATGGTAACACATGCTTCGCGACAGAGCTGCGACCGCAAATCCTTAACAGAGGTGAGTAAAGCCGCCTGCATTTCACGTACTTCTTCTGAAAAGTCCGAGTAGTCCAAGCCTCCACCAATAATCACCGAACGCAATGTTTTTAACTGTAATTTGAATGTTTAAAAATACACCAACAAAATCACGCAAGTTCTCCCATTAAGGTAGTGAGAATATATCACAGAGAATTTCCTCAACCAAATTTTCAAAACATTCGATGGAAACTGAAAATTTTCGTATAGAACAGGAAATCACACACCGCAATCATACGACGACTCCAATCTAAATCTGTGTTCTCAAGAACTGCGCATGCTTCGCTGATCTGATCCTTTAGTTGCTTGGATGAAAATACCTATATTTTCAGAAATTTTATTTTAATATCATCAAAGTGATACATTCTATGGCTTTAATCGACAACCTGCTACTACAGGTAATATTCATAGTAATAAATTTCGGAAAAGCATTACAAGTCAAACCTTCAAACTGTAGAGAAATGAAATTCATTTCCTTATACTAAAAGACAAGAAGACGATATATCAGGACCGTTTTTCATTTCGGATATATAGGCTATTTTGTCTATAATGTATCTAAGTAACACTAAATAAAGAAAAATCACTGCACATACGTTGCACTTCGGGACCTCAGTGAACGCCCGTTGGAAAGCTTCATCGCTTACAGAACCAGCACTGCCTAAAGAAAAGCAAAACAAAGAATTTTATTCGTTGCGATATGATTCATGAAAGAATGACTAATGTCCTTTATCTTCCGCGATGTTATATAGATGATGTTTTCAAACAAAACAGATAGACATCAAAATCTAAAGTAAGTTTTCGCAGGTCTGACGCTGCTATATGAGTGATAGATGAATTCGAAATTAATGTAAACTTACTAGATCCTTTCGCAGAAACAATAAGTGGTCTTTTATGGGCTGGCACACTGCTCGCTCGTTGCCATGATGGTACTGAAGTGGAATTTTCTTGTTCTTCAAGCAGTTGTCCTTTACGCGAGCCAACCATGCCCCGGTTTGCTAAGAAAAGTAATAATATGCCACCCATTTCATCCAAAATTTCAACATCAAAATCTAAGGTTATTTAACTCCTCAAGACACAAAAATTTCCAAAGGTTTTTTATTTAATGTCTTCCACCAAAATGAAATACACTTACAATGTACAATAAAATACTAAAATAGTATACCCCTATAGTCCCATCCCGGCAGTTACAAGGATACTGCTTCCTTCCAACAAATAAAAGAATGTATGCACGGATAAGAAAAAGAGTCGAAACAAAGCAGCAAGAGAAGCAGTTCACTTTCGCGGGCACATATCCTTGTCAGACACTAGGAACGAGGGTATGCAACACTCATCATCGCCGCATCCAACAACCGAACTGGTCCAGGCACTTAAAACCACCAAGAAACACACGGACAAACGTTATCTCCACGTACGTGAAGGTTATATATGAATATACATTCTAAGGGCCAAGCGATGATGAAACAATAAATTGTATTAATTCTTAGAAGTCTATAATTACTAAATTCTACATTAACTGTGCCAAATCTTTCACTATCACGACCATTTTGATTTGTATTGGAGTACAGAGCTTAATGACAAAAACGAACGACAAAATTGCTGCGCCTCTGCTAGACTTCAATGCCGAAACGTCACTGATGAAAATTTTCCATCTCCTTGTTAGAATTTGTCGCTCCTCAGCAAAACTCAATAAATCCACTTTATTAGTAATATCTTACTACTAATGAAACGATTGTAATAATCTAAAACGATATTAGAAGTAATAAATGATGAGAACTGTTATTGCGGAACAGATATTTATAATGTGTTAGTATCTAACGAATGAAAACTCTAGGACCGATCGATTGAGAACACCATTTCATAAAAAATTAGTGCAGCATAATACCGCCTGATGGAAATAAAAATTTGGAGGACATTCCACATTATATCTACACCAATAGTCACTATATCAGGCAGAGAGGTCATCACTAAAAAGTGGCAATCGCGTAAGTCAATTAAGTCTAATACCGTTAGCTATTAGAATGAACCAAAAAAGGTTCATAAAAAGAACAAGATCCTCTCTGTAGTATACACATCAATGTATCTATCATCTTACTACCTTTTTGAAATACTTAAAAAACCTCTTCAGTAGCAACTGGTTTCATGCTTTTCCGAAAATTTGCATAAAAACGAAACATTTTGCCCCTTTCAATGCCGCACAGAAGATAATATGTAGGAAATAGCAATTTACAGTAGAATACAAGCTATTGTTTTTCGGCAATCATATAAGAACAGATATTGCAAGAAATTTTCAAAAGAATCAAATCCTAAAAGGAAAAGCAAGACAACTTGAATTTTAAAAACAAGACTGGAATCCTTCACTACCAACAATTTTATGAAGTCTATTACGGAACTTGGAATTTGCAAAAATTAACTCTAGCATACACTCCTATGAAATTATGACGTAATATGCGTCATACATTCAAACATCCATATATGGATTTCTTAATCTGCAATAATCCTTAATCACCCAAACTATTTAATTAATTTTCTTACCATTAAACAACCCCCTTTCACTGCAGTAACCGAAAGAAAACTGAGAAAGACTATAACACATATAAAACATCTCAACTATTGAAAGCTACCAACATGGTATAAAAATATCTTACCAATAACAGACGTCATTAAAGGAGGTTTCCTAAACATATTCTTATAAGTTCAAAACAAGTGAATAAAAGTCCGAGCTGTAAAATACGGACTTCGTGTATTCTTCTTGATAGTGACAACAATCTATGATTTAAATTTTTATTTAGAAAATTCATTCTCAACATATCCACAGCAGAACGACATCTTTGACAGGCTTGCAAGATGGTAGTCAGATCTGTCTTTCTCATCTTTCCCAAAAGCGGACTTGTAGTAAATTAGATTATATCAGCAATTCCATAACTTAGTAGGAGCTAATACAAGACAGCCCACCGAGCAACTTGGATCCGAAATATGAGTCGGTTGAAAAGACATACAAATAGACAAATAACTTGATGATCTTTAGGAGGGCAGTATTACGGCACTATCACAACCATACAGTGAAGATAATCATTCTTATGGTTGAATAGATAAAGAGGAGAGGAAGTGAAGGATGCTGTAGAACGATAGGTAGGATATCAGAGGGTCTACTGCACCATACGCGTGCTGCAGAAAGACAAAAAAGGCACCACTTGACCTTTCATCTCTATTATTCTTCAGTATTGATACCATTCTGCTTGGAAAAGATTTCTAATCTTCTCAATCTGTGTGTGACATTATTTCTTGAAAAAATTATTTCTTGCTATCATTATATCATACCGTACACCAACACAATTCAGACTGAAAAAATTTAAGAGGAAGATACCGATGCTTTCTTAAGATTATCAAACAAATGGAAATGACTTTGAAACTAATTAAGTCGTTCAATTCATTCTTAGACTCATAAATGGTAGCTAATTTACCATCACCAGACGAAGGTGACACCAACCTCCCACCGAACGCATATGTCATGCAGCAAATTGAATTTTACCGCCTTCATGACACAAATTGGGCGCGCAAATTTAAAATTAGAAAGGTCCTGCACGGAAAACCCAACTAGAATGCGTGAGTGGTCGTGGGGGGAAGGTGGAAAACAGGAGAGGGTGACGTGAGGCCCTTTTAGACCTATGATATGTTTGCGTGGACGAGTGCTTAACAAGTATTGTTAAAAGAATCTTCTCTTCTTTGAATAGGTCCACGTATGATAAATGAGGACAAAATGAAATCGAAGGCAAATAACAGATCATCTGACGTGGCTGTTGAAATTGACGAAATTAATCGCTGCAAACGATAAATTCGAATATAATGTTTTAATCCACTCTTCCAGTGTTTCTTTTTAGACTTCTTCAGATGGACTCTGGAAAACCATTTCCTTCATTATATACAATCTTAACTTACATCTTGGAGTTAACAGAGGCTTTTGCGGCAAATGTGATCGTCGTGAAGATCGTCCGGTACGTTGCGACGTAGTCGGTGTATTGCTCGATACATGGTTACCATTCATTTGCGCTTCGTTAAAACGTGTCATCAGCATTTGGAACCTAAAGTAAAATCTTCTTTGCTAGTACTAAGATTTGGCAGAAGGTTCGTCATTCTCTTGCACATTCAATACTTTGGGCCATTGTAAACTGATCTGACTACGGCATTATAAGCAATCAGTATTGATTTGAGAATTAAAACCAGTTGTGTGCATAAGACCACTAATGTTCTGTTAAAGAAAAGCTTTTCGTTTACCAAGAGTGATGGAAGAGAAAGATGCTCAAAATTAATACATGCATTAAAATATAATAATCTTAATAAACAGCTTAAAAAGTCATTCAAGATATCCAGTAAAGTTGAAAAGTTCATAAATATTATCATGAATCTCAGGATCGTACATTCCATCATACCATTTCCTACAATGTTCAATTAAGCTTGCTAATTTGACTTACACACCACAGTAAGAATTTAATTAAGCAGAAAAATGAGTAAGCAGACAGAACTGAAAGGAAACAATCTTTTAACTTTGTTTGTATAAAATAAGCACTTTTCTTATACATCTATAGAAGGTAATTAATAATTGATAGGTCGCAACAGAAATCACGCAAATGTAAATGTATCTTACCATCTTCCTCTCCCCCACTTCCTCCGTTTCTATTAAAAAAAGAACAATTGATTTCGTTCATTGAATCGGTGAATCATTTATTGAGAAGCGATTAGTGACACTCCTAATATACTATTGTGAGATGCCCGCTATACATGTATTAAGCAAATATATTTCAACCGCATTAGAAATTTCCTTTCTATCGTTATCAGAATTATACCTTGGAGCATCACAAGGTGCCTCATCATTATAGGTAAAATAGTCTTTTTCTAAACTTCGGATATTCAGATTATAAGCATATGAAGTGATTCTTACAACAATTGCCTCTTATAAAAGGATAAGCTGAAAGGGATGCATTCCATGTAATTTTTATTAATACAAGTGGGAAAATCGATAAATTTTAAAACAAGCTTCCAAAAAATTTGACGATTCTATTTATAACTTCTTCTCTTTCTTGAAAGTGCTTGGACATCTAAAATACAAAAATGACGTCAAGCCTCATTATGCATGGATTGGTATCTTTTAGATAGACATCCTAATAAATCTAATTTATAATACTTTAAATGGCAACAAAAAGTTAGGAACTGAAAATGAAACGCAGAATGGACGCATTCGACAGAGAGGAGGGACGATAAGCAAGACACATTGCTTTTTAAGTGATAATATTGGGTGAAAATGATTGAAAATGAAATATCTTCGCAAGTACCACTGATCAGCTGTACTATCGTGCTATCAGTCATCTTTTATGTACAATGACCTCTCTACCATTGGTAATGACCACCTCTTGCACTAATTAATTGATAAATACCACTATTAATCTGATCAAGGTATGCATTCTTTCCACATACATATGCATACATATAGTGGAAGGAGTTTCCTTGATCAATTTTAAATTAAATTCTATATGAAGAATAAAACTATATAAAATCAATCGT
The DNA here is from genome assembly GCF_000002995.4 of Brugia malayi. Taxonomy (NCBI): domain Eukaryota; kingdom Metazoa; phylum Nematoda; class Chromadorea; order Rhabditida; family Onchocercidae; genus Brugia; species Brugia malayi. The sequence goes on from NW_025062475.1 coordinate 7,940,528, forward strand.
TCAGGATGTGCTTACTTTTTAGTTAATTCAGGCTCTCAGTTCAGTATCACTCCAGCACTTCAAATTTTTAACATTTATGAAAGAGAAAGAACGTGAAATTAGTACAAAACGCACAAACAGATTATGATTGGCTCAACGATATTAGGTATATTGCTGCACTAACTTGACAGTCATCATTTGTTAATTGTAGGAGAGAAGGTTATAGAATGTGTGTTATGTCTGTTGCTATGTCGATCAGTGTATGTTGAAACTGACGGGTACTACTGATAGGACAGGTATTAAGAAGCGAAAGGATCGACAACTACAATTCACTTGTGTCATCTCATTTCAATAAGGTATCAACAAGCCTTTTACTAACTGTACATCATTTTACTCAATTCTGTTATAAAATCCATATTTATGCGGTATCTAACAAAGAAAGTCAAATTTAAAAAGGAGACTTTACAGTAATGTAAGTAAAATCATTAAATATTGTATACGTTTTCCCAAATTCCTAAACACGAGAAAAGGAACTCATAAGTGTCGTTTACATATTTAGTTCGAAGCACTGCTCACATGAATACAAAATAAAGTTTCAAGAATGTTATTATGTCATGCGCAACAGTGATTCCTTCCTTTAGACCGCGGAAGCGAATAAACTTACTATTCCTTTGAGAAAGAGTACCACTTTTTATCTCGCTTTCTTCCTCTAGTTAATTGAAATATAGCTAATGAACTTGTCTTTGGAAGAAAAACTTTGACCGACTCAGTTATTAGCGAAATCTTTTTCTCTCCTCTAATACTACCATCAGGAAAAGTTTACTCTAAAAAAATTTAAAAAAAAATTTACTCTTGCAAATTTCTTTTCCAATTCGTCTTTTACAAATCAATATCTAAAAGAATAGTGAATTCTAACTTTTAATGGAAATAGAGAGGAAAAACAACCAGCAGCAAACAGAAGAATAAAACAGCATTTCTATAAAGAATAATGACCATTAGTACTAAACCTGATCCTGCCAATGTCATTCTGCCGTTCAAAGATGCTTCAGAGACTATAGAAAGATTTTCTTGGACCAAACTCACTGTTTTCTTATTCAACAAATGTAACATGGATTAAAAGAATTAATGGAATATCTCAACCGTACGATGTTGTCGTAAACATTACGTATTAGATACCAATTACTCACATGACATTAATCTTAATATTTCGGAAATTACAGCAACTTTATTTTGATGGTAATGTTTGCACCAACGCCATTATCTAAGCTAACAATTTTACATGATTGTAGATGAATCAGTTCAGTTTATTTCCATAACAATTTTTAGCATCCTGATAATCTAGTCCTGCAATTGAAGCATTATAAATAACATGCACTGTCTAATTTTCTGCATAAGCACTTACTTTGGTTCTGGTATAAGCTGTCGCTTTCGGATACTTGACAAAACGTTTTCACCCAAATGCCAGAATATAACAATTAGCGTACTTGCCGCTATTTCTCTCACATCAATATTCGGATCAACCATCAGGTGACACAGAGATGGGATCATTCGATGTATCTGCGGTTCCACAAATCGCCTCCTGAAATTTAAAATCTGAAAAAAGATTTCTTTATTTCGCAAATCCTGTTACATCTGAAATTGATATCGACACAATCAAAGTCTTTTCTATTAATCGCCCTAATGCGTTACTGAAATAACACTCATATCTCATACAATTAAATAAATTTTACATTCTATTTTTAAATTCACCTAACGTTCACCTAAATTTCACCTTACAATTTTGATTAAAGACGCGTCACTATAAAAATGCGTCTATTACATAGATCTACATATAAATGCTGTTTTTATAAATATATTACGTTTATAGATTGTTGAATTCCTCTTTGAATATGTAAATTTTTATTTCATTGGAACAGAAATTTTTGAGACAAAGAGAGCGAATAAAGAAAAAAAGGCCACCTATCTACAAAATTATGTCAAATGGAATGATTTGAATAAAAGACATTCAAGGTTGATAGAATGTGACCGAAGATCTTACATTTTTTTTTTTTTCTTTTACTATTACTCAAAATGGAATTAGTAGTTCAGTTTATCAAACAAGAAGTTAGATATTTTGAAAATAAAGGCCGAAGATCCAAGAAAAAATACAAATCTGTGCATAAATTTTGACACTATTTTTGGGATGAGACGGTCGCAAAATAATATTTTTAATCAAATCTTTTGCAGAAATTGACTATGAAATGCTTCAACTTAAGTTTAATAAAACTTACTGATGTTCAAGTACCACTTTGATTACATTCATGGTACCAATGCGCACTAACCACTGACGATGATTTAATCCGAATGATATTTTTTCGAGGACAGTCTGAAAAGAATTGAGGCAAGTGTTCAATTGAGTCAGGCAGGTATTTTGGGATTTACACCATAATTATTTTGTTTATCAATGCGGCCATTGCTTTCCACTGAGTACATCGATATTCAATTAGAGGCAATTGGGCAGATCAAATAAAATCAGGTAATTACTTTGCCTGTACGTAAGAATGTACAATTTAAATAACAACCACTTTGGTTTCAGTGGAAATTATAAAACGGCAAGTCAAGAGACACAACTTGGTGCATAAAAAGATTTAATAGAATAACGATGTAGGCATTATCATGAGCTGCTTCTAGTTGAATAATTGCATGCAGGCATCAGGAGTTGCCTGTTGAATCAGTGGATTGTCCAGTAAAAGCAAAAAAAAAATTTACTGCAGCACATTTTTTTTTTTTTTAAATAGCTAATGGTATGCTAGATACAAGCATTAATTCCCGAGATTCCCGATCCATTTCCAACCAAAAGCACATGCTGAAGAGCCGGATAAACAAGTGGAAATGAATAATTAGAAGTTGTAAGCGATTTACGAATATAAGATCTGTCACAGGCGTATGTGAAAATGCTAATAAAGAAAAGCAGAAATATGAATTTTGTTGCTGCCCCCTAACCAAACCTATGCTTTACCTGAGGACTGCAATGTGGTGTGTTTGCGAGCGCAGCAAGAAGTTGAACCATAGCTTCACGTACACTTTGTTTTGAATCACCCAGACGTTCTACTAGAGCTCTAACCCGATCCAATAAATACGGCGAGATTACATCTGCGGACACTTCAATTGCCACATCAATAATTTCTACTGCAAGTAAGGCTACCTGAAACAACAAAGGTCTTTTAGCAAAATTCCTCATATTGAATTTATAGAAGGAGATTTTGCTATTAATAAAACTATATACTTTCAATTATTCATAACAAGATCGCAGTATTATGAAATCTTACAATTAGCCGGATAACTGTTGTAAACTTGTCTAACCTTATAATTAGAGCCGGATAACCACTGCACCACTAAATCGCAGAAATCATTGAGAAGTGTGGAATCAGAGGAAAGTCTTGAAATTTGTAACTGCGACAGTAGCTGCTGTCCAAGTTCCAGACGTTCACGTGGATCCGAACTATTTTGTTCCAGTAATTCACCAAGCCAACTCATTGTTTAGTCCTTTCAATTTATATCGTACGAAACATATAAAAAAACATTCATTATTTATAACATTTCAGATATGCATAAGGCTACCGGAAGGTTAAATCGTCAGCATTAAGCTAACATATAAAACATTTTTTACATGAGAAACATGAAAACATGGATATAACTTCTATTTCACATGCTTCTTGATTGATTTTTTATTTCTTAGTAACTTTTATTTTTTATATGCTTATCAGCGTACAAAGTACCGATTCATTGCTATTTATTTTTACTGATTCTGTAAATTTAATTTCTCCACTTATTTTCTTTCGATTTAAAAAATTCGCCAGTTTCGCCATTTTAAAAAATTCGCCATTTTATATAACAATCAAATTTTTGCTAAATATTTTTTTAAAAATCATTGGATGAATATATAACAAACAAATATAAACAAAAGCTGGACAGATTGAAAAGAAAAGTAAATAAAGTACGAAATAAAAGAAATGAATGTAAATATGAAATGAAATATCAGCTGCCCATGAGAATTTAATATGACAAGAGAGGATGTGCGGAATTTCCAGTAATTTATCACAAGAACAACTAATTGCAGATGTGCCAAAGCCGTTCAGATGTTGCAGTGGCAAATAGGTGTCATTGGAAAAGAAAAAAAAGTGATCCGACTTGAAAAGTTTGATCGATTTTATTTAGCTGTACGTTTGAAATGTGCTTCAGATATTGTAATTAGATCGCTTACTGTCGGATATGAAAGTTTTAAGTAAGCAAAAAAAAAAAAAAAAAAAAACTGAGAACTGGTAACAACTTGTTCATTTATGAGATGGGATGATTTCACTTGAACAGTGGATTTAACTTCTGCTCTTTGGATTTCTGATCAACATCCTTTCATGTGTTAGTTGTGCCAGTGGGATAATCTTCAGTGCAAGAAGAATTGCGTTCCTCAGTAAATCGAATGAATGATGTTATATGCTTGTCATTAATGTCTTCTATCCTTAGACTGCATTAGGTATTCAATGAACTATAGGACTGCTACAAAAATCTTCCTTATCGAGTCTTATTCAGTCTAAAAGTATCAATTAATGATTGAATATATATGGAAGATGCACGTCAGAAAGGAAAGCAAAATTAAAATCTTGATAAAAATGAATCTAACAGTAGTCCTGGCACAACGGTAACCATAAGTACGATTATTGGGTACTGAGTTAGGGGATTATCTTTCATATTGATTAAAACATTCTAAATGATTTTAGTGTCAAAAGAGGTAACGATTATATTCCTTAGTCTGAGATATGTGATATGCTTTCATTTCATTCTAAAGTTATTTAAGCATTAGTTCAGAGAAGTGAAAGAATGTTTGGGTATGTAGGCTGTTAACAAATATTATAAAAAATAAAAGGAAGAGAATGTAGAAGAAATGAAGTGCATTGCTCAAGCATTTTTTTTTTTTTACTTATGCTCTTTAGGATTGGTTTTTGTCTTCCGCTGACATTGTAGCACAGACAGAAGTGCTACAACATATACTTTCAAATAAAAGAAATTGCTTCCCATAAAGTTGAGTAGCACTTCTGAGTAGACTTTTTAATTGTTGCTTAGTGAATTTGCTAAGCCATATTAATTAACATGTAGTGCCCAGAAAATAGTACCATAGTATTTCATTGACATTATCGGTAATTGGGAGTGACCACAGCTTTCTCTCTTGTTTGATTGTCTAATGGTTTATATTGACATCCATCAACTATAAATTTATCGTATTTCAAGCGCGGTAATATTTTTGAATGAATTAAAATATGACAAAAAATATTTGTAAGTTTGAAAGTAATTAAAAGCTTTTAATAAGTTTTGTGAAAAAAAATTCTACAACGACCGATCAAAAATATTTCATTATAGCAGTGCAACGTTAAAACTGGTTTTCTATTATGAAAATACGAATATTCTCTTTTCGCACTTTTTTCAAGCAGTTGAATCAGTTTTTATTATCCAATAGAAGAGATGAAAGCATAAATGTAATTAAAAACATGCATTGCAGAAATGTATACTGTTATAATCGCACAGATTTTGTGCAAGAAATCCTGAAAGAAAAGTATTTTTGAGACTATGAAGTGTTGGACGGAGAAAATGAGAACATTATATCGTTAGGAAGCAAAAAAGTATGAAAATTATTGAGAAAAATAAGGAAAAATGTAGGAAGAATATTCTAGAGGTTTAACAAAATTTGTCATCAAATAATATAAATGTAAAGAATAAAACAAAGTTGTTTAATAATCTATCAAGACAGATGTGACCAAGATTTTTTTTTTTTTAGCATGAAGTGCGGGAAGATCAGTGCAAGTATTTGTTTGTTGCCAGGTGTCTAAATATTTATGTGGAATAAATAACTGAATTAGCTTTTCAGCTCTACAAGAGTTTAGTTATTTCGATTATAATTAAATTATAAGTTAGTCTTCTTCTTACTTAATAGATCATTTGAGTAACTATTCAATCCTTATTTAGCAATAATATAATACTTCAGAACAAAAAGTAATAATTATTTACAAATTGAAGATTATTCCGTCTTACATTCATAGAATCGGTTGGAGAACAGTTATTTAAAGTTCAGATCAACAAACTTATTAGTGAATGAATCTACTGATGGTGAACTATATCTTCAAATAAATTCTCAGTAACTGACAATTTACGCTTCTTTTCAAGATTTTCCTATTTCCAATTCTCTGAAAGGAAACGAAATGAGAGGATGAGTTTAGTGAACAAAATGATTTCGCTCCTTTTAATGTGCCCATACCTTTTCAGAATTTTGCACTGCTACTTTTTGAACAGTTTGGCTTGCTTTGTTAAGCTATCATTACTTTCATTAAAAACCTTCAATAATTCACTTGTTAAAAAGAAAACAAAAGACCATACTAACTTTGTACCAATAATTTTCCGATGACTTTTTAGCCTTTCATCTGCACAAAACTTGTCATCCCTGCTGTTACTACTCAATAATAATAATCCTGTTTTAGGATGGATGCCATTCAAATACTCATTACGATGCCTCAATGATGGATGTGAAAAGCAATTCATGTTCAAAGTGTTCTCATTCGGAAGCGAATCTTTGCTAACAACTTGGAAGGAAGATCAAGAAAAGAGAAAAGAAACGAGTTTCTACGATATATTACCCAGAAAAAAAACAAATTAATGATTAGATGAATCGGAATACAACGTTCGTTTCCCATACATACTTCTTTAGAAAGAAAAAAAAAAAATTATTCAATTTGCTGCGCAACGAGAATACATCCGAAATCAAAATGGTGCATATTCTAATAGAAAACATATTTGCCCACAAAAATATAGGTTATAGCCTCATTCCAGGTTACTTCCCTTGTCTAACTCCATTTTCTCTTCTCTCCTCCACTCAACTGTGATGAGAAATTTTGCAAAAGTTCCCTTATTTAAATAGACTTGAACTTCCCACCACTCATGTATGTTGCTTAAATCTAAAATACATCTATTATGGAAACCATGCTTAAGCTGAGAAATAAACTTTACATTTTGTACAGTGAAGGAATCATTTAGCTTAATCTTGACCTTGTGACATTTTGTCTTTCATATGCTTCACAGAAAACAGAAAGTGGAATGCAGCAATTTTTTTTCTACTAATTAATTCTTTATAAGTGTCGACTGAGAGATGAGGGCTCCTTCCACAACATACTAATCTATGCTAAACGATATGAAGAATTTATCATATCTGAAACAAGTTTTTCTCTCACAGACAGACAAGAAGCACACAGATATTGATGTCCAGTATCATTTAATCGGATCTGTCTTCCAGATTTTAAACAGAAAGTACACAACAATTACAAGGCTGAAAAATAAGTATAGACAAATTTTTGGAAGAAACGAAAGTTAGCAAAAGCCTGAGAGACAGATAATCTTTTACGTTAACGACAACCATTTGCTGTTCACGTATTTACACTGTGAACAATAAAAAACGTCGATGAGAATGAAATTTTGATGAATGCCTTTCACCTCTTCTCATTTCTCATTTAGTCTTTCGCAGACGATGTGATAGGCAGAAGAAAGAATCAAATATTTTTTTAAGACAACAAGTTGTTTTTCTATGAGATAGTTCTCATAAGTAAGACAAAATTTTTGGACTTTTTCACATTCTTTTTTCTAACTTGTTTCGTCGATTTATTTTATTTCTCTTTTTTGACGCAATGTATGTATGAGAATTGATGTGGGAACTAGCGGTAGAGTCCACTCCTATCTCTGAATTCGAATATAATTGATTCTAGGTCTTTCGTTTGTAAGTCATATAATAACTTCACAGCAACTACTAGTAGTAGAGAAATCATTGATCCAAAATCCCAGAACTCAAAATGCGAGGTCGTTAAAATCGATGAAAGTGACGCTTATAGGATTGATGTGTCATCGATTTCCAATTACACAAAAGAGCACAACAACTTACTCTCTTCCATTTACGCCAACAGCTGCCATGCACAATAAATCTCTGTCTGTATTCCTATTCAGTGTCAAATTTTCGATGAGACACAGAAATCGAACATGGTATCACAGCTTCACTTATTTTAATGTCGCATTGGTGATGGAACATTAAACAGAAGAAATGACAAAGAAGAAAGGCGACGTAAAGATGACAAAGTTGAAATGGCGCGAAGCAAGAAAATTGTTAATTGAATCAAGTTATGTATAAGAAAAATAACAATGTAAATTTAGATATATGACTCTAAATAAAATTTCATAATGTGGGAGGTCAAAAGATTCGAGAATGACTTAGCGTGGTTCAGTACAAGGAGTATATAAATGAAACAAGAGAGGAACTATGTCTCGATTAATTATTGTATTGATAGAAAACAGTGGTAACAGCGATCAGAGGAATAATGCTCGATAGATAAGTAAGATTATTAAAATATTAAAAAAGTACATGACAAAATTGTCCATAAATAACGTCGGAAATCGTTAAAGAGAAAGTACTACTGGACTAAATTCAACAAAATAAGAGAACCAGATGGCTGATGTATTATTGAGAGAAATCAATTTTCATTAATCCAAACTCTAAAATAACAAGCAATATAATATTTAGGATCTTTTTGGTTCTGTTGAAACTCTCCTTGAATCGATCTAGCATATTCTGTAGCATTTAAATCAGAATCAAAGGAATAGGAATAACACAAAAGAGCATTGTTATGTATATTAACTTTGAGCATCCATTCTTAGGGATATAATTTTCTTCTTTTTCTAAGTTATCTCAGCCTTACGAATAACAATTTGAAAGCCAGAAAGTCGTTTACACTCATAACTGAAGTGGCCTTGTATCTGAATGTCACCTATAATGTCAACTCAATTACTAAAAACATTATGGAGACGAAATCTTATCAAGGATTATTACATAAAATAGGATAATGTGATGAGTCAGTGTAATTCGAGAACAATGAATTCGAATTCAATAAAATAGCACAACTTCATAAAATTTTCTTGAAGTTGATTCTAACTGCACAGCATCTTATAAACTATCAGAGAAAAATAACATAAGAACAATTATAAATGGAATTTGAAAAGCGTAACAAGCAACTTACGCTGGATGAGGTAACCTTTACGTTAAATGTTAGATGCACCACTGTCCTTTCTTGTTGATAATTTCACAGTTTAAATTGAAAATTGTGAAGAGCTATGAATTCAACAAAATGGCACAACTTCAGTTTCAATTTCATTGTTCTTACATATAAAAAACATTGTGAAGACAAGGACGAAAGCTTCGCTTTATCAAATATCATTAGAATTCAATATTAAAGCTACAAAATCAGCTGGCAGAAAATTTTCAAATTTTACTTAAAATAATATAAAGGCCAACAAATGAAAGAGAGAAGGGTAGATGAGCAATCTAATAAGTTTTTGGGTTTGTTAACCAAATATTGAAAGGATGGTGAATGCAGTCTGAGTGTCTCAATACAGCACTAACTAACGATCGATTTCTTTTACTTGAAGGCCGTTTGCTACCATAGGCTGGCCTTAAGGCCACTATTGTTAGGCTCTAGAATTATCTCTCCATCTCTACTTTGTCAATCTCATGTATGTATTTTTTCCGAATTTAGATATAGTTAAATTTAGCGCATGATGTATTAATATTTAATGACAACGACGCGATAATGCAGGAAAAAAAGTTCTTCCACATTTCCCAAAATTGAGTATTTTCAAACATAAAAGAAACACTGAATTTAGCTGAAGTGCTGAAAGGTTTTACACACATGAAATGAGATTTTACTCCTACATGAACATGAATGATGGGATAAGTGGGACACCACTTAATCAAGATGCAAGACTTATTAGATGAGAGGTAGCAGTTCTAACCTGTCGACCTCTCTATCATCCTTAGAACCTAACTACAACTTATTTCAATATGATAGTCTTCTCTATTACCCTCCCAGCGCATAAAACTCCTATTCCCCGCAACAGTAAACGAGGATAGTTAATGTGACAAACCACCACATTCCTTCCCATCCTATACATAATGACTGGAAAATATGAACCTCTGAAAGTTAACTTTTCACTTAATTTTGCTTCCCATGTAATCTACCATCTACCACGATTAAATAGTATTTTCATGTTTACTTAATTTTATTGATAACTTTATCACAGTTCACATAGTAAAATCACTTGATATGTATATAATCTCTAAACATATTTCGAATAACACAACTCGAATTTAAGATGAGCAAAAGCTGACAGTTTACTCTGACGCTGCAGAGGTAGTCGTTTCAACTTAATTCCGGACCAGGGTCGTTACTGTTCGGTATAAAGCAGCCATTCTAGCTCAACATTTATTAGTCAAGTTTATAGGTTTGTAATCTATAGCTCCTATTTGGTATAATAAAAAATCCGAAATAATTGAAGAAGGCCTATAAATAGTACTGAGGAACATAGCGCATGTAACATAAACTACTACATAGAAGAGAATAGACTGACCACCGCGGAAAATATCAATCAAATTATTGGAATTGCTGTGAATGAACCATTCACACTGTATTCTTTTTTTTGCACATAAAATTTTACACACACAAGAAGCTGACTTCTTATTATTTTTATAACAAATTATGTTTATTTCGGATAATTTTCAATCAGCATAGCGACTCCATGTCCACCTGCAGCGCATGCAGCTACAATTCCCAGATGTTCTGTAGAAAAATTAAAGCATTTATGTGCTGCAAGACTAGAATTTATTTTTAATCAGTCTTATTAATCGATTTAGTGCATTAATTCATCTTCTTCCGGATATTTTCAATCATTAGTTAAAAACATCCACTTCATGTGGATCTGACATGAAGACTGTCATTTGTGTAACTTTTGCTTCCATAGCTCGGTTCTTATTACAAAGTTTCATTCCGAAGTGATGCAATTAAGCATTAAATCTAGCCTACATAAAATTCCTGAAGAGATTTGTAAGAAGTTAAACTGTTTTAGTCAAGTTTCTGACCAAACTTTGGGTAAATGCTTTTATAGCCTACAATTTATTCAAATTGAATGTTAGGAAACGAATAAGAAAACATGCTTTTTTCGTGCTGCAGTCTATTTACTGCATGGGACACCAATCGTACGCCTGTTGCACCAAATGGATGTCCAAGCGAAAGACTACCACCCCAGGTATTCAACTTCTCCTCTGCTATACGTCCATATTTTGTTGGTCGTTGTAACATTTCCTAGAAAATTCTTCAGTAAGATAAAAGAACAGAAAAAAAGGACCTAATAAAGTTTGTAAAAAATTTTTAGAAATTAAATAATACCTTGCAAAAATAATCTGAATCCATGGCATTCAAATTGGCTAGAATTTGTCCAGCAAAAGCTTCATGGATTTCGAAAACATCAATATCTTTTAACGTTAGTCCAACCTGAATCCAGATTAAGAAATTGGAAATAAAACAAATATGGAGTTTCAGTTGGAAACGCTGAAAGTTCAGTGATGTAAAATTAAAATTCGCACCTTATCCATTAGCTTCGGAATTGCATAGGCAGGTGACAGAAGAAGTTGGTCAGTTGGATCTTGTGCTACATACTGGAAATCTCTCAGATAGGCTTTTGGTTTATAACCTTTCTTTATTGCGTAATCTTCCGTCATTATCAGTGACGCAGATGCGCCATCTGTGAGGAACGAAGAATTGCCTGCAAACTGGAGTTAAAAAAAAAAAAATACTATGGAACTATTGCATGTCAATGTAATGTCTGATACTGATTCTTTATTTGTTTCTTTTGAATTTCGGGCCACTAAGTGTAGCCCATACATTAACTGTTTTTTGCGACCTCCCACTCATATCTCTACATTAATTGTACTAGCAAGTTATTAAGTTTCATTTTCATTAACAGCAATGCATAAATTAAATAAGTTACGGTATTGATGTAATAAGAAAAAATTACACACACATACAAAAAAAAAAAAAAAAAAAAAAAAGAATTTCTCGATAATGCCAACATTATAGAAATTAACCATAAAGAATCAGCACGCCGTTCCAGTGATATTTCCATCTAAATCATACTTCTTCTTTAATTTTATAATCTTAGTTTACTCTAATAAAATATATACAGCATCACGCGAATTTTTCTTTCATCAACGAAATTGCAGAATATGTTGCCCAATTTTACATTTCTGAACTCATCAACAAAACTTACCAGCAGTAACTGTTCCATGAGATTTTACAAAAGCTGGTTTCAGCTGTGATAATTTTTCCATCGAAGAAACACGGATACCGTTATCTCTTCGAACAACCATCGGCTTACTGCCAGGTACAAAAACTGGTACAATGTCAGAGAGCAGGTTCTCTTTCGAAGCACGGTCAGCAAGCATATGTGAACGAATGGCAAATTCATCTTGCTCACTGAAATCCAGAATGGAAAAGAAAATAACTGCCCTAAAAGTTTATTCATTTGAATGATTGTCCTGTTAAGACAAAGTTTTGTAATGTAAACTGAATACTTCCGCATCATAACTAAAATGATAAAATGGTTTATTTCGAATACTTACTTTATACCTCTTACTGATTATTTGATACACAATACTTCGCTCTCAAAGAAGACAATTTATTCTCAAAGCTTACTTAGTTAGCTTAAAAGACAATTACCAACCGTCTAGATACGCCAAATGCTGCAGCTAGTCGATCACCGCTATGTCCCATGGTTTCACCAGTCGTAAATTCAGCAACAGCTGGTAATTCAGGTGAGAAGAAGTTTAATGCTATTTTCCTTATTGCTGTCAACTTGTCAGAAAACTTCTTTGCTTTATCTAGAGAAAGAAATGCTGAACGTACCTAAAAAGCAAATCTATTAAAAGAAAATTCCATCAAGAATGGCTCATCTTTTGGATTAAACAAGTAAATGTACAAATAAGAAATATGGATAATAAAAACAAATAAATATACTTTTCGATTATATCGAATTGGGACATCGGAAAGTAATTCAACGCCACCAGCGATACCCGCATTACAATAACCTGCCGAAAGCATATTCATAACATCAGTTATTGCAACATTTGACGAAATACAAGCCAGTGTAACTGTATGCGCCGGTATCTGAATTAATCCAAAAATAAAGTCTATTGAAACTGAAATGAAAGTAGTAACGACATAGCAACAGTGTCGAAACAACCTTATTTTTTAAAGCTACATAAGTAATGAAACATACATTTTTAGAAAATCCTGCCATTAACGCAGCTTCCCGTGCCACATTACTCGTTTTATATTCCTGTATCACAGTACCACACACAATATGCCCCACATCATGTATATTCACTTTCGCCCGATCCATTAATGCTGCAAAATGAAGATTTTTCCGATATTCAAAGTACTTTCAGACGACGAAGAATACTTTTGTATACTGATACATACTCCACACGTGTGATTGAAGTGGTCAAAATAGCTCTTTGTGGGCATCTCAACGACTCAACATTATCGAACTGATACGAAATATTTTCTTTTGAGCATCCTTTTCCTTAAATTTATCCGAGGTCTTGTTAAATCTTCAAATAATTACAAACTAAACTTTCCCCAGAATGTAACAAAAGCTTCTCATCTGATTGAGAAACTAATAGAAGTAGAGGAAGTAATACCTAGAAGAGCAGCTCGCTGCAAATCCATAGCCATCATATTCTTAAACATCGTTCTCGATTGTAAAAATGGTGTACGTACCGCATCCACGAGAACAATATTCGGTTGATTGGGTTTGGAAAATATTTTCCTTGATATCGTAGGTGCTGTTGAGGTTAAGTAACAACATGATATTGTGTATAGCGGTTTAATTCGATTTATATTCCCCAGATTTATTAATAATGAGCGGGACATCTGCCGAAATTCTACAACAATGTGAATAACGCCCAACAGAGAAGAAATCTTAAGAATTTTTAAACAGCAAAATTAAGGTAACCACGTGTTACGTGGCAGCTACTTCACCTCCCCCCCCCCCCCCCCGTGATTTACTGAAGTGTCGGAATGTCTATTTAATTGAAAATCATTTATAGTGAAAATGAAAACAATTATTACCGATTCCCACCATGCGATACAAAAACTAAGGACGTTTAACTGGCAACATCATACTTGTAAAAAAGACCCTTGCTTCTTGCTAAGTCCCCAATGTGTGTTAGTTTTCCCATAACTATCATGAAGAATCAGATATATCATGCCGAATCTCAATTTATACAACGCGCAAACTAAAACTACCTCCAGTCAAAAGATATGTATAACCACTGTTAAAACTATCATTCCGTACACTTTGGACTTTGTACCAAGAACTACGACCGAATCTTCAAGCATATGAAACAACTCAATGTGATTTTGAATTGAGAGAGACATGCATAGTCCAATACCAAACTTCACCTTTCTAAAAATTTTGAAGATTGACTTACAGCCTAATTTTGAAATCAAAACTGAAGCTGAAATTTCATGTTTCTTCTATTTACAAACATCTCAAAACATTTTTAAGACGGAAGGCAAAGTAGAAGGAGGAAATAATTACTGTACTTTATATATAGTGGAAAGTCCACCTGGATAGAATATTTTTAAATTTTAGAAAAAACGGGAATAAACACAGTCGTTCAAAAAAGATTTTTGAATTTTTACGATCACTAATTTGTTAAATTCACTTTTATCGGAAGCACGATAAGTCAAAAAAAGACACTGGTTTGGCCAATCACTAGGATCATTAAGACAATCGTGAGTTTAATGTACGGTTTATTAATAATCAGACCTCGGTTTTACTCCACAGTTTCATTCCTCACCAAATCGAAAATTTTGTTAAGCACTTGTTATACTGAATCAATAAACATTTTATAACGAAAAAAAAAAAAAAAAATTAAACGAATGCAATCATTCGTAACTTTTTTCTAAGTCATTTCAACATCCGCTGGGCTAATATCATGCATAGGAAGATTTCTTGGCCGCTGATCCAACATTGTCCTGAAAGAAAAAATACCATAAAAATAGAAAATTCCAAAGATTTATTCATATTTATGACTTTCCCTTAGAATTTGGAATAAGACCTTGAAAATTCCAGGATCATCTTATCTAACGTAAAATTCCAAACTAATCAACAATCACACGAAGCTTTTAATATATGATCATTTGCAATGCATCTAAATTGCTCTAGTACGCTCTAATATGAAGCAAACACATAAGTTAAGTATCATTTGATAAGTTAATGAAAAAATCGTAGACGGTTTGAGAACCTTTCGCAACCTTCCTGAGCAGCACGTTTCGCGCGTTTCCTCTTCAGCGTTTCCAATGCCTTTTGTTGAGTTTGCTTTTCATCAGAATTTCCTTCTAGATCAGCTTTTGTCACTAAGAATTTCTCGAATGACTGAAAAAAAAAACTGTTTTTGTGAAAATGAATAAGGATAAAAAAGTTCATGAAATTTCTCAAATTTTTGAAACCCTTTGTAAAACGAACTCCGATCATAAGAGTTGGAGTTCTTATGCATGATGCTAAAAAGCTGGTATGTGTTCCCAAAAAATGCATGAGCTGATGAAGTCCTTGTTCCAACACCTGAAAAGCTAGTAATATTAAAAGTTAGATTTTACCTAACCAAAGGTTGGCATTAACTATGAAGTAATGTCCTAGAGGGAAGATTAAAGAAGTTAATCTAACATCAAGAGATTGAATAACATAACTAAGAGTGAATAATGAAATGATTCAGACATGAGTTCTTTTGGAAAACAGGTTGGTAGCCACGTTAACTTAAAGTACTTTAGTAACAATACTCCTGCCCAAAACTGAACAATTTATACTCAGCAAGTTTATTGTCGATAACAAAATACTCTCAAAATAATACTTTGAAAAATGAGGTCGAAAACAGTGGATTATGTAATCGAAAGTTGAGTGTAGTGTGGTAAAACAAGTATAAATAACAAATGAATAAAAGGAAACAGCTGAAAAAATAAATTTGAACAACGCGAACTTTTGGTCCCACTTGGAAATTACTCGCTTGTGCCGCGACATAAAATGTTTTCAAATTTTCATTAAAAAAAGTATATTAAAACTTTAAAATATCCTCTTTAAAATTTGTAATACCTTATTATGTGGGTCCACACTAAGTGATTTATGAAAGTAGTGGACAGCTCTATCAATGTCACCAGATCGTCCTGCTGCTATTGCTAGTCCAGCATTTGGACCTAGCTTTCCCGGACACATTAGAAGTGCTTTCCTTAATTAAAAACATTATATCACACATCCACATTTAAGCACAGGTAATAGCTTGACTTTATTACTTATTATAATTTATGCTATCAGCTGGTGAAACAATAATTCATGGGAAAAATAAGACAAGCAACTCTAGAATTCTAGAAGCAAGAAGCAAGTGCAAAAATTACTGGCAATAGAATTGTTTAAAGAGTGGATCTTAAAGATCAGCAATTAATCCAGTAAGACTCTTCAGGAAAGCGAACCCTGGATAAAGCTCAAGAAGAATGCAATCATTTCAAAGAACTTACTGATGAAACTTGACCGCTTCGTCGTAAGATCCGAGTTTGCACTTTACATGTCCCAAATTATTTACAAGTGGTTCCCAAAATTCACTCAACGGTCGATTCAACAAGTCACATGCGTGAGCATGTTCATCGGTCTCGTTGTATGCTGATAGCAAAGCTTTAGTAAAAAAAGTTTCAGCATCTGAAATGGATCTAGTACTTACCAGAATTGGAAAATAGAAGTCTTTCATTTATCCTACAAACATCCTTCAACATTTCTTCCATCACTTGAACGTTTCTTTTAACTGAACTTGAAAAAACATAACAAGTATGTTCTTAACCTATTTCAAACTTCTGATAAGTATTTTATACCATGCTTCGACATTATTAATTGTTTTCGATATCCACCACAATTAACAGTTTAGGTCAAAATTTTTACGTACAATAAATGATTCATATATAATAAATGGATAACAAAATGCTTTGTCGCTTTATTCTGTACACTGCAGCTACCACTATATATTACTATGTAGACAGTATGGAATACAAGTGAATATGCGGCCTAGATCAAGAACTCAGCAAGTGCTCAAGCAGCTTGAGATACAAAACGAAGATTTTTTGTGCAACATGTAATTAAAAATCGAAATTATTCAACAACTTAATAATTAATTACAGACACGGCTTCAAACAGACAACATATTTCAAAAATTCAGTTGTTTTGAAACTATATGGATCGAAAACATACTTTTCCATTCTTTTTTCATGTAGCAGATGCAACCTTGCTCATGTAACACAAGCGCATTGTCACCAGCTATTTCAGCTGCATCCTTCAAAAAATCCTGCGCCAATTTTGTATTATTTGCATAAGCATATTCGAGTCCTATATATAACAGCGGTTCGAAGCTACCTTCCAGCACTCGTGATGCCTGAAATATATAAGGTTTATGAATTCTTAATTATTCAATTGAACCACTTACTCTTAATAATTTCTAGTACAAGACTTAATTTCCCATCGAAGAAGATAGCTTCCTATATTTTACATAAGAAGATAATATGTTAAATCGAATAAAATGCTTCATTTCAAAATTTTTCTTCCAAATGGTCTATTTCAAATAATTTAAAATACTTCAGAACCCACTTCAAATAACTTACTCTTAAATAGCAATTCATCGCTTGCTCATGTTCTGATTCTGCAGTAAGTGCATGTCCAAATGCTAACCAACCCTCACCGAATGCACAGTTCATCGATGTACACTTATCTGAAACAGCTGATTTTAAAAAGACTTCATCGTTTTCTCGACAGATAATTATCTGTCACTATGAATTTTGCAGAAGCGAACATGTTGAAAAAAACATGTTCATGTTTAGATTCTACAAAATCAGAACGATGCAAAAATCGAAATCGGCTTAAACACTTGAAAAGAATACTAAAACAGTAAACTGCCAAAATCAATAATATGAAATTAAAAACCTAATTGGTTACAACCAAAATTAAACAGTTTATAATAAAATTTAAAACTTACTAAAAAAATTTTTTGCCGCTGACAGCTGTCCAATAGAATAGTAATAACAACCAACGGTATACCAACTAACTTCATTATCTGGTTGACAATCGACCAGTTGATGTGCTAGTACAAAGAGATTTTCGAATTTCCGCAACTGTACCAAAGTTGCAATATGAATTAACAAACAATCCTAAAGCTGGAAATCTTGCAGATAACAATGAACATATGCAATGGTTTCAAAGCAATACTGACACAATATATAATAAATAATCCAACGGCGGAAAGTTAAACATAACAAGAATTACAACGAAATAAGAAAGTAAACAATGACAAAGAATTTACTAGATTCATGTTCATCAGTTATTACTATTTCAACATTAGTTTGGAATACATTATCATGCTACTTCTATTAAACGTTTTCATTTTTCGCATGAGCAAAAATTTGAAACCTGAAACATGCCAGCCTCATTCAAAATTTCATTCGTAATATTATAAGCTCCGGTGAGATCCCCAGCTTGATATAAATGTGAAGCTCGCGCAGTAAGAATTGACAAATCCGTTATCAAAGCTTCATTTATTAAGGCATCCGAATTCAGCTACAAAAAACAAACGAATCCAATAACAATGAAATGAAAAAAAAAAGCATGAAATAAAACCAAAAGTTCTTAGTAACAAGATTATTTTCTAAACTTGCATTTTTACTCCCTTGAGAAAAATAATGATTTCGAAGAGCTACAACCATACTGTTTTTATCTTCAGATCTGAAAAAATATTGGTAAATGAGCTTCCAAAGTTTTTGTGAACATTCTCAAAAACTACTAATGAACAGAATAAATAAATCAGTATGAAGAAGTGAAGCATTCAAGAAGTGTTTACTAAATCACTGACCTTTCAATCAGTTCTTCAAAGCGCTGTTTTGAATAAAGTCGATATTTTTGGATAAGCTCGAATGCTTCTATACAAGAATCATCCTTATAAACGGCTCCTTGCAAACAAGAGAATGCTGCACGACGATTCTGAGTCATCAGATAAGCTTTTCCTAACAAAAGCAGTAGTCCTGCTTCTACCTATGTATTAACAAAAAGAAAAAATTTGAAGAAACTATTTTGTTGTAAGAGATGTATCAAAAATATTCCTGAAAAGATTGCTAACCCTATAAAATTTCAGTTAAAAACGGAAATCTTTATCATGTGGCAGTATTAGCCCTAAAAATATCACCTGCAAATCTTCTGATATTTTATCAAGCGCAATCATTTCTTCAGAACTTGGAAGGAAAGACTTCGGTCTGGACAGCTGAAGCATATGAGGCATAATAGAAAAAACGAGGTCGTGGCATCGATCCTTCAAAAAAGTTGAATTTATAACTTTCGAAAGAATTTTCACGAAGAGTGATCTTGTAAAGGAAAAACAGGAATTATCATTCACGGAGACTGATTTCGTTTTATAAACTGTGTCATCGAAATATGAAGACTTACGAGACAAAAAATACGAAAATGACTCACCCCTGTACCTAGTTTTAACTTGAGTATGTCAACAAATAATTTCTTTTTGTAAAGTGCATTTACGTAAAAATAAGCGAAGAACATATGCTTCATAATAAGCTCATGACGATCACAATAAGCCATCAAACGTGTCCATTCTCCAGCAGCTGCCAAGACCTTAAAAAATTTATATAGTTAAAGTTTCTGCATTTAAAGCAAATTTAAACAGAAAAATAATACATTTAACTTGATATAATATGCCCAACTACCAAACAAGAAATTCCAAAATTTGTTGACAGTCGTAACTATGCTTTCCATTATAATTCAAAACTTCACTACAAACTTCAAACTCACACAAATGCTTTTGATCTTGGAAAGATTTATTTATCTGAGTTGCCCACTTATCTAGTATAAAGAATGATATAAAAAATTTGAAGATTTTATAGCTGAAAACATTATGGATAGCTCCATAAAAGAATAATATTGAAGAATGAGATCTCAATGCTAAAATGAAATTATGAGATCCAGAAAAAGATAAAGTATAATGAATAAAAATTTGCACCAAATATTTTTCACATACTTTAATAAACCGAGCCATATCAACGAATGATGGTTGCGACCCATTTTTCCGACATAATGCTAATTGCTTGTCTGCCCAAAATAATGCCGTTTTATATTGCGCGCTTGCTAAGTATCTCTGAATTAGACTATCAATTTCGCTTAATTCGCAATTTCCATCGCTTGTTAGAAATGCTTGAGATGAAGCATCTAACGGTGCTGAGAGTGCAGATCTGAGAAAAAATAGAGATGTCAAGAGGAAATGAATTACCAGTTAACTTTAATCAGTAATGCTACTTCTTAATGTCCTGTAAGTTCAAGAGATAAACAGAATTTTGGAGTAAAGGTTAAGAATTTTTTATAATGCTCAACAAGCATTAGATAAAATAATACGAGGTAATATATAGCAATATGTGTGGAGTGTATTCAACTTACTAAACATATAGCTTTTCTAATTTTCTTCTGTTCCTTTGTCAAACCTATTCAGAATTTGATGCTATGCAAATGAATACAGTATTTCAGTCGGTCAGGCAGATGCACGTAATTCGTTATATTTCTTCAATAATGCCACACGGAACGAGAAATATGCTTAAGAATACTAATGCAAATGTGAGAAAATAAGCTTACGTGCTACTTGTAGGCAGTGACATGGGTGTTTGCGTAAGGTCCTTAGAGGTTGATTCACGCGTAAGTGTGGGCCGTTGTTTTGCCGCGCTTCTACCCACCATTTCATGCAAGAGCTACAATGAATATTAATTAAAACACTCATCAAAACGCGTAAACTTTTAAAACTTAGAGAAAAAAGCCCCAAACATCTGTGAGGTATCAAAATCTTAAACTTCCCATTCGGGAATTTTGCGTCAAAAACAACCAAACTCCCTTTTATCTTTTCGACCCCATACAAGTGAACCCTTTTATCTTGAGACTGAAACTGCCCATACAAATGGAAGCATTTTACACCCAAGCATGTATTGCAATAATACGAAACCAAGTGTCGATATGAAAAGATGACTTGGTTTGTGCTACTTCACGTGCTAACGAACCCTTTTGTTGGAGGTCGAAGGTTGGACGCGCTGTCTGTACATGCAATGTATACATATACCGCCTGGGTCATGGCTTCAGATTTCAAATTACTTATCAGCACCTCCATATTATGCTTCACCTATTTCCTAGCAGACTTATTTTTAAGTCTCGAGAACAAAAGATTCTGCGGTGCTCTCCGCTCTTTCTGCTCGTACTGTTGAAAAGCTTATTGATTTTATTCTTTTGAACCAAAAACGGGCAAATAAAGAAACGAGAAATTAACAGCAACGAATCAGGTATCTTGAATTTCAAAGTACACCATTTAAAATATATGGGACGACGGTATATAAATTTGCAATATCCGAACTTGTCATTACAAAACATAAAAGAGAAACAGTGCTGCACATCGTAGCAAATACAATATTTCGGTGCCTTCACAAAGACAACAAACAGAATAACGAAGTAGACATATTCATTGTGAAATGATATGTGATGTAAATCCTATTTTCTGTCTTGATCAGCAAAATCAAGTAGCACAAGGGTTAGCATAACTCCCGTCGGATTTTAGAAATACATGTTTGAATAAAACGTAGGAATTCAGATTAGCAACGATGATACTAAAAAAATTGATTTTTCACGACTTTTTATAGAAAGCAGAGTTCGACATACCAATTTTTGAAACGTTTACTCAAAAAAAAAAAAAAAGAACAGAAAAAGCACATAAACAATCAAAAGGACACTCACACCGGAGTTGAGCTCCAAACCTGAAAATAAGGGGAAGTGGCTCGACTCGTCAGATCCTGAACTTCTGCTGAGGTCCAAAGCATTGACAACAGCTATTACAATATGATTTGAGTGCAATGAAAACAATTATGAGTGTTAACATTATTAATCACTATTGCTGCAACTCACGACTGATATTGGAGAAGCAGTACAATCCACAGAAAAATTCGGAAGAATTTCCAGATCACTGGCAATTTCCAATTTATCTTCATAAGTTAATGGTAGATTTTCCGTTTCAGTACCTTCATAGCCATAGATTAGTTTGAAAACATATTTGGACATTACTGTTGCAGCAAGTCTAAAATGAGTTTGGTTTAAGTATTATTTTTATAAAGGCTGAAAAAAAGATGAGAAAGTTCACCAGTTTTAAAAATAAAACCTATACCAACCTTTGTATGGGGTTGCTTACGGGCATAGCAACCAACCGTAGTTCAAGTGAGTGTGCCAATTCCATAATTTCTTTTACCTGCAGAAATAGAGTCAAAAAGAATGAAAAAATTACGAAAAATCACTGGTCGTTATAACTTCAGTTAAATATTATTTGAATTCAAAATGATATATCTACCCAGAACACTAAAACATACCTCCTCATCATCTCCAATTTCTTCCAATCTTTTTTTAATATGATGAAAATCGGTGAAAATTTGCCCTCCTGGCCCCCACGCTGGTATTTGATCACTCACCTCCTCAAACAAACCACCAAGTTCACTCAAGCACTCGTAATTATCTACAAAATAATTCAGTGAACGATATTTGAATCCCGTTCATTAATTTCACGAATGTTTACAGCCTTAATAAAAAGCACAAAAATTGACCCTTCATTACCTTAAGGATTAGTTTTTATGCTTTTTATTTCATTTTTGGAGCCATTACAGCCGAAAATAAAATAAAAAATCGAATAATAGAAAAGCCTTTTGTTTTGCATACGAAACGTGTGATTTTTTTAAAGGAATTTAAAACACCTGATATAATCATGTCGGGCGCAACTTTTTCGAAGAAAACAGAATGTGCTTCATCAAGCATGCCACCTTGCAGAGCATATAAACACATTTTAACTTCATTACCTTCCAATTTCGCTCTCATATATCTGGAACATAACAAAGAAATTCAGAAATCAAGAACTGATATGTCAACCTCGCCAATACTGTATGCATTATCTAACAAGAAGAAAATCAAAAAATTTACCTTGACCGAGCAATAACAGAATCTGGTAGAAGCGCCATTGTTGACAGTTTCATATAAGTTTCCTCATCAGCTTTATCCGCGATTCGATCACAAAGTTCGATCAAAGAATCACTTCGACTAATAATTAATTTCAAAGTACAGAATGGTACTGAATATGTCACTTTCAGCTTAATACTTATTAACAATGACAGACTTACCAAGAACTGTTTGACATCGAGTATAAATTTTACCGATAAAACGTACCTTTGCAAATCAGAAATATGCATTAGTACAATTGCAGCGAGATGGTACAATTGCATTTGACAAAGTTGTTCAGCATATCGAATATGAAGTACATGTTCAACAGATTCTGACGGATGTTCAAATCTCAAAATTCGTAAAATAAACCACAAATGCCAGCTGCAAACATTATTTTTCTAGAAAAAAAAGCGAGCGAAATAAAAAGAGAAAAATCAGGAAATCATCAAATGATAAACCCAAACTAAGGATTCCCTGCAAAGAAGTCTTTCTAACTCTTCTGTCTATGTTTGATAATTCGATTTTCTCACAAACTTCCTTCTTTTTTCAGTACTAAGTCTTTGTATTCATTTTATCATCTGTAGAAAATCTTAAAACCAAATTACTTCCGAAGTGATAGAACATTCAACTTATTCTTAAAATTCAAAATACAATGACCGTTACAAACCATAAATGATAATCCATAGGATGTAAAGCAGTGCAGTCAGGCTCCAGAACAACTTCCATAGACTGACTGGGATCACAAGCTAACTGAATAAGTTTAAAAAATATATTGCATTTCAAAGTATGCTCTACTTCCCGTGCCTTCAAATCGTTTTCGAAAGCATGCAAAACACATTTTAACGAAGCATCAAATGGATCAAAATAGGAAACGAATGTATATAATGCCTGCAATAAAAGACAACATTTTTTGCATAATACAAAGAAAATAAATAGTAGAAAAGATGTTCGCTATTCAAGGACAAAATTAACCGCGCTTTTCGCACTGAGATTCATTATTAGTTGTCTTTGCAATTTTTAAGCTAGTGAAGGTCATAACAAGCTTCGATAAGAATTCGGTGAAAAAGAAAAAATAGATGTAGAAAGCAAAATGACTAGAATTTTAAAAATGGCATGCCAGCTTACTTTTAATCCATCCAAACCATCATTCACAAAGAACATTCTGCCATTTATTTCAGCTTGCATTTCTCCTGCCATCAGAAGATAAATTTTCAGCAGATTCTCGTCAATGAATTTGCACTCCTTTGTTTCTTTCCAATGTTCAATCGAAAATAAAAAAACAATGCTAAGGGTTTATATAGAAATAAAGCGTTGTACAGCAGAACTATCAAATTCTCAACTGTTACTTAATAAGTTATTAAATGTACTTTATTAAATATATCGTTTCATTTTCAGTAAACATATGCTTCTTGCCGAATTTAATCTCGATGATATTAAAAAATAGTATGCAATTGGAACAGTTTAAGAAAAAAATAGATCTATTACAACTAAAACAAATATGAACCTGGTTTTTGTAAGCCGTCCTGTCACTATACTTAAATACTGAAAGTCCGCACGCAAGATGAGGATAATTGCTATCGATAGCTTCCTCTACTGCAGCTTCCAATTCACCTATCAAGATTAAGTGAAGAATTTTAGCAAAACCGGATGGTGATGGCTTCCCATGCTGTTCAACAGTTGCCAGATACTTCTGTAGCCATTTTGCAACCTCTTCACGGCGATTTAACATTTTGGTGTAACTGGTGCTAGCTGAAAATCGTATAGAATATGTTGAAACAATTTAAAAACATTGACTTTGTTTAGATTTCGATTCGATCAATGAAAAAAAAAAAAGGTGATTAGTTTAAAGCCAGACAAAGACATAGTAATAGGGCAGAAATACCTGTAATTTGAGAGCCAAAAAGAGCATCACATAATTCAAAAACATTCGAATCATGTGCCATGCCGTTAAGTTTCGATGTCGTCAAGGAAGAACTTATTAAATCGGGAAACTCCTACAAGGATATCTAATTATGACACGGGAACTGTATTCCGCCGTAAATTTCTGCGATCAGAACTCAGCAAACTATTTTTAAAAACACGTCAGGAATTTATTCAAGTATCAAAAATCAAAGAAAAATTTCAACGCATTAAATTATATTATCAACTTCGAAAAAAAAGTTCGAAAAATGAGCTTACTCCATCTGGTTTTCTTTGTGAAACATTCTGGAAAACCAAATTCTCGGTTTCCTCATTATTTACTACTTTACTCATCAAGCTGATTTTTTGGAACAGATCGATAATATATTCCTACAATGACCCAAAACAACAAATGAACTCATATTAGATCCGTGTAACCAAAAAAGTGGACAAGTAACTTAATATTTGTGACCAGAGCTGTGAAAATAGAATAATCCAAAAAAGTAAATGAAAGTAAATAAATAAAATTTACGGTAGGCACTTGATCAATACACTGAAACTTAAGACATCGGACTGATACCGAATTTGGAAGATCGCTCATCCAATATACTCGTCCTGCAACGGAAGAATTTCATCCTTATAAAATTCGACTTTCAATCTTACTAAAATAAAGTATCATGCTAAACAGGCGTATTTCAATGCTTCAGTAATATACTATAAAAACTGGCAAACGATAAATGTCAGTTTGTAAAACCTTTTACGATTTCGCGCAAATTAAAAAGAAAGCATAGTGAGTAAGGATTTTAAAGGTTCTTTCTTAGACTTAGACAGTATTATCAGCAATATAAAACAACTGATTGCAGACACTCGTTTGTGAGGGCTAAGGAAATACACTTTGCTCATAGAATATGCTGAAGTTTGTTCATAGAATATACAGAAATCTTAACAGAGCTTAAATTCTTTTTTTTTTTTTTTTTTGATAAATATATATCTATGTTGTATAAAATTAAAGCTTCTCTGATCTTAAATTTATCACCAACTATTATATATATATATATATATATATATATATATATATATATATATATATATATATATATATATATATATATATATCACTTTGAAATAGTCTTTGATTATATGACCTTATTAATTTTAAATTCTGAAAAAAAAAAAAAAAAAAAAAACTAACCATGATTCCAACTTACACGTCCACATCTACCATTCATTAATGAGCCGTCTATAAAGGTACCGGTTCTTTTAGCTATTCTCATTACTACTTGTTCGCCTTCTTTAAAATAATTTTTTATCTCATTAACCGGATCAGTAAGAAACATCTGCGTCTGGTACATGTCATCATCGTGTCCTTCTGCATCAATTAGAGTAGAATCACTCACCAAATCATCTACAAAATTATAATTTTTAAAAGTACAACAAATGGTGAATGACGTTAAACCACAAGTTAAAACTAGACGATATAAAAATCTTAAGCTTTTTTGAACTTTGTTTTCATGAATTTTTAACAAATACATTATTGCCACAGTAAAGGGACACAAATTAAAATGAAACCAGGATGAATCTAAAACAAACCTAGAACTGTCTTATTGTCAAAAAGTTCCATTTTATGTTCCGCTTCTGACATTATGTTTGGCTGAGTAGAGTGATGCTCAACATGTGTATGGACGTTCTGCTCGGGAAATGATTTTCTATAACCTTAAATTCACGAACTGAAAAGTATCAATAGAGAAATGAATTCCTATAAATAAAAAAATATTAAAAAAAAAGTGTTATACCATTGATTCCACCCAATCCGCGTACAAAAAGCATTGAATTAGTTTGTTTTAAGCCTTCGTGACAGTCCTGAAATATGCTACATTAAGTTTATACCAACGATGTAACTTCCTATGAAAGCCATTGAAATTTCACTATGTGAATCAGGATCTGATTAAGTAAATTAAGTCCATATTCTCAGCATACACTATAGCAGTATCGATCAGCATTTGAGAAATAACACATTTAGACCGCTGTATTCCACATTTTACTAAACGAAGTTTTATGCAAAAATTTTCTTTATGTAAAAAGCAACGAGTAGTTCATTATAAGTTGAACCAACATAAATCAAAGCAAAGTCACCATCTCTTTCATTTTTTTCTTTTTTTGTTTTGGTTTTTAAAATTAACTCACTTGGGAACGATCAGTTGTAGAATCACTTGACACCACTGAGAAGATGTCATGTTCATGAGCAACCTTCAGTTTCGGTAATTTGGCGCGTTGCACAGCATTCTGGATTCTACTAGCTTTGAAGGCCATTTTTAACTGCGCCTCATCAAGCATATCATCGTCATCATCGTCCTTAACAATCCGGAATGTTTTGAATTTAGATTAAAATTGAAGGAAGATTTGATAACTTACAAAAGTCACGGTTGGCAGCAGCATTTTAGCTCTTCTTATAATTAAGTTTAAATGAACAGAATGCAATTTAAGAACAAAATTGACCGTTAATCCGTATTTGGTAAAGTGTGGCACTGTGAAAACCCAAGTGCCTGTTTCAGGACGATAATCTTTGAATTTTGCTCCCATTTTTGATGAAGCACGTTCTAGTTTTGCTCGATAGCCCAATTCTTCTAGCCGAAGAGGATCCTTCAAAATAAATTTTATGATTTATGTTGGTTGTTGAAAATTTTCTCAGAAACAAATTCATGCACTCTTTGTTTTTCTGTGTAGAGCAAAATTAAACGAAGATCATCAAAACATACCACGATATACTCCTTTGTTTTCTTATCGCGAGGCCAAACTCGGTCCAAACTAACTTCTGCAAACCGATTTAATTCCATTCCAACTGGTGGTTTACAATTATCATCAGGATAAACAATCACTTCGTGTTGACGGAAATGTACTACCTGAAACAAAGCTGACGGAAACAAATCTTTTTTCTGAATCACCTGAGTGCGTTGAAAAAATAATGAAAAGTCGAAACCTTATCCAAATTAACATTCTGCAAGTCAAATGGTCCGGGCCAGAAAACACTTCCGAAAGCCAGTCGACGTACTGTGAAGCCACTTTCAATATGACAGATACCGTTATTCTTCAGTGCCATTTCTGCCAGTTCCTCTAGAGATGGTTCGCATTCATAATCTTGCCTGTAATCAAAACTTCAGCTACTAATAAAGAGCTCTAAATATTTAGAGCAAGCTATAGACAGTATTAGAGAGATTTTGCATGCTGTACTTTTATTTTAGAAGTGCTGTTCATCTATACATTAAACTGAAAAAATCAAAGTACTGTGGATTCTAAAAAAGAAATGAAAGGAACTTACCTTGTTAAAACTATGCCTGCTGGATGAATACTACGTACCGAAACATTTTCAGAAGAGGCATTGGCAGTACTCTTGTTAGTCATATTCAGTGAATTACTAATGCTCTCATCCTCGGAATAAGTCTAAATTGATAGTTAACAAAAATAGTTATTCTCTATCTATCCACAGAAATATGATGACGTATTTACTGTCTAATTTAGAAAATTTTCAGAGTGAACACATAGAATATACCAATTACATACTGATAACCACCAGTTATAGTTACATGTTGACTAGTCCGAAACGAACTAGAAACCCGATTTTTAGACTTTCTCATAATTATTGATGTGCTTTCAACTTACATGTAACAATTAATATCAGCGGACAATATGGCCCGAAAATAACTGAATGATTTCACAACTGCATTCTATTAAGAAAAATGAATAGCAGCATTTGAGTTACAGAAAGATGCACAAATAGTCCTGATCACTTTAATAACTAATAAATAAATAAATAATATGATTAAAATAAACCAATGGCGGAGGAAATTCAGCAGGCCGCTGTAAGGAAGAGTGAGAATTGACAGTTGGTCGTCCTTCTTCAACTGTTGTTTTGTTTATTGATAAACTTTCCGAAGGTGGCAACATGAATGAAACGCCTATTTTCTGTCCCGTTGTTGTCAACTCGGTAGTAACTGACCGCTACAAGTTTTGCAAGGATATCAGGCTAGTAAATCTTGATTTTTCTTTTAATTTATAACATCTATCTCAAAACAAAAACTTGCAGTATCTATCTTTGAAACTGCTCCAACTCGTGCATTATCGGTCGCTTCATTATCTCCACTAATTTGCGCCGCTGGTGGTGAAAAAGTTGCTGAATTGGTAGAATTTCGTCGATTCTCCTGCTGTAAATAATTCCATTCCCTTGTTTTCAGTAATTATTTATTGCTTTACAATAAGATGAATTATGGCTTTATAAGATGTGATAATCGTAATAATCAATGTGACATCATATTCATATCCATAGAATAAAAAGATTATTGAATTTTTATCATACCACATATTTATGAAGAACACTGAGATCAAGTCGTTTCACATTCGAGTTATACTTTGACTTCAATGACTGACTAGTATTTATTCCTAGAAAACTCGAAGGATCTACTGATGAAGATGAACCATTGGTACCACACGACCTGAAAGGTCATGTTTCGAGCAATTTGAAATTCTATGAATTCCAACTCTGACAACTTCAATTTAAATAAAAGGAAAGTATTTGGATATATTAATAGTATTTATTCTGTGATCTAAATGTCGTCGCTATAAAGAACTTTATTATAGACTACCACAGCAAGAAAAAATACCTATTAATTGTGTTATCATGATTCAACGATGTGTTCATCCTATTAGTTCCTCTGAGACCAGGTGGCAAAAACATGGAGTGATATGTAAAATCGCCAATACTATCTCGGGATTTGGCTGAAGGTTTGATACGTGATGCAGCAGCAGGTATTGAACCCAGTGCAAGTGGTCCACTCGGTGTTGTTGTCGTCACTGCACCTGCTTCTTTCTTTGAAGCCAAAAATCGAATTTGTCGTTCGATGCTATAAATAATAATTTACTTTCTCCATAAGTCAAGAAATAATCAAAAATAAGAAAAGGAATACGGAAAAAAGTTTGTCACGAACATTTTTGTATAAAAAATAATAGTATCGATAATCAGTTTGTGACATATAATTTCGTATGCATAAACAAATATTTAACAAATCGGAAAAAAATACTACTTTAAATTATATGAATCGTACTTACAAATACAGGAAATGAAAGGAAAAAGAAAATATAAACACTTCATTTAACCTGACTGGATTAGGAATATTTGATTTCTCTTGTGATTCAGTCGTTAAAAGTTTTAACAACGGATTATCACCGTAAGGACTTGATGCCAACTGTGCTTCAATTACTGCTTTCTCAATTTGCCACTGATTAAAATCGGCACCCAAAACGATGGGTACCGCTGACGATACACTGCTACCTGCTACTTGATACGCAGAACCGAAAACTGCAAAACATCGGAAATTTTAATTTCGTTTTTACAAATTAGTAGAAAAACCTTATATATGAGTATGAATCTCACCAGGTTGCGTCGATGCAGAACCAAATAAGGAATTAGTTGGTTTCGCTGCAGATGAGCTGAATAGTGACGGTGCTGAGGAAGGAGCGGCTTGTCCAAAAAGACCACCAAAAGACAAAAAATATTAAAGCAGAAAGTTAAAAAACTTAAAAATTTCGACTGCACAAAACAATAATTTATTCTCAGAGTCAATAAAATGGCATTTTGTATTATATAGTACCTGTATTTGAACCAAATAATCCACCAGCCGTTGGCTTAGACCCAAAAAGTCCACCCGCTGATTGATTCCCTGGAAAAGAGCATATTTTTCTTTAAATCTCATCAACATAGAAAATAAAATTTCTAAATCTCTGAATTTATTTAAGAATCTTAACAGTAGCTATTAATATATACCAAAGGGTGAAGCTGTGGACGTAGATGCACCGAAAGCACCAAAACTAGAAGTAGACGGTTTAGCACCAAAAAGATTTGTCGAAGTAGTCGATACTGAAGGTTGCTGAAATCACTGAATAGTGAATTAAAAATGAATTTACAGTGTACTGCATAGAAGTAAATAACATAAGATTCTTCCTAAACATTTATTAAATGAAGTTAATAAACTCAAGGAAAACCTTGCATTCAGTAGGATGAAATTTATACAAATCACAATTTTAAAACAACAGAATGAAATATTTTCTCACCGTGCTGTTACCAAATGTAAATGGGTTTGACGAGGATGTAGCAGTGCTAAAAGCTGGTCCACTAAAAAGTGACGAACTCTGAGTACCAAAACCCTGGAATTATCTAAGCAAAAATTCTTAAATAAAAATGAAATAAACAACGAAACATAATCAGAATTAAATTCTTGGAAGCAAAAGAATGAGGAGTAAAGAGAAGTTGCATAAATTTATAATTGAACTTTATTTAAGCAAGTGGTCGTGCTTGCTGTGTTGTAATTATACTTAGCTTTGGTCAGTTTTAGAAAAATTTTTAGCAAGATATGAAAAACTAAATTACAAATGAAAATGGCAAGACTATATAAAACTAGGATTAATGGATAATAAATGCAACAAGGGAGTACTTAACTATGATAAAAAACGAACAGATCTTAACGATACATTGCTTCAAGTCTTTCGCAAATAAGTATTCGTAGCATTTAGTCAAATTCATCATATGACTTTAACACCAAAATATTCTAAAGAAGGATGCCTAGGTTCTGAACAAAATTATCGTTTATAGTACTGCAATTATTACAGTTAAAAGAGTATTCTTGTTGACGGAAACAAATTAAAAGTAGTGGGAAACCAAAACAAGAGCAGATAAAAAGCAAACGAATCAAACCGTCGTTGATTTAGTGCCAAATAATCCTGTACTGGTCTGAGTCTGTCCAAATGGTGATGTTGTGGAGGAAGAACCAAACAGTCCTCCAGTTGCTGGTTTATTGCCGAAAATCGATGTGGCAGTTGTTGGAGTTCCAAACAGCAAAGATGAGGTCGTGGTTGTAGCACCAAAACCAGTCGAGGCTAAGAAGAAAGTTTATTATAAATTACCACTAAAATAAAGTCGTTTGTGAACTCACTTTGCTTAATTAAGTATTACGCATTTGTGTAACTGACGAGAAATCAGATCTCTCATTGAGATACTTAAAGCATTAACTACCGAATGTTAGTAAAAAAATAAACTGGATGCTAATCAAAATAAAAGAACTCACAGCTTCCAAACAGTGGTTTACTTTGTCCAAAAACTGAAGATTGTGCTGTAGTAGTGCTAGAACCAAACAACGAGGAAGATGGTTGTGAAGTTTGACCGAATACCAAACCACCACTCTGAGGGCCTTTTCTATTCGCTAAGTAATCTTCACATCTCAGCTCCTATGTAAATTATAAATCGGAATATTCAATTTCTATTCATTTTAACTTAATTTCTATACATTTTACTTTGATTACTCTTCAAAATAGATACGCATGTTATGCTGCAGAATCTCCACGTATGTTCTAAAATCAATGTAATGATGTCGACAAATGTATAAGAATGAATGGGTCGAGAACAAAAGTATCTTCATTAGCGTTTGAAAACCAAAAAAGCACTAAATATAGACCTCCAAACTTTTAGTTTCATACTGTTTCATGGCAGTGATGCACATGTGTTTCGTACTGATCGTTTGATTTGTACCATTACGAAGCATAGTATCTGTGGATGTGGGAGGTTCAAATTTAAGAGTTGTGCCCGATATATTTGATGCTGCAATAATTCTAGCAACTTTTTAAGGATAACAAACGCACATCAAGTTTCTCCGGCTCCTGGAGATAAAAGTTAAATAAATGGCTAATAATTAAAAGGCTAATAATTAAATGATCCCATACTTCCGAAACTTGATCCGAAAACACCGCCAGTCTGTTGTGTCGACTGAGCCGAACCAAACAGTGATGTGGTACCAGCGAAACTCGTCGATTGCGTTGTTGACGATGCACCAAAAAGTGGTTTTGATTGACCAAATATTGATGTTGAAGCAGAGGAAGCCGGTTGCGCACTTCCTAAAACTGTTTTAATTCAGGAGATTAACATATCTTATATATGAATCAAGTTTAATTTCATTTCATAACTTTAAAACTTTTTTTGGTTTTTTTTTTCTTTTTTTTTTTTTTAGACCTAATGAAATCAACCGGACCGAAAAGTGATGTCGACTGTCCAGGAGAACCGAAAATAGATTTCTGTCCGAATAAGCCCGTACTCTGGGTGGTTGTCTGCGTCCCAAATCCTGTTGTTGGTCGATTAGTGGATGACCCAAACAACGAGCTACCTGCTACAATGAGAATATTGGATTACAATATTAGCAATATAATGCACAGAAGATACAACTTCAGCAATATAAAGTACTTGTTCACTTAACAAGAGGATTTATAAGATTGAAACATGCTGATAAAGTATTTATAGAAAATTAGTGTCAAACAGAAACAGGGCTAAAGAAACACTGTGTCAGCACAGGTAGCCTTTATTCCAATTGGCATCATCTTTTTGATTTCTCCCGAAAAGACAATGATAGTAAGTTTCCTCAGGAAAATGGAATTTCGAAAATCGGATGGAACTTACCACCAAATGCAGATGTATTGGATGAACCGAAAGGTGATTTACCAAACATTTCGGAATGAACGAATACTGCACAGTGGAAATGGTCTACGATCAGTGTGTATTGAAACACGGGCAACACAAACCTGGAAAGATAGCAAGATAATCACTGCAGAACCCACTACAAGTGACCTTTAACCTAAGAAGCACATGAGATAGAGCTCCTCCTCCGCATCCCAAACATTCACCAATAATCTTAACAAAAATATGAAATGTTGACAGAGTGCCAAAATGAACCTCTTCGCGCCAATTTAAGTGATTACAAATACGATGTACTTGCAGTAGCGACATCCGTATTGTTTCTGTAGTCAATAGTCAATGGCCTTGTAATCCTTGCAATTGCCTTATTTTATTCTCACAAATGAGCTAACCATCCGGTTTACCGGTTTACCGGTTTATCGTACTAACACATCCACAGCTATATGTGTGTTTTATGCGGAATAGATCTGGGTATATTCGAATTTGCATGAATTTGGTAAGTTACTCTGATCTTTTTTATATTTATTTTAGAGATTGGATTATACTCAACTTTATGATTAGTTACTAAATAATATATACAAAAGATGTTTAAGAAATAATATCGATTAGCTGATCGCCCGATCTGTTAGCTTTTAAATTTCCAACACTTTTTTTAAAAATTTCCTTGTTGCAAAAGAAAATCATATATAATTCTTAATCCTTATTTAAACCAATGCTTAAGATTTTTTTATAAAACGAATCAAATATAATTTAAATTTATCGTTTTCCAGAGCTTTTTTATGCATCTTCAATTAAGTGACCATTATTGCCACTCAATTTTGTTAGTTTAAGTTCATTTTACATTTTATTTGCGCATGCAATGTTGTGAAATGGCTTACAATTATTCCTTAGCAAACTTCAATTTTCAAAATAATTAATAGTTTTATAGGATTCCGGGCTAAGAATAAAACTATATTTTGAATAACAAAAATTAAAACATCTGCTGAGATTAAGAATCTATGCAAAAGCTACAAGTTGTTAAGCCATTTTTTTAGAAAATATTTTTGCATATGGACAAAATTCTTATTCAAAATTTTTCTGTAAAGCGGGAAAGCATGGATAAAGTTTTCTTTTGAAAAGTTTTTCGACATCTAGGATGAGATATCAACTCAAATTGGCAAAGAAATTGGTTACGAAATATGTTAAAATCTGTTTTAATCATATCAAAAGCAGCAATAAAATTTGAAAAACATTGTTCAAATTATTTGTGGATGTACAGGAAAAGCAGCTGAGAATTGTGTATTAAGGTGCAAATATGCAATAGTTTATTATTATCACTATTTATTGTTAATCGTAACTGATTTGTTTCATTTGATTTATGAAACTTCGACAGACTTTTTCTGGATCCGCTTCTATCTGTATACGTATTGGATAGCTGTCACATAAAACAGTACGAAATGGTGGTTCCCAAATATCTTCCGGCCGACGAAACCGGACGTAGTCTGAAATTTCAAATCTTTCATCAATAAAGGAATTTAAAATACACTAATTATGCTAACCTTCCTGATATGGAATAGCTATGTTCTTTTATGGTCTTATGATATTTTGAATTCTTCTGGATAATGTGTTTTAACAACACTGAAATGTATGTAAGGGGATTAACTTTTTAAATGGAATGTTCAAAGTATCATTTCCATCCAGTGCGACTTGAATAAATATACGCTAGTGTAGAGGAATTTATTGAAATAGTTAACTTTCAGTTACTTTACTATTAGAATAACTAATTCTAAAACCATATTTCTTTTTATACTTTTTTTAAAAATGAAATTACTTCCACTTCCGAAAATATATGCATCGGTAACAGCAGCTAATGCCATAAACAGAAAGGCATAAAATGTGATAAAGAGATTTATGATGGTCCGATTTTGCCACATCATTGTATTTCCACCTGAAACCTTGGAAAATTACTTTTTATGACAACAAAATCATGAACCTAAATTGCTAAAGAATAGGCGTCGCCTCAAAAAACTTTGTTATTCTGAACAACAATTGTCTTTCAATCTAATTTTATACCAGCATAGTAGGAAAGATAGGAAAGGTCGAGATGATGCACGCCTCGTTTACTTCTTTATGTAACGCATTCTCTGCAAGCATGGGGTTAGTTCGAAACATTTAATTTTTAATAACTTTAATTGATCTACAGGGGTAAAAGATTCTTTTGTCATTTCCTCTTTATCTTTTTCTAATTCTCTGTAGTCTTACTCAATTAGTTATTAAAATTCATGAAGCTAATAAAACTCTTAAAATAATGTCAAATTTACGTGATATGCGAAGCAATCTAAAAATAGAGAAACAGTATTGTCAAATTTGTTTGAATAATATCAGATAATCACCAAATTAATTACATCAAAATCATTTCGTTTAGTTGATAATTCTATCAAATCACTTCTTAATAAATATCCATAAACTAAGTTGCCTTATATTTATTCTCCGATTTATTCTAGTATCAAAAATGTTCCAACTGCAAGGAAATTTTAGGAGACTGCAAAATTCATTTGTTACTTCGATTTGCTGGCTCTCCCATAAAAGAAGCCACAAAACAAATTCTCGTCAGAATTATTCATCAAGCCAGTTTTAAATCAAAACTGAGTAATCTTATGAAAAACATTTTTATTTCCAAATTTTTTACTCCAAATGAATTGCTGTCCATACTGTAATTGTAAAGAAAAAATTTCAAAAAAAATTGAATTCAAAGGAAGCGAAAAAACTGAGAATCGAATTAGAATTTGAAATACTTGAAATTTTTTATCAAACTTTTAAAGCTTAAAATGAAGGGAAGAACGAGTGGATGCGAAATGAGAGGAAAAGAGCCTACTTCATGCTTCCTACTGAAGATTTTAAATCCACTTAAAATAAATACTGACTGGCTTTATAACCGATGTTGACATTAAACATCAGTGGTGAGAAATGATAATCGAAAATATTTCCCTCATTCGACATCAGAAAGGAGAAGAGAAAACGAACTCCTGGGAAGTAATCAGAAGTATGGACATTTCTCTAATGTATGTATGATCACTAGTTAATATTTATGAAGGAGAAGAAAGTATTCAATTTCCAACAATGATGGCAATACAAATAAATGCAATTTTTTTGGATGAAAATTGAACTTAATGATTCCTTAAATTCTATAATATGACTCGAGTCTTTAGAATTACAAAAATTGTAAATCTTTTAGCTGTGAAAAATATGCGATGAAGTTTTCATTTATTTCCACTTTTTTTAAAAAATATAGCTCGAAGTAAAGGTATAATAATTTCCATGTTAGGTCTATCTTAAATCTCTGAATTTTATTGAATAAGAATTAACGATTTTGATAATAAGGTCATATGCAATAGTGAATATCGCAAAAAACGTTCTCATAAAGTAAAGGATTAAAATTGTGGATGAGAACAGCACAACATTAAGAATTTTTGGCCTCAACAAAAAATTTTGTACTCTAAATTTTGTTGAATTTATGATAATTATTCAGAAGACTTCATTTGGATAGGAGGAGACTCAACCACTTAGAGTCATATGATTTATTATTGTTATGAGATCGACAGCAGTGATTTCAGATGTTGACAATCTCATTGTCGATTTTCAGCCGACTAGTAGTCAGTAATTGTTTATTTAATTTCCTTTACGGATTAATTTCCTCAAGATTCAGGACGTTAAGATTGAGGAATAATAAAGATTTGGAAAATTGAAAAAAGTCAATTCTAAGAGTCAAATGTCAAAATCAAACCAAGCTACACTATTATCTCAGTGTTAGTGTATCTATCTTTGTTTATACTTGTCGAGAAATCACAGGTCTTTATTTGAACGTATTTCAGTTTAGGAGTTGCTACAGACGAATGTTTTGATGAGAAGTTTGTCACACAACAACTTTGACACACAAATGTTAATCTACAGCAACAATATACTGATAATTTCGTTTTGTAGATTTGAAAATCTACGAAGAGGAAGAAATAAATAAAGATTTAAATGAATGGAGCTGGACAAGAACGTGAAGCAGCCAAGCTTGTTGATTCTCAAGAATTTCCCAACAGTAGGCGTCAGTTCCTATATAGTAAGCATTAACTTATAACAAGGAGCATGATTTATGATGAGAAGCGGACATGCCGCAAGGCAGTCAGCTGAACAAAGAACCGTTAACCTTGTCAAATTCAAGTTAGTGTGAAACCGACAAACGTCAAAGGAAGTCAATTAAATAAGGAGGTTAGTATCCTTATAAACAATCTAATTGGAAACAATTTCAACTCATATTCTGCTAATAAATTGTAACAATGCAAATAATTTCAGATACAATTGAAAGATGAATAATGTATAAATGATTTTTTATATGTGATCGTGAGATTGAACATATGTGTAAATAATGTTCGATTAAGACAATCTTTAGTCTTACAATTTAATACAATTTTATTTCCACATATATTATATTTGGTTCTTCCCGATAAGACTAACCAGTGAATTCCAAAACAATGCTAGCAAATATTTCTAATCAAATGCTCAACTATTTTTTATTGCACATATGAACACTAAATGTTGATCACTAATCTCAAATGATGCGTACTGTACTACGCTATGAATGATATCCACTTCATATATTAATTATACTTTCTTTTTGTCCTTGGATCACGTACTCTCGACTTCCGTGTTGAAATATTTGAAATGCCTATATGAGATTTATCTGAATTCATTCTAAACTGAATGAAAATTCTAAGATGAGGTGAAAAAAAAATGAATTTTAGAAATAATTATATGGGCTTTGTATGAGTCAGTAATTGAAATTGATTGTAGTCAGTAAATAAAGTTTCGTGAAAATAATATCTTTCTTCTCTTTTCATATTATAATCAAAATGGACTTTTTGGCATATGAGATTATTGGAAATACATTTCTTCTAATGAGATATTCGAGATAATTTGAAATTTCAGAAGTAAAGAATTTTTTTTTGAAAAGAGCTGAAATTGTTTGGCAAGAAAATTTGTTGTAATAAAAAACGCATTGACAGAATAAATAAAGCATCAGCTAAAATCCGAATTTTGGTGAAAAAAATGCGACAGTAATTATCTCAAAACGATCAAATGGAATGTTCTAAGTATTCAATAATAATAATGGTTAATGAGCTAAGAAAGAATGAAAGTAATGATATCAAGCCTGATATTATAGATTATCGATATAAAAGTTTTTAAATATTCTTGACCGGATGCAAGATATTTTATGATAATCATCCTTCTTAAAGTTCTTTTTCTTTTCGATAAATTTTTTTAATTTAAATTTGATAAGCAAAGTGCAGAAACTAAATAACTGAGTAAATTTTGAAAAATAAATTTTCATTTGTTATAAATGATTTATAGAAAACGATTCATTATCAAGATATTCAACAACTTCTCTAGCAATTTTATCAGATTTTCATTGGTAAACAGAATGGGATGGTTTTTGACCAGTTAGTTTTCACATTTGTAAAATTTCAATCCATTCAAAGAATTTTTGTTGTATGTTAACTATTCAAAGAATAATCAACATACAACAAAAGGCACAATTACTTCGAAATTTGGATCTTTCAAATATTTAAATGATAAAAAAAGATAATTATATTATTGGAACAAATAATTGTCAAAGTCCCAGAAGACCAGCATATTTAGAGAATGATATTTTAAGGAAATTTCAGTGATATGACTCAGCAGGACTTTTAAATTCAAAATAAATATGAAAATGTTAGGCGTAAAAGTAAATTAACATTCTTCAAGTAAGTAATTCCTATAAATGTAATTACTATAAATGCTAGTAAGTAACAAAATAAAATAATTTGGAGAGAAACGAGTAACACTATTTTATATGGAATGAGAAATGTAAGAATGATGGGGGTTCAAATCGGAGCAGTAGTGTAGTAAGTGATTTGCAAAGCTTAATATTGAAGGTTGTTTTTTTTTTATTTTTGTCAAGAATAAATTTGTTAACACAACTGTGGAAGAATCAAAAAGAATTCGATTGTAAAGGTCGAAAAATTCGGCATCACCTTTTTGTTAATTAAAAATAATTTTCTACTTTAATTTAAATGCATTTTTAACAAATTTGCATGTTAAATATTTCATTATTTATAAGAATTGATAAGGTCACTGCAGTTTTCATGCTGGTATTAAGCAGTTTGGTCGTTATATTTTTTTCGTTCGATTAAGTAGCGATTTTAAATTAGAAGCAAAAGAATCAAAAATTATGATAAGTTTAACTTCGAGATGAAGATTCTAATGGATGAAATTAAAGGATGAAAAATGAGATGCGGACCACTGTGATGGTATCAGTAGTATTGGTCGGAGTGTTAGCTCTAGCTGGAATTATCAGTTGTATGATAATAAAACGTCGAAGGAAGGGAATGGAAGGAATAGAAGCGGTTAGCCATTTTAAAGTTTTTTTTATCCATTTTATGTTTTATTAAATGAAAATTAATAGCATATGTATTGATTTCTTTCATCTATGATTATAAATTTCATTAAGTAAATACTTGTTTGTGTTAACATAACAGCGAACATTATTTATTGCAACTAATTTGGTTTACACTATATTAATGAAGGCCTTTTTAGATACAGAGATGTGAAGCATTGCAGAAATATCTTGAAACGGGTGTTGAAATTGTAATGTTTATCATTTTTTAAAGCCATTTTAAATCTTGTAAAATAAATTTGAAATTTGAAAGTCAAAATTTTGCAATGATATGAATGAATTATTCAGGATCAAGGAACGATGAATGTAAATGTGGACCCTAGAATGCGCCAAAAATTAATGTCAACAAGGTCACGTCACCGAAAAGAACGTATCAGTCTGCCTTTAAATTCGAGAAGGTTAAACTGAAGTTGAAGTTGAATTAAAAGCATCTTCTACTTATCATTTAACTTTATCACTTCTTTTGCACAAGTACTTTACTCTTTTTAGATTTCGATTCAGCAAATTTCAAAGTTCGGGACAACAAAGCACTAATATTAATGTCAATAATGAAATAGGTTTGTCCGTTTTCATAAGTGAACCCTATTTCTAGCTATTTTAAATCAGGCTGTTTCTTGACAATTACCTTGAATCTAGAGTTAACCGAGACTTCTATATTCACATTTTGAGAAATTTTTCATACAAAATAAATTATGCCAACAGTATCAACAACTTCTGATGCTGATAATTTGACATGTCGCTTTGTTGATAGTTCACTTCGAATGAAATGATTTCAAATAAGTGCTTCAGACAATCTGTCGGAAAATAAGTGTTGAGCGAAGTTAAAAATGAATAACAGTAGTTCTTCATGAACTAGAATAGATTCAGTTGGTGACCTTTTTGTCGGCATATCTTTAATCCTTTCATTATATCATACTTTACAATACTGACATAAATAATATGTAAGGAAATCCGACATAAAAATTGAGATAAGCAATGTTTTTGTACATCTTATTACATTCTTAAAAAAACTTAGAAAAACATTATTAAATTCGAGTTGATATGAGAAGTATATTGACTGGATTTGTGATAAGATTAAATTTTAAATTTGTGATAGGATTAATTTTTTTTCAAACATTTTCAGTGATGCGTACTATTATCCAAAAAATGGTACTCTCTGCAAAAATATGAAAAGGAAAATTTTGAGTAAGAGATAGAGAAGGAAGAGAATTTATATTGACTGAAACATATATCGGCACAGAAATTTCTTATTTCAGAAAAGATGAAATGACACTATTTCGTTCTTCAGCGGCGATCATTTATCAGAAGTTTTCAGATCAAAACGTCTAAAATATAACTTGATCTGTATTAATGCTTAATAATAAGATGGTGGTATAAAAGCATAGTGGTAATTAATAAAAGAGAAAAATTGCAGCTGCAGAAAGTCATTTAAATTATTAAGTGAGTTTATTATTCATTGCAACTTAATTTGTCAACACAACTTCCATTCATCTGTATCCAGGAGAGGCAGACAATCAAAAATCTCAGAAATGGCCATGTCACATTGCACTGATAGATGACCGCCATCCCATCCCTACTACTCATCAACAATTCATTCACCATTTCCCTACAACTCACTGTCGCACATCTCCTCCCTTCCCATCCACCTTTTACAACCATACACACACACACACACACACACACACACACACACACACACACACACACACACACACACACACACACACACACACACACACACACACACACACACACACACACACACACACACACACACACACACACACACACACACACACACACACACATACATACAAATACATATAGAGACACATACAATTTAGCGCATGTGTACAGCACGAGGTCGTTTCGTATTCGTGTGCAGTGAATTCCAAACTTCTTCTCACCTTGCTGGCATGTGTTAAGGATAGGTTTTTGTTTGTTTGAGATAATTATGAATTTTTTTTTGAAGTTACAGATAAAATTTACATTGGGCGATAACTGCACTACATCAAATTTAACTGCCAATAACTATCCTTTGCAAACAGTTAGTCATTATTTATATAAATTATTAATTAGAAAAAATTACTTCAATGATTTTCAAATAGTGACGAAAGAAGTGGATTGTAATTCAGACATTTCACCTTGTAATAAATTTTTTAAGCACCGTACTTGTCGAATTCTCGATACTGTTAGACATACACATACTACCTGATGCTGAGAAATTTCATTTCATCTTTTCGATCAGTTTAATTTTCTGCAAATATTCACCAATTAAAGACACTTCGGATTTGACAAATTCATTGGCTAAAATTATTTTTACTTATTCAGCTTCTTTTTCTTGTCCAACATTCGTGTCATTCATCTCTATCCTCTTGTCGTACTTGTCAGACTCATATTCGTCATCTATCCAATTAAATGCTTTTGGTAAAATTTGTTGTAAACCTATCAGTTGAGTCGAGACTTAAAACTGTCGACTTTTCTCGTCTTCTTTCTTCAACTTCTCTAAATTAACACACTTACATCTGTTTCAGTATCAATTGCACCTTTAGGTTTATATTTTCTTCTGAAAAAAAAAAATCTCTCTGGAAGGGTTTATCGCTCATTATCGGTATGTCACTCACATACTTCAAATTACTCGTTACTTTAAATACCCAAAATTGAGCCATTTGTTAATATTATTTTCAAAAAAATTGAAACTTTTAGTTTATTTTAAGGAATCATGGAAAGCTTCTATTCATTTACTGCTATTTCTAAAACTGATTTGATTTGATTTAGATGTGATTCTCTAGCTAATAACAGATCATCATCCAAATGGAAATAACTTTTGACCATAAGATTCTTAGTGGCTTTTTGACTTTAGGAGGGAGAATTAATTAAATGATCAAACCAATAAAAGAATTAAAATCAAATTAAGTAATAAAAAATATAGCAAATATTGACACTAACCAACTTCAGAGAATGTGTAGTCACATGTTATGTAACCGATATCTGAAAATAAAATTAAGTCTTTAGAAATCTTTAAATTAAAAAAATTTTTTTCTTAATTTTCTTGTTATGTGCATATCTGGACTCTGCTAATAAAACAGTAGAAATTTTAAAACACTTTTTGAGGAGCTACTGCACATCAACAATCAGAAATAAATCAGTATTTTTAACTTTTATATGACGATGGATAACGAAAATATTGTAACAGTTTTTTTTTCTCATATTTCAGTGTTACTTCAATCTTTATTGTACCTTCAAATAAACTTCTTCTACTAGACCGGTATCATTATCATATCATTCATATTAGTGAACTCCAATATATTTAATTGATCAATTGTAAAGTCGATAATTTTGCGATGTTTACAAGAATATTGTTGCTACACTTTTTGAAGTTTGATTTTAATTGGAATTCTAATAAAAGAACCAACTAGCCTAAACTAAATATAAGCTGTTCTTTCTCTTTTTCCGATATTTTACTCTGTACTCTTCGTCCTTCAACTTTTCCAGATTTAATCGTTCTTTGTCTTTTTTAGACAGAATGATAACAAGTGATCTTGATATATATAAATCAAATTTTTGATTAATTTTGGATCTAAAATGGCAAATGAAATTTTGTTTTCTATTAAAGCATTCAAAAAAGACAAACTAACGAGAGCTCAGAAATAGCTTGGCATCAAAATAATGTTTTGACTAAGTAAAACAGGAAAAGAGCTTCCAAAATTTAATTCCAAATACAATGGAGTGGTGTTTTATTAATTTTCATTTCTATCATCAGCATTAATTAAATGATTAAAGATTCCTAAAATTAAGAGAAATATAGGTTACAGCACTCAAAAATTTCCTGTTTTCTTGTAATAGATAGAGGTGATGAGATTTAAATTGATGGAATTGAGAAGCCATCAGTGGTAGTTGGATTGGTAAATTTCCCTTAAATAATGCGTTTACTATGGAAGGATAAAGAAAAAGAACGATCGCGGGATCATTACGGTTTTTGTTAAAGAAAATGAGGTTGCTTCTATTTGTGCAAAATTATTCGATCAACATCAAAAGTATCTTTTAAATTAGGACTCTATTATTTAATTTATTTTTACTTGAATTATCGAGACTTAGCTCGTTATTCATTTCTTATCGCTGTCGTTATCGCTACCACTATCCGTCACTTTCACTATCAAAATAATATTAGCATTACTATTATCATCGTACATTTGTATTGTAAGACTTTGTCATTGAATATTTTTCATTATTTAATTAATTTTCATATAAACTTTATTCTGACTTTTTATATGCGTTTTAATTTGTTCCAGGATACTTCGAATCAAAGCTATTTAGTTAGACCTCAATTGTGACTATTTGATGTGAATTATGCAGTCATTCATTTCTTATTCTCGATCATACTGCTTCTATTTAATAACCTTAGTATCTATCATGTCATTAACAATATTATCAATTCAATAATAATTCGTCATTTTTCACCCAATGTTTATTCGTCGTTCACTGCTTATATTTCATCGACGCAAACTACGTGCACTACTTTTTGCATTCCTGTTTATCCTGGCTTTCTTAATATGTTGGAGTTTGCTAACGATTACTATCCTAATAGTACAGGACAAGGTTAGCTATTTCAAATTGCATTTTAAATAAATCATTTGATTTGTTCTGGTCGGATTTGAATGTTTCGTAAAAAAAGCAAATAGAAGTAAAAAGAACAGACATTTTTTTCAATTCCATTTATTTCTGTGAACATCTAAACTATTGGTGGTTTACCATCTTTTCAGAGATAATGTTTTATCTTATCCGGCATAGTCTATATTTAGGTAACATGCTTTCGAATGTTACATTTACTATTCTGGAGAAAAAAAGATCTTAATTTATTTAATTAAATTTCACAAAACATGTTTTTCAACCATTGAACAATTGCTATTTTTAATGGTCAGCAAAGTTCAAACTTTTATTTTATTAATTTGATTTCAGGAAGTTTAATTTAATTTCAATTTTTTTTTTGTTGGATTTATT
Source organism: Brugia malayi (assembly GCF_000002995.4). Lineage (NCBI taxonomy): Eukaryota > Metazoa > Nematoda > Chromadorea > Rhabditida > Onchocercidae > Brugia > Brugia malayi. Next base: position 7,985,365 of record NW_025062475.1, read on the forward strand.
AACCGCATTAAGCTTTATTAATTTTACTAACTTGTTTTTTCATTAACAGTAGAAGTTGAAATAATTGCACAAGTATGACGAACTGGAACAAACCAGTATTTACTTTGGCAGTGCTATTTCTGAACACAAAAATTAAAAAGTTGAAGGTTGTATAAAAGTAACAGAAATAAATATATATTTAAAGGGCACATCCTTGAATTACAATAAATTTGGGGCGATATTCCATGATAATTTAATCGAATAAAAAATCAACCTGTGTGTCTCTGTAAAATTATCTCTATTCACTTTTGTGTTTTGAAATTTGATACAAATTTTGTGCCCCAAAATTTCAAATTGCTTTATAAGAACCGATAGTTCTTATTAACATGTAATGTGAAATAATTTTATTAAGGAATTTGTATGTACTCCATCAATAAAAGAGAATGTTCGGATAGATAAAAGAAGTTTGTTAATTTGAAAAAATGCATCATTTTTAAAAATAATATTGACTTCTCTATGCTGCAGAATTGTTTTTCTTTTTACTTGATATGTCAACTGCTTTAGATTACCGATTATACAGATAATGTATTCACGGATAGAAATTCGTATTTGAGTCAAGGAATACAAATAGTTGTTGGCCACTACAACGGAAATCTTGCCAAGGATAAACTTTCTAATTTAACTGCTGGCAAGTTTCTACTGAATTTCGATGATGTCTTTTGCAGTGTATTAGTAATATTAGTCCTTGGCTTATTTATATGTCCCAGTGTCTATGTCTTACAAAAGATTTCAAATTATTTTTAAGCATGTCAAAAATTAAATTAAAATAAAGAATCGATTATTGATTTTCCAGAGCAATTGAATGCAAATAATTATTCGCCAATTACTGGTGCTGGAGAGGATGGTCGACCTGTTAGATTAAGTGAAGAGGATGAGCGTCTTTCCGAAGACACCTTTGTAATTAATCAGGTGTTTAGCTTTTTTTAAATCATTGATATGAATAAAAAATTTTCGTTATCAGTAAGATGTTTGTGTTTGAAGTTCTAAAATTGCGCAATAGTCATTAGAGAGTTCATACGAGAGTGATGCATCCGTTATCAGAATACTAACAGAATCATTCAATTCATGCATATCAATATCATATTTCAGTTCAGTTTGGTAGTAAGTGATCGAATAGCTCTAAATCGATCTTTACCTGACATTCGTAAGCATCAATGCCGAACCAAAACCTATTTGCGTATGTGAAAATTTTATCGTTTGTTATCAATTTCCTATTAAAAGAATTAAATTATACTAATTTCAGCTTCTTCGGAATTACCTACTACCAGTGTCATCATTGTTTATCACAATGAAGCGTTTTCGACATTGATGCGTACCGTCATGTCCGTTATTCAAAGATCACCACGTGAAAACTTGAAAGAAATTATTTTGGTGGATGATTTTAGCACAAGAAGTAACTTTTCAACTTACGCGAAATGTTTGATGTGTAAATTTTGAATGCGCTTAATGAAGTGATGAATGCAAAGTTTGAGATAAAATATTTTGTTTTAAAATTATTGGTACTGGATTCGTTTTTTAGCGTTTTTGAAAGTTGAATTAGAGAAATTCGTTGCTCAGTTGGGTACTCGTATCAAAATAATTCGAGCGAATGAACGCGTCGGTTTGATAAGGGCCCGCCTGATGGGTGCTAATGAAGCAGAAGGAGATGTGTTAACTTTTCTGGATTCTCACTGTGAATGTACCAAAGGATGGATGGAGCCACTGTTGGCACGGATTAAAGAAAACAGGTAATTATTTGAAATAATGGATGTTTTGGTTTTCTACTAAGAAATAAAAGAGAATCAAAATAGGTAAAAACATGAGCAAAAGATCTATTGCAGTTGTTGTTTAAAAATTTTCATGGTACTTACAGAAAAGCAGTAGTTTGTCCTGTGATTGACATTATCAACGATCGAACATTTGCATATCAGAAAAGTATCGAGCTATTTCGCGGTGGTTTCAATTGGAATCTACAATTCCGGTGGTATGCTCTACCATCGGAAATGATAAAATCACGGAGTGACGATCCTACGAAACCGATCATGTTGGTGCTTTTATTTTGAAAGCAATCATGTTTTGAGATTTCAGAACGATGTCTAGAACCTGACAAATTCTTTTTTACAATGAATCAGTGTGTTACTTCGGTTCCTGATTAAAAATGTCTTAGTTAATATTCTTTCATTAAATTATATCATTCTTCAAAGAATATGAACAATGAAGTTACAGTTCTCCAACGATGGCTGGTGGATTGTTTAGCATCGATCGGAAATATTTCGAAGAAATTGGTACTTATGATCACGAAATGGACATATGGGGTGGCGAGAATATTGAGATATCCTTGAGAGTTTGTTTTAAAGTTTCATTTCAGAAAATGGTGAATTGGATTATCTTGAAATTAAATGAAATTACTTGATATGCTGTAAAGTTTATGTGATGTATTGCAGAAATTTGGCATATGTTGGCTCTTTTATTAAAACGATACCAAGACATTAACCAATTCCACTTACGACGCGCGTGCTACAAATTTAAACTTATTTTTTCAAATGGCGTGATTCATAGTGCACTTATTTATGAAAGATGATATATGTCAGTTAAAATTATTAAAAAAAAAATTGTTTCTTGGTTTGGCAATGTGGTGGACGAGTCGAGATTCTTCCTTGTTCGCATGTGGGTCATGTCTTTCGCCGGACTTCTCCTCACGATTTTCCTGGTCGCAAATCAGGAACTATTTTGAACAGTAATCTATTGAGAGTGGCAGAAGTTTGGATGGATGAGTGGAAATTTCATTTTTACAGAACTGCACCGCGTAGGTTTGGTTGCGTCGTTGTAAAGGAATACAAAATTAATTTGCGATAGTTTTATGCGAAGATGACTGCTGTATCATCGAAGTAACTCGTCTTTTCATTCATGAAATTTCAGACAAATGAAGTGTTTCTATTTTTTTAAGTGAAATGATTACTAAATAACGAAACCAATTTCAGAAGCTTATAAAATGCGTGAAACTGTTGATGTAAGTGATCGTGTAGAACTCCGAAAACGTTTGCACTGTAAAAGTTTTAAATGGTTTCTCGATAATGTGTGGAAAGATCATTTTTTACCACAACCGGGAAGTGCTTTTGGGAGGGTTCGTTTTAGTTGCGAATTTTTCTTTTTGATAAGCTCTTCCTGACATTTTCACCGATATTATCTTAAAATGATGGGAAAGCCTTACCAAAACCTTCGAAAATATAGATAGAATTAGTGTCAGGATATTCGATACATGTTTAGTTAATGATTACAATAAGTCTTTTTAATATAAATCTTTTTAATCGTAATTATTAATTCAGGTCCAACTAATAATCTGCAGGTTCAAATAAATAAATTAACTTTTAATTAGACGTACTCACCTAATAACAGTGAGTACCTTTGCTTTAGGTAATTCATTCAAGATCGCAGATTGGAGGTATGAATGGGTGTTTACATTGGACGGTGCCATTGGGCGAGAGTATGAGAGTAGCAGCGATGCATAATTGTTCTGCACCTGACAGTTTCGATCGTACTGAGGTATGCAAATTTTTTTCTAATTTCAGATTTCGCATAGCACTTCAAGAAATTGTTTGGTAGCTCGAACTGGTGAACCTGGCTCCAAGCAAACTAGTATTATGATGGCTCGTTGCACATTGGGCTTTGACTTGTGGCAGGTGATCATTTCAATCATCAGGTGATAAATAACCATGTCTTGTATTTTCTAATTGCAAATAAATAAATCGATTTCTGGTGATATGTTGCAAATTTTTTAGCTTTGGTTATTTACTGAGGAAGGACAAATGAAAACAGACGATCATCTATGCCTTAGTGCATATCAGCCAATACAAGAACCACGAAATTGGAAAATTCAACTGAAAGAATGTGGTCAGTATGAATCAGAGTACTGGGACTATAATTTTCACGTCAGTTTTGAATACAATTATTTACTTAAGGAAATTGTCAGTTAGACACAAATTCTATTTATTTTCATGATTTTTTGGTCATAAGTCAAATTAGGATATACTAAGTGACTTCGCCCTACATAATAATGATTTAGACTTGCAAGTAAAATTAAAGAACATGAATATCTAAATAGGAAACAAGAATCAAATCTAGAAAAGCAACTTGATAAAAACAAATATTTTAACTCTGGCGCAGAAGTTTTTGATTAATAAACATCTTTGGTCTTTTGTTACTTCCGGTCTACGCAAATATTTTTGAAAAATATTTCCATCATTTTTCTAATATTTTCAGAGGAAATCATTCTACCATCGTGAAAGTGGATTATGTTTAGATCAGCCATTCGAAGATCCTAATGATTACCATGCGTTACATGTTTTGAAACCTACGCTAAGCAGATGTACACGTGGCGAATTGAATCAGGTAAATTTATTCCACTAAAAAAATTTTTAAACCATTCAAAAATGCTAGTAATAATCAAGTGAAAGAGTTAACACTGCTCATTAGAACGGGAAAGTAAGTTTTAAAGATGTTCTTTAGTAAAGAAGCAAAAGCCACTAACAAGATCTAAAAAGGAGAACAAAAAACAGGAGTTCGTACTTAAAAATGTTAAGAAAAACCAATGATTTTCAAATAATTTCGCATTCTTAACGAAAACCGAAATATTGAAAAGACTATTCAAGCACTTTTAATTATCAACCCAAATCTAATAGACTTATTTCTTTTCAAAATACAATTCTAAAATTAGACCCACAATAGGAAGAATAATAAGTTGAAAAATAAAAATTGACCGATATACATCTACAAAACTATGAAAACGATGACGGTGGCAAGTATTATAGGAAGAAGTAAAAGTGAATCCAAGTTGAAAGCAAAAGAGATTAAATTAGCTCTGAGATAATGGACATTCAAAATAGAGATTTGGAGTCAAAATAAATAGCATAATAAACAATGCGAATTATTAACGCCACTTTTTGAGAAGTAACGCCACTTCTTTAGGTTAATCTTTATTATTTGAATGTATTTTTACTAATTTTACATTTTACAGCAGTGGATATTAAATGAAGTGCGGTGGTTGTCAAACAATGTCGTTTCTTCGTTGAACTGATCACTTATATTCAATTATAAGACCTTTAACACTTTATACCAAAATTCATATTTTTTGCCTAGTAGTTTTGAATATTTCTTTCATCTTATCAAGTTTCACAGCACTTTGGAATTCCAAACTGAATTTCAGATTTGCTATTCAGTAAAAAATATTTTGATTTTGCAGTACATTTTCATTATATTAATACAAATATTTTGATATTGTGGCTATCAATTTCTCTACTGCCACCAGACGCCTTATTTTCTCTTTTTCATTATGTAAAATTCCTTCGATTTATTTTCCTCACTACTAATTTAATTATTGCTTATAAACTAATTGTTTATATACTTTAGAGCTTGATTTGTAATTTAATAGTTGTTATTCCAAAAATGGTGACACATGGCAAACTTTTTCTTTCTTATTGCTCCTTGTCTATTCTTTGTGTTGCAGAAAATTTTGCATTTGGTGGATTATGATATGCTTTACTCTGAATTTGCCATTACTTCGAACAGCTTTCTTTTGACATATTTTAGGTTGCAAGTTTCTTGTCTTATCCTTATTAGAATTTAACTTTTGTAAGTAACTGAAAGAATTGAGTCTTTCATAAGATTTTACATTTGATGACACCTAAATCAGCTGTTGTCAGATAGAATAGGAAGTATTAAGGTTTATAGCCCAGATATGTCTTAACCAGATTACTTATTTCAATACAACTGAACATTGATAATGAGAAAATAAGGATAAGACTTTATTGTGTGATATTTCATCTTAATTATTGATTACACGAACTTAAATTTTTGTTTGTACAAGTCAGGAACAAATAAATGTTACCTTTGTTTTTATCATAAAACTCTCTTTATTAATAAAATGAGAAGCAACGAAATTTAACCTATATGATTGAGGCTATGACCAAAAAGCTTATAAACCAGAAGATCAAATAAAGCAAAACTTGCATATTATCTTCTATTAACGGTGACTTTTTTACTTCCTTCAGTAATAATTACAAATATTACTCGAGCTACTGGGTTCTTTCCAAAATAATCAATCATTCAAGCTTTGATTTAAAATGATCAAATTATTCTTCCAATTAACTCTAACATTTATTACGTAGCGGAGCATTTTCCGTTTCTGCTTCCTGGAACCTTTTTAGAAAGAATTCACTTTCACCTTTTGTAACAGAAAACAATTATAAAATTGATTATGATTCACAGTTTGAAACGGAAATTGGAGTTCTTTGCGCTTAAAACATATTCGTTTTTACATTATTTTTTATCTTTTGAAATCTCTTTTTTTCCATTTAGTTTCTGCAAATTGCAAAAATAGAGAATTCTAGAGAAATTAAAGATATGTACTCCAGTAGTATTGAAAAGATAAAGTTAAATATTAGCTACAACTTAACCTAAAAATTACGAGGAATAATACATGCTAACATCGCCACGTTACTCATATTACAACGTAAATCTACAATTGTTAGTGGTAGATATTCTGAAAAATTTGCTTTCTTATGAAGAGTGTATATTCTTCCTTGTTGTCATACGTTAACTCAAATAATTTTTGTTAACATTTCAATGACAATTCCAAAATTTATCAATTTATGAAAATGATTATTCATAGATTATTCTTCTTCTCATTACTCAATTATTTCGAAGACAATTCAATCATAGTAGCATATGATTGACTTCATTATGATTAGCTGATCAGTGCTGATTAAATAAGCCTATGCTTAGAAATAGTTAAGTAAACAAATAAATCTATTCTTGCATTTGTTTGCAATGCAGTGTAGAGCACCACCAATGGTTATTTATACACAGCAAAAATTCACTATGGCGTAAGTAAATCCGGAAATACCAAAATGTATACATTAATTACGGTACATGATTGTGATTACAATAAATTTGATTTGATTTTATATTAGTTTGGACTAATTTAGACTACGAGTTTGATTTGATAATCTTAGGCTATCCCAACATTCATTAACAATAGTGTTCCTACTTGATGTTCGAAGGATTGTTAGAAATATAAAATAACAAAATATGTCAACCACATGAAATAAATTAAATTCTTCGCAAGAAATACGTTCACTATAAATTCAAAATGAAGTCATCTATTTGATGCTTCTACATCCGAAACATCAAAATCAGAAAACAGTCATCTGTTACAGAATGCATTGAATATTTCCGAAATTTCAGATTTAGAACATTATGTTCGATATTGTTATGCAACTAATTTAATTTATTCAGCACTGACAATGATTTCTGTGCAGGATATGTAAATATCTCGACAACAACAATTCGCAATTTAGATTGATACCTAAGCTTAGTTTGCTTTTTGAGATTTTGAAGTGCAAGTATAGTAGCGAGAGGTGAGACAAGAGCAAGTAATAGGATCATATGAATGGAATTTCAATATTCTGCAATTTCAGCTCTGTGAATGCACTATAATTGCTCCTTTTACTTCCTTTTTAGCGTTTATCTTGGCAGGAAGTCATCATTAAAGCGTAAGTTACTCAAAATAAATTCTTAAATGATAATTAATATTGCAAAGGTAGAATACAAATTTGTTTTTAAGCTTTAATGTGAAACTGCAAATATCAATAATTAAGAACAAATTACTTAGAGATCACAAATAATATTCATAACTCACTACTTTCACTAGTACATAATGCCTAAAAATATAATTATCGACCGATTTATCGTCCTTTGTTCATAGTGTAATACCTTGTTGCTTTCCTTATTCTACCATATGAAATATGCTTCAGCAGTAACACCCATTAGAAATCTTTGAATTGAACTTCTGAAAGAGTGTAACTTTTGGACTGGGGCTTCTTCATCATTATCAATTAACATCCATCGTTTCCACTTCAAATTAAAATTGTTTCACAACAGCACCGAGATTAAAGTGAAGTAAAGCAGAAAATCGATCGATAGATACACATTCTAATAATTTATAGCTTTGAAGGCTCTAGCGAAATATGCTGGAGAAAAGATTTCTGGTAGAGTTAATTTAAAAAAACATATCAGAAATATTTAAATTATCTAACATTCAATTAATCAATCATTTGCATAACTGAAATTTAATCAGCTATGGAATGAAAAAATGAATGAAAATTAACTCTCACAAGAAAAGCACAAAAAACTAGTAGCAGTTGTATTGGTAGTAGAAGGAGTATCAGTCCAATTATCTTGATCATTTGGAAAACAATTTAAATTAGGAAAAGCCCAATGGGCATACTTATTGCATAGATCTTTTCCGTACACATAAGCATGTTTGTTTTTATCCACCACTTCGTTGCCATTTCGATCATGCAGCGTTTTTCTACAACATAAACAAAGTACAGTCTTATCAATGAGTTGAGATTGAGATAGGTAAAGCGCCTGCAATATCATGTGATGCAACTGCTAGTTAAATTTGAAAACTAAATATACATGCTAACATCTACGCCTTTAATTTCATTCTGGTGTCCCAAGTTAACTTAAAAAATTAGCTTAGAAGAAATTTAGAAAACTTAAAAGTTCGAATAAGGTTTCAAAGACAATACAATTAGCTTTAAATTTAATCTCAATGATATATTTATATTGTGTCGAAAAAAGAAAAAAAAAACAACACTTACAAAATGACACTTGAATTTAGAGGTTTCGTGAAATCTATGATTTGTAAAACAGACGAAGGTAAACTAGTCGACCTGCCAACAAACACTAGCGATTCTCGACTTGTTAATGGCTGGTCAGTTATTGGACTGGTACTTTTTGCTGTAGCGTTTCCTCAAAGGAGTAAGATATGAATTTGAAATAATAACTGCTGAACAGAAAATTTGTCTTCAGTCACTCACTATCCTGAACCCAGTGATGAGGTGATTGCATAACAGATAACGTAATGGACTTTTTTGAGAATTTCAACATCTTTTTGAAGTTTTTTGAAATCATACAGCTTACCGATGGAAGTAACGGCGTATTTGCCACATGATATACAGTGATCAGCTCTATCAGGGACCTTCCACTGTTGCGAATTTTCCAGATGTTTGAAATCATGCATTGTTGATAAATCATTTAGCATTAGCCATTCGGTGATACGGGCTCGAAGTTCACAAACAGACATCGAATTTGCAGTTGCCTCACCGATTGCTGGTTTCAGAGTTCGCAAAATCGAGCTGAGATCTTCTTTAGAAAGATTGAATATTGTGGTTGATGGTGACGATAGAGCCATCTGCAGCTATTCATGTGAAATTTGAAGACATTGAAAACTACAGAAATGATGTCGTAAAGAAATTAAGATTTTACCACATAATTTGTTCCTTCAAAAAATCGAAAAAAAAAAAAAAACAGACAATATGTAAGTAAAATTTATTAAGTAAAAGTCAGATAACCAGAAATGCATCCAAGTTTCGATACTTCTAAATCAATTGATGAGTCTAATCAAACTTTTTTTTTTGAATTTCGATGAAATGAGCAATTTCTGTTGCCAAAATTTCAACAGAAAATCTGAGAGATGATCGTCATTTACAACCTTCACCTACTTCTACTAGAATAAAAAAATCTGTTTGTCTTACTTCACCTTGCTGAACTTAGTAGGAAAAAAGTGCAGCAAATGGAATTTGCTGATCTAGGAAAGCAACAATTCCTAGACAGTAGGAAAAGGTTGACAAGTAAAAGGCAAGTGACATAAATATCTATGTAAGTTCTGAATAAAAATAAAATTATTAATGATTCTTCAAATACTAAATTGATAAAAATAGTGGCAAATAAACAAATAAAAGGAAGTAACAAAGTTGCAAAAGAATTAATATTAGAAAATTTTGCAAAATGTGGGCGATATTCAGTCTAAAATAGCGACAGATAAACCTAAGAAAACAGCAAAAGGTTAGTATTTTTGAGAGGATAAGCAAAAGAATAAAGCAATTTTGGAAATTAAAAAACACTAATATATGTGACTGTAAATACGAAAACGGTCCTTATATTCATAGCTTCTTGTTATCTTCGGAAAATGTTGATGAAAAAGTTGTTCGTTTATTGGATCCAATTGTTGATATATCCCTTTGTTAACTCATTTTGAATAATGTTTCACAGATATATATTTGTATCTCTAGAGAAAACTATGAGAATAGGCATCTCATCAATCAATAATGGCAGAATTTGTCACTAAATTGATATTATCATTAATTAGACGACATCTCAATTCCTGGATTAGAAAATTCGAGATTTGAGCACTATTTTGCCTTTATGAATGGAATACTTTTGCGAAAAATCCGAAATTTCTCGATGTTTCAGAAATTCGATGAAACAGAAGTCAATTACAGCAATGCAAGAAATGATAGTGCAGCTTAACTGAATTGGAACCTTACTCTCTTTCCTTTACTGTGGAGAGTTGGACCACTTGCAAAACAAGTCATGCTAGCTCATCATAAATAAGACATATCTGAATTAAATTTCTGGTGTGATCAAAATGAAAAAGATAAGTAAATGAGCAAAGAGCTCTTTATGAAATCTGCAAAGAAATTTCCGGCTTTTGACGGGATCACTTCTGCAAATTAGGTAAATTTATGCAAGGAAGGATGTGAGGGAAGACGGGAGAGAGAAGGGGAACCATGTAAATATTGAGCAGGTAACGTAGGTAAGTGAAACCACAGTCATGAATTGTTCAAAAAAGTGGGAACAGAAAACTTTTCAGGAAAATTACAGGTAATTCAAATAGTTTCATCTGCAAGGATCATATGAAAAAGAATATCTAAGATTTATCTAGAATCGAGGCTCGTCTCTGTCAGATAGGATCATTCCTATATGGTAATTATGGATTAGTTCATTGGTTATTGCAGATTGTCATCTCGTCTTTTATGCTTATTACTGAAGCTTAAAATCTAGGAAGACATCACGAAAAGCAGGGTGGAAAAGTTGTCACTGAATTTATTACGGAGAATCTAATTTTAAAATATGCCATGTGCAAATGCAAAGGGAGAATTTTAAAATGGGAAATTTTGAGCTAGCAACGTTTCCGGTAATTATTGACGGTATCGTTTGTTTTGTGATAAGTAGATCCGACTGTCGTCAATATAACAACACCTTTCCATTGAGATGAATAAGGCCAAGTCGAAGTAGATAAGCCAAAGCAGTAGCAATTGCAAATGGAAATTAAGTGCAAAGGATTGGGTAGGCATTAGGCCAAAGATTTCCATTAGTGAAATGATGAGAGACACTGCAAACAGAGCATAGGCTTGTGAAGTTTGGATCTGTTTGGCCTTAAAAATTACGACAAACAATCATTCTCCTCTTCGCTCACTATTCCTCTCTATTTTTATATGTTGAATGGAAATCGTCCTGCCATCCCTAACCGGAACAGGAGGACAAACACATGCATATAAACATACACATAACATATACCTCTCAAAATGACGCATCGATTGGACTATTCCCTGTCCTCTTCCTGGTGACTATTTGCTGCCTTCATCGCCTGCTTTGACATCACTGATATGTATAGTGTGCTCTGTGATAATTGGAAGTGTTGAAAAGATGAAAAGATAGTAGTAATAAGGAGAAGCCTGAAATATTACACTTTTGGAACTTTTACAACAACATTTTTCATGGCAACAGCGTAACAAGCAATGAAACATCATCTTTTCTAAGTAGATAGTTAGAATATTTTGAAATTTGATTAAAGACTCCTGATGCTAGCGTGATGAGAAAGGATAGAAACATACTATATTTGTCAACAGGAAGTGAAAGTCAATGTAAACACTTCTTTGTATTCATTCTCAATACATTACTAAGTTAAAATACAACTCTACAGGTTATTAATGCACTTCAGGTTTTTAGCTTTTAACCCTTTAGATCTCATTCTGAGCAGTGTATCTAAGATAATGAAAATGTTTGACTATAGATACGCTGATAGTTATGACAATCAAAGAAGTAAGCTTTCTAGCAACAAACGAAAACAGCAAACTTAAATTTGAATAAACAAAGAAGGACTGGTATACACTGTTAAATATATTCAAATTAGTGCAGAACCCATTAAAAATCAAGTGAGCAGAGAAGAGTAATAACTGCCTATATAAATGGGGACCATCCACCTTTTCATTCTTTTGCTCTTCACTAACTTCGTTATTATTGCTAACAAGTACAAAAAATAACAAGTCCAAATACAATAGAATTTACTAGTCATTTCTCTGCGCTATATAGAATAATTGAGCCTGATTAGATGACTCATCTTCCTATGAATTATATCCAATCCAACACTTCAAGAACTCTTATTAAAATTCAGTTCTGGTGGTGCAACAAAAGAAATTCTATAGTAAAAAACTCTCATTAAGATGAAAAAAATATATGAAGTGCACGACCATAAATTATGAATTCAGACTCGAATTAAAAAACAGTCCGACATTCAGTTATCCTTGCAGATAGTGAAAATCAAGTGCCAAATTATCCCTGATCTCAGTGATTCCTTATTCCTTTCTGAAATTCTAATCCAGTTTTCGAAATGCAGCAGTTTACTCATAAAATTATTTTTCATCTTATTTTGCTAAAAAATCTGTGTAATTAAAATATTTATATATGAGTCACAAAAATGAAGCATAAACTCTAGAACGAGAAATACAATAATACAACAAATTGCGATGTACTGAACTAACCAGTATATCAAATAAAAACATGGTTTTTAGCACCCTTATATATCCATAATTCAACAGTCTTTAAAAATGCAAGTGGTAGGGCATAAGGCAATGACCTTTTATCACCAATAAGTATTAAAAATATGCATAAAACTGCGTCTTAATTCTTTCAGTGGAACAGAAAATTAATACCATTCAAATCGAAATGTCGTTACAGTACTACATTTTATATGTTACGTTCATCACCTCACAGTCTTTTGATTTCTTCTGTTAAGCTTTTATTTCCCATTGGATAGTTTCAGAATTATCAGTATCCATGCAATAGAAGCAATGAAAAGCAAAACATGACACCACAGTAATAAAAAAATTGTATAAAAATAGCTTGTTAACGATGAGAACGGAATCTTAAACAGTAGTTCTTAGTTAGCGTCATCCTTTGTACCATGCTTAAGCATTCGAGTGAATTCGACATAATCGAACATACCATTTCTGATTGGCGCATCGCGAAACAGTTCATCCACCTGTAATCAATTTTCTGATAAAATATAGCAGGATAGCACAGATGTGATTAGTAAAAGCCCTGTAAATGTTGTTAAGCTGTATTTGAACGATTAAAGATATTGTTTAACAAACAAACTGCTATTACAGTAAGCACTGAATATAACATAAATCTCATGAATACGATTAATCATAAATAAGTTATTTTCCAAAATAATTTTTTTGTCAAACGTTCTGTTTAAAACTGTCGTAAATAGAGAAAACAAAGAGGAAAAGGAACCACGGAACAAGGATATGCACCGAAGATAAATAGAACGAGAAAGCCGAACGTGAAAGACGATGTTTAAAATACGCAACATTCAACAAATGATACTTGACAACACGAGATATCAATTCAACTGCAACTTTTACAAAATCTTAAAATAAGTTAAACAGATCTTAAAAATCACCTGCTCATCCGTGTAGCGATCACCCATTGAAGTTAGCAATTCTCGAAGGCGATCTTCGTTCAGCAAACCACTATTATCTACGTCAAAACATTGAAATGCGTTTTTGATCACCTAAATAAAAAAAATTGTTGTCATAATAACAAAGATATTTCTGCTCAAATCTTTGATTCTAAGAGATGAATTTCGTGTTCTTCAAAGAACGCGTCTTTTGCATGCCTTCTAACCAAAACAATGTAGCATAATCAAAGTCGATATATGTATATAGAATGAGTAACCCACAAACAAGTAGATCAATGTTTTGTAAACTATAACCTCTTCCGGATCTGTTCCAGTCAATTTCTCACCAAACAATGTAAGGAACATAGTAAAATTGATTGGTCCTGGAGCTTCACTGATCATTTTTTCCAAAAATTCCTCATTTACTTCTTTCCCTATAAATAAATCTTTTATTTGCTGATTAAAATGGGTAAAACAACAATATGTATTTCGAGAATTAATGCGTATTTGCTTAACGACAAAAACCTAATGATGCAAACATATCCTGCAAATCTTGGACGTCTATGAAACCATCACGATTCTGGTCGATCATATTAAAAGCCTCCTTAAATTCCTGAAAACTTTATTCATGAGAACTTATCATTTCACAACTGAATAAGACTAATTCAATCCTTAATGTAACATGGAATATATTAGGCTTATGCAAGTGTTAAAGAAAGTAGTAAATTATTAGCTACATACGATAGAAATTGAACAAGAGATAACATAAAAAAGTAAATCAACAAATCAAGTATATACCAGTAAAACTCTAACAGACTACAACCTGTTCACATAACCATAAAGCAGCAGTGACCTGGATTTGAGCTTGATCGAACATAGCAAAAACATTGCTGGTTGCTCGTTGCGGACGAGGCCGTCGATTCAGCGTCTTCCTGGATGCCATTAAATATGTACGACGTGTGAAGCTACTGAAAGTGGTACATTTCTGAGTGACTGACACATCAAATCGATTACATGAAATATATGATTTGAATAAAATCATAATGGGTTAAGAGTCAAATAGGATAACATGCTAAAAAGATGATAGCTTTACAAGAAAAGTACTAATACAGTATGCCAGACTAGAACTGAAACCGATCTATGACACACTATAATAACTAAGAGAAAGCATAAACAAATCTCAAAATTTGACAAAAACTTCATATTCATTATAAGTGGAAGATATGCTATCACACAAAACAGAAGTGTTTCTTTATTAATGTCCAGTCAGTGCCGAAATTCTCCATGGACAAGTGCGCTTCATACCAAACACAGAAAGCGATGCTTTTCTCAACGCGTTCCACTGTGAAATTTCGAAGGTTCACACTGACAAGATAGAAATTGGATTAATGACCTGTTAGTTATAAATAGCTGATTAACCGTAAAGGTCCCTTGGATATGGTCTTCTCTGAGAACACTACAATTTAAAAATCTCGCAAGCTTTCATAAAAATAAGCTAAAGTTAATTCTGTTAAATTCATAAATGAGCAAAAGTAAATGTGGAAGAGTTACTGGAATGATCATACATTTTAGAATGTGCTTATGGTCATATCATGTGTTTATGGTCTCATGGTTATCAGTTTTGCATGGACCCAAAAGGATTTTGTCGATCAACCAAATTAATGCCTGAAAATAGATGCTAGAAAAAGGAAGAGCTGGAAAGAAAATAAGTGGTGAAAATAAATTCAAAATAGTGATCGTTATCATATTTCATTCACAAATTTTTCCTTAACAAAAAGTCTTACGTATGGTCATAAATTACTTGAAGTCTTACTGGTTAGAAAACAGTCTGAAAGGAAGAAGCAGGGAATAAGGGGGAAACGATAGATGTCAGCTGTTCAGAAACAATTGTTTTTAATTTCATTTTAACGCTGCTCTCAAAGTTACATAATCTAGTAGAATTATTTCATTTTCAATTGATTTGCAGAATTTCCGATTTCATTGCTTAATTAACAAAACAAATATAAATTTTATACTAGCTTACGTTCTTTATTGCACACAAATACATGGACAATTCTGAGACCAAGAAAGTCTCGAGTCTTTAGATTTTGGTTTGAAGTTATGGCTTGAACACAATTTCAAGGTCTTTGATCTTCAAAAAGCCAGTTCGACGAAATCGAAACTTGAGTTTTCAGATTTAGAAGTTGATTGCTTAATCAGCAAAGGTTAGATTATTAAAGGCCATAAGATTAAAATTTCAAAGCATTTTTGGAATTAAGGATGTTTTAGGAAATTAATTATCCCTATGATCGTAAAATTTTTCTTCGCCGCAATTTTCTGCATATCCAAGACTGCATTGGAAGTTCACGGTAACCCAGCATTTACTAATCATACCGCTATAACCGACAGCGCTTACGAAGATAAGTTTTCCTGCTACCATCATTTAAGCCAAATTTTTAGCTGAAATGAAAGGCTCTTAGAAATACAAAATTAGTATATATTTTATCAATTAATGGTTTAAACAGTCATTACTGACCGCTGTGCATTTTTTCTTATATTTCATTTACATTGTATTTTTGCAGAGTCCGTACAATATGAATTGAGAACTTTCTATAGCAGTTTGAATGAGGAAGAAAAAGCGCAGTTAAAAAAATTCGCTAAAGCTAGTGCTACCAATTTTTCATTCACAGATGTCCAATTTTTGGATAATTTAAAGGTAAAACTTTCATAACATTGTTTGTAAAATTTTCTTAAATAATTTTAAAGGAATTGCAATTGTTTATCCTTGAACTTTTTAAAGGAAAATCAGGAATATACTGCATATTTCGATTCCTAGACCTGGAGGTTATCTCTTGCATAACATTATGAAAACATATGAAATAATTTATTATATCTTTGTAAAAACTAAACCAATATTCCAGAATGAAGCAGCAGAACTTTTCAGCAAGGTAATTGGTTTGAGGGACGTAATTAATAAGAAATTGGATACTATGCAACCGGAAAGTCGACTGTTCATTGAAAATGTAATTTCTCGAGATTCTAGTATAGATTTCATAAATCTTGTTTTCAATTATGAAAATTAGTTCTAAGAAATTGAACAACTTTACTTTAAATTTGAGGATTTACAGCTACTGCGACGATTTTTGGCAGCTTTTAGTCAAGACGGTATAATGAACATTCTTGAAGCATTGAAAGGATATGGAAAGGAAGTTATAGACATGTTTGATGGACTATCAAAACCAATTCAGGATGATATTCTTAAAGCTTTTCCTACTATTGGATTATATCTTACAAGTAACATTCTTCGTTTTTTTTTCTCATATTTTATTTTTCCCTTTCGCAAATACACTTATGTAACTGTAAAAATCATTTTCAGACGATATTACTCGTTTGATGTTGCGGAAACTGGCTGAACTGGATATGATCTTCAGAGCATCGACTACAACTCCAACCGTTGATCAGATTCTGGATGATTCAGGAAAAGATTTTCCCAGTTCACAACTAGTCGGACCTGAAGATCCTGCAAATATTGATGCAGAGGACAGCACTCGTCTTGAGAAGAACAAATTAGTAACAACTACTATATATCCATCAGACGATGATGAATTGTTGCTTATCAAAAAAGTTATAAGGAGTAAATAAATGAATAAAATTTCTCCGTGTGATTTGATATCAATTAGATGTGAATTAATTAAAAGGATCAATTTGAACAGTTGATGAACACTATTATTTTTAATAAAGACTATTCTGGTTTGAAATACCATCAAGTTTTGCAAAAATTACTTTCGTTGTTTGTTCTCATTCTGGCCTCGTTTTAAAAAGATATAAAATATGACCTGCATGATGATGATATCAGTCACATTTCAAAAACATCTATGATCCTATTAGGAACGAAGGAGTATTTATCTCTCATAAGATGATATTACTTCTTGAAAGTACGTCAGCAACTTTAATTTTCTAATATTGATTTGAGTTCCGACATAAAGTATGAAAAAAAACTATCAATCTCAATTAGGCAACTGCGACTATTAAAAGTGAAACGAATAGCTGAAAGAGGGAAAGAATATTTTGTAAGTTTGAATGACGGCGATAATTGTCCATAATTGCAAATGTAGCACGATCATTGATCCTAAAGTTACGAATCATTCTTGTGCTGCTTTTATTTCCGATCACTCCGCTAAATTTTAAATTATAGCAGCTTATAATTTTAACTAAAGCATATTAAAAAGGAGCAATAGCCCCTAATATATCATGATTTGGAAACTAGCTGTTCGGCACCAGCACACTAAAATCCTAAAAGCCACATTCGATCAGCGGCTAGTTCAAAAGCAATGTTTCAGCCAGGCATTCAGAGGAAAATGGCAATTTGCGTTCCCGGCTGGAAAAAATCCACGATTTTGGGATTCAGTTTGCAGACAACCCAAAGAACCATCCGTTCATCTCTTTGATTCCCCGTGCTGCTATTATTACTTTACTATCCGTTGTATGACTTCCTAGAACTGCTCTGGTAGTTGCCTTTTTTCATTACTAGATCAGTTATCTCCTGAAATCACGAAGCTTTTTTTACAACTTAACGGAATGTTGCGGTATCATTGTATAGTATCTCTGATACTACTGAACTTTATGAAATTATCGACATGTAGACCGACTGGTAAGCTTGCTTCCAACCGAACTGATATCACGTCTTTGGCTATCGAATTACTTGGTTAGATTTGCGGTCAAAATTTTTGATTTCTAAAGTGCTTAATTAAATGATTTCAATGTTTAAAATTGGCTATCACGAAATTCGATTCACAAACTTTCCAATTTCTTTAAGCAAGTTAGAGGACTCTAAAGATGGGTATCTAACGAGAAAATTAATCCATCTTCCGCTTCCGGTGATGTTGTCACTAGAAATACGGCGGAAAGAATTAAACAGTCCTACTAATGGAAAGCATAATGGAGTGTATGTTTTAAAAAGCTCTGATGGAAATTTTCAGAATTTATTCCATCCAGTCTATTAACATTTTTCGGCGATCTGAACGATACGGATCGAAGTGCGCTTTTAGAATTAACCAGAAACATTTCTCGAAGTCGGTTGACGGCTGATACCGAAAAAGAATTCTTGGAAGGCCTGAAAGTTAGCTATTATAGATTCTTTAAACAACTCCATCTCTTTTGATAGACAAATCAACTCCTTTCCCACGCAATATAGCAATAAATTTCTTTTTTATAGAGGAAAAGTGAGAATGCTTATCAGAAAGTAATGGGCGTGCAGAACTATTTGTCGCACAAAATTGAACGTTTAAAGCCAGAAAGCAAAAGTTTTACTAAAAAAGTTAGTTTTGGTTTGTGTTATTAAAGTAAAAATTATTTATACGACCTTTTTTCTGATTTTCAACGCGCATTAAAATTTTCAGCGTGTTAAAAATATGCATGACGTGTAAGTTGTGTAGGCAATTTATTTCCAAAGTAATAGCGTTTTTATTTCAGGTTAGCGATAAATATATTTCACTGTTCACAAATCCACAAACGGCGCCCAAAGGAACGTTCATGAAAATGAAGTCGTTTGTGAATGAAACATTTAAAATATATGACCATTTGAGCGAGGCAGCAAAAAATGATCTGGAAGCAGCATTTCCGGAAATAGCACAATTGATCAGAAGTATATTATTGTCATTCCATTATAGAAAAGAGGATCTGGATGTAGAAGAAAAGGAATAATTAGTCTGTCATCAGTAATTATGTTTAACCATTCTTAAGAAACATTCTTTGTATTAGACAAACCTTTTTAGATCCACGATTTCGAGATTACATGAAACGTGTGTTCGACAGTGCCGATGTGAAAAGAGCATTCAACCGGGCAGATAGAATGATCAATCCAAAGCAGTAATTTGCAATGCGTTCAGCTTATGTCCATTTCCTGTGCTTCCTTTTTTAATAAATCAATTTTGAAAATTTCGCGTAAAACGAACTTATTCCTCTGAGGGGACTTATATGCTAGTGAGATTATTGTTATAGGTTTCTGGTAGAACTAGCAATCTTTTCCCTTCGATTTGTTTGACGGCTTAGAGATTTTGGTAATAACTTAACGTTAATGCACAGGTGGAGATCCTTCTTCAATACTTTGACTTCATTTATTTAAGTTTTTTTTTTTTTTTTTTTACTAATATCTTCGTTTAAATTTTATTCAACAAGAATCTTATTTTTTCTTGATAAATGAATGTTTTTCCCTTTTTAATGCGCTCTCGACTTTCTTAATCTTCTTTTTCTTGATTCAAAGATAATATGGGACGAACCACTGTATCAGTTTAGAATTTGAAATACCTAAATTTCCATCACATGTTCAGAATACAAATAGACAAACGAACATTAAGTTGAAAATCACCAAAATAACCATAAGCGAATGATTTGGAAGTGAGCTACACATTCCAGAAGCAACAGTCTATTGAAAAGACAACAGCATAGAAAGTAAGAAAGTACACAATACTAAATCCCTCAATTAATTCATCTGAATGATTCAAAAATCTTGATTTGAATCAACCAACCCAAAGATCTGTTTTCATGCCTGTCCTGTCATGTTTTTTGATATTACTCATTCGTTGTCACTTACATCATGATCGCTCAGGATTTCATAAAATAATGAAAAAAGATTAAGTTTTAATAAAGATTAATAAAAAAAAGATTAAGCAAATGATAATCATCTCGCGCAAATGATGATAGTTAAATTTGTTAGTGATTCCCTTACCTATTGCTTGTGTTCCTTAATGATTTGTTACTGACAGATACACATAAAAACAGAGCGAACAAATGCGGCCTGTTGCTTTTTGTATTTCTCGCCCTCATCATGTCATATTTCCACCCTCCTAAATTCCAAATAATATTATATTCATTGTTACTAACGTTAGAAAATATCAGCCTATCCGCTTTTGAAATAGCCCAAAGCATGTCTAAATTCAAGCATTTTCCTCGAATTTTGGATCAAAATATTCAATCTGCAAAATATCTTCAAAAATTACTGTTAAAATAATACTGTCAATTTCCATCAAGATATTTCCTCCCACTCACGGAGAAAATCAAAGAATTAATTTATACCCATCTGAAGCATCACCGCTTCGATTTCTTCCGGAGATTTAAAAGTCGCTAGAAAAAATACTAGCAAATTCTCGATGGGAATAAATTGCACACAGCTACTCCACTGTTATTCTGCTCCTACCAATCGTCTAAATATTGCTGTAAAATTTATTGGCACCTCTCCGCGACAACCAAAACTTATTTCCAGGAACCTTCACTGCCACCTAGTAACGAATTTGATTGCGTAACTTTGTTGCCGGCAGAAAAGTTTTGAAATGTTGAGATCAACTGAACTGGAAGTAGTGCGGGGTTTACTGCTGGAATTGACTGATTTAGTTTCTGGACTCAAATTTCTCGCGATAAAACATTTTTTTCTTGAAGATTGGATAATCTATAAGAAGAAAAATATTATCAGATTTTTGCCACTTCAATTTGAAGCTGTTGAGATTTGAACAAATATCCTTGCTTTAAGTTCAGTCAGAATTTTCAGTGGTTGGAAGGTGTTAAAGAGGAAGTGATATTATTATCCAAAACAATGAACACCTGCTTTTTACCACTTACAGCGCTCAAAGGAATAGAACGAATGCATTATTCTGGAAGAAATATGCTGAAGGATTCATTGAGTATTGCTGATCCCGAAGCTTATAAAATCATGCAAAAGGTTTTCTTATGAAATTCAAATCAGTTTTCAAAATTTAAAGGTTGTGATCCAGTAAGAAATAATATGGTTTGAATAATTTGAGATTATTTCCATACTTCGATATTGTGCGATTTACATCCCAAAATAAAAGATAGTTTTTTTAATTTCTTGTTTTGTAAGGACTTAGCTTTTCTCCAAAAAAAGAAATGCAAAGCGAAAAATCGAATTAAATGAGTGCTTTTGTTTTTTTTTTTTTTTACTTTGGTTTTTTGCTTCACATCACTTTGTTTGTTCAATCTTAGAATAACTCTTTAACCCCATTTGTGCAAAGGTTTGAATGACTGCATTTTTTTATATTCACAGCTTAACATTTTTTCTATAAAATGTTACAGGAAAAGGAAAGGCAGAAACGAGGACTGGAACTAATTGCAAGTGAAAATTTCACTTCGAAAGCTGTTCATGATGCATTAGGCTCTTCAATGTCAAATAAATATTCAGAAGGCTATCCTGGTATCAGGTTCGTCATTTTTTATAACCTTTTGTAAATGAATTGTTTGTTTAATTCCATTTTTTACCTAATTGATTTCATTTGGTATTTTTAATGCTAATAAAATATGAAAACAAAATTTCCTTTTTTACAAAACTTTTTTAGATATTACGCAGGGAATGAATTTATTGATGAAATGGAAATATTATGTCGAAGTCGTGCTCTTCAGGTGTACATTGATTCTTGTTTACTGAAATGCATTTAACTTGTAATTTCTCTTTAACCTTCTGACTTCTTAAAGTAATTTTTCCTTTAAAGACTTTTTGAAAAAATAATTTAGCTACGGCTTTGCTATATGTTTTAATTTCTTGGTAGAGTTAAGAAAAATTTTGATGATCAAGTATTATGTTGTATTATTATTTTTATAATAAGTAGAGTTTGTTTTTCAGGTATTTGGTTTGGATGATAAGAAGTGGGGTGTCAATGTGCAAGCCCTCTCAGGTTCACCAGCAAATTTTGCTGTTTATACCGGCTTGCTGGAACCAAATGGGCGAATTATGGGTTTGGATTTGCCTGATGGTGGACATTTGACCCATGGGTAAAGATCCCTATATTAGATTAGGGGATTAGGAAATTGAGCTTTTAATTATCGATAAATTAAATAAAACGAACTGGAGATAACTAAAATTGAAATTTATAGGTTCAGTGTATTATGATCACACAAAGTGACCAATTTTATTTTCCATTAATCAAGCACCGAATCCACTATAGTTGCTTGTGATGGAGCTTTATAACGATTTCTAATTCATAATCTGTTTTTCTTCCAGAAACCTAATCTGTTGTTCTTTGAAATGAAGCAGATTACATAAGGAATAGCAGAAGCTTTTCAGATACTATTCTAATCAAATCTTGGATGGAAATATTTTCTGTTCACCTTTTTGGAAATATATGTTGATAATCAAAATTTAGTTTTGCTTAACTTTATATGAAATTTCTAGATTCTTTACACCTCGACGAAAAGTTTCATCGTCGTCCTTATTTTTCCAGTCGATGCCTTACAAAGTTGATGCCAAAACTGGTTACATCGATTACAATCAACTAGAGTACACTGCATTACTATTTCGTCCAAATATTATTGTAGCGGGTAAATTCAATCTTTTATTCCTCAATTGAGTAACATACCACACATTACTAGTAACCGAATTTCCATTTTTTTTTTTTTTTTTCATATTACTGTGAATTCTGCTTTTGATTTGGAATGTAAGGCAAAAAAATATTTGATGCGATTTTAAAGGCAAAATAACGAACAGTATTTTGTGATTTTCAGGAACAAGTTGTTATTCACGCTTGCTAGACTACAGTCGCTTCCGTAAGATAGCTGATAAATGTGGTGCTTATTTATTGGCTGATATGGCACATATTTCGGGTCTGGTTGCTGCAAATGTCATTCCATCACCTTTTGAATATGCTGATGTCATCACAACAACGACTCACAAATCACTTCGGGGTCCTCGTGGGGCTTTGATTTTTTACAGGAAAGGTTGTCACTTTTGCTATTTACATGCATATTTTCATTTCTTTTTTTTTTCTTTCTAAGAATTTTGAAGGTTTAAATTTAAATGTTATTTAGGCTTGAAGAAAATAACTCCAAAAGGTGAGAAAGTGATGTATGATTTGGAACAAAGGATAGATTCTGCCGTATTTCCGGGATTGCAAGGAGGACCTCATAATCATACAATAGCGGGTAGATTTTGCACTTCAGATTCCTTTATTTCTGAACATTTTCCAGTGATGATTAACGTTTTTTAAATCAAATCACTATCTTCATCTTCGTCAACGTTTTCTATTACGTAATTAGTAATTGCTGAAATTTTTATCATTACTTTATAAACAGCCATCATTTTGTTATTATCTTTCTGTTAATATTTAATGTTTATTTTTCAACTAGTGGTTAAAAAACAGAAGAAAGTTTTGCTTATTTTATCTTCTGTTTTAGGCATTGCTGTTGCTTTAAATCAGTGTCTTACAGAAGATTTTATTCAATATTGCAAGCAGATTTTGTCAAACTCTCGAACACTTGCAAATAGATTGGTGGAACTTGGCTATACTTTGGTTACAGGTTGCTTTCATTCACTAGTTTATTAATAGACAATAGATTAGGTAAGCAAATTAAAAAATTGAACATTGTTTAAGATTTTATCATGTATATTACTATTATTAATGTCCAATTTATTTACAATTCACTGATGCTAAAATTTATTTTTACTATTATCAGACTCTTTTCTTTCATCTAACATATACAAAGTTACTATAAAATGATTTACACATTCATTCATTCTTAGGAAAATTCTTTACCTCATAAAAAGTGGTGGATTGCAATTCAGTATTATTGGCACTTTTTTTTTTGAATTCTATGACTCTTATTTTTAATTAAATGCTCAAGTATTCATTTCATGACATTTTATGAAGGAAATACTTTAATTTGCATAGCAATGAGATCGAGCCTTGCTCAAAAAGTTGAACACTTGAAAATTCCCTGTTGATGATTCAAACCACTGTGACAACAGTTGATTTTTTCCCAAAGTTGTTCTCTCAACTCTCTCTTCAAACATAAGACTTCTGAATGTTTTTATAACCTTTTTGTAGTCATGAGATAACTAAATGGTAGATAAATAACAACAGAGAGGACAAGGAGACAGAAATGAAGAACTTATTAAATCATTCAGGTACAGCTACGTGCTATAGCACTTAAGAATTCAAGTTGCTAAGCATATTCATGACAGCTCACGTTCATTGACACAAACCTTTTGTTTAAAAAAGTAGGCTAAAATATTGATTCTGTTTCTTTTTTCTCTGGAAACGCCGAGAAATGGTTAGTCATACTGAAGACTATTGGTAGTGATTTAGTGTATCCCGAATCGCTCTTTTTTTCCTTCTAAGGGAAGTTGGTAAATTTTTTTCATAGGGAGAAATCGATAACTTTTGGAAAGAAGAAAGCGTTTTTTCGAGTAACTGCATTTTGTAGGTATCCTTTTTAAAGAAATCTGCAAAAATCGTTTTAATTATTGTTTTTCTTCAGGGGGAACTGATACTCATCTCTGCTTGGTTGATTTACGTCCAAAAGGTTTGGATGGTGCGAAAGTGGAACATGTCCTCAGTTTAGCTAATATTATTTGCAATCGTAATACTTGTCCAGGTTCATTTTTTTGAACTAAGATTATGAGGAATACATTGCTATTTCGCCTACTGCTGTTGGAAGCGCCGATGTTAAGCGATGCAAATTAGATAACTTCGTTAAATGTGCTAATCGTCCCATTCCAAGTCAAAAATTACTATATTATTACCTGATGCTGCAACTTATCTTTCGCTGTTCAATTTTAGGAGACCAGAGCGCTCTACATCCCAGCGGTATACGTCTTGGAACACCAGCTCTTACTACACGAGGAATGAAAGAAAATGATTTCGTTAGGGTTGCCGATTTTATTCATGAAGGTATAGATTTTTGTAAATTTTGCAGATAGCCTACTAATAATTGCAATTTTAAATAATCTGGAAGCAACTTTTTTAACTTCTTCATAACTTTACTTGGATATCGCGCAATCACGTTTGCAGGAGTGGAAATTTTGGTAAAATATGAGTCGCAGGTGGGCAAAACACTAAAAGACTTGACAGTGTTTACCAGTTCGAATGAGCAGTTTATAGCAGATATTAATAAGTTAGGGGAAAAAGTGGAGCAGTTCGCTAGTCGTTTCGATATGCCGGGGAACGATGATATTTAAAGAAAAGCATATGGTAATAATGCTATTTGCTTTTGAAATTTGATGCAAGTTTTTCATGTAAAGTCTCATACTCATACAGATTAGATAGTGAAAGCTGTTCATTTATTTATCTATGAATAAGTTTAATGTCTTCTGATATCAAATAAGTTAATTGCTTAAAAAGTTCGTTAAGAAATATCATTCATTTTGCAAAGCATATTATTCTGCCTGCCGTTTTTTTTTTTTTTTTAAATATCACCATTAAAAAAGTTATTGTAGACATAATTTAAGGGCCAAATGACCGATTACAATCTCTTTAGAATAATGAACTTCTGAGCTGTTGCGGAGGATGAAGTTTATATTTTTTAGTTTGAATATTACATTAAAGTTACGTTGTTATTCATTACTTTATGATAAAAACATCTCATTGCATATTATTCAGTGATTGTGATCAAAATATCATCATCACATTGCTTTCTGAGATGATGTATTGTTGCTATTTTTAATGACCAGTAAACTCTTACTTTTTTTCATCGTATATTTTTTGAAGCAATTATTTACACTATTGGTTGAATTTATAAGCTTTGTCTTTAGACAAATAGAGACATATAGACATTAGCTATCAGTTATCATGATATAGTAAATGACAATGATTGAATGATCCATTATGAACTGTTTTGTGCTGAAGAGAACAAATCAAAAGATAGTTTTCGTCGCTGTTATAAAAATTTTCTTAAAGATATCAGAAATAATCGTACATCTTTCTTGAATGATTGCAATGATGGTTGGGAAGGATCATTAAAATGAAGAAAGAAGCACTATTACATTGTTTCACGGTGTAGTGCAGCAAAGCTGTTTAAAAGTTTCACTTAAATTAATACAAAAAGTTAAATTAATACAAATAGAAGGTTACGGTACGCTAATAACTCGTCGTAAAGGGAAAGGTGATTTCGAACTGATTTGCAATGAAATTTGTGGCAAATAAGCTTGAATTTGTTGCATTTGTGCAACTGTATCTTAGTAACATTCAGTGGATGCCATCGCACGAACAATCTGAAACTAAATTTTGATGAGAAACTTCGAGATGTGATATGCTAAATGGCATTTGTTTTTCCGCCTGTTCAACCCAGCTTATTCACTATCTTCATTTTCCACACTACTCACTGCCTTCAACTGCTTAAAGAAACTGTGAAATCCCTATTTCATACTTTTTTTATTTTTGTTTTTCAAATTAAATAAGACAAGATCGATTTTCTAGGCTTAATGAATTATTAATGGAAGATCATAACTTAATATTAAAACGAAACTTAGAAGTGTACTGAGAATCATATAGCATTTGGAAATAGATTCAAAGACGATCGACTCCTTGGAAAGGTTTCATCTTAGGTTTTCACAATCTCTTTAGTCCTTTTTTTTTTCAAAAAAAAAGGGTAACCAATTTCATAACGAATAAGTGAATCGAAAAAAATTCCGTGATGTTATTTCTGTTAAGAAATATTTTTGTTCCATCTTTTACTTAAAACTTAAGATTGTTTCATAGAAAACTCCTGAATACGTAATATACTGATGTTACTTTACAGCCATCTCGTTTTTCATGTTTTAAGCAAGTGAAAAATGTCTGTTACTGTACTATTTGCATTTCTCGTAATAACGAATGTTCAATGCGAGAGGACATGTCAAACAACAATCAATCTAAACCAGAAGTCAAAATATCATAGTCAAAATTTGCAATCATTTCAACGAGTAAGTTAATTTCTTTTTAGTAAAATAAATCAAGATCCAAATTTGTTACCATGTCAGTTATTAATTTATAGATACGTTGCTTTCTTTCCTCTTTGTCCTACTTGTCTAGTTCCCATTTTCCAGAAATCTTGAACAGTTCTTTTTCATTGGAAATTTTATTTTGCTTGAAAAAACATTTTCAGTCACGAAATGTTGCTGACCTTATGATTCTAAAAAATCAGCACTCCATTGATCGTCATGACCAAACAACTACGGGTAATATTTCATCTAGTAGTCTCCTTTTTCTTGATTTAAATTAATTTCCCCCATAGATAGCTAAAAAGAAATTAATTTTCATTTCTTATTTTCACTATTTTTCTCCTCTCATTTTCTTCTTTAATATTCATTTCGTGTCCTATTTCATCTTCTAAATTTCTTATTTCATTTTCAAAAATAAGAAATCTAGAAGATGTACGTCTGCATTTTAGAATGCAACCCTAATGATATAGCACCAACTGGCAGTGATTGCACTGCCTATTACGAATGTATCAGCGGACATTATGAACTGCAGTTCTGTCCACCTAATACCTTCTTTAATCCAGAGGTGAGTGAATTTTATTTGTCATGACTTCTAGGAAGATAAAGTGCTCAAAAGAGAATCCTACGCCACAATGTCAATGATCTCACTTTGATTTTTAATTTCTTGAATTAGAACGAAATTTTAGTTGAAGTGTTGTCATGCGGATTATGTTTGTCCTAGTAGAGCGTATGAATTACCAACCGCTTCGCTACTACCTTGTGAGCATGGTGAAGTGCGTGCTGATGAAACCAACTGCGCCAATTACTACTCCTGCGTTGGTGATGGTGGTTATTTCAAACAGCGCACCTGTCCCGATGGTAAGGTATTCAATGGTACGTCGAATCGATGCGTGCCTGCTGCTCTTGGGAGCAGATGTCAACGACCAGATTCACAAAGCTTTGAATCTAGAAATATTGCTGTGGGACTATCGTGCACTGTAGGTCAAATATGTCTAAATGCTTGTTCTTCCATGCAATATAAACAATATAAGTAAGTATCCCAAAACATTTGTTAACATTTTGCGGCTACCGAAGGCAAAAAAAGTTTTCTTGAATGCTTCAGAGCACATAGGAATTCTCTTCTCTTTCTCTTCCGCCTATTTTCCTTTTATTTTATTCTTTAGCCTTAGATTACCTAACTTATTACCAGAAATTCTCCATTTCCAAAGTTCATTTTCGAAATTTTACAGATTTCATCAAATTTCAGGAAAGCAGTGACCCATCAGGCTATAGTGCTGACCCGACCGACTGTCGACGATATTATCAATGCGCACAAGGTCGGTGGATTAGGATGAAATGCCCCAGCAATTTGGTGTGGAATTCGGCAGCAACAGTTTGTGATTGGCCTCAAAACACATTACTTCCCTGTCACTGAACAAAATTTTTGTATGGATTTCCTCGAAGTAAATGTAACCAATTGAGCTCAATTAGACTTGCATAAATGATTTTTGAAGCGAAACTGAAGGAAACTTTATATTTCAACATACAATATGGATTTCGGGTATGCATATCATTTATAAAGGTTTGTGTTTTTAGACTATAGCGTAATGTCAAATAGAACAAAGCATAATAAGACATTTTCTAAATGCTACTCTCTAGATCTTTACTGTCAACCGTACTCTGTCCACACTCAATGAAAACCTTGATTTGAGAAAGAAAAAAAACATAGTCACGTAGTCCAGGGAAGTCTTTTACACAGCGATCATCCATGATATTTATTGATTCACATACAGAAATGTGCACTGTCAATTAGTACCTTTGGGATTTTTATTGTACGCTTTGTTTGACCCATCGAAATTGTTCATATTTCATTAATTTTACCACCTTTCATGTTTCTTTGTTTCTTAGACATTCTCAAATAATAAGAGGTTTCTTGTGGCTACAGCGTTCTAAAATTGAAATGGAAAGGACAATGGTAAAGTATCATCATATTATTAAAAACACAAAAGGTCATCTAACATTTTAGATACCTCGGGAAAGGGAATGAAGTATGGACAATGTGGCCTGGATTGGGTGCCTTATTTCAATTTGCATATTCCACAAAGTCAGGTCAAGAAAGTCGAAGTCTTATGGCAAAACTTATGATGTCAACTCGACACTTTTCTCCATCAGCTAGATGAAACTGAGATTTAATGAACTTAATGCTTACATTACAGAATATGGCAAGAAGAAATTGAAGTCCTTGAATCTGGAGAAAGGCATTGCTAATGCTCACCTGCTTAATCAGTGGCAATTTTTTGGAATTGTCGAAGCAAATAGGGAGAGAAAGAGAGGAGAGAGAGAGAGGAAGGGAGAAAGAGACAGGGATTGGAAGGGTGAGGTAGTGAAGAGAAGAGGATGTTTTTAAAGGGTGAAGACGGAAATGAGGAGTTAAAATTAGAGAAGAGGAAAGGAGAATTGTTAGAGAAAAAGAGAGAGGGAGGGTGAGAGAAAAGAGACGAAAATGAATGTAACTTGTGGCGTGACCTATAGGAACCCTGTCTAGCAGAGCCAGACTGGCAAAGAATATTTGAAAATTTGAAGTTGTTTACGAAATCCAGAGATGGCAAGAAAAAGTGAAGTGTATTTGATGTCGAGAAAAGTAGGAAGTAAAAGGGAGATTCTCTTCCTCTTCCTGCCTAACCCTTCCTCTCTCTCTGAGCGTCCCTTTTCAATTATTTTGCAGAGGATTGGATGTACATTTCAACAACGGGACGCACCCTGCCTTTCTTCGTAATATTACGGCTACCGGTAATAGTCACGTGTGCGTACGTCTGCATTGTACGTGTGTATTTTGCATATGGATGTTAAGACGCCGCGTTTTCTTCCGAGACAACAACATAAGCTGATTGTGCCTTAAGGATGGTATAGATTAGACAGTGTTAAATTAATCAGCGGAGGAATAAAAGAATATTTGGTATTAAAAAGGTTAATACGATAACCCATCGCTTTCGTTAAGTGGTCATGAGGAGAAGTACTTCTATCGATGAGAGGACAATACTCATAGAAATAGTTTAAGATGACATTTGTTATTCAAAATGTAAGACTTAGATTAAAATTTCATACACTTCCAGAGAAGTTCCAGTTTGTGTCTCAATTTTG
Organism: Brugia malayi; assembly: GCF_000002995.4. NCBI lineage: Eukaryota > Metazoa > Nematoda > Chromadorea > Rhabditida > Onchocercidae > Brugia > Brugia malayi. The sequence goes on from NW_025062475.1 coordinate 8,015,772, forward strand.
AATGGTAGATTAGAGCTGAAAATTCGGTAGGAATGCGGCGACCCGGAAAACACTCGGCATCACCATTATCATCCTCAGCTGCTGCGTCAACAGCTAAGACAACGAACGTTGTATCCAAAACGGGATATAAAATGACCTGGAAAAATGCGGTAATCATTCAAATTATTTTGAGGTTTTCATCCGATCTTTATTTCTGGCTGCTTAAAATCTAACATGTCACTTTTTATTATTGTTTGATCTATTTTATAAATAATTGATAGATAGGGAGAAACTAATATAAGTCATCTTCGTATGATAAAGTTTTTCTTTGAGAATACGAGATAGAAAGAGAGGGAGGAAGAGAAGTGAAAAGAAAAAGGAGCTCAGGAAATGAGGAACAAGGATGGTTTTTCTTTGGGAATCGAGAAATTGCGGGATAGGAGAGAAAGCAGTGGTTTTAAATGAAGCATGAGCAAACTAATTCACTTTTTCTTGAGATGTGCGTAAAGTTATCAAATTTGCATAAGACTAAAACTCTTTCCTACTTCCTCACCCTTCCCTCTCACTGCGTGAATTTCTCAGCGCACTTACTGCACTATTGGATTCCACCAGGATTTCTCTTGCTTTTTCTTTTAGAAGATCACTTTCTCTCGTTTTTTATAAATTTTTGTTGAAATACTGAAATATCAGAAATCATAGTCTGTCGGATTTGTTTTCCGACAACGATGAAGGACGGAACTGGGCGTGAGGAAGGAGGCATATGAGAGTATTCTGTTTTATCGTCCTTTTTACAAAATCTTTTGAAAAACTTCGTATCGGAAGTGAGTTTGTAATGTAGTCTTTTCGTTCAGGTCCTAAAAATTGGGAAGCAGAAATTGGCAGGACCAGTAGCTGACAATCCGGAAGACCGGAAATCCGGAAAGACTACAGTTATAGCTATGATTGATGATGATTCATCTAGAGCGGTGTGTTTGGAAAAGTCAAAACATGTTAATCAGTCTTACTATTTTTTTGCTTTGCTTTTTCTGAATAATGCTAAAATCTTCTATTTATTCAGTAACTTTCAGGAAATGATTTTGCTGCTTCAAGATTGAAGTTGATTTAGTCATCCGAAATTAAATATTAATCCGTTCTTCAGCATCCGAGTAAGTCCTTGTTGAGCAGGAAGAAATCGGTCTCAAAGATGGGGAAACGCTCCAGAACGTCCTTTTTTGATGCTCCTCAAACTAAGGTGTTGTTTGTAAATTCAGAATTTAAGAACAGTTCTAAAGTTTGGAGTATTTTGAAAAGTTACTGCTATTTACATGATGTATGAGAACATCACTTTTACTTTATTTCCGTTTGAATATGTCACTAGTTTTTGGTTGAGAACCGTCCCAGTCCATTTTTTCTCTTTTTTTTTTTTTAATATTCCTTCCATTTTTTCCTTAATTAGTTTGTGAATAAGATGCATTCATTTTTTTTTGCTGGGATTTAATAAAGAAATTTAATGACTTTGTACTGGAATGGTGAGTTTGAAGTTAATTTCAATTTCAGATTGCAAAACGGTTCGTGTCTTCTGTGAAAAGTGACATTGAAATGTCTCCTAGTTCTGAAATAAACGATGGTGAGAGAAGCGTAAGTAATTTAAGATCTTTCCTTAATATAAAGAAGTAAATTTGTATCATTTTGTAAATTTTTAATAAATTTCATTGCGGTATGGAAGTACAAACACGTATTTAAGAAGATTAAAGGTTTTCTTCTTTTTTTCAATTACTATGAATGCATGAAATCGAAGGACATAATTTAATTAAGTTTTAGGATAGTAGTACGTATGAAATTGCAAATCGGAATGATTTTATTCTGAATTCGTCAACTTCTTCAGTCAATTCTCCGATTGTTGCACAACCATATACTTGTAATGAAGAAGAGCAAATGGGAAAAGATGAGACAGAACCGTTTGTCGGTTCATCGGTTTCTTCGCAACTTTGCTCATGTCAGCTTTACATGGGAATAATTGAGTCTAATCTCCCAGTTCACTTCATTTTCCTAATCTGAAATTAAATTTCAGAAAATGTTTATATATTGTAATTCACGAAATGTAAATACTTTAAGGTTTAGCTGCAACCCAGTCATCAGCAGCTCTTCATGGTTCCAATAAAGGAATTGGGAATCTAAACGAAGAAACAGAAAATTTGTTAGAGGAGAATGGAATGTTGGAATGCAGGTATTTAATTTGTTTATATTCAGTTTTGAAAGAAATTAGTAATATGGCATACCGTACAAACTTAACGGTCTACATGTAGTGAAGTTTTTCAGCACAATAACAAATAGCAACAGAGAGTTGAACGAAGAAGAGAAACATATGATTTTAGTAGATTTTGATGCAGGAATGTTACCGCATGAAATCGAAGAAAAGTATGGAGTAAGCAAATTGCAGGTATTTTGAAAAAAATATTTAGAGAAAAATTCATCAGCTTAAATGAAAACTTGTTGCCTATTATTATCTTAAGCTATAAGTTTTTATCAAAATGTCGTGTGCGCTTAGCAGAAGTGCGATCACTAGATAAACCATCCATAAACAAATAAGTAAGGTGATGTGTTCTCTTATAGATAGCTGATGTGCTTTCAAATCGTATTTCGATATTTCGCACCAACTGGTCTGACCTATTCACATTAAAACGTCGCCGCACTGTTTACGTGCGTTTGAATATGCAAATGTGGAACTATTTTTGCCAGTGTCGGGATCAAAAAATTTGGCTAAATGGTCGGCAGTTGAAGGAACAGGCTTTGAAAATAGCACATGAATTAGGCAAGTTTAGACATCTTGAAGGACTGTATAAGCAGCGAAATTCTGGCTTCTATTTTGAGCTTTTCTTATCAGCTGCTGAAGAAACTAATCTGAAAGAATTTAAGGAAACAACCGCATAGAATTATTGTCACATTATTATTATTATTAAATTATTATTATTATTATCATTATTATTTTTTTATTATTTATTATTGTTAATATTTTTATTTATTTATTATTATTAATATTACCGTCATTAATATTAATAATTATTTATTATTAATTATCATTAAGTCTTTGTTAACCCTTTAAAGCTCTTCAAATCTTTATTCTGTTGGGAAAATTTTCTATTAGCTTTTTTATTTTAAGAAGGTTGGGTACTGAAATTGTTTCAGGTCTACACAGTTTCAAAGCTTCCGAGGGTTGGTTAGATTCATTCAAAAGGCGCCATTGCATTGATCTCAAGGCAATGACTGGAAAACCTGTGATTTACGAAGCAGATCCCGAGGATGCGAACTCCGTAAATGATGGCTTGGAAATAAAAATCTGTATTTTTTTCTTTTCACAAATTCTCTAAATGTGGTTTTATGGATTATTTTCTTCTAGTTCAGTTGTTTTCTTTTATCCACTCTAATTTATCTTTGCTTTTTCAAATTATAAAACTCAGAATTAATATCTAGCATTAAACTAGTGCTCCACGTGACTTTTGAGATTGTTCCTTTTTTTTTAAAAAAAAAAATAGATTATTTCAAAATATGTTTTTTTTTTTTTTTTTTTTTTTTTTTTAAATTATTTCAAATAAAATAAGATCATGCACAAAAGCTATCGGAAATACCCTTTTAAAATTTATACGAGCAATATAAGCTGTTTAAGATTATTTGCATTCAGGTCGTTTCTTGAAATTCAGATTCTTTCAGCTCGGTCAACAACACCGAGTCCAAAGCTCACTCGAGATACTAATTCGCTATCCACTGTGCTAGATGCAAATAAATTCTTGATGGATGCTACAGATGCAGCTGTTCTTGCTTCAGCTGATAGATCTGATAGCGGTATAGGTTAGCGTGAAAGCTTATTTATAGTCTTAGTGTAGAGTAGTTTCGAAAATATTCTACTTTCAAACTAACTTGTGACCTACATAACCTTTGTGAGTCTGGTATAACGTATACGAGCAAACGCGCGAAGAATATATTATTATTTATATTCTTGAAAGATTGTTCCAAGTGTAAATATAATATTCATTTATCGAAAATGTAAATTCTTCCAAATCTCTTATAAGTTATGTAATTTTTTAAGTAGTGGGAAGTCCAACTCAGGCGACAGTAGCAATTGGAACAACCAGTCCATTAGATATACAACGACTTTTACCAGGTCCATCAGCCGTGAATGGTTTGTTTCATTTTTGCAATTTTATTCCAAAACCTGGAAGTAGAACTAACTGTTAATCACTGTTAATCTAATTTCGTAGTCCAGGTATTTTATTCTAATTGTCCTTTTCTTCAATAATTTTAGGCTACGTTACTAAATCTATAGAACACGCTCTTAAAATTATATGGATGTTTACAAAACTATTCCCGGGTATATGAGTTTTTTGTGTGCTACGTTACTATATTCCCGGTTTTTTTTTTTTCAAAAATAGACTTTTCAATTAGGTTAAGTATACTGCTGAAAGACGAATGAACAAGCGGAATGTCAGTCTTTTATCAAAGAACTTTGATTCGTAATCAAAAAACTTTTGGAAGTTAAACAATCATATTTGATAAATGCGAGGATTTCATATTTTTGTAGCTTTCATTTAGTCGTTATTCAAATAATAATTGCCCACCATATTTTGTTCCGCAGTCCTCCCAAAATATAATCTCAGTCTATTTAAAGAAATGGAGATCTTGGCCATAAGAATTAGAGTTCAAAAATTTCACTCCAACCACTTTTACTTCCATTTCTTTTAACTCTTTCCATTATTAATTTTTATTAATTTTATCAGTTTTAGAACAAAATTTGTTACTTTCGACAGTTCATGCTTCTGAAATTGGTGCATCATCAGTTCAAGCATTACTCGAAACGTGTTGTTATCGTGTAAATGAAATTGAGGTATGTTTTATTGAGCGCTATTGCGTAAAATTTTAATACTGATACTAAAAGCGTTGGTAAGTTTAAACTGTTTGACTAATTTCATACATTAGATCTATTCATTTCAAAAATTTTCACTTGATAATAATGAAAAGATCAGATTAAATTGATAGGAAATTTCGAAATAAATCTGACATTTTTTATTTCTTTCTAGTCTTGAACAGTTTTAGCCTTCTCAAAAAGGCGAAGGGTGAAATGTTTGCCTATAAAAAATTTTTGAGAGTTTCAGGTTGCACAAGCTATAGATACTTTGCGTGCTTACATTGTTTCAAACAATATTAATCTATTACCGGTGCTGGTAGAACTGCAAAAAAGCTTGGCTGCAATAGCTGCGCAGCGAAGGACCTCTGAAAAGATGTCTAGCGGGATTTAGCATGACGTTTACAGAATGTTACATTTGAATATTTTTTTTTTTTTTTTGTTAAACTTTTTTGGCCGCAAAGAGATGAAATGTTAGTAGATAAAAATTCTTCATTGACTGGAATATTTGGAAATATGTTACTCTTCTCAACTCTTGCTCGGCATCAGCTTTGAAGTATTTTATGAGAATTAGTTAGTTTACGACAGATATGTTTTTGCATACTAAAGTCTGTTTTCACACAAGAGTTCCGTATACAAACTGCTGGATTCGAAATGATTCTGTATGATTATTCAAGTCACTTATGATCAATAGTATCTGTTGCGTGTGCCATTAAAAATATGCTTTTTAAAAATGTTATCCACATTTTTGCATGAAATCAACTTGTTTTATAATCGTTTTTGCACAAAGTCTATGATTTTCACCACAACATGAGAGAGTTGTCCTTGGCGATAAAGGAAAATAAATGGCCACGAATATGAAAGGGTCGAATAGAAGATGAAAAGAAAAGAGAGTTTCTTCTAAACAATGAGTTTCAGCTATGAACTCACGTGACTTCTCAATTACTATGTTTATGAAATTGAAGTTAAACTGCTATTCAAGTTAAAATAGTTTCGAATCACACTGAAATGAGACAGTTGAACTGAAAGCCTCGGTATGTAGGCTGACTTGGAGCTCAAAGGGGCTAAACCAGGATAATTTCAGGCCTAAGCCAAGACAGTCGCCCAAAAATTTAAATCTTCGGGTAATGAGTGGCAATTGATATTTAGACACAAGATGAGATGTTTGGGAGCTTATTGATAGCTAATCACATTAGATTTGTGTAGAAAATAATCTGCTCAGACACGGCTAATTCTCGATTTTTGAATAAAGACAGGGAGAAGGTAACTCACTCTTGGCTGTTGTGCCCTATCTCACTCTCTAACCACTAACCCTTTAGGATCCATGTTTCGTTTCCTTTATGAATGCCGGGGTTTCCTGTCGTCTCCCATATTTAAGCGCTATTTTCTGCTCTTTTCGATCTCGGAACAACAGTGTTTCCAATCAGATCTCATTCCCTTCCATCTCTTTTTGCAGGTCGTGGAAAGGATATATTGGATTGGTCGTGCTGATTCGATAGTTGTTCCGGTGTTTGGTACCGTTATTACTCTGAATCTTTTTAATACACTTTAAAAGAGACAGGACGTATATACTTCAGATTAGCTTTAATTCATGTATAACTTGTTTATCTCATTTACATAATTTATCTGTACACGATATATGTTATCGTAAGATGTGTTTGTTCTGACTATTCTTAGATTGAGAAGTTGTGCGTGAAGGATGTCTACGTTTCCCGTACAGCAATGGAATCTAGGAATAGGTCCGATATCGTGCCATGCATGGAATCGAGATCGAACAAGTTTGTTGTTTTTCATTCGTGCATAGATCGGTGATCATCAGCAACGTTAAAGGGTTAGGGAAGGATCGATTATCCAAACTGGAAAAGATAGGAATTTACATTGACTTTTTATCGAGTCTGTGATCATCGTTCCCCTCTCCTCTCTTTTCTATTCCCTCCGCTTTTGAACACAACACTATATTAAACCTTGGCATCATAAACAAAGTCTTTATCATATTCTGGCTCTTCCATTATATTCGTTTTATCTTTTGGAAATATAATTTCTTAAAAGGTTGGTCATATGTTTGCTTTGTTTTTTTGGGAAAGGCATTAGAATTTCACTTGCATATTTTCTAATCTTTAAATGTTGTTTTTCACTTTTTAAAGCCATACTGTTTATTCGTAGTGCTTGCTGTTTCACCATCAAATAACGAAATTCATATATTTCAATGGCGAAATGGGCGATGGACGTTGGCAGCACTGTTGGCTGAACATGATTTACCTATAACTGGTCTAGACTGGGCACCAAAAACCAATCGTATCGTTTCATGTGCACAGGTAAATCCTACACTTGCCGTTTCCCAGTGAGGTGATCATCAAAATAACAATTTTATTTGCTGTGATTTTCTATTTATTAAGACTTCTAAAATGGAGTCAACTGTCAGTATATTGGTAGCGACATAACAGAGGTCATACTTCATAATTTTCCTCTATAAACTTTTTACTTTGGGAAGAAAAGATTCTTTTTATTTCACACTGTACTTTTCTTTAACGTAGTTGATTAATTTCTTTTTTCAATATTTAGGATAAAAATGCTTTTGTATGGACCTTTGATGGAGAGCATTGGAAACCCGAATTAGTTGTTGTACGAATGCAGAGAGCAGCAACATGTGTGAGATGGTCGCCATATGGTTTGTCTTTCCATAGTTCTGATATTTTGATGATCGCTGTAAGTTTAAGAAATTGGGACCATTCTCACATTACTTTCTTCAGAAACCTTGAGTTATCATTTGTCTAAATCAAATTCGTAGACCAAAGATATCTGTAATTAAAGTTGATCTGACATCATTGCATGAATTTGGTCGATGAATTTGTAGAGCTTATAATGCAAAATCAAGTTTATTTTTCTCTGATTTTGATCAGCCGTTTAAAAGATCTTTTGGTTTTCTGCATTTGTCTACTAGCTGTTGGTTGTTGAAAATTTCTTTAGTTCTCTAGGGAAAAGGTGATCAACAAAAATGTTAAGTAATTTAAAACAATTTTCCTGTAGAAAATAAATTTGCTGTTGGTAGCGGAGCTAAATTGGTATCAGTTTGCTATTATGAGAAGGAGAATGATTGGTGGATTTGCAAACAAATCAAGAAACCTATTCGTTCCACGGTTACTTGCATTGATTGGCATCCCAACAATGTTTTGCTTGCTGTCGGTGCATGCGACTTCAAGGTAGTTCCGATGATTGTAGTTACTGTAAAGTCTTTTTCTGATTTCCATTTGTTGCCAATTATCATTGTGTTTGCTGACTTATTATGGTATTTTGTTTTTTGTAATGCTGAGCAGAAGATTGAACTTAAAAAATTAAAAATGTTCAAGTGTTACTCAAAACATTGATGTTTGTAAAATTGTTTATTTGAGTTTGTTAAAAATTGGTTCAAAAGTTGTTATTCCCTATGTTTTATTGATCGTGCTCATTCTAAACTGATCTAAATATTTTAGACTCGTGTCTTTTCTGCTTATGTAAAGGAAGTGGATGAAAAGCCTTCACCGAATCCATGGGGTACCAAAATGCCTTTTGGTGCTTTGATGTGTGAAGTATGGTTTGAATTTGCAGGGTGAAGGGCATTTCGTAACATTTTAAAATATAACGAAATTTTTGATTCATATTATGTTGTTCGTTTATAAAATTTTTAGTTTTTGACACCACATTTCACTTTAATGACAAATTTCGACAGGAACATGTCATAGCATTTTTTACTTTTCTGACATAGTTCAGGCGAAGAGTTCCGGATGGATTCATTATGTTGCTTTTTCACCATCTGGTTGTCGATTATCTTACGTTGCTCACGACGCAACTATTGCCGTCATCGATACCAATCGTTCCTTAGAAGAAGCTATTATTCTGCGTACTGTTTACCTGCCTTTCACTTCCGTCCAATGGGTCACCGAAAATAGTCTTATAGCAGCTGTATGTTTTTCCATTCTCTGTTGCATTTTACTTTTCGTTGAGAATTAAAACTGTGTCAACAATATAACTTACATTTTAGGGTCATGACTATTCTCCAATGCTATTTATGTACTCAGGCGATCAACTTAAATTCGTAATAAAACTTGACATCCCATCAGAGCAAAAGTCAGCAAATATTAATAGTGCAATGCAGAAGTTCCGTAATATTGATCGAAATGCTGCAATTGAAGCTGTGGACATACGTCTAAGGACTATGCATCAAAATGCTATTACGTGAGGATTTCTAGACTTTTGTTTCAATATATCCTTCAAAACGCTCGAATTGCACACATTAATTTTATTTAAAGTAAAGAAATATGATTTAGTATTTTTGTAAAAAATTTAAATCGGATTACAAGTCTTTAGAGAAATTCTACCACACAGCGGTCGTAATGACAGCATGCAGAAGTTCAGTACGTGTGCAGTAGATGGCTTAGTCGCATTGTGGGATCTCAAAGTTAGTCTTCATTATTTATGTGGTACGCAAATTCGTTGGAATGTATTAATTTTGGTTTATGCTTTAATTAGGTGCGCTAGGCTAAATAAAATATGAAACATGAACCTAGTGTATCAGATCGAGTTTCAGGCAGCGATTGAACATTGTCAGGTAAATTCGACTGCCGTTTTCATTAGCATGCTTTTATCCGTGCAGTGTGATTCTAGATGTGTTAAAGAGTTTCTACTCCCAATTTTTAACACTTTAGAGCTGCACAATTCCGTATTCTTTCTCTATAACTTTGGAAGACTAAACTAGTTTGAGGAAATTCTCTATATTTACATAATGGAATATAATAATCGAGTATGGAAGTGAGGAGAATGAGTACAAGAAGTAGAAATAACAATTTTAGTTCCCCATTCTTGCATGCTATTGTGTGCGACATCAAATGTCTACAACGTATAATCGCTGAATATAGTATTGTCGACAGTATTATTAGACATTGCACTTCATATTAGATTATATGAATTGTGAAATCGTGAAGCAAGGTATGAAGGAAAAGGAGGGAAATTTTTTGCTTATGTTTGATATGGTTTCTTCTAACATTCTTATAATCAACAAATAAATAACAGAGAACAAATGAACTTTGCAGAAATGCTCTGGAAATTGGTCATTGCAACTTTTTTTGTTTAAGCGGTTAACAGGAATGAAATATAAAATACGCTAATAATTCGAAGTTTGTCGTGCTTGCCGTGCTTCCAGAACTCTTTCTTCACTTTTTTATTTTCAGGATACTGCGGTGCCTGTTTGATGACTGCAACTTCTCGAAGGATTTTAACATTTATGCTTAGTTTTTGTGAATCACATTTCATTTCGCAAATAAAAATGTATCTTAAAAGTGTTAATAACTCTTCACAACATCGCGACAAAATTCTTTCAGACACTCGGGCGATAATTTAAAAAAAAAAAAAAAAAGAACTCTAAAAAAGCAAACTTGTTTTCTTCTCATCACCGCTCCCTGCACAACGTGGAGGTTAGGAACAGAAAAAAGCAGATTTATTAGTGGCAACTCTTATTCTCTATGATTTTTTTTTGACAAGATATAGGTTGTCATTACATATTCTAACTGTTATTATGTTATATTTAAATAAAGAGACCACCAAAACGTATCGACAACTCAGTCTGGAACTATAGTTTTTAAGAAACAGAAATTTATTTAAAAAAAGAACAAGAAATATAAAGTATCAAGATTATATAAGATTAAAGGACGTGCACAATTAAGTTATTCATCCCATCTTCTAAATAAGACTCATCATTCTTATTGTTTGTTATTTTGTGCTAAGTAATTTGTCATGCATCTCAACAAGTTTATCAACAATCGGCTGTTCGATTTCAACACCTGCAGCTTTTTGTTCTTCGCTCAAGCTTATAGTCTCTTCTTTGTTTCCGTTATTGACAAATATTACCCGCTCTTTCCGTGTATCCAGTGTATTTCCAATTACTAACTGCAATAAATATGCTCTTCCTTTTAACTGATGAATAAAAATGAATACGGAAAAGATGCAATAACCTATTCTTTTAATGATATCAATGAGTGAAAGTGTCCAAATGTAATTATAACTTGCTTCAGGAACAGTAGTTTTATTGATCCAGTTTGCCCGAAATTCGACCTTCATTTAGATCTTTGCCTCTTTGCTTATATGCTCTTTCTGGAGGATTCTGGTATTTTGAATAATTAGGAGCGAAGTGTATGGCTTCAAATCCTTTTAAACTTATTCTAGTAATGGATAACACGGGTAAAAATCAGTAGATTCATGAGACATCACATTAGCCGGAATAAAAACTTTCCCTTCTAAAACAAATTTTTTAAAATCAGTTCGGGTTTTTAATGATATGAATTTACCTGGTGTCCATAATTCCGGAGGGCCTGACGCGCCTTACTAACCAATATCGTTTCATCGGTTTCTAGCTAAAAATTAAACATCCATAAAACATGCAAAAAATTTTACACTAACAAAATAATACAAAATAATAGTAATCGAAGGTGGAGAATCTGTCGTATATACAAATTAAGGATCTGTCGCTAAATTAATATAAAACCACTCCCACAGGTAGATCAGTGTTCGATTTGTTGAAAGATATCAAAGAAACCTAGCTATAGTACGTTGAAATGCAAAGTGGGTTGCTGTTCAATATCCAGTCATCTGGACAGTGAAAGGAAAAGTTGCAAGTTCTTCTCATGAAACAAATCAATGAACATAGTAACCACCTTAAACGAAACAACAAATGCTTCCGGTACAATATCTCTGACTAGCTTCCGCAAAATTTTTGGAACAATGTTGAGCGACAATAGCAAACTTTCTTGATTTGACTGGATTTTGTGCTCTGGCTGAAATCATATGTCGGGATTCGTTCTTCGATATTAAACACTGCAGGAGACGCTCCTTACCAGTTAGTAATGGATTTAAGCAAATAATTTAAAGATCAGAAATATGTACCAAATTTTCTTCGGATACATAAAAATCCGAAACAGCGGCAGCAAGATAAATCAGGAGAGAAGAACTCAAAAATCGAAGACGTAAGCAGATCATTTCAAGGGTCATCAAATATGCGGATACATCGACGAATGACAGCATTAAAAGTCGATCAGAAAGTTCACTGTTCAAGGTCAACGCTTCTACTAAGCCAGGCATATTTCGAACTGCAATCAGTGGGACATTCAAGTACTTTGGTATATTCAAATGAGAATTTTTTGAATAATAAAGCATGGATACAAATACAATCAATCTTTAACATCTCCGGTGAGGTTCAAAATTATATTCTTTTTTATCCTGGAAAATATTTAAACTAGGCATCAGTATTTCAGCATTATTTCCACTCTGAAATTGGATTATTTCCGTAATATAACATCTAGTAAAGGGAGATAATCAAACAAGACATGGATTCATGCAACAAATTCTAAGTCTATATACTGACATGAACTCTGTATACTAATATGATTTCCATTAATAAGAGAAACAATGCAAAGCGAGTGATTAACTAGCCTTCGACTCTTCCTGAGTTACTCACAACTAAATGATCAAATATGTCACAGAACTTCCGCTTGAAGGGTTTCAGAGAATTGTCTCGATGAAAAAATATCACAGCATAGCCTTTCAATAGAAAATACCTGAAACGAACTACTTTGTTTACACTGTTTTCGTTAAAGCTCTAGTTTAAGAGAATAAAGATCTAATATTCCGAATATCATTATTGAGATACTAGTATGACTGAGTTACAACGACAAACAATCTGCGCTACTCACATGCAATATTGAGACTATATTTACGATTGAATTGAAATTGTTGAAAAAGGAAAACAACAGCACAAACCTCTTGAAAACTTCATTTTTGTTTACTTTATAAAATATACTAAAAGGACTCACTCGGCACTAGCAGCACCTCGTGTTCCCATAGAAAAATTATCAATAAATCGAACCATCTTCTTTTCTAATGGTACTCTAGTACCACCACTCTATAACAGTGTTTCAGGAGTGAATTGCACACGGATACAAAAAAATGTTAAGTCATTTGCTTGGTAGTACTGAAGAAACGGTACTTCAAATTTACACTTCAAATTTATCAATTCTGTTGAGATCGCATAATGATCATCATGTTCAAATCCATAAACTAACCGTAATTAACACAATTTTCCTCGCAGGATTTTGCTGTACAAAATCATCAACTAAAGAATCCACTGATCCCATTTTGCATATATCAGGCATTCTCGAAAAAATGAAAGCCAAGGCGTTACAAATTCGTGACACTCGTTTTCGAGCACTGATAATCATTTGATTATTTCTCCTAACTCCATTCTCTTCCCCTCCATTTACTCGTCAAAAAAAAAAAAAAAAACTTGGATCATTAATAAAATGAGAATTCCTCCCTAGTTACAATGACTGATTTTATTCATTGTATACAATCACGAAGTTCAAAACTTCTCAGCCATGTCACATCTATTAGAAAAGGATTGATGCATCCAACTCAAAGAGATATAGAAAGCATAAAAGAATAAATTTTTGAAATCTTAAGAAAAACTCAACTGTAATAACAAAAAAATAACAACCGAAAAAATAACAACACTAACTTTTGAACACATCAGTTAAAACTTTTATAATACCATACATGAAAATCTAAACATATTTTTTACATATATCATGAGAATGAAACAGAAAGTATAAGCTTGTCCTCCAATCATATTCGTTTTTAGAAGACGTGTTAAAGTGTAAGTTAAAGCAGTTCTGCAAAACCATTTATCTCTTGCAAACATATTCCGCATTGATCTTGCTACTCAACTAAAACATTAAAAAACTTTTTCAAACATAAAAATATCTTTTACGGAGCAAAAACTTCATTATACGATTAACCTTACTTTTTCTATTTTTATATTTTTTATTCCTTTTTTTATTTTTTTATATTTTTTATGTATATATTTTTTTTAATGAAATTACTTTATATATATATTGTTTATATTTTTATAATAAAGCAAGCTCAAGGAATCTTTCCCGACACTTCTAAAGTTGGTGAACCAGTCGATGGTTCTTTAGCCTGCTTGTACTGCTGATCTTGTGCTAGCTTCTCGACTTCTCCAGTTTCGGTATCTATGGCATTACTTGGTGAAGTAATAGATGAAATACAGGTATCAGCAGCAGAAGTGAAAGTATTATTAGTCACCTGCTGTTGAGGCTCAGTGCTTATTACTTTTGGTGATTGAACTTCATCAGCTATTTTATTCTTAGGTGAAGGGGATGAATCACCTACAGTCAGACGATAGAGTATCGGCGTTTCTTCTGCCAGCTGCTCTCGTTCTACCACTAAAAAAGATAAAACTAAAGGAAATTTTGATCTATTCAATTTCTATATATTGCATTTAATTAAATAGTTTTAGTGACAACATTTGATTTAATAGAACTTATTATATATTAATAATAATATTTATAGAAATAAAGAGAAAAAACCCACTCGCACAACCTATTTGTAACTGTTAAACCTGTCACTTCGATTACTTGAAGTTTTCGAACAATATTTTACAACCACAACTTACTTTGCTTTGCACGTAGTGCTTCTTGCTTAGTCTTGTAATCTTCATATGCATTTAGTAACTTTTCCGACCAATCATCGACCATAGATGCATATTTTGCTTCGTCGAGCTGCAAACAGTATTCCTATGCAAAACACGGTACACACAATCAATTTCCCTTAGGGGAGTATTACCGCATACAGTACTAATAAATGTAGTAAATAACTAAAGTATGACTAAAAATATTATGGTACTGAAGCACATGGGAAGGAAAATTGCGAAACCAGTCAGTTTTAAATTGAAGGACAAATTAGCTTTTTTAAAACAATTTTGATAAGACTTGATAAGAAAAGATTCATCTCAAGTTGATTTACGATCTTCGAATATAAGCGCAACAGTAACTAAATGTACAACATTTCAGTGCGTTTTAATAGAAATTCAAAACGAAGGAAGCATGCTGGACAGTAAGGGAACATTTAATGACACACCTGCGGTTTTTCTTCACATACTTTTTTCAGTTTTGCTGCGAACTCTTCCGATGCAATTTCCATTGAACGCTTTTTGGTTTGAAAAATTTCGCTCAGTTTCTTCAATTCCTCTTCAAGTTTGCTCTGAAGATTTTACTACTAGATTCACAAATTCCATTTAGCTATGTTATCAACTATTCCTTAGAAAAAGCGTGAGGTACAAATCTTGCTTTCACAATTCAGACACAGCTTTTTCCCTCATTAGCAAAAGCTACCATAAAGAATAACTAAATTAAATTGAAGATACGCACTAATGAAAACACTTACTTGATGCAGAGCCAATGAAGTCGCTTGTTTCTTCAACATCTCAATGCGATTCTGAGCAAGGACTGTTCGAGTATCAGTGACAACATTGCCACTGAAGAGATCCGCTATGAGGCGATGATTTCGATCGAATCTATAACAAAAATAGGGAACATATTACGTTGAACAGCTCTCTTTATCCACAGGACAGGTACCATAAATTCAAATTCAACATCCAGTTTCCGTTAGTCACCATAAACAGTTAAGTTTCGAAACTACATACCTAACAGCAGCAATTCGGCGAGAGGAAAGATCACTGAGTTCTTCATCCTCCACTGGCTGAATAACGACGCCTCCTGTATCCAAACGGCCGCGACTAGCTGTAAAATGTACTTGGCACTTTACGCCTTAATTGCAAATTTTAAAACTTCTAGCACAGCCCATTAAAAAGAACAGACTGGAAAATTAATAACAAATCAACTTATCTGACCAGCAATTACACCGCCAACTGTATTTGATTTATCGATGACTTTTGCTCGATTTTTTGCCGATAAATATTGTTGATAAGCAGCCGAGTTGTGATAAGCTTTCAATGCCTTCTCATACTCCTGCCGTTCAATGTCGTATTCCTTCAAGAAAAAAACTTGTAAGCCAAGTTTGAATAATCGGAAACCGGGTGTCGAATTCAAATTATGCATTACAGTTGGTGAAATAAAACTTTGAGATGAAAAACTTTGCAGCAAATAACCTGATGATATATAGCTTTTTCCGATTCCGGCGCGTCTCTCCACATCTGACCAATCACCTTCCCAATATCCCACAACTGACTATCTGGATTTTCGGCGCGCACCTAAATAAATATTTTTCCAAATAAGTTCCCGGTTGCCTATCATGAGACTTTAGAAACGATAGAGGAAGTAAACTTAGCTGATATTAAGGGTCAGAATATAACATAAAGAAATAATCTGATATCAGCAAGCATAAAGTTTTCGGCAAACATCCTTACTTTGGCCCACATTTTCCGACTGAATCTCATATATGGAACCAGTGGACGATCTGGCGGTTTGGGTGGTTTAAGCGAATTGCTGTCATTCTGAAAATAAAATGAGCTGATGTTTACTTTCCAAAAACAAAAAACGAAATTTACTTCTGCCTAAGCGAATGACTTAAGTTTATTTCCAATAACTTTTAGCACCAGTTAAACAGTCGAAACTTTTTTTAAAAAAAAGATTTAAAAAAAATTGGAAAAAAAAAAAAAACTAAAGAGAAATGACATGCCTGACTTGACGGTCGCGGAGGTGGATGCCGAAACATGGCGATCACAGGCGATCCTGCAATAGCTTTGGGCATCCCCAACTCAAAAGCACTTCACAGAACACAACATGGTCACACCCTGACAACTCCCCCGTCACTACTCTTCAAACCATCAACAACCCTAAATGAAACAGCCAGGATCACTTCTATCAGCAGTAACACGTTTTCCCTTTAATTATATAGAAGTGGAGGATGAATGGTTCAAGTCCAATAGATTTTAATTGAACTCCTACAAAGTAGTGTCTTCAACGATTCTTTTCTTTAATAGTAAGGAATATTAACTGAACTCGCGTTTATCATCTCATTTCACGTGACCCCAGATCACCCCTTCCTTACTCCACTGTTCTGTACTGACTCTCGCATGCTGATTGATCTAGATACTTAGCTATATCTTACACTCCAAATTACTTCCGGTCTTCTTTAAGCCTAGAAAAATTCTGGCAAAGTTCCACCGCATGTGAACGCATCCGTTTTGAACTGAGATTACTGGAAATAGGGTAATTAAGATGAAAATAATTGCAAGAATTATGAATGTTGCAAAGAGGGAGGGAAGAAGAAAAAAGAATAAATTGATTGCTTTATGGAAATTAACTCTCAGAATGAAAAAAAAATTTTTTTTTTGATTGATAGTTTGCTGAAGAAAAATGTAGAATTTGTTGAAAAGAACATTTTGTAGTGTTCAGTACATGTGCCCTGAATGAAAAGTTTTACTGGAGAGTTCTCAATGAAAGCGATAAAAAATGGAGAATAAGCAAAGGGATTGTAGTTCAGTTACTTTTGATAAAAGGCGAAGTGATAATTTCCGAAAAGTTTTGAAAATCTCTGACTCAATTTTCTGCCAATCAAATTGCTATACTTTCTAAAACTTATATGTTTCATTAGAACTCATATCCGAAAACTCACCCATTCTTCCCTTCGTAACAGAAGAATATGGGCGCTATTTGCTTCATTAAAATCAAGAGATTTTGGTATAATTCCTATATATTTTGCTGAATTCCATCTTTAAGCAATGCTTATTTAATAGAATCTTCAGTAGGATGAAATTCTTTTTTGACATATATTTGTACGTATATTTACATTTCTCATCTAACAATTAACGCAGCATTTCTTATTGAAGAAACAAGAGCAAAAAGAACGAGAAATTCGACGACGCGCAAGACGCGGGGATTCCTCAGTTAGTTCTTTTGAATTCAAGTCTATAAAAATATTGATTTGAAATGTGTGGAAAATAAGACAAACAGTTCCTGTTTGCAGAGTGGAGGATTCCTCTATTATAAATTTAATAATTATAAACAAATAAACGCGGCATTGAAAGCTGTCAACTTTATCGTGTCATTAATTGAATTGAAATGAATGTATATTCCCTCCCTTGCCTTATCATTATTAACTACTGCCTCTTCATTACAAAAAGTGGTTTAAAAATTGCCTCTATTAGTTTAATTCAAGCTATAAAAATAAGTTCAACAGACAGTTACTCTAAACTGTTTTGTATTATAGATCGGTAGAGCAGATAAAATTGTTTTCAACGGCGAATGCTTTCTTTTGTTTGTTCCTGTCAATTTGACATCCTGTGATGAACATATTCAGAGACATTCCCTCTAACATTTGTAATATAAATGCAACAGGTGCGCCAGTTTCTTTTAAAATGATTTCATTTTTAGAAGTATTTATTCGTACTGTGCTTAAGTTTGCTTTGTCGAATCTTTCTAATAATTTCATTTCGCAATTAACTTTGGTCTTTATCAATAAGTTCATACAATTTAGTCAGTCTGTTTAAATTAAATTAAATCAATCAAGATGAATAATGCGTTTTCTTATGCTGCCGACAATACCTTCAATAGAATGTATATTGGAAAAGTCAGAAAAACGACGACCACTCATGTTCATTCCGTCCTGATATGAAATACGAGACTTGGAATGCCGGACCGAAAGTATGATAGGTAAGTTTTTAAAACGCTGTCACTCGCAAAATATGAAAACTTAGTTAATTGCGCACGGTTCTAACTTTTTTACTTCCAATAGAGTTTTTCGCTACAGTGCGCAGATGTTTTGGACAAAACACAGATTACGTCTGCTACTGCCTATACTTTAAAAGAAATCAATCAGATTTAATGAATCAGTTACTGATGTTTTAAATAAGATAGTGAAAGCTCTGTTAAAATGTACTCCTTTCATAGATCGTCATACCTTTTCATTTCCTTGTCTTTCTCTTATTTTCATTTACATCATTTGTGCACTTTATTTTTGTTAAGTTTAGATTTTGAAGAGAATTATTATAAGATAGTTGTATTTGCAACAAATTACAAGATCTTTTTCAAATTGTAAAAGGGTACTGCTCCCCTAGATTGGCAGTATTGTGCAATAAAAATAAGGAATAAGTAAAATCATTTAGAACAAACATCGCCTGAGATTTATCTAGTACAAGCAAAAAGTTTCAAGCAGTTTCTAATCTATCAAAAAAAGTATTGCGGTGAGTTGTGGGATTCAGATTTTTTGATTTATGAGGCCTTAACACGAAAGCTTTCAGAAGATTGATAAAGATTAATGTTGCTTTTAATAAACAGTTTATTAAATAAGAGAACTCTGTGTTTTCCAACTACTAAACATTCGCATGCCTTAGAAAACAATAATTTTTTTCTTCAACTTTCCAATTTAAAGCGTCGAACATCAAAGGAATTTGGAATTGTCATATTAGTAAATTATGGATTTTGACAATGCCCGAGAAACTAGTATGTTTTACTTTTTTGGATAATTGTAGGAGAATACACTAGTGACGTATTATAGTCGAAAGGATTTCGATAAGTGACAAGTCTAACACTACATTTTGAGATAACAGGCTAAAGACATGTTTAAATTTCATAATTAATACGTCACACGCTTTGAGAACTCTTTCCGTAAATATCTTCTGATCTCACAAAACTTTGAAAGAGAACTACTGCGTTCAGTGTAAATTTTAATTTGAAAAAACTATAACAAAATTAAACAGAAATTCAATTTTAGATCTAAACTAAATGATATCAAGAAATTCTATCAAGAGTTCTCAATATATTCCAGAAATCAATAAGATAAGAGCTCAAGAACGGTTCGGCACATGGAAACTGCAAATTTATCTGCTGACGGAAGACAGTTGTCTAGCCAAATACTGTTTCAACTAATATAAAAGTATATGTTTCCGATGCAATGGACTTATTCATAAATTTATTGGACAAATATGCATTTTGTTCTTATGCAAAAATTAAAGAAATAAATATCTCGAGCAGATGAAGTGGATTAATAACAACCGATTCCAATCTTGTTCTTCAGGATTCAAGCACTTTGTCTAGTGCCTCTTTGCGTAGTAACGCGACATCCAATCAAAATTCCAATCTTCCTGGAAAAAACTGATAGCTACTGATGTATACCAACATTTATTCGAATTCATTCTTTACCTAATAAATATTGAAGGATTTCTGTTTAGAATTCCCAGCTTTTCCATAATCTCCTTACAGTGTCAATCTTTTAAAACTTAAACTTCAAGCGGTACTTTATAGGCCAAGGATTTGAATAAATCACGAAAGAGATGTCGAATAAACAAATAATCAGGTTTATCGTCAAATCTTAGAGTGCGACAATAATTGAGTACGGTTGCGAATTGAGTAGGTAATCCATGACAAAGAATCTGCAATGAATAAAATTAGGGATAATCGAAATGCTTTTTAATTCGACTCAAACAAATAATCGGACATTGTGAAAATAATTCTTCTGTATTATAGATAATTGATTAAAGCTGTGTTAGCTTGGTGAATCAGAACTGGTATAAGTTGAATAATTTGTCAACAGCATTATCAGAAAACGACATCATGGGATTTTACAGAATAAATCTTAACTAAAGTTTAAGCAAATACAAATTTCAGCTCGGTATTTCAACACTACCTCTGTTGAAATCGATATCTTGATTTCCAGAATCTTTTCAAGTTCATCATACATCTGCCAAGGTAAATTCCCTCTGAAAATGCTTCGTATGAAAAAACGAAACAAAAATTAAGAAAACTACGAATTCATGGACTAACTTACTTAAGAAAATATAAAAGTATATATACATAAGATTCTAGATCATCCCGTCTAGATGCAATTGTGCCCAAATGTCTGTTAAGAGATGCAAAGCAAGGTGAACCAAAAAAGTCCTGAAATTATTATGTATAATAATTTTATCGAAATTCTATAAATCAAATGACATTTGCGTTTCTTTTGCGATGTTCAAAAATTTTACAACAGATGCTATAACTATTAACTTACTATATCTTCCTTATACGGAATATGTTTGCGATATCCATCAGAGATCTTAATATATTTTGATGCCAACTTCATATTTATTAAGTAAACTTTAGAGAAGTTCTCTTCGATACCCATCACAAAAGCATCTGACTGAAAAAGCTATTACATTTATCTTGAGTATTACCGGGAAGGAACTAAATAACCATGACTGGAAGTATAACTAAATTGAGCTGAGCTAAAAAGTATACGAGAACCACTGGATCAACAAACTGCATGGTTCATCAGTCGTTTTCAATGATAGCAGTAACAAACTACTTTGGTTGTTACTTTACAACAAGTAAAAAAGCATTTCTATTTTTCAAAAAGGTGTCTCACAACAAAGGATGTAAAATAAAAAATAAATTGAAATTGAAAAAGTCATATCGTCAGATCGCGATGAACATAATCCGCATCATGGACAGTCTGTATTCGATCCAACATTTGATCAGCAAGCATTAGAACTGTTTTCAAACTAAATCGTCGCTTGCAATAGATAAAAAGCTCTTCCAGTGAAGGACCAGTAAGATCCATAACCATTGCTTTGTATCTATTAACTATTCCAAACCTAAAAAAACAGTTCTTACTAATCCATCCAGATCTATTTCATACTTGATTCAACCCACACCAACATGGACGGAAACTAATTGTATCTATATTACTTACTTCCATTATGTACCACTTAATGTCTTTGATGCATATTTCTGGTCTATTTCAACAATGAAACTTCAAGTCATTATTACAATATACGTTAAGCATCTTCTGATAACATACGAAGATGACAAAATGCTGATTGATAGTAACTTCATTAATACCATGCATGGTACGTGAAGGCTTACAGGCATAGAGATTGCTCAAAACGATAATGGAGATGAAGTAAAGACTTTTGTGACACATATAAAATAGTTCTTCGCTAACAGACTGCCAGAAAAGGTTATGAAAATCACTTGAAATAAACAGTTATCTCTATGACAAGGAAAAAATGATTCGTCATAATTTGAAAACATGAAATATATTTTACATATAGAGACATTAAAGCACTTAAAAGTAGCTTGAATGCGAAATTATAGTAACATATTTACATTTTTAGCTTAAAACCAATTTAAATTGAAAACCTACCAATGAACGTGTGGTACTCCTCTTCCATGAAGACTTCTGTAAACAGCATGCTCGTGTTTTAAATTATTCTTTTTTCTTTTCTTATGCTGCAGTAATATGAAAAAACAAGCATGTAAAAATAATATGATGCGAAAAGAATAGAAGCAAAAATAACGTAGAATTCAGAAGTTTTTACAAAATGTAAATGATAAAATTAAGTAGCTTAACTAGCAATCTAACAGGAGAAGATCAATCATTTGTTTTCGAGCAGAAAACAAAAAAGCATAAATTCCAAGTAGGAATAAGAGTAGATAAAGCAGTCCTATATTCTAGTTCATATCTTACTGATCAAAATTTTAGTATCAATATTTGCATTCAATAGTTCGACGAAGTATCTCATGACATTACTATTTAATTATTTATACGAATTTTATAATAGCAGTAAAATACCATATTTGTAATTAAGTTCACAATGTAATTGATAATGACGGTACTGGAAATATTTTCAATCATTAACTATTAAGTCATTAACGTTCTATTAAAAAGTATCACCAGAGCATTTAAAGATATCAATTTCACAACTACTAATTAGGAAAACATAAATGAACTGAAAATTTCAATACTTCATCATATGAAAGAGATATAGGCAAGACATAGACAGTTGAACAGCCAAACATCACTAAAGCACCAACGTATTTATAGATAGCTTGAAAGTATTCAGATATTGAAGTTACGGCACAAAGAAATAAGGCAGTATCAAACTTGAGAATAGTTTCTACTTAAATGTTCTACAAATTAAATCAATTTTATAAAGATCCTATACAGCTCTGAAAATAAATCCTTAGTCTGTGAAGCGCCAAATCGAGAAAGTATGTTTTCCAAAGCCAAATAAAAACTAAATATATTAAAAACTTGTTTTAAATGCAGTAATAGTAATATCACCATTACTACTATTCAGTGCTATTGAGGAATATTAGTGATCCTTGCCAATTGAGGCATAACCACTATTTTTTCCAAATTTATAACTAGTGACATGGCTATAACGATATCTGAAACATACCTCAAGCAGAAATTTGAATATAATAAAACTAATTATGAGGACTAACTCAATATTATCTTTTTAAATACCCTATTAGAGTTTTTGTCACGAAATAAAAAGTTATCATGAATTATTTCGTAATTACCAGGTGGTCTTACATAACTGGACAAAATTAATACAGCATTATTTTATCACATATCTATCATTTTAAAATTACCATCAGTGCGATTATATGTGTCAAACATATTCCTGCTTAGTGAAAATGGAATAATATAAAAGAAGTATGAAACGAAACTGTCAAATATCAGGATGATAGTTTTAGTAACTACTCATTTTATCCACTTATTACTTTGTAATCAAATTATTACTTTCTAATCACTATTATGATAGCTTTGTTCAAAATAAGACCGTTTGACGACTGCCAAGTTGACCCGCTTTTTTCCAGTTATTTGAAACTCATTCATGCAATATTGAAAATTAAATAGTGAGTTGTTTCTTCCAAACATATTTTAAACGTAAACCAAAGCTGAATGCTATGAAATACCTGGCTTGCTGCTTCAATTTCCCTATTGGAAATTTCTTCCACTTTCAAGGCTACGTAGCGGTCATCAGAACAGCGTATGGCTGTGAAGATTTTTTTAGATCTTTGTTCATTCAATATACGACACTGTCCGTAATGTGAATAAAAACTATCATTCCTTCGGATGACTTCGGATTCCATTAGAGATCAGTAGATTTAAGAACTGAAAATGTAAATTTTTTCGACTTAATACTTTGAAATTCAACATGACTGATCCATACGCAATGAAGGATAAACGAAACCACAAAAAAATCACCTCAATAATTAGTAAAATTTGTAAAATTCAAAAGTGAAATAAGTCATTTCTACTATAATCGCAACTTACACATCAACGCATTCTGTTGCAATGGGAACTCACTCGTTATTTGCTCCCACGTTTTCTAAATAACGATACCTTGCTTCCTACCATTCTATACAGAAATATTGGCCCCGCTTATTTCTCTTGAACGACATAATGACTTCTTAAACAGTCGTTATACCAACACTCTAAGACTGAACAAATTAGTCCAGACCGCTGTGCAATTTCACAAGCTGCCTGAGATAATTGCTTTTCACAAGTTGCGTGAGATAAGTTGCAAACATTACAAAATGTCCCAACACTATTAATTGTTATTATTTCGTCACATTCTATGCTAGCCTAGATTCCTAACCACTGAATACATAACTACCTCAACACCAATCTCACATACGATTAAAATGTATTAAATAACATTGCCTGTGTTTAGTGTGAGAATGATTTGTATTTCACTTCTTTATAAATCAATTAACTCTTCACATAATGAAACGTAACATCCGATGGAAAAAAATAGAAAAAAAAAAAAAAAAAAGAAATAGATGGTGGCATTTATCCAACCATAACATATATGCTAAATGAATTATCTTTGTTTTTTGAACAAAAAATATGAATTCTCCTGCATACAGAACAGTCTTAATGCCAATTTCCTACCACTTCAGTTGACTACGAAAGGACTTTACATTCTCCTTTCTCGGCCAACAAAATCTGGAAAAAAGAGTGAAAACAAGACATTTTTTGAAACTGGTTACACAATGGAAGCATATACGTTCTGTACATAATTAAGATATTCTCTAGATTTTTTTTTGGACAAAATTAAATTCGATTTTTGTCACAAAAAAATATTTAATTGTTACTTAAACTAGCCGCCGCATTGTATGTGTACTTAAAACTTGCAGCTTACTTGAAAAAGTTACTTTCTTATTAAGCAGAAAATGAACTTAAGTCTCGAAACAAAGTACCTACTCTTAAAAAGTTTTCATATCGGTTGAAGCACCCTTTCAATAAATCAACAAAAATCTGAAAATCCCACACTCAGAAAATCAAGTTTGCAAAGCAGTTTTACTTTTTTGAAAATACTTAGTCATGTGTCCTCAAAATTACTAACGGACTGACATCTTTACAAAATCATCGGATGTTACCCTACTACATTCTACGTTGTGCGAAAAATCAAGAAACAAAATGATAAGATTTCGGAGGGAAATTTAGATAAAACTTTGTAAAAACACTTTTCAATCAGTATTTGAACATCCACAATAATTATGGTGCTTTTATCAATTAGTACGACTTTTCTCATACACCTGGAGCAGTGCCCGATTGCGCACCACCTTGTCCCGAACCAGCCAAAGCAAGTGCTGCCGCTGTATGCTGTGCCGCTTTCTGTTTCAGCATTGTCCAATCAAATGTATAATCATACTAAAAATAGTGGCACTCTACATTCGATTTTGGTAATTCAGGCAAAAATAATTCATTCTTCGGAAAAAGCGAAGACTGAAGGGACAGAATCCTTTTCCCACCTTAACCGACTGTAGGTTACACTTTTAAGCAGGAAAAATTTCAACGAACACAGTCTAGAAAAAATTACTCCACTGTTCAACTACCTGATGATTCAAAGTTCTAAACAGAATACGAAACAACTGCCGCAAATACATGTAATCGGGTGCTTCATCGAATCGCAGACCGCGAGTGTAATTTAAATACATAGCAAATTCTGCCGGAAATCCTTTGCACAACACCTGTAATAGTTAAAATATCCAATTAATTCACTGCTTGAAGATAAGAATGCTAAAATCGCGAAGATAATGTGCAACTACATAACTTGCCTAGCACATAACCATTATATGCTTACCTCAACAGGTGTGGACATTTTCTTTTCGCTGATTTTCTCATATTTTTGTTTCTTTGTTGCAGCTTTTAGACCTTGCCATGGAAGTGTTCCCCTAAAAAATCGTTTTAATGCTTCAGATTTCAACAACTATCTTTAACAACATTCAGTATCCACAGAAATGACATATAAATTTGAACTTTAACTAACTTGTTGAAGTACATTAAAACATATCCGAGTGATTCCATATCATCTCGTCGTGACTGCTCAATACCCAGATGTGCGTTGATTGATGCATATCGAGCTGTTCCCGTCAAATTCTAAATCTATTTCCTTTTTAGACAGAAATATAATAGAGCAATGAAACTTCAGTCAAAAAATATTTTCGGTAGTTATAATTCTACACATACCTTATCTTCCCGATACGGGATGTGAGCTCGCGTACGTGAGTCACGATATTTTTTAGCCAAACCGAAATCAATTAAAAATAATTTATTGCAGTGTCGTCCTATACCCATCATAAAATTATCAGGCTGAAAAAACACAAATCAAAGCTATTTATAACTCTCAAATGTAATGACTGAGAGGTATTAGCTGCTTATGTGGATTTCCTTCTGAAACAACACAACAGTTCACGATGGTATATATTTTAAGTCAACAATTATTTGTTACAACCAAAATATCTTGCAACATTTTAACTTAACCAGAATATTGTTAACAAATAGACCCAAAAGATGTTACTGTCCTGTTTTTTAGCAATCACCGCTCACTGAAAGAAATCTACCGTAAAAAGCAAAACTTCCAAAATCAATCGAATCTTTCCATAACTTGCCTTGATGTCTCTATGAATAAAATTTTTAACGTGAACATATTCAATGCGTCCAATCATTTGATCTGCTAGCATTAGCACGGTCTTCATTGTAAAACGACGACTGCAAAAATTGAATAGATCCTCTAATGAAGGACCTAATAAGTCCATCACCAAGACATTGTATTCGCGTTCCGTACCATACCTAAGAAATTATTCATAGAAACATTTTCCAAAAGGATAAATTTTCTAAAAATAAAGTTCTGAACTAGCAAATGGTTTTCACTCAAACATCTCTTGACATCTCGATGTAACCAGAGATGTAACCAGTCTCGAACTAGCTGATCCATTAACATCACTGTAATTTTCAGTTAAATCATTTTTGCAGTACTGAATATTTATGTAACTTGAGGAAAAAATGTTCATTTCTTTTGTCTTCATGCTTAAATATACGTACTTATACATATTTCGGATATGATTATAATAAACATCAAAGAGCTTACCATCGTATGTGCGGTATACCAACTCCACCCTGCAGAATTTTGTATACCTTGCTCTCATAAAGCAGCTGTGGATGGCGTGCCTGAAAATTGCTTTTTTTTTTTTAAATTCTTGAAATTCCAGAAATTTGCCTCTCAGACTTACTTTTTTTTTTTTGATAGATATAACTGTTCTTCTATGCAATATTTACCTTAGTACAAATGATCTTAAACAACCTTGCTGGACTCCATTTTAACAGCAACTTCTTCACCATTTGTGATATTTATAGCCAGATATATGTCACCAAATGAGCCAGAACCTATTTTACGAATTAGTTTATATTTTGTTGCAACAATAAAATCGCGGGAATTGGTAGCAACGCCCGCCATTCTCGGGCCTGAAATAATATACACTTCAAGCTTTTGACCAAATCTGGATACTTTTCAGCAGAATTTTGCACCAAAAACAAAAAAAAATTAAGATCTCACCAAAATCTAGTAAAACAAAATAAGACAATAAAAGGTTTAAATAATTTTATTTGACCTAATAAAAGGACAAGTTGACAAGTAAATACAGTTATCTCAGCTGCAACTTAGACTTCTAATTTTAACTCCATTTTATTCTCAAGAAAAAACATCATCCATTCGTGTACCTTAATACATCTGTGCGCCTAGCCAAAAGTGAGATACCCTTATTTTACATTATACATTGCAAAAAGAAATGGTAGTTAAAAGTGTCAGGTAAAAGAGACCGTGGTCTATCTCCTTTCGTATTAAAGACTGGAAGAACTTTTCAAGTATTGCTATGATGGCCATTACCTTTATGTATTAAATATAAGAGCATGTTTACTTATATACTTCACAGCAAAAAATTTTCACATCATCTATCAAACCATTCTGTTTCATCTGTTCTCTTTCCTCTCACAATTTATAAACGATCAAAATAACGGAAGTTACGGAGCTTATTAATCTCACTTATACCATGAAGAGCAATCCTCTTCTACTAACATTATTACACAGTTTCATTTGGAGAAAGATGCTCAACAAATCAAACATTTTTTACTGTAAAGCACCAGTGAAAAGGGAGAATTAAAGTTGTACAACTAAGGTATCTTTTCAATTCTAAATTACTTCTTTAACACATTATAGCTCACATTACCCATCAAATCACAATACTACTCCGTTATTCTTTTACCACTTATTCTTTTAATCTCTTGGTAAATCCCAAACTATAGCACAACCAAACCAACCGCATCCACAACTCAACAACGCGCAACGCAACCGCAACGCAGCGTAGCATGCAACGAGTCAAAAGCAAGAGAGGTATCGCGATGTTTCGGGAGAGGGAAGCTCGTCTAGATTTACTGGCGCTATATCTCTCCCGCTCGGATACCTAAATCCCTCTTTGCAGCTTAATTGTAGCGGGATTGCACCTTCTGCATTTCTGTCATTTTATCGTACTACCAAATGAATTACAGAAAGATTGAGGCATCTAGATTGTGCTAACTAGATTCACAGTGATACTTGAGTTTATCCTTCGGCTGAAATTGAGAGCGTAACTTTAATTATTCATCAACTCTTCTGTGATTGTAGCAGATGTCAACCGCTCTCTGCCACTTTACACTGCACTTTACCCTGGAGTTGAACAAACCCAAACTTTTATAACTCTGCCGAGAGATGCTAAACGATGAGGTTTTTGTTCCTTACAAATCATTCTTATCCATCCTACGATCCCCAATGAAAATGGATCATGAGAAGACAAGCAGTGTAAGCCTACGACATCATCAAGGAATCGTTCTCGAAATAACATAATGGCATTTACTATCAATTCAGTATAGTCTCCTCCTCGTAGATATTAAAAATTTGTAACTGCTTTATCAGATGTAAGCAATAATTTCAGCTATGCTTTGATGTTGTTTAGTTTATCATGAAGACCTTCCATTTTGTCTGTGACAGATTTTACATCTCAGTTCAATCCAAGGAAGGATGACTGCAAGGAAGTAACGCACAAAGAAATTTTCTCATTTTCTTCCTTTTCACAAACATGTTTTTACGAAGGAAAGTAGTCATGAAGTTTGAATCAAATAAATGACTAACGGAGGAGTAGTGAAATTAATCATTCAAACAGAACACACTAGTAATTTTTGATTTCGTTTATGAAAAGTTACCAACAGAATACATTCGTACATAACTCCGGTTTATTTACTTGAAGTCGGAATTCCGGAAAGAGATTATCTAGAGACAGGCAGGACCTAAGGTCAAAGGATGATAAAATGCGACATATTTTGAAAGCAAGCACTTCAAAATGAATACAATAAACGGCAAAATAAAAACAAAATCACATCCACCTTCTGATCGCACAAAGTGATGAACAAAAAGAAACGATCTAGAAAAAGATAATACAATATATATAATTTGTTGTCCAAAAACCGATCAACAACTGTAGTTGATAATTCTTCCAAAAGGTAGTTTGTTACGAAAGATTAATTAACAACTAAAAACTTATACGAATCTCAATAAACTGGGAAGTTTGAGAAACCGATACCTAATATCACTTACTACATGAAGATTTATAATCTCTTTTCACTTATGTTCTATTTCCATAGAATTCAGGATTAAACTAAAATGACAGTTAGAATGCTACTTTTTTATTTGAGCTAATGCAGTTTTCAATTTCAATGTTGCCTGAATTGACTGCCCAATTTGAGAATGGCGTTTCTTATCGAAAAATATAATTAACTCGTCATATCATTTTTTGAAATATGGAATGCAAACAAACAATAAAAATATGTTTCTTATTCACTTACTGTGCATGAATTTAACATATACAGATTCTCCACAGATAGACATCCGCCCTCTGTGTAATGATTATCAAAGTGAAACCAGATCACGGTGACTACATATATTAGAATTTTTCGGTTAAAAAATTCACATATCTGAATATCCGACATTTATGATAATCTGAACCATCAAATAATAAACTGGTATAAAGTTATTGATCTAACTTTAAAAAAGTGTGGTCATACATAGAATAATATAGAAGAATTTATAAACAAATCATATGTTAAATACGTCCTCAGTAAATTAGTGAACATACCCTGTGATTTGATCAGCCAGCATCAAAAAGATGTTCACCGTGAATCGACATTACAACTGAATTGGTTCATGAGATGGACCCAATAAATCCATTATTAATAGATTATGATCTTTTTCATTATCATACCTGGACAACCAAAACCACAACCATTTACTACCATTTCTTAAAACACAAAAATTTCTACAACAAATTAGCATTTCAACGTATCCTTTATTATTTGTAACTAATTTTTAAGTCTGCAAATTCTCAGTTGGTTCTGCAAATTCAGTAATCCACCTCCAAGTAAGACTCTTATTTCACTATCAAAAAAAAAAAAAAAAAAAAAAAAAAAGAAATTGCTACTCAAATAAATACTATCAAATAAAGGCCAATGTGTTATGAAATGTTAGAGGCGCGGTAAAATGTTCCAACTTGGATGTTGTCTTCAGATCGAAGTCACTTAGTAATTAACTACAACTGAATAAAACATCTTATCATTGCTTTCTATATTTATTTTCACAATTGCTGTTTATTTGCATATCATGCAATTACTTCAACTATGTGAAATAATTCGTGCCCTTCCGAACAGTATAAGGCTAACTGCTTGTTGAGAAAAAGCATAATTTGAAATTTCTAAATACAAGAAAATCAATCTTATCTTGCGTACTACAGCCTATCGTATATATTCATTTTATAAAGTATTACTGAAGAAATAAGCAGATGCTTATCAACACGGTTGAGAGATACCAAAACCTCTTTAGAGTATTTTATAAATCCGGCTTACGTATTGCTGGATTCAACTTCACGGCAACTTCTCAAGTAGTAATGACGATAGCCATACAAATATCCCAAAAGATTCGATTCAGTTTATACTTGGAGACGGTGACACAATCACTGATTGATGTTGATGTTACTGAAATTAGAAAGCAGTTAGAAAAATGCCAAAAATTAGAAGCCTGCGACAAGCTAGAAGTCACCAGTACTGCTGCCATTACTGCTTTCTTTCGCTTGCTGAAAACGTGAAATGAATTCATGACTGATATTTCTTTACCAAAGCGAAACAATGTCACCTTATCTTTCCCCAGCGAAGTAGAGTAAAACTAAATAGAGTAAAAGAAACAAATCACCTAGAGAGCAAAGTATTTAAATAGACCTTTAAATTTCCACTTGCTCATCCAAAATATTTTCTGGAGAGGCATACGTTTTTGCAAACATTCAACAAGTTTGCTTCCTGATAGGAAGATCACTTTTCCCAGAGAAAAACGTTTTCTAATTTTTAGAAATTTTAAGAAATGGGAAATTAAAAATTTTCAACTGAATTCCAGACACGTTCACTTCGCAGCTTTTCATTGCTCCCAAAAATTTTCAACGCAATAATTTTGGAGAAAACAAACTGAAATTTAAAGAGCAATTGGGTGAGAATTCTATAATAAATTTGTTGTACTATCCTATTAGCTTTTCTCAGTCTTTAAGAGCAACAAGAAAAAGAGAATGAAACTTTGACCACAACTGTTTATAGTCTCAGCTTCATTTAACCCATAATTCTCACACGACATATCCTGATTAACATCAACCATTTCTTGACCTTATCTACTATGAAATCAAAAATAACCTTCAAAACCCTCGAAACAAGTCTTGCACAACATAAAACCCAGGAATGACTCTATTAAAATGAAGATGTAATACATCATATGAAAGTTACCGGTTTACGTAAATTTACATTAAGCTGAGAAGCAAATTCTCAGCAACTACACTATTTTGCCTAAAATATATATTAATTAATAAATACAGCAATTTCCTGACAGCTAGGGAAAGACTGATTGGTTGCAATGAATCGAAAATCGAATTCCAGTGCTCCAAACTAGCATTTCCGCTCCAGATCAAAAGACGTATGTAAAATATTTCACCTTCCATAACAAATTTGGACAACTGATTCGTGAATGCAAAATTTCGCAAAAAATGATTTTCCAGAATAACATTAAGATTCTGAATTCATAAAAATTAGGACTAGTACAGTCCTGAACATAATTTTTGATAAATTTAAAATCTGCTTAGTTAACGCGAAACAAGCAAGTCCACACAACTTATACATGTCATATCAAATATGTTGTGAGAAAGAAATGAAATAGAGTGAACAATCATGCCAACGATATGTGTATTAAGTTATACAATCGAAAGATACAATTGAAGCCAGTTCTTTTAAATCGACTAAGGAAAGAAATAGAAATGCATATGCTGGTTTTTTGTTTTTCTTTTTCTTCAATGTGAAGTTTTTTATACTACTGTAACAGTAAATTGAAAATGAAAAAGGCCACAAAGTTCATGCCGGCATAAACAATTTTCCATAATTTAAAAAGAAAACAAACGAAATCAGCAGAAAAGCGAATAAAATTATCCAAAAAAAAAAAAAACGTGAACAAAGCGTTAAGTAACTTTCTAAAAACGATGCTACTTCAAAGTATCATAAAGTGAAATAAATCTAGCATTAAATCCTAACCCTTGATCTTTAAAATTTGCCCTCCGTTGCAGCGTTGTGAGAGCAAAATTTTTTTTATCTGTTAATAAGGGAAAACTTTTCATAACGACTCAATTCGATTAAAAATCCAGACAACATAAATAGACAGAACTGAAAGAAAAACTAAAAAGTGCATCGTTGTAATAATCAACAAAATCGCCTAATTTGAGGCAAATGTGAACAGCAAAAACAGAAAACAATCCATCTATAAATTATCGATTTCCATAATGACATCATCTTGTATACAGGAGTCTATTTCTGTGGCACTCATCATAGAAAACGGCAATTTAATGCTAATCATCTCATTAGAGCAATTCTCCGACTCTACTGTGTGCGGATCATCCGGGAAAGTAACAAAACCTAGAAAGAAAAACAGTATGCATACCAAAAGCAATATTTCTCGTTAATATTCAAAAATTCCTTACTGAAAAATCGAAAATTAATTTTTACCATTATCATTAGATACGTATCCTACTGCATCTTGAGTATCAATTTCTTTGATTCGTCCAATCATTGTTGGATTATCATACGAAATAGGTGGCACATAAGGTACTAAAGCCATCGATAAAGGACTAAAAAAGTAGACTGAAAGTTTAAGGGTTCTCAAGTTTTTGAAGCATGACTTAAAAAAAAGACAAGTGTGAAAATTTAGTCGATTCGAAGTCTTCGTCAGAATTAGTCATATACATTTCCTAGTGAAGAATTCTAAATCCAAATGAAAAACTACATTCAATCACTTAGAGATGAAGTAAAGAATAAAGTGAAAAACCATAAGATGGTAAGACATAAATCGGTGCATGTAAAATCTAATGTGTAAAATTCATACGACGCTGTGAGTAAAAACAAAAAATAAATACTTGGTCATACCGATAAGAACAAGACCAAAATATAATGCGCTTGTTTTATAAAAAATGAAACTTAGCAAAATGAATGGCAGAATGAATGAAAAACGCACTTGCTAATAGTAATAGGTGGAGCTTTAAGCTCATGTTCAATATACTTCCGTAGCCTCTCGTCTAGAATCAACAGTGCATCATCTTTCTCGATGTCTTCCTCACTAGTATCTTCCGAGTCACTAAATCATGAACAAATAGCAGATATTGTCTAAAAAGTAGGTTTTATTCCAAGAACATCAATGCTATGCTGGGAACAATTTCTGAAGGCGATAAAAAACAAAGCCGATGTGGAAAGAAGACAGTAACCTTTGGGGGATGCTTTGAAAAATGTGTATGAACAGTGCAGCGCCATATTATGGAAGAAAAACTACAATGAAAAATATGTACCTATCCTTAGAATCCACTACTGATGAACATGAATCATTTGATATGTGGAAATTTTCCAAACGAACGCTAACTTTTTCCATTCTTCGTTTACATAGTGGCTCCTCATTCTATAATTGTTAACCTTTACGTATCATTTCATTGGTGCTTCCTTCTCTACTGAATGCTTTATCATCACTGTGGATATAAAAACTCTTATTTTACAGCACTGTATACGTAAACATGAGATGAATTAAGTATTTCAAACTGAATCTGTATGGTGAGAAATGATACCTTCATAGAAAGTTAATGAATTCAGCTATGCACCAATAATAAATTAAATAAATAAATAAACTAAATAAATTGATTAGATAAGTAAACAAATAAATAATGAATAAATCGATAAATATAATATACGAATAAATGAATAAACAAGTGACAAATATAAATAAATTAATTAACCAAATCGATTAAACAAATTAAAATTAATTAAGAAATTAATTAAAAACAAATAAATATAGATATATTTTTTCCAAAGAAGGCCTACATTGCAAAGTGAACGACGTTTTCGAGATTTATTTTTTAAAATTTCAATTTGAACATCTGAGCAATTCTGTTCGAATCCTGTTCTCTTCTCTTCATTAATCTCCATTCCGACCTGAAAATGAAGTTGCAGATAAGAGGACATGAAGTAAATATAGTATGAGGAAATAAGTACAGCTAGGAAGCTAGAAATGCGTATGCTTCTTCTTGCCATGGACCAAATATTTCCCCACCACTAAATAAACTTTGTCTACAGCAGTACTACAGATAAGATTCCATTACTTCTACTGCAACTAATAGATCCCTCCTAAAAATCAGTGTATTCCTGGAGAATTGAAACAATATGATTCCTAATCCTCTACACAATATTTCACATCAGACAAAAATATCATAGACGATTTAAATTACATTCCGAAAATTTCCTGTCAATAGATATGTTTAATTCTACAAAGGATTAAGAACTGAATCAAAAATACCACATCTATGATCACGTTCGATGACACATCCTCGCCAAACGGTTGGCTCTGATGTGGTAGATCTATCGAATAAGGATTTCCATAAAAATTAGCGTTTGTGAATGGATTCAGATAAGCGCCTGATGATGGTGTTGTCATCGACCTGACAAAAATGAAGGATATGTCTATTTCACTAGCAATATCATGACTTCCGCTTCAAACAGTACTAACTAATAATAGAACCAGAATTTTACAGAGATAATTAAGAAATGCTAAACATAAAATTTCTTCAACAATAATACGATAATAGATCAGATGAAATTGTTAAGCAAACAGTGAAATCGACTCGAATGTTTGTGAGCATGAAGAGAAGCTAGATGATACAAAAATCGTAATTTGAACTAAATAACTACATCCCCAACCAGAAAACCCCAAAAGAACCAAACTGACCCTTGGAAGCCGACACATTACTTCATACTTAAGGAGCAAAGGGACTTCCGAGAAAAATCCCGCGCATCCCTCCTCCATCGTAGCTCCTTTTCTCCACTCTCCTATATCTGTCTCTCCATCAGTACTACACTATTTCTATGTCTACTGGCATTTTTCTTAAAATTGATGTTGAAGGATTTCATATCACATTAAATTATTTTTGGAAATGCATCAGAAGTCTCGGTAGGGAGCGAATTAATTTCCCACTGAGACGGCAAAAGATGGCCAACCGGATGAGGAGTCTTCCGGAACAGCTATAAACATAGGAATTAATTGTTTTATTACCAAAAGATGATTTCCCGTTGAACAGAAAGTTGAAGGATGCAAGCTTGGGAGTGAAACCCGACGAATGACTTCTGAAAGTAAACATCTGATAAGTAAACAGAGAGGAAAACGATGTTCAATGCATAGCATGACATCAAACAGATTTAAAACTGCTCTAATAGACCCATTGGTAAAAAATTAGTGTTATTGTGGAAGTAACAATTTGTGAACGAAGCAAAATTTGAATATTTGCAGGCGAACATCAAAGCTTGCATTCCGGAATTAGCAATTAGCCTATAAATATGGTTCAGAGAGACCTATCTCAGTTATTCCACGCACTTTTAATAGACAATACAGTTGTTTGTAATAATTGTTCATATCGAAATGTCAGTGATTGCAATTTTTGTTCTGCTACTTATTGCGGCTTTCGCGTATCTCAATTTTGCCAAGGTAGGCCCAGTAAATTGTCCTTCGTTTTATTAAGCTCGCTTCAATTAATTAGATTCTAATCCTAGATGACTAGGCACATCTTAGTATTTTTTTTTTTTTTTTTCATTTAGATTTCTGTTTTAAGTTATATCACTGGTTTCTTTGAATAGCGGCAGTGGCAGACAATTTCTAGATAATATGATTGAAACTTCGCTAAAAAGCTAGATAGTGTATGGTAAGATAGTATGATAGCCAATCTAACCATTAGATTCATTTTGACTCAGTTAAATTTACGATTAAATGGTTTACTTTGACTCATTTAGCCTCTTTTAAGAATGTATTCTAATGCAGATCATGTTCGAGAGGTGAATGACAGTACTTCGCAAAACGAAATTATAATCTGTTATCGTATTATTAATAACCGCTTATTCTAATTATTAGTTCATGAGCTCTCTGAACTTCCTTCAGAAGGCAAATATCAATATTCTGGAGATAAGTGTTAACTTCTAAATTTGAATTATTTCAGCTTCGACATGAGGTTGATGCGACCAAGTCAGAGAGTGTCATACAATCTACCGCTGGGATAGAAAAGGTAGCTACACAACTGATTTCACTTCTTTCCTTACTTAACAAACACACGTTTATTTTCAGTTAACCGCTTACTTGGTCAACTTCTCTCTACAGCTCTGGCGCTATCCATTTAATAACAGGAACGACATTGCTCTTTCGCTTTTGCTCAATTGTAACTTAAAATTTTTTTTCTGCAGACTGCACCAAAAAAATTCGAAGAACCGTCAGCACCTGTTGAATCATCACTCCCACCTCCCGCATCCCTTTCTCTATCGCCATTGCCACCAACTCCATCATTAGCATCTGAACCGCCACCACCGGTACCACTACCACCACCACCATTACCACCACCACCGCTACTGCCACAGTCGTCATCGCCAATACCCGAACAGCCACCGTCACTATCCTCATCACCAGTGCCTGAACCACCACCACCATCTCCATCTTCACCTGCTCTTACTGAATCTCCGGCAGGAGCTTTATCGCTACCATCTCTATCTTCTACTCCAGGATCGGCAGGGCCTGAGCTATCAAAAACATCAGGCCAACTGCCTCAACCAGAAATTCCGATTATGTCACCGACAACTACAGAAACCGCAAAGACACCAGAAGTTCCGACTGCATCACCAACTACGCGTACTGCAAAGGTAAGATTTTACAAATTTGACATTATCAAAGCTTGGAATTTGTATTAAGAGATTAAAAATTCGTGCTCTTTCACTTCATT
Source organism: Brugia malayi (assembly GCF_000002995.4). Taxonomy (NCBI): domain Eukaryota; kingdom Metazoa; phylum Nematoda; class Chromadorea; order Rhabditida; family Onchocercidae; genus Brugia; species Brugia malayi. The sequence goes on from NW_025062475.1 coordinate 8,052,921, forward strand.
TTAGTTAAATTTTAGGAATTAATGTTATCTAAGCCGGTTGTGTCAGCAAACAGTTCACAAAGGTTCTGTTTATCCATTTTATTTACGTTGACTACACACTGCCAAGCAGTATGTTGATTAATAAGTTAAAATATCACCTTTCCCTATTCATTACTCATTACATATTTAAATCGAATCATGAATTAAAATTTTTTCTATTAACAAACAGATGAAAGAGTATAAGTAAATTTAATTGCAGCGGAACGATGACAGCGGGTGGGACACTATCGACGGATTCCAGCGCTCCATCTGTAGAGTCCAAAGATAATGATAAGCTTAAGAAAAAGAAGAAAAGTAGGATCTTTGTTTTTTCTTTACTTCTAGTTTTATTTTTTTTTTTTTTGTAAAACCAGTTGAATGATTGATTTGTTTTTCGAATAAGGTATTAAATTATTAATAAGACGGTAAACTTCGAGGGTTCATTTCCATTTATTTCTAGTGAGTAATCTTGCTTTTGCAGGCAAGAAAAAGAAAGGATCCAAAAAAGGTATATTTTAGTCAATTCTTTATAACTACCAGCCACTAGTTGTAATTGACAAGTCCTTCGGTGGAAGAAGTTACTGGCTTCAATGGGAGAACCTTAAATAGAAATTCTTCAGTTATTTCTAGTTTCCGTTATAATATCTGACAAAAATCTATAGAGAATAGCGAAAACCATAGTTCTCACAATATCTGACAAAATTACCAACAACTGTTTAAAATTTTAGGCAAAAAGAAGGTATGAACGACTGATGCAAAAAGCGAAGAGCTTTTTTTGATTTTTTGTGGATAATTACTAACAGAAACCAATCCGGTATCCCCCACAGACAAATACATATATTAACATCCATCAATAAAAGTTTCTCCAGAAAGCTCGTTTCCTGAAAAAGTTTTAATTAAAATAGTCCGAAATCCTTTGAGGGTGCTGCGGAAAAAAGGGAATGCATGTACGGGTGCAAATGCTTGTCTCTTCCAAAGTACAACATGATGCTTTCCAGAGCATAGCGCAGTGATCCCAATTATTCTCAATCGGCTAAAACTTGTTTGCAAGTTTTAATTATCGCTGATATACCCTCCTTTAAAATTTCTTCATATTTATAAAAACTCATCTCATCATCATCAATAAAATACACGATGAGCTCTAATGTGGTCTTGTGGTGTAGTGGTTATCACGTCTGCTTCACACGCAGAAGGTCGCCGGTTCGATCCCGGCCAAGACCTGGGTGACCCTGTTTTTCTTGCTAACTGATGAATGATAGGACGCACCGACAACGAACTACATTCTCAAAAAGTTTCGAGTGAACAAATTTGATTAGGAAACACTATTATTAGTCTCGAAATGCTTGACATCAAATTAGTGACGTACACTTTAACATATGAAACTATCGTTGGGAACAAGGTATGTGTCAGAAGATATTTGACAGATCTTGTTAGCGAATGATTCAAACCAATAATTTAACTAGGGTTTATCTAAAATTCAATTTAAAAACTGTTGTAATGATTAAGTTGAGACTTTCATTCTAACCATCACAGTCTTTGTATTTTTATAATAGTCAACAGGTTCCTTAATAAACGTTGAAATTCGTGTGCAGCATAATAACTGACTGGAGGAGAATAAACAGATTAATGAATTGCATGTTATTCTCAAAATAACCAATTTAAAAACCTGCAGGTGCTTAGTCCACAGCTATAGTAATGGCTATGAAGGATATCATTCCGCAAGTAAGAGTGATGGTTATCTGCTTTTTCTAGTCTTTTTATTATATGATAAATTTTCTAAAGAGAGTCATTTCTTTACGGCCTAAGAGTTTCACTTCCACAAATATTGCAGACGGGAAAAAGAGGTTAAGACTAGATAGGTCAACACATGTAACGTGAAACTGAGTAAAATGTAACTCAGTTAAATGATCGATTTGGTGAGTTTTCTTGGGTTTGTTTCCATTTATACTAAATAAAAATTAGATTTATCTTAGCTTTTTATCCTAGTTCACGGCAAAATTTATTCCGTTCAGAAACGTTCCTGCAGTGTTGAACACATCCTAATGATTCGCAATTAAGTATCTCCCAATCTCGGTTAAAAACTATACTGATGAACCCCATGAGCTCTAAATGAACCTCCTTATGCGCTACCACTGCAATGATAAATAATCACATTCAGTCAAAAGAAAAAACATCGCTGTCAGATGACTGGCAAATTTGTATTAAATTCATGTTAAATTTTTTAATATATATCGGGGTGTCAAAGCAACTACGCAATCCCTATAAGATTCAAAACTTGCAACTGTGAGAATAGAATTTTTCAAGTGAAATTTTTTATTTTGAACCGCGCAGTGCTAAATAAAATTGAGACGTAAGAAAAAAATTTTTACAAAGATAAGTCGTTATAAATAATACATTGAGAACACAGAAAAGCTCTGAAAAGCTTGAATACTTAAAAAAAATAAAAACGAAAGAAAACGAAGTGAACTCAAAAAACTAGCCCAGCTGTTAGAAAATCTTCATTATTGCTAACCATTACAATGAAAGAAAGTTATGTAGCTAGAATTTATTCTAACATTCGCTCGAACAATAACATTCGAACAATTTGTTCGAACGTTAACCGTCTAGATAAATAAAATTACGACTCCAGAGCATAAACTCGAGATAAAATACAATGTAGAAAACAAAATAAAGATTCAAGAATACAATAACTCCAGATAAACTTGAGAATCCAATAAAGACAGGAACCAAAGTGACAATTTAAATTTATTAGTAATGGAAAAAATAAATGCTTTTCTAGCAACTTTTATTAAAGGTCTGTTAATAGAGTGCCGTTTTTTTCATTACAGTGTAAAAATCATCTTCGCAAACATTACCACTACCACGGGTATCAGCTTCCAAAATCATTTCCTATAAAATATACATTAAAATATAGGAATAGTGTGATTTACTTACCAAACAAACAATAATAAATCCAACTAATAACAAATATTTATAAAAAACTATTATTATGTGATTGTTCAAGCATGTAACATCCAGATTTTAACATTCACTAAGTAATCGCCCGGAAGCATGGGAAATATTATTAATATCTTATTTACTGGTACATAAGACTATGGTAATATCGAGTATTAACTGTCAGCTGGAATATTAAATTATTTTAATAATAGATAAAAAGTTGAGTGTGAACAGTATTAATTACCGCTTACTATAAAACCACATAATGAAGTACACTTTTCAAAGCGCAGACAAGTATTTTGTCTGTAACTTGCAAAAAGAATAAGAACTAAAAAAGTTTTAAAACATTATCAGCAGATCAGAAATTGAAGCGACCTTTTGATCATAGCATTGATTAACTTACTTTTAGTTGGTCTTCTGCTATTGTTTCGCCTAGTTCTCCAGCAACTCTTCGTAAATCATCAACTGTAATATATCCTTTGAAATCGGAATCAAACAGCTCAAAAGCAGCATGCATTTCTCTGATCCCATTACGTTCATCTAACTTTTCGCTCAACAAATTACTCAACTCTCTAAATGTGACTTTGTCTGAAACAAAATAAATGAATTCAGCAATTTACATAAAGTTAGCAAATTTACAAAATTCTTTATAAGGTATTACGATATTTCACACTATTATTGCAATCTTCCAGACTGAATGACTGAAGATAGCAAAAAATATTTTACCACTCTTGCTTGCAGATAAAAAAATACTATATCTTTTAAATTTAAATACTATACATTACATCGTTGACCTAACCACAAAGTACCTTTTTGTTGTTTTCCATTTCCTTCAATTTTTTCTGTTAAAATCCTTATTTCATCATTTCGTGGTTCGAAACCAAGTGATCGAAGAATAGTCTGAAATGAAACAATTTCTTTCTACACAGAAGCCATTAAGTTCGAATCTTACTAAAGCTCGACTGAAACATTTTCATTTCTAGAACTATTCTCCTTTCAAGAGATCCATAATGATATAACTCGTACATACACTAGCAAAATAAAAAAAAAAAAACTAATCTTGAGATTTTTGATAGATGTAACTCCGGTGCCTTCTGGATCACATTTTGAAAATGCCTCCTTCAGTTCTCGCCGTGAATATTCACTGATCGTTTGCTGAGATGCTTCCGTACATTGCAAATCGACATTAGCCATAACTAGTATCGATTAATCGTTTCTGTTGGTAGCTGTGAATTAAACTAGAGTAATTTTTAAAGACGAAGACCAACAGAAATTGATAAACTATGTAAACAAAAACAGTAGTTTTCCTTTTACTACCTCTTTAAACAAGTATTCGGAACTAGCCAGTTTACTTTTATACATGAAGTACAAAGATTTTGCGACAAAATGGAGTAAAATGAGACCCATACATCAATCGATGCTATGAAAATTCACATTAAATTAACTGCCACTTCAGTTCTGTTTTACTTCAGTTTTTTTTTTTATCAAAAAAAAAAAAAGAAAAAAAAAAGCAGTAAAAAGTAGTGAATTCAACCACTAACATTTAAATCATCCACCAAATTGCAAAAAATGCTAGAAATCCTTTTCTCACCACCCCAACGCTGGTAAGATAATCTGATCAGAAATGTTTCATCAAAGTGATAAAACGATTACTTCCGTCTTTTAGGATGCATCCATTGCACAATCTCTGTCTCAGATAGGTTCAAGAAAGACTGGACTTCTCCATCTCAAATTAATGGTTGGTGGACATCTTACCGACAAATGTGTAACTTTTCACAAAGGTCATCTTTGTGAGCTTCCTTTTCTTTCGGAAGTTTCTGGACATTTGACAAGAAAGGTATGGTTTCATTGTCCATATTACTGTAGAATAACTTTTAAATGATTGATAAATTTAATCTTTGTCTTTGTTGTAATTTAGGAAATAGCGCAGTTTGTGAGAGAATATTTTGCCTGTGCTGCTGTCAGCCATAAACTACTGAATAAGATAGTTTCATTCTGCGAGGACTCGTCCCAGCAGCAACTTCTTGGTGATATCCTTTGCATGATATCTTCTCGTGTCAGAAGGTCTCACTTCCGGAAATCACATCGTAATGCTTTGAAATACATTATTGAACAAGTATGTTGCATCTCATTCGAAATTTTATGAGGAGAATATAAAATTCTATCCATTTGCTATACAACAATAATTTTTTTCATATTACTTTTTATTTTTTGTTTCCATACCCTATTATAACTCCTATTATAACTTTTTTATTATATTTGCTTCAAAGTTTTTAAATGAATGAAAAATCCTCATATTTAGCTTGAAGTGCGACATGCTGAAATTGGCTGGCAGTTGTACATTTGCTTGACGAATTCTATGATGGACAATACACTATATGTAGATAGAATTTTTTTTGATGATTCTTTCACAAAGTACATCATTTTGCAAGAGAACCGTTCTCATTTATCCCAAGGAACCACTGGTCTCTCCTGTTGGCAGGTATTTATGTTCACTTTCAAACCTGCATTAATAAATTGCATTTGGTAGACTTTTAAAACGATTAATTCACTCTAAAGGGTAGAAAGAGAAGTTAAATAAAAAAGATACGTGAGTAAATAAAAGCCCAGGAATGAAAATATTGGGGAGTTGTTGTGAACCAAAATGTTTTTAACTTGGGTAGTGTCTTATTTACAGGCATCTTGTGATCTAGCGAATTATTTGTTGAAATATGGTCGTGATTATATCAGCGGAAATAATGTTTTAGAACTAGGTGCTGGATGTGGACTGCTCGGTATCGCACTTGCTGCTGTTGGTTTTGTCAAAAGCATTACACTTTCCGACGGGAATATTGATGTATTGAATGTAATTCGCGATAACATTCAGTTAAATTTTCCGAAGGTCTGTTATTTAAAATATTGAGAATAAAGGTCCTTAAATAATAATAACAGTGCATTAGCATGTTGAATTGTATTCTTTACCTTGCTTATGAAAACGAGACATAATACAGGAAATGAGACATAATACAAGATGCTGAAATCATCCAGCATCTTTAAAAATGAAATCACTTGGTGATTTGAAAGAATACTGACCAGAAAATGTTGGGTTATTCATATTAAAGATTTGGAAAGCATCTTTTTTTTTTCAGAATTGTGGTATATTTAACGTTATTTTCCTTGAGTGGGAAGCTATAAATTTGGAAAACATTCCCGTTTTACCAGATATTATCTTTGCGGCAGGTTCGGAATTCATATTGGCTAAATAAAGTTTTGAAAAAAGTTTTTTTTTCCTTCCTTTATTAAGCGTACATTCACAATTATCGGACTCAATATTTAAATGAAACGTTTTAGATGTTGTTTACGACCTTCTGGCAATAAAACCACTTGTCCATGCCATTAAGAAACTTCTCATTGCACTTACAAAAGAAAACAAGACTGGTCCATATTGTTTGCTAGCAAATACAATAAGGAACCAAGAAACTATAGACAAATTTGTAACTTGTACAGGTAGAGTTAAGTTGACTGTAATTCAAAGTTAAATATGAGAATTTTTCACACACTTTAATTCACTCAAATAGGTTGTCAGTGATAAAAAGTTGACTTTCAGGCGAAAACGGACTTTCAATAAGGAATTGTTTTATTTACGAGAATAGTATCTTTAAATTTGCCACTAAAAATATAGAAGATCAGTCATTGTTTCCTTTCACGAGCAGTGTTCAGTGTCCCACAATATTTCATGAATTAATATTGAAGGATTGAAACAGCAGAAATGTGGTTTGTTGGCTTACTATTTTTTTTTTTTTAATTGGAGGTTTTCACATTTTCGCTGCGTTTCAATTAGTTCTCGATGATTCATTGCTTATTATAGTTGAAGTGCACATTATTAGTTTATGATGATTAATAAGGATTTGGTTTCGTGCTATGTTTCAGCTAATATTTACAGGTATATCCAAAAGTCTGTTCAAAATATGTAAGCGCTGTTACGTATAAAAGAAAATTGGGAGAATTTGAAAAGATAAAGTATTTTTGATTGTTTATAAATAAAGTTATACAGCTTTAGTCCACTCGTTTTTCTTCAGTAATAATTGAGGTCATCACTACCTGTTGTCATATCTTGCTTGATATTTCGCATGATTTATTATCGGATGTTGTGAAGGTGGGAAGAATAATTCCTCAGCATGTTGTTTGTTTTTAAGAAATCTTTAACTTTTAAGAATACATAATATAATTTAATTGCATTACCAGTTACGGTTATCCCTTTTAGAGTTACCATTTATGGAGTTTGAACTATAAATCTCAAAACATTAAGTTATCTTTGTATAGTAATACGGATTAATGGAGTTGGCAGAGAAGTTATTGACAAGAAATAAAATCGATATTAAGTTGTGTTACAATTATTGTGTTTCATAAAAGGTAGGAGCATAATCACTTGTCATATTCATTCATTCCACTTTATTAGGATTGTTTGTAAATTGATTAGTTGATATTGCTCGAAATTTACGTATCTCAAACGATTTTATAGATTTGGATTAGGGAAATTCATACTCCCATTTAAAGAAGATGAATGAACTGAAGATGTTCAGTTATTTTACATCGGATGTAATGTAATGTTAAATCATAAGGGAACTAAATTTTGAATCAGAGAAGGTGTAATGAAGACCACTTTCACTTTTCACGTTTATAGGATCTTCGACCATATTTTTATGTTTGTACCCATAGTTCCAAAAGATATAGGGCCTAGTTTTTAGAATGGGACAGTGCATAATACACATTGGATTAAACGCTTTTAATTGAATACTGCTTTTATATCCATTTTTCGATAACGAAGCTAACCAGAAATGTTTGTACCACGTGGACTAGAAGCTGGTGCCAATGTAGCAGCGCAACAGGTGGAAGAACGTCGACGAGCTCAACTAGAAACTAGAAATGATGCTCTACGTTTTTTGTTAATTCCAATTGCTTTGGAACTTGGTATATAATATGGTTTAGAATTTGCATCATCAGATCATACTTAAAACTGATAACGTTTGCGATGAGAATGAGCTTTTCTTTTTTCTTTTATTTTGGTAAATGATGAAGTCTGAGAATATAGCTTACTAGAAAAATCAACTTTTGCTTTGAAATGTTTCCGAGTTCTTTGATTTTTCTCCAAGTCATATGAATTGTGCATCCATTAATCTTTTTATCTTCGAAAGCGAATTTCAGGAGCTCATTTCTGTAGTTTGGTGCTCGGTTGGGATTGGATATGCACATAAATTTGGTAGAATTCTCAAATGGACATGTGATTCGGCAAATTTAATATTTTTTCTGGACTTTACTGTTATTGACATGATTATATAATGTTTTATTTTTAATTTTGAGTTTTCAGTTTTTGGATTATTTCTTTAATTTAATGATCGAAGAGATGACTTTTGAATCTTCCATTATGGTTATTGTTCGTATAAAATTTCTTCCCAGAACTGATTTTCTGATCATTTTAGAATGTTTTGTACACAAGTGGAAAATATATAAATTTTCGAAAAAACGAAATTAACACTGTAATTCACTTAAATATGATTTGCATATTTTTCCCTTACGACTTTATTGTATGAGCTGACATTTGGGCATAAGAGATGAAGTTAAGTCGTTTAGCATGCTCTGAATTGCTCCTCTTTGTTATAATATTATTATGGTATAGTCATTTTTTGGGTTTTTTGTATTGCTTCATATTCATGCAAAGTAGTGTTTAATGAAGGAAAAAAGAACATTGTTTTTAACAGGACAGATCTTATTTTACAGCTGAATAATTTATATCTCTGGGAGAAATATTTTCGGAAAAGTATTTAAGTGATGAAATATGTATTTGGAATGCTAACGATAAACTTAAACAATTAGAATATGTCGTAGGCTATACATATGTGGTTTTCAAGGACAGCTTCTTAACTGTAAACTTCATTCTATTAAACAGTGTTCTTTTTTTTCTGTTTCAGACAGATTTTTATCCAGCGAATAAGCATCTACAGTTAAGATGTCGATTTTGGCGAAAATTTCAGAAATCGAGGCTGAGGTAATGATGATAAAATGTAAACTATACAATGAAATATTTTGAATAAATAAGTGCCGACGATAAGCTTGGAATGTGTTTTGAATAGATTTGATGTATGATTTTAAATTATTCTTTATAATGAATTCTTATGTTCGTAAAAAATATTTCCAGAATTATTGTGACTGATATCTGTTCACTCTGACAAAAAGAGTCATGAGAGCAGTTTTGCAAAGTATTTGATTATGTTTTAGATGGCTCGTACACAGAAAAACAAAGCAACGATGGGTCATTTGGGTATGCTAAAAGCACGTATAGCGAAGCTGCGACGAGAATTGATAACACCAAAAGGTGGGAATGGTGGTTCAGGCGAAGGCTTTGATGTTGCTAAAACGGGTGATGCACGAATTGGATTTGTGGGTTAGTTTTCTTTCTTTGTTATTTTCTTTATGTCATCTGTGTCTAACAGAAAAGGAGGAATAAAGTTTACTAATGTTCCAAAGATTCCGAATTTCTATACTGTCTTACTTCATCTTATTTTGGAGGACTTAAAGTTGAATAATGAAGCATTTTGCTCTTATAAAGCAATGAAATCTTAGTACGATATCATATATGTTTTTTACGTCCATAAATTCTTGCTTAACTTTTATTTAACTATAGCAAATTACACTCCACAAGCTTCATAGAGTAATAGTTAATTGTATCTTAAGTATTTTAATATTGCTCTTAAAATGTTGTGGAAATCATTTGTTTACAATATTTGACTTCTTTTTTCATTAGTTTTTCTTACATTTAAAAAAAATTGTTATCATGTGAACTTTTTCAATGTGAACGATTAATATTATCACAATTAGAAAGTTGTTAAGGTAATCGCCATGCAAGAATTTTATAAATGCAACACATTGAATCTGTTAAAGTTAAGACCATTTAGTAATAAGCTGTATAGATTTTCTTGCGCATTTTTGGATTTCCTTGGGGAAGCTTAAATTTATTTGGTATAAATTTATGCCTTATTTTGTATTTTTTCCATAACTGAGCAGTTTATTCAATTTCACTCTAATTTTTCGCCACAAAATAAATCCACATAGATATTTGAAAATGTTTTTGTTGGTAGCACATATCACACATTGTTTCTTTACCGTAACTTTCATTACAGATAATATTAGTAATTAATGGCAGTGATTAAATGATTGAAATACAAAGAATCCATATTGCTGTAGAATCAAAAACTGGTTTCATATTAATTTGACTATATTTCCCAAGCCTAGATTTCATGAAGTGTGATTTCGACACAACTTTCAGTTTTCCAAACATTTCGTTCAGAATTTCATCTCTAATTTCAAAATCATTTTTTACAAGAGAACAAGCGAATTTATTGATTATGTGTCTAGTGATGTAAGATTAGGATTTGGATAACTGATCATGGAATTCACAAGAAAACAAAAAGAAAACGAACGGATTTCTTTGGGAAACACTAAATTTATTGTTTGAATACAAAAGTCCATTTTTATAAAATAATCTAAGAAATGGCCCAAAATGTGCAGAAAAGGTTTGGTTTATTCATCACCTACATGTGTACATAGCAGCAAATATTAAATCCTCAGTTGTATTTTGTTGGAAAACAAAAATAATTCAAGTTTTATCATTCCAATATTTTGGTTGTTACGAGATAAGGACAAAAAGTATTTACGAGAAACGAAAGAGCTCGCAACGGACGTTTGTATTGTATGATTGCTTCTTGAAGTATATATATACTTCGAAGTTTGTTTTTTTTTATAAGAATGGAACATTTGATTTACTGTTTGTCCGTTTAGAAAATAATGAGGTGGAAAGGTTCATTTTGTTAGTTATTCATAGACAGGAATAAAAGAACAAATGACAATCTATAAATTGCATAGAGTTTTAGAAATTATTGAAATAAAAAGTTGTAAGATCACCATAAACTTGATAAGAAAAATGAATTTTTGATTTAACTCTATTGAAATACTGGAAAAAATGAAATGTTTAATGACGCTTTCACTTTAGATCATCTGTAGGTGTGAAACTGGCGAACTCTTTCGGTGTAACTCTATTGGAAGTAGAACTCGAATTCAGTGGTGGTGCTGATTCTTGTAGTTGTTCATAGCATGACATATCAGTGTTACTAACCTTGAACTGCTCTGTACTGATAAAAGTTTTGGATTGTACATCCAAATTTAGTCTAAAATCCTTTCCATTTCGAGAAATTATAGGGTCTTCTATAAAGGTTTTCGTACAACTCACAGTAGCAAATTCAGGACTCCTGTCATTCCCTCCCTCTTCCTCGATTTCTGATAATTTATGATATGCACCAATCTCTCCATCATCACTCTCACTGGACCAATCATCGAATTGATGGGTTGTTCGCGATTTTTGAACGATGTGGTTTTCATATTTTGCAAAACCATCGGAGTGTTTTGATTCTTGAAGATGACCTAATTGGTCCGTTAAAGGGATTGTTTTTGAACCACTTATTTCATTTTTGGTGCGACTTTTAGTTCTCCGATTTGATTGATATAATTCCAAATTTACTGTTTCTTCATTACAATAATTCGCTACTTTGAACGATGATTCAGAAAATGAACCTGTCAAGCAGTAGGGTTTGTCTCTTGGTTCTTGGGCATTGGGCAACCATGTTGATTCATTTCCTATTTCCAACTGTTTCCAGACTGCTTCTGTCTGTTCATCAGTCGTTGGTCCTTTCAAGTTTGAATTCATTAGTTTAGGAATGGTTTCAGTTTGACTGCATGTTGGTTGAAGTGACTCCTCTGCCATTGGCTGATTACAGGTCGAAGTCGGCAATTCTTTAGTTTGCTGTTCAAAAAATTCATATTTTGGCTCACAAAAACAGGCTGTTAAATTTGAGTTAAAATGGGGAGATGCTTTGGCAGTTTCCTCACTTTTGGCCAACATATTTGTACATTTTTGAGGTACTTCAACAATGTTATTTTCTTCATCACTTTTATGTGAGAGGGGAGAGTTCTTCTTTTTTTGTTCTGCCTTTAGCGATTGGTGAATAATAAGCTTTGACTGTGGATTACAAGTTTGTGATTTAGCATCTACAAGAGATTTTGAGGCAAATATTATGAATAAGTCATGTGGTAACGGCGGTATTTCTTCACCTGGCAGCTGTGACGGATCACACTGGAACATTCTCTTCATTTGATAATTCGTAAAAACGGCTACTTCTCCTTGATTTGAATTATTTGGATCATTTTCTTCAGAAGTCCTCATCTTCATAGTACTGTGAATTTCATAGTTTCCGCTCATCTCATTTTGTTTCTGTTGTGTACAAGTACCGTAATTTGGCGTTTCAAAAGCAATGTTCAAATTGCTAGCATTCTTCTTTGCTTGTCTTTTCGCATAACAATCTCTGAAATTAAGTTATGCCCAAATTCAGTTACTGTTATAACACCTAATAGTAACTTCACAATCAGTGAATTGATTTCTTTTTGAATATCGTTTTAAAATCTTTGATGGAGATAGTTCAGAATATATATGGTAATTCAAGAAATTTAAAATAGAAACTCGGAAAAATATGAATAATTCAAATCTATTGTCAATGATTACTTTTTTGGTAAAGAAATTGTTAAAAAAAAATTAAAATGAAGCTTAGATGTTAAACCATGTTGACCTATTAGTGATAAAGGTAAACCATGAAATTGGTCTAGTCCTTGGCACTGCATCTTCATGCTTTCTATGATTTAGATTCAATTTCAGTGTTGTACTAAAAATTTTATAAGTCTCTAGCGAAGCGAGGATAAAGGACAATGCTAATCTTATTAAAGATCTTTGGCGTGAGTGACTAGCTGGACTAATAACAACATTTCACTGCAGAATTTATTTGTAAGAATTAATAAATTGTTTTTTTTTTCTTTTTAATTCGAACAATTAGCAAAAATCTGTACAAGTTTTTCTCAACGACTCTTGGATTTTTTGAAAATGAAAAAAACATTGAATCAAACGTAATTCCTTCTGATTATTCCGAAAATTATGTTGTATCGCACTGTCTCATATGGGTGACGCCACTATATACCAATAAAGGGTGAAGATTAACTTCACAAAGATTTCTGTTTTCAAATCACCTGCACGGTTAGACTTTTTTAAAACTTTTCTCAATTACCTAAATATATTTCTACCCAACATCAGTGTTAATTCTTGCATTTGTGTATCTAAATGAGCTCAGGAAATCAATGCTTAAGATTATTTGATTAGAATTGCAAGAAGTGTACAGGCGTAAATGAAACATCAGTTTTTGAACAAAAAGCCCATTAACTGCAGGAGCATTTAATATGGTCACGATTTTTAGCTTCTTTATAACTGGCAAGCTAAACCCGGTGAACCAATAGAGCAAGGGAGAAAATATAATGAACAAACCAAAGCAAACTTTGGTGCATCAGAGTGCTATCCATAAACTGACTATAGAAAGTTTATGGTAGAAAAAAACACAACAGGTAAAACTAGTGAACGTTTTCTTAAATCTTATTTTTTCTAATTTCTTAGATTCGTAATGTTAAATAATGTTGATATTGCCCATGAATAGTTTCTAAAAGATAAATATAAGCAGATTCGCCCTTTGTTTTTTTAATCTTAGTTTTCTACACTGAAATGTAGTTTTTGCTGATAAAAGAGTTTTTTGATAAAAAGACAGTGACAAGGAAAATGAAACCCACTGCTAATAATTGTTCAGTGCTAATAGTAGTTAATAATCTTTGTTTTAAATCAATTCCGGATAATAGGGTTAATCTAGACCTACATTCATCTGGATGTTGAAATTATTTTTTCGCTTCAAAACTTGAATATGAGCATAATCTTTCTTATACTTTCTGAAATGGAAAAAAACTGTGCTGCATTGTTTTTTTAAACTCTTTGAGCATCAGTTTGAAATCACAGACTACTTTGAAACATTACAACTGTAACAATTTCATGGAAAGATATTTGGTCTATGCTTGGAAAAAGAAAAATAGAATTACGTAACCAACTTGAGCTCAATTAAGGTAATTGATTTTAAATGAAAGATAATAAATAGTAAATTTTTATATCAACTGAGATAATATTAACCGGTAATAAAATTTAGATATGTCCTACATATTAATATGTAAAAAGTTCAAATTAAGGAATAAGGATCATATTTGTTTTTTGAGCAAAGAACTGCTTTTAAACACATATGTATTGATTGAGTTAAAATATGAGTGGAAGAGAGAAAATACTGAAGATAGAAAAAATGGCTATTTACATTCTAGGAAACAAATTTAATTTTCAAGTTTATTTATTTATTTATATTTCTGAATAAGTCTAACCTGCACACTCGGACGGCAGCAATGGTGTAGGTCATAGTTAGAAATGTGGCAACAATGGATAGGATAAGTAGAAGACCAAAATTATGTCGTTGTATACTTTCACTACTATTATTATTCCGGTATTTTTCCATTGTAACGATTTCAACCTGTTCGATGCGTACTCCACCGAGAATCCGAGACAGAGCAGCTAATTGTGCTGATAGAACATATTTCACTTTAATAGAATCCAAAATTGTCATTGTACTGAGAGTACTTCGTCGCTGGCTTTTGGTGATTACAAAACCAATAGCTGTTGACTGTAAATTGTTTGGCTTGATACTGAGCAGTACAACATTTTCCTATAAATAAATCGAGATGATTAATTTAGATTTAGATATTAGAAAGATTCTGCTTATTTTCTGTTCTGACTTTCTTCTTTGGTTATATATTAAAATTTCTAGCTTGCTAACTGACTAACTGATGTGCCTAGCTTTTTTACATGATGATATCCATTTTCCACTTTAGGTACTGGTTATTGACAAACTTTGTCGAGCGAATACTAAACGGCTATCGAGACCACTCCATGTAGCCAATGTAAGTCCTTGCTTACAATTAGAAACTTTTTGGAAATTAGAATTCATGGGAGAAATTGAACTTTCCGGGTTCTTGGTAAAAAACACACAATTCCATTTTGAACAAAGGTGTCCTCCTTATATAGCAAGCAATATGCGTAAACAAAGTATATGATTTACAATATGAGGTTGACCTACCGAAAGAATAATCAGTCTACAAAGAGCTGTTGACCTGGTTTACAAGCAGTTCTCATTACTAGTTGACAAAGCCACAAAGGATATCGGTTAAGCAAAAGTTGTTAACCTCGTAGATTCAAGGATAATTTACAATTAATGGCGACAGAACAATGAGATCAACTAAATGAGGAGCTGATACCATGTAAACAATATATAAAAGATTAACAGTCTAAACATAAGACAAAAAAGTTCAGGATATAAACATTACTTACAAAATTTCATATAACATATTTCTTACTCATATTTTCAACTCTCATATACTAATTTAGAGTTTTGCTATATAAAATTCGCGACATTCGTAACATAAAAATTCTTCAAAAGCTTATTTGTATATAATTTCATAAAAGCTTATCTGATGTAAATTATAGTCAACACTTTAAAGATATACAGTGAAATGGATTTAAAGGAATAAATATGTTTTTTTTTTTTTTTTTTTTTTCACAATTCGTCTAACTCATTAAGTCCAGATACTTAATTGATCATTTAACTGTAAAAAGATAAGTCCTGGAACTTTCTTTCTTCAGTATTGATTACCTTTCTTAACCTAAGCGTTGTAGCCATACATTCATCAGCTTGTTGCTCGCAGTAGTTACTTACAACAGCTGCAACTCGACGTTTAAAATAAGATTCGTAGGTTTCATTGGTGTGTAACCGAGCACTTAAATTGACACGCCTGATGTTCATTTCAATTACCGGCAATTTATCCAGCTGAAAAATCCCATACTTTAATATTTTCATTTTGATTAAAGTAAAAACTATCATGCCATACAAAATTGTTTAATTTTCAAATTTTTATTTGCCATAATTTAGTAATGGAAAAAACTAGTTATACCAAAACAGAACAAACACAATGTTTTAGTTCAATTTAAAATTTAAAGAAGTTTCCATCTATGTTTTTTAGATTATTCCTTCTTGCATCACCAGCATTATTTCCATCACTTAGGCATAAGCACTGACGTGATAAGTTAAAGCTAAGTAAATTTATCAGTGATACCAGTTTATCATTTGTTATATGTGCAGAAAAAAGTTCTAAGATGTGAAAAGCATGTTCCGGCTTTCTGATAATTAGAGAAACTGATATTTGATTTTAAGGTTATTATATTTATTACTTCTCACAGTAATTACTCTAAAATTATAAGGATTTTTTCTGTTCTTTGTAAAATTTCTTTTTAATTTCCGTCTGTTTCTAACATGTCCGACCAAGTCACTTCCATTCATCATCATGTAGGAAAAACCGTAGGATTAAAGAACAATAGGCGAAATTCATAACAAGCGGTTTTGGAAGTTGAAATATACATTCTGGCATCTCCATCGGTTCTCTGTAATTGTGTTTTGCCACGTCTCAGGTTTTCAAGTAGTTCTGAAGACTGAAGTTATTTTAGAAGTTCAAAAGTTCATGAACTAACAGAAGGTTTTGAATACCTGAATTTTGTAAAATTAAGAAGTGAACTGTGTGTTTCAGGTTTGAGCTAAATTCACTTTTGTAAGTATATATTGGCTTTCGACTTTTGGTTGAGAATTGATTGGTGCTTGAATAAATCTGGTTAGAAAATTAAAGGAAATAAAGTTCGGTCAAAACTATATCCAAATCAGTTGTTGCAAAATCGACGGAGGTTTTTGTACAGTTCATTTTATTATATTTTTGTTCATAATGATTTTCGGTGAAAAATCCACCTAATTTTTATTAAATAAAAGAATCGAATCCCTCAATTTTTCATTTCATGTCTTTTTCTCCCTTCCTCTCCTTTTCTGTTAAAAAAGACGACAAGGAAGTAGTGCGTAATCTTGTCGGGAACCCTAGTTCGTGATCCCCTTAATTTTTGGACGTCCGCAGATTCAATTTCTTAGAGAAAATAAAGCTCCACGATGAAATTGGCTAAAATTATCTGGAATTTTTGCCATTATGTTTGAAAGAAAATTAGAATATATATCAGTTCTAAGCTCTTTATCCATAGATACTTAGTACCGATCCATATTTTAATATGCTGACGTCAGGATGTTTATTCAATGAAGGATCGTTGCTTAAAGGATGTAATCCATAAAAGCCAATTAAAACACCAGTTTCTTCAAATTTATGTTGAAATTATTTGTTGGAATTTAAAATCAAAAATACCTCAATGAGCTCATTGCATAGAACGTAGGATTTTAGTAAATTACCCGCATTCTGTTGACAAACACACACAAATTCGGATCCATCATTGCATAATAGATCATTATGGATCACTGCGGAAATAGTGAAAGTGTTACTAGTAGTAGCAATAACTGGTGACTGAATAGAACTGGAAACTGGTGGAGATAAGGCCACCTTGTGAGAAATGCCACTGTTGGTTAGTGCTGCTGCTGCGAGAGGAAGAAGTTTGTCACATAATATGCATAAAATGAAATAAAGTAGTAGGATTAGGAGCATAATACGACAGTATGAATACAGTAGTAGCAGTAGTAGTATTGAGAGTAAAAGCCGCGGCTACCTTAGTTTTAAAGCTGCAACGAAGTCTTACCATTATCCATGTGCCATTATAAAGCCTATGACAACACTACCCAAAGATAAGGCTCATGTGTTATGCCGATCCCTTGTTCTGCAACTGCAGCTGTGTTATATTTGCACGCCAGCTAGAAATTTAAATCTTTAAGGCAGATAGCACACACTATATTACGGGAAAACTTGATGTTGATGTAGAGTAGATTTTGTGGAGCCCATCCTGTCGTCTCTCAATTCCCTTCCTTTGCTTTATCCGCTCCATCTCTCTACGAACCTTCTGATCGTCTCTTTCATCCCGTCCGTCCATTCTATCATATACCCAGAAATCTACTTGAGTAGCCTCAGATCTGCCCTCTCATCTTCTAGCCTCATTTTCCTATACCATCTGTCCCCGAGCTTTCCTTCCACTCCTGTCTTTTCATTCCATATCCTCCCTATCCTAATCCACTGAAATTCATATTTTCAGCGAATTCATCGCTGTTAAAGTTTATTCTGATATCGATAAACATACACAGATGTACACGATGCGATAATTATCAAGTTTAACATATGGACAAATAAGCACAAACACATTCTCTGAAATGTCAGACCGCTTACTTCGAGGTACTGAAGGAATGAATGAATTAAATAGTTTTTTACAAATTACCTATCTCTTTATCTATTCTTTGTTTGAATATGTGATAATTGGATGCTGCACCATTGCTTGAATAAACAGAATTCCAGAGATTTTCTGAGAAATCGTAGAATCCATATCATCTACTGAGTAATAAAGTGTAATTTTTTTGATACGTCGCTGACTTAGAAATTGGATTTCACCAATATTTCAAGTTTTAAGATTTTTTAGCGAAAAGGGCTGAAGAATGTAAATGTTTCCAACCGAGAAGGACTGAAGCATATGATGACAAAAAACATAGGCAACGAGGAGATTGACTGAAATTAATTTTACGGTCAGCACGGCGTTTTAAATCAAACAAATAGAGTCATATTATATTAAAATATGAGTTTTTTTTTTTTTTTTTAATATGAGTTAAATGGACTAAGTCAAAAGTCTTTGTAAACGTTATCTAAAATATGCTTTAGTCATGGAAAGTGATAGTAGTGATCATTCTGTAACTTAGTATACTTTATGTCGGAACTACGAGTTATTCTATTGCCAGAATTAAAAAAAAATTAATTTTGTCTACGCTTTAGATTACATCTGTTTTATAAGTCCTAGCTTTACACAATGGAAACGATGTGCACAACTGGTAAAGAAATAAATGGACAAAAATTTAGGTAAGCAAGCACGGTGATAAAGATTAAATTGGCTGATATCGTAGCTATACATTATAAAAAGTTCATTAATGGCTCATCAAATGGCTCTCAGTATGATATTTTTGAGTACATTGCCATCAAACCATACGCTAAAGCAATTAATGACGATTATTAAGAATCAATTATTATGATTCAACAACAAAGAATAATGGTAAATAAATTCTGTTGATAATAGAAATAAAACTGCAAAAATCTACTTGAAACCAAAATTTGTCACTTTCCTTCAATGACATATCACTCAAAAACGACATTCCGTAAAGTGCACCTGTAGTGAAATTTAAGCTGAAATTTAAGCAAGTCTTCCACTACTTGTAACTAATAAATGTCATATATATCACAAACGGAAACTTCAGTTCTTTGATAAGGATGAATAACAGTGAGCGCATTATTTGTGCTTCAATGAGATCTCATGCCGTGTAATATCTTTTTATCATAAAAGAAACTCAAAAGAAGTTTAAACTTAATTCATGCCTGAAAGTAGACACTGTAATTTGTCAAAAATGAGTCACAGTCAGTGGTTAAATGAGCTCAACATTATCTTTATTTCAGGTTTCCCTTCGGTTGGTAAATCGACGCTATTGTGTAA
The DNA here is from genome assembly GCF_000002995.4 of Brugia malayi. Taxonomy (NCBI): domain Eukaryota; kingdom Metazoa; phylum Nematoda; class Chromadorea; order Rhabditida; family Onchocercidae; genus Brugia; species Brugia malayi. The sequence continues at coordinate 8,072,362 of NW_025062475.1, forward strand.
CCTTGCTGGTGTTTATTCAGAGGTAGCAGCATACGAATTTACTACTCTCACCACAGTACCGGGTGTTATTCGTTATAAAGGTGCCAAAATACAGCTTCTAGATTTACCTGGAATCATCGAGGGCGCAAAAGATGGAAAAGGGCGTGGTCGACAAGTGATTGCTGGTTAGCGCAGAAGTCATATTCGAAACATTGATTTGTGATTTACTTCTTATTTTAATGGTTTATCATATCTTAATGATCGTAACAAAATGCAAATGCGTCACAACTTTTTATTTTAAGTGGCACGAACATGTTCATTAATATTGATGGTACTGGACGTGATGAAACCTCTGCAACACAAAAAATTGCTTGAACAGGAATTAGAAGGCTTCGGCATACGGCTGAATAAATCACCACCAAATATTGTTTTCAAACGTAAAGAGAAAGGTGGACTAAACTTAACCTGTTTAGTAAGTCATTCCATACGTTACTAGTTCCATCAAGAGTAATTGGCTATATTACCATATAAATTATATTTTTAATGTCATTGTGGAGAATTTGTACCCAATGAAATTATTTTACACACTTGCTTTCAAAACTTCATTCTTAGGTTCCACAGTCAGAACTTGATGCCGAGATAGTAAAAAGTATTTTGGCAGAATATCGTATACACAATGCCGATGTATCTTTAAAGTATGATGCCACATCGGAGGATTTAATTGATGTTATCGAAGGAAACAGGTAAGTAGACTTCGAAGCTGTTCTTTTTGATGTTTTGAAAAATACATTTCGAACTCTCATGTTTTATACTGCTCTTTTAACTTGGAATCCTAAATTATTAGGAGTTTGCATTATCTTTTGATTAGGCTCTGGATTAAATATCTCCAGGCTTATGAAAGTTCCTGTCTGTTGCAGGATTTATATTCCATGCATATATGTTTTAAACAAAATCGATCAAATTTCAGTAGAGGTAAGATCGTCTTTTTCGAGACCTGTTTTCAAAAAGACTTATTCCTAATCTCACTTTAAGATTGGATTAATTTTCAGGAGTTAGATATAATATATAAAATCCCTCATTGTGTGCCTATTTCTGCCCAACACAAATGGAATTTCGATGATTTGTTGGAAAAAATTTGGGACTACTTGAATCTCATTAGGGTGTAAGTTTTGCATTCTTCTTTCATTATTTAAGCACTTCGGGATGAAAAATCGAAAATTGGGAATTGTTGAGATGTTAAAATTCAAATTAATAGAGAAGAAAAAAGTGGAGACAGAATTTGTAAATTAGCATCTATAACTTGTGTAACCAAAAGCAAATTAAGTAGTGGTAGAAGCAGAAACTATTTTAGATATACCAAACCGAAAGGACAGTTGCCCGATTACAATGCACCTATTGTACTATCATCAGAAACACGAACTATTGATGATTTGTGTTCCAAAATTCATAAAACTCTTCAGAAAGACTTCAAATTGTAAGCTGTTTTCAAAAATTTTTATTCAACATTTGCAAGGTGAATGAAACGGAATATCTCTCTAAGTCATTCTACTGCTTCAGCGCATACGTTTGGGGAAGTTCAGCAAAACATAATCCGCAAAGAGTCGGGAAAGAACACGTGTTGAGTGATGAAGATGTCGTGCAAATCGTCAAAAAGTTTTTTTTTATTTATTTCCCTTAATGAAATGTAGTAGGTGATCAAATAAACCATTCCTTTGTTCACTTACAAAGTGTATATAAGTTTATAACAGTAAGTGATTCGGGCAAGAAATTTTTTTCTAGATGTAACAAAAACCGTTATCCAAACCCCATAGTTTTCATCAAAAATTTTAATTCCACTGAAGCAGTAGACTGCTCTTACTTATTTTCCTCCTTTTTAGACCTTCGATAAATTAGCTTTTATAAAAAGATCAGAATATATCAATTTGGCACTTGGACAATAACTTTCATATCCATTCAGATCAATCAAAACCGAAATACAAATACCCAAAACATCAGATTTGTAAGTAGGAAGTAATATATTATCAACACCGTACCAGATAACTTTCCATTGATTCTGTTTTTATTGCAGGATTTGAAAAAGGAAAGAATTAATGCAAACTCGATGGTTTCTTCTTTTCTTAACAGCTTCTTTCTCCAACGATTTGTGACTTCAGTTGTTTCTTAATGGTTTTTTTATATTTACGGTTTATAACTTTAATTTTCAAACAAGCCTGAGGAAAAATGGAAACTTTTTTAAACACTGAATTTAATATCCAATTAACTTTGCAATAATAATACCCACTTTAATTATTTCCTTTCGCCGCAACTTTTCTGTTTCAGAGTTGAGTAGCTGTTCAAATTTTCGTTGTTTCTTGATGTTATTAAACTACAAAATGAATAATTATATCAAATAATACCGAAGTACTGAATTTTACACAGTAACTGGTGGCGTCCTTTCGATGCAGACATGTGAAACAAAAACGGAGGAAAGGGAGCAAAGCTCTCGATCACCAGCCGGTGTTAAGAAAGCTTGAGGGCTCAAAATCTTGCATGAGTAATTTGTATTTTATCCAAAAAAGAGCAGGCATCAAGAAGGTAGGGTCAATTATTTAATGGTTTCCAAAAATGAGCGCCATGTCTATCAATCAAGCTTGATGTGAAATAAATACTAAAATTTGAATTCAGTAATACAAGCGCACCACTGCATTATATTTCGTTAAATATCAGACATAAAATTACCTGGTAGCGATCCCTTTTATATCTCTCCAATATATTACTGCAAAGGCCATCGAGAACTTCCTTTACATGACTTGGCATTCGAATCTCTCTTTGTTTCATTTTTGCTACCGGGACATCAACAAATAAACTGAAGCAGATATTCGAAATATTCATGCAAAGTTAAACATTCCAAAATAAGAAATTTTCTGAGTTTGAGATTAAATATGGAAAATAAAGGATTAAAAAAAAAATTTTCCTACCTTGAATTAATTATGTCTTGCAATCTTGGCAAACAACGAACTTCTGGCAAGAATACTGAATTCAGTAAAGGCTCTGTAAAAGCATTATTCTGAGTGTATGAATGTTTTTGCCTTATGACTAATCAATTATATTTTAAAAATAGTATACTGGACTCACCAGAAAATTATCCTTCAGAATTAATACTTCAATACAAGAAATATTAATTTCCCAGTATATAAAAAGACTGATGTTTAAAGTTTACAGTTAGCCTTTAGTTTCTAAATTCAAAACAAAAACTTACGAAATGGAGCTGGTACAATGGCAACCGCTTCACTTGCTGAGCGCATAGGGAACGTAAGAAAGCCCGTAATTAGTTCAAATAGAAATTCACAAAATGTAAATACAAACATATCCTCGAGCGTCTGAAAAAACATTTGTGCTTTTAGAGCTCGGTGTTATCACGCAATCTAATTTTCATAACTAATGATGTTTTCTGAAAAAAAATCCGAGACTACAGGAAGGTTCAAGTAAGGACGAAGGATTTAAAACTTCTAACTTTTGCAGTAGGACTTCAAGTACGATTTTTCTAAGCATAAACTGACTGAAATTCAAGTGGAAAGATTCATTTTTTGTTTCTCGAAATTTATACAAAATTCTGAGAAACTCACATTAATAGCTTGAGAACACAACATTGAAGAACGTCGGAAACTTGGTTGCCCAGTTAGGACTGAAAAAATTTAGAAATAAAACATAAGTCTCAGGAAATTACATTCTTTACCTTGATCAAAATCAATCAGCTCGCAACCATGTTCTGTGATAACAACATTTCCTGCATGAATGTCGACTGAAATAAGAAATTTTAGATATAAAAATACATATATTTTGCTTTCCGCACTTTAAAGTAAAATAAATTTAGAATAAAAATTTTAATTTGTCAATCTAGTACAAAAAAATTTGCAGTGCTTGGATATGTAGATTAAAAGTAAATGAAATGACACAATACCTCAGTCTGTGACACATTGTCTGCAACTTGATTAATATATTTTTTTAAACATTTGTTGAAAAGTTAGTGGAGATATCAACAGTTCTCTAAAAACCCTCTCTCTCTCTCTCTGTCTCTCCCCCTTTAAAAAAAAAAAAAAAAAAAATAATAGATCAACAACAGGATTTGGAAAACAAAGCATACAACATGGCACAGAAATCGCGTTTAATAACGTCAACGTTTCGAGCAACTGTCGACAGATTAAGAGAATATCATACGTTTCAAATGAGTAAATAGAATTATCCATTCTGTATTTTGTAAAAAAGTCGTCCTTCCAGTTACTCTGGAAATAGTATTTTAAGGACGCTATTTAAAAAAAAATCAGCTAATTTCATAAATTATCTATCTCGAGTATTTCTTTTTGAATTTCAGAAGCCAATTTTGATGGTTTACTATAGACCGGAAAATGAAAAGAATTAGAAAACCATACCAAATTGAGGAAATTTTAACCTTATAAAGCCGGTCACGTAATGTTCCTTCCTTGAAAATTGGTCTAATATATACAATTCCGCCATCAGTGGCCCAGCTCGTTACACTTTCATTTAAATGTGGACATTGCAGCGTCCGAAAGAATTCAAGGGCATTGTTAAGATCCATCACTGTTCCGAAACGATCTGGACCATAACGGACACCAGATAGCATTAGCTTTGAAAAACCACATCTAATCTCATAGTGTATTTTACCAGGTCGCCAACCACAATGTTTTCTTTGTTGCTCCATGATCCATTGGCGTTTATCGCGGAACGACAAAAGTATCCACTCATGCAAACCTGCGCAAGTAGCAAGTTTTATTGTATCATTTTGAGTCTTCTGAACTTTGGTTTCCGGATAAACACTAAAAACAGAAAACGATCCACCTAATTATAAGTATTCAGATAACTGAGCTTAGGCACTTTTATATAAATTTATATCAGCTAATTAAGTTTTTCCGAACTCACAATGACACAGATATTTAAGTAAATACTACAATTTCCCAATCATTTTTTCAACTTAGATTTTAGGTCACAGTTAAATTGCTACCTTACCAACATTAGTTTCGGTGAAACTTTCAAGGAAATTGGCTACTGCTGGGCATGCATACAAGATCGCATGTAGGCAGATGGCATCCAAAAATTCCTGTAATCAGTTCTTACAATAGAAATTTGAAATACAATGAAAACCATAACTACGAATTATATCAGAAGCTTCTATAAATTGACGTGACTCCGCGCTACATTTCGAATTCAATCAACAATGTAGTTGACAGTATGAGGTGCGTTTATAAATCGACTGGCAAACAACAAACATATTTTGCTTGGCAAGCTGGAATATGTCACGCAGTGACATTATTGAACTTCTTCCGGAAAATGTCTAACTATACTTTTTAGAAGCTCTTTTTCCCATGTTCTTTTTTCTTTTTCTCCAGGTTCTTATAATTTAAGTGTAAGAAGAATCTAAACCTGCAGCGCCAGCATACGTTGTTTGATGAATGTTTCCTTCGCATTTCCAATGAACTTTTTCGGAGGAAATCCTAAATCAGCACCAATCTTTTTAATATGTGAATTCAACTTCCTGAAAATTCCTGTAATCAATTCTACAAAACATGCTTGCAATAGAAATTTGAAATACAAAGCAAAACTAGAGATCATACTAATATGATAAAGTAAGTAATAAATGTAAAGTACGACACTTCCGCAACTATCAAGAGAAGTCAAAAATTACTTCACGTAAAAGAAAACTGATTTACCGAAACTGTGCGTAACGTCGCTGGATACGCCACGACTTTCCGATTCCCAATTGATTGTTCACTTCTATCACATATTCCTCAAATTCACATAAATTTCATAAGACTAGAAGCAAAATTCTTAAAAATAACAAGCTTGGATTTAAACTGCATTAACTTCTAAAACCTTGGAATATCATTTCAGAGGTACTTGATTTCTTCTTAATGCTGTAACTAATGAGAGTTCATTTCTTCATGAGAAACAGATGTTAACTTGAAATACATTTTGATGCACTATCCATATAAAAAGTAAAACTGACTGAATTATAAATCAGTTACTTGTTCAAATTCAAATTTAAGTATTTCAAATGATTAAAAATAACACAATTTTCAAAGTTCCATCAATAACTATATAGTAATAGTTCCTTAATTATATTAAGTTGTAATATAATTCCACACTATAGCATCCTTCGGTAGTACACTTGATTTAAATCGACTGCTGCTGACTATTTGGCCATTTGGTGATGAATCAAGTTGAAGTTGCAACAAATAGAGCTCAATCTCCACTGATTCATAACCACCACAACATATAACTTAGACGTGCATGGGTGGATACCGCTCGTATGGCCACGGGAAGCTGAACACAAACCACGTGGTCGTGTAAATGTATCCAGTCGATTAACGTGCACTTCAGTGGGTGTGTAATGTCAATAGCTGCTGTTGTACTGCCTTGCATTATTCATACTGCGGAAGGCTAAAATTTGGAAATGATTCGTTTATTAGGAATAATGAAATAAATCACTACTTTATTGGAAATAATGACTCACTAAAAGTTCCCCGAAAGTAACCGCATTCCTGAAAGACAGTTCACTGTAGATGAAATGAAGAAATCGTGGTAGAAGATTGAATTAACCAGTTCTGGGACGTTGCTGGTACTACAACAACCTGCTGAAGCCAGCAACTCACCCAATCTCTCCCGCTTTATGCAACGTATATCGAATGTGAATCCGAACTTTAGTTTCTGTTCTGTAATCTTCGCACTCCGTGCATAATATGCAATCTTCGATTCTACGACCGGCAACATTTCCAAGCGAATGGTTTTGTGATGAATTTCTTGAATTACTTTTAGATTAGAGTGATCATATTAATGTACCATTCATATAGATTAACTCATGTAGATGAAATTTCATGCATTTAAGTAACCGATACCGGATTTTTTTGTCTATCATTAAATAGATTTTTTCTATGTCTCTTATTGATATTATCTTTCCATGGGGATAACTATCAGCCAAATTAAATATTAGGTGGGTTACTTCTAGATTATGCTCTCTTTTAGACCACTTGGCAGGCAGATTCATTTCGACAGATTCACTGAAAAATTCGATCCATCCGAAATATAGTATTTCTTGTCTAATGAAAGGTAAAGAAATGTATCTGAAGGATGTCATGTTTGTAGTATATCAAAAATTTCGTTTAATTTGGTTTAGCAATATCATCTTTAAATTTGTTTTTGTTATTTTTTGATTTCTGATGTATGTGCAGTTGAGATAGACTATCATTTCTGCAAATTAAGGTTTTGCAGGATGTAGCAGATGACTTCGTCTACGTCAACTCGCTCTACTTTTTCCGGAGTATGTCTCCAAAACATTACATTTCTTGATTTTTCAATTAATTATTTAATTTTTTTGAATCATTTCCTTCTTGGATGGAGAAAGAACTCAGAAATGACCTTGATAACTGTTAGTAATTTTTTCGTTTATCGAAGGTAAGGACTCATAATATTTCAAACATAAACAAATGATGCAAATTATGGGCTGCTGACATATTATCAGAAATATGCATATTATTAAGGAATTGTTATAGATTTCGGAAGGTTGGTTGAGTGAGGCCGGTTCTAGTAGGTTACAGAATCGGAGTAGCGCAGAAGAATCGCAAGAAGATTGTCCAAAATGTGCAGCACTGAGATTGAACACCGTTATTGCTGAAGAAGCTTTAGCTTCCTTAAGTGGGCAGTTTAAAAATCTTCAGAAAGAACTAAAGGTTTATTTCTCACTTCATTAAGTTATGATAGAGTTAGGGAATAAAGAATATATAAATTTACTTTTAGAAATTTCTTATTCGTTTGCATTTAAAATGTCTATAATTTTTTTTAGAAAACAGAACAGGTATCCAAAATAAATGAAGAGCAAGCTAAATATATTGATGAAAGACGTTCAAAGCTAGAAAATTTGGAAGCAGAACACACATCGTTGTATGCGGAGTATGAGAATTTGCGGGTATACCGCTCTTTTTCCTTATTGATCGTTTGCCGCAAAATTTGTAAATATTTCTTTATTTAAACTTAGTACTAAAAGTTACAAGAATTTCAGATCACTCATGACAGTCTAAAAAGACAATATGATGAAGTGGTTGCTACAGCACGAAGGAATCAGGTTGTACTTAGTCACATTTACTTTATTTGGAGCTTAGATTTACTGTATATTTAAACTTACTTCCATCGTCCAATTCTAGTTGGCTTGATTAAGCTAACATCGGGAAATTAATGCTTTTGAAATAATGGCGGATTTTATGATGCTTGTGTCTTAGTGTGAAAAAACATGATACATTTTACTTAGATTTTGAATAAAATTTAGCGTTTAATCGAAGAATCAGTGAAATATCATGAAACTTGTAAAGTTGCTGTGGAAAATCTCATGGCTGAAAAAGAAGCACGTCAGGAATTGCTTGCAAAATATCTGAAAAGTGTGGAAGCTGCGGCAGTAGGTTTTCCTAGTTACTGAGAGATTAAAATGCAGCAAAAGCTTTAACATTTTCCTTTTTCCTTAGTTTTTAATACTTAAGCATTTATTGCAGCTCAAAAATTTCATTATTCCTCTGTTCGGGACAATAAAATAAAGCTGAAAAAACTTGACAATATAAACTGATTAATGGTATCGCTGTTAAGACCTAGGAAAATTTGTGAAATCTTTTTGAAAATTTTTTACTGCATTTTTTGTGTCTTTATAAAGTTGTCGTTTGCGGTTTTGAGGGACATGTTTGGAAGATTTTATTTATATTGGTAGTGATTTGTGAAACAAACATTAATTAAATGATGAAATCTGTAGAAACCAGTCTAAAAAGTTTACGTACTTATTTTCAAAACGTTGCTTTTTTGAAGAAAATAAATGATTCAATGAAACAACTGGAAAAGAAATGTGTCCAACTGCAAGCAATGAATGAAAAGTTGGAACCCTTTAGATATCATTGTCCGGCAATGCTCCGACTCCTTCTTGAGTTTGGTAAATTTTCCTTTCATATTTTTTTACACCATTTTTTTTTTTCAACAATGTTTTAAAAAGTTAACTTTTACGTGCGAAATCGAATAAAATTTCATGCACCTTAGTTTTACAGGTTCTTAATCATATAATTCATTATAGACCTTGTTTTTAATTTGTATGTCGATCGAGCTATTATATCGAACTTCCTCGTTTTTTATGAACTATTAGAAATATTTCTAAAATGCTGGAAAAGCACTGCAGAACGGTATCGTTTGAATAATTTAAGTAGTAGTTAGAAAAAAAGATTAGAAATATTGCCTGCCGAGTCATTTGCAGGCGAAATTATTGAAAATAATGGTTTAATGACAAAATCACTGCAAAGACGTCTTGCTCGATATAAAGATAAGGATGATTTGCGTGAATACTTGCTTAGAAAGTCAAGAAGATTAACGAATTTAAGTGAATCAAGTACAAAAACAATCGAAGAAAGTAGTGATGATGGTATGGTTTCCGTTATATTAATTAGTGGGTGATTGCAATCAATCAATCAATCAATTTTTTTTTTTAATGGAAATTTTAAAACCGAAAATATTTACGACAACATGATAGAAGTATAATGGAGTTGGAATATGGTGCCATAAAAAAGTTAGCATTTATGAAATGCACTGAAACCAAACACTTGCTACTTTGTCATGATCTTAAAAAAAAAAAAAAATATATATATATATTTCAGAAATATTGTTTTTCAGATGAATTAGCAAAGGACGTGGAACATTTATTACTGACAGCTGGTAGTCCACTTCATCCGAGATCACCAAAAAAATCAGTATCTCCTAACGAAGAATTAAGGAATGATGAGAAAACTAATGATCACTCGACAAATCCTGTGAAAGAAACGTCGAATATCGGAGTTGAAAAAGGTCTTGTGTATAGATCTATCAGAATGTGTGTTAAATTAAACTTGAAAATTCTATTTCGCAAGATTTGCATGTGCTGTTTTGAGCATAACTGTTCTTCATTAGTGTCATGAATGCAGTCAGTTGTTGGTCTACTGGAGCCTGGAGCTGGTTTACACTTTTATTTGTGTAATCATTCCATTTAAAGCAAACTTGGGGTACTGCTGATTGAGTTTATTTGGTTGTCTTTTGTGGAAATCGCAGTCATGCTTCATTTGTTAATGCAGAAAACTTTTTTTTTCAGAAAACTTTTTGAGGAAACAATTAGAAAATGTGGAAGATCTGCATATGTCCTTTCCGAGGTTTCAATTCAATTCGTAAGTGTATCCTATGACATTTATAGCTATAAAATAAATGCTTCCATTAATTTTATGAACATTTGGAGCTTTTTTTTTGTTTTTTTTTTGTTCAAAATTAATTTCTAATTGATGATGATTGACAAATTAAAAATAGAATTTCAAGCTATTCTCAGCACTATTTGTTTCAATCCAAAGAGCAATATTGCAAATTCCTATATTTTATCTTCCGACTTAGCTTGGTTTTGATTAAAGAATAAGAGTTGTTTACCATAATTTTTTGTTCTTATGATGTAAGTTTCAACCCATCGGTATGGGAGAGCAAATGATTTGTTTCCGGAATTAGTATGCTCCATTATATGACTTCCGTGATTGGTTTCTTTTTCACAGTGATCATTTTTTGTAATTGGCGTCTTTATTGATTTTTCTCAGTGGTTAACAGTTAAATGCATCCTTTACTTACTTTTACTTCGATTCGATTCCTTCTAGCGAATTTCTTATGATTCCTTAATCACCTGTGTTAAAAATTGTCCTCACTAACTCTTTTTTTCTGCTTATTTTTCTCATTTTTTACAACTAAATCACTTTATCCTTGTTTTTACTATATTTTTTGACTGCGTGGACAACCATGTTGTCCAATATTGATGTGTTGAGAACTTTTCATGCTATTTATAGTTTGTATTTTGTCATCTTTTCAAATGCATAAAATACAAATAGCAGTTTTTATTTTCGAATCAATGGTTAGCTCAGTAAGTGCTAGATACTAAAATGCATCGTTTTGTACATATCGTAAAAGCTTTATTTGTTCTTTATTAACTCTTGGTACACTTATTTCCGTTTAATTTGTTAACTTTTCTGTTTTCATTTGTGGTTATTTAAATCTTCTAATTATGCAAAATGACCACGACGAACTTAACGAGAGTGGTGTCACTTAAGATCTAAAGATGCATCTGGTCCGAACTGAGTACTTCTTGATATCTAATGAAGAACTACTTTATTTTTTAAATTGTATGGCTGCTTAGGAAAAAAATTCTGAAGTTGCATATTCATATCTGGATTTAAGCTCTTTACATGTGAGAAAGCATTGCATCTTCCTCTTCAAAATTTTCATCGTAGTTTGGTGTTTTAGAGATACACATATGGAAGAGGCGAAAGCAATATGCAAAAGGCAGTTGAAGTTAACTGAAAAGCAGAAAATCGAAACACTTTATGTGGAAAAGAAAAAAGGTAGCTTTAAAGAAGCTTTGAAATTATTATACACATCTTCACATTCTGCATCCAATCTTTTTAAGCTGGATCACTTTCTCGTAATTTTAGAAATATTGACCAAGTTTACATTCATATTTTATATTTAAAAAAAAAACGGAATTTATCTTTGTCAGTTTGATTCCTTTTTTATTTGTACAATTTGAAAGTTTGTTTTATGTAACGAAATTTCCTTAATTTTATTTGATCAGCATCAATTACTGTTTCAGTTGATGATGTTGTGAGCATATGTTTTCCAAGCACTTTATCTTCCTCATTGGCAAAGGTAATGAAGTGGATGATTTGTTATTTTGTTTTTGCTTCTTAAATTTGTGATTTGGTGTTTTTTTGGTGTGTAAGAAAGAATTGCTTTTAGAAAAATAAACAGTTGGTTGGAAAAGATGTGCAGGAAAGTGAAGATGGGTTGCAAAAGAATATTGTCCAGGATATGTGTGAGAATAACTCGAAAATTGAAAGAGACAAAAATATGCCGGAAGTGGAGGTCACCTTCAACTCGGTTTTTAATTTTCTTTTTGTTATGTCTCTATTTTTAGTTTTTTTTTTTTTTTTTTTTTTTTTTTTTAATGTATAGATTTGTTTCAACAAGTTTGCAGCTCGATATCAAGTCTAGAGAGTGACTGAGAACTGATAATATACCACAGTGATAATATTTTATGTTGATATGTGGATGACTTTAGATTGTTTATCAAAACAATGAAGAAAAACAAGTTTGTAGAAGTACGGAACGGCTTTCCACGTGGCTTAGCTTTGTGCATTTGGATCCTCTGCTTCCTGAACTGAACAGACCGACATTTCTGGATAATGAAACTGAGGTATAATTTTTGCATATATTTTATGAGAGTGTAACTTGAAGTATTTTAATGTGGTATTTGATGCGCAATAATTATTCAAATGAAAAATTTTTTCTTTTTATTGAAAATTTCTAGTTATCAAAGCAACACAGTTCGGTTGATTTTATGGATAATCTCTTCGGGTCGTCGTCTCCTAGCACATCAAGCAGACGAACATCAGTGGGTTCAACGGAAAGTTGCATGATTCCAAAAAATAAGACAGGGATGAGGTCTGAACTCAGCTGCTCAGTTGATGCAGTATTAACAACAGAGGAAACTAGCTTCCTTACTGAACCTTTATCATTACCTCTTGTTTCCTCAAGTTCCGTATATTCCTCTGTGACAGGTAGTATTATACCAGTATCTGAAGCATTGGAAGATTCTAGTTCATTATGCCGTGCATCCGTCTCCATTACGGAAACTGGTACTAATGATGAACGGCCGGTAAGTTTTCTGTTACTTAAATAGTGGAATTTTTCACCCTATTAATAAGAAGGGAATTTTATGTATGATCTGGAATTCATGTTTTAAAACTTTTGTTGGTTAAAATCACTAAACAAAGCTTACACACGGAAGTTTGATTCAAATTTTTTGAAGGCGAGAGTTTGCTTGTAACCATTAATGCATTTGTTATTTTTTGCAGGGTAATGAGTCCGTAGAGAACCACAGAGTCTCAGATGAAATCACGGAAATACCTTTTGTGGAAGCGCTTGTACCGACAATTAGACAAAGATTAAGGCCTAAGACTACTGATTCGAAATCGGTTCGAATTTCAGTCACAGAGAAATCGTCACAGAGAAAACGTAGTGGATTTAATTCTCCAAATGGAAATGAAAGTTTCAGAATTAGAGTTGCCTCTCCGAAGTTACCAAAAGTAATCACGGAATCGTCTAGTACCAAGGAAGATGAATTAGATGAAAACCAGGGTTTCAGGATGCAATCCTCAAGAAGTGAGAAAATGATCTCAGGAGGAGCAGTATTCGGTGGAAAAACATGTTCAGAAAAGGACGGAAATCTTGTAAGATTATCAGAAGGTAAAGTAGAAAGTGTTCTAAAAATGTTGGCAATCAAAAATGCTGAATTAAAAACTATCCAAAATGAACAGGAATTCGAGAGATGTGTTGATAATCCAGCTTCACAAGAACAACCGTTACATTCAACGAGAATGGAACAACTACAAATTGACTCCTTTTCTTCCAAACATATGGAGGAGTTGTCGACTGACTCCAAGGAACTTATTAATGTTCAGAATGACCTGAGAACAGAAGATGCATTAATGCAACGGGAAAATGCGAATACCAAACCTGGCGAAACTGTAGGTATTCGAAATGATAACAATATAGCATTACATAGACGCTCGCAAAAAGATTGGGATTTGAATGAAATGAAATCATTAAAAAATAACAGAAAGATTTTGAAGAGACATGAAATCCCAGGCACTATAAAGTTAGGAAATGAAGTTGGAAAGAAAAAAAACATTCACGCATTAGGAACGCGGGTTCAGCAAGAAATGACACTGAGAAATGAGTTAGAAAATACCAAGATTGCCGTTGAATCTCTATCAAAGAATGAACAAAATAGGGAATCCAAAAAGTTAACTTTAACACGGAATAATCAAGTTACATGTGAATCAAGAAAACGAAAATTAGCTGAGGAAGGATGCAGCAACACAGAAGATGAGTGGAAAGATGGCGATCAAACTACGGCATCTTTGCAAAAATCAAAAATGATTGAGACTGATCATGAAAAGGAGCCAGTGGTATGCTATGATTACTACTCGTTACAAAGTTTTTTAATCCTATAGAACAGCAAACTTGATATTTTTGAAACTTGATATCTAGTTCATTTCTCGTTTTTTAATAAATTAGATTTTAGAGTGAGGACAATGAGTGTACGATGAAATCTACGACATTGAACATCAAATCACTCAGTCAGTTTGTTAAATCACTTTTTTGTATGCATTTTTGTTTGTTATTTTTTGTGTTGCTTTGAAGTATGTTAAATTATTTTATTAGGTTCACAGAAAATGTATCTGCTTTTTTTATTTTTTTATATATGCCTTGCCAGTTTTTTCTGAATTCCAGCGCCCTGCTAAATTTGAACTTGTAAGCTAACAGATACATAAGGACTCATTTGTGGTTTTTTGTACTTCTAGAAGATCACTGATTGGAATCTTTACAGGAACAGAATTGAGCGATGATGATGGTGATGGTAACCGACTAGAAATTGTTGCAGATGAAGTTGAACTTTCACATCTTAATATCGAAAATGCATCAGGTATTTAAATTCAGACCATCCTGTCATCTTGATAATTTCTAGAGGTTCAGTAATAGAAATCAATGCAGAAATTATGATTTTTTAGGCGCGATTCATGTTTCTAATAATTTCGAGAAGTCAGAGAAAACTAAAAGAACAACAGTGGTTACCAAGGTTCAATTCATTTTCATTCGCATTTGTTTAAAATATATCTGGATACTGATGTTGTAACCATTACTAAAAGGGTGTAACTTGAATGATGAAATTGCTCGTTAATTCTTTTGTTTTGGAAATCATTTGGTCACTTTTGATAGAAATCGGTCAGTATAATGAGGTCAGAAATGTACAAAAAGATGCATAGACGGCTTGCAGTGCAAACATCATGCATGAAAGAAATTGGGAGAGTTCAAGGACGTAAATTTATGGTAGGTAGTTTTACTTGTTCCTTTATTGAGGGTCAGAATTACTCACTAAAACCTATTTTTGTGAATTTGATCATTTTATTGATCAGCTATCTTGCCGTTCTTTTGTTAAAACATCAGTTCCTTGTGAAAAAGATACTATAAAAACACTACGTCATTTTGAAAATTTTTTGTTCGTTTTGATGTTTGGGATGCAGCACTCAAAAGTTTGATAGCAGAAACTCTGAAAGCTTTGAAATCTAAAATTTAATGTTTTGTGTTGAGTTGATTCTCGTCACTGTGTCACTCTGTAGGGGAACAAGGCAATTCCTACATTATCAACATCGAAAAAAATAGAACGACCAAATATTTCACAGCAGAGAAAAACAGCAGTGATGGTTCCTACCGGAAGAGATGAATTGAAGAAGGCCAAAGTAACTGCTTTTAAATATGATGAAGAAATATTTAAATATTGCCTAATAAAAACAACTACTATTAAATCTTTTATACTGTAGATCCATTTTTTGATGTTTGTAAGCCCTTAGCTTCAATACTCTTTACTTATTTGCAGAATGTAGGGCTGCCGGTGATTCAACATGGCGTATCGCGGGAAAGCCTATCCTCCACAAAAGTTGCAAATGGAAGTGATGATGCTGCTGTAATGTGTTTATTTGATCAGGCAATCTCAGAAAGCAACTATGATGACAAATTACTGGAAATAATCCAGAAGTTCCAAACACCAGCCATTTCAGTAATATCTTGCGAGAAATTAGCTGAATGCTGTGTCAAGGTAAGCACCATTTCAAGTTTATTGAACTGCTTATTAGGAATATGAATGCAGGGAATTTAGTAATACATTAAAATAATGTTTTTCTATTTCCATATGGAAGAGATCCTAAAATGCATCGAAATATGACCAAATTTTATTTAGAGAGTTTTTTTTTTTTTTTTTTTTTAGTTTATAAGCAAACTTGATGTCGGCAATATGTGGCATAGTGTCGTGCTTGCAGTTCGTTATTGGTCAGGTAAACAAAGGTACGGGTGTACAGCTGGTGAAGTTCTAGAACTTCATCAAGTAGCATCGTCAAAAGAGCGAAATTTCATCGAAGTATTACATCAGTTGAGTGGTGAAGTGCACTGGAATGATGTTATTTCATTTTTTCTGTGGTTAGTCTGTTGGGAATTAAAGTAGAACCATTGCATACAACTTGTAGTATCAGCCTAAAAGCCATCGCTGATTATTGTTGTTTTGACGGTCTTTTCAAAAGGAATTTTAAGCTGCTGATTTTTTTCAGGAAAATGATAATATCAGTGATGAAAACGCGTCCTGTGTCTGCTGCACAACATGGTCTCAGCATTCGATGTGTACTATTATGTACTCGAATATTGTTGCAAGTAAGGAAATTACAAGTTTGAGAATCCTATCTATGAATTAAAATATTTTTAAAATCATTGAAACAAAAATTTTCGTCTTTATGTTTATCTTAATATTTAGAAATGGAAATTTTATGTAGATCTTAGGATGTTGTTCATAATCTATTCATATTTCTAATTTTAATTTTAGTATTTTTTTTTTTTTTTTTTTTTGAATTTTTCCAAATATAAGAACACATTAGCCAAAACAGTGGTTCGAGCACTGCATAGACGTATGCAATTTAAACAATGCATAGAGAAGCATTGCAAGAGATGCACATAAGCACTACACAGAGATATGCAATTTTTACACAACTCAGTAATCGAAATTCCTTAATTAGTGGTCATATAATAAACTCTTTTTGATCTGTTTCTTACATGGAAATGATGTAACTGATGGAGTTTCTAATTGAGCTTGAACTGATGGAGTTTCTAATTTATTTTTGTTTAGGATGGCTCAAATAATGAGGTGCTGAGAAAGGTGACCAACTTGTTGCAACACTTGATAGAACGAGATTCACCAGACAGAGTTGTACCGATGATGTGCTATTCGATTGCAATTGTTCCCGAAATTGTTGACAAACTGTTACTCGAAGATAATGAGCAGTATGAGCCTGTACGTCGCGTGATGTCTGTACATCTTGCTTCAAGAGTAGGTTGTTTGAATGAAATAAATCATGTGATATTTTTTAGATTTCATTTTATTTATGGAACAATTTGTTTGTTTTAACCAAACGAGGCAGGAATTGTAGAACTGCACCCGAATAATGTCGTAATTGTTTTGGTTTTGTTTGAAGAGAGACCAAGTTATATATGTCGACATTTTTCCATTTGGTAGTAGAATAGCAAATATTACCGTTATAATAGGGGTATCAAAGATTTCTTTCCATTTTTAGGATGAGCTTTTTACAATATTCAATAAAGTGATTATGTCACGTCTTCTCAACAAAAATACATATAGCACCACATGTCTGCAAAAACTTAGTATTCATGGTTTCCAAAATTGGTTTACTGAATCTATCAATGTGATTATTACGGACATAAATGGCTTGAATTTAGAATCTATGGAGGTATCAATTTGAATTTCTCTTTCAATTCCTGAAGCCAGTTATTCGCTCAGTTTCTGCATTTGATTGATATTACTACATTGTTTACAGGAATTTATTCTTTAATTACTTTATATTGTGCTTTCTAATATTTCTTTCGATTTTTAAACTTTACTTTCATTTTTTATTTTAGTTGAGCTCCAGGCTTTCATCGGCAATGATGACATGTTATGCATTATTCAGTTTAGCTACAAATCGTTTAGTTCCTGATAAGGAAGCAATAGTATTTCCAGTGCTAAATGAATGTGTCCAAATAATATCGAATCATTTTGAAAGCGAAAAAAAGGTACTTCTCGTTAAAATTTCAGTTTTTTTTTTCCCGTGAAAAGTTTTCCAAGAATAATAATTCATTAAATATAATTTCATTTAAGGGAGGAAATGAAATGTTTGTCGACACGGTTGGACTGCAATTATTATCGGATGATACGCTCGTAAAAACTGTGTTACGTCTTTTACTTTTTGGACGTCTAATAACATCATTTGTTAGAAGTACAGATTGCAGCACACTTTTGCAAATAGCAAATTTAGTTGAAGAAATTCACAGATTGCGAGAATTGACAAGGCTAAAACTCGAACAGGTATTGCATAAATTCAAATTTGAAGCTAGCTGGACTTCCCAGTAAATTAAATTTTTTACTGTTTGCTCTACAGAGATTTTATTGTATGTAACCTTGTTTTTGAATAATGTTTTAAACTTCTGCAATAAAATATTAATTGCAGAGAGGGAAAACTGCTTCATATCGCTTACTTTATTTTGGTTTAAATGATTGGCTTCAAATAGTAAAACCTTGGACGAATTTCCTCCCTGCAGATTTCACAGTGGCAAGTGATTAGTGGTATCTTTTTTATTATTTTGAGACGTTTTGTGGAACCTTGAATTTTACATGGTTTAGCAATTTCAAACTCATCTTACGACAGTCCGGAAAATGTGGATCAGATTACTCTGATGTTTTCAAATTCATTATATCTTCAAGAATAATTTTAAAACTGTGAACAAAAACTGAGTAATGAATACTGCATATGGGACATGAGGGACTAGAGTTTCAAAGATTTTTTTTAAAGAAAATTATATCTGGATAAGGAAGAGAACTGAGCAAGTTATTATAATAAAAGAATCTTATTATTCCCGAGACAACAATACCAGCTTAACGGAAATGAAAATTATGATACTTGAAATGCCTATTTTAAAGGATCTACGTTCTTCGAAAAAAAAAATCTTGGAAATTCAAAATGAAATTCAAATTTGCTGGAATTTTTGGGATAGATTTAGAAATTTTTGATTTCTCAGGAAATATTCCTGCTTAAAATCTGTATGTTTGTAGTTTTTAATTTTTTCGTATTATCGTATTTTATATGTACGTCATATAATGTATGCCCTTTTTTCATGCTAAAATAATTGGAAATGACCTTTATAGCTTTGTATGGAATTAATGTAAGTTTAGGTTCACTTCCCATTGTGCATTGTTTTTAATTCTTTTTATTTCATACTAAGGCTTTCAGCTATCTCTCTTTATAAAGATTGTTAATGTGGGAATTATCTGTGGTGGACTGGTGCTAAACTTATCAAAAACTAGAATATCGGCTTATTTTTTCGTTGCGTTCGTAATTCACTTTGTCAGATATTATCAGATAGGATATTATTTTCTATAATAGTGAAAGCACTGCAAATAAAATACTTAAAAGCAAATATATACTTGCAGTCGTGTTCATCTCCTTTGTTAATAGCTCACCTAGTGTTGTGTGTTCCCTATAATTTCAGGAGTTTATGGTGAAGTGGTTGTTTTGTTTGCTTTTTGGTATCCATTTAAAATTCATCATTTCATATGTTGCTGATATTTTTCCACTTTTTTATGCTACTGTGAAAAAATGTTATTTTTATGATTTGATTTATGATTTGTCCACTGAACCAAAATAAATGATAATAAAAACATTGGTGGAAGACGGTAGGTTTGTCATTCTTTTGGCTACTTTGTTTCTTTTTCAGCTTGTATTTGAAGTGATGTATTTAAAATGGCATTTTCAGGAAATAAAGTTATATAACTGTTATTTTTAAACATTTTTGGTTTAAAATAAAATGATTATAACGAATTTGTTGTTGAGATGATAGTATGGATAGTATTTAGTGAGAAGGCGTCAGATTAAGGAAGCTTTAATGAAGAAACATGCGGACTTCGAGTGCGTAAATGATCACTGCAAACTGGAACTGAAGCCAAATCTGTAAGAATGGTGGTCATATGTTTGAGACTTAGGATTTATATGTCTCTCTTGTTCAGTTAAATTGATATTAAAGGTGGCAATTGTTGATGGTAGAAAAAGTGCACATAAAGAAACGTAACATGCCGGGAATTGTTCCATGGGAGCCCTATAAGGTATGATTGGGAATTTCTTCAAGCTGCTTCCGTTTATCAGTTTTGTGTGGTTTGTTTGTTTGTTTGTTTTTTTCCTCCCTCTTTTTCACATCTTGCAGTCATTTAAGCTAATTAGAAATCAGACAAGATTTAGCTAATTGGGTGCAGACTTTGGTTTCGGTCTTTGTTCTATTGATATTGAACTTACTAAGGTTTATTTCGTTGTTAGTGATGCTTTCTCTTTCCGCCGTTCTGCAGACAGGAGACAATCCACAACTGATTAAGACTTGAAGATGTTACCAATGCTGAAAATTCTAAAATCATTCTAAAATGTTTGCAAGATTATAGTCGAGAGTGGTTGACTGCTACGGTGACATGGCTTCTTCATTTTTTAAATGTTTTTAATTTCAAATAGTTTATTTCTCATGTTCATAAAGATGTGACACATAGTAATTACTAATGAATAATTGCATGTTGTTTAACATTTGTATCTTGTAAGGTGTTCGTTTATGATTATATCAAGTCGATGGCACTTAATGCTAAATTATTTATTAAGCAAATGAGTTTTAAGCTAATACTAGAGATAACAAATAATTGAAAGTAAACGCTCTCTTCCGCTTTATGTTAGTTGATTTAGATATCATAGATTTCATGGTTTTTAGTAAATGAAACATGTTATATTTTTCAGGCAGCAATATCAGCCCACACAAAAGGAAGCCATCCTGGTGTTTTACCACCACTGATCAAATATCAGTTTGTGAAGACGGATTTTACTGCATCTAAGAATAAACCTGAATTGAAAGCTACTGAAGGGCATTTTCCAGAAAACGGTATTTTTTCTAGTATTCTAGTTTTACGATGGTGTAAGCACTTGTTTATTTATCATTTCAGACGCAATTAAAGAACAGAATTACTTGTCTATGTTTAGAGTGTGCGGTAGAATTATAATTTGTTAAGGACGATATTAAGTAGCGCAATGTTTCACTAACCACTGATACACTCGAAGATTTTTAGATTTCAAATTTTATCTCATAGTCAGGTGTAAATTATTTCAATAGAAATGGTCAAATTAGGTAAGGTATGTACGGCAAGCTGTTTCTCTTGATTTGATTACTACATTACCACATTTCTTGATGTAATATTCAGTGGGTCTAGGAGAAATGGAAATTTCTGACCTATCGCGAGTGCGCCCACTTGGTGATGGGAAAGAATCTTCGTCGCTCGGTGGAAATATTGAAGTTGGAAAAGAAAAGAATGCTAATAATGCAGAGGAATTTAAAAGGCTAAAAAGAGATCTTGAGGTTATTCTGCTTTAAATTAGGATTTAGGAGATTTTGAAAGAGAAGAGGGAGAGATTTAAATTAGGATTTAGGAAATTTTGAAAGAGGAGAGAGAGAGAGATTTAAATTAGGAAATTTTGTAAATGAGGAAAAACTTTTTTCTTTTGAATAATATTGCGATAATTCTCAATAAGTGTATGAGAAGGAAAGCTTGTAGATGATAGTTATATTTTTTATAACGCATTCGAAAAAGTGTCTTTCATGTAAATTTTTGAATTTTTTAATACTTTTTTTTAGTTAGAAAGACAGTTGACAGATGAACTAAAACGTATACTTGTTGCTACAATGGGTGATGATTTGACATGTCATGTGAAGTCGCTTAGCGAAGATAAAGTTCGCCTTGCTCATATGATGATGAAATTTGAAGCCCAGGTTGGATTTATTCAGATTCATTTGTAGAAATTTTTTAATTTTTTTTTTTGCTGAACTTTTAATGTTATTTAGTTTTTATGTTTTTCATCATGAATTACTAGTTTTTAGACAGATTTTGAATTTACGAATTCTACAAACTTCGTTAACTTCCTTAACTTGCTTAAGTTTCTAAGTTAGTCAAATTTCAAAGGCATTATTGAGAAGTTCCTGTTAGCCTGCAGAGTGTAGTTTACAGTATGACATCAGTGTGTGTTAAACGAATTTTTTTTTTTCTTTTTCAGATCTCGCATGACCACGATAGGGCTGAAAATTTGGCAATATTAGCTGATATGTGGCGTTGTAAATTCTTGGCAATGAGTATTCGAGCGGATGAAATGCTTATTCAGCGATATAGTCTAATTTCTTATTGCAGGCAGCTGCAAATATTGCTAAACAGATTCCTTGATACAAATCAGGATCAGATCCGCAGAAAGTCCATATCTCCAGTTTTGGAAACATTGATAAACGAAGCTCGTGCAATGCTAAAAACTGATTTGTCGACATTTTTTGAACGTTCACCATGTGATGAGAAAATTTATAAACCGGTTCCACATACGTCGAATATTACAATTACTTGTTGCAAATACTGTATAGGTAAGGAAATTAAGTTAATTTAAGTTTGAGTGTAACTATAGTTTTTATTAACGATTATTACTGAGCATTTTATTGAAATAAAGTTATTGAGAAAATAGTTCTGATGTAATAGTACTAACCTTATGTTCTCTTTTTAAATATAGAGCACTTTAATGATTACTTTAGAGGCAGTGCTGATTATTTTTATGTTGTTTATTAATGAGAGAGTGTATTGATAATGTTTTTTTTATCATGCATTTTTGGAGGATTGGCAAAGTTACAAAGATCTTTTTGAGTATCATTCATTCATGCTACACATAAGAGAAAATTAAATCAGTTAATAAATTAATGCACAATATTTACAAATCTTGTTAAATTAATTCGAGCAGAAAATTATGTAAGAAGCTTAACATAACCCAACATAGGTTGAGTTGTTAGTAACTTTGAACTGTGGTGTGAAAATTGGTATTGTGTATAGTATATTTTGTGGGCTAGTTTCTGCAAACTTGTGTTACGATTGTCAGTTGGTGTATTTTTGCATTGTGCTTTCGTTGCATTTCATTGCTTTCGTTCAGTAGATTTAATTCAGGTACATTGAGAGTGGTTTCTAACTGAAAAGTAAACCTCCTTCGATGTTATGTTTTTTTTTTTTTGCAAATGATAAATACAGTTTTTATTGATTTTACTTTTATTTTAAATTTATTAACTTTAGAAATTGATTTTATTTTCCTCTAGTTTTTTACTTGTCTACAGTTTGTCATTATTGTGGCATCAATGATCGGTAAATATTCCGCGATAAAAAATTTTTTCGATTTAAAATTTTCAAATGACTCGTTAAGTTTTTAAGTTTATGCTTAAGATACTGGTAAATTGCTGTCTTCTTAAATAGGAGGAAGTTAATTAGGATGGATAACAATTTCATATTTATCTTTGAAGATGATTTTCTTTGTTTTATGCTAATATATGAGGGAATACGTCCCTTAATTTTTGTTTTATGATTAGTCCCATGAAAATTAGAGAACGGTCTAAGGCGAATGTTTCTGCTTAATGAATTGTAGGAGAAGATGAATATCAGTGCACTACATTCATCTATTTCAAAAAGTACGCTACAAACTGAAGGATGTTCATTTTTGAGTTTCTAAATATGATTTTATACTAATTTTCTCAGATTTCTTCTTTTTTACTTGGCATCATCAATGGCAGCACCAACAGAACGATTTCATGTGTTATCACAGCTTGATCATTTGCAGTCAAAATATACAGGTACTGGACATGCCGATACAACGAGATGGGAATGGCTCGTTAATCAGCATCGTGACACATATGCATCAATGATCGGTAAGTTGTTGGTAGCTTAATAATTTGAAGTCATTTTGAGGATCTGCCTTGTTAGATTATTTGGTTATTGACACTATCCCTTGTTATCCTTTCCAAAATTTGCTTTTTTTACAAATGATAATGTTCGGCAAAAAAATACTCAGTAAAATCAAAAATTATCTTAAGTATGATAATTTTAGGTCATCCAGACCATTTAAGTTTGATAGCAGTATGCGAAAACGAATCGCGAGCTAGGGTTCGGTTCAATCTATTGAATCAAATGATTGCGCCTTGTGGACCACCACCTGAAAAGTCTCCACTTGATGAATGATTTCCTTATAGTTTCATTAACTCTCTAATATCTCTGGAATTGTGTACTGTTGATGCGATGGATAAAAGTCTGAGTAGTGCTTTTTTTTTGTTCTACTTTCCGCAACTTAGCCCGATTCATTTATTTTTTTTACCATTATTTTGTCCGTATATCATCTATTCGTTCTCTGTGTTTATTGATTTTTATATCATTTTAAAAAGCAGTGTATGTACTCTGAAGCGACAAATTTTTTGTGGATATGTGGTTATTATTAGTGAAACTATAAATGAGGAAAAGGAAATTAGAATTCTAAAAAAGTTAAGACATTCAAACAATTTCCCGCGAATTTAAGATTTGCAATAGAAGAAAACGGCATTTCGATAAATCTGTCATAAAAGTGAGCCAATTTATCAGTGGTAGAAATTGCTTAGAAAGAAAGCATAGCATTTAATGAATAAAGAGCATGAATTGTGCTGTTAGATGTTACCGACTTTTATATATTGTCATCAAAAAGTTCAAATTACGAGTACTGCTGTCTAAACTTTGATAATGGTATCCGATCAGAGGTGCCGGACAGAATTTATGGTTTCTGGTGTTCTTTTGTCATTGTTCCAGCATAAAACATTAGCAAAGTTGTGATTTAATCTGTAGCAGAAATAAGATGGGATAACACACTGTGGCTCCTTTACTTTGGTAGCTGTAAGGTGTACTTCCTGCTTATCAATTAGGATCCAAATGTGCTACCTCTGGCCGTCTAAAGATTTCATTTAAGATCATATGACGCAGTTCCCTAAGGTTCGGTATGCATTTTCATCACAAGGCTAAATGACCATGATATTATTGATATTATTCGAAGATCCTTTAGATGCAAACGACGGTATCTCCGAAGATTAAAACTTTAATCAAGAATATAGGACATATAAAAGTTTTGAATATTCTGGTTGGGTGTCAAAAATGTCATCGGCAGATATTTGTAATGAAGAAAAAAAACTAAGTTCGCATGATGTTGCAGCGACGTAACATGCACGGAACACCTTATATCACCTGACATAACACTTAGTATTGTGGGAATTACACTGAGTTTGGATTTTTAGAAATTAATAAATATAAACAAAATAACTGACAAACTTCCCATGATTCTTTGGTGTCAATAGCTTTCAGGAAGTTTCGAAGCATTTTGAGGAGTCTCGACATTTTAAGCTTATAAAGAATTTGGAAATGTAATTAACAATAGCAAAAGATTTCAGTACTTTTGCTATCCCTTTTTTGCTTCTGAAAATCTCCCGCATTTAAGTGCAACTGAAATGTGAAATTCTGGATGCCCAATAAAACTCCTCAAACTCACGTAATCACGTATAAAAAAGAGAAATTCAGGATTAGGACAAATCATGTTCCCTGATTCAAGACATCATTTTAGCATAACGATGCGAGAAGCCAATAATACAGCAATCGAACAATTCACTAATTAAATGAGTGATATTCACATTTTAATAGTCCAGAAAGTTTAAATGAAATGCACAATAGCGAGAGAAACTAGAAAGATATCGCCGAACCCGGCATTCCAATAGGATGACGTGCCATCATTTCGACAACAATCATAGCCACAACAATATTCGTCGTAGTTGCAACTCCAGACCAGCTCTTTTGGTTTCCTGCCATCGTCAAAGTATACATTACCCAGTTGCGGATCGTCTCCTTGGATAAGCACACGACACATATGAGTACCATAATCACCACGATAATAGTTGGAGCCCCAATAATATGGACGGTTATTCCACCTGAATTCCTTCTAATTAATCAAATAATATTACAGTACTATGTTTTCGAATGGTAATATCGACAATTCCCAAAGTGAATAGATACGTTCTTTACCTGTCAACTTATTAAGAGATCACGACAAACAGACTTGATAAATTTGAAGATGAAAAACGGACATCATTGGGGCGTGAGCTCTTCGTATCAGTGCTTTCCCGGCCTTATAAGTAAGGTAACCAGCTGCAGCACCAGCAACGAAAGAACCAATGTTTGATTTCGTAAATCTAAATAAAAATTATTTCATAATTTTTATTTAACCTCTGAAATATCTTAAATGAAATTCACATAATAAATCAAATTGCATCTACTAATATCAAATCTTCTTGATCTTTGCTATTTAAAGTTTAAAAAAAAAAAAATAAAATCTGTTTTATCAAGTATAATTCATTCCGAATTAAAAAAAAAAGAAAAAGCGACAACGGCTACAAAAGAACTATTCTCTAATATGGTAAAAACGTCAAACATAAAAATAAAAAAATGCCGCTGAAGAGAACGTCAGAAATGAAACTCACAAGCTACCACCACGTCGTTGTCCCCATGAAGTACTGTGTGAGCTGCTGCCCCATCGACCACCACTTGTTTTGCCAAAATTGCCACCTCCATACATCCCCCATCTACTACTACGTGGATTACCAGATGGTCCACCTCCATTTTTACGTAAACCACTGGATCGACTAGCAGATATACCACGACCGCCAGTAAAGGTACCACTTCGTTTAGACCCACATTCTTTTATTACGAATAATAACAGTAACACTAATACTAATAAAGAAAGCTGTACAGGTAAAAAGCGTTGTATATTCATATTTTTTTCATACCACTTCAGTCTGAAAACACAAGCTGCATTTGAAATTTATTACAGGTTAACCTTTAAGTAAAGCAAAAGCAATTGTGATAATATTTTTTGAATTTGGCCAGATGTTATGTATTCTTTTGTATCACTTTAGTAATCGTAAAATATACTTTTGTAGATGCTTTTATCATCACATTTCACTCCAAACCACGCATTAGTTAAATTCTTCTTAATCAATTAACTGATTTGCCATCTTTAAACTAACAAACTCAAACCAAATGAAGTTTAGGTCTGTATCCCGACGTATGTTAATTGAATTTGTGATAAAAAAGAGGTTAATAATCGAGAATTTCCGGTTCACCCGTGCTGATATTTCTAGATATTACTGCTTATCTGTAACAGTAATCAAAATTTAGGGAAGCGTTTGATAATGCCAACTGCAGTAGGACTTACTGTCAAAGCCTAACCTGAATCACAGACATATCGTCAGCTGCCGGCCTTAAGTCATTTTCTTCTAGTTTGTACGAGAAATCTTATCTCTAAGACATTCCCGTCATTGCTCTCTGTCACGTTATGGCTCATGATGCTCAAACATTATCAACTAACTTTTCTTCCTTTCCTTCTCCTTACTTCAATCTCACTATACACGAGCAATCCACACAAACTGACCCATCCTGTCCACTCACTCCTTATCCTTCACTCACTTTTCTCTCATCCTTTGTCGCATAAATCAGTTTATGGGAAGATTAGTTGCTAATAATGTTTGAATCAATATTGAACACTGAAAAGAAAACAAGAAAAACGATATTTCATCACTATCATACGGAAAAGCAAAGCGGAGTAGATGAATTGAAGACTATGAGGCGACTTTGGCTTCCTGTTATCATCAATTCCTTCCCACTCTCTATTACTCATCTCGATTTTCACTGGACTACTCTCGAATGTTTGTTCTATCCAGCCCTAATGCCATGCTATTTTCTGATTAATAGTGTGTGTGTGTGTGTGTATATATGCCTGTCTGCTTATTACTTCATTGTCAAGGAGATCATTTTAGAATTTTATATAGTGTAACTATTCCAGTGATATAAATAAAATAGGTCCGAAGTGGTACACTGATCCATCAAAGTACAAATTCTCATTTAATTTCAGAAATTACGAAAAAAGAAATTTTCAAATAACGGAAATTTCCATATCGACAGTAAAATAATCGAAATTTGCGTTATTCAGAAACAATCTTTAAAAAAGATTTGTTTAAACTAAAATGCTCTAATATGATTAATGTGGAATGCATAAGTTTGACTGACATTGGTTGACGTATAAAGCTTCCTACATGTTATATTAACAAATGATGATAACTTGTCATTTGATGCAGCAACTGCTTGTAACTTACATTTTTTCGAAATTTTTAAGGGACATTTGACAATCTTGAAAAGAATCCTAAACGCAGAAGAAAATCATTGTGTTAAAAGGGCGAGAAATACTGCTTTTTAAATTTTCAGTTATTATGCAGATATTTCACATTTATTTTGGTGGTTATTTCCTGTTCTTTAGACTAATAATTACTTTTGACCGTTAACAATGTTAAGTTTTATTTTACAAATGAAAGAAGTTCAATTTCCAGAAAAAATTTTAGAGACCATTCACTTCAGTTAAATGACTAGGAATTTTCTCAAGCTCCGGAAAATTGAACGTATCTGAGAAAATCAACATGATTGTGTCTTAAGCAGAAAATTTATGTTATATCAAATTAAATTTGTATATTTTATTCTATTGCGCGTTCCACTGTATATCCTATAACAAGATTTAGGGTGGCTAAAAGATATTGTCACATAAGCGTTTACGTTGTCTGTTAATATCTAACTTACGACAAATCAGAGCTTTGTTAAAGTCAGGGATATTTATTAACCAACTACAACAATCGCTAGAAGAATATGAAGTTTACCTATGTTACAATCTAATTTGAAACATTCGGTTAAAACAATGTATTTCAGCTCGCGAACAGTGTAAAATCTCATCATTTACCATAGAATGCAATAATACTGTTGTTAGTAAATATAACGATAAAAGTACGTCGCATATGTTCTGGATATATTAAATACAATTGTAGCGATTGCATTTGTCCTAGAAAGTGAAATTCTTTTTGCAAATTTGCAAGCTAAAGCTAAATTATTAAAAGAATTAAAATAGCAAAAAATGAGTTTCTCTTTTTCATTCCTATATTTTTTAAGTTTTTTCCCTTTTTTTCTTTTTTTCTTCTTTTTTTACAAATATCCTGCAAAATTTCATAGTCTAAAAAAGGATTAAGAAATTAGTTTTACCTTATTAATTGTAATAACCTTTGAAAGCACAATTCTTTTTTATATAGTTCTTCAGCTGATGAGTTTCATGATAAAGGCAAATCTTGAATGTAGGAAAGGTATAATCAGTAAGAAAGACGATAATAAGAACATCATATTAATAATAGCAGGACAGCATCAGTAATACCAAGACACTGAAAATTTTCAAGCATTTGATTTGACGCACAAAAAAATAACAAGCTGCTAACTAAATTTATACTTCTAAAAGCTGAGCTACGTTATCAGCAGAAAACATAAAGGTATACAAAAGTCTTTTCCCTAGTATTTTAAAAACTCCTTGTTAACTAGGACAAAATCTTAAAAATTACTTGTGACCAACTTATTATTTTAATGATAAGATGCCAATATGTGATAATTATTTCAGGATAAAGTTTGAATATTAGTCTTGAAAAAGAGCATACTATTGAATTGAACTGCTTGCAAAATTATTCAGATTTTAAAATATCAACAAACCTAATGAAAAAAACCCATGATGGTCTTTTATGATCAGAGAAATTACCACCACTTAGCTGCTGTACTGGACAACAATCGGTATCACAACATATCTCAGCATCAGACTTACAATTCCAGGTCAGTGACTTCGGCCTTGAACCATCTTTGAAGTGCACCTTAAGAACCAAGAATTAAATAACTCGTTTTAAATCTAGGAATCGAAATATCAATGGTCTGATTAATATTTAGATCTTTCGTCTAAATTTCGAAATTCATGAAATATAACACACTGTTTTGAAGAACTGCTCTGGTGATATAGCGGTTGAATTTGTGGACTCATCAGCAGCAGCCACTACAGTTGAACTTCCCTTGAAAAACGTGAAGTGAGAAACAAAAAAGAAAGCAATCTGTTTAACTTTAAGATTTTTTACCTTAATTGTTTAAAATTATTTATGTAGCATAAAGATTTCTTTTAAATCTGGTTGGAAAGACCATTCAATCCAACCTTATTAATGATGCTCTTTAAAATTTTTCACCTAATAAGTACATTCCTTCTTCTTAATATTATGAATCAAAAGATTCATCTTTCTTACTCCGAGAATTGAATTTTTCTTAAAACTCATTAACCTGTAATGTCTTTAACACATCATCGATTGGCACTGAACACATGAAATAGCCATTCTTGTACTGATGATTCCGCTCATCAAAATAATAATTTTGACCATTTGATGCTCTCAGAGGTTCAGAACCAGAACGGAGAATTGCCTATAAGAAAGAAAAAAGAAACGTGAAGCACGTTCAACTGAAGAATGTGCCAGGTATCAAGATAGATTGCAGTTATCAAAACTGCTAAATGTAAGTAAAGCTATACATGGAATGCTGATAAAGTGACTATCAAACAATGAATAAGTCTAGGCACACTTTACACTTGTAATATTACATCAGAAAATAAAATAATCTAAGTGGACAGAACAAAACAGCGTAAACAGTACACACTGAAATTATTTCTTTCAAAATGCAGTTTTGGTTATTTCCACTAAAAATTTGTAAAATAATATTCAATTCACTACACCGCTGTACGAAATAGCATCTACTGGTAAGAATGACTTGCCTTTCCTAATTCAAAAGTTGCCAAACCTGCTGCAGCTCCAAGCGCACCACCTAAAACTGCTTTCCCAAATGTTCCTTTACCGGACGGCCTGAAAATTTTCAGTTTTAATATCCTTTAGCTTTCACTTTATTTGTCGTTTTAAAAGTCCCTAAAAAAATGAAAAAATAAGATATTATCAGTTAACAAACATATTTTTCAGCATTTAAAGCAATCCAGGAAAAACCATAATTTGGCAATCTCTTCCGATCCTTCTTGGACCTTAAAAAACTATTCGCTTCTCTTTTAAATGCATACTTCATTTGGTTGGGAGCAAAACCACTTTGCTGATGATAACCACCAATTTGACTGGGATGATAACCTCCGGGTGCTGTTTGGTGGTATCCATTTTGCTGCGGGCGATAACCACCTTGTTGTGGATAACCACCCTGTTGTGGATAATAACCACTTTGCTGTGGATGATAAGCACCTTGAGGTTGGTGATAACCTCCAGCTGATGAATGAGTGTTTGGTCGAGACTGGAAACTAGTAAAATTAGCGAATATTATATTACAACATTCTTGGCGACAAAGACTAATTTTTCTGCTGACTACATTGTTCCCATATACTATTAATTACTTATTAATTATTATTAAAACCGCTTACTAAAAAGCTGTAATTTTAAAAAAATGATTGGAAATTGTTAAATTCTATAAGATCAAAAACAGTTACATCAAATAGATTAATATCATAAATTCAGCAACATAAAAAATAATCCGGAAACTGACTGGATTTAATCTTGCAGCGCTTGAACCACGATTTTTCCCTCCTATGCCAATTTTAAAAGCATTAGCAATTCTAGGAGTAAGCAGTAATAAGCAAATGATAACCTTGTACATATTTACCGAAATAGGAATATTACTCTGAAAGAGAGGAAACAGTAATTATAAGAAAGTAAGTCCAGTCTCAAAATAATTAGTAGACAAAGAATACTTCTTGTTATCTTAAGTTCCACACAAAATTTCCTCTGCCACAGGAAATTTCATGCAAGACGAAATTCTAATCACCAAGTATTAACAGCGGAATTTACGAAGAGTTGTCATTGCTTCTATAGCACATCAGTCTTAAGCCAAAATCAAATCAAACCTTTCTAGTCAAAGTTCATCAAGACTGTACCTATTTAATAAAAAATTTTCCCAACAAACTTAGACAAAAGTGTTGCACAGTCGAAGTAATAAACCTCTCTTCTTTCATAAAGACACAACTAAGAATAACCTTTAATTACTCAGATGGGTGACAACACAACCAGCAAAAGAGAACAGATAATTGTCTCATACAAATAATGCTAATGAATTCTATGCACACCCATGCCATTTATTATCCTTGTACACATGCATACACATAGTAACAACGACAATGGCAAGTAAAGACCAAATCTAAAAATGCAGTCGTTGTGGTGGAGGTAGACAAGGTATGCTGCACATTGCTTCTCCTTTAATGCATGCGGTCCTTTTGTTCTATTATTCTGATCTGATGCGCGCATAGCAAATGAACTGTTTAAACTTCCGGAAGTGGAGGTAAGCATTTGCAGCCCTTGTTACATCATTGAATTATTTGTTTTACTCAACGACTCTTGAATACTTGAATAGAAGGAAGATTGATTCTCTTCATCGACAAATGTCCATCAATTTATCGACGGAGAATTATTTAAAAATCATCAACTACATAGTACCAATTTTTAAATTAACGATTGTTTTCCATATGAGAAGTCGATATGATAGAAAAGGGTAAAGCGCTGACAGTTCTGATAAGAAATAAATACTGGACTTTAAATTGTATTTTTATTTAAGATAAATTTTGGTAACAATTTTCACAATCACCTAAATGTTTTTGGGAAGTTTGGATAAATAGAACTACTCGAATATCATTGAAAACTTGTGTTATAAAAACTTTCCACACAACGATTTCATTAATTCTAACATAAAAAGAAAAAGAAATGTAAACGGTGGGAAATTGTAATTCTTGCAAACTTTTTGTTGAAACTATAAAAATGATTAAATTCATTTGAAAATGTTTGGTCAAAGCAGTACTTAGTCGTAGAGGTTAAGAAATTCCTGAAGTTAAAGCATTCAATTATATAGAGTTAAGAAATTGCATAATGAATAACATATGGCGAAGAAAATATGAAATACCATTTAAACCTCGATGGACTCAGTTCATGAAGTTCTTATCAATTTTTCATTTTCGAGATAAGCCAGATTAAATTTTCATTTATTTTGTCCGAAAATTCTTCTCATTCCTGAGTGGATAGCCCTAAATGTTAGCGGACCAGTAATTTTACATCATTGTCAAATTAGGAAACAAGTATTCAACAGCAGGAATTTTTAAATCAATAATTTTGGTAATGAGAAATGTTTTAAGGGAAAATAAATTTTCTCCCTGCATTAAAACATTGGAGGAAGGAAATAGCTGAGTCATTCATTTCTCATCAAATAACTGTTGTGATATTACAGGTACTTGGTATAAGCAGAAATGACATCCTTTCTCTACTTCCAACTTCCAATTTGCCATATTTATGGAAAATGAATTCAATGAAATAATACCTACTTGAAAAACTTCAACATTACCCAGTTTTTGAGAATTATGTTCCAAACAAAGCATAGTTATTCTCAAAATTACCTGGAATTACTTCAGCAATCTCAGGTCATTTAGCGTAAAGAGTAGCACCTTATCACAGAATAACCAAAGGACGGGAAAGAAATAAACATCAACACTTTACATCTATGAACCGATTCCTTAATTTCAGCTGTGATGATACAGATCTCAGCATAAATAAATGGAAGGCATACTGGCAATCGATCTTTGATCTTTGTCCACTCAAATTAAGAAACATAAAGCGAGGGAGATGGTCAGTGGTAATGCGCATCTTATCATTTCACCTATCATTAATCGATAATACTGGACATATCCTGGTCATAAGAAATATAAACAAAGTAATGCATTTATCATGCAGACAGACATGATCTCCCTGCATTCATTAATTTGTCAGTTATTTAATTAACAGTCATTCCTCAGTTCAAAATGTTATACTTCCTTAAATTCTTGTTAAATTCCGGTTTTTTTCAAAATTCTTTCATCACCTGGTACCCTCATGAAATAAAGCAGACAGGATAGATAGATGATATAAGGCAAGTAGATAGATTAAGAGACAATTGTACAATAAAAACTTCTGCAATATTACAAATTTAACATTTGGCATAAAAAAAATTAGCAATAGTATATGCGATAATACCAATTTATATGGATATCTAACTTTACTTTGGAGATAAAAAATAATTTTTGCGCTAAGGGTGACACCTGCATAAAAGGGACGCATATACAGGTGTACCATCCAACCCTACAAATCGATAGTCACAATCGATACCTGTAATTTTCCCCATGAACGGTTGTTATAGCAACGACACTGTGAAAGATAGAGAAGCCAAAGGGTGTGTCGTTGTAGAAACGCTGGATCAGAAATTTGTTAGGGGTGTCATGCGAAACCCGTGTCAAATCCGGTTTCCGTTTTCTTTGTTCGTGAATACATTGCTGCATACGATTACCTTAAGTTATAAATAAAACACAATTTTATGTGATTTGATTGCTAACAGTCAACGGAGAGGACTTTTCAGACTCACGGACGGATTCCATTTCGCAGGAAAGATAGAGTCATGGAAGTTTCCTTGAAATCAGTGTAGGAAAGTGAATTTCTCTTGATAAGTGACATCGGCTGTCATCTTTCACTAAGAATTTTTAATCGACGAAAAAAATCTTTTCTAAATGCATGTATGAGATTGATAATGATCTGTTTATTTTTCTTTATTTCTCAACACACAACAACAAACTGGGTAAATTAAAAACACTCCCAAGAAACACTCTCTGTTTTTTTTTTTTTTTTTTTGAAATTCAGAAATATTTGAAAATCAGTTTGCTTATAACATTTCTGAGGAGTATAATTCAAAAATAAGTCTTCAACAGACACTGTCAACTATAGACGTAAAACTTCCGAACTGGAAGTTGTAGGAGACGAAAACACATTCCGTTACATCCTCCACATTCAAAGAAAGGAAAACTGTGTAGAAATTTTTCTACACAAAAACTGGATGATGCTAGACAAAAAGTACTAAAGAAGAATTCAATGCAATTTAATTATATTTGCCGAAATTTAGAAAATAAGAACAACTTTATGTGAATTATCATGAACAACAAAATGTGCCTCAAATCTCAAGATGTACTTACTGTGATGATCAAACAATTTATTTCCATCAATTTATGCTTCAAATATTAGTGAAATTCTATTGCCTATTAGAAATTAAAGTTAATTAATTGTTTGAGACATCCAAGGGAAAATTGAAATATGTTAAATAAAGGTACTTTTTCAGTAGTAAAATAATACATTTCTTCTTAAAAAATGTTTGCATTGGATCGTTAAGGTAAAATAGAGCTGAAGTGGAATAACTGCATTCAAACTGAAAAAAGTTTAATTAAAAGCAACAGAAAAAATAAGCTTGCAATTAAAAAAGTAGGCACATAAAAGTTTATTCAAAATTAGTTCGAACTTTCTAATCAAAACTGTCAAATTTAAATATTTAAAACATTCTCGACATTCCTTATAAAGTCTAGAAAATTTTCAAAACGAACGAGATGACTTCTATATTCTGCTAATCTTAATCAAATTTACTTTCATGGCGCATCTTCTTGTTCGCTATATCATAACTTTTTACTGCTTATGTGTCTAAGAAATTATGATAAAGAAGACCTTTGTCGACAAGAAATCATGATTTCGGCTGTAAGGTATGCCAGTGAACAGCAGGTCTCTTGGTACACATCATTTCAAGCCATTGTTTCTGGCTGGTGATGCTAACTGTGAAGTCATTGAGAGATGGAGAGCCAAGCTTTACTTCTCCGATAAAGTCATTTTTACTCATCTTGTCATAATCCCAAACACTGATAACCAAATGCACTTTCTAAAAAAAATTTGCATGAAACTTACTAAAGTTTGATTGGACGTGTAATATGTATAATTCATAGTTCGTTTTTAGAGTAGTAGTAGTAGTAGTAGTAGTAGAAATAGGCCAATCAAAAAAATTATTTGTATCTTTTAGGATTATATACTTGAAAGCAGCTTAAAGCTTAAACTAAATCGAGTCCAAATTCACCTCCAATAATTCCTGTTCCAGTTTGAACTGAAAACTTTCGTTGTAATATGGATTCAGTGTTTTGTATTTTCGTGTTGTCTTCTTCTTTGATATCAATTTTCGTCCATTATACAAATGTAATTTGATAAATGGATCTAAAACTGGGCGCAAAAGTTGAAATTAGCAGTGAAACCAACGAAGTTGAGTTCCAGAAATCCTAAAGGCTTGAAATACTTTGATCACTAACCTGACAAACCTCCAACATCCATTTTCTTAAGATTTCGAGCTTCCATTATTGTTACAGTTAAAATCATTGTACTTGGCCGATATCGCAAAGAGAAGCAAAGATCACCAAGTCGTGACTCCTAAAGTGAAGTATTAAATTTCATTCAAATTCTTCCTGTATGGAACTGCCTTGTTCCTTCATCCAAACTATGCTTTGAGAAGCTCATTAATATTTTCGATAACTCGAAATGGAAGTCCTTAAATAGACTACTCTTTCTCAAGGCCTATATGGAATAGCTGAAAACTCACTGAGTTAGTTTCACATTCCGGAGGATTTAGTTGAGACCATTTCTCGACAGTAATACCAAAGTCAACTTTCTCTAGAGGTATTGACAGCTGACCAATTCGGTCATCCTTCCTTAATCGATCAAAATCGTATACAACCAATTGAAGTGTCTTACACTGAAGCTCCGTAAATGCTATCTATAAAGAAAACACTTGCCCAAGAAAAACATAGGATAAAAAATGCGCAACATCAGATTTAAAGAATTTTAAAATATTTTTAAAATTGTTAGTATTATTTTTTGTAGAATGGTATAACCTTATATTAAAAAGAACAGTTATATTGGAAAAGGGCACACTTACATGAAAGGCGAACATTTCATTAAAAATGGGGTTTAAGCATTTCCGCTTGATTTTTGTTTCAAATTTTGGCTTTCCTTCCGGAAGCAGATACAGTTTCACGTATGGATCTGACATTCCATTCCGATCCATTGCTGGCAATTCTTTACATTCAAAAATTGTTACTGCTAACTGCAATTTAAGTTTGCAGCATGTCATTTTTATGCTTTATAATATATTTAATAAAATGTCGCATAAGTCACAAAAATGAAGCATAGAGTTTCTGAGAAACTTATGGATTGCAATACTAAGTAGCAAAACAGTAATTTCAAGTAAATATTTAAGGTTCTCAACTACTGACAGTAAATAAAGTGAAAAGCTAACCTTGTTACTTCCAAAATCGTAGTCTAACTTGTAATGAATTTTACCAAATGAAAGTATGGCAGCATTCGATGAGACATTTGGCTGTCCGGAAATCTCATGTGATATGGCTGGTACTGGATCATTAAGAACTGCATTTTGCACAATGTGCTGGAAATAATGGTCAGGAAAGACTATTTGATAATGCTGCCAAAGAATTTACCGAAGAAAGTAATCATTTAGCAGAATGAGAAACATGAAAATACGACTAAGAATGAAAAATCTGGAATAGACAACAATAACTTGAGTCAAGAGTAAAAAATTAAATTTTGTAATTGGGATTTTTATTCATTCAATATCGTTAAAGCAATTTTCAAGTACTGAAAAGAACAGGAAATACTATAAACAAATATTTTAGCAAGATAATTTTCGTATAAAAAGTTAGAACTAACGATATGTGACTTCGATCGCCTGAAGCAGCAGGCGAATAAACGAAATATCGATGAGCATGGTGCTATGGCGCTTGCCCACATCATTAGTGTTCAGTAAAGAATATTGCTTTTCAATTGTCTTTATTAATATTTTTTGTTGACAGGTATCACCTCCATAAAATATGAAAATGCATTACAAGATGAAACATTACTTTGCAAATTCATATTTAATAGCAGTAAGAAACTAGAATGGGACTTTATCTGATTTCATTTGTTTGAATCTACCGGAAACCACCTGAAAATCCTTAAAAAATCAGTAACGATAGATTTTATTTGTAGATATCGTCAGTTCAGCACCCACAAGCTTTGAAGATTACAAAACTTAGACTTTCGACAAATCGTATTTAAAAATATTAACCGGTAATCATGTCATTAAATTTGAATTCATTATTTTATCTCGCCTAAAAAAATAGGTAACAGAAATTAGCGTCTGCACTTTTAGAAGCCAAAAGATTGTATAAGTAACATAAAATCCATAAAATTCCATAAAAATTATTAGTTATTAGATTTCTCAATTATTTATTAAGCTTTTCAGTTGTAATCTACTCATGTAGTGTTTGTTCATTAGTTTAGTAAAAGTATCTTTGCTTAGACTATTAAAAATTTTTCAATAATTTCCATACATAGTTCTATCACTAGGATTAACTAAACGTACAAATACTTTCAGGGCTGATTTCAATGAAACGCAAACGCTTAAAGGTAATCTAATAGCTGTGGGCTAGCACCGCAAATTCAGAAGTGATGTAGATGGCTCGACAGCTTGATGTGAAATATTCTATTGAAAGAAAAAAATTATCCTTCTGATTTGCCAAATCATTTCAAATTTATCATGATGTTATGAATAATTCTCACTTATTTCTCTTCGTATAGGTAAATTGCTGACCATAAATTTCAATTAATAATTAAGTAATTATATTCATCTATGCAATAAATGATATAGCTACATACAGCTATATCATTATTTAGCTATTCCTTAGAAAAGATATTTATTTATTCCTCGAAAGTTCAATTAACTCAGTTTTTTTAAAATAACATTGCGCTTCTAGTGGTTTCAGTGCGCCACAACGAGAAGCTTACAAATAAATATACAAGAAGGAGATTAATAACTGCGTAATCTCAATAGATTTCATTCACAATAATTGTGATCGAAATTATTATTAACACATGGAAAGCGTTTGAATCATACTTTCTAGACTTAAAATCAAGTATAATTCAATTAAAATCATAAAAATTAGCACAGATTTGCTAGCTTAATTTCCAATTAGAGTTCTATTAGTACCAGAGATTCGAAAAGTAAAATCATTTTACCAAATCAATAAATGTTTTGAAATCGAAAGTTTTCATCTTAAAGAGATAAAGAAGTCCGGTTTAATGAAAACCTCAAAGGAAGTGAGGAGGTGTTTTTGAACCAGAAGGCGATGATAAAAGCCACAGAAATATGAGCAGACATGAGAACAATAAGCAATGAGACAAAAGCAGAATGAATTGTTAGCTGCTTTATCAATATGCATGAGCAAGGTTAGGCAAGTTTTCAGTTTATCATTATCGGTTTTTGATGGCCAGTAGGTTAGGAAGGTAATCTCTCTTACGACCTTTCCCAACATTATCATTATTATTGACGTCTTCATCCTTTAAATAATATTCAGTGCAAAAAATGAAGAAATTAATGAATTCCATAAAAAAATGTGGAATTTCATATATGAAATTGAGAACTGTTTGCTATTCAAAGACAAAAATGGCGGAGTGGTGATGATAAATGGAAATAAATGCAAGCTGTATAAGCAAAAATGGAAATCCATTCCATCTGGTTTGATTTTTTGTTGCAAGATGCAAATTAAGTAAGGAGTAGAAACGGAAATTACTTTTCCACTACGGTAATTTCCTTTGGACAACATATTTCAAATAATCCTGATAGTGAATAATAAGCCCTTGCACTTGACTTACTAGTTTGATGATAAATTTGTCTTGTAACCTTACTATCTTTCACATCCTAACTGTTCTGTTTCATCTTTTTTTTTTTTTTTGTTTTTAATTCAATTCTGCGATTATCTCTGTATGTCATATGTTTCGCTCTGAAATGCAAAGCAGAAAAATGCAAGCGGTGAAGATGAGACACTGAATTCAACTCATCACATTTTCATCCTTTTCAACTTCTATTTGATCCTCATCGAATAAAGCAATGCGAGAATATCTGTTTGAGTAATTAGGTGAAAGTGACCAAAATTAATCAGTTACAACTCGAACTTCTAAATTTTTAAAGAAAATGAGGAATTAAAATTCGAACGGTTAGATTTATTCTTGCTATAACTCATACCGATTTTTTTTTTTTTTTGAATATTTCAGATTTTCAATTTAACAATTCACAACAATATTTATGAATGAATTTTTTATTTCACGTTTCTGTTTCAAACGCATTCTAATTGAATTTGTCTCAAAAGGACAAACAGAGAAGCAGTGCGTTCACGATTACAACAACGCTGCCAGATAACTAAACTAAATACTGAACAGGAATACATTGGACATAGATGAAGGTATGAGTGCACCTGCACATAAAGAAAACAGAACAAAATTGGAGAGAAGGCATATCAACGACAACATATCTTGCAAAGGCAAACGTTTATTCATCAGGACAAAACGAAATGGAGAAAAACAGCTTTTTTGAGATTTCAATTTGCCGTTCGGTAAAGGAAGTTTTTTTAAAAAAAATGAAATCTCTTTTTCTACAACGAAAAAGAGGTTTAAAGTCTAATTCAAAAATTTGAGTCAAAGCAGTGACTAATTTCTAAAAAACAAACAAACAGTCTTTAAATAAATGATACATTATGCAAAGCAGGATAATAAATTGAGATTTTCAAAAGACAGATTTCAACTAAGCATAAATAAGAATCTCAGATGTGATTCCAAAAAAAAGAATTGCCTTCAGGATTATATCAAATCTACTAGAAATGATTTTCGTTCGAATTTCAAAATTCGGGTCTTAAGATTGTAACAGTTGATCTTCGTACTGTTTCATGAAACACTCACCAACGGGAAAGAATTCCCAGTCACGATTATCGTATTTCTCTCGAACATATGTCTCCTGTCCTGTATATTCTGTTTCATCTTTGTTCACCAAATGTTGGAGGAAAAACCTGAAAATTTGGTAACTTTTAGTTCTGGAAACAGGAATGATATTGTTTGAATTCACTAAAGAATTCATTTATGTGTTCATCAACATGCGTTGAAAATTTGCTCGTATGTTTTAGAAGCAATTACTATAATTTTTCCCTTTCATTACATCAGCTAATTGTTAATGAAAAAAAACTTACAGATAATTAGCGAAATTGTGCTCTTTAGAGGTATGTATCTCGAAGCCACGCGGCAATCGATCAAATGTTTCCTTGCCAATATCACAAATAAAACAGGATGATTCCAATTTCTCAGTTGCTGATTCTTGTTGATCACGCAATTCACCAAATGCATCGATAATTAAGCCTGAAACATTTTGTTGACAACTGCATTGAAATAGTCGAATCATCAAAGGCTCCACTTTTAAATGAATAAATTCTCAACCTTGCATAATGGCAAGTAAAATAATGATAACGAAGAAGAAGAAGGAAATATCGTAAAGCATTCGCCAGTATTCCAAATCATCACCGTAAGGAGACTCCAATTCATCACCGATACCCCCGCCTGCGCGTACTCCAGCATAGAAATGATAAATGAAACACTGAAAGTTTTTAACAATAGTTTAACTTTGAGGAACTGTTTCTTTGAAATTGTATAAAAATATTAGTTTCGAAATTACGGTGTCAATAATACTATAACACAACTAATTTATGTTGTACATAAAATAAATAATTACCGTCAACATGTTATGGCATTTTCGGTCTGGTGGTTCTTCTCCTTCACCCTCTTGTACGTAAAACTTGCGAAAGAAATTAAATGCTAGCACAGTATACAAATAAACAACTACCAATGTCATCATGATTGTCAAAATTAACTGAAATAAATTAACTGTCAATTAATCATCTAACTCTCTAATTCAAACTTGGCTACATATTGAGAAAACTACCATATTTTGGATCTATTTCTTAATTAAATAAATTTTTGTCAACAACATTAGTCTACAGAACTTGTTTGAACCAAAGTAAATGCGAGAGTTCAGTTTTTAGATAACATACAACTGCCTTTAAATCGCACATTTGTGCTTAAGAAAATATTTTTTCAGATTAGGAAAAATGTTTCAAATATTTCAGTCTTTATGAGATGCCTTCTCATATTTTGCCATTTTACTCATTATTCTGGATAGAAACAAATTACCTGTTGCAAATTATGAGTAACAGATTGCAAAATGGCTTTCAACATGGGGAAAGAGAGTACCACATCTATCAGGTGAAAGGCATAGAAGAAAGGAGAAACGAAAACACCAAGAGCTGAGCAAAGCAAATAGTGGACACGATACAAGAATTGTCCATTTGTCAAAATCACTCCAAGCCACAGCCAACAAGCATATCTGAAAAAGAAAGTTACGATGTATTTCATTTTTTGTTTCTCATAATTGTTATTTCAAGAACTATGACTTTCTTTACGAAAAAATATGCTTTTAAAGAGTTTTTCTACTTTAAAGAAAAAAGGATAAAAAAACCTTAATTTTATAATTCATGCAAAGTATACAGTTTACATCTATAATTCGAAAGTTTCAAGGGAAGAAAATTAAATGAATAAAAAAATTACATGCAGTTAAAGCAAACGAAGAAAGAAGTATCAAGAACTCATGTTTACCTGTAATCAAACGAGGTGTCAGTTGCCGATTTATCTTCACCCAAGACTGTGACTAATGTTTCTTCATCAGTCTGGTCACGAAACTTTTGTCTTGTCTTCCGGCGAACAAATTTATCCCAGTATTTCATGGGAAATGATTTGGAGCTAATAACAATACGATCGATATACCTATGAAAAAAAAAAAAAGAGTTCAAAATCAAATTGCACGTCAACCACACTTATCCATACAAGAAAAATGTTTTACCAGAAGACAGTATTCGTCAAACTTCTTTCTTCATCATCATCTTCGGTAAGCCAACAGCCATCGAACATTAAACGCCGTGCGACTTCCTTCTCACGCTTAAAAGTTATGAGTGGGATCTGAAAATCCAATTCTGACATAAACCTAGAAGTCAAACAAAAACCACGACTTGAATTAATTTCTCAGTAATCAGCTGAGAAATATAAAAATCTATTTAAATTAATTTCTCAGTAATCAGCTGAGAAATATAAATGTTCGAGCTGAAAATCGAAATGTTTGAAATTAATCGAATTAAATGACCTTTAATTGATAAAACGATACCAACAAAGCAAATGATGCCACAGCATGCAGAACGCTTATCCAGTAGAGTAACTGAAAAAAAATTTTAATTTCATCATAATGTGAAAATTAAAGAAAAAAAAACTAGAGTTGACGTCATAGGCCTGACTGGATATAGAAAATTCTGAAACAAGTAAAATATTGCTTCCAAATCTTTCCTTTACTGTTGTTTAGATCAAATGGTTGATAGGGAAGATAAATGAATCAATAACAACATCAACGCAGTTTCATTACTTGTGATCTTTGAACAGTTTAACTAAGTTTAATAAGAGAATTTAAAATTCTGGAACGGAATAAAAACCTGTGCTAGCATCCATCCGGTCACTTCATACGATGTATATGGCAGTATCACTCCACTGATATAAACTGATTCCATATCATCATCTGTATTATATGAGTTCATTACATAACTCTTACAACTCAATACTTTATGGTGTTCACAGATATTTCTAGTATTACCTACCGGTATCATTTACTGATGTCACATTATCCGAAATTCGTATCCGATGAAAGAGTAAAATAACGTTGATGAAGAAAGCTAAATATAGTGTGGTTTTTTCAATTGTTTTGAAATTACGAGCCAGCATATTCTGAAAATTTGATGAGAAAAGAATGATTAAGATGTAATCGGTGAAGTCCATTTGAGTAATACATATACATGCAGTGCAACTGTCTCGAAAAATTTCATACAGAACTAAAGGAAATCTTAAGTGATTAATATTTCGCCACATATCAAAGTTCAAAAAAAAAAAAAAAAAAAAAAGAAAAAGAAAAGAAAAAATGAAATAAACACACAAGAAGCGATCCTCGGCTACGTGGAGGAATTTGTTCAGCAATTTTTGGCTCATAGTAATCGTTAATGCCATATTCCGATACTGTTGGTGAAAGTGCTTGATTATAGTGAACATCAGTGCCACTAAAGCTTTGGGTTTCATATAAACTGGAATAAAATAAAGTACAGCTTTGATTAAAAAAATGTACTAAATTTGATAATTATGACTATTTTAAGCTACTAGCATATTTTTTGATGAATGGTAGACAAGAAATTCTGCAAAGACGAAACGAATCACCTTGGACACTGCTGTGCAACCACAGACGGTTTCAAAACGGTTTTTGATTGTTGAACTGATGTCGGTGCAATCGTGGCTTAAATTTTTTGATTAAATAATTTAATAGTCGTATTATCCTTTATTATATATAAAAAGATTGCGCATTGTTGAAACAAACTGCTAACAGTAATAATTGTCAGGATATTCATTCGTTAAATCCATTTAATTACATTCCAGTCTACAAAATGTATTTACCACTTTCTACCCATTCTTATTCAATAACATAAAAATCAAAGTCATAAACTGATGTAAGAGATATAAGGTGTACATTTATATATACCAGTGGTTTGTCACCCGATATCAGTTAATTCATAGTGAAAAATTGTAGACATTTAAGCAAACCTTCAGTCTTTGATTGTGCTTGAAGTGTTGTTGACGCTTGGGCATCAGTAGGTGGTAAACGTACGCCAAACACATCGTAATTACAGGAACGACGATACTGTTGAAGGGATGGCCAAACTGGAGAAGTATGCTGCATGCCGGCGCTACAAGTATATGTTAATAAAACAGAGAGATAAATGGTTGAATCAAATGTTAAGACAGCCTTTTGATTTCCTTTTATCAATTGATCCAGAAGAAAACTTCATATACAAGTAACAACCTTTCAAGCATTGTTAATGCAGGTTGTTCTACCTCCAATTCATCACGATCCGGCGTCATCAAATAATAACCAAATCGTAACAAGGTACAGATGACCAGATAAATGAACATTGCTACTTTCACGGAAACTTTTGTTGATAAAGTGATAATGGCAAATACTAGCTGAGCCCATGTCATTGATCTAGAATTTCCACATCAAAATTCAGAGTAGTGATTTAAAATATATTTTATGATACTTGTTGACACTTCAAGTCATTATAACTGATTGATTTTTAATGCTTTGGTGGCTTTGCATGACAGGTTATCTAGACTTTTGTACTAAGCTTAGAAAATCATTTTTTTTAAAGAGCATAGATTTTCTGAAATGGTACTTACGAAAATGTCAATGAATCACCTGAGGGTAGCATTAGCTGTGTTAAATATTTTTTTTACATTTGCAGGCTTTAAAGCATTTGCCGCATTGACGCCATACGTGAATCCAGTTTTGAAGGTTGCCGAAATCTGTCTAGAAATGAAGAAAAAGATATAAGTTTCAATCATAGTTAATAATGAAGTTAAAAAAAAAAGAAAAACGAAGATACGATTATTTTTTCGAAATACGATTGTTTTAGTCATTAGAAGTTTACATCCAACTTTCAGTTCTCTAATCATAGTTAATGATGAAACTAAAGAAAAAAAGAAAAACGAGGATCTCAA
Organism: Brugia malayi; assembly: GCF_000002995.4. Classification (NCBI taxonomy): domain Eukaryota; kingdom Metazoa; phylum Nematoda; class Chromadorea; order Rhabditida; family Onchocercidae; genus Brugia; species Brugia malayi. The sequence goes on from NW_025062475.1 coordinate 8,117,209, forward strand.
AAATGTTAGAAAAGTGTCGATATGAGGTAAAGTAAATTAAATTTTGAGAGATTAAATTGCTTACGCGCCAGCTGAAGTTTGCTGTAGGAAATAATCACGCTGTTTCTTTGCTCGTTCAATTTTTGAATCCGCTATATCACCAGCACTGATTTCTGCTGCATGTTGCATCTAAATTTTATTTCTTATTTTTATGACCTATCGAGCAGAAACTTTTGAGGACATTGAATAAGTTCTGGGCTTAACACAATTTGAAAGTCAAACTACAGGAGTCACTACAAGAGAGAAGAAAAACAAAATTGATTTGCATAAAAGAAACCTCAAAAATAGTATCTTCACAAAAATTAATAAATGCCTCCAGTTTTCCTTGATCTCCACCATCATCCTGAAGCACGTTGAAAAGGAAAGAATTCTTGGAATCTCTGCAAACAATTATGAGTTACAGTTGCTTATAAATGTGAAATATGCTGAAGAAATGGACTATTTGAATTTTTGAAACTTGAAAAGCTTTTATTTCAGTTCCGATTTGGCATTATGAATATTAATCAAATACCAACCAATAAAATTCACTGATCAAAATTGAAATTCCTTAAAAATTCCATTATTTAATTCAAAAACTAACCTAATTTGTTGCTTACTCCATTGTTCCAACCACGATTCTTGAATCTCAAAATAGATTTTCTCTACTTTCTTGCTGGAACCCATTATTTCGATTCGACCCAAATAAGGATCGAAATACTCCAACAAACTGCTCGCTTGTTTGATTATTTTTTCCAGGCGTGGATCATTCGTGATATGCTCTTTGAGATTCGTAAGAAGTACAGCTACGTTGAAACCTAGTTATTTTATAAAGGTATTAAATTTCGATCTAATGTTTGGAACAGTTTCCGTCCTTCCGTATTCTGATTCCCAATTCATCGATACTAATAGTTAGTTGTTTTGATATTGAAACTTGTGCTTGTCAAAATTTCGGTATGAGTTAACTGAGCAACAAGTTCTGTTAGTAATCTGAAGAGGCATTTAATTAAATATAACACAATTGGATGCTACAAACCGATATCTCGGGCAGGATTGTGGAAACGTTCTGTGAATTCCATGTAATCTACTTTACCGTCATTATTCACATCTGTACACATCATTAGGTATGTTATTTCCTCACTGAAATAAAATCGAGTCATTTGGGTAAATTGGCTAGTTAAGACAATAAAATCAAGAAAACCGAATTTTTCGATAATCAGCAATGATTGCTCAGTGCAAAATTCATCTGAAATAGCACTATCCACTCAATTTGTCAATGAATCCACTTTTATCCAAAAATTTCTGATCTTAAAAAATATCCGTATTCTACAAAATGTTCGTTTTTCCTTACTGAGAGATATTTTGAATCATTTCAAAAACTGAGAAATGAATTAGTTTCAGCAACTATAAGAATAAGACATGCTCTTGATTTTAAACAGCTGGACTTCTTTAAAATTCGAAACTTACACGGAGTACATTTTCTGACTTTCCATAGCGCGCTGAAATTCTTTAGGTGATATCCAGCCATCACGGTTTGTATCGAAATCTTGGAATGCTTGTGACGTTGTTAAATCTTTCAACTTCAAGAACATATCCGAAAACTTCAATATCATTTCTACATTTTGCTCACTTTCAACTAATGCATCGACCATCTGTTTGCCAATGGAACCATTAAGTACATTTCCTAGAAATTTCAAAATCAATATTACTGAGTCCGAAAAAATTTTTTAAATGGAATAACATTCTATTTGCTTCATATTGCAAATTTTTCTCCTTTCCATTTTCCACAAAGACTTCATATTTGAATTTTTGGGTTTGAATTTTAACCTTCACAACAAATTAAACAACATTCTAATAGGCACTATTTTTTTGCATCGATATCTTATTAATTTTTAAAAATTACCCTCAAGCATAGATAACATCAATACAATCATATCCTTCTGCAGATTTAAAAATTCTCTTAATAATTCCAACTGCGTGCTATTTTTGTACAATTTCTCCATCATATGCGCAAAGAGAAAGAAGAATCCGTTGATAGCATCCCACAAACGAGAGTTTGCAAGTGTCATCTGATTTCCAGTACAGGGACCCTAAAATTCATTTATCAATTCTACTTCTTTTCGAGTTCCATTGAATCATGCAATGTATATCTTGCTAAGTACAAATCTTGTCATATACAGATCTTCTTAATTTATAAATTCCAGTTAATATCTAACATGAATAATTTCTCTGATTCTCCCTACAAAAAAGGAAAAAAAAAGTGGAAAGATAGAAGTTACATACCTGTATACTTTCTGTAAGTGTGTTGAATACCTGACTACACACATGAATAGCCCTCAGGAAATACTCCTTTCCACTCTCATCAATTACATCCTTGCTTGAATAGTGCCAATAGAAGTCCATCACTGATTCTTGCAACCTTAGCAAATAATCAACAGTACAGTTGATCAGATTTACACTTGTCGTATGTCCAGGTTGAGCTCGAAGATAATTTTGAAATTCTGAAGGAATAAATTTTGAAACAAGAACTGGACTATTCTGCAAATGCAAAGTTTATTTAACAGTTCAAGAATATAACCAAACTATAATTAACAGTTTGTGGACATATGAGGAGAGATGTAGATTGATTACATCACCTTTTAATTAATAATATCTTCAGTGGCTAACTTTTTATTTATTTCATTTATTTAGATCAAAAATTGTGTAACTAATGCAAGCAAATGAAACGATTACTTCAAAACATTACCTAAATTATGCCCTTCACAGGTTAGCTGTAGGAATCGGAAAAGACTACATGTAAATTCAGAATCATTTAGATTTTGGTTAGCAGCAGCAGCTAATTCAGCACCCATACCAAGACCCTCAGCCTGCAATTGAAATCGCTTTTAAAAAATAATATCAAAAATTTCAGGAAACAGGAAATAATTCGTAGGGTAGGGAAGGGTAAACCTTGATTTGTCGTTCATACATTTCAAGATTCAGCACACTGCACTTATTCATCAAACCAGCTAATGAAGTGAAGAAGCGAACATCCTTTTTTAGTTGCAGGTAATCGATCAACATCTGTAACGATTCTAGAGAATAATACTGCTGAAGAAGCTTTTATTTTTATAGCAAAAAAAACTATCATATTTTATAGTTTTATTTAGTGTTACTTATTGCTCATTATTTAAGTATTAGCAATACTTAAATAATGACTATGTTCCTCTAAACAGGTATGCCTAATTTTAGTTTCAGATCAGTTTGTGCATTAGTTACAATCTGAACTGGATGATTAATAGAAAACATTTAGTAATACCTTACTTCACCAATCTTAATTGAACACACATGGACTCAGCAGTTTAAGTCATATTGCTCTCTCAAAAGGCAAATTTCCTTAAAAGATACATAGATATCGTACATTCGAATTTTACATAATACTTGCGATAATTCCTACAATTTATGTCTATGTCCCTAAAATAATTTAAAACATTAACGGTGGAACCTCTTGAATTTTGCTATTTCCGCCATTGAGAAGATGAATGCCTAGTTGTAGGGCTTCTGCCACCATATCACTTGGTTCACCATTACTAGCAGACAAGTACATGAGACACATTATTGCTGCCCCGCGATCTGCCAGAACTGCTTGTTCTGCACGAAGCGCTTGCGATATTTCTTCTTTCTGCTGAAACACAGAAATTTACTTATAATGGCAAATACACTTATCTCTCACAAAATTACCAGATCCTGATAACCTTAATATACGAATCTGCTGCAATCAGTTCAATACTGCTAAATGACCATGGATACCGCAAAACTAACCGCCTGATCAAGCTCCCCCTCGTCGTCGCCTTCATCCTCATCTTCGATGTGTATCGATTTCGACATCACTTGAGCAAAATTCACAAACAGTGAATCATTAGCAATGGAGATCGTTTGACTCTGCTCACTTGTTGCTGCACGTTGGAAGCACTGAATTAGTTGTTTCAGTGGGTCTGGAAGAGCTTGAGGCCTAAAATTACTTGATTTGAAAACAACATGTGCAGTGACTATAATCTGCCAATTTTAAAGTAGTTCCTTTGATTGAACCTCATATTTTCAAAGTTACTTTTAGGATTCATTCACATTAGAAATTTTATAAAAGACATATTATCCGCCAAGTAATAAAAAATGAAAAAAACCAATCTGCCAATGCAAATAAACGAACTTTTCGTCTTTTTCGTCACTTAACACGTCCTCATCTCCAGATTTACTGTATGCTTGTTCTTGTTTTTCATCTTCTAACTACAAACAATTTTCTTTAAGATAAAGGCATTTTATTGAATTCATTTTTCCTGTTTATTCGCTTCGTCTTATAGAGGTAAAAATTTATTGCAGTAGGAATAATGATTAGTACACAGTACTGAACTACAGTCGGATCAATACAGTAGTTAGATAATACAGCAGTTAGACGATCTGAAACCCTAACAACCTAATGAAATTAGAAGCGGAATTTTGAGCTAGTAATTTGAACCTTTTAATATATCGATGCATCACGTAGAAGAAAGCTCTAGTAGTCTTGATGCCTACAATATTACCAGATCCAGTCACTTAATTCGAATATTTATGATTTTAATATCACAAAAATTAAAATTATTAAGATTACTAACTGTAAGCTCCTTGATCAATGCATCTTGTCCAACATCTTCATCTTCCAGCCAAAGTTTGTTAAAGGCCGGCAGGAAGAAATTGATAGCTCGATGTCTGGAAAGTTCCAAATTTTAACATAGTATAAACATAAATTCCAATTGTTTTGACACTTTTGAAATCAAATGATTCAAACGAAATAAATTGATTCAAATAAAGTAAATTAAGCAAAGCTTTCAAGAGAACATAGGAAACCTAAGATTGACAAGTTAAATACATATTTTGTTTGAAAGTTGAAACAAATGACATCATGCATGTAGCAGAAATCTAAGCGTAACTCAACTTCTTATCTAGCAAACTTCAACGAAAATTTCATATCGGAAGGAAATGCTGCTCGTGTTCGTTACACATATAAATGAAAACCGAAATTTTCAAAAAAGAACTTAATAAAAAAAAACAAAAATGTTAGAAATTGTCATGTAACGAATACTGCAAATCGGTTTTTTAGTTCATGCGCTTTTGAGAATGAAATGTAATAATGTAATCCGCTTATTTCGAATGGGTCATAATGTCATTCTGGAAATTTCAACTTCTTAAAAGATGTTTTGGACAAGTCTGAGGTTAAGACTTCAAAAGCAAACATGGAAAAATGGAAAAATAAATACAGAGAGGAGCAAACACAAACAAACAAATAAGTAAGCAAAAAAACTAATATTGTAGACAAATGAGTAACGATTAAACTGGACAACGTAATTCTATTTTTATTATGATGCTCAACAAAAAATAAAAATGAAAGAACAAAAATGTCAAAGAAGTTTCGAAATATCATTCCATGACAAGAAAATCAACTCGTCTCCAAATTTCCATTGCATCAGTTCTTTTCGAGTATATTTACTTAAAGCAACTTAGGCCAGTGGCAAATATTAAACGTGACAAAAGCAGTTGTATTGCTCAGTATTGCTCATTAACAACACTATTAGCTACATATTTTCAAAAATTTGAGAACCAAGTTTTTATTTAGAAATTTTTTGGAGAAGAAGAGAAAACAAGAGTGAAATACAAAAATAATCGCTTCTGGTGAATTATCTAAGTGGTAATTGGAAGTGAAGAAGTTCAAGGAAGTAACAATTACTTGTTATTTGTTGTTGAAGGATTCCTATCCTGATTATTTATGTATCACTGAAAAAGCAACGCTTACATTTCAACTCGATACAGATGACTTGCCGTTATCAAACTGATAGCCATACGTTTTCGTTGCAGTGTTAGGACACGTTCCCATCGACTCTCCTTTTTAAACTTACTGGTTGCCTGTGGTAAAACAACGACATATTGAACACAGCATAAAAAATTGTGGTTCCGACCAATTAACTTACAAATCAGCTATAGCATCGCTACAGATAAAGTGAAAAAAGTTAATTTTGCTTACTTCTCGCAAAAAATATCAACTGATGATAAAAGGAATTGTTTTCTCAATTTCACTCATTAGTTGAAAATTTAAAACACTACTAAAACTCTGTACTGATGCCGCTGTTGAGAGAATGGAAAACGAAAAACAGTTCTTGTCAAAGTATAATTAGAGTCAGATGGAAACACAAACACCCACGCATTAAATGCAATAATTTCACGATGCCAAGTTGACAATCAGCAAATAGATATGAAAAGCTAGAACCAGTATCACTCCTTTGAATTTCTTGCTTAGTTATAATTCAAACTGGCATCGATCGATGAAAGCAATAAGAAAATTTTTGTTACTTCAAACTGTATTTTATGCATCATGCAACAGAGGTTGATAGATAGCTTAAAATCCAAATTAGAACTTTTGGAATAAGTTAATGAAGAGCAGAATGGAAATGTAAAAGTGAATTCGAGTTTAGACACTCACAAAAGTACATGTAAATTTCAGTTGTTGCTATTCAACGATTGTTCCATCATTTCATATGGGAAAAAAACGCATACTTTTTAACACAAACCGCAATCGGTAATCAAATATTTACTGGGCATATTTATTAGTTAGTTGGGATATTGATAAAAAATACGCAGCGGAATTTCCAGAGAAATAGTTGTGAAAACAAAGAAAATTAGAGAGTTGTTTATATTACTGAAGGATTGAGTGAAAAGAGAAAAATTCGACTGATTTGTTCAATTCAAGGACAGCATTAGTGAGTGATATGATACCTCGGAATTCCATAGAGTGGAATCATTCTGAAGCAAGCAACGACAGCTCTTTTGCGTTGACTGGATAACATTGTCTTCCAAGCATTAACCATCGAGCCTTGTGGATGTTCTGTCTAAAATGAACATATGCTATCTAGTAGGAGTAGGAGTAGGAGTAGGAGTGGCGGTGAAAATCTCAGTGAAGGAAGAAAAGAGCAATGAGAAGCAACCTTGATTCTTCATTAATGCTGAAAACCTGAAAGCGAACAGTCATTCGAAAGTTAAATGTCTTATGAGACCGTATTCAGCTATTTTTCCTTCCAAAACTCAAATAATCCATCTTATCTCCCTCTCTCTCTCACACACACACACACTTTGTAGTCGTTCCTTGCAAATTCATCAGTTCTGTTTCTTAAATATAGACTTTACTTGAAGCTGGAATTTCACTTTACTTTTTTTTAGAAGTAAAGTAATTCAACGAGATTACGAATAAGTCACATATTGATTAACATTTCCCTCTTGATTCTGTTGAAGTTTTTACGAAGCTTTCCGACATCAACAAGTCGATGAAAAATTTTGTTGGAGTTGTCAGAAGTTTTTTTTTTTTTTTTGAGAAAGAGAGAAAGGGGTAGAAAAAGCACAGCAGCTCAATTAATTCAAAAGCATCAAAAGAAATTGGAAAGGAACCAAAAAATTTTGATCTAAAATGTCCATGCGATTATTAGAGCCTAAAAAAGAAAGACTAACTATTATAAAATATTTTAATAAGAGGCAAACAGGAAAGAACTATCAATCTGAGACCTCCTATCGTCTAAACATCTAAATATATTGCATCAAAGCGATTGGACAAGGAAACCTACATCATAATTTTTCTGATTCCATAAATACACCTACAATATATGTTAAAAACAGATTACTTCATTCCTTGATAGCTAAATCATTCACTGAGCATTTTGCTTATAACATAAATGCAAAATATCTATTAATATCACTTCCTTTCTTAGTGCAATTGTTTTTGAAGTGAGATCAGAATTTGATTAACAATTTCCATATTTTCATTCATAAGCAAACATATTTGATGTATGGATTTTCATTTTTTTTTTTATTGATTTTTCCTTGTACAGAAAGAGAGGACTAAAAAATAGAAAAGAGTAAAAAGTTGTATTAATAGCAAATAATTCGGGATAAAAGATGTGTATAGTCATCTGAGAGTGTTTCAAATATTATTAAAAAGTAGACGGAAGACTAATAATTTGTAATAAAGAAATTGGAAAACTGAGATACATAAATTTAGAAACTAATTTCTAAAAGTATTTAATGATGAGTTAGTTTTACAATGGTTTAGGGACCATTTCCCTTATGATAAAGTAAAAAATTTTATCAGGAAACAACAATAACATAACGTTTAGTACAAGCAATACATCTCTAATTTTTCGTCGGACTTTGATAATGATAAGTTGAAGATAATATTTTCATTTCCGGTTAAAGTGAAACTGATCATTTGTAACAAGATCAAACAGCTGAATGGAATATGTGATGTTAGAACTATCGTGCCATTTATGCTCTATATACTAACGTCGAGAAGCATAAGTGATGCTGATATTCACAATTAAGAAATTCACATGAACTCACCATTTCAGTGAATTTCTTTTGGTCTTAACTTGAGAAGTAAGCTATCAGGCTATTATAACTTTAAAGTTTTTCTGGCTTGAGCAAGGATAAGAAAAGAAAGCAAGAGAAGGAACAAGTTAAAAATAAGTGACTGACTACTATCATTATCCACTCCTGACTTAACTTACTATAATATGAAGCGGGGGGCTATGCAAAATTATGGAAAAGAAATTATTATGTCGTCTCAGTAATAAAAAATTCTAGGAGGTTTGATCTCACAATCATTTGATTGTGACTTCAGGGTAAATTCTATTTAGTAATGTTATCTGCATCACTTCTGCTCTTACTACATAAAGGTTATATTACACCAGCATTGTAATCTATCCTAGTTGCAAGCAAAAAAGTGCCTCAATTAAATGTTTCGAAAATTGCACTAATTTATTGAAATTCGTTAATCAAATACATGTCCTGTTAATTCATAAATGAAGCGAAAATAACCTACAACGTGTAGGATAGCGACCACCTGACCCATACTTGTTATTTTATCGACTATTCCATCGAGCGTCATTACATCCTTATTCCGCATTTGGGATTTTCCGATTTTGCGATAAAGATTTAATTGCCAAGCATTCTTATCAGTCGGATCTGTCTGAAATGCCGCTGAGTTCGAAAAATTGTCTAATTCAAATTTCAAACATGAGTTTGCCCTATCTGACATTATAAAGCTAACATTTAGAACATGTCAGTCATTTTTATTACTCATCGCATCGTGATTCACAGTAATAATTAACCACCTAAAAACAAACCTTAGCTGGTATGTCAAGGAGAGAACGAACAAGTTCACGTATTTTATCTTCCGGTTCCTTGGCCAAGAACTTTTCTTTCGCCTGTTGCACTATGTCCAACTCACGACCACCGAATACATTTAAACCAACGGGCAATAATCGCTTCAAACAAGCTATCACGATCGAACCTGCATGCTTGTCTTTACGCATCTGAATAAATTCATAGCTTTGTTCTAATAGAACAAATCAAATTTTACACAAATCTCAATACTTTTCTCATAATCCATTTTAGTACCTGTCCTTCACGCCGTTTCTTTTTACGTTCCGCAATAGCAGCTTTTCCAGTTTTCATTTCACCAGTACCACCAGCTACCGATTCATCCTCATATTGAGCCATAAAATTCAATTCTTCACGCTTAAAATGCTGTGAAAGAGACCAGATCTAGAATGCATACATTACAAAAACGGATTTTTCTGTCAGTTTTTGTTACCACTCGTAAGCCCATCAAGACAGTGACCAACCATAGTTATTGTTAAATAAGTATTAAGATGATCGTTCGACCAGAAATCAATTTGATAGCTTGATAGTTTGAATATACTTTGTTTCTTTAAAAGAGAATATCATACTTCAAATGCTTCAGAGACTTTAAAATTACACTAACTTTGAAAATTATAGCAACATTCTCGTAAACACCGTCTGTTTCCCAAGACGGTGATTTTAGCCACTGTGCCCGATGCAAGTCTGTATATTTCATTAAAATTGGGAAATAGGCGTACACATCTCGTACGAGATGAGCGTTATCCTGAAAGTTACTCGGCGTAATTATGAAATAAAGGCGACTTGATTTATTATCAGCATAAATGCATGCAATACGCATTCATTCCATTGCGACACACTTCGCAATGCGTGTCGCAATTATTGTTTTTCATCCTTTATAACACTTATACTCTTAATTTACAACATTACATATGCTTTTTCTTTGGGACAAAATATATTTGAAAAAAATCATTTTACTGTTACCTCAGCAACCGTGCCTTCATCAGCATCATCAGGATGAGTACGCATATGTTCCTCTTCTCTATATGCTTTTTCCGCCAAGCGCCTTAAGCGTTCTGCAACTGGAAGCATGTAATCTTTCACCGCATCGCAGCTCACGTATGGTATAATTTGAACAGAGAAAAAATTAATCCGACAAAGCCAGGAAGCATTCTCTACACCAATGTGATTATGAATCATCTGGAGAAGTGCACGGAAAATTCGATTGATGTGTTCATTACCAACATCCGTGACTGGTACACTAAAATCAAAGATTATGTGGAAAAAAAAAGCTAAGGGTTTACCGACAAAATGTAACTGGAAATTAATAAATGAGATGATCTGCTCGACTTAAAATATTGGAAATTAAATTTTTTAAGTTATATTTCTGTATGAAGCAACACTACAGAAATACTGAAGAAAATGGACTTAATATACTGATGCAAGAAGGTTCTGCCGAGCGGATTTAAGACCTAATAAGAAAGCAATAGGTATCACTCAATTTCAGAAGATAACTTCTATCATGCGAATAATATTTGATAGAAATAATGTAGCTCTTAAACATCGAATACAGGTTAAATAGATCTCACGTCGATCGATTACTGCTGTCGGGGCCAAGCTGCCACCAGTAAGTCAAGTAAGAACAAATAAGTGGTAAATCGACATCGTAAGCAGCTGGTTGTTCGCGATACATGGCACCTGATTGTCCCACTTGCTCCACTTCCGTTAATAACTTATCCAGTTGAGGAATATGTGCCAACAAATTTTGCAACATTTCTAAAAGATTAAACTAATCTAATTCATCACAGTACTGGATAAATCAATTTCCCTTTAACCATACCATTTGTAAAGTTGTTATTAAATCTGACAAAAAGAAGTAATATTTAAAAAAATCTGTAGTGTTTAATGAAAACTTGCAAACTTTGCTCGGAAATGTCTCTTATTTGTATAAATTATTCACACAATCATGACTTTCTTGTCTTCATCAATTTTCAGTTCAATTCAACGAACCTTGTACTTGTACAGATTGATCTTGCGACTTAGCCAATAACGAATATTTATTATTTTTATTAAACTTATCTTCCAAAAAGGCTACAGGAAAACATCCAGCGAATGCTGCAAGACACTGACCAAGAGCTGGACGATGCCTGTAATAAAATTATAGCGTTATAAAATTACAGCCTGTGGATGGGTTCGAGTATTTCCCAATATTCTAAACAGCAAGTTTTAAAGACCTTTCATTCCGTACTTTTTCGCTTCAGTTCCTATTTAAAACAGCAATGCATACTTATCCATTTCATAAGCAATTGATTTCCTTTGCGAAGTAGTTGCTGCTAAACTATTCAGAAGATATGCACTGTCCAGAATTTTATAACATGCTGCTTGAATTTCATCCACTGGAAAAAAAAAAAAAATGAAGTCACAAATAACAATATCAGCAGATTTTGTGAAGCCAGTTTTTAAAAGTTCAATGAATTTCCGGAACTTTGAGAAAAACATATTATAAACTAACATAATAAATCACTGCCAAAATGATTTATAGCCAAATGTACAAACATCGTCGTCAGTACAGGAATAATCATCTGATTGGCGAATTCTAGTGATACCCAAGATTTTAAATTTTGGCCTCGTAATAACGAATACTGTCCACCATTTTGAAGTTCTTCAACAGCGGAAAATAGATCATCGGCACAATTGTTGAAAAATGTCAATAAACCGGTGCGCACAATGTCCGAATTTATTTTCACTAATGTTCTGGAAGGAAATTTAATATAAAATTACAAAAAAAAAAAAAAACTTCAAAATCCAAGTCAAAACATTAACGCTATTGATGATAATTCAAATTTCCTGAATAGCATACCTCAAATCAAGTGATTGGATAAGACCTTGCAAACATCGTACGGTTATCTTTGCAACATTTCCGAAAGCATGATTTTTAAAGCGAAGTAGCGATGCTAGTCGACAAAATAAGCTGTTAATATAAAAATTATTCAATATTAAACGATTTGAAATCTTAATGAGTTTTATTTAAGTAAAAAGTAAGAATCAAAGTAGTGCTAACATGGAATTGAAACCTAAGAAAATTCAGGAGAATTGGAAATCGAATTTTTCTAAGAATTTAATGTTTTACATATTTGGTTTGGTAGACATTTTTGGAAGCAAGAAAAGTGCTAGAAAAAATTTAAAAAAACAATCGTAATTTCACATAATTGAATAGTTCTAAACCAAGAACTTACTTTGCAACCATTTCTTTTTCCTTATCGGAAGCCATTCCGGTTTGCACAACACTGCTATTAGCCAAGAAATAATTCTTATGTGCATTAAAATACGCATGCATCAAAGGTAATACTACCTTAAATTCACGAAAAATTACACTTCAAAAAATTGAAAAGAAAAAAATCAAGAAATGTGAAAAGCACTAACTTTTTCGAAGAACTTCACATCTTGGCCTTCTTTCCTAAAACTGTTCTGACGTGTGAGCTCCTGACTAGGCTTAATTGTCTTCATTTTTAAAGATGCCTGCTCCAGATATTGGATTAGTTTCTTCAGCAAGTTATATGCAAATCGTTTCTCCACTGAACTACGTTCACTATCAATTTTGACACGTTCCGCGGATGGCTCAGGCTTATTTGAACTGTAACAAAAATTGCTTGCCTTTATACTCTTGAGTACTTCAAACCAATAAATATTCTTGTTTTGAGAAGACCTTTTGATAGACTGATCAGAATTCAACAAATGTCTACCTCCAAACGCGATATCCATGGTATTGAAGAAATTTCAGAATTTCTGCAGCTCGAAACCGATCTTTTCGACGTTCAAAATCGGTCAACAAATCCCATGGCACAAGTTGTGGTGGCATAGTGCCTCCTCTATTTAAATCTGCGAGCACCTAAAAAATCTTGATTCCTTATATCAAGATAATATTTCTTAAAATGAGAAAATTATATTAAATGAAGAACAAACCAGTTTTGACACACTAACAAACCTTTTTAGCCCATATCTTGTGAGACTCTTCCGCCATCTTTTCTGCAATGCCCGTCATATCTTTTTCCAGTGTCATATTCGATAAGTCCACTGGTTTAGGATTGAAATTTTCAACTGCAAATTGAAGTGAATTTACTTCTCAATATTTTTAAAAAATTATCTGTTAATTACATCACGGATTTTGCTCGAAATCCTATTAGAATAACTCGAACTGAGCATATGGAAAATGTGCTGAAAGTTTCGTTTGTCGAGTACAGATATAGTAAATGATACTAATTACTCCCATGTGATGGGTAGGTCCATCAAAAAAGATACAGCGTTAGGGTATTCTAATGCATTTTCCATGTTTTTGTGTTCTTGCAATAGCGTCTTTTTGCAGATTCGAGATGGCCTAATGTATTCACTTCTTTTTTTTTACCTTACTAATAAAAATACCTACTCGAGCTACCCAAAGAAGTATTATTTTGAATAGCTTTATCGGCAGCATCACGATCCGTTAATTCAATCGAGTAATTCCATACCAATAGAGCACGCAAACATTCCGCACAACGTTCTTGATAGAAGTTTTTTTCCTACAAATTCATTCGTCAATATCCAACAGAAAAAAGAGGCAATAGAAAAATCCATTGCTTATCAGTTTATGTCCACTTATCAGCATAGTAAATTCAATTTTTTCAAATTCGATTTATTCGTTTAGTTACTAATTTTCTGTTAAGATAAAACTTTTATCTCAATCTCGTAAAAAATAATTTTCACTTTTTTTATGGGAAGAAATTCAATAAATAAACACTTACGAAATCGGGCAAGAATACAAAAGGTTTTAATCTTGGATGCGTGAGAGCTTGACGTGAATACAGCTCACCGTAATTCCAACCTTTTTCGATCTGTAAAGAATTAGGCATATCGATCCAGAAACTTACTACCCAACCTAACAAAATTAATCAACTAGCTGTTATTAATGAATTAACGCAAGAAATCTCCACATGACACATAATAATTAAAATTCCAACAAGAACTCACCTGAGATTGATTCGTACGAAATTTCAATTTTTATATTCACTATGTTAAAATAAAACATTTACTTCGTGTTGCGCCATTTGTAAAAAGCTTTTACCTTCCTGCTGGCCCATGAGTCATGAAAATGTTCTGCAAATTTGGCTACTACTGACTTCAAGTCATCGTCAAAGTGAACTTCACTGACATCAACCGGATCCGGATTCCAGATTCCGCGATCTTTTGTTTTCTGAATCCTGTCCGTATCGTCGCCGGTAGTCGTCAGCGTATAATCCGGCGATATTGCTGAGCCTATGAATCATAATTAATTTTTATTCCTTTTATTAAATGCCTAAAAAATATAAAAATTCCCAGCCTGACGTGAAAAATAAAACCATTCATATAGTAGAAACACAGAAGGAAAATTAACATGATAAAAAAAAAAAGGAAAATGGGAAATAGATGGAAAAAAAGAAAAAAAAAAGATAATTCAAGTTAGGATAATTCAAATTATAATAAAATAGGAAGATGGGAAAGAGATGAAAGAAAAAGAGAAAGAGGTAATTCAAGTTAGATTAATTCAAATTATCCTAACTTGTCATAATAAAATCAAAAATATACCAATAGCAGTCAGACACGGAAGAGCTTTCCCAAATAGTTCCGGATCATACTGTTTACTACCAAGCGAATCGAAAATAGCATAGAACAGTAGCATGGATAATCTCTTTTCTGTCTCAGAAGCCATTCCATAAATATTCCCCGATCCATAATATTTCGTACAGCGTTCGTAATGTAGTGTTAGAATCTATGAGTTAGTTAGTCAGTGTTGGCTACTTGTTTCAAATATAACTTCACATAAATTATGAGCATAAAGTGAAGATCCGTTAATAATAGCAAATTTAAGAATTACAGATACCACTTGTAACACTCCTGATGATAATTTAGTAATGAAAGTCAAATTGCTACGACAACCAGAGTATATTATACAGAAGTTGTGGCTTCTCCCACTCATTTGTTAACTCAAAACATACTCGCAGTGGAACCAAAAGATTCTCATCCATTTCCTGGATATCAATGATAACTTTGCGCATCAATTTGACCATCATTGGTGGTGGAAGTTCACGAGTGATGGCAACCAGAAAATCTGATACCGCATCACGTTGATTTTTAGTCAATGATCGCAGATGATTCATGCTATAGACCTAGAGTGAGATGGGTAAAAAAGTAGTTAAAGAAATTTCGTACCTACAATTAGCAAATTTACTAATATTCTTCAAGATAACTGTCAAACTGATAAAACTTTTTCCAACAACTGATAATCAAAAAGTTCGCAAAAAGATTTTCAGCATTCTCTCTCTAAGACAAAGAAGTTTTTTTAATTGAAAGGTAGATAACCGTATGCAACGTAGTATCGAGAAGTGCAGCATGATGTTCAGCGTCAGCAAAGTAATATGAATGACTGGTAAGTAAAGGTAGCACAGCGTTGCACAGATAACGATTTAGTGCTAACGCCGTATCACTTTCCACAGAGCATGGCTGCAATGTGTAGTGACAGGTAGTAGAGCACTTTCAATTAAATAGCAAAATTAAAAATTAATTCTAGAAACTTTAATTGCCACTTTTTAAAGTATGTACTTTTGGTAGCAAAGATATTGATGAATCTTAAAAATATGACTTGAATTTTTCACATAAACATTGAAACCTCAAAGAATTCATTTAAAAAAATTGCACTAGTAAGGAAGAAAATATATGAATTTTCTTCGCAGATAATCATATTCCTAATGCTATATCCTACTAACCGAATCCATCATCGTAGCAGCTCGAAGATCTGGTAGGAAACTTTTCTCAAGAAAATGGAAAAGCATTTCTTGTGAATCGATACCATAAACACGATCCAGGAATAGGAGAACTGACTGTTTATGATTTGGAAGAAGACCAGGTAATGGTCCAACATCTGCAATATTAATTTTTCTCTATTTTCCAATTAATAGCCTGAAAGAGAAGCATAAATCAGAAGAAAATGAACTCATACTGACCTTTAGAAACATTTGTAAATAAGAATTACATCACCAATTCTTTATTTTAAATTTACGAACAATTTTGACACAATAGAACATGGAAAATTCAACGAACAGATAATTTTAAGCTATTTATTCCAAATCTTCAAATTTATAGTTGGAGAAAATCAGTAGGTTACCAGTAGGGTAGTTTTGGTTGTAGGCAACTGCCATTGCCTATAACCAAAACTAATTACTAGAATACACTGTGAACTAATTAAACCTACAGTTCACTTTAAATGTATTTAAAAAATCAATATATGCAATTAGATGAAGGCAAAGAAAGAAATTAATGATAAATTAGTTTAGTTGATTCAAATGGAATCAATGTTGTGTGAATAATTTGAAATAGAAATCATCTTAACGTTGGATTAATTGATCCTTTAAAGTTCATAAATGAAACCAGTTTGATGATTAAGATCATTTCTCGGAAATCGGATAAAAATCGGATACAGACATCTTATTTTTAAAGTCAAAATGAAATATACATAACATAAAAATGAGGAAGACACTCATTCTTCCACTCTTTTTTCCTCCCTTTTAATGTACAAATGAAACTTTATCAGATGTCTGCTTTATTAATATTTTATTAATATACTAAAATCTGACTAAGTCCGGCAGTGATAATTAAGAGAAAATGAGGACGATCAGGAGATCAGGATAAACTTCAGAGGGCAACTGAATAAATATCATTTACTCCGTGATTCTAATTCTTCGTTGATTCTAATGTTATCATATAGGCCATTTGCTTCATATGTTCCCTTACTCATTTATTTTTTTTACTGTTTTTTCTGTTAGTAACTGGTTTTCTTCAAAATACTTTAGTCTTGAATTAAATTCAAATCTAGTTGTTAAATGGAACTTGAAAATTTAACTCAAGAAATGTTAATTTTCATATGGAAGCAACAACCGGTTTTCAGAAAAAGATTAGTTAAAATTAAGCAACTTAAAGTACCAATTAAAAAATAAAATTAAAATTAACCATCTGTCGCTACTGAAGTTATCAAATTTGGTATAGTAAAACGTAAAGCTAGGATTTGACCCAAATCGTCCAACGAAATCAATGAACGCAATATAGCGCGGGCTCGCATACAGTCTCCTTTTCCAGCCTGGAAAATTATGTTCGATTTTTCTGGTTTGTTAAATAGCTTGAAATCACAAAACATTGCAATTCAGAAACTACTTGTATGTTAATTTTATCGGGAGCACATTTAGCGAGCAAATCAACGAGCGAAGAATAGAAATCCAGCGTTGCAGCTCCAAGGTCAACATAATCTTCACCTTCTGTCTCTTTGTTTGGATAATGTCTGAAAACAAATAAAAGCTAAAAATTTTGCGCCACTGACCACTGTGATTTTCTATTTGAAATTTCAAAAAATTCAAAGTTCAACTTTTTGCGACAGTTCAAATAAAGAATTTAAAATATTATAAAATCAAATAAAAAAATTAGCAAGTACGGCTGTTCTCTCAATAGCGCACTATGGATGACAGCACGATTCTTATTCTCTTCCAACGTCCGAATATCCTCTGAAAGTGCGATTGCCTCCTGCAAAAGATTGTTCCGAAATTCAGACTCATTTCAAGTTTTAAAAAACTTCTTGATAAAATATCTTGAACTCTCAATATTTTAGGAAAATCACAAATTTTATTCCTACTTCCTTCATAATGATTGCAACAAATTAAATTTCCTCAGTCTTGAAATCTGCTCAAAATTCTAAATGCAAATTCTTTACATGATTTTTTGTGAGGACTTTATTTTAATATTTATTAATTTCGTTCTCCAAAGTGTTAATTTTATGCAACACCTGTTCGTAATATAAAGTTAAGATCGGTCAAAAAATAGAAGTTACCTTAAATGCTGAGAATAGTCCTTGTCCTTCACCTTTCAGCGCAACACCAAGACATTCCGGCCGACGAATCAATAACCGTATCACTAAATTCGCATTCTCTTCGACACTTTCTCCGTTGATCCAAACACAGAATCGCAAGAAGTCAATGTACCGTTCACCTTCCACTGGATCCCAACCAATATCTGGATAACCTTTAGCGACCAATTCTAAATTTGGCTGAAAAGTGAAAAAGTAGTCATTGAAAATGACTATAATGACATTCTTTAATAATATCAAAAATTAGACGCAATACTTTCAGTTCAGTAATGCCATGCAAACCACTGCTTTTACTTTAAAGCACTTTAAAACACTTAGAAACTCTTCTTTTCAGATAAAGGTTATTTAAAATATGGATCTTTCTCACCTGCAATCCACACCTGCTAAGATATACTGTAACTTTATCCAGTTCTTCCTCCTTCAAAGCCAAAGCCAATTCATTATTGTCCATGAAGCTCGAATATGCAATATCAAGTGGCACAGAACCTATGATTTACAGAAAAATAAAAATTACCTTCCAAAGCATTTAGAAAATTCATGTACTGAGTGGGAAAATCAATTGAATAAAGGCAAATAAATTTTAGGAATGAATAGGCTTGTTCACCTCGCAAGCTTGGTCTTGCAAGAAGCATAGTTGCGTTATCCAACAAAAACGATAGATGCTCAAACATGGCTTTTTGATTTTGACGAGAAGTTCGACAGAAGTAACATAGGAAACGTGAGCACGCAACGACCATTTCAGACGCATCCTGAAATTGAAAAACTGAAATTAATATATCCATTTGTGTAATTAACAGCACTTGTGATATCAATGCTCCACCACTTTTAAATGTAGAGATTACAGAAATCAGATAGCAACAGTGTAGAGGTTTGACATACAAATGCAATTCCGTTCAAGTCTAGAAGCCTAGTCAGTTCAGATTTTATTAATTTCTTAAATATCGTGCCATTGAATTCATCCGTAAAGATATTTAAATTTTTGGTATATAAAAGGCGTTAGATCGGTTTTTTTTCTACTAATTCTACTTGTAGTCCCTTTCCCTTCCAATTCAAATCCTTTTTACGAATATGTTCAGACTAATGTTATTTCCATTGTATCAAACTATCTTTACCTTACCTTAGAATCTTGTGCATTTACAATTTCTTCCATATTTTCAACATGTTCTGTATGCTCGCCATGATTTGTAGCTCCTTGTTGTGCTGTGAGGACGTTCATCATAATGGACATTACATTTTCATGCACTGTTAGAAGACGCATCAGATCAGGATGTTGAAAGAAAATGCGGTTGTTCATTAGTTTCCTTGAAAAGTTTAGAAAACAGCTGTAAATCAGGACTACTAGAACAACAACAACTGGGTATAAACAATTAAACAAGCAATCTTATATAAGCCCATCCCACATAAAGCAGTAAGTATAAAAAATAACTAATAAGTTCTTTAAAAATCTATGAGAGTTCAAGAAATCGCTCCTTACCATAATCCCCTTTTTAGGATCGCTTCTTCAGCACTTTCAAATTGCACACTAAGCAGCTCCCGAACTTGGACCAAATTTTCAATGAAATCTTGTACATCCTCTATATTACGTTCGTGCAACACATATGTTTGCGACAAAGCCTTCATCATCTGCAAGTGTCAATGGATCAAAATTTCGGGAAAGGATTAATGTTGCATTAAGATGTCTGTTCTTCCAAGCCCATTTCATGTATAATTGTCTATTTTGAGTATCATCGAGCGCAAATGATTACAAAAAGATGAGTTGCGGATTAAATTCAATTTAAATAATGCGTCCAATAATAATGAAAGATACAAATTTTTGAGATAATTTATTTCTGCTGTTAATGATCCCAAGAAATTATTTTCCTTTTGCTCGATTCTTCAATTTCATCTAATTTTAATGAAAAGATAGAGATAAGCCATAAAAAAATTTTCATTTCGTCCTACAGTGCTACCTTTCAACCAATATTTTCAGTCGGTTTATTAAAGCTAAACTAAAATTTTGAAACAATGCTTCTACTCACCTCAGCAACACCAGTATACTGGCGCAAAAGAAGACTGAACATCTTTCGGATCAACTCGTTACTTTCTATCACTGAAGACGTTGCCCAAGACTTCAGCATTGTGCAAATCATAAGCCTAAATTTACTAACTAAACGATCAAAGCAACGCTACAATCGTTATTACGTACAATCTTGAGCGTGAATATCGTCATATCGTTAGAACAGTTGCAACTGAAAATTAATATTTTCGCGAACCTAAAACTTTCTGTTCCATTATGATTCATGCTTTTATCCTCGCCAGTGAATGGTGGTGGTACCCGAATAACAAGCTGAGCTAACTGATCCACCCATGAATTGGCTTCTTCCAGAATCACCAACTCTGAGAGCTTATTACGCTCTTCACTCTTAACGCATCCTACTCTGCCCACTAACAGTGAACAAAATTGTCTAAAATAGAATAACATTAGCAAGAATTGGAAATAGATTTATCCAAAGATGAAACTAAACAAAAACACATTCTTGTTCTTGACCATTCTATAAACTTGGATTATTATTAAGGATGATTGTAATGCTGATTTTCTTTTTTTTTTTTAAACGGTACGGGCCGGGTTTTAACTCTGAATATTAGTTAAAGCATTTTTGTCAAAAACACAGATAATCTTACATTCTACAATAATTCTATGTCTTTGTTGTCTCTTTATAGGTGTGCACAAACCTTAATTGTTGCTGTAATGTCTCATTCATTGGACATTGGTCGTATTCCGTTTCATCATCCAACATTATGCCTATACTATCGTCCGGTACCGCTTTGCATTTCATTAATCGAAACATCTATTCAAGGAAAAGATAGTAATATCAGAATATTATTAGAAGTTAAAAGAATTTTTGGGTAATAAAATGAAATTTAAAAACAAAAATGCAAATTAATCATTGGCAGGATTTTATTTCATAATTAGAAATGAGATTCCGTTTCTAACATATATTAGCCATACTTGCTCTCGAGGTGGACATCGAAATTCTTTCGTACGCCTGGCTGCTTCAGCTGGTGTCATATTTGTCTGTTTGATCGACATATATCTTCAAAGTCCATAAATTTAGAAAATCCATTTAACTTATAAAAAGTTACTTAACTAAATCAATTTGTTTAAAAGGAGTAATTTCAAAAATTATTCTAAACTTTTGCAACAAAACAATAAACCTGGAAAACTGATCTTGCTGTAAATCATTGACAAATCCAGCAGCGAAAGAAACCAACGATTCAACCCGATGCCTCAGTTGGATGTTGCAGATATTTTCAAGGATAATCGTAAGCTGAATTTTCACACCCTCCGCCAACTCAATTTCTGTCAAACCTTTTTGTTTCAAACCTGAACAAAAAGGAAAGCAAAGCTATCGTTCAGAGTTATTTAGAAAAACAAAGTTTTAAAAAGTTCATAAGTTCACCGTCTGCATTTTGATTTTTTGATTTCAACATAATTTCCATTTTTTTTACTGAGATCCAAAACTTCTTCTTGATATTTAAATAATTGAAATTTGATTTGAAAGAACACGGACTACAAGATTTTCGTAGGATTTCCGATTAAATATTCCATTAAATCAGAAATAAATATGTCATAATTTCTTCTCCCAAATCTAATTTTTTGACTTGCTATTTATTTCAAATCAAACCTGGAACATAATTTTCATCAAAGGCAATAGGATGAATTAATTTCATAACATCTTTCAGATCATCGTCATCAAATATTCCGATTACTAACAGAGCATTAAACAATTTGAAAAGTGGTCTGAAATATTAAAGTATTTATTTTGAATTTAAATTGCATGCAGAGCATTTTATTTCATCTCTATATCATCTATTTCTTTTTTCAATAAATAAAATGAAATGAAGCTTTTCCTTTCTTCGAACTCAAACTTTTAATTTCTAACTGTTGTGATAATAAATTATCTTTCTGAATAATCATTTGTACCCTAACTGCTATTCATTGTAGTCATGCTGTCCCTTTTTCATAGAAAAAAGTTTGACATTCCTGAAACTTACTCAAAATGATTTAAACAGTTTCCACCAATTAAATCCCTGCAACTGATAACAGCATGTTCGGTTGCGCTACTTAACGCTGACATAACATGAGCCTTCAAAGCAACGAAGTTGAACGCAGGCGGTAAAAGCTTTGATTCCGCGTCCATTCCGAAACTAAAGGCCAAAAATAATTTATGCAAATTATATTCAATAAATTAAGCAACGATACTGCAAATTTCCGTTACTGTTAAAACCTCGCATCATATGAAATAATGGAAAACTCAGAAGACAGTTACATCGACAATGTCAAATGAATGCAATGTATCGCCAATACAAAATCGAATTGAAACAGACTTTGACAATTATTTTTAAAAATGTTAAGTCTCCTCCGTTTTTATCCAATCGTTAACTTGGATTTCGGAACTATGACGAAACTATCACGAAAAATTATTCATTTCTTGTAGAAAGAGATTATTAATCTTCTCGGAAAGAACCATCCTAAAGATACATCAGTTTCGAGTTCTATACAAAATTTCTGCCTATAAAATTTCTTGTTTGTTTATCAAGTTGCTTGACGATTCAGTGCAATCGTTTATCGTGCTATTATGCAACGTACCATAAATTCATTAACCACATTTTTCAATTGATTTACTTCATAGCGCAACAGTAATTAGAAGTATCTCACTTGTCTTTCTCGAAGTTTAAAAGAATATATCGCCGTGTTTTCGATCTTAACTTCCCGTAACTATTCCTAAATGATCTGATAAAGTACTTAAACTTGATTTTATAACTCAATATTAATTATATGCAACTTACTTGCTGCGCACTTCACTGCATACTATTACTGGTCGAATGGAGATTGTCGGTCCGAGAATTTGGGGAAAACGGTCCTCAATCTCTGGATGAAAGACATTTTTGATTTCGTGATTTTGCTTTAATGGAATAACATATTCATGGGTAGTAGACTGACGTGCATTAACATATGTTCGTAAGTGAACGGCTATAAGGAAATCGTGGAATCCTTGCCGAAGAGGTCCCGAAAGATCTAAAAGTGCAGTTTGGAATTTTCACAGTTTGTACTATTGCTACTGTCATAAAATCCGGAAAAATTGGAAAATTTGTGGTATGAACTGACAAGAGAAATTTCAGAATTTTGATTCCTTCTCCGAAAAATGCTGAATGATAGGACTAAAGTAAACTGGAGGGTTAATAATGATCGTGGTAGGATCTCGGATGCAGATCGATCTGGAATCTTCTTTAAAGTTTCATACGTTTGAAAATGCTTCAAAATTTACAATGACTCTTCACTGCATACAGAATCTGATCTTCGTCAACATGTGAGCATAAAATATGCGCTACTTTCTGGTTTCCATGCGCTGCTAATTTACAATATAGGTTGAGAGTTTGTCGATGGAATGTCAACAAATCATTATGCTCAATCATTTCCAGAATGTCATAACTAGTGTCCTTTTCCGGTATGTAAATGGACATTATGCGCACTGGATCGTCACACAGAACAGACCAACCTAGAATGTGCAGAAGGTTTTAGTCATGAAAAATTGTATGTCCGTCTTGAGGAGCTCTATACCTTCTAATGCGATTAAAGTTTGGAAATTAGTTGCACAGTATTTGATAAGCTAAATCTGGTTTCTAAAGATTTTTCGAATCTGCTCGACTACTTTACAGCATCGCATAGTTTAATCATTTATAAAAAAGAAAAAAAAAAAAAAAACAATATTCAGATGCTCTTACTGGTGTTCGCATGAAATTATCCGTTATCGCAATTATATTCATAAGATTTTAGTTTCTTTTATTTCCACAATTACATTTAGAGATTAGGCTGATAAAAATACCAAAAATCAAAATTTACCTCTAAAATCAGAAAGTTTAAGAGCTGTTGTTCGTAAACATTCATTAGGTACTCGAGCCCAGTGAACGGGATTTAATTTCTCAACCGTTAGTCGTGGTGGACAAAATGGTAACAAACTTTTGTGTGAGGATTTGAACATTGCCGATGATAACGGGAAAGTGTACTGGAATTGATGTACGTTTAAATAATATTTACACGCTGTTCCCAGTATTTAAATACTTTAGAAAATCCTCAGGAGGCAAGAAAAAATTACATCTACTATAAAACTAATAATTATTGCAATTTAAAAGGCTAAAAAAGTCCCCTGAAACAAAAGAATTATTCCTTTTCGTTGATCGTTTTTTCAATTTTCCTTATAAATCATCTTTTACAAACTATTTTTTAAGAATTACAACTTGTGCAATTTCATCAAGCTCCAAAGAAACTACATCTGAATCTTGGTTGAAGAAGCATTTTTGAATTCATAAGAAAAAAGCATACCTTTATTCGTCCAAGTTCGAATTGCAAAACTTCGGCGCTTGTAGGTGCTACAAATGCAGCAGGATAGAGAATAGCACCAGGTTCGAGCTGTGGTATGAAAAATAAATTGTTTAGTTACAATAGTTCAGTTCTACTTTTAGTATTTTAGTCATCTAACATTCGGGTTTGAATTTAAAAAATGTTTCACAGGATTTTACACTGAAAAACTGTTACAAATAATACAAAAATTGCAACAATAATAGTCGCCAAAATGATAAAAATTTACCTTAAATCGAAAACCAGTGTCTTGTTTTGAAGCCAAAAATGATAATTCTCCAACAGATGTATCAATGATACAACCGATCAACAGGCCGGATACTTTAGTATTCCCTGGTTCTGGCACTGATTGTAGCAACTCTGCGGCGTTCACCACATAACAGTTCCGATATTCTAAGCTGCAAAATTATTTTGTTACCTGGATTACTTTGGAATGCTTATATCTAGGTAACAGTGATCATTAAAAGAGTGCTTAAGATAACTGATCTGAATTGCTTGCAAACATTAGGGTTTACACTTATACGATTATAAACATCGCTCCAAATAAGCTATCAATAATTAAATTCCGGCACGAATTTTGGACTGAAGTCTAAATCCATAATGTATCCATCTCAACATAAGATTGAAGACTAAAACATTAGCTATCAACAAATTTATTTCCGTTTGCAGTTCCACTTTCAAAGTATTTCGAGGCTTTAAAAATGTTATTTACCTCTCTCCTTCATTAACATTTTCACTCGTTCCCTGGTATTTGCAACGCCGAATAGCTTCTCCAGTGATAAAACGCTCAGCATAAAAATGATACTTTGGTGTTACCCAGCCAACCCAAACATTTGCAGGATCTTGTCCTGGGAAAATTCGAATTGCGTAGTAAAATTCATCGATCTGAATATGAGAATGAGAAATATAAAGATGCCTTCTATCTGTAGTACAAATATCCTAACATAATAGAGCACTTATAAGTTAATGTATAGGAAAGTATCGTTAATGTTGCTATTTTTAAGATAAAATTAACCTTATCACCGAGTTCAATCATAGTCCTCACATCATCGCTTGGAACATTTCCGTCTATAATAACACTTTGTTCAAGAGCTGCAATCGATGGTCTCCGATGCTCCAGAAATTTTTCGTTCTTTTTTTTCCACTTATCTGACCCCATCAAACCGCGTCGGGACCGTCCAGGACCTGATTGAGGCATATCTTAAATGAAATCATTTCAAAAATTTCGATGTTGTTTTATGAATTTAATGAGATTCATGCTTTTTCTCATATCTTTTTGAAGTTGAAATAAGTAATTGCTTTATTGCTATGAAAATATTTTTAAAGAAAAATATTTCATATTTCATCTTAGGTCTGTAGGAGAAGTAGAAAGAGAGAATATGAAAAACAATATCATTCATAAAAAGTGATCAATATCATCACCGTTCTGAAAGTTCAATATTCAATACAAATTTTCAAGTGTTAATTGGCAATCGATTATTAATACCCTGGTCATCTTTTGACATGGAAGGCGGTATATTTTCTGCAGAAATAGTGTCCACACTTACAATATGTCCATCTACCAGCATGCCTGTGGTGCGTTTATTTTCGCTAGACATTCCTTCTCTGTAAAAGTTTGCTTTCATTCATTAAATGAATATATCACTAGAATTGGGAAGATAGTGTAGTAGAAAATTCCTTTACAATAGTATAGGTATCTTCTCACCTTCGTCTTTTGCATTGGAATTAATGTTGACAGCGATGGATTTGCAACATGTAACACGCAACATCCGTGCGATAAAATCTATTTTTATTTGATATGGTATTTAATAGCTGTTTTGTGTTTTAAATGTTGTGTGTTTTCGTTTTTTGAGAAGATAAATCGGTCGATAATTCACTCATCATATATCTTTCCATTATATCTTGCATATAATACTATAGCATATAAAATGACGGATGCACGTGTTGGATGACTAATTAATGCTTCAAATTAGTAAGCATCTTACTTTTTCCTTTGATGGAATCTCGCCATCAAACCGCCTCGTTTGTGTTTTCCGTCTCGTTGCTCACCAGTACTTGATAATTCAAGCATACTTCCAGACATTCTACAAAAGATTCGAAAACAATGATCGAAAAGGAGAATGAAAGAGAATATCTGAGGAAAAATATAAAATGATTTCCTTTGTTAAATCTTGGCCTATTAACACACATTTGCTGCGATATCAAAATCATATCAACTGTAGTCAGTAGTACAAAGTTCCTAGACTGCATTATTGCATCTAGAAAAGTGAAATTGCACAGAGAAGTACTTTCGGAATGTTACTAAAACACCTTATAATTTATTTCATAGAAGATCACATTGTGTCACATGGTTTGTTATTTCGTAAAGTTTGTGAAGAAAGCAAAAGAAAGCACAGGCAACAATCATCACTACAAAAAATAAATAATATCAATAAAAAAATTAAAAGTGAAGAAGTAACTACAAAAAAAAAATTACAAACAAATTCATTTGATCTGATTCGAATTCGATATGCACCTTAGTAAGACTTTCAGAAAAAAGTGCTTATCATGAATTGAAAGTGATAACATTTGTAACTTTTTTGGATAGACGGTGGTATATATTCATAGCGACGAGATAGTTTTTTACTGTGCAGCTAGAGTTAGGCAGTTCATGAATGCCCCATAACTAGTAACGCCATTATTGAACAAGTTCTGATGTGTTTTGTAATGAGATACCAAAAGTATCGTGAGATTCGGATTCATCAATTTTTATAGGCAGAAAATATTTTCAGATTTGAAGTCATTCCAAGAAATTTCTATTGATCTCACATTTAAGTATAAAATATCAGAAGATACTGCATAAACACACAAAGTTGCTTTCTCGTTTTTCAACCTAATTAATTCTTACTTACCTGTCCAATTGTCGCTTGTATTTTCAACTTTTAATATCTAACATTTGTTAGATTGAAAGAAATATCTCAAGATCTGTTAAAAAATAAACTATTATTCTTTAACTTTGCGATCATATTTCTGATTTTCAAGAATAAGTTAAAAATGCTAACACATGATTGTCTGAGAACGCTAAATTTTAATATTACTTCATCATGAAATAAAGTCATGCTATTAATTCCATGATATATAAATATTAACATTTGGGTGCATGGCTCGAGTTAATTCAGAAGTTGAGGTGGCAGTCTTAGCCTAAATTTTTTAGTTAAATTCAAATTAAAGTTTAAAAAGTTGAGGATTTCTAAAGGTTTGATGCCAACAATTACGTTGCTGCTTTCTTTTTCAAATCGTTTTTCTTTAATTTTCCCTTTATTTATGAACAATTCAAATTTCTGAAAAAAAAAAGCAAGCTTAGCATTAAACAATACCTTATGGTAGATGTTTCTGCAAGATGATGGTCACCATCAAACGATATTGGTTTTGAGCGTGCCGAACTTTCATCTTCTTCTGCACTGTGTTTGAAAGCTGACAGTAACGATCGTCCAAGTGATTTCTAAATGATTATATTCTGGGTTATAACTATTTTATAATCTACACTGCGCATAACAGCACATTCAACTCCTATGACAGTAATATTCTTTGCAATAATAACTATTGATTGCATTATACATTAATTTAACATATATCTAAGGAATCCAACAAAAAGAGATGGTTAAGTTTGATTTCATAGTGTCTCAATCTTCTGAGGAAGATAGCTTTAAGGCAATTTCATTAAAAATTCTGTTTGATTAGAACAACGAAAAGAATACGGTGAGGACGTTCTCTTCCAGAAAACAACTATCAGAATTCATCCAACCAACAGACCAACAGTTTATTGCATTTTCCAGCTACATAAGAGATTCAGTACTTAATCATAGATCACTAATCAATTATATAATTTGGTGCATCACTTTATCTCAGGAATAATATCTAATCCAACGAGCATAACATACATCTATCAGACTGAGATATCATAGATGACATGACCAGATGATAAGACTGAGAGAAACAATATGATATAAGTTATGCATGGAACAGATGTAGGAACTTGCAGACAAATCACAATACGCAGGTGCTATAGTTGAAATACTTGCCTTGTTTACTTTAGTGTCGTCACCAAATTCTTTGGGGATAGCTGGATGTCTGATCGTAGGTACAGGTTGTGCTTCTTCAGCCAATTGTTTTTCAATCTCATGCAGAGAACGCATTATTGACTCCTTATCCCTAAAATTAAATTAAACGATTTAAATCAGATTTTGTCTATCGACATACTAGCCCTTGAAACCATTAACCTTTTATATTCATTTCATCAAATCCAATATTTTTCTTTCCTATAATTCATAAATTTTAATCAATTTAAGGCTTACTTTGTAGGCTGAAGTTTCTCGTTACATTTCACAGGTAGAGACAATCGAATATACTCCATTTTAGCCTTTTCCTGAGCTGTCATATCACCCGTATCAATCTTAAATATTTCGTGGTTATTGTTGTAGCATTTCAAATATCTTGCGTTCTGTGATAGCAACTTTATATTAAGAAAGCTTCTTCAATAGAAATTTGTCTTTTTAAAACTATCATCTTTCGCTGGTCTTTCTCTGTTGCGTGAGTTCAATCAAAGGATATTGCCGGTTCAGTCTTTCCTCTTATTACTAATGTCCAGTTTCTCAATTATGAAATTATCATTTAATTTATGTAATGATGCGTGGGATGTTTTTAAATTAGAAAATATGCGATTTTTCTAATTTATTTTCCAATTTCAAAACATCAGAAAATATGCGAGAAGAATGTCCTATCAATTTCATTCATTATTAAATCATGAGAATAAGTAGTTCTTTGAAGGATGCAAGCAAGGGAGGATCTCTGGAGAAGATGTTCGCTAGCACGTTTCAGAACCATATTACTATCTTCAACTATACTGATTGAGCTTACTGATGATGATCTACAAAATATTAATAGCAAAGAAGGCTTTATATAGTTAACATTAAGATTTCCATATTATTTTCAGTGAAATCTGCTCAAATTATACTCAGTTTTACAGTGCTATTAGAAACAGAACATTTAACAGCCGATGAAACCTCTTTCTGCGTAATCTTCAAACATGGAGGATTGTTTCCGGTTGCCGGTATTCGTGAAACTTCTATTGTTGAATTTAATCCAATATCTTCAAATTGAGGTAATCTTTTAGCGTACCACATTGGCATTTGGCGATACATGTTGCTAAATTTTTAATTATTTTAAATTTAGAATAATAATAAATACTTTGAGAAAAAATTGAATTACAAAAATTTTAAAGAGAACTAAAACGGTATTAAAAACAAATATTTTTGCTTTTCTAAGGTCTTTAGAGAAAAGCAGTAGTTTAGGTACTACAAATAATTCCTGAATCTTTCTAAGAGATGATTTTATAAAGAAAAACATTTTTTTCAGATAGAAAGAAATAAAATATGCGTAACTTACACACAAAATGGCTCATATCCCTCTTGTAGACCGCATGTGGTGAAATATTTCAAGCTATTTGAGTCCTGGCCAAAATTCAATTTTGCTCTCTGTCCTGCACTAAATGTCATTGCTGGCACAAATCCATCTGTTACAAGAACATTGTCGAAGGCCATTTCTGATCCGGAAGGATCCTGCAATGAAGATAACTGAAGAAATGTAATCTCATTTTTAATTTTTGTCAAGAAGACTGATTTAATTTTAATACAGTTAACATCAAGTACTCTAAATAAAATATATTGTACGCCATTTATGGAAGAAAATCAATTTCTGGAATCGTTTTAGATTTTACCAACAGCAGTTCGCCATTCAATGAAAATGATATTGTATGATCGCTGAGATCAAGAAACGCTCCTACGATATCGCCAATTTTCCATTCTCTTCCATATGTACCAGCTCCCTGATGCCATTTGCGGGCTAAATATCTGGAATCAAACTTCAATAAAGTTAAGAACTATTTTTTTTTATTAATAAGACAAACAATAGAAACTAGAAGTGATATTTAATAAAATTAAAAAGACTCAGTCTGAAGCGTAATGGGTTTCATTATTTAGAGTTATACAAGAACAAAAAGAAAAAATAAATAAAAAATAATAAATTACCCATCAAATCCATATGACCTATCATCCGTTCCAATATCAACCGTTGACTGTGCACTTATATCCATCCAGCCAACTTTCATAAATCCCGATGTGAGCACTTCAAATTCAAAGTACCATTTCCCGCTGGAAACCGCATACAGTGCTTCGGCACGATAAGTGCGCGAAAATGCTTTTGTCACTTTCAATTCCTTTTCCGCACCTGAACCATAATTAACATTTGAATATAAAAATTGAGACCTAATTTTTGATCTCTGATTGCTAGTTTTCATGGAGAATTTCGGAAATTAAAAGCATTATTTTCTTTAAATATATGCCATTCCTAACTTGTCTATTCTAAAGATTGAATGAAGTCAGTAGATACCTTCATCGTGTTCTAAAACAGGCGATTCCAAAAAAATTCCGAACAATTGCAGGGTCTTGATAAATTCTGTAGCTGATTCTCTGTTAGCTTCTTTGATTCGCTGATCGACTACTTCGTATGGTACCAAATGTGGACTTCGTTTTTGGCTTATATTCACAAACTGCAGCAGTAAATGTTTCTGGAGAAATAATGGAAATTCGAGAATCTAGTAGAAGATGCAGGAGTATGGATCTGCTACATTTACTTGTAGAATTGTAGGATGGAAAAAGTTGAAATAATTTCCTAGAAGGAATAAACCGTATCATTTGTTCAAAGACCACTATATCAAGAATAAGACGACAAATGTACCTACCTCATTAAGGCCAAAAGTCCATCCACGACGAATCTTTTCTCTTGCCCAAACATTATGAGTATTTTTGGCCAATGCATCAATTAATGAAAACATATTATCATCAAGAACAATTTCATGACAATCCAAAGGTTGTGGTTTAAATCCATTGCTTTGTTGATAGCTAAATACCAGTATACAAGATCATATTACCATATAAAGGACTTCATGCAACCTAACATAGCACCCTAAAAAAAAGATTGCCGAAGTATGCTTATATCCTCAGAATAATGTGATCTTACTTCCGCAGTTTCTCTCTTAACATTTCAAAAAAACTCTTACTTCTGAGGGAGACGTACAGGTCGTAAGCGAACTGGAGGTTCATCTAAGATCATATGATATCGTAAAGCTTCAATTGTTCTGAAAATGAATCAATCGACCAGTGTTAGAACATTAGTAACATGAGTGGTTCTATTCTGTCAGTTTCGATGATGGCATCCCCTTTCAGCAATAACTTATAATTTTATTTGTCTTAATTTTTCTCTAACACTTATAAGCTTCTAAATATTAGATCATATTCATAGTGAGATAAAAGGAAATGGTATTACTTCATAGTGTCAATAGCAAGATTGATGTTATAAGCTTTCTCGTTCGGTGGTAGTTGTTGGAACGATGTCAGGCATGGATGACGCCGAGTTTTCTCATCCCTTACCTGTAATGAAACTTTTAAGAAAATAGCACTGAAAGAGCCACAAAATCAAAACTTAACTTTACTTATTCATAATAAATTCTAATATTAATCGACTGTTTTCACATCTTTTAAAATTTCCGAAATTTTCTTAAAAAATCAAAATAATACAATCCAGGAAACTCACAGTCCTTTCTTCGTCTTATGAAAAATGGCGCAGTAGATTTACGTATATACGCTGTTTTTGGATGTGTAAAAAACTGACATACCTCTCCATAACTCCAGCCAAGTTCAATTTTTCGCATTGCCCATAATTCATGCAAATTTTCCGCCATTTTTTCGTGTATTTCCATTGCAAAGTGAGGTAGTACAACGGCCGAGATGTCAACCAATTTTGGTACAAATGGTTCCGTGTTTTGACGTAAGATGCTAGGACCTGTATACACATTCTTCGCAATATCACCGAAAGAAACGCATTCTCCAATTTCCAACTTATTTGCTGCTGCCTCAATTAGGGCACTGAAGCCCGGGGGCGGTCCAAAGCGCAAACGTCCTTCTATACCACCGAACATGAAGCGACAACTGAAATGTGACTTCTTGTATTTCCGAGGTAATGAACAAGACATCTTCTCACAATTACACGATTAAATCATTGCAAAAGTCCTACATAACTTTCTTAAAGCAAATAATGATTTTAAATGAGTTTATGAAATAACTATTGATTCAGTTCTTCCTTTCATTGAATATGAAATATGTTTGCAAAGTTCAATACCTGACTTTGGCAGAAAGGGACATAACCGGAAAGAAAAATCCATCAATATTGAAATTTTTAAACATCCCAGCAGTTGATTGTCCATTGACTGTGAAGCTTATTTCTGGTATATTCAGATCAAGCAAACAACCAACAACATCTCCTTTTTGCAGTGTTCGAGTCCAAATAACGTGTTTTTTAGTTGCTAAATATAATTAAATTTTGTTGTTAAATATAAATAAATTTATAGCTAGTATACTCCAACAACCAAAAAAAAATTTCATACTTTGACGATTTGAATTTGAAGAAAAAAAAAAAATCTACCGCAATAAATACAACGACCATCGAATCCATATGAATAATAATCATCACCAACACCAATACAGCCCCATCTAAACGAAAATTAGCGAGAATTGTATGCTTCTATGTTATTTAAATATTGAAATCTTTCAAATATAGTACAGACTGACAGGTGACCGAATAAGTTTTGAAATAACACAAATATTAGTTTTCTGAAATCGATTGAAAGAAGTTTGAAAGAATGATAGTAACCAAAAGATATTTTCAGGGACTAGCTTACTTATTTATCAATAATAATAACTTACCCATCACCAGAGCCAGGAAACGGCTTATAGCCCATGCTATTTGCCCATCCAATCCGAAGGTATGGTTCTGTCTTCGTCATCCGCTCAATATGTTCAACTTCAGCTTCATAATACCATCGTCGAAATTGTGAACTTCCCTCAACAACACCAACTAAGATATTAGGTGTCATACTGCAAATAAAATAATTAGTCTCATTAACTAAAATTACGCCTTTTTTCCAATAAATTTAGAAAATGATGAAAATAAAATGTTAATACTTAATTACCCGAAAAGAGGTAAAATAGAGGTAAGAAAATAGATTACTTACCTTATCTTCTGCAAGTTCATTCTGGTATTAAAAAAAATAGCCTTTAAATGAATGCTTATGGGCTGATTCATTCCTATATACATCTCTTTTTGCAGAAGATATGGAAAGTTTTATTGACATTATCAATATTCTATTCCATGAATTATAATAATTCATCGAAACTTGAATGTTGAATGTCTAAAGTCCCTTCAGTTCTTCAGAGAGATTCCGCTATTCAAAAACGTGGGACTTTGTACTGATGCTTTTAATTCCAGTTATTATATTATAATTTTTACGTGAGCTAAACTTCAAAAATGATTGCATCAAACTTTATCACTTCCGTTAAAGAGCTGTGGGCAATAGATATGTATTTAAAAATCACCAACTTTCGGGAAATGGTGGAAATTTTGTATGAATGAATCGCCGTACCTGCTTACATGATCCCTCATTTTCGTTTGCAATAACAGATCTTTTCCAGGCAATAAATACTGAGTAATTGTATTCTGACTGCTTCGTACTGCCATCCCATTGCCTTCGCAGAGTGATGATAAGACATCAAGTACCTAAAATATTCACATTATTTATTAGTCATTGATATGCAAACATATTCAATGCTCACTTCAATTGAAGAAACAAGAAAATCTGCAAAAAAACTATTATCATAATATCTTAGGTTTTTTCTAAGTAATAAAGAAAGCATGACCTTAGGATCCCTTCCGACTTTCTCCAAAAGTGATATCACCGATTTGATATGACTTTCATTAATCATATTCAGCGCTTCTGGTGATTCAGTCAACACGCAGTATAGTACATCTAGTATACCTGAAGGCTATTGTTTTTTAAAAGCTTAATTTGAGCTTCTGCTTCAAACTTTTTATTTTCTACTGCTTTGAACCTTCTGCTGATTGTGGATTTGATAGTCGTCCAAATAACCACTGCAGTCGCTGAGCTGATGCAAATTGTGCGCAGTTGTAATGATTCCCCTTGATCATTGCAGCAACAAGGAGGTACAAATAAGTAGAGATTTCTTCCCACATCATCTAAATTGAATTGAACATTTAACTCTATCTCGAAACTAAATATCAAAAGTGCAAATCAACTCTTATTATTTGACAATCAGCTGATGAATAACCTGACCGCTTAACTTAGTTCATCCTATCAACAGCTTTATATTTTTATAAATATCCCTGCTGAAACAACTAAAAGTCAACATTTTCATCTAAATTTTTGTCATTGCATTGGAATCAAAAAATAACATTATCTCGACCTGTGTATCCTCATTAAGAAGTCCAGCAAAATCACGCACTGCTTCCATTTGTGAAAATTTATCAATAGTATCTAGAATCATATTCAAGACACCTTCTTCTTGAAAGAGATCTTGGCGACTCCTCAAAGCACGTAAACGATTTTGACTAGCTTCAAAATCTGAAATGAATTATAAATTGTCAATGTGTCAATAATGAAAGTCGACATGAATACTGCAAATTCATTAAAGATTAACCATCTTCATCTGGCTGTGCAAAATAATCGATCAGATCCTCCATGAGCTTCAGCACTTCGCTTAAATCGACACGATTCCAATCCTGTGCTTGTTTTCCTTCTCGTTGCAATGCTTCGATACCCCTAAGACATGACATAGTTTAAAGTTGTATGTAATATTAGCAGTTATCACAAAAAAAAAAACCGTCATAACCAAAGTACCTCAAGAATCGATTGAGTACCGATGAACATTTTCGTATGACACGAGCCGATTTTGATTCTTCTTCAAGTGCCATGAAAAATGTGAAGCAATCGTCCATGTGACCGTCTTTTAGTGCTACGGCTTTCTTTTCTTCTACTTTTCCAAGACCCTTTTTCGTTGTTTCCGATGTCTAAATAAGGTAAAATTGAATGACAATAAAAATAGTATACGCTTCTACATTTCAAAGAATTTATTAAGAAATTTCAAATGAAACTTCTCGAAGACACGTTTTTACTAGTGTTAGACGTATATGGTATATGGTTTTTTCAGTCATTTTATATTACCTGGATTTCAAAGTTAAACAATCTTGCTAAATTTTCTAGAAAAAGTTTCAGCTGAAGAATGCCATTTTATCATTTGAAGATACCTGATAAGAAAGCCATAACTCCGTTTTGATGTGCTGAATAAAAGCATTTGTTTCACCGTATCGAATTGTTGCAACACCCATTCCTTCTTCTTTTTCTTCCAACAGCTGTTTCTTTAAGTCCTAAATGCTTCTCAATTACAAGCTGTTAGATCTTGTCTAAACTTGACTAGATAATTCAAACATCTCTTGCCACAAATATTTATTAGTGATAACATTAATGCTTTACTTTAGTTTGATACATGACGAAAGCAGTTGTATCGAATTCTGCTTTATCCTTGTCGTACAGTTGAATTACATTTTCCATAACACCCAAATACCTAAAAAGGATATGGTACTCTCTCTTGCTGTAATACGCTTCTAACATTTGAAATTAAGAATGGAATTTAGATCAAACTATGCGGCATTTTATCTAGCTCAATGTTATTTTCTTTAAAAGTTGAAAATCATATCTTCCGGAAGTAATATGTCTTATCCGGAACGGTTGTTCCCAACCAACCAGTGCTCCATGCCATTTAATTCGGATTAATTCGATGCGCCAAAGTGATCTGGCTTGTGACACCGCAGCTCCACCTTCGTAAATTGCCATACTAAAGTGAAAAATTGCAGTCCGTAGTGCAATATTAACTAATTTTACTGAATGTTGCAAAATTATTAGTGATATTAGTAAGATTTAAACATTTACTTTTGCTGCGGATGCTCGCTCCAATTTTCAGGTATCGTCAAAACTTCATCGTTGCCATGAAAAAATCGTAAGACATCATTCCCAAAGAGTGCTCCTGAAGTAACAAGTTAAATTAAAAAAATTTTTGTCCTCTTTAAATGGAAATTTATTCCTAAAAAGTTCATTGGAAATTTATAAGAAGCTTTAGAGAACTGAATGGAAACAAACCCATATTTCGTATTCGTACGCTTCCTGAACTCACAGAAGTGATATTCCAAAGTGTTTGATGAAATGATGCAATAACCATGAATCCTTTGCTATGTGTCATGTGCTGCAAATCAGTAATGCGATCCCTTTGGATCAAACATCTAAGAAGATTTTATTGAGTTGCCAGTGTTTTAGGCATGTATTTCAAATATTTCTGCTCAACGAGATGTCGTGAAACTCAAAATAAGTCTCGCGAATGTCCAAATAATTTACAAATATATCAGGTGACACAGTATATTATCGTTTCCAAAGAGTTTCATTCGGGCTAGTATCATTTCTTTTTTAACTTGCATACATTCAATTACTATTTAGAAACTTATGCCACAATTAATTACTATTTAGAAACTTATAGGAGCGAAACTGTCTTAGAGATTCGAAGAAAGCTTTTACGTTGACAGTGTTATATTACCCAGTTAAGGGAATTGAGGAAGCACCCAAACTTTATAAAGAAACCAAACGTATCTTTACATGAAATTCCCAAAGTAATAATGGCTATTATTCTCTCGGTTTTTATTCTAAAACTATCTCATCGAATTTCATCTTAATGCTTCCTTTTAATCGGTTTCAATCTCTGCAACTGTTCGGCTTATTCGTCATTTGATGTAGTACTTTCAACAAACAAACCAGATATCGTTCGGTCGCAACAGAAACTAAAATGACATCATCACCCACACGAACTTTTTCCCCTTCTGATCGTTGTTTAGAAGCAGGATGAATCGTCCACCAGCACGCTTCACCTAAGCAGTACTAAATCATATTTTCCTTGGTATTATTTGAAAGACAGGCTGTTTCCTGAAAGGTTGTCTTACCAATAATTCTATGCCTTCAATTTCTTACCTTCATTATTTTCTTGTACGCCAACGTCAAACGCCAACTTGTCGTTCGATGAGCATGATGACAGGCAAGCCAGATACTGTAACGGCAATTGGAAAATTTTTAGAACATATCATTTTAATCACTACTAATCTTTCTTCTCTCTTCAAAAATTCAAATGATTATGCATAGGAAAAGTTGTTGACTAATCCATTTAATGTAATTTCTATAATGTGACCAAGTATTATATCAAATTTGTTGTAAGACACTACGAATAATATTGCTTATGGAATCTGTTTTTGTAGTTTTTGGAATTCGGCTAATTTAGATTAGTCCAATTAGCATAAGTATGTTTCAGATAAAATTAGGTTAGAGAATAACTTACCGCCAAACCATTTGAATTCTAATAAGAAGATAAATATTTTTGATGTAAAGTCATTTTTAAAGTCAATTGCAATAAATTAATTATAAAGAAAACAAATTCTGAGTTTCAGGTGGTATTGGAAAACATTAGCGATTTATCTACAAGTAAGAAAAAAATTATCAAATATAAATACCAAAATGTAAAACGCGATTTTGCATTTATTGTAAATAAGGATATGACATATTGGATATATTGTAAAACAATAGACCGAATGAGATATCTACAGTAAACATTTTAATTACTTCCTGCCCTTCAATACATACTTTAAAAGAATTGGTACTACAGTTAGCTTGTTGCGTAGAAATTCTGGAAGTTTTAAGACGTAGCTAAAGTTTATTTAGTCTAATTAGAGATTAATATCGTTTTTTAGTGATGAGGGTTCCATCTACTATTATCTATGAATCATAATTAATGTCAAATCAAGTTCAAATTATTTCAAAAAGGAAAGACTTTACGATGGACTGATAATTAATTAGCAATGAATTTTATATATTAAACCAACCATTTCACTTTGTACATGTTTGAGTTGTACTGCATGGCCATATAACAAAGTTTTGTGACCTCCACCACTACCTGCTCCTCTCTGAAATAGATTTTAATTCATCGATAAGAAAAGAAACATAGGACAAAATTTTTCTCAGATACAATCTCAGTACCATTGAAAATTTCATTCAAAGCAAAAGCTTTTATGTTTATTACTAGACAAGTTACCTTAAATTTACATAATGACTAAATAGTGATTAAACATGGGAATTAAAAAACAAAAAACAAAATCTGATATAAGCAACAGTTTACCAGTTCTTTATCATTACTCATCATTTCCTGAAGCGCTCGTACCGATAACGCATTATCGATATACAGCATGCACATAGATATATCTGCTGGAAGATCCTAAATTATCGATTTAAAAACACATGAAATATTTTATTGGAAAATTTTTTGTTTATTAAAATAACATTTCAAAAGTTATATTTTCAATTCTAAAGGTCTCTCATAAAAAAATACCCTATCCGAAACGTTTTCCAATGAACACATCCGATTGCCGAAGCCTTCGGTGCAGAGACAAACTCTTTCGGAACCGAGAACACCTTCACGACTAGCTGATGCCATACATGTCATTGCAACGATATCTCCCTGTAAATTCACGTAGACGCAGATTTCTTATTAGCAATTCATTAACGAAGAAATATTAATTAATAGAAAAACTGCAAACTATTAAAATTTCATTCACTTTTCAACAAGTACCCAGAAATAATACCGTCCGCAAAAACGAGATGTCATCCTGTTCTCCATCACCTGTTCCTTCTTTATCTGTCATTTTCGTCCCTCTTTATTAACTCGCATTAAACTAAATCTGAAAAACAAGATGTAATTACAGAAAATATCACAATAAAAACTATCAAAAATATTTTGATGTAATATGTGGTACCCGAAATTAAATCAGAACGAAGAAAGAAATTTTTAAAGGAATTTGCAGGACGAACTTGTCGGTAACATTTAAGAAAAGAGCAAAATCAATTTTCACTCTTTTTGGATAATAAAAGCTTTGTTACAATAGGAAGCAGTGTTGCCTTTTGAAAGTCTTTTGCATAGATAAATTCATATTTGAAAATGATTAAAATCGAACTTCAAAAGAGAAATGCACACTTTTCATTTTATTTTAGGTTAAGAATTTTAGAAACTTCCAAAAATTCTCGCAAACTTCAATAGATATGTAATATTTAAGTATAAGAAAAAGATGAACTGGCAGATTTATTTCATCACTGAGAAGATAGCATACCTTTTATTTTCATATTACCGCATTTATTGATTGTACCCTCTTTACCTAATTTTTTCCACACAAAATTTATTCGTGTCCAATACTCCCAATTAAAATATAAAACATTATGAGAGGAAATTATAACTTTAGATTTGCTTTTAGATGTTAGATGCAATTTCAGTATATTCAACTGTTGCGCAGTAATACATTGAAGGAAATGAAAAGATGGAATAAATTAAGGAGTTTGTAGCACAAAATTATGAATTGTTCTCGGTTAAAAAAATTCAAAAATGAATAACATAATTTGATGTCGCAATTAATTCAGTGGATACTATACAGTAGGAAATTCTGTATAAAGTTTAGGCTTGAATCAGCAAAAACAAACTTATTACTATGCAGTGCTTGTAATATAACGCTGAGAAAAGTTTGGCAACATTTTAGCATGCTAATAGATAATGCGGTGAAAATGCATTCAACATAGAATTGAGAGTATGGAATTGAAAAGAAAGTATTATTAATAGACGGAAAATTGAAAAAAGTATGTTCAATCTCTCTGAATATAAACAAAAGCAACTGGAAGTTAATAACTGCGCCTGATGATGGAAAGCACAAAAGTTATTCAAGCTATATTTTTAGCAGACATTATCTCTTGAAATTTAAAAAAGGTGCTTCTAACCGTGCTACCAAATTGATAAAATTTAAATTGAAGTATTTGGAAATTTTGCACTGGAACGTTGGAAAAATAATTGGAAGTGAACTGACCGAATGATGATGAGTCCAGAAACAGATGATGAAGGATCTAAGAGCGGAAAGTGAAAAGTCGAGGAAGAGGAGAGCTGGAGTAAGGAGTAGGAACAGAAGATGTATCGGTGTAACTCTAACCAGTTAGCTACTGAATTTCAATGAATTTCGATTAGCTTGCCAGTATTACTGCAGAATGAGTCTGTCTCAGGAGGTGTCTTGGGATAAGATAAGCTGAAACTTCTCGATACTCAATCTTTCGAGTTTTAAGCAAACGCATTGCTTTATGTTAGCATACACACAGACTCAACAAATGACACGCTAATTGATCTATACAAACACACACACACACACACATACAGATATATATATATATGCGCACTACATAGTGCAGAATTCTTGATGGTGCAAAATAAAGTGTAAACTTCGCTTGAAAGTACTGCTTTCCTCCGTTCTCAAATTTATTTGGTTATGGCATGAACAACAAGTAAAATCACGATGTTACATTCATGGATTTCAGTCAAATCAACTTCTGTAAAATAAACAGGATTAATAAAAGCGTTATTCTGACAGTTACACATATTTCTGTAGGTTTAGAGGTCTTCCGTACTTTGCGTTCATAAAGACGAGTTATTAATCAGAAATATTAAGCCGAAAGGCTATTCATCTTCTGCCTCCACTAGTTGATAAACTTATAGCATAGCTACAACGTACACCAAGCTTCAAGTATCACAGCAATTCTACTGATCATATCACATTTGTCCATTTATTGATCAAATGTGACAAACATACAGTCGGCAAGTTTCTAACTGTTAAAGAATGACCCAGAATTCAGCCATCCCCAGCTTTTTGATATATTTCCACTTGTAGATCACAGGGTCTTACATCTATATGTTACTCAGGACATAAAACACAAACTATGATATCTCGAAATAATCCCACATATTACTTTTCTCTTACCTTAAATCATGACTAAAAAACGGCGATATTTACGTCTTGAGCACAGATTATTTTCCAGTATGTCTGTTTACAATTTCTTGAAATTCATATTTAAAAGTTGGACATAATGAGCTTGGCGAGTCATAAAATGATCTGCAGAAACAATAACAATTATAAATTGAGAACAAATTGTTTCTTTTTTCTTTTTGGTTCACTTCGCAAATTGACTTATAAACTTCAAATTGTGCAACAACTAGGATTTTGGATTATTTTAGCAATCGTGCAGAAATCCAACAAGGCTTTACAGCACTGGTATAAAATGAATATACAAAGAAACAAGAATAATAATCAAAGGTTAAGGGCTAACCAATAAACATCAAAAGAGCGCAACAGATTTTTTCTTCGAACTAAAATGCATAAGAAACATATCACAATTTGACTGGACATTAAATACATCGAGAAAATGGAATATGGTAAATTTGGAAGTACAAAAAAGAGAATACAATCTTTTTTCAATTCATTGGTCAAAACGACCTAGGGAAATCATGAAGTAAAATTTTGAAAAAAAAAATTCTATTTCCAAAATAATAAACAATAAAACCCGGCTTTTCTTTTGACTACTAATCGACTATACTTCTATTTTAAAATCACTTCTACTTTTTCGATAAACAATGAAAATTATTGTTTAGCCGGCCTCCTTTTCCGATCCCATCCATCCATTGGTAACCGAAAAGTAACATGCAAACGATCTAGTATTTCTAAAAGTGCCTTCTTCGGAATCTGTGACACAGTCGAATCAGCATGAGATAAACGGTTCGCAAATTCTTCCTGCAAATAATCATTTCATCTATATTATTCAAAAAAGTCATCATTTCATTTATATTATTCACAACAAAACATGCCTTCACTGGATAATTGATGAAGTATGGTCTTTCATGAAATCTATTAAACTAAAAAAAAAAAAATTGAAAAATAATCATTCGATTGAAGGATACAATTAGATGAACTTACAAAAGAA
Source organism: Brugia malayi (assembly GCF_000002995.4). Lineage (NCBI taxonomy): Eukaryota > Metazoa > Nematoda > Chromadorea > Rhabditida > Onchocercidae > Brugia > Brugia malayi. The sequence continues at coordinate 8,159,551 of NW_025062475.1, forward strand.
ATCACGTTTAGGCTAAGTAGATGGTTATATAAGCTTGAATTTTCTTCTTTGCGTAGCCAGTTAAGCAGAACGCTCTGCATACCTTCCAAATCCTGTAAGCAAATTAATTAAATAAACTTTAATTTAATTGTTCTCTTTATCTAAAACCTTTGTTCACAAAAATTGACTGGCTATGCAAAGAAGAAAATTCAAGCTTATATAACCATTATTTCATTTAATTCTCTTTACTTTGTTGTCACCTATTTTTAGTATAAAATATCTAGGATAAACTATTTAATATATAATATCTAGAAACATAAAAGCACTAATCCTTACTTTGGGGAGAACTGCAGACTGTTCATCATTCATACAAGATTCCTCCATGATGTCACATTCATCCAGACTTGCGTTCAATGTCTTGTCTACATCGCAATCTTCATCACTAGAAGATTCTACTTTATCGCTATTTAATAATATTTTGCTTTTCCTTGACAATGGTGTGCTCTCTAACACTGCAAATATTATCAAACAAATAGAGCAAGTAGCGCAACAAACTTTCATTCTCTGACTGGAGTCCTGGAATGAGAACTAGAAAAATTGGAATTTACGAACACTATAGATCTTCTCGAACTTACAATATGACATCTTTTATTAAATAAATTAAAAGTCATCAGTAAATGAAAGTGGGGAGACCTGGATGTGTTTCTTCATAAATTTTCTTAAGGAGTGCAACAGCTCGTTTCTTACCCATTGGCCTTATGCCAAATTTTGCCAATTCTGCCTGCAAAATATAAAGATGAAGGTATTTTTGAATAAAGCTTAAAACTTAGATTAATTTGGCCTATAACGCTCATGAAAGTTTCAAATCAAATCCTTTACTCTACAAACAAAGAAAAATGAATACGGTCGCATTCTTTAAAGAATACATATTTGCGTCTTTTTGGAAAGAATATAGCAAACAATGATCTGCACAAAAAGTTTACGACAAAAAAAGCAATCTAGCTTCTATATTTCTTCCATTATCAGATGATATGAGCTCAAAAATTAGGACGAAAAAAACCTTTAACTCCTTATCATCCATCGAATCATAGACTGGTATTGGAGTAATATTTTCTGTTTTCAGGATCTTTACGTCCGAATCTTGCTCTTTTAAGCGCCGTATGAGACGATTTATTGAAGCTTTTGGTACTGGAGTTTTTTCTACTCGTATTCTTTTCTTTTCGGGTGATGAAGAAACATTTTTCTGAGAAACGGAAGATCGATCGAGTAGTGATAATGATGACGATAAGGGAGAGGACTTTTTTGGAATAAATGAAAACTCTGGCTTACTTTCCGTTTTTATCAAAGATTTCTGCGTTTCTTCAGATTTAGGAGCAGAATAAGGTAAGATAAGGAGCTTTTCCGATGATAAATTATCTGACAAATTGTCGATTACTATCTGCCTCGAACAAGTAACTGAAGATGAAAATTCTTCATCGAGTAACGACGGTGGTTCGATTGGTGAAGATTTCTTTAACAAGCTTTCGATGGAATCATTCAAATGACTCATGGCATTTAGATTTATTGAAGCATAAGGAGTAAGAGAAGAGGAAGGAAGAAGAGCATCACTGTCAACTGTATTTCCCAATAAAGAATTATTTGGTTTAGAAGATTTAACAATTCCCTTCTCTGAAAATCCAGATTTCTCGTTCATCGATGACTTCTTACAATCAAATACCGAGTAACCAAGTAAGTCAGAACTTCCAATAATGAATTTATTACCGTTGCTATTTAGGAATTCTGATGATGATGGTTTAGCCAAATTTTCTGAGCCCCGCTCAACTTCTTCAACAAAGATAATTGATGGATCAACCAAATCTGCATCCTTCGCTTCTTCCATCCCGTCATCATAGATTTTATGTTTTGCATCTGAATAATCCTGTCTTCCTTTGATTTCGTCATTTTTTTCCTTGTTTGAAGCTTCTTCCAAGTTATCACAATTCATATTCACAGTTTCTTCATTGGAGCTTGCTCTCAATTTCGCAGATCTACAAAGTGCTGCTAAACCCTTCGGTCCATATTTTACAGCCATAGAATATACTTCTTCGCGCTCTTTTTCAGTCCAAATTACTGAAGCCGAAGTTAAAAAAGTCATATACGACCTGAAAGTCAAAAAGTTAACATTCTGAAAAACGTGAGGAATAATTCCTTTTAATAAACTTTAGAAACATTAACTAGCACAAAATACAAAACTGTGATAATATGTTAGAAATGTACAACATATCAAACCAGAAGCTAAATTACCGAAGGCATATAAAAATATCGTTACCTGATTGCTGCTCCTGAATATTCTCTCAACTTCAAAGAACCATCCGAATTCAAGTGCTGGAAAATTTTTAGTGAACTTATAAAAATGTATGGAAACTTAATCAAAGCATATGAATTCCAATCTTCGCTTTCACATTCACTATGACTATCGTCTGACTAGCAAACTCAAACAATTGAAAACAATACGAATTTTGGTAGTGCTAATCATTATTATCATTTCTAAACTATAAAGTATGTTTTCGAACAAACACTAACAACTAATCTTCGTATAAAAAAATGTTTCAGAAAAAATAAAGATTACAGCAACTTCAACAAACTATAGGGACCTGTAAAAGTGTTGGTGCTCGAGCAGCTATAATAAATCGGCAAGCCAAAAAAGTTTCGTTTTCACGTGAAAGAATAATAACATCACTGTTGCTTTCATTAAAGGTAGCTAAATCATCTGCCAGTTGTTCCAAGCTATTAAACTGCAAGAAAAAATTTAGATCTTACCGTTGAAACATAACTTACATCAAGATCGAGAAATTCAGATAAGCATTCTCATCTCAAATTTGGAGAGAACAACAATTAACTAAACGAAATGATGCAAGTCGTTCAGTTAGTTGTCACATAGTGCATTTATCAAATGATTACTAACCTTACGCACGCATATCCCTGCATTTTTCAAAACTTTTTCCGTATTCTGAATATTTTTTTTCAACATTATGCGTATATCTTCATCTCGAGTTTGGAAAATTCTAAGAAAATTCTCCTGAAATTTTAACGAGTTAAATAACATAGCGAGGCTAAATTGTCGAAACAAATTTTACAATTAATCGATCATGAGACGTATCCTGTACCAAAGGAACGAGAAACATATCACTGTGAAATGTATCCTAGAGCAGACTACAGGAAAGCTTTAAGACAGAAACAGACACCACACTGAAGAAAAACCAAATGATGCCTTAAAAGTTTACGAAAGAAGATGCATAAAATTTGCTTCCAAATGCATAAAATTAAAAAACCTGTATTCTTTCAATCACTTCACACTTGCATACACGTGGTTCAAGCTCCACAAACGAAAATGATCGAGGTCGTTGCTTTTCGGACTTCATTTTAGATAGATCCTGTGGTATCACATGCGTTGTTTTAGTATATAGTTCGCTGCAATAGTTTTTTTATAACAACAAAGCTATTTCGAACACAAGAGAAAACGAAAAAGCACTACTTTTTATTGATTACACTAGATAAAATAGAAAAAATAGAAAAGAGAAAAATAAAAACGAAATACATTTTTTTAAACAAATTAGATCAAGATTAAAAGGCTTAACAGCAAAGTTAGAAAGAAATAATCCTAAAACAATAAACATCCGTCGGAAAAGTGGACCTTCCACTCGAGCACATGCTTTTAGAAAGTGCTGTCACCAGTTTCATCTGTTCATCAAATACTGAGTGTGGTTCCTCACTTAATCGAGTAGGACGCTTTTTTATTTCTAGTTTTGGCTTCTTCAGCCTAAAACATTAAAAAACAAAGGAAAATATGACTTTTAAAGGAAGCTTGCATCCATTCCTTCAAGTTATAAGCTAATTTACTGCTCCAGTTTTGACAATTTTTGACTTTTTACATCTGACTTATTTTATGAGTTTTAAAAAGACGAAGAAACTCGTACTTTGTATGTGGAATACCATTTTGTTTTTTCGCTTCCGCAATTTTATTCTGTGTATCTAGCAGTAACAATAGACTGCTAGGATTTACGTGATGCTTTTTACCACAACGTTTAGCGTGTGATGCACGAAACTAAAAAACTTGTTTCAAAATTTATACTTGTACTTATAATTATAAGTGACTGAGATTCGCCTTCTTTTTTTGAAAGGTGAAATACAAGAACATTGTAAATTCAATCCTCTCCAAAAGAAGTAAAATGAATTTACAATGTCCTAGTATTCCACTTTAGTGGAAGGTTAATTTCAGCAACTTAAAAATTATCATTTTTCATTAATGATACTGGGAACGCAAATAAAAGCAACGAATTCAAGTAAAAGTATATAAATAAAAGCAAAGAATTCAGCCAAGACTTGCAGTTAATTATAACGAAATTTTCAGCATTAGCAGTTTATGAATATTTTACTCCCAAAAAACTTACTGGTCCTGGCTGTAAAGGTTCACCGCATATAGGACAATCCACTACTTTCTTCCACTCTTCCTTTTCTATTTCATATTTGTTGCATGCTTCTTGCTGATCCAAGCAATGATTGATATGTAACGATTTGCGCAATTCATCCAAATTTTTTAATTCCTTTAAATATCTTAAAATCAAGCGTCAAACGTATTCTGCCTTTTCCATAGTTTTTCAAAGAAATGGGAGTAAAGGCTGTTCAATTTGATGATAGCTGGCGGAGAGTATACGGATAGTAAACAGAACCAATTAATGAGGAAACAAATGTATTCAATGGAATGCATAACAACGGAAGGCAAAAATCAACCAGTTAATCTAGGAAAACACTTTTGTCATATGAGATATGCAACTTGCCTTATTGCACACGAAGCACTTGTCTTTATCACCGCCCGGTAGCAGATAATCACTTCTAATTATTGAATTTAAAATAATTTCGCTTTCTGACTTATCTTTTATTTCTCTGAAAACTGTCTTGTGGTAATGGTATTACTCTAATCATATCTCATTATCCACACTCCTTCACAACTCCGGAGAATATTACCTGTTCCCGACACAATATTTCCCATGCTTTATGACGAATATCAAACTAAAAGGACGAAATGTACAACAAGCTACAATGCTTAGTTAGTACATTTATGCATATATTAAAAAACTTTAAGGACGAAAGTTCAAAGAAAAAGAGTGATGTCACTAATAAGGCCCGTCTGTTCTTTTCCATATTCATAATAGTTACCTGGTTGGCTTAAGCGATTTCTCTACAAAATCTGAGTCGTCCATTGAAGATCAATAATCAACAAGATGCATCGATACTAACAATGAAATAGTACTCGCGAGAAGTGAGAAGAAGGCGAAGCAGATAACCACAAACCCACCGAAGATGTAAACGACAAATAGGAAATGAGAGAATGCCTTCACAGTTTAAAGGTACAGAATCTCCTCAGGACACAAGTACAAGTCCGCCAATCTGGAAGAGATATGTGGAACAGCTCCTCGAAACTCTTTCTTGATTGATTGATCGACAGATGAGTAGAAGTTACTCCACAATATGTTGTCACATGTGACTTAAGGTAATTAAGGAGAAAGTAACCGAAGAAAAAGTCAGGTAGGTGTAATTACTGTAATCGACCAATAACATTTTCCTTTAGCAATCAAAAGTAAAACTGCTTAAATGTTTAAGTTTTGGAGAAATCATAAGACTGCAAAAGACAAAAGTGCCAGTGTTCCCACTATTTATCGATCAGCTAGATGACACCACACTAATATTTTATGTGCAGATATGACCTTTGCCGATAGATCGATCGTCATCTGACATTTAGATGTATAATCATTAGAGCAGCAGATTTATTGTCAAAAAGTCAATATTCAGGAAACTATTAGTTTTATCTGCTAGAAATGACGATTATCAGTGATATCAGTGGCAACGATATTTTCAAGAGGGAAATCCACTGGTCCAATTTCTCAGGAAATTAGTGATGTTTATAGTAATAGATATGGCGAAGGTAGCTTGAATGATTTCTGCTGTTGTTGTAAGGATGATAAATCGAATAATGACGGACATCGCTATTCCTACCTGAAAACTATCTATTTAAAACGGCCCCATAAACTGATTTATAAATTCTGTGCCTTTCAATGGAAATTCAAAAAAGTAAGATACGAGTGAAAACTCCAAAACAAACTTCAGTAAAGATCGCTTGCTTATTTTTTTATGCTTACTACGTTTTTATACTTACTAATTTAACTTATACCAACTGTTTTCTCATAGTGCTAAATGCTATTCTGTGTGTCATGTGTAAGCACAACGGAAGATTTGTGAAGCGGAATGAAAATTAGAGTAATGCAAAGCATGTAAGGAAACATTTCGATGTCCATGTCAGGATAATTTCCCAACACGAATACGGAAGAGAATTAATGTAATTAAAAAGAAAGATACCATTGCAGTATTTATGAAAAATATGTCGTTCACAGCTGCGGCATTTCAAAACATAACGCTTTGACCTATCGTATTGTTTTGGTCCAGCAATTATATGAACTGTACGTCTGCATCCTGATTTATGGTGATGATTTGGCGCTGATAGCATTTTGCTGGAAGCGTGGTGTTTTCTTTCTAGAACTTAAGAAAAGCTTTAATGGAAATATAGCATTCACAAATCAGAATTTAATCTGAAATATGCATTATTGATGTGAAGTGTGGGTTATGACAATGTTCACTTTGTTAATGTAACAATATGAAGACAAGTGGTACCATTAACAGTGGACGGCTTTATGCGGTGGCGCTTTTGGTTCCATTGCTCACAAATTCCTTTGCAAATGCACTTTGGGTATGTGTATGCCTTAAGTTGATAGAGTTAAACAAGTGATCAAATGAAATCAATGAGGAAAGATAAACTTAGATGGATATCTCAGTTTTAATAGCCAATGCCAGTAGATTTCTCAATTTACTTCAACATTTTCATGTAAATGAAAATTTTTTTATTAGTAAATTTAATTGAAATTATAAATGTTTATTATAAGAGTGTTATGCGAATGAAAGTAATGTCACCGAAATATTTCTAATAAAATTTTAGAACAGCGAAAGCATTAAGTAGATATACAGATTTCAGATATATACATCGGTTTCTAAAAATCTTTACAGATCCCAGGACAGTCAATCAAGTTTCTAAATACTACTGATTTGAAATCAAGCGATCTAAACTTTATTCATACTTAATCTGATAATTATTCTTTAGGAATAATCTGCTTATAAATAATAAATGATGATTAAATCAATTTGCAATATTGGCATCTATGTCTGGCTTCACTGATAGGTCAACAACCTCAAAGAGAAAGAATAAGTTTTGTAATCCGGCATGTTACGAGAATACGTAAATTCAACAGAATAAATCAAATCTCAGAACACAAGCACACTAACGTTTGATTTAGAAAAATTTCTTTCCGGTCGTAGTCGCTGATGGATAGATTTTGAACAACGAGCTGTCTTCTGACAACTCTTAAATTAAATTATCAATGTTAATTTGGCCATCAGATGACCTTATTAGGTATGAAAAGAAGAGATCCTACTTCAATCCTTGTCTATTTTTTCATTTTCTTAGTCTTATTTGAATGATTATATTAGAAAGTTGGAAACAGTTTATCCGACTAACTATCAATAAATAATTCAAAAAAAGGAAAAATTTTCTTCGCAATGAAACAAACACTGTGAGATATTTGAGTAGCTTCATCTTCTTCATCTTTTGCCGGTCCATTTCTATGAGTTTTACCAATTCTTCCTGATTTGTCATTAATTTTACACATACCACCACAGTATAAATCATTTCTCTGAAAAACTTCAAAATAAAATATTCCAATCCTTTAGGATATTAAACATTTTGAAATTTTCACAAAACTGCAATATTCTTGAAATTTGTGTGATGCTGGACTACAGTGATCCGATACAGTTGTATGAGATCATCTGGAAATGACCAAAAGAAATACATGACAAACTGACCATGAGTACCGGTTAAAGTCAATCATAAATAGTCTAGGTTGATGTCATTCTATTTGATAAAATGTTCTTGCCTTAAAAAGGACGTTAACTTTAAAAGTTATTTCAGAAAACATTTGTTTCATACCATATTTTCATAAACATCTGAACAGTGCTGACAGTAGTCTGAACAGTGCTGACTTAAACTAGAAGGTACTGAGAAGTAGAAATTTTGATTGGAACAAGTCGGATGGTAATATTCAGCTTCTTCAGCGCAATGTTGAGGTATTAATTCATTACAGTGTCCTCTAGTTAACTGAGGTTGAGTCATGTCGCGTGTTAGCAAAGAATCTCGTTTATTTCTCGAGAAATTTTGAATACTTCGAGAACTGCACAAATTAGGTCTGGAATTTTTCGATGCTTGTGACTTTTCTACTTTTATTTGTGAAACGTCAGCAGGTGGTTTTATACGTAAACGAGAAGTGTTTTTGGAGTTGTTTGCTCTATCCACAGCTTGTGGACAATTATAACCAGTAACCAATTCGTCCGTGACATTTGTTTCGTCCATTTCTTTACACACCGCAGTCGATCCCAACAAACTTGGCTGGGCCACTTTTGATGCTTTTAGTTGTTCATAATTTTGAATAACTGGCTGAGTCTTTAACAGACCCAACTCTTCATCAGCGTATTCATTACCCGTTTGTATATCTATCTGTAAGAAATCTCAAATTTTATCTCAAGTAACTTTTAGACAAGTAGCATATCATTTTCTTATAAAATTTCCTGAAGAAGATATCTTAGCGTAAAACATACAATTTAAACAAGGCACTTTGTAAATGGCCAGCGCTATGCATATTTTATCTGTTGTTAAACTTCAAAACATTAGGAACCAATACAAACAATTACACTGATATAACAGTTCCAGTAATAACTGAAAACTAATAGTAAGGGCAAACCGGTGAGTCCATCTTTCGTTACTAATCAGTTAATGAGCAGTTAAATAAATTCCAACAATTATCAATGAACGTCATTGAGTCTTATCAAGACTTTTATTTCATTAAAAAATCGAAGTTTTTTCAGATTGAAATTGCATATGCAAAAATTTTTTTCTGAGTTCTTTAGAGGGACAGAGAGAGAGAGAGACAGAATGAAAAGATTGTTTCAAGGACGAGGGGAGAAAAAGAACTCGCAAAATATCTTTAATAAATGTTCAAAAACATAATTAGCATAATTTATAGAGGTCAGTCCAGTTTATAACTTCATGTCATAGGTTAAGAAAAATCAATGACGTTAAATTTCAAACTCGTCTTCCGTCCAAAGCAATCATGAATTTTTGTTTCTTATCGGTGAACGATGAAGTGGAAAAAAATTGTACATGGGGACGCTCGATGATCGGATTAGTTGTTGTTCTGGTGTAAGTTAATATAATCCGAGAGAAGATAGCTTCGTTAAATTTTTGCTAACAAACAAAAGGTCTTCTCAATCCAATAGGTTATTAAAGCTACTTCACTGAGCAAATTATGGTCTGAGTTAAATGTCAGCTTCTAGATCAAGAAGGCGAAGAAAAAGAAACAAAAATAGTTCTTTTATTTCCACCCAGTTAAAACATTAGCCGAAATCTCCCAGCAGAGTCATTTACTGCGATGCTTTAGACTTTCACAAACTTAACGAGATTCGTTTTTACAAAACTGGACTTTCATGAGTTATATTTACTCCGACTTCTTAAGTTTACTTCATATATAATAGTTTGCGTTAGGCCCTGAAAAGTTTATGTTACATACGCAAACTTAAAGGAATGGTGAATTTTCAGATAAATATGAAAGAAGAATAGCAATTCGTTGAGAGGACTGAATTTCTGTTGGATCATAGAGTCGATACGTTGGTACGCAGTACCGAAGCTGTTCAAAACAGAATTTATTTGAAGATGGTAAAGAAAAAGGTTTGAATCAATCCGATGGTTTTGTAGTTTCCATAAGACACTGATAAAAGCAACGAATCATCGTGCTACAGTAATTACTACTAAACTATTATATAAAGTAACTTAAGAAGTCGAAGCTATTTCCGGAAATAAGGAGTCATGAGGAAAAAGTCATGAAAAAAAAATTCCATTAATGTCAACAACATATTTAAATTTTTTTTTTTTCTTTTTTTTTTTAAAGAAAACAACAATTTGTACAGCAATTTGACGTCTTAAAAGCTTCTAAGCAGACCAAAACAACAAGTAATTCAAGGCATCATCAATTTCACGTTTTTCATTCTCAACTTGTGTAGTAGCACCACTATCGAATCCTTCACCACCACTTACTACGAACATCTGAAAAAAAAGACAAGAATGGAATGTAATGAAAGCAAATGATATTGGATTAGGGTTGATGCCTGCACTTACCGATAAAACAACGATTCTGTATTTCGAGGAAAAAGTTAACCTCGGATGCATATTCTTGTACATGAATTGAGTACAGTAAGATTTTGGCGTGTTGGTTTGAAGAGATTTATAAATATGTCTTTATTTATCCCTTAGATAATTAAACTAATCATCGCAACGTTGTGATGTAAAATGTCACCTGTTCAGTTTGTTGTAATATAGGAGCACTAAGTGACATTCGTCGACGTCGTAAATCGAACGATGGTGTTGCTGTGGCCGATACAGCAGTCAGAAATCTGCAAGGTCCAACATGTCCTGCTTGGCACACTGAAATGATCGGAGTGTTCTTTAATATTTCTTTTCGTAAAAAACGTTTATCAATTTACCAACGGCGCAGAGCTTCAAAGCTTTCTGTTCATAGTTTTATATGTGAAGCAGAGACACTAGTTCGATTTTTCTAATCATAAATAATTCTCAAAAAAGTCCTTTTCGAAGTGATGTTAAAGTAAAAATAAAAAAAAAAAAAAAAAAAGTAAAAAAAAATAAAAAAAAAAAAAAAAAAAAAAAAAAAAAGTAAAAAAAAAAAAAAAAAAAAAAAAGTAAAAAAAAAAAAAAAAAAAAAAAAAAGTAAAAAAGTAAAAAAATTTAAAGTAAAAAAAAAACTGATGTTAAAGTAAAAATGTTAATTACTTGTTCTAGAAAAATGATTCATCATGTACTATCTAAAGAATCTGTGACTAACACCTTGTATGACATTAAAACTTAATGCCTCCACTTCTTTTTTGGGCCATCTGTTCAATCTGCATAGAGATATTTACTACTAATATCCCTTTTTCATTCCTATTTTCATTCTTCCGGACAAAAGATTCTATTTTCAGTTCTTTCTACCCAAAGTTATCCATTTATCACCAGTTACTAACATAAACATTAACCATTACTTTCAGTTGAAATCGAAAGATACCATTTAATGAAGGTGTCCAGTTTAACATTTTATTATTTGGAATGAGTGTGTTAATAACGATACCAGCAGAAGTACCAATCCAAAGACGACTGTTACAACATAAAAGTGATGTTATCCTCAAACATCCCATCTTATGTTTGCGAATAATATCTTCACTGCCTGTAGACAAAGTTGTTGAACGAAATGGGATCATAAGACCAATATGTTGACATTTCTCCCCTAATAAATCAGTATTAAAATTTTGGACATAAGAATTAAAATTGATTAACAGTAGGCTTGGTCGTGTGTTAAATCTTATCGCTCAAAAAGGAACATAAGCCCAAACTTACTCGACAATGCCTTATTGACGACATGTGAAATACTAAACTCTTGTTGGCAATCCAAAGTAAACGCATTGATTACTTTAACAATCGATGACTTATTCATGGCTACAAAAATTGTTGAACCGAGTACAGCCATGCAAACTACCGTCTCCATAGCACTTGTACTTATTGCTGCTTGTTTCTTTAATGACCAAATTTCACTTTCCGTCCAAAATTCAAAGTTAAGAAATGAAAATCTATCCTGCTTACCTTCATCTTTGATCTCACAGTCTTGTACTATAATAATTTTTCTTAAATTTTTGCTTTTAACTAATTATCTGGAACCCTTCTAAAGAAACATAAAGTGAATTTCGCACATGTCCAAAAAAGAAAAACGAACATTTTAAGAGTTTTTTAAGCTATGAAAAATAAAATTTGAAAAAACTTTCTCCCTTCTTTTTCTGAACTTCTCTTGTCATCATATTATTTCCTTGGCATTCTCAAAGAAATGCTTTTATTAAACACAAACTTCAATTTGCAAAGTAGAAGCATTTAACAGATAAATTGAACTGCCAGATGCAAAACAAAGTCTTGAAGCAGCAACACTCATAGGTCTCAAACGTCTGCGAAAATTTACATGAACTGATTTCGGATTATCTAAATCCCATTTGCCTTCTGAAAAGAAGACAGTGATAAGCAGATATTAAGGAGTTATCTCTTATATTCACTAATAACTTAGCCAATACTACTCACTAAGCTTTTCCCTCCCTGACACTATTCAGTTGTCTCTCATTGACTACGAACGTAATACATTAGCCTGATGAAAAAGCTAAGATTATTTTCGGTATTAATATAATTGAATTCAGGCAATCAGTGCTGGAAAATTCAGGTAATCAACAGGACTAAGATTTTTACTTTATCTATTATATATTTTAATTGTTACGATTTTAAATAAACAACATAATATATTTTATAAAAGTTAACCATTATTACTAATGTACATGTTCATATATATTTGTTATCCTAATATTTACAGAATTTGAAATATCGAAATGAATTACTAAAACCTTTATTTCTTTGGAATTGTAATAGTTTAATGTGTGAATTTGATGAGATTGAAACGAAAACTTTCTCTTCCAAATAAACGATGTCGTCTACAGGCATCGGAAGTCTGATCATCCTTTCACAAGCTTTCAATCGGACGTTATCCAAAAGATTGAAAACAAATATTCTGAAACAAGTAATAGAAAACAGTATTAAAACAAGTATTTAGATGTAGGAAGATGTGATGTAGAAAGATGCGCATTGTATTTTTTGTTAATTTCTTTTTTTAATGATAATCCCTCTGGTAAGTCTTTTTTTTTTCAAGCAGTGTGATTCAATATGAAAGCGAAATTAATAGGATTTAAATTAGTAAAGCTTACTTCTCATATTAACAAAATGTTAAGAATAATAATCTTTTCAACTAATCAAGCTATTATTTGATGCATCACTGAGGAATACCTTAGCATTAGAATGTTTTTATGATAGAATAAAAGTACTTGCTATTGAAGTAAAAATAAAGAATTGTTTTCTAAATAGTTTTTTTCTTCCAAGAAATTTTGTTGGCAATTAAAAAATTCTAAATTTGAAAAATTGGTTCTTAGAAAATCAGTTATCAGTTAACCTACTCTCCATCCTCATTGCCAATCCAAACAGTAGATTGAATATTTCGTCGAGCTGTTTCAAAATCCGATTCACCTGATTCCGATGAAGTGCTAAATGTAAGATACATTTTATTCCTTCTCGTCTGTCACAATTTTTTAAAATATCCTGTCGAACATCCTGAAATCTCAATGTCATCCATTAGAGTCGTAAAACAAACCTGTCAAGCTCTAAGCCGGGTAAATCTTTCAACGACGAGTCGACCAACTTTGCTAATTTCCTTTTTTTCCTGAAGTTAAATGGGCCTTTTATATGCAATTCCAGTAATACAACATCTATGAAAAACATATGAAGCAAACAAAATCTTTAATTCTACGGAGTACAAGTCACCATTAGGTCAACCAATGATACATGGTCAATTTAGAAGAAACCGGGGAGAAGGTTTAAGAAAAACAAGTAATACCTTGGAGCGGGTACGGAACAGATTGCAATAATAGCTGCATTACCAATGCCTGTAGTACTTTCTATAGTCGGTTCACCGTTTACGTTTATGACAGTAACTTGACCGGAAAATTTATCTGATGCGCAGACCCAAACATTCGGTGCTCCTTCTGCACTCTTCCCGAAAGCTGCCGCTGCTACAGAGAACTAAAATTCAAAAAAGTAATTCATACTTAGTCGCAATTTTTCGATCCGTAACAGACAAACTTGAAAAGTAGTCATTACATCAATACAACATTAATCACATGACATAAGACTTAAATTTTAGCACAAAAAATGAAATTAACCATTAGCCCAGGACGAGTTCGATGTGTTACAATTGATTTCAGGTGATTCGGCCTTTCTTCATTTTGCATTTCATTCTCTGCAAGTGATTTGAAACACAGATAACTTTAAAAATTGGGTAACTAAAAGAATTCACCAAGAAGAAACCATCATGGGAAACAATTAGGGTAAAATAATTCAATGAGTAATGAGCACTTAGAGCAGTCTTTGCTTTAATCAACGCATTCTCCCAAATTGCGCGTCGATCGGCACTGGGAAACTGTATTACGAGTACGCCAACACCATTTCTGTAAACAAGTGCAATTTACTTCCTTTGCAATACAGGATATCACATCATCCAGTAAATGGCAGTAATCCCATATCTAATTTCAATAAGTTAATTTCGACATCTAATTTTGCTATCAATTTCTCTCTCTCTCTCTCTGAGTTTATTGCTTATTATCATTCTCAAATCACAAAAATGAAAAGAGATTGGATTGTTGCGACCAGAAAAAACTGTCAATCTACTCCATTTTTCCGAATTAATTAAATTATATAGTAAAATAATAAGGCATAAGTAGGTCAAGAAAAAATTCAATGATGATCTGAAAACACATTTAGATCGAAATTTGGAAAATCTTCCAGGGAAACTGGCAAAATTTAACGCAGAATTGTAATTGGGAATTTGAAATTTTAGTAAAATAAATTGAAAAAGGATGTGGGAAGAGCTTTATAGAATTGCTCAGTACGTTGTTGTGACTTGCAGCTGCACTATGGTTAACAATGGATCTGATGTCATTTGTTCCTGAAGAACCCGTTTTCGATGCATCGTTTCAGTCTCGAGATTGTCTAACATATTAGCTAATTCCTGGAAAAATGTCTTATATCACTAGCAAGATAAATTTATAATAAGGCATAAGAATCTATTTCGCACTGTTTTCGTCTCATGTTAATAACTTAACTAAAAAGATATCAACGGAAATGATTTCGGTTAGATTAGAAGATTATATATACATCAACCAGAACATACAACATTTGGTTTCTTGAGTAACTTTGATAATTCAGTCATTTTATTCACAATGTTTATATCTTCCTGAGCATTTTGCAGTTCCATTTCAGCCGTATGCAGTAATGATAAAGTATCTGAAATATTCGTAATTATATGGAGTAGAATGAGTGAATAACATTGCATAGTTAGTAATATATAAGTCAAGGGTTAAGTAGCATCTTTTCATTTGTTTTTACAATTATTGTTCATTACAGTACTAAAATTTCTGTATTTTCATACTTTTATAAATTCATTGCAACACTGATAAACGTATTGTCCAATCTTTGGCTTCTAATTTGGATAATGTCATTTAAAGCAGAGATTTGACAGCTTTTTTTATAGAAATAGCAAGAGAAATTGTCACCTTTAGCAATTACAACATCATCTAATGAGATCTTGAAAAGCAGCTTGAAGCGATTGTTATCTAAGAAATCTGATGAATGAAATCTGAAAATTTTAACTGCTTTCTCTTCTTAACAAAACTCATTGGTTTACAAACACAAATATGCTTTCAATTCACTATTCGAAACTAAAATGAGCATGCAAGCTTGTCAATACTGTAATCAAATTTAACTAGACTGGTAGTTGTTAATTCATACTGCAAGTGAATTCTACCTACTTTCCAAAAATCTTTTCTTAATATTAATAAATAAAAACTTTTGATTAGAAAGGAAAAGTTTGCAAACTTCTGGATTTGACATGAGATATTACCCATACTATTTCAAACTTCGAAAATGAAACTTTTTATCTCCTATTACAATTTGATACTTACGAGGGTGATGATTTTCTCCTTACATTTGTTACGATAATCTGATCAGACATTAGAAATAGACAACGCTGTTTGTTTTGCTTTGCACCCAAAATCGTCACGACATCATAACGGTTAAAAGACCGTCCAGTTGTTACCAACTGAAAATTCATTTATCAAATTATTTAATCTCAAAAAAATAGATAACGAGTGAAGAATAATTTAATTAATATGGGAGAGTTAAATTAATAAAGGTTGCGACACTGACATCATCAAGGCCATCAACAATGGCTTCAATTTCACGTAGTCGTTGCTCCATTTCTTCACTTTCTTCTTTCTGTCGATTAATTTTAGTTGCCAGTTCATGGATATATTTTTGAGCTAACAATAAGCTATCATAATCAGCATGCTCCACTGATGTATGCTTGATTATTTGCTGCAAAGAGTCTTTCAAGAAAATTCCATTCATATATTAGGACCGATTCATTTTCACCCATTCACATGAAATGTGATTGCACTACTCAGTGTTCGAAAGAAATCAATGACACACAATCTTCCGAACACCTAAATTTACAAGGAGCTAACTATAAAATGTTCAAAGTACAAGAATTCCAACCTTTACAATTAATTCGTAACGTGGAACTCGCTGTATAGGTGAAATAAGTAAGGAATCCAAGTCCAGTTTATTCCGATGATCTCGTCGACACCGCTGAAAATTTTCTCATTTAACAAGAATTTAAGCCCTAAGTTTTGATCTAATTTCTAATGTGGCTTGAGCAAAAATAAAAGAAAAATGAAAATAAAAAGTAGTGTAAGATTTAGTTGAATTCTGTCTACTCGTCAGTACAAATGGTGCTTTTGTCTCCACTTTTTCCACATCATGACAAAACCTGTAGGTCAGATTTTAAAGCAGCAAAAGCGCAATGAGTAGAAAGAGCAAACGTTAAACTACTTAAAATGAAAATTGACCCTTCCTTTTTTTGACTATAAAAACATTTTAAATTACCATATAATACTTTTCGAATGCAGGACGCTCACGTGCTTGTTTTATACTTTGTTTAGAAAATTTGAAATTATCAACAAATGCAATGTATGTATCAACCATTGACTGCTTTCGAAACTGAAACCAATCGTACTTATTCCTTATAAACTACTTTCTCTAAAAACTTCCAAAACTGATTGTCGCGCTTAGGTTAACCTCTTCCAATCTAAGTTAACCCAGATAAATGATGGACTTATAACTATTTTAATAGTTATAAGTACGTACAGTTCACAGAACATAGTTATTGTGTCAAAAGGATTAAGAAGCTTCTTGATTAAAGAGTTTTCAAAGTCTGTCTTTAAATATTAATAAATAATAATTTTTCAATTCTCATTATTTATTTCTATAGATATCATAACATTTCACTAAGTAACATATTATTGTTAAGGCTTATATATTTAAAAAATCAGAAAATTGCTGTTATTTCTTAATTTATTTTAACGTACATGGGAAAGAAGCACATCACCAATTCTTGTATCTGTTTGAAATGCATCTAATCTATCACACAATGCTGCTAAAAAGTGCTGAAAATTGAGAAAAGAAATTTTGCGTTATAAAAAAATTTATAAAACGAATTTAATTCAATATTTATTGAAAAAAAGGAGAAATTGTTTTCAGACATTGGCTGTATCAAGAGATAAAAAATTAGATATATAACGCAATGCAATTTGAATCCTTATATAATTAAATTCGTACGTTCATCAAGAAGTTAACTCTTGCAAATCTCAAGCGAGGAAATGATCCATGATGCTGGATAGTAAGGCTTATCATTTCTGACAGCATGATTTAAGATGCCAGGAAATGACAGAAACTACTAAAGACGGAAC
Organism: Brugia malayi; assembly: GCF_000002995.4. Lineage (NCBI taxonomy): Eukaryota > Metazoa > Nematoda > Chromadorea > Rhabditida > Onchocercidae > Brugia > Brugia malayi. Next base: position 8,177,155 of record NW_025062475.1, read on the forward strand.
AGCAAGACTGAAATGATAAGAACTAATTCAGAAGAAACAACCTGATGGTGAATTAGGATTTCTGGAACTTTGTAGAAAATTTTATCAGCTAGAATGGGATCTATCAACGTACACTCCAGTGGCTGTCGTAAAGGTCGCATATACTTCTATAATGAATAAAAACCTATCACATTCTGTCGTTAGAATTACACTTTAATCATAACTACTAAAATCTTTTAAAATAAGAAAAAGAAGTGTTCAGGAGGTTTTTTATTTTTTCAAACATTCTTATGGATGCAAAGTCGAAGTTCTGATTTAAACTTTAGACTCAAATTCATGTGTAACCTGAGTAAGATATTCCAAGTCTTCAACAAAGGTTTTTTCAGTATCGCAAAGTTCCCTAATAGCCATATTGCGGACATCATTATGTCTTCGAATCGATGCCCGAGAACGTTTGCTCCAAAGTAACAAATCAGCTTGCATCATTGGATTAGTTAAACCACTAGAAGTTTTTGTATAAATCAAAGGATTCCTGTAATTTAATTCGATGTATCCTTTCTCGTGCGAAACTCTTCATCTTCTAGAAACTGAAGATACGATTCAAATATTTCAACTATTTATAACTGGAGGAAAAACAGACCATTGAATAACTGACAGCATGTCGTACATCCGTGTACACAATTTTTTTATAATTAAATTAAATTAAAACAGAAAGGACTTTTTTCAAAGTAATACCACTCGAAATTCAATTCTTCTTTTCTTAAATAAGTGTGTAAATTACAAGATTCTATAAAATTTTACCATGAGTTGGATGTTTGAGGTTCCGGTGAATTTTGTCTGGAGGAGCGCAATGATTTCAGAAGTTTTGAGAACCGACTAACACCAGTTAGTGAGTCCATAGGTGATTTTTGTTCAATGATTTCAGCATTTTTCGATGAATACTGAAGATTTGGAGTACCACTACGAAACGACCACCTACCGCTCTTGCAAGTATTGCTGAAAATGTATAACATTAATGTTGCAAGTCTGATTGATGGAGAACAGAAAAATCTTCCACCTAAAATAGATCAGATATCAGCTATTTTATCAGCGGACAGGGAAACCCTGCACTGAATTGGATTCATCAAAAAACTCGTTTGAAAAATTCTTCTCCAAGTATTATTCATCACAGAATATAATAAATAAGTATTTAGAAGTAACAGAACAAAAGTTTACTTCATTGCTGCTGGCCCAATAATACCACTAGAATTACATACCTGAAATAAATGAAGAAATTGCTTTTAATATACCTGCAATGAGAGACATCCAGTTACTACTTGTTGAGTCACAGTTAGACCAACTTCAGTTAAGTGATAAATTAAGAGCAATTTCTCAAAATGTTAAAGTAAAAGTCTAATAGAACCTGGTCATATATTTCTGGAAGAGAAGTTTTCCGTCGTAACAAACTTTTTTTGTTTATTGTCTTATTTTTATTATACGTGTCATACGTGTCCATTGCCGGGAAAAATTCGGTCTGTTTCGCAGATGGAAGAAACTGGATGACGCCACGCGGATGTCCACCTAATCTTGACGCAATGCCGGATTGACGAAGACTTTCCGAGCTAGAATCTCCCTCCACTGGACAATCGGTTCGCCTATCAACCATTTCGACTGGAAAGGAATAGAAATTATAGTAAGAAAAACAACTTAATTAATTAATTATGGTTGCATGGATGAGAATGGATGTGCACATTATGATTAATTAAGGGAAAAAAAGCGGTTTGAAGAAAGACACAAGCAGAATTGGAGAAGTGCAGGTTACAGCTTATTGCAGAATTAGTTCAGTAATGGTTTCATCCTACCGGATTAAGTGAGCTATGATTAGAGCAAGCTCAGAAGCTTCTTCTGAATACAAAAGAAGGTTTTTGGCTTCAATGAATCAAATGGTTTAATTTTCTAATTCAATGAAAACTTCCGAAAAGTGAAAATTTCAAATTCAACAACGATTAATTTGGGCATAAAGAAATAACTGCCAGATACTCCAATAAATGTTTGATTTATTTCCTTAAATAATATTGTCCACCTATTTGCAATCACTGATTAATATAAAAAAGTACCGTTTATATTCGTTGATTCCGGTGGAACCTTCAGAACACGTTGTAATGATTGAATACTTTGGGCAGCATCACGCAACTCTTCGATGTCTGTATTGATGATATCATCTTCAGATTCTGTTTCGTCCATTTTCGGCATTAACTTCTGCCGATGAGGCTGCCAGACCTTGAATGACTTTTCTTGTATGTTTTAGTGACATAATTTGAATATAACAAAGAGGACAAGTTAAAAACTACTAATGGTTTTAGATATTTTGATGAATTTGCATCAAAATTTTAACATCCCTTATTCATATAATAATTTCTCTACTTGTTTAGATGTTTTGCTCCTGTTTTCTTGAATGTATTTATTTCCTTGTTCCATTTGATGAGACAACAACTTCCGACTTTCCAACTCACTCACCTCATGTACACTTGAACTCTGATTACAGGGAGAGATCGGGAATAAGTCCAGCAATTGGCGTATAGCCTCTACATGTGCCTGAAAGAGCCTAGTGCAATATTTGCATAACTTATAACAATATTCCTCATGTCTTGACAGGGAAGCGAAGTGAATCGCAATGCATCATATAATATCATTGGTTCTAGGAAAAAAAATTTTATCTTACAGGAAAGTTCCAGGTGTAAGATAAAAAAGTACTGAAGAATGTATAAATGTGTATACTTGTTGTGTTTTCTCAAAGCTTGGCATACTGTTTGTTTTCCGTAAACTATCTTTGTCTTCATATCTTCGAGACATGTCTGAAGAATCAAGAGATAACTTAAAATTCAATGGAATGATTCATTTCGTCCTTTACAATCTTGTTAACATAAAAAATAGTGCTAACCAGATAACGTGAATAGATGATAATTACAAGAAGTATCATTGCTTTTTTAAAATTTTTTACTTTCCATTAGCATTTTATAAATTTTTCCCGAAAATTTCATAATCATACGTGATTCGTCAGGTCGTTTTAGCGATGGAGCCTGTTTGGGCGATATCAAATTCATTTCAGAACGCCGTCTAAATAGATTTATTCACTTTAATAAGAAAATTATTCTCTAATTCCTGATTAGCACCAAGTGATGCAACTTCTTAAAAAAATATTCTGCCAATAATTGTACTTAGTTTTGGTAGAGTTGATGATCCTTAAAAAGGCATTTCTTTCAGGATTATGATGATTCTAACTTTATTAATATCAAAAAGTTTTCCGCAATAAATTGCTTATGAAAAAAATTGCCACAAATACGGAACATTACATCACTGTGAAGTTTAAATAATTGCAAGTATAACATTATTTTTGCCAGATCGATTCAAAATTTCATTTTGTTGGGTTAACTACTCTAAAATTAAAGTCAGCTTATGCTGTTAGTATGGCTACAACTTTTTTTGCTCCGAACTTAGGTCTATGTCCCTAACAAAGAGCTATTTTGTGTAAAAGTTGCAAACTTAAGATACATATCCTGAACTTATGAGACATTAGATTCTACTTCATATAAACTATTCAATCTCTGTCCATTTTAATATTGTGATGAAATGATTAAATTTTATGAAATATACTCAATTTTCAAGTTTGAATAACAATGCAAATATAAAGTAAATGCTGGTGCTGGAAAGTGCTGAGAATCATTTCTGAGTATTCTAGCATTTTCACAGTTGTGCGCAGTTTTCCGGAAAGCCTATGCTGATAATGGAAATTAAACCTGCTCTTGGAGTGATGCCTAAAACGAGTTCCTGCTGCAGGTGACACAGTTGCACTTCTCCTTCTGCGCAACGGTTTGTGATAGTTAGATTCATCAGACAAGGAATCCGATTCATCTGCTTCATTCTCTGTAATTCCGGACTTCTCCATTATACCTGCCGAATCTAGGAAGGAATTGACGTTACCCACTACCTGATCGGATTTCCCACTCCCTCTCCGTTTAAGCAAAACTTTTGTAGCTGAAATAATGAAGAATTCATTTGTTAAGGCTATGTCAGATAGTTTCATTCAAGGTAGTAAGAAATGGTTCAATTTCAAGAAATTAAACCTAATTTTAACCAAAGACTGCATAACATCCAGTAACTCAGGTGTTGAACAGCAACTGATTCCTCAACGAATAATAATCACAGTTTTGTTTACTGTTTTTTTTATATGCTTGAGAAAATGTAGTTCATTTCTCAGGTTGTTTGAATTCAATTTATTTGTCCTATTAGAGATGAGCGGTAGATTAAAAGTGAAATTTAAACAAACTAATAGAATTTATATGAAATTGACATACTCGGAAAAATTTGGATTTTACTGAACTTTCCCTGAAGTTCAAAATATCTAAATTACAAATGATGGAGTAATACTGATATAACATCACCTGCTTGGAAAATTGCTGGCAAAAGAAGTAATATTTAATTAGTTAGAAAATATTAGTTAGTAATGACTTTGAATCAGAGGAGAAGCGCCGAAACATTTGGATTGAAATCGTAAAGAGTTACTTCGAGAAGAGATTTATCTAACTATTCATCCAGTCAGCGACATAGCTATCCCCTTCATCACCCATATAACTTTGAGTTCGAGATGAAGCCTCTTACCTCGTCACCTGATGTTTGGCTTTTGAATACTAACAAATGATTTGCAGAGTCCTAATCATATCTTCGAGCTTTTAAAAGTTAATGCAAGATAATTTCAAATGAACTTCAACAACACATGCTAACTCCAGTTTTACAAACTAAATTCGAAATATAAAAGAGAATTCCTATTTTTCTTTTTTTTTTAAAAAAAAAAGAAAATTGCAGGTATGACAGTTGTTTTCAAGAAATGAAGACCTTGTCATAAAATCAGAGATTATTCTACAGAAGTATTACGGATGTTGAAATATGCTGACCCATTAACTTATTTATTTAGAATCTACTTTGTTGCTGATCCGTTACATTCAAGCATCACAAGACAACATAAAATGTTAATGCCTGTAACTGAATACTCATTCATAGGCCATTTTATATATTTTTTATAAACAAGAACGAAAAACTTGATCTTATCAACAATGGAAAGTAATGATAACTTTGCAATCACAACATTTTCGTCAAGCTTAAAGATATATAAACTGAATGAGAAACAATTTGCATTCACTTCAAAAACACCTGAATATATAGATTTCGGATTGGATATCGTGAAGATCAATGGATGATAAGGAAAAGATCAGGAAAACAGGACAGTTCCCGAATGAATAAGACAAGATGATAAATCATTAAATAAGAAAAGATAGCGAATTCATTTAAACTACAATCCTATTAGCTCTAACATATGAAATAGATATGTGAGTGACAACTGAGATGGAGTAGAGATTGGCAGGAAGGCAGTGTCGATCGGAGATCGGAGAACGAATATTTAGAATCTTATTTCAAGAGCGCATAATGAATGATGAATGAGATTACGGAAACGTATAGATGTGAAGAAGATCGTAGGAGTAACAGACTGGAAGAAGCAACTTTGCCAGGATCAATCACAAGAGATGAGTCAATGGATAGAAGATGGGCTTGAGGAAAGTAGTACTCATCATGTAGGTCAACTGATCTAGTAGTGCAATTGTGGAACTAATTCTGAGCGAGAGCGTAAAAGGTGAAAGTTCACAGCGAAGGTCAGCTAAGTTCCAGTTAATTCATGAGATTAGATAGGGATAAATATTGTAACCTTAGGATTTTTCTACAGTTGTCATCATTTACAATCATCATGAAAAGTAATGGGATGAATAATGACCATCCTGAATATTCCGTTTGTTTCTTTCACCTCTTCTCTGGAAATAAACTGTTACTGATCACAAATTAAGCGAAACAATTGAAATTAATTTCTTCATTAATTGATGGAAATTCGCTGCTCTTTATTGAGTACAGTTTTCTTATATTAATTGTTTATAGTACTTGTACCAAAGTCCAGATATTTTTTCTTCCTTTACGGAAATGCTTAGCAGCTGACCTTACAGGTTTAAAGAATAAAAATACTTTTTGACATCCGAATATGTCAAATAAACAACAACAACAGCAGCAGCAACAACAAAGCTCATAAGAATTGCCCAAGTAACACTTCCATGAATAATAAGATAGATCTGATTTTATTCTTAAATACTTCATTAACTGTACTGAATGATTTCATTTCTCTTAAAAAAGAAAATATGGCGAGATGAAGCGAATCGTTGAACAGTGTATCCATCAAAAGAAAAAAAAAAATAAAACGACGGGCATATTTATCGCCTCACATCTTCACTCCTTATCCATCTTTTCTCTTCTCTTTCGCAGTATTTAAAGCTTAGTTCCGTTATCCTTGTAAAAATCTTTCCTGTTCAGTTCCCTTTATACTCATTCATTTCTCATTGAAATCATACTAAAGTCAGATTAACAATCTTTGTCACAGAACTGTTACTTGAACTAGCCTAAGCCACCCTGATAGTCATTTTCTCCTCCCACAATTGGAAATGTAATGGTATTTGTAGATCGATATAATGACATGGCGTATGCACTCATACAATTCATTTTTTTTTTTGCATATATTCTTTGATAGCTCGAATAATAAATTAGGAAGCAGTTCAAATAAATTTCCATCATATTAACAAGAATACAGCTCAGAACCCTCCGAAATAGTTTAAAAGAATGCATAATGAACTGATGAATGACTTCGACAGTATACCATTTCAATAAGACCCAAATCTGAATTTGAACTTCAAACATTTATCATAATTTTTCAATGGAATTCCAACGAGAAATAATAGTTCTGAAGATAAAAGGATATTTGAGAATTAGAAATGTGCACGTATGCTTCCAAATTCATTAATTTTTCAGACCGTCTAGATGAACATTATAAGAGCATATACTGATTATTGTAATTGCTCAAAGACATAAAAAAATAATGACAATTTTATAATTAGATATTTTAAAAAAGGTTTGAAAGTAACATATGTAATTAAACAATTCCCAAAATCGTAAGTTTTCTGATCCAATATCTAGGCAAAATCAAGATACACTAAGTTCACATACTAATTCGCGTGGCGAGTAGTACCCCGTTAAATCTTTTTTTATTTTAATAAGATGAAACAATACGAACCTATATATCTAATAAAACAGTCTGCATAAGAGTATAATATATAAGAACGGCCTCTAACTATAATAGGTTATCAGAAAATTATTACCAAGAAACTTTTGTAATTGGTCACGGATAAAGGAAACAACTTTCTAATGCAATCCATTTCAGCCTCAGAATAAATCCATCAATCAGAAAAGGTAGGAGAAATTTACATTGAATAAAAAATTGAAAACTGTAAATTGCTAATCATATATTTATAAAACAAAAAAATCGGATAGAAATGAAAGCATATAGGTTTATTATTTGAAAAGAGTGCTGCCATCATTATGCAAAAGTTCACTTTCATCACTGAGGTTCAGAGTCTCGCAGTCTTTCTCACTATCCACATTTGATAGCGAATATCGCTGACGAAGTATCGTTACCTCCGACATGTCTGATCTTCTTCTACCCTACAATAAAATCATGTCCTTTCTAATTATGATGCTTGTTTCACCACAATGAAGAGAATGATTAACTGTTTCATGTAAAACGGCTAGATCTACTACATTTGCAAACCACGACTTTCTCATTTTAAAAGTCATAACAAATTATCACCACCTGAGTTTGATTCGAACAGCAAGGTACATCGTGATTAACATCACAAACATCCAACATAAATAATTTTTGACCACGAAACTCCTGGATTTCGGAACGTAAAGTTCCTGAAATGTCATCCTCGCGTAATATATATTCCGGAAGGGAATGGAACGACCCAATTCGTCGCTGCGTTTGGATTTCTAAATGACGCACTGAATCCGTCAAGATAACTTCTGGATGCTATAAAAATAGGAAAAGGAAACAATCTCGAACAAGTTTTGTTACTTATAAATAGGAAGTGGATTCGACGAAGTCCCCCAGTGGAAAAGTCGAAAATCTGTAGAGTAATTTGGCATACTTGAAATTTTTAAGTTTCTCACTTTCACAATTTTGCAAAAACAAAAAACAATATTAAGCGATATAATATTTTTATATTACAAAAAAATTTCTGTACTGGCTATGATTGAATCAAGTGTATCGAGTAAAAATTCAACTACCACTCAGAGATTTAAACTGATCAAAAAAGAAAAAGAAAAAAAAAAAAAAACCACCAGCTGCTTGATTTCACCGATTCTTGCATGCATATAGTGAAAAAAAAAAAAAAAAAAAAAAACGAAATATGAAAGTAATTCGCACAGGGTATACAATGTTTTATTACATAAGTATATAAAAGTTTACTGATTTTGTGAATGTTTGACACTAGTTTCATGGAACTTACTGGTTTCATGAATGATTGAGAAGGATTATCAGCAAATTTCGCCACAAGCTTATTCAAATATTGCTGCTTCACTTTGTATTTACGCATCAAACCCAAACGTTGGTGCAAAGAGAACATTCTGAGACGATTTACTTGACGCTCATAGCCTTCCCAAAGCTGTTCAACTCGTTTCGAACCGTAATCCCGCAGTTTACACATCTTTAAATAAAGAATTTACTGTTACATTATATGTTAACTTTCCAGTGTGTACGACAAGCCAGAGATATGCATGATTATCAATGTTACAAAAAGCTTTAATAGAACAGAGAAGGCATTTGGCATGGGAGTTTGTCAAAGTATAAGTTGTTGAATTTATAGATGAAGTTGAACCTATCTACAAACACTGTTTAATCCGCAAATAAATGTGCGATGTATTAAATCGTTTATGAGGAGAAATTCTTCTCATAAAGGATTTAATTCTACTGAACTGAATCTGTGATCAATAGCAAAGAGCTAAACCAGTAAATAAAACGTTACAGTCTTTGAAAACAAGAAAAAGGCTAGTAATTCAAACTATGTCGGTTCTTATTTTGATATTAAATACTACATATAATAATTTACAGAAAAAGCAGGTTTAAATTTAAAATTCATTTTCTTCACAAGAATAAAAAGTAACTTATTCCTACCTGCTGACTGTAATTGTCACGTATATTTTCCAAATGCTGATTCATGCTTTCCATTTGTGCTGCTCGATAATCACGAAATCTCTCTGACTGTGATGTATAGGAAGAGCATAGCTGGTCAACCTATGATATCTATTTTACATAATGACCATAACGTTTTTATGAAATTATCTCATAAAACATAGATATCATAAAACCGAAATGGAAAACATCAATCATCAAGTGAGACTATCTCTAAACTATTAATTTTTAATGTGAAATTATAATAAGATCAAAAAAGCTCAGAATTTGTCAATCAAATAATTACCTGTTGGCGATAATTGTCTCGTATTTGTTCCAATTTCTTATGATATGTATCAGAAAGCGTAGACATTTGTCGCTGTCGATATCTTTCTACAGCAGCGACCATTTCACGAACATGTGAATTTCGATCTGCAATTAGATATATGTAATATATAATATAAGCAACAAAACAGAGTGTTATTATTCTAAGGACGAAACAATAATTCCATTAAAATTACAAGTGGAAGAGAAATATTTCTGCTCACCAATTCTTTTTATCCACCATAAACCAATTTGTCGACAAGTGATCCAAAATAAATTGAAGATGAAAGTAATACCACAAGTAATCATTGCAGCCAGAATGCTTCCCCAAAACACTGATTTCACCATTTCCAAATGGAACCAACTTGAATAATCCAAACGGAAGTGTATTATTTGTGAAGCATTTCCCTACAAAACTCATCTGCGGCGGAATCAATAAAATTCAAGTGGTCGATTTATATGTGCATATTTTCGTTTATTTCATACGTAATTTACAACTGGTAGCGAAAAGTTTTAATATGTGTGAGAATGAATAATCACCTTAATATAATTAAACCTAGAAACGATTATAAGGATTCTTCACCGAATAACAATCTAAGAGAACAATGTAAATGGGCTTCATTTCGCTTTGATTCTAGAAATATAAATATATGTCAAGATAAACCTAAAAAACGTTCGGTTTCTATTCAGTACAAACGAACCATTTTTCAAAGAAAAAATAAATTGAAAAATATCTGTTGAAGTCAATAAAGTAGCTCTGAATAAGAAACCTACTTTTGAATTCGACACATCACATCTATATCGCTCAACCAATTCTTTTCTAGCAACGTTGATAAGAAGGAGTCCACCAGGAATAATTTTATATGCACCATTCCGCGTCCAGTTCATTACAATCACTTGACTTTCAAAATTATAACTTCCAATCAATATTTTGGGCCTAACTAACCACCATTTAATAAACAGTGGTAGCTCACCATACGCATCACATGGCAAAATTGCTGGTTCTGCATAAGGAACTCTTAAAATATATTTAGCACCTTGCTCAACTCGCTTTGAAATACCTGAAAACATATGCTTTTTTCGGAGAATTCAAAAGATAGAAATCAAAAAACGGATTTCGAGGATATAAAGTACACCAAATTCTTGCAAAAGTTCTCGACAGTTTAATAATTTCACAGAATTTTCGAACGTAATGACCAGCTTCCGAATATGTCCAATGCTCTACCGGATTTGTTTTCCTCAGTAATTAGTATCGCCAACCAATACTTCCCCTTCATGAATCTATGAAAGTGTGTAAAAAAATTACGGAACATGGACAGCATTTTTAACTTAAATTTATATTTGTTATTACTGCTAAGAATAACAAACCTATGGAGCAGTTATCAGGCAAATTATCTGCACAGTCCATATCTGGCCGCAACTTGACAGGTAGCATTTTCGCCCACTTACTAAGACAATTATCACAGCTCCAATTATTTGGCATCATCTCAGTAAAATGAAGGTTTTTTGCTCTGGAAAGACAACAAAAACTAGGTGATAAAATGCTGCCATGAAACTTTTTATATTTTTCATTAGAAAACTTTGTAGAATTTGATCTGAACATACTATCAAGTTCCACTGCAAGGAATATTTTCAGAAAGAATAAAGAGCCTACTGGAAGATCAAACTATTCTGGTGATAGCAATGAGTCGATAAGAACAACTTCAAGTATGGAAGACAAAAGTTCAATATCTTATTAATTTTCTAAACCTTAAGAAGAAATCTGATGGCAGATATCTCATTGGTGCATTTGTCAAGCGAAAATCCCTCACTCTGATTGGTAGCATACCAGTAATGCTGTATAGTTGAAAGCTGTTCCTCAAATCCAACTGAAATAAAATATTACGGAACATTGTATAATTATAGATATGGATATTACAAAAATTTCGCTTAGCTGAAAAACTTGAAACAATTATAATGTCCATAACAATATAAATGCAATTCAAAAATTGAATGAGATTGTTTCGTTTAGTTAATTAGAAAAATGACTCATTTATAGGGACCGAATGTAAAAGGGTCAAAGGCAGAAATTCCTGGAAAAATCTCTGGAATTAAAATAAATGAAAGCTTGCGGTCTCTTATGACACAAAACTACGCAGAAACAAAAACCAAAGACGTTATCTCTTCACGAATTCAAAATAAAGCAACAATTCAACATGCTCTTCGTGTGAAAAACGTAGAAAATAAAATCATTTAATTTTGACAGAATTTAGTAGGTGAAATAAAATGGAGATCATATTTCTACCCTTTGCATCAATAAAATATCTTAAATACAGAAGCAAACAGACCTTATGCAGTGAAGGTAAGTTAACTGAATCGAAATCAATAAAAGTTAATCTGTTATATTGCAGTGACAGATGTTGCAAATTCGGTGAAATGGATAACGGCAAAACTGTTAATCCACAATTATCCATATTCAAATCAGATAACTGAGGGGCTAACGAAAGTGAGGGAAATTGTTCTATTGCAGGATTATTCGATAAATCTAAATCTTCTAACGAGAGTGGCCATTCACCATAAATTCGAGTTAATCCATTGGAAGAAAGATCCAGCAATATTGCATTTGGCACTGTAGTCAACTCCGAAACCTACAAAACTGATAGTTAAATCTGTTTTCTAGTATTTCGAATACTTGAGATCAAACTAATATTTGAAATTAAAGTGAGACTAAATTCGAGAAAGAATTGTGATTATAAAAGACTCGAGAGTGGAGTGAAAAGTCAAACAAAGAAGTATGAGTATACGAAAAAAACGGAAATCAAATTATAAACAGTAAAATACGGTTGTTTTTCCCATTCATATCGACTTGGAGCTGATATAAGTTAAATGTTAATTCGAAATTATAGGAATCTATCGCTATCTGTTGGCAAACTGCTACTGACAAATAAAAAATCAACTGTCGAAAAGTCAAATGTCAGAAATACAATTGTGATGGAAGTCGAGCAACAATGAAGTATAAGTGACGGTAACTCACTTGATTGAACGATAAATTGAGGTGCTGCAGTTTGTTGAGTACACACTGACCAGTGTGAGATAACTTGGAGAACCAGTTATGCGATAAATCAACTGTCTGTAACGACGATAGCTGATTCAAGACTAGACAAACTTCATCCCAATTCCATAAATAATTGCGGCTCAAATTCAAAACATTCAAACTTTGCAGTGAATCCAAAGTAGACGGAAAAAGTTGTTGTATATTACAATCATGAATTGCAATGCTGCGCACTGAAGTAAAATTTTCGAACATATGCAGATTCAGACGCTTCTGCAAAATATAATTAACTGACTTTGTCGTATATTTCATTACTTTAAATAAACTGTATCTTATTCACGTTGAAATAGTGACAGTGCCATCATCACCACTCCAAATAACTCCAAAATTTAAACAAAACTTCTGAAACAGGTCATAGCATGTGAACAAAAAAAAAAAAAAAAAAAAATTGCTATCATGTTGTTTCACAAATTAATAAGTTTCAATGTAACTAAATTCAATAAGAAAATGAGCAACCTGAGAGCATTTAGTGAATGAAATACTGTGAGCATCTATGAGTTTGAGAATATGTTGGTTAAATCTATCAGGTTCCACATTAATGCATGTTATCGTATTATTTTCACAAAGGCACCCATATTTTCGGCATACGTTATCGACTACTAATGTCGCCTAAAGGATCAAGAAGTTGCTGTAAAATTTTCGACGAATTATAAATATTATAATAATCAAATTCTAAATACAAATAAAGAGCAAAAAGATCGTCTTTTTCAGTTAATCTATAATGAAGAATATGCATAATATACAAATTCTTGATTAAAATTCCATCTTGTTAACAAATTTCTTGAATTCTCATCTGGAAATCATAAGAACTGACATTTTGTGATCAGAAAAGTTAGAAAAAAAATTATTTCCATTAAGCAGCAGAAGTCGACTGAAAACATCACCTTCTCTTCATCAGCATACGAATCTGCTTCACTTCGGTAATAAGCTTTGCCAGTACAGAAAACCAAAGATATGCAAACCTGTCCGATGATTAGCAAATGATATACCACACAAAGTGTTGCTACATGCATTCTGATGCACTCGATCAGTAGTAACAATCCCTGCATGACTACATGCGAGCATGCAGTAGCTGTACTCTGAGATTCACGACAGCAATTTCAATTATAGCTCGGATTTTGACTGTTATAATGGATGAAGACTATGTATTCAAAAAACAAAGAGGGTATGCACTGCGGCACTACATGTATTGCTAATGAACTTCGACCTCACTATTAACTAACAAGGGAAGAACCTCCTGACCTTCTGACCAACACTTTCATCTCGAGCTCCATCTACAAACAGAACTTCAATTTCATGTTTCATAAATTGTTGCATGTTAAATTACGGTCCTCCTTCTCTTCAACTTCTCCAGCTATGTTATTCCTCGTCTCCACATCGTTATCTTATCTTGAGTAGTTACCCTCGGGAATCGATTTGTTTCTCTATATATGTGTGGTTTATGTGTTCATTTTAAATTTGAAGGTATAGGTTATGATTCCAGTGTTTATAATGCTTATAATTTGTTGCTAATGATGCAGGCTGACCAATCAGGCCATGTCTTTCTTCGTGCTACCCTGAGATGTTCAGTAGAATAAGAGGTAATTTTGCATGAGATACCAAAAATTGAGAGTTTTATCTACCCTTAAATACCTTTACCGGTATTAGGAAATGTAGTGAATGGAAGATGGATTATTGCTAATGATGAGAATAAGGAAGAGATTTCTTTGTGGATCCACTTTCCGGATATGTTTACCTACTTCAGGTCATGTTATATATGTTAAAGCCACTGCCTTTGCTAACAGGATGTTATGGACGTATTTTTTGTTGGCCAAAGCAGTTTGTCACTGCGTTAGCTCTCTTCAAAAAAAGAAGTAGGTTGTTAGTTCGATATTATTAGGGGTTACTATCGTAATATTCTCATCGTTGTTACATGAGTTGTAGTGGTTCCGGCTGTTACAGTCAGTGATTGGAAAATTCTTAGTTCAAAATGCTGCATGTTTGATAAATAATTCTTAATTTCACCAATTTGAAATGAGTTACTTTAGCAAATTTATAGCAGTTTTCAGTCGATGTCAAAGTTGAGGAAGATACGACAATTGTTGAAGTTGTTGATGTTGCCGATGTAGATGACCGCAAAGTGTTGAAACATAGTCCAGAAACTTGTACACTATGTACTTGTAATGTTCCCATCAAAGTAATTTTTGCATATAAAATTTTGCAGCTGTTCAAGGAAACTGTCTTACTTTAACGCTGAATTCTAAGCAGTGTGCTTGCAGATCCGTTATTCAGATGTATTAATTTTGGAGCAATTTATGCGAAAAGATGGAACCGTGCTTCCGCAGCAACTTACTGGTTTGTGCAAAAAGCAACAGCAGAGGATTGAACGTTGTGTTATGCAGGTACATACCTTGTAAAGATGACTGTGGTGAAAATACCATGTTCACTGTTGTTATCTGTAATTCTTACGGAATAGAATCATTAGTATTAAATTTTGATAAACAAAATTCCTTCTTTTTACTTAATCAAACTTATAGGCTCATTGGGCTGGCCTCTTTCCAGACAGGACGACTGCGGATTTTGATCGTTCGGGATACAAAAGATTTGCGAGGTCTTCGTCTTTCCTTTTTTTTGTTTATTTATATTTAGTTATATTGTATTGTATTTTATTAATATAAAATTATTGCAGGAATTATGTTTAAATACTTTTATTAAATTTTGTTAGTAATCTTTATGGACTTTTATGACAAAATTGATATTTTAGCAAATTATTTTCAAGAACCATAAGTTTTATATTCAACGAAGGTCATCATTAAAAGGCATATAAAACACAAGTTTATATTATTATATTATATAGATACTGGAACGACGACATGGATATGTATCGGTTGAAAGAAGAAGTGGTCCCCGGTTCATGGTACTATATTAAACGGTATAACACACGTGGAGTTAATTTCAGAAAGAGCTGAAGTGTTTTTTATATTAAAAAAAAGTGTAGGTTCATAAGGGTTTAAATTAATATATGTAGGGAGAACAGTTAGAGGTTTTCAGTGATTACTAGGTTCAAGCCTCAAAGAAACATCTTTTGTTTATATGATAAAAATGAATCGGTATTCTTATATTGCTTAATAGCCACTTGTTTTAATAGTTTTAATTCTTTGATGATATTGTACTCGGTTCTCGTAAGTTGAAAGAAGTGATAATACAATACGTTAGAACTGATAACGAATAAGTGACACAAATCTCGACCAGTTGATCGTTTATCTGTGTAAAAATGATAAAGATATATAATAGAGCTTCTAAATGTTATAAGTAGGATGTAATGTTATACGACTTTCTGTACACATCGTTTAGTAATCGACCGCTTGGATTCTAAACGGAAAAGTCAGTTAGGTCATCAAGTTATTTCTCTCATACATTTTTCTGTTCTTATTTTGTTGTTAACAATAAATGTAAGCATATATTTATTATCATATATTTTTCGATTAATACAACAGCACCGCTAAATGTACAAAACTTTAATCTTTCTTACCGTAATCAGTACATTTGTTTGTGAAGTTCAGTATTGTTTTGTTAGGCTTCGATTTTAAATTCCTTACTTGCTAATAGTTTAAACACTAAATTCCTAAAGTAAAACTATCTTTGTTCTGTCACCGTTATATAGTTATAAAGGGCATAAAGGAAGTTTGCTTCTTTAATTTTATTGCCGACTGCCCAGCTGGGTGATAGGGCGTTTAATATATAAAAAATGTTGCAGATTATACCTGCAGTTTAGCAGGTCCAGCATGCAAGCAAGTTTTGAGAATGTATCATTCTATTTAAGTTTTTCAGCATCAATGTAAACCGAATCAGAAATTGCAGAGAAGTGCGTCTGACCTAATTCCATCCTAGCGTTGATTGAATATTGGCATCGATGTATGGTTGTAAAGCCCCTGAGCCATTAAATGCAGCGCCAGTACAGGTCGATGTCCGGATGCTTTCTTTAGTTTTGCTCGTTTATTCTGAAAATCAGGAATCATTTTTAATTTTAAGGCAAAAATTTCAAATGCACAAATAGATTTGGCTCAGGAGATATCTTGAATTCTGCAAAATGTGGTGAACTATGAATTCTTGATGTTCGCTGGCATTGCTTTACTTTTTTTATAATAAAAAGTAAGAGGAATACGTGGGAATCTTACTCGATAATTGGCACTTAGAAGGTGATCTTAGTGTAAGATTGTGAATCAATAAATGGAATTGGTTTGTTTAGCACGGATGAAATACATTGTACACAAATATAAAATTGCGTTGTATAGCCCTACCGATAAAATGAACCTTCAAAACAAGAATGCTCCACCGGTTTCTTTTTTTCAATATTTGGGTTGATGAGGTTTTTGGAAGTGTATAATGGTAGTATGATGCATCAATATTTCTAGTAAAATTAACTAGAGATTGTCAAAAGATTTTAAGGTAAAATAGATTTTTTGTTTTCCACGGAACAAAGAGTAATTTAACATTAAATTTGATTGATAAAATTAGTTCAGCATCAATAACCTCCAACCGTTAAAGCTCGAGATTAGAACTGAAAAAATATTAAAAAAACTCCCTCTCTACTCCCTTCTTCCACCAACCAAGTTAGCTCAAGGTAATTGAAAATAGTGGTGGTAGGAAATCTTCCCAGACATACTTCGAACTTCTTGATATAAATGTAAGGATTTCTACTGTTCAAAAGTTCTGCTGATTTGTGGCTTTTCTCCATCAAAGTCTGAATCTCAGTGAAATTCAATGATATCTGCGAACTTTTGGAAATCATGTAATTCCTCAATAAAATACTTTGGTTGTGTCGGAAGTAAGTTCTAGCTCATCTGTTGAGATAATGTTCTATTTCATTTGTATGTTCTCCTAACAAAATCGAAATGTCTGGACAGCTCATCAAGCAATTCTTCAATAAAATTGTTAATTTCTGAGATGTCTAATGGTAATCGTCATGATGATATGCAATACTGAGTAATAAACATAATGAACGGGTTATATCATGTCAACAAGGACGGGAGAACTGTTTTATCGCTCAATCAAAGTTCAGTATCATCGTCTTCTTTCCGCTAAGAGATTGTAACGATAGATAGTCCAGTCATTTTGCACCTTGTTATTACTTACCAATTAACATTTCTTTCTCATACTTATCATTAGACAGGCAATCATTCATAACAAGCACGATATGATTTTCAAGAAGGATGGGAAACATATCTAGTTGAACTCCTTTACAATATGATCAAACAAATGATATTAGAAATGGATAATGTGCTAGTAAGAAATTCAGATAGTAAGTCTTTGAACTATCAGGAAAATTCACGAAGAAAAACTGAAAAAATAGAAATCATCTGCGAGAAAAAAATGAGTCCTGGGAAAAGATAATTATAACAGAATTCGATAATATTTTTTCAAGAGCAATATCTTTGACTTTATCGGTAGTAACAAGTTGTGTTCGCAAACCATTTCGCGAAATTTGTATTGGAACAGCTTGCTACATAACTAAACTTTTTGATGTCGACTTTTTGTATAGCAAGTTTTTTCATACATGTGGTTTCTATTTTGATACTGAAAGTGTTTGAAGTTGACACTGGTAGGATTACTCAATATGCAAGCCGTACACGATTTATCAAGATGGCTATGAACAAAGTTATCATGAAATGAGATGATTTTTTCATTTTATCGCAAATGAATCGGTAAGACATCACGAAAATTTCATTCACTAATTAGAAAATTACATTGTGCAATTATAGGAGGAAAAAGCTAGAAGAAAAAGATGAAGATATAAATCAAGACAAACGGAAGGAAATGAGAAATTAGTGAGCAATTTTTTCGGCTTTTCTTTGAGAA
Source organism: Brugia malayi (assembly GCF_000002995.4). Lineage (NCBI taxonomy): Eukaryota > Metazoa > Nematoda > Chromadorea > Rhabditida > Onchocercidae > Brugia > Brugia malayi. Next base: position 8,195,463 of record NW_025062475.1, read on the forward strand.
GAAAGTTAACATGAACAAATACATAATCCAAAAGACAAGTTCTAGAGAAAATTGATTTCAGACGGAGGTACATGTCCATTGCCCATAGCGGCAAATTTTACAGAGAGATAGTTGCAAGATTCAACTGCCTGATAATAAATAAATTCATCTAAAACGATATTTAATGATTACAAGGCTTGTATGGAGACACAAATCTATGCCCCGTACTTCCATATGCAAAACTGTCAGTCTTTCTTAAATTTAGTTCATCCATTTTCCTTAGAGGTGAAATTGCGGGCTGAAAAGAATGAAAACAATAAATTCACAACTGATCAATGACTGAATCTATCCTTAAAAAAAGAAAAAAAAAAAGGAATTTTCTTATTTGTTGCACTTGAAGATATACTTTTCAAATCTTTACTTATCTAATATCTCAATTTCAGGAATGCAGGAAGACAGCGACATGACGCAAAACTGGTAATACAATAATAGAATGACTGTTGATAACATCACCATCATCATTATAATTATTCCCATTGTATGTAGGAACAAATGATGATGATTTTTTCGAAATCTTTATTAACACTGATCAAATAATCGATTATTCTATGTGCACACCTGTCTGCTATGCACTTCTATTTATTATTGTTAAGTAGTGTTTTACAGTAATTCCAAAATATTAGTAGAAATCAACGCAGTTTCATAAAAGCGAAAAAACATAAAAGAAAATCAAAATCAGTAGTTTAATCATGTTTGTTTGTCTTCGAGAAGTGTTCGAGAGGCAAATTACATTACCAAATTTTTTTTTACTTCAACAACTTACAGTAAAATGAAGTCATGAGATTCAACATATGTGACCTAGATGTTATGATCCATATTTTCAAAAAGAATTAATTGATATGGTGAATGTTTACGGAAACTTCCCTGCCGAGGAGGATTAAAATGGATGAAAACCATTTCAAGAATGAACCTTGAATATGGGACTATCCATACGCTCAGACTTTCAACTCTATCCATTATCAGCGTAAAATCTCAATCTCCAACAAGAACGAATATGTAAAGTTTGTCATCCGGAAGAAGCACTCACACCTCTCCATTCACATTTGCGCCTCTTTCACCATCTATTTAGACCCTTCCTTCCTTCCTCATCTCCTGTTATTCAAACACTTTTCTCTCTTATACATCCGCTGTTTTCTTGTTTTTTTATTTCTCCTTAATTTCAACAAATTAACAAAACTCCGCAATGTTACGGTCAAAGATAGCTTTTGAAGACAAGATCGAGGAAGAATTACGTTGGTGTCCATCGCACATTCTCTTTCCTGCTCGATATCTCTTCAGCAAACTTTATCAAGAAACATTGACAGGAAAATATTGGAACGTTAATGAAGAAAAAATTTTAATTTTAAGTCATCTATTAATTATCCTATATTTTAGTTGATAGTCAAGATGTTTTTTACTGGAAAAGGATTCGGAGTAGAAACAGAAACTGAATGTTATGAAGATAGATGATGAATTAAGTTCTGCTAATGAAGGCTTCATTCAAAACGCAACAAAAAAAAAATTTAACAAATGTAAAGTTAACCTGGAACCATATTTTGATTTGTGATTCATTTAGGCCAAGCTCATGGGCTAATTCCTGACGCCGTTTCTCTGTCAGGTACCGATTATCCATGAACTGTTGTTTCAACCGTTCTAGTTGTTCAGCAGTAAATGCCGTTCGTGGTCGCTTCTCGTCGTCATTAAGATTTGTTTCTTTCCGTTTCGTTCGTCGTGACCTTGGCCCTAAAGCAAAAACAATTCATAGTAAATCAAATTAAAAAATTAAGGAAAATTTCACTGCAAATTAATAATTTCCCATAATGTTTAAATGAATGATACATGAGTTGACGAATGACGAAAACTCATAACCTTCTGATGGAAACATATCAATATTGTTAATTATAAGGATTTGTTCAGCAATTATTCTCATGAATAAGTAATAATTATAATGCGTGATAACTGTATTTGATAAATACAAAATAGTTTTGATGGATGAATGGATGTAATGATGCAAACGTATGCAAATTAGCATGCTTGCCAAGAAGAGACATGAAGATAGTAAGGAAGTTACGCAATCGTATATCTCAGCTCTTTCTACAGTCGCTGTTCAAATTTGCAATCTTTAAAACTTCTAGCATGGCATATGGTAAGACAACTTGATCTACCACTTACCTACATGCATCTACATTTGGTCCACTTTATTTGAAAACATTTCCGAAATGTACCTGAACTCGGTCGATCGGAATACCGAGTACAATATATCCAAGCTGGGAATACTGTATTCATGTTGTCCGGTGTTGTTGATACACATGGCTTTAGAACTGTCTCGTGCTGCTGAAAAAAAAGAACATAATTACGTATATTCTTACAAATCTCAATCTATATAACTTTCAGCAGTAATGGTCATTGTCAGATGGAATTAATTGGTATACAAACAGCCTCATATTTAATCGTCATATCCAGGAAGCAATGAATCCTAAAAAGTTCAAAAGAATGGTCAAGATCTAAAGTATTGGATGCTCAAATATTGATACCGTTACAACAATAATTGAATGTAATTGAAGGTGTCATATGTGGCAATAAAGATAGCATCTAGGATGAATAAGATAGGTCATATAATTAAGATTAACGCTACACAATACCGTTAATATTACCTTTGGAAGGCAATATTAACAATATTTCTATAACTTAAACCAAACATCGAATTAAGAAACTATGGAAAATTTTGTAAATTTCACTTGGTTTGTGAGAATTAGAACGGAAAAATATTTGAATTTTTTTTTTTTTTTTTGAAAGATATCAAGACTTTCTTCTTTTAAAACCAAACAATTTTATTTGGCGAAACGAAAATTTATTTTGTTTTTCAATCATTGAAACACTCTTACCTTACCGAAATCTGGTCTCAAAATGTTCTGTATGGAGAATTTTAGCTTGGAACTCGTTTGATATGATTCTCCACTACTACGATGTAATAGCTCCGGTGAAGATAGGCCTTCGGAAACGGAATCTGATGTACTATCCATCTGAATAATAGAATGAATTCGATGATACATAACTGAATAGTTTCCAGAATTAGCTAATCCTGCCGAATATTTATTTATTTAATCAGTACTATTTTAATTGACTAATTTCAGGCTTCTTTCTTCATAGACAATAATTAGTTTGTCAATACTTTCACATTTAGTCCTCTTGATACACAATTTCAAGCAAACATGAAATAGACAATTCATGAAAATAAACCTTAGCATTGAAAGGAAGAAAAACTTTTATTTATCTACAAAAGTTAGCGGCAAGGTGAGATTTTTCTTTTTTCGCCTTTTTCCTGTCAGCCTTCAGTGACAAACTATTGCGGCTGCCATCGTTATTTCGGATCAAAACTTGATGTTTATCTGAATTCGTATACTAATTTCGGTATTTTTTTTTTCATGAATCGTTTTGGAAAACTCAGAAACAGTGACGGAAACAACTTATAAGTTAATTGAATATTTACTAGTCGAAAGAGCCCAATATCAATAATTCCTGCATTTTATTTTTTTCATTGAAATCTCAATTTAAAACTTATTGTGATGTTCAGTTAATTACATTCTTCTTGTGCTACCAATGCGTAACTTCTATGTAATTTCAGCTTACTTAGTTTTTCTAAGCAATAGTTGCGTATGGTACTTCTAATCTTTATGAGCAAAAAGCCCAGCAATCGGAGTAATATATTTTATTTACAAACTAGGCATACCATGATGGCTGAGCATAAATTATAATAAATAACATAAGTAAACAGTAACAACAATCAGGTAAAGAAGACACGGACATCTCTTTATTATTTGCTAAATCTTAATTTAATTATAATACTTAAATGCAAGAAAGATTAAAAAAATATTTTTTTCTCTTGCTCACATTTGTACTCCTGATTCTGGATTACAAACTTTTTAAAAAAACTCAGTAATTTTAGAAACGTCAGACAATAATAACAACAAAACACAACGATTATAAAGCAATAAGAAGAGGAAAACATCAGCTACCTTAATGATTAATAATAAAGTTAATAACAGCCACAACAAAATGGTATTGGTGCTGATGAAGGCTAACTATAATGATAGCGATAATTTTATAAATGACAGAGGGGAATAGATGGCGCAGTGATACAATAAAGACGAAAGGAACCGAGGTTGTTGTTTGGGAATTGTTAATTCAGTAATTTAGAAGGGCAATAGGCAGCGCCTCTTTGTCACTTCAGTCTTTTCGTCCTCCTGGATCCATCTGATAGAAATTTGTTGTCACGCCTATTCCTCTCCACAACCATCCTACCGTATTCCATATGACCATATAGCATTACTCTTTTCCCATCTCACTTTAAACCCTAAATTAATTGGTTTATTTCCTAAAGTCCCGCCTCCAAAAGCTGAATGAAGAAGAGCGGATAGGAGAATAATCGACAAAGGAACAATAAGCTTCACTACTGCCTGTATTTGATAGAGTTAATTAAGTTAATTAAGCTACATTTTGATGGATTTTCAGTCAGTCTTCTTCTCTTTCACCTGTAACAATAGCCTCTTTTTTCTCTTCCTCTAACACTATCTCGCCATTCTCGAGACAATCTCGAGAAAGAAACCTTACCCCTCAATATGGCAATTAATTAGATGCTCCTTACTCCTCACTTCAACAATTATCGAAATAAACTGCTATGAACGAGAGAGTAATTGGATGATGCCTTCTAATCATTCATTCAAAGAAAGTTCCTACGCGAACTAATTTAACGCAATTTTAGAAAGCAATTAATTTAGTCGCTTGCAGATCTGTCTGCACATTTATGTACACTCCCCGTGCACCATACACATATGCACGCACATTCATTTCTCTTCGATCAAAGCCAATGCTTCTTCGTTTTGTTGGCTTCCCATTCTAGTAAATATACAAATGAAGCTTCATTACCCTCCTTTTATCTATAATTGAGATAATTATTTACTTCAATACATTACGGCAATTATCTAGTGAAATTGTTCTGATTGTGTATAAATTAATGCGACTAGAGAGATTATTGTTGCAATTGGGAAAAATAAATGCCTCAAACAGCTAAGGTAAAGAAATATTCATTTTTCTGGAATATTCCACCCTTTCTCCTGTTTTTCAAAATACGTTACACCTAAATAGGTGACTAAATAGAGCGTGTTTTGCGCTGATATGATTACTTCATACTATCTTCGTTTCTCTGTTTCTGTCTTGATCTTTGACTACTTCATTTTCCAATTACTTTGAGCAACTTTGGACCTAAATAAAATTTGAAGGAAGACAGACAAGATCTCAAGAAAAACAGCTTTACGAAATAGCTAAAAACGATGGAGCAGATTTATATGTGTAGTAAATTTTATAAATTAATTAATATTAGTGAGCTGATAACCAAAAACTTTGTAAAAGTTTTACTCTTCCTTCATTATAAATTTCACAACTATAACTGTCGAAGAAAGAAATTCAGGTTTCCACACTCTTACTTCAAATGCTTTATATTTATTATTGTTCGTTTTTTTTTTTTTTCATGTACAACGAAAAGGCTAAGAGAAAAGGAGGAAAATAGCAAAGGCATGATATTGAAAGTCGTTTGCTTTCTTATTTGATCACCACTATCATCATCACTATCGTTATCGTTATCGCTATCCTCATTATCACCCTTAATTCCGCCGTTATCATAGTGTATCAGTAGCGCTGCTATTGATAACATATCATCATCATTATGATCGTTGCTGCACCGTCATCATATCGTTGGCATGATCATCGTCGTCAGCATTTTGATTGTTATCACTACACCAACATGATTGTCAAATGTTGCTGTTGTTGAATTTTATCAAATAATTTCATCAGTTTTCTTGCCCAAACATGTAACTACTTCATTCGACAACATTTTAACTGCATAACTAATAGACATGTGTAATTGAGTTTGGAAGACCATAATTTTGCAATTCAGAAAAAATATTTCAAAGATTTTCTTTGAAGCTGAAAGCTGAAAACTGAAAATTGTGATATGACAAGGACTGTGAAAAGAGGGGACATGAGGAGGAAGATATGAGTGAGAGAGAGACAGAGAGAGTTCATTAGCATCAAAAGCCTAAGACTACCGGATCTTGTACAATATGAGAAAATTATCGTTTTTGGTAGCAAGAATACAGCAAGCTTGAGGACCCGAAAATGAAACGAAGTTAACTTTAAAATGATGCATAACATTTAGCTATCTAATTGTCAGATATGAAAAGTACTGCCTTTATTCCCTTTAACATGTTTTACCTGTTTTAGCAAATAAAAACAAAATTTTTAAGTTAATTGCAAGGAAAATTATTTAAGACTTATTTAGGATTTAGAACTTCCAAAGTAAATTGATGTTAGCTAAATTAAATTAGAAAATGTTAACTCACAAATCAGTGCAGCAGGGAACTTTCAATTCATCATTCGCCAGACACGATTTTTGTGGCATTCTGTCAAATACTATTTGTGCTTACGATCCGATTGATTGAATGAGAGACTGAAACTGTGAAATTAATTTGTAGTGCAGGTTAAATAGCTTGTCTACTACTTGTAGCAGTAATAGTAAATGAATGAACCTTGTAGTTGGCAAAGGTCGTATAGTGCTACAAATATACGTTATAAAGGTAAGAACAGCAAGCTTAGGTGAAGGATCGCTACGACAGATAAGCGATTAGCGATGAAATCAGTGCTGAGAGTTATGAGGACAAGTTATGGAAATTCAAGAAAGAAATTAGCTCCTTTCTTTTTTTTTTTGTCTGTAACATATGAAAAAATGATCAAGGATCACTGAACATACTTAATAATTACAGATTTCTTTGAAGATCACCAGATCGTATCAATTCAAAGGATAAAAGTCATTTGGAGTCCTTGTTCGGTAGTAGCAGAAAATGTTGACGGCAGTTGCAAAGGTGGGAAACTGCAGGTAAAGATATGAGAATTGAGAAATAACAAATCAGGACTTGATAGATCGCTTAAAGCGGTAGCTTTTACTGAAATAGACACGGAAACTTACCGGACATAATGAGCCGACTCATAACACATTCAATGAACCAATCTATCAGAATTTGCCATCCTATATTTATCTCACGTAATCTGCGAAACATTAGACCCGGCATAATGTTTCACTTAGATTTATCAATAGTGAATATTCCAATTAAAAGTACTGTACTCAAAGTATATAATCGAACTTATAAACATACGACATATTAATCTAGTACTAACCTAACAAAAATCGATGTGAACGCTTCAGAACTACAGAATATACTCGGTCGCCCAAAATCTTTTACTAATGAAAATATCAAATGTCATAATATAATTGAAAACTTTTATTCGATGCAGGAAACACAATACAGACAAAACTAGAGTAGCAATAGTAGTATGAACCAATCCAAAGAAATTGAAGAACGTTTCTTATTCCATTTTTCGCATTTTATCATGTCAATCATTTGTAGTCTTTCTTGCAATAAAGCTTTTCTTCAATTTTTTGGATCGCTTGCCTGAACCTGATTTTTTGCATCATCTGATTTTATTACTTCAGCTTTCACAGGGCTTCTTTTATTAATCACTGGCATAACTTGCTGAAACTAGAGAAATAAGAAAAACTTGTCGCATCAAAAAAAAATCTTAACCTCGTTCTTTTTTCTCTTTTTTGCTCGAATATCCTTTTGTTATGAATTAATTTGCAGTCCATTATTATAGTGATAACATGAAATTTTAAATATTAAAATCCTAGAAAAAAAATTACTGTTAAAAGGTCTTTATGGCAGAGTATAGAAGAATTTCTTTGCTTGACACTAGTTTCAAAAATTGAACCTTCTTTAAGAAACGTTGAAAAATTTCCAAATTTATTATCAAATCCCATACTTATTCCTTGAGAAATTTTTTGCATGAGATAAGAATAATACACACGATAAACCAAGCAAAGAATTAGCAAAAAAATCCAAAGAAAATACTTTCGTTTCCGACAGTCCGACAATGGGTGGCAGTTGATAACCGAGTTTAGCAAATTCACTTCCCCTAATTTCTATGTTCTTCAGTAGTCGTTTCTGAAATATAAAAAATGAATAGAAAATTGTTACTCTAAATTATTTCTGATTCTATGATGCAGTTCTAATTCCTATCTTATGCTTTCTTTGTATTGATAATATAAATTCTGGAAATAAACCATACTTTTGCTGCTTCTTCACACCATCCACTTTGTATCTTATTCAGTTTCTTAGCATGGCGTTTCCTAGTAGCATTTTTTAACGGTGGTGGAATTATTCGTGGTCCTTTACGTAAGCAGGATGGGAAATCTTTATTTTTTATTACTTTGCCTGGAATGAACATCTTTAAGTCTGCTGTAATTACAACATTAGGAAGAATTAATTGCTGTGCAAGTTTTCATTATTACCGGAAAACATTTTGTGCTACATAAGTTAGAAACCCACATTCAAGTCGTTTTTCGAACATCAGATAACCATCCATAGCCTCAGCTGCCAATTGTGCTACTTCATAATTTGTGAAAAGTACAAAAGCCCATCCTTTATGATTTCCGGTCTGAAAATGAAAGTACATAAATGTCCCATAAAAAATCCAGATAAATAAATCCATGTTAAATCATGAGCTGTCTCTAGCACACGTTTCCGTGAGATGTGTTAAAAAAATCAATATTTAATGACAAAACTAATATTTTAGTTTAACGAAAAAGCAAGATCTGATGAAATTGAGAAACCCGATTGACGGAATGAACTTCTAAATTAGAGATCCTTTCCCCGACTTAAATTCGAGGGATGCGTAAAGTCCAGAAAATGTGAACCACCATCTTCAAGTCATTTCGGAAGGATGGACGTGTGTTCACCCCACCTAGGTGTTTTTGTTCCACTCATAAAAGCAAACAAAACTGAAAAATATGAGAATGTAGCTACGAATTTATATGAAAGCAACATTAACAATTAAACTAGAATTTGTAAGCTGTGAAGAATGAGCATATCTTTTTGTTCCTTGCAACTCGCACTCGTTGAACAGTACCGAATTGCAAAAAATAATTCAACAACTCCTTCTCGAAGAATCCGAAGGGAATGTGTTTGACCACTACAGCCTTTGAATTGCCTTCCGGATCTATTCCCGTCTCATAAGACAACATCGTTGATCTTAAATCTTCAATTCTTTTGCTTTGAGTCATATTCCTTAAAACCCTAAAAAACATAAGCCAATGAACACATGTTACCGCAGAGTAATTTATACCATTACTATCCTTTCATTTCTAAAGGTTTTGAACCGGACTTCATCCTGAAATGGAAATTTATATTATTTAAAAAAAAAATTTCCCATATTTTCGTGAAGCGTCCCCGTTGAGTGTTGAGTTGTCTCTAGACAGAGCACAAAATTCACCGTAAAATCAATATATGAGAATATCAATCTTTTAAAATTAAAATTAAAATTAAACGCCAGTGTACGTTTGAATTGATATAAGAAATCGATTCCCAAAAACAAATTTATTTACAATATCAAAAGACATTTTCAAATTAAGAAAAAAAAGTTACCAAAGAAAAGCACTGGTATTATTGGCACCAAAAGAACCAAAAAATTAAAAAATAAATAAATGAAACAGTACGAAACATTCCTACTTTCAGGGTTAGACATGAACTGCATGAAATTATGCGAATAATAAAAAGAGTTAACGTCTTCCAACAACCCAACACATCCTTCCTAACTTCCCACTGAATTCCCCAACCATAAAATAATCTGCGTCAAATGATCTAAATAAAATCGCAATTTATCTAAATACTTCTGCATAGAAATTGGCCTGAAATATAAGCTGTCTTTTCCAATAATTTTTAGGAAAGAAACTATTGTTTCCTTATCAAACCACAACTCTACAAACCAGAAACAGAATAGAATATATACTAGTATGCATATGATAAATACCATTTTTCAATCATATATGAAAAGCATACATATGAAAACGGAAAGAACATTTCAGGAATAACTGTCAAGTATCTTAAAGCATTCTTAATTTATTGAAAAATCATTGAACTTTATAACTGAAAATAGTGCAAAAGTATAAAAAAACTCATTTCATAAGTGAACAATTTTGATGCAAAAAAGTAAGGAATAAGCACAAACTTAAACATTTAAATAATCACAGCTTTTTATATGTGAACAAGATTTCCGACATGCCATACGATCATCAAAACATCAACAATTATATGAAAATTATGTGAAAAAAGATCTGTTCATTTTAATAAGTCATCAAACATATCATTTTTTAATCACTGATGCGAAATAAAACAGTGGGAATATTCAAATTGTCTTTCAAACGTAAAGGATTCTGAATTTTTTATGGCAACACTAACAAATTTTGGACCCAAAATAGTCACAAGACAAATCAAACTTAAGCAAAAAGGTAATCTCATTCAAAAACAAAATAAAGTTTGGGAAGTAATAATCCATTTCCCTATATGACAAAAGGAACTCAGAAGTGTTTCTGAATAATGAAATGAAAAGCATAGGAAGTGTTACCCGAACTGAGGATACGAAACAATGCAAATCGTTATGTCTGAGAATATAAAGATATGGATATTCTTTTATTATTTTAGCATAGCTTAAAAAATTAATATCAGTTACGACGAAAGAAAGGATACATTAACAAAAGAATTCTATTTCAACCCGAGTCATAGCTAGACAACACTTCGCAAAACACCAAAACAAAAAAATTAAGAAAGTTCAAAAAAATTGCTTAATTGAAAAACTGAACAAAAAATAAAATCCCAAATCAGTAAACCATTTATCTCTCTTGCAAATAGAAGATAGATAAAACGTCGGTAAAAAAAAGCCAAACTAAGGCCAATTAGCTTTCAGTTCACGAAAATTCGTGAATCTATTAGAAAGTTATTTCAGGAATAAAACTGAAAACTGAGATGTTTATGTGAGGATATAGAAAAGAACAACCACTTAGCCAGTGGACACTGCTCGATCACAACACTAAACAAATTTGGCAGAAATTTAAGAAAATTTTTTCCCTAGAAAAATTTCTGGCTAACACCAATCAGCTAACCTGACGCTGACAGATGAAAGACTGGATACAACGAGACAAAAGTGAACTTCAATAGTAATGGTTAGATAACGATTAGTCCTGTCTATCATTTGATGAATTCATTTAAAGAAAAATTTACACCTGTTACAAAAAATTTTAAACGTTGCCATACTTTTTTTGCTTCGAAGGTTAAGTTAAAATCTGAAATTGATAGCTGTACATAAATATTCCATGAACCTTACAGAAAATTTAAACAAATGGAAGCTTGATATAGAACTAAATGCATATAGAACTTCTAGAAGACTACCACTTAGTAAAACACAATAGAGTAAGAACTTTTCCTTTATTAACTTTACTAATGCGGATGTTTCCATTTTCCAAAATTTCCTAAAAAATCTTTTTTTTTTGAGGATTATGCATATATATATATATATATATATATATATATATATATATATATATATATATATTGAACTGATTAAAAAAATCATTTACTAGGATTGAAGAAAAACTTTTTAGAGCTGCGTAAAGGAGAAAAGTAATTAGTAACAGCAGAAAACCAAATTGTTGCACATTTGTGTAAGAATATAAGCAATTTTACAAAGAATCAAACCAGATGAATTAAATTTTTGATGATCTGTGAAAGAAATTCCCAAATCTCGACTTTCTTATATCAGTCATGTTCTTTCCCTTAACCACTACAAATCCATTTGTTTTGGTACTCGATGAAGGCCTGAATATTGCATTTGACACACTTCGTTTTAATAGCTTTAAATCTTGCTTGAACCTAGAATGAACATATCATTAACAAATACTCCGAAACTTATAAAATCGTCTCTTATCAAATAAACTGGAGCAATAAATTGAAACCAGGCCCATCAAATTTCACATCACCAAACAAATGAATAAAAAATGCTTACATGTCTTGTTCACCAAAAAGCTGTTACTTTTATATTTTAATTCTTTTTTGTACTGTTTGATCAAAAAAAAAAAGAAACCAGGTTGAAAAAAGTCGTTACACCAATATGCAAGAATAAAAATGAAAATATGCTTGTTAAAAAAAAAAAAAAAAAAAAAAAAAAAATGTAAGAACATTAAAGAGATGGAAAAATAGTTAAAACATGCATTAAACTCTCACTACTAAAGTGATGTTACTTAGGCAAATAGTGATTACACAGTTTCTTAAACTTGTTTTTAAATTTACTCTGATCACTTGTCCAGTAATTATTAAGATATATACTCTAAAAGATAAATGTTTACTTTCTACTATCAGAATCTTGCAAAAAAAAAAAAAAAAAAAGCATGAAAACCAAAAAAAGAAAGCATACGGTAAAAAACGATTGACAGTTGTTGACAGCGAAGCAGTGGGGGCAATCACTTTATTAACTGTTGGAGTTTCGGATATAACATCAGTAACAGTTTCCATGAGAGGACCGATACTTTGATTTCGGGATGTCTGTATTTTGGCAACGGGCCCGATATGACAGCATTTGCTAAATCCGGAAGACGAAGAATGCTGAAGTAGTTTATTGCTGTCGGCTACAACTTTTAAAGGTCTTGAAGCATTCCCGTTCTCGTGAATATCTCTTTGCGAATTTAAAGAATCCATATATCGAGCCCCCGCAGATGCAAAACTTTCGTAAGTACAAACACAAACTGGTGGTGATGTTCGACCTCTAATATCCTCCATTATAACAGGTGGACTATTTCCAGATGTAGAGGATGAAGCCATGCTTGCCGTCACTGTAGCACCAACTAAATCTAAACATGCTTGGTAACACAAACTAAATTAGCAAAATTGTTAGCAAGATTTAATAAAAAATAGGTAGACCAAACAAAATAAAATAATAGTTCCAGAATCCTATAAAATTCAAACGGACGACTATTCCTTTATCAGCAAACAATAGATCAAAGTACTTACTCAAGTTTCAACGTCAAAATATAAAAAATCAAAAATAATAAATAGCATAAGATATACGTGAGCATAAAAAAAGCATTACTTTTCTTTAGTAAAAACATGCTTTTGAGTCAGAAACAAAAAAAAAAAAAAAAAAACAAACTGGATAAGGAACTTTTAAATGGAGAATCAAAAGGATTACTTCAACAAACGATAATCAATTGGAAATGCTGGCAAGAGGAAATATCAAGATCACATCTAAACATTTCATATCCGGCAATAACGGATGGTGCAGCAAAAAAATGAGAATTTTGATACTGTAATCACTATAAACATTCAGAATATGACTGACCCGATTTACGATAAAATGAACTGGAGGATCCGCTTCTCGGTAATACACTACTAGCCACTGTAGAAGGAAATACTATTTCTGCAAATTCAAAAAATTTACTACAGAAAAAGAAACTTGAAAAGAGATAACAACTGATTAAATATTGAATATGGTCAAAATAAAGTTCAGGAGAAACATCTTATAAAATGTCAAGCATTAAATTGATCAAAATGTTACCAGCCGCAACTGACGTAGGAACCAATGGGAAACCACAAAGCGATTCAATTTCAGTCCACCGCTGGTGACACTCACTCATTGCCAATGAGATTTTTTCCATTCGAGCTCTTAATGAATACTGAATGAATTTTGTACCTCTTCTTAAATTCACTTAGCCAAGTACGCTTGAGGTTCAGTAATTACCTCCTGACTTCCAATTCTTGTCTTTCTGTTGCTTATGTCATTTTTTATGGAAATGAATATTGGAAATTATTCAGAGTTAGCAACAGCATTGACAACACTTTGTCTAGTCACCAAGTATTTCTTTGTTCTCAAATGATTAGAGAACAAGTCACTGTCAAGTTACAAGCAAGAACCTCATCTTAATCATAATCGTTTAAAAGTTTATACTTTAGAGCAAAAATGCGCGAATCGATGTGGTCTGTTCCCGATGAAGCACCTGTAGCAAGTTTGATAGAGGAAACAAGGCTTGACTGTTTTTTCCGAAGCTTATCGATATGTTCAATGGCTTCTCTCATTTCAGCAATACATTCCATTCGTTGCTGTCCAATGTAACTTACTTCCAGTTCACAGGTCCTAAAAATAGTACAGAAAGAATCTTCTCTTCTGGTTTTAACAAAGTTCACATTTCTTTGCTAACAGCCACAATCTCTATGTTACTTTGCAAATCAGAGTCAAAAGCAATTTTAGAATGTTCAAGTGCTTTGATAAGAACTTTGTATCGGCCTCTTCAATTAGACTATAAATTTGCAGATCCAACTTGATAAGCCAATGCTATAATGGTTCTGAAACTCCCTAATTCAAATGCACCAAATGTCGCGAAACACCAAAAATTAGTTACAAGACTATGAGCAACTTAGAAAATGGTTATTCAAGAGAATTTCTGCATTCTGAAGGTCTTGCACAGTATGCTGTGCACCATCCAAGTTAAGTACTATTTCTCAAAGCGTTTCATACATATTTCGACTTCAAGTAACTATTTTGATCAAGTATTGCATTATAACAACGAACCTTCTTAACAACGGCTGTAAAGCAAGAGGAGCCGTACCAGAATTTTCTAGCAAACGCTCAGCTTCCATAAGTTGTGATTTCAGCTAAAAGTATTAGTCAGTAAATCAAATCATATTCATAGTATAATATTGGGAAACAAATGAGAGTTAATTTTTAAAAAGAACGACTAAGCTGTTATGCAATTAGCAAAATAACCGTTTCAACTTGTTCGTTTTCTGCTGCACCTCGACTTGATTGTCGTTTTTTTTGTTCCTCTTCAAATCTTAACATTAAAATTTATTTAAATGAGCAGCATGGTCTAGAGTAAAAACCCCAAAAAAAAAAATACATTAAATCACAATGAAAACTACTTCGTTCGGCATTTAATAAGAAATATCTTTGTACGTCCATGCATCCAGCTCAGAATGAATATACTTGATCACTAAAGTCAATTACGGGCAAAATGCTGTTCTTGATGTTCATTTTAAAAATACTGTAGGAAAAAACGCTGACTTCTGCTGGATATCTTCAAAATTGCTTTGCATTGATTTCAACTGCGATAATTTCGCCGCCAGTTGCTCCATTTGCATATGCGATCGTGTTCGCTGCATTTTGAGAACAAAAAGCACCGTAACTAATACAATCACTAAGATTGATAAAGCAATATCTTTAAGCCGAGATGTATTACCGTCTGAAGAAAAAAATTTTCTAAAAAGTATTACAAACATACAAAATAATTGACTATTTTTCTAAACAGCAATTTGAACCAATCAGCTGCATCAATTCTAAATAAATATCAAAAAAACTGACCACTAAAACCAAAAAGGACGACATCTAATGCTTTCAAACGCAACTTCTGCTTGTGCACCGAATTTTTGATGCCCAAATCGGTCAATAAATAGGTCGAATTAGCAACAGCCATTCTAAAAATTGTAATATTCAGAGTGGGATTTCACTGCAGTTATCCATAAGAACTTGGTTACTATTTCAACCCACGGACTATTCTGCTTAAAGAGAAGCATATTTCTGATTTAATTTAGAATATAACAAAAGTTTAATACATAAAGACCATCATACTTCTTAATTTTGTTGTAAAAAAAAGGATGAAAATAGACAAAATAGTGCTTCGAGAAAAGTGTCAAAAAAAAATTAATCAATACTCACAATAAGCCGACCTGGGTAAAGCTCGACCATCAATTTCCATCCCAATGAAAACAGATGCGTATTGTGGAAGGCGAACTGTATTTTCCAACCAATTCACCATATCAGTTGTTGTCCAAGAGCGTTCCTCACATGCAAACCACGCTTCCCATAAGTCGTCCACTGTTATCAACTCGTCATGGTTATGATGAAAAGCACGTTCTCGCTTGGCCCGATCCAAACCTCCCAACTGCATATCTTCTTTTAAAAACTGAAAATTTATAGAATTATATAATAATTGATATAGGAATGGGGCGAAATAAATGATTAGTTGTTGACTACGGACATAAGTTTGAGTTTTGTTGAAGTTTTCATCTTAAAAAACATCTTTCTTTTCCTCTCCAAAAACAAAAATTTGTTGAAGCATTATTACATCCGTTGACTCGAACCGATCGATGGAACCGGATTGGTCGTCATCCATTTGATGATGCAATTGTGTTATAGCTTCGTATCCTTCTGGATCACGCAATTTTTCATCATTTGCTGTTATTAGCACATCTAAAAACGAAACAACTGATAAAACTGTAGTCAGATAGGTTACAAAGTAATAAATTCGCATGGAAAAACAGCATAAATTATTTTCAACTTATGCAGATAAAACCAACTCATTTACAGATAAACAAGTCGAACAGAGATGCTATCATATCAGTGAAAGCTCTGTTCAAAAAACATGCTATTTCGAACAAAAACTAGCTCTTTCTTTACAAAAAAAGGCATGACTGCCACATGAATTAACCGCAACCAATTGGTGTACATTTAGTTAATTAAAGAATTCAACACAACTTTAACTGTACAAGAGAAACTTAATTTTCATCACTTTCTGACATTGACATAGTGCTAAGAAGTTAACCAAAATGCCTAGCAGCATTTCCAATCTTAGTGACTGCGCAGCTACCAACATGTCCTTTTGAAAATCTCCCGGAATCTAAAAGTAATTTATAAAGAAAAAAAAAGACGAGATTCTGAGCGTTACGACAACCGGACCGATTAGGACAAAGAAATAGAGAAAATGAAATTAGTCAGCTTAGGCAAAACATAAATTAATAAGCACACTTTAATCTAGCACTTACCAGGTTATTGGTCCATGGCTCTGGGTAGTTTACATAAAGGAACTTCTGGTGCTCCTAAAAAGATATTTGATAAACCAATCCAAAATGAATATAAAGATTCGTGAAATTGCTATCTGATTATTCAATTATTGACGCTTACCCACCTGACCGAATTGCAGTCACTATTCACTCCTTCAATTAACTGTTTACTCCTTTCGAAATTGCTGTTTGAGAGTTTCGTAATTAGAAATAAGTGTCAATAATGAACAATAATGACCACAAATTCAAGCGCCACTCTTTTTACCTAACAGCAAGCAAAAAAGTCTCTTTCAACGAATTGAGGAAGAAATGGCTGAACCCAGCACAGCAACAGAGCGCTGCGAAAATACAAATCCTATTGTTTGCGCTAGATTTCTCCATACTTTGATACACAGAATAAATTTTGGCTGAGATTTCGATAATATTCTATTTAATTTAATTAATTAACAAATCTGTTAAGTCTGTTATCGTATTGGATAATTTTACAAGCAGTTATTTTAGGTTACCTTTGGATCAGAATAAGTCTAGTCAGTCATAAGTTTAATTTTTTTTCGACGGATTTAATCATTGATTGAGTATCTATGTCTCTCTGCCAAGTTGTAGAACGAAGAGACTTCTTCCGAAAACACATTTATCAATAGTATCAGTCATGGAGACTTAAAGCATGTCAACAATTTTAATGTGCCAAAATCTACAATAAATTTAATTTGGAATATCGATCAAAAAATTAAATTTTTGTTATAGTTGTTGTAAGGAAAAGCGAAGTTTATTAAGATGTTGCACAAACATAATATGTCAGAATAAAATAATCTAACTTTCAGTAGTTCCTTCGAAGCACATTGCAGCCAAGTGAAGCAAGAAATGTTTTACCCTTTCCATCCTGCGAATAAGTTGCAATTCCAGTTATCATGATCGTCATCATCACATTTCTCACGCAAGTCCAGCATAACCCAATTCCAGATTTCGCTTTTTTGAATTTGATCGTATTTCAACTGATTAAGTTCTCTTAAACCTATAGCAAAATACAACTATGCCTTCAGGTTTCATTTATTACTTCAGCTTTATTATTGAACAGTAACAACACGCTTCTGATAGCTCAGCGGAAGTTTTTCTGAGCAAACGGAGATATTTCATTTTTTATCTATTTAACAGCTATTTCAGAAAATCTTGGTCCAGTTTCTTCACTGATGCTTGACGTAGAATGCAGTAATGTTAATTCGTAGTTTAGGATTTAACGTTCATATAAGTTTTCTGTTCTCATATTGATCTGAATTTCAGCAAAATTATCGAAAAAAGTATCGATTGATTGATTGGATGAGGTCAATTGCTAGCCTGTGCTAACAACTGATCACAAGTTTTCCATTAATATTCCTGGAATTGATAGAAATTAAAATCTTTTCCGAAAAATTTGAGTGTCAGAATTTCCAATACTTGAGACTTACAGTCAAAATAGAGCTGAAACAAAACAAAAGAATGCTGCGTAACTGTAATTTTAATGCCTTTTTTCCTTTTTTCCCCTATCCCTTCATTACCTAACATTAGAGAAGCCAAACAAACTAGTTTAGTCCACTTTGAACTCAAAGAATTACTTACAGTTAATCCATTTGTTCCATACATTTTCCCCTACCTAACACACTTAGTCTTTGATGCCTGTGCTCTCTTCACACTTCTCAGCCCTCCTTTCTAGTCTGACCAGTCCACTCTTTAGATTCATAGAAGTCATACTTACCTTTCGTTTTTTTCAAATTCGTTCTACTATGTCGTAATGCACAACTCTCCCTGCTGAACTTCTCAATCGATAGAGTGCTGAGCAAAGGAAAAAAACTGATTTGAATCAAAGAAGACGGAACGGAAATGGCATCTCTCTCTCTCTCTCTATCACTCTGGCGATGTTTCTATTAAATGTATACGTAAACAGTTCATTCTTGACGTGGCTTTTGACGGATTTTGAAGTAGTAACGGACATTAGAGCATATTTTTGATCACTTCAATTCATTCGCAGTTCATTTATATTAACAACACTGCTTACTACTCATGATAGCAAACAAACCTGGCTGAAAGGGCTTAGCGAAACATATTACTAAATGTTGCTAGATATTTTGATAACTTTTCTATTATCCGATATATTCCAATTAATTGAACATTTATACTTCAGTCTGAGTATCAAATACACGATCTATGCTTCATTGTTGCAAATTCGTCGTACAAATTCATTTGATGCTCTTAAAACTTACCAGTCTCTTAAACCTAATTAATCGTTGTAGCACAGAAGTTATGAGTTACTAAATGGTTGATGGTATAAAGAGTTCAGACAAACTAACCTTGTTTTTAAAATAAGAATTTCGACCAATGACAACATTGATATCACTGATTTGTGAATTGAGCAACATTCATATTCGAATTTTAAAAAGAACTTTGGTACCACAAAGAATTTCAAGTTCAAGCTACATGTATCAGTTACACGAGACCGTAAGGACGATTCAATCGGTACAACCATATCGGCCGGAAATTAGACCCAATAGAGCATCAGTGTCACAGACAAATACCATTACAAAAAAAAGAAAAAAACATTTTGTGTTCAATCCCCTCCAAATATTATTCTACTGCATCCTCCATATTTTCCCGCTAATTTTGACCTTATTGATTGTCGAAGCATCAAAGTAACAGTTTATGAAGCATTGCATCACTTTCCAAAATATAAAACTTTTTTCGTATAGAAGCATTGACCGATTTCAAATGTAGTCAAGCATATCAAAATAGCGGTAGGTAAATTTAAAAGCAAATTAAACTAAATGATAATTTGTAAACAATCCAAAATTCTATCTCTTGAAAATTTCACCTGTTTTCGTTTTTAAAAAGATAGAACCAACGGATAGTCTATAATTGCTGCTTGGAAGCAATCAGTTAATGAATTTTATTTACAAAAAAGACAGTTGCTGATGTAAACTTGGCTTCAACTTTTGGATAAACAAATGAAATTTCGGTAAGTTTGTATATATGAGCAACAGCAGTGACAGCAGCTGTGGAAGGAAGTAACTGGTCAGAAGTATATTTCACAGTAACAGTGCCGTCCACTTCTCTTCCATGCCAGATTCGAAAGATTTCTTCAACACGATTTTACGACCAAAAGACATCAGAGCATAAGCACTATTTGCTGGAAATGCAAATTTGCTAGTGATACTGTATTTATTTGGAATTTATGGTTTAAAAATTTTATTTTCAGTATCTGATTTCAGACTGTTACGTTTTCCATCGATTTTCTCCGACAATGGACAGTCGAATTCTGATAGATTAATTGAATAAAATCATTTGAAAGGCAGGCTTAAAAGAAATCCTACGAGAATGAATTGGAATTATGACTCAAATTTTTTTTTTCTTGAATTTAAACCACTTTATTGCAATTCAGGAGGCAGTTGAAATTGGAAGCTAAGATAACAGATTCCTTATTATTTAGGTTTGCTGTTAAATGGTTCATGTCTGTCTTTTTCATTTTATTTTATTTTCGACATTATACATTAAGAGTTTGGGAATAGGAGGAATCAGTGTACAAATTCTTCCCCATTCTCACAATTCTTCTTACATTATGAACTTTTAAAAAGGAATTTTTTTTTTTTAAATTAGGCAAAGGATGGTCCTACCATAAGAACATTTGACAAAATTCTACGTGCAAGGTATTTTGGTCCTAATTATGGATTTATTTATTTCATTTCGTTTATTTCCTTGTAGGTCTGTTATCGCTTTGTAGATTTAATATATTATTTTGACAGACATTTGAAAGTTAAATAACAGATTCAATCGTTTCTGATCCGAAACAAGTAGTTATTTTTTAGAACGGAAACAACTTTCTTTACTGCAATGCTGTTGTTATTTCAGTTCTTTTTTGCTTGTCATAGATAGGACTGATTGATCAAAATCATAAATTCATCGAAACAGAATTTTTGTGTAGCTTAAGATGACGGCGGAGGGTAAGAAAGTGGCAACAAATGACGACTACAGAATTTCAATGCTACTCTTTCCTATTCCCATAAAGTAATATGTCTTTAAGAAGGTATTTAAAATTGACCTTGCTTCGCCTGATCCATAGTTATTACAGTTGATGAGTGTAACATTTTATCAAATATTCATTGGTTTTACTCTATCATTGCATTTACAGTTAATCTTTAATTAATTGACGAAGTTGTGTAGATGGTTGTTTTCATGCTAGCATTTTTCAAAATGATTAGTCAAATTTATTGAAATGTTTGGTATTGTACAAATGCTTCTTCCTATTTCATTGTGTCAATGGGAAAGGTGTGTAACTGGGCAACTTCTTTTAATGGCTTGGGTAAAGCAATTAGATAACTTCTGCAATTCTTTTTTGCCATCCAAAACGATTGATTGGCTAATAATACAGGGATAGTGAATGAATATCGGCACCATTCTACTATTTTGTTTGTTCTTTTGTCCCTAGAGCCTTTTCCGTTAATCTCATTATGTGTATGATAAATGTATGTTCAGTTCATTTTTGGAAAGATTTATGGGTAGATTCTTCAAAAAGCTTTCTCTAGAATTTAAAGAATTTTCTTGTTTTTCTTGCTGGAGAAGTCCTTGTTGTTTTTCATTTAATTGTTAATTTATATATATATATATATATATAGCTAATAAAGCATGAAGGTTATTTAGTCCACAATATATTGTTATTCCCTTCTTGGAAGATAAATTAGCTAGTGAAATATTTAAACTTAGATAAAAAAAAAATGCCTATTTTCTCCCAATTTTATTACCACTGATTGTCTTCTTTGATTTGTCTTTTTTTCCTGAATACCGAAAAGATGCAAATTCGGTATCTTCAAACATTTTTTACTCTGAATTAAAGAAGTACTTCCCTCAGTCACTTGCTATTCAGATATTATCTTCTAAGGCTTTTCAGACTTGTTCAAAAAAATGTTTAATGAAGACAAATCACGAGTGGGAGCAGCTCAACTGCTTCTTTATTTCTTTTTCGAATTGATTGAACCAGTTCCATCGTTCTCTCTTTTAAACTAATTTCTGACAACTCTTTCTTTCATTAATTACTGTCATATCCTGAAGAAAAAAGATTATTTGCTAGTCTATTTAACATTAATAATTGTTTTACACATCTAAATTCATTCCTTCTCTAATGGACAACTTCTAAATAAGATTAAAATTAGATCAAACTCACTGAACTGTACAAACTGTCATTTGACTCCAAAAAGTACCGCTAAAGAAAGTACCGTAATTGTGCTATATGACCATCAAAGAATGGACGGTTCTGAGAAATTGGGAAGAAAAGAAAGCATCGCCTTTCAACTCCTCATTGAAGTACTATCCCTCGGATCAGTTTCCTTTCGTTTTAGTGAATTGTATTTCTCCTTCTCTTCATTGCTCAACATCACCGATACTGATGAAGATGAGGAGTTGAAGTCTTTCATTTCTCATCCTTCTTTATTTTGCATCAGAAGTCATTTCTTGCCTAAGCCTAAATGTGACTGTGAGGACCTAAGCATAAGTCTAATTGTAACCGTGAAGATCTAAACCTAAGTACAAATGTGACTATGAAGCCTAGCCTAAGTGTGATCGTAAAAACCTAAGTACATGTCTAAGTGAAACCATGAAGATCTAAGCCTAAGTGTAACCTGTGGACCTAAGCATAAATATGTATAGATAGTTCTACTGAACTGAACAGATAGATGATATCATCCACCTGTTCAATTACGTGTCATAGTATTTCCTCATTTATTAGAATGACATGTAGGCAGAGGTTCGATGAGGACTCAAACACAGGTGAAATTCGGTGCATATGTGATACCTACCAAGAATATTGGATTCATGTTGGTGCACTTACTACCAGTCTGATGAAGTGACACAGGGTAGTAAGAGATGTTAGGAGTCTACAAGAGCTGAACAGCTAAAAAGAGTATAGGTTCGGTGATTAAGGTTAAAACTTTTTTGGATGTTTAGCTCAGCACATCCTGATAGCTCAATTAGATGTGCTCATTAACCCGGAAGATTACAGGTTTAGTCTTTCCTCAAACCCACTGCCGACCGGTACCTCTCTTGTGCCGCTTCTTCACAGATCCATCCCGATCACGATCACGCCGATGACTAAATCCTTAGCAGTACTTCTTCAGCACAGTAATGTTTGCTTTGTTTTACGCACTACTTTCACGCTTCTATTAACGTCAAACTCTAACCTCTGTATTGATGTAATCCTTCCCCACGTTTGTCATCGCGTCTTCCCACAAATAGGTAAAGGAGCAGAGAGAAGGAGAGAAGCAAAACAGGTAAGTGCCTTACCTATGAGATGATGATGTGTCAGCCTTTTAAGTGTGTAGGAAGACATCTCTTCAAGCATCTGCAGGGAGAGGGAGTGAGAGAGTACGGGACAGAAGGGCAGGGCAAGTTAGTGAGTGCGTGATTACTGAGTGTTCATGTGCCCTTTCTCGTGCATTCCTCTCTGCGTCCCTTACTCTCTCTTTCTCCTTCTCTCCTCTTCCGCTATCTATCCGTACACATACCCTACCACAGGCCCGCATTATGAAGAATCGATAGAGAGCGACTACCAGGTTTTTTTGAGTTTGTTTATTACTGCTCCGGGAGTCGTCATCTGTCGGGAAAGGGTTCGTCCTTAATGGTAGGACGAGCTGTAAAGATTCTGAGGCTTCCGAGAGCTCCTTCTATTGCTTCTACTTCAATTTATTGGCCTTACTGTTTTTAAGTATGTTTTCGCTCGATGAATTTAAATTGCTGACTATCAGTAAGTTGAAATAGGTTAAATTTAGTGGAAATTTGTAGATGAACAGCGATCAGTGTGACGTGCGGAAAACTATTGATCCAAATAATCAAACTCAGAAGACAATGGCTGAAGAAGATTCGGAGCCAAGGATAGCACGGATTCGCGAAAATCTTGTTGGTGAGCTTGTCTTACAGTATTATCAGAGATATATTCATAATCTAGAATTCGGACTGTCTGCTTTAATGTTTTGCAGACACTCCATTTCGTAGTTTTTTCCAGAAACTACTGTACCTGAATTCAAGAGAGGAAGTAAGTCGTTAACGTAAGTGACATCTGGTTTATTTGAAATAAATTGAGAATAAAAACGAGGGGTGAATGCAATGTACGGAATTATGATTATGACAACTTTTAATGTTGACATTCAATAGTCTCATAATTTCTCTTTCAACTGATCATTAGGCCATTTTCATTCTAGTATATTGAACTTATAAGCTTGAGCCGAGATTGGAAACTAGTTAGCTACTCTTAGGAAACTTTCAAGTTATAAGCAGTAAATTAGGGCTTAGATAATACTGATTTTTTCTCGGGACTGACAAAAATCGTTTCCAAGAACGTTGTTATCAATGGACTAGGAGATAATACTCATAGAGATACATTAAGTCGTATTTTTCTTTTCGCTTACTGCTCCCTTCCTCACTATCCATTCATTCCAATCAAATATATTCTTCAGTTAATAAATTTTGAGTGTTAATGAGCGCATAAATAATCTGTAAGTATTGTCTAAGAATATGGTAAGATTATTTGATATTAACTCGTTTTATAGGTCATTAATTATTTTCAATTGTAAATGCGCAAAAATTGTAATTTCAATCCACTTTAGATGAATAAGGTTCTGTCTTTACAACTTATAGTAGGATTCTTGCTTCAATAAGTTTCTGCTTAAAAGTTAAATTGTTGAAGTTGTTTGTTTCATCACTCCAAAAAAGCTTCAGGTGCTTTCACTTTGGCTTAGGTTTTACAAATCAGTAATTTTGATAATGTAACTTCCAAAAATGCTTTAAAACAAAAACTAAATTTCATAAATTACTATTCTCTTCCACTCAGAGATACTATCCTTTTAAAAATATTACCTGACATCGAAAAAGAAGTGCAGAAGCTCTCAAGCTTTGAAAAATATTGCAGATGGTCTTGGTCCATTTGATGTGATGGCTGATATTATTGTCGGCTCGCAACATGGTCCGAATAATTCTGGTCTATTTGGCGTTGTTCAGTCACCAATTAGGCCAATACGTCCATCTTTTGTGCCATCATCATCAGCGTCAGAGTCACATTTGACTGCTACTCAAATGGCACAGGTTATATATTTTTCTAAAGAAAATTTCTTAAATCCAATGGATTGAGGTTTGTTTTGTGAGAAATATTTCTTATGATTGCTTTCAGCGCTTCAAGATTAAAACAAATTATATATGCTGGAGGATTATTTCCAGGCTAAAATGAGAAAAAGGTAAAGCTTAGAGGGATATTTTTAAAAAAAGTTAGAAGAAAAAAAATTTATGGTTAATTATGATTTTTATTTAGAAGATGCAGTGTATTATTGATGCACCATTATCAACGATTCATACTAATCTTCCGTTTAAAAAGGTTTATTTACCAATTTTTGATATCATATAGTAGTTACTTTTCTTCCTAGAAGTGAACTATTAAAGAAACAAATTTAGGAGGAGGAGTAGGAAAGGTATAGGGACCAATACCTGAGTTGCTTATAACAAATAAAACGCCGATATTTGAAAACATCTAATTTGTTGGGTTCTCGAAATTGTTAAGCTGCAACTTTTGAAGTTATATTGGTGCGTATGTTCCAATGATATATTTTTCTGGGCCTAATAATATAAAATGCGGAGTGAAATGCATTGTCTTCCTTTCATGATATAATTTAGTTACTTTATTCGTGACTTCGACTAACTGGTTGTTTCATCTGTGTTAAATAAATGTGAAGTTCAGAATCAAGAACGGAAAAGTAATTCAGTTAGAGGTTCAAAAGCAGTTGTATCGTCTGCTAACTTCATGAATACTCACATTGATAGCAGCAGATCCTCGATAACCTCAAGTCATGACGATGATAGTTCATGTAGGAAAAGGAAAAAGAGAAGGTCAGCAAATTGGTTATTCGGTACTTGGCTTTTGTTAAGCTATCTTTTTGTCTTTACTTTTCTACTGCGGGCAAATTTGAAGGTAAATAGAAACTAAATCATTTCGTAAAACAATTTTGCAGAAGTGTTTGCAACAATACAGACACTGAAAATTGGCAGAAACCATGCACAAGCAATGCAGCAAAAGTAAATGTTTTGACTTATTATAAATTAAAGAGAGGAAATGTTTGGAGAACTTTAAAAATATTGTGTATGACAAGCAAGGGACGAAGATGCTAGTGCATCAACATTTGAGCATCGAGCACAAGGGGATGTGGATCTTTAGTGATTTGGTAATGTTTTCTATAAGATATAACCTGTAGTTTAATTAATTTTGTTGAACAGTTTTGACTTGAAAAGAATTTGAATAATTAAGGCTCATTTCGAATTTAATGGAGATTACTGCGGGGTGTAGTATGTGACTTGATTTTTCAGTTCTTTAAGTGGATGTTTGATAGCATCGAACTAATATTTGAAGCAGTATTGTGACTTTAATTTCTCAATTTTTCAGATAGAATGTAATGACAGTGGAATAACGATCAGTGAATTATTTGGTGAAGAAAAAGTGAAAAATGGAAATGCAAAAAAGCGACATATCGATATGTTGAAAAATATGGAGAAAAAAATGGTTAAATGGGAAAAGGAAGAGCAAGAAAGCCCAGATTCTGGATATGCTGATGAAATAAATGATCAAAATCGGGAACAGTTTCATCGACCGTAATTATCCTTTCCTACAAAATACAGTTTGTAACCGGGGTTAATTGATACTCAGTTACTGGTAATTTTAAAAAGGCAGAATTGGTTTTCTAAACTCCAAGACCCTTATGAGTAAGCCAAATGACCAGGCGAAAAATGATCATATATTATGTCCTTTTTTTTTTTCATGCTGATTTTCGTATCTTGGACTTTTTCTGTGATGGTTCATGGGGATGGTAATTGGTTTATTAGGCCAAACTTGAGTAAAGCGAGGTGTTTGGCTACTTAATATCTTCAGATACGATGAGATATGATTAGGTTTATTGTATTACCATGAGAAAGAGTTTTTTTTTTTTTTTTTTTAATCAAACAAATGTTCTCAGCAAATACAAAACTTCAGATAAATGAGAGTGTTATGTTTTATATTAACTTCAGGTGTTTGCAAACTATTATTGGTGAACTGGGTCATATTTCACCACTTTTAACTCCACCACGACAGCCGCAAAAAAGTGACAGTCTAACACTTCCAGTAATCATAAATCTTGACCGTTTGGATTCAGCGCAGCTCTTACAAATCAAGAATGTGTTAATCAAGAATGCTCCTGCTGTTAGTTTTTTAAGCGATATCTGGCATTTACTGTTAAAACTCACAATATATGTAACTTAACTAGATTATTTTTGAATGACTAATTTCTCAATGGAATAAATTGTACAAAGATATGTCATATGTCATAATGAATCTTATTCTATAGCAGTGGATGGTTTTCTAAACGTAATAAATTCACACCACTGAAAAGAAGTGAAGAGTGAACTTCCTAGGGATAAACCGGTATAAAAAAAGAAATAAGTCGCAGGTATGATAGTGTTTTAAATAAAAATCTCAACCAGTGACATACCAGCATCTATGTTAACTTCGTACAAATTTGCTGTTGTTACAGTTTTTGTCAACAGTTGCTCTACCGAGCTGTGTTCTATCGCCTCCAATGCGACCAACATCAAGAAACGAAGGAGATAGAACGCCGCGACTTTGCGATTCGGATTTTAAATCTATTTCAAAAATGGACAACATTAATAGCAGATATAAAAAACAAATCGTTCATAGTGCAGGTGCAACGCCGTCGTCATCATCTACGAAAGATTTCAGAAAGGTATGTAAATTCGAAAGTAGAAATATCATTTTAATTTAATATTTTCTTAATCTGGAAAACAGTGACAACCAGTTTCTTTTTCATCTGTCACTTTTTATCATCGAAAACTGAGGACATCCAGACAAGCCATTATTTTTTCCTTTGATTATCAAGTTTATAGCAACTAATAGGATAGCATAAGTGAACCATCTTTCTCATCATTTCAATCTTAATGACTTGAAAGTTCCAATCACTGGACGGAAAAAGGTCGGATTTTTGATATTTTTGTTTTTGAAAAAGGAAAAAGTCGAGATTAATACTAAGAATAGTACATAAATGTTTCCCTTTTAGAGATTGCAATGTTACTCAGAAGTTTAGAAACTCATTCTTTTGTGACCTAGTCGAAGCAGCAAGAGTGTATTAGCAATTCCTACTAGAATTTTCTGAACAACTGAAAAGCTTGGAGATTATTATAAATTGTAGAACTAGCAAAAATTGGGTTAGAATTTGTTCATTGTAAATTGTTTATAATCATAATCCAAAACAAAACTTTTTTGTGATCTACAGGAAAATATTCCATATTGTGGTTCAGCATCTAGTATTGATCGGAAACACGAATTGGGTGCATTAAAAAATGATGACCTCAAAATTACGCTTGTTAAGGTTTGCTTTTTGCCTTTAGACCGCCAGTTTTTCTTTGATATAAATTATATTTAATTGGGTGAAATTTCAGTATCTTACTGATATGGGTTTTTTGCATATGATTGGTAGCATTGATAAACAAACAATCTAATTAGTTCATCTAACATTATCAGTATTTAATACTAATAATGTTAGATGAATCTCCGTTCTACAACAGTTTTGATTTTGAGGTCATCATTTTTCCTTACAATAATAGTTGTTGAGAGTGAACTTCATAATATCAAAGTCTAAAAACTTCACTGTTCCAGTAGATCTAAAAAAATTTAACGGAGTAATTTGATGGCCAGCTAAGCAATCAATCAATGATAATGAAATAATTGTTTTGGAATGATTAGATTTTCAGAAATTTATCAAACAATGCGACAAAACACACGTTACCGTATCTGTCACCACCAAAATCAAGGAAAGCGAAAAAAGGAATAAAAAAACCAACTCAGCCCCTCCAAGCAACGGTGAACAATTGCCAAACACTTCTAAGCTGGGAAAAAAATTCTCTCAGCTGAAATCTGTTTTACACGTATCAACTGGTAAGCCGGATGATGATGTGAAAGAGAAAGACAAGATAGGATGCTTGGATAATGAGCACTCCAGAGAGAAAGAGAAATCTGTTGCATCTCGCGCGAAAAACTATAACGGACTAAATGATCAGTTTGGTGGTGGTACCGTGATAACACAGCAACTGCGCGAATCAAAGAAAAAACAAATGGATGATGCTGCCATAATTATTACTACTAATAATAATATGCAAGTCGATAACGTACGAATTAAAGTTGCAAAAAATTCGAAATGCAAAGACGGTGAGGTGCCACCAACAAAGAAGTGTAAAAAGGACATAAATGTGGGCAGTAAATCTGGAATACAGGTAAATGGTTTTATTCTTACTGAGACTGTTAATTAGCATGGAAATTATTGTTGAGAGAAAATGCTCTGTCAGCATATTGAGAAAATACACACGTGACCTCTGTCAACTTGCAAATCTTTTTTGCAGTTCTTTCATTCAGTTGGCTTCAAAATCTTTTTCTTCAACCCACCTTTTCTGCTTTTTTCCAAAGCAAAATTTCAAACATTTGTTATATAAATTTCAGGAAGTTGGCGATGATTTTGTTTGCTACAGAAATCGTGTAGCACCAACAAAAAAGACAGTACTGGAAAAGAATGATAATGGTTCATATAAATGCGCAAATTACTATCTGGATGAAGTTGCCCGTCCCTTAAAACACAGAGCTGACAAAGAGGTAAACTAGTAAATCTTAGTAATTTCATAAAGTCCTTTTTTATTCTATATTTATATCATAAACTTTGAAATTTGACGAATTTCTTAGAGTGGTGACTACGTACGAAAAACTCTTGCTTATATGGATGCCGCTGTGTATTTCATACTTTCATCAGCTACTGAACGAGAAAACAGACAACGGCAGTATACCATAGCACGCGATAGTGCTGAATTGATGAAGTGAGCTTTGGATTTGAAGCTCTCAGTTTTCCGAATGATTTTTTCGTAAATCAAACTTAGTATTGGAGAATTGAGCCTTGACTTACTCAAAGTCTTATCAACGATGTTATCCGGTACTTTTTTGAAAGGCATAGTGGAATGATTAAAGTTCTCTGCGTTTTTTTTTTTTTTTTTAAATTACTGATTCTTAAAATTGTCCCGAACTGCCACATATTTGGGAACCCTGGCCATACCTTAAACAGTATTATAATTTGACTAATTTTTGATCAACTGGTCAATTTCTTATAATGGTATCAAAATCGCCTTCAGAACGATTATCAAGTGGTCAGGTGCATCAGCAGCTAGTCTCTCATCACTGGAACGGCATTTCATTAGTCGATTCAGAATATTATCTTTTCGGGTTCAAGCTGTGCTAAATTACTATCTCTATTCACTTAAGATAGGAGTAAGTTTGTTGTTACATCTCTAATGTTATCAACATTATAAACAAGAATTAATATTTCGTCTTACCTTCATACCTTAGTAGTTTGGATTAATTTATCTCATTAAATTGTATCGGTTTTGTCCTTCTGTTCCTTACTGATTATTGTTATGCATGCCAAAAAATCATTTCCAGTGCATTGACGCATCTAAAGCTACATTTTGAAATATGAGTCTTGGTACCTAAGAAATTCCAGACTTTAATATGGTTGACATTGCTGATAAGTACAGGTTGATGAGTTTTAACATCTTCGGTAAAATCGAAGATTTGTTCAAAGGTGGCTTCAGTCTATATATAATGTGATTTTTAGTATTCTGATATGATGCCATTTAATTCATGCTTATTCTTTAAGAATTTTGAATTTCTAAATATTCAGAGTTGTATGTCCAATTTTGGTGCATTGACGAAATGGGAACCACAGCTAATTGAATTGGACGCTGCAGCAATGCGCAATGATGGTGCTGCATCAGTCAGTTCGCAGGGTGGTTCATCTGCCAATACAGAAACTCCTTCACCGGCTTCATCAACTAACAGTGGTCATGGCGAACGTCAGAGGGAAGTGAGTTATTTGAACATCATCGCGACAAAAGAATCACCTGAAGAATCTTTGGGTCTGAAAAAAATATTCTGGATTTTAAAAGTGACTGTAGAACTTGGTAGACAGGCAGCGCAATTTCGAATTAAAATATAGTGTCTGAACGCACTGAGCTGTGTTCACTACTTTTGTTTTTAAAAGAAATTCGTTCTAGATCAATGTTCCAATTTCTATTTATCAAGTGCAACGTTCGCAGCTTAGCATACTTCATCATTTGATGTGGTCTGATCGGTTGTGGAAACAGACATCAACCAAAATGAACAGCTACGAACAAGGTTATTTATAAAAATCATAGAAAATCTCTTTTTCAATTGCTCTGCATGCAGATATGATGCTGTATTTTTATTTGATGAGAGTGAGCAAAACAGTTAAGGACTTTTTGGATCGGGCAGGATATTCTACATTTTAGATTAAATTAAGCACATATTTAAAATGGCTTAGATGAGAATCCAAAATTTTTTGCATTTTTAACATGTCTAGATCGGTTTTTGATTTTGTATTTCTTCTGCAGAGATGGTAAAACATTTGGACCAAATATGTGGACCGCTTACTGTTGACTTAAGCTTACATTCATTATCAGAATATCTGGCTACAGCAGTAGCATGGCTTCGTGCGGAATATCGAGCAGAAAAGGAACGATTATCACCGTCGTCATAGTAGACGAGTTTTCTATCATATAAAGTCTAATTATGCAGGGTATTATTTTCGTGTAACTCTCGTAATCATTATTCTTTTTGTCACATCCATTTTTGCACCTTGTAAAAATCTACCCCGCTTGAATATTTAATTAATGATGGACAATTATAAGGAAATTGTTTGCTTAATTTGGTGCAAGAATTTAGAATGTTTCCGAATGGAATGAGTAGTGAAATTTTAAATTATTACTTTCGCTGATTTATTGTTTTCATTTACTTCGATTTTGGTTCTTAATTTTAATTTGCCAGTCCAGAAGTGCATCCTTTGTCAGTCTTCATTCATATGTTTTTACGAATTATTTTTTGTACATATAAGTTTATTAGATTGTTTGTACAAGATCCACTCAGAGAGGAAGAATCTCTATGATGTTTTCCCACTCAATTTGTGGGTTATCTTTCATTTGAATCATTAATTTATTCAAGGAAAGATGTTGGTCTATGAATATTGATTTTGTGGTGTACAAATCATCTTAATATTTTTGGCTGAAATCATGGTTTTAGTGCTTTTTTATGTGTTTGTAGATGTTTTAATTTCAGATTGTTTTGGTGAAAGATTAGCTATATTTTTGTTTCCTTATTTTACAATTTCGGATTCTTTGTTTTACATTTGTGACGATGGTTCATATTATATATGTTATCAAATTTAAATCTTTTGTTTTAAAGACATTTTGCTAGGCAGCTGATTCTTACTTTTAGTTCTGAATTTTTTAAATGTTTAAATTTCCCATTTTCAATTTAATAATGTGAATTATTGTACATATTCTGCATTATTCAATGATTTTGAGATAGTTTATGAAGCAGTTAGTTTTTTTAACTATTTTTTGAAAAAAGTAATAGAATTAATTATATGATTATATGCCTCAGAAGGTTCTCGTGATAAGACTGTCAGAAGAATTGAAAATTTGCTTTATTGTCTGAAATTGGGCTCAGTTTTACTGGCTATAATTATTTGACTACTAGCAAATAGATTGACAAAATATTATGCTGTT
Source organism: Brugia malayi (assembly GCF_000002995.4). Classification (NCBI taxonomy): domain Eukaryota; kingdom Metazoa; phylum Nematoda; class Chromadorea; order Rhabditida; family Onchocercidae; genus Brugia; species Brugia malayi. Next base: position 8,227,913 of record NW_025062475.1, read on the forward strand.
TAGAAAATAATCTGGAAGCGATGCTTTGGTATCTGGCACAAGATCTGAGGATTTTTATTTTCTGAGGCATATGAAGTTCCGCTGTTACGAAAGCATTGATATTTTCATAAAGCTGGATTATATGGATTGGTTTAAGATTGATTACTTCTCCTTTCCATCTCATTCATTGTGATATTTTGTAAGTTGTATCAAAGTTCCATTCTGGGTATTGGGTTTTTTTCTTCATCTTTGGCAGCTCCCTTTATTTAAATTGTATAAAAGTTCACATTTTTTATTCCCTAATGTTGCCATCTTATGGATTTTTCCGTGAAAAACCGAAGTTCAAATTTTATTTGCTTAGCGAGTGTTGTAGAAGCTTTCTCTAGATGTAATTCTGGTAGTAAATTAAACTCCTGTCAGTTGTGGGAGGATGATTTTTCGCTGATTAAAATAACATTTAATGGAATCACATATACTCCATCCAGTTATGGATTTTTTTCATAAATTATGTTAGTTTAAACAGAATTTTGGTTGTGAGGTTCTTTAGCTAACGGGTGATCGGTATTTCTATATTTTTATAGTTTACTGATATGTATGAACTGATTAGGTTATGCGAGATTATGCATGAGTAGTAGGTTATTTGGTGAATGTTTGCTTTGTAATGGAATTGTCCATCCCCTAATTTATGCTCTTTACTCTTTCTTTTTAAAATAGTGCCAATAATCGGTAATCTTTCAGTTTCTATGGTTTTTTGATAGTTGTTTCACCTAAAATATGACCATAATTGCCAAAACGTTTTTGGCAATTATATTTTTTTCAGCGATAGTACACTCTTTGACAAATTATGTGTATGAAGAATGTTCACGTGCTTTCATTCATTGTTTTTTTTTTTTCTTTTTTTTTTACATCGTAGAAATTCGTATATCCGTCCTTTTATTTTCGAAATTCAGTCGGCTATGCAATTTTATAGGAAATTTTAACGAAATGAATCTGCACTTTTCCGTTTCGTGTGGCGTCATATCACTTACTTAGTTTCCGTTCAGTTTGTGATATTGGGATGTGGTTCGAAACCCGAAAGTTCTTGTTTTTCCTTTTGCAGTGGTATTGTATTAAGTCTTATCTTGCTATGCTCTCAAACTCACTTCTTGAAATATTTTTTTAATCCCGATTTAATTTATTTCCTCTAAGTTACTAAAACATTTTGATTCAAATCTGGAAATTGACAAATTGTTTCGAATCGTTTGTGTTTAAATTTTTATATCATTACAATACTTTGTTGTCGCTTTACATGGTTCATCGGATACTTTTCTATCCTTTCCTCTTCTGGAAATTTTGTTCTATAAAGGTTATTGGACGTTCAACAGGCATTTTTGAAACATGAAGTTCAGTCTCTTTGTGGTATTTTAATAAAGCGCAAAACACTATACGTTCGTTAAATTCTGTATTATTACATATGTATTTGAAGTTTGTACCTTTATGTTTGAGATAAAAGCTTATCAGTTCCAACTGATTTTGGGCGTGTATGTGGATGGCTGAAACATGAAATATTTCCTTGCGTTTTCACCGCATTCAGTGTGATTGTTGAACAGGGATAGAGGGCACTGTCGTCATACTGGTAAAATTTCAATGACTCTATTGCATTCACCTTTCGGAATTGCATACGAAACTCTGTTGAATAGAAAAATCGAAAGAAGCTTGCAAAGTGATATTAGAAAGCGAATTTGCATTTAGAAAACTTCCCCTATGAAAAGTATTCACGTCTCAAATGAATTCATTCATCTCTTTGTGGGAAACCGAGTAGCAGTACCGCCCAACACGACAGGCTGCACCACGTATTTCTCAAGATTTTGAAGTTAATGAAGTCGAGGGGCTGAATACAATACCAACCCAATAGATTCCTCAATGTTTGGGAATTTATGCAATATTTGAATAGAACGGCTGCGAAATTATAATTTTATCATAGTGCACAATTTTACTCGCTGAAAAACAATAGACCCTACCAAAACGAAAACTTAGAACTGTAAGTACGATACTACATAAGTAATGGAAAAGTGGGAATAAAAAGAAATCTAAAGATAGTATTCAAGCAGTTATAAGAAAACTTATCATCGCTTTTCGAAACCACCACGAAAGATTGTGGGACTATAACACATCTTTAGGAATCACTACATATTCCATTTCTGTTTCTCTTTATCATTTATATTCATTTCTGTTAAAACAAGTGAAATAAAAGACATAAGAAAAAATTAATACAAACAGCGACTCAGGAAACAATGTATTCATAAGAATAGCAGTGCTTTGAACTTGTATTTACAATCCACATTTTATAACTGCCAATTATAGATCAAAGTTTTTCACTATAACAAGGAAAACAACAAAAATTAATGAATATATACACCTGAGTGTATTGGTACCGAAAATGCAAGTGAGATTTGCTGCTGCATTTTGTCAAAATTATCTGCTTACTCAATTCTATATCGCGTGTTTTAGTAGGAAATGAACAACTAGATTAGCATTAAAGACACAAAATCTTGCTTTTGAGCTTTCCGTTTTCTCTATTTTCATCCGTCGTCTGTACATAAAATCCTATTACTGCAGGTGTACCAAATACACTTCACGTGATAAAAACTTTTCTATTTATTTGTATGAAACTTCCAAATAATGCTGAAGACTTTTCAAGCCTCGGCACATTCATCATTCACTTCTTGTGACTGGACCATTTGTTGGGCATGTGCTGGCGGTACTCCCATTTGCATCATTCCACTGGTTGGAACACCCTCTACTGTTGTCATCATAGGCATTTTCATGGATGTTATCGTTTGCACTGGTGTTCCTTTGTAATTTCGCATCTCCTATACATTAAATTCACAAACTCTAGATTCTATAACTTAAAAAAAAACAATGGGACCAGTTAAATACACTTAAGATAGTTATATTTCTTCTCTTTTGATCACCACACACCTTTTTAAACAAATTATCTGGAACTGTTTTACTGCGATAAAAAGAGTAAAAGTAGATATTCGGATAATATATAACAAAATAAACGAATCTGCAAAATCCTTTCAAAAATTCTATGCTTTATTTTATATCTTCACAGGTTTATCTAGGTAAGATTAAAAATGTAATACCTCAGCGTATCGCTCTTTATCTTCAAGTGCTTTTCGTTCGTACACAGCTCGTTCCTCCTCACCCAATGCTTTCCAGAAACGACCCAACTCTTGTGCAACCTGACCAACTTTCCACTCAGGATGTTGTTGTTGCACCTCAGGCCGCTTATCATGGGAGAAGAAAAAGAAGGCGGATCTAAAATTCACACTTAAACCATTTAGATTTTGTTTTGCATTAAAAGTTTAAACTTACGATTAGAACCATAATCTCGAATCTTAAGCAAAATGATTCGGATTTTATTAAAACTACTATTCTTTAGAAACAAAAATGGTTGATTTTAACAATTGGAAGGTTGAAATGTCAAGTTACAAGGCTCGTTTTGGCGCATTCGGATCTTTCTTGACACGCTTCCGTTTACGTAACGCATCCTCCCCACCATATGCAGCAACTTCAGCTTGATAGCGTTCTGCATCTTTTTGTGCCAACTCAAAGAACCTCCGTTTTTCATCATCGGACATAGTCTACAAATGAAACAATAAATATAGTGCAACACCACAAATTTACATACTCTTCTTCATTCAGACAACCTAATATGAAAAAATTATAGAATTTTCTGATCGCACCTTACCCAGCAGAAAAATTCTTCCCTACCAAAACCATTCTAAAGTTCTTTCGAGTTGAAACTGGCACAAATTTACACAGTTCGGAATCTCAAATCGTGAGGAAACTGATATCCGCGTCTGATGCTATTAATTAGCATGATTGAATTCCAAGGTTTCTGGTAAGCTTTGTAAGTTTCACTGAAAGTCCCACCTATCTACCATATGCGGTCCCATTCACTTGGTTAGATTATAAATAGACTATAATAGGTTAAAAAGGTTACCTTCCATTTCTCTGAACATTTTTTGCTTATTTCAGTCACTTGAACATTTTCGTTTGGATATTTCTTTTTATGCTCTTCATAACACATTTTCACAAAGAATCCATATGGTGATGTCTTGCCACGTACTGGCGGTTTCGCTGATTCTCGCATTCTTCTTTGATCAAAAATGATTGCCTACAAAATTTTGAAACTTATTCAAAACAAATGAGATAAGAGTGGATCTGAACAAATAGGACCGTAAACAGAGTGAACAAGGCAAACGCATAAAAGGAAAACTTTCTAGGATCTGCATAATATTAACGAGGAGGAAAGTGACTGGATAGTTTTTTCAAGTAAATCTTCTGTAGCCAAATACTTGTAAGAAATACGCAAACACGATCAACTTCAATGATCTTGTTTTTTACTAGAACTTTTTAAGCTCACTAATTTACATATTTTAGATAGAAAAAACTTCCAATAATCCCAATTTTATCAGTTTCATTTTTCACATGATGTTAATGTATAGTAAAATCTAGAAATCAATGATTAGCAGCTGTCAACAATATGCATGAAATCACCATTGCAAAGGATCAAATCAACCAGGTATGAACAAGCTAATTCTTGAATTACCACCCAGTATTATAGTCCAATAATCTATGAAATAATTGGTCTTCCAGTTATCAGTTTTCAACAAGTTTTAAAACAAATACTGCTTGGTCAAATATAAGAAGGAGAAATGTCTGATTGAAAGTGGACTTTAACTGACATTCTAATTAAAAAAATAAACAAATCCTTTCATTACAGTTTCATTCAGCCATCTAAATCAGTTTATGACCTAACTCTATCGCTTCCGAAGCTTAGTAAAACTGAGTGTTTTCATTTCTTATTCTTGAAATTCTTTTCTTTTTATAAATCAGCTGATTTTGGAGCTTTAAAATATTTAGAACCTAATACAAACTGACGAAATATTTAGCAGCAATTTTTGAACGAACATGATTAGACTGTTGTTTAATATAGCTAATGTCAAATTCGTGATACTCCTTTCTAAGATTAAGCTTTCAACTGTTGAAAGGAGAAGAGTCGCTTCACTCTCAAATTGTTAACAATGAATTCCAAAGTTCCGAAATAATACGAAAAGAATTATTTAAATTGCCAGTTACTCCATGCTGCATCGACACAAGTGAACTGAAATGAGTAGTTGAATGAGTGACTGATAGATATTTGTAGGTTAAATTCGGGAACTAGCCTTCTAAAATTTCTGTTCAATAGCTCTTGGAAACGTGAAGCTGTTCGTTCATACTTTCTGCCAGTCTACCCTTCACTTTGAACTCTATCAAAAGCAAGTAACACAACCTATCTATGAAAGAGTCAAGTTGATCTTCAATTCTCCTTAATTAGCTCCAACGCGAAGTGTCCCCTACATTGCATGCTAATTTCAATCTTATCAAGTTTCAATTACAACCACATTAGCAGTCTTTGCTGATAGCATGTTTTGATCTCATCGTTTTGCAGTCTCCCCTCGATAGCTGAGACAAGGATTTCTTCCCATATCCTTTCGGAAGATCTCGTAAAGATCTGGAGCAGCCTTCAAAGTGATATCTTCGATTTTGTGTTTCAAACAGAACTAGGTGAAACCAAATAATCTGCAAATTAGAAAAGAAAATTGGAGAGATTCGAAAGACTTTGTAAATATGCCCAAAACTTATTTATCTGACCCCCTTCGTACGTACTTTTGCTAATAATCGGAACTACCGGACAATAAATAAGCAAAGGATCAGGAATGGAAATTTCGGTAAAAGAAACTTTCCTTCTCACTGCTAGCAATACTATCGAACTTCAACATTGATCAGAAATATGACTCACAAATAATATTAATTTAATCAAAGCACCAAAAAACAATAATTTCACGTGCAGTTCATTATTTTGGAATGCATTTGGCAGTTGCAGTAGCTTAAACAGAGAGGGTCGAAGCCCTGTACATCGACTGCTGCACTTACTATTGGTATTCGTAGTACGTTTTACCATCACGTCCGTCAAACGTGTAGCGAGACGCTGCATGGATTAATCCCTCAATTTCATGCTTTCCTGGGTAAGACTCATAAGGCTTAACTAGGCCTATGCCTGACCTCTGCATAACCTCACTTGACAAATCACACGTTACGATAAATGCACAAAATCATCATTATAATGGTGAAGGATGGGTGGAACAGAGTGACAAAATAGCACGGTGAGCGAAGAGAAGAAGCGAATACATGGTCGGAGAACGCAGAGGACGGGGCTCTGCCAACGAAGGTCGTGTCTGCCCCACGATGCTTCCACTCCACAACACACATACACAATAGGTAGGCTTTCTATCTGCTTACCCGTGTATGTGTGTATGTATGTATGTACACGTGTGTGCGTGTATGTCCGCGTACGTTTATGTGCGTATGTGTATGCATGCGTCTATGCACATGTGCGTGTGTGTGTGTGTGTATGCATGTGTGTATGTATGTGTGTGTCTACGTGTGTATGTGCGCGAGGACGTGTCTGCGTCCTTCTCCCTCTCTGTTCAGACCACTCTCTAACAATGATGGATCAATACTGCGGGCGCACGCGGAGGCAATGTTGCGCTGCGCACTGTACTGTTCACATTTTGAATTGCCGCCCGTGAAGTGTCTCTCTATGAAATTGAGTGCTTCTCATTAGCTCACTCATGTATTCGTAGTAGGTATTTAATCCGGTTGCAGGTGAGTGATTGTACACCGGAAAAGGACTGAACAGATGGAGAGTTGTTGCTTAGCAACGGTCGAATTAGGGTGATATTTGTAATACGGTATGTACTTATGACTCACGCTTCCGGTTTTGCTTCATTTTATTAATTTGGATGTGAATAAAGTGTAATGGAATGCATTTGAAGGAGTTTACGATGACGGACGAGAAAGAACTGAGACGAGAATATCCGCTTCACTGGGCTGTGTTTCGGAATGATTATGGCAATTTGATGGAATTTTTGGAGGAAGAACATGGGGATGAGATCGTTAACAAGCTTGATGTAAGAGGTTAGTGAACCTCATTCATACATTCTTTGTAGATTTGAGATACTCACTTCAAAAGTTCCATCGAAACGATGTAGCTGTTCAGTGTGAATTCCCTAGATTAATCCTTTTATATTTAGCTTTAGAAATTATTCTTAAACTTAATCTATACTATTCAGGACGCACACCTTTGATGTTAGCCATTACTCTTGGCCATTATGAATGTGCTCGAGCTCTGTTAGAAAAAGGTGCCAATGCTGCTATCCAAAATGCAGGTATATTAATCAGCTGATGTTAACAAGCCGAGTCAGTTGGCTCACTTCAGCTTCACATATAAAATAATGGAAGGGTCGAAAAAGGCTCGATTAAAAAAGGACTTTCTGCTACATCCTATTCGTACCAACTGCAAACCCACTGATTCCACGTCCTTCACTTATGCAGATATGTGGTCGCCTAGTCATGAAGCTATTTGTGCCGGAAATAGTGACCTTTTACGATTAATTATTCAATATCGAGATTATCAAAGAGCTCTACAAACAAGTTGTGCAATGGAACGTTTACTCACTCTCCTGAAGGTGTATATTTCGACATTGGTATAGGAAGGAGGAAGCATTGCACTTGTATCTTTCTTCATATATTGTTGATGGTTAATAATCTCCCATCAAGGTTGTGTAATCCAAGCAATAAATATAAGCAGTAAGTGCGACTGAAAATGCTTCTTTACTTTTAGGCTCTCAGTTCCAGGATACTAAAGTACATTTGCTTTATACGAATATCTACATTTTATCACCTTTATTAATGATAACATCTTTTCATATTTAACTGGTTGAGACAAGTAAAGTAATATACTTAATTTCAGGAAACAAATGATTTTTATGCAGAAATGAGTTGGGAATTTACTAGTTGGTTACCATTTGTTAGCAAAATGTGTCCTTCTGACACTTATAAAGTATCGTTTATTCATCTTTCAAAGAAAAATTAGTGTATATTTTGATAGAAGAGATATTGAAATTAATCTCATAAGAATTTTAAATGCTCCGTGTTAGGAAAGAGTAGAGTGGAAGTCATATTATTTAATTCAGATTTTTCATTCTTCTAGTTTTGATAAAATTTACAATTAATATTAATTCGTAAAAAAAGCACCTCAATTTCCACATACTGCTTAAGTTGACATTTTACTTAGAACTTGCCTAGATAACGATAAATTTGTTGTACAGAATATCCTTGTGCATTTCAAGAAATGTTTTCAACTAATGAAGCGATAAAGACCATATTTAATCAATACGATAAAGACCATATTTAATCAAGTTCCAATAATATTTGGTTTGAACTAACTTCTTAGCAATCATTTTCAATTTGTTTTGATTGATTTTAACAATAATTCTGCAGATCTACAAGCGAGGTTCAAATGTTCGCATTGACACAACACTGGTTGGTTTTGATATAGCATCGAATTGGAAACGCGGCAATCAGTCCTTCATATTTCGTTTTTCTGATAACTGCCAAGCGCAACTGATTGTCCTGGACCATGACAGTAAAACGGTAGATTCACTGTTATAACTGTTTGTTTCCTATATTTTTTTATTTTTTTTTTCGAGAAAAAAATCGGGCTATCTTTTTTCTCTCTGAGACAAAACTACCATTTGTATAATAAATTTATTTTTTCTTATCAAATTTTCTTGTGAAATGCATTTCAGGGGATATATTGTAATAATTCAACTAAAATAGAATGTTGACAGCTGAAATATATAACTACATTTTACGAAATCGTAAAATTAAATACCAGTCTTAGTATTTCCAGGCTACTGTTCATACTATGGATTCACAATCCACCAATGATCTCAGAGATTTTGTTCCACCTGAAGAAGCTATTTATTCACGAATGACGTCACCTGTTGACACTACTTTCATTGATGTAGAAAAAATCGGGTTTGTATAAAACAAAGCTTTTTCCTCACATCTATTATCAGATTTTTTTTCGACATTTTTCCTCTGATAGTTAGGGGATGGTAATGATTTTTTTACAGATTCGAACGGTCGAAAGGTGGTGGTCTTTTCTCTTGGTTATCGTCATCAGATCGTGTAGAAGAAGTGGATGGATATAAATGTAAGGTATGTATTCTCTTTTATTACTTTCAAGATATTGGGAAAGGATTAGACGAATTATTCAAAATAATTTTTATTCAAAGGAACGATATTTTCGTCTTCTCGAACTTGTCATGCAAATAAATGGTGACGAAAATAATAGATGTTGTTGTTTTCAGGATTATTTTTTCATACATGAATAAAAAATTAAAGAATTTCTAGGTTTTTAATGCAAGTAATGTTGATATAGTGACAAAGACGCGTACAGAACACTTGTTGGAAAGAGATAAGGAAAAGTTAGTTTAATATATGGGTTACCCTTTTTATCCTATTTAAAAAAATGATCAGAGGATTTTAAATGATTCTATAAAAGATCTCATAAACATCAGGAGATTTTTGGATCAGAGATGTTTGTATTAGTTTAATTAATATTTCGAAAATGTCAATTAAAGTACTAAAATTATTCGAACATTAGAGAAATTTAATGAACTAGAGAAATTAATTTTTTAGAAGATTGAATATCAGAATTTGGTATCAAACATGATCATTTTGCAGATTTCGACGTGAAGAACATGAAAATCCTTTGTACATGGTGTTAAAATTGGCTGAAAGACATCAGAAATGCACTAGCGAAATGAGACAAACGGGAAATGATGTATATTGTGGGCTGACACCGCAGCAGTATTTGGATAAGAATTATTCTATGAATAATCGCGACATTGGATTACCAAAGCAGGTTCTATTTTTTTCGGAATATTTGGTGACGGCACAAATCTTTCAATGGTAATAGTCGAGAGATTCAATTCTGTGAAGCAAGTTTAAAGTTTATTTGTTGAAGCTCTCCTACATCGAAAATATAACTAACGCTGTAATGGATAGTGTAGCAAGTATTTTATAAGTTCATCTTTTAATTTCTGGAATATTCAACCTTAAATGTTTTAACTATAAACAATTTCATGTAATGCATTTTTTTTTTTTTAAGAATATAATTTCCTTTCATCGTTTGTTTTCAGTAATTGAATTTAAAGTCTGAGAAATCCGTTTTGGTAGAACACTTTATGCAGTAACATTGTTTAAAATATTCTTTTTAGGTGACGAAGAAGACCAGTTCATTTAAAGCTACTTTATGGCTTTGTGACCATTATCCACTCGATTTGCAGGTTCAGTTTTTATATAAATACTAACATGTTTAACACTGTGTTTTTAGTCTTTTCAAAGTCTTGATCTTTTTTGACATTTTGGGAAATAATACTTTCTCACAATGAAACTCCAGATTTTGTTTAAAGAAACGGTTAGATTTGCTGTCCTGAAGCATGTTTTTATCATGAATCTTTGCTTGGAACATGGGGAAGCAAACATTGTCACAACGAATTCCATTTATCTTTACCACTTAAAATTTTTTCATCTTCAATTTGATTTTTTTCAGAATCAAGTTTTACCGATAATTGATCTAATGGCTGTGAACAATGCCCATTTCGCTCGGCTGAAGAATTTCATCCAGCTTCAGCTACCAGCTGGTTTTCCTGTAAAAATTGAAATTCCACTGTTTCATGTTGTTAGCGCACGAATTACATTTTCGGCTATAAATATAACAGGACCTCATGTTTCTTACAATGTTTCATCAAACGAGGTAAGTTTTAATTTAATTTTTGTCTGACGTGAATCCTCGTATCGGTACTTTCAGGACATTATGAGCATGAAAGATATATCTTACAAATGAAAATTGTGTGTTTTCAGGTAGAAGTCGATCCGGCTACTTTTGAAATCCCCGAGTATTACAGTTCCTTGAACAACCCCGATTGTGGCATATGTATAAGCGGAAATACTACCGTTCGCGAAGTAGGTTCTAATGGAAATCTTGCATCGAGACGATGTTAGTTCATCTTTTTCTTCATAATTACTAATTACTGGAATTCTAAATCGAAAATCGAAGTGCTTTCGATCGTTGTTCATTTATATTTATAGTTGGATGTAGGATACAAAGTAAGATATTAGCATTTACCGGTCTAAAAATAGAAGCTACCATTTTCACACGCTTAATTGATTCAGGCAAGATTGTTTTGGATTTGATTATAAGTTCTTACTATTCTCTAGCGACAGATTTAAAATATATTGTAAAGATCGAGATGATTCCCATTTCGAAAAAGAAAAATATTTTGAATTGTTCACTGGGATAATTTGGATGTTTTTGTATTGCAGACGTATCAGAAGATGAACTCTACCTACAATTCGCACTGGAGCAAAGTATGCGTGAGACAGCAGGCCCATCAGCAGCAAGTATTAATACCTGTATTGCAGAATCCGTGAACAATGTCTCTGATTGGCATGGAGACATAGATTTAGCATATGCTATAGGAGAAAGCATACGAACGCTTCGTCTGGAACGGATGATGAGAGAAGGTACTACAACTGCCGATAATATCAAAGAGCGTCAATCTTTTATGGTACTTTTTTATTCTTTTAAATGGTTAACGCTTTCATGCATGATTTTCTTTGTGATAGCACTGAAAATTTTCTAAATAGTCTAACTCCATGCGCATTGCACTAGTTACAACTTGCAACCGTTCTAACTCGCAATGACATCTTGTTCGGTTTTGAAATTTTAGGACGACGATATTCAGCTTGCAATACGGCTATCGCAAAAAGAAGAGGAAGAAAGGCTGAAAGCATGCGAAAGGCAAGAGGAAGAGTTAGAACGTATCATAAAGCTATCTCTCATCGAGAAATAATGATATTATTTAACAATAATTTGGGGTTTTATTCAGCTTTAAGCTTCTGATAATTGTTAAGTGGCCACTAGCATCTAGTTGAAGCTGTTTTGGTTAAGCGAAGTTGTGTAAAGTACAAGATCGAAAAATTTTTATATATCTGTTTTTATATATAATTTTATGATCATTGCAGTTTAGTTTTTAAATTTCTTGTATATTTTTATAGTTTTTTTAGGACACTAGTATAATATATGTGACAGTTGTACTCAGTTTTGTTGCTTTGAGTATTTTAGTTATGCCGTTAAAATAATCATTGTAGTAAGTTGTCTAATTGCTAATTACAATGTTTGGTTTATGTTTTTTATTTTCGTAATGGATTACTTTTACAGTTATTATTGCTTTAACTAGTACATCTTAAACAAAGAAACAGAGTTTCAAAAATGTCTTGTGGAAAATGGAAGACAGAGTGATTAAAATTTTCTTAGCAGTTACATAGGCTAATAAGCTAACTTTTGCAGCTGTTAAACCTTTTTCAATAATGGTTACAGATACGAGTGCTTAGTAATTATTTTGGCGTAGAATGCGCAAGTATATTATGGGGAGAGCCGCGGATTCGTAGATGTGTTTGCAGTTTACAAGAAAGTTCTCGCTAAAATAAAATCCTAATAATGTTGATGACTCCATTTACGTGGTTGTCTCCGCTCACACAACAAAATTCTGAGATCATAGCAGTTGCATTAAGGTGAGCAGATGACCACAGTTGGTCTCGGCGGCCGCATTAAAGATTAAGCAGCCGCAACAGTTTGGGTCGTGTACAGCTTTCGGTGGTCTCAGTTTTGAGAGGTGTTTGTTGGGGGCTGTGCTCGAGCTGTCCTTGGTTCTAATTATTGGTACTTATCTAATCCTTCCGTTAGAATTTACCCAGATTTGCTAGCATGGAAATGGATTGCTTTATTTTTAAATTTAAGTTTCTGGGTATTGTTTTATTGATGGTCCATTTCAAAAATTCCACTAAGTACTGTACGTACTGAACTTCAGTCTTAGAAAGCATCGGAGAACTGTGCACTGAATATTAGTTATTTTGCATAACATAACCATATCTTGTTGCATACGTTCAATTTATTCCAAAAATACATGTGCTATAATTGTTTTTGGTCGGGATTTTATATATCGTTAAAGTAAAGGTGACATTATGTGATGCTTTCCAATTTCAAAAATGCTTCACATGAGTATGTTCACTGGAAAGAGATTTTCATCGCCTGACAAGAAAAAGTGGGAAAATAATGGAACTGATTCTTGAAAGACAGTAGCAGTTGATATGAAAAGTAGCACATTAGTTTATTGTAACATTGGAATTTATTTCAATCATGTTGCGAACTTCTTAACGTTTGTGTTATCGCCGTAAAATCATGTATTTTATCCATTTCCTCATCAAGCGATAAAATTATGATTCAAACTCACAGGAAGTGGGTATGTTAATGTCAATTTTGTTTTGCGTAATAAAATTGTTAATACCACTTACTGATTTTTCAATTTAAGAAATTTTCTAGCTGAGGTGCATTTTGACGTACAAATTTTCCTGAACGAATCTGGAAATAATGGCAGATCAGTCACAAGCATCATGTAAGACTACTGGTAACAATAATACAGCAACTGGACCAGCACCAGCTTCTTCTTCCGAATATATCAAATTGAGAGTTGTAGGACAGGTATAATTTATTTTCGGACAGCATGTAATGTTTACGGCTTCATTTTTTACTGAAGTGTGATTTTTTCTCGATTTGATATTACTAAACCTTCAGAGGATTGTCAGAAGCCCTCTTCATTTCAGGACTCGAACGAGGTACATTTTCGTGTGAAGTTTGGCACAAGCATGGGGAAACTGAAAAAGTCTTATGCAGATCGAATGGGTGTTGATGTTGGTTCATTGCGCTTTTTATTTGACGGACGGCGAATCAATGATGAAGATACTCCTAAGACACTGGAAATTGAAGAGGATGATATAATTGAAGTAAGTTAATTCCATGTTGATTCCAAAGCTCAACTGTTCCTTTGAAATGGAAGTAATAAGTCTTCATCCCGACAGTCGCTTTATAGTGAAGATCTGTCAAAAAGTTGTGTTCTGTCTTTTTTCGTTCCTAGTTAATTATAGTCGACATTTACAGTTGGAGCGAAGTTTGGTCTCGCATTTGTTCAGGCCAAATTGCACTACATATTACATATGTATAGGTATTATCCAGTCCTAGTATTCCCATCATATAGCAAGCCTTTCTGGTAGACTGTAGTATTTAAGCTTCGTTCTTTTTTCTTTTCATCTGGAAAATAGCAAAGTATGGCCAATTTTTAATTTTATATATTTTTTTCAGGTTTATCAAGAGCAAGTTGGTGGTCATTTTGTTCAGTAAAAAAGTTTCATAAACTATTTAAGGTATTGAACCCTTCTTTTGCTTTAATTTTTTTTCTTGTGTCTACCATTATTGCTGACATTTGTGAAATCCTTTTGTATTATTATTATTATTATTATTTTTTTGGATTTATTATCCTTTATTATTGTTGAGTTGCACCAAATTTATACACTTTGCATTTTCTTCATTCTCTTACAACTTTTCATTTTCATGTAGGTATTTCCATTTCTTTCTGTTCGTTTGTTTATCATTTTTCGTATTTCTTTTGGGAGGTGACTAGGTGGTTTGCTTGCATACTGTGGAAGAATTCTTTTTCGAAAAAGGCCGAGCTTTCCAAGAACCTTCATATCAAAATTTGACTTGGAAAATTGATGTTACTCTCTGGGTATTATTTCATTTTGGTAGTAGAAATATCCGTTCATTTGGATTTGTTTTGTCTTCTTGCCACATTTATAAGATTTGGTTTATGATGACAGAAACACGTGCATATAATTCAGATGAACGTAATATTTTTACTTTTTTGCATAGACCTAGACCACCGTAACTGAATTCACTAACAGTTTGAGCGATTTAATAAACTGTTTCTCTGCTAATACTGTTGAATAGTTTCTCTTGCAAATATTTTTTTCACTTCTTTAGGGTTTTTAAATTTGACCCTCTATTGATATGCAGGTCCTCATAATTCTGCATAAATTGATTCTATATTAGCCTACATTTCCCAAGTTTCTTTTAAGTGCGCACGAACATCTGTATTTCATTAACTTGGCAGCCGTTATACTGTGCTCTCCCGTTTATGTTGTGTCAAAATCAAGAGGTTTTGGTTTCATAAGGATCAGTTGTTTTACAGTTCTTGTATTACGCAGTGTTTCTGATACGTTAGCATCGAAGCTCATAACTCGCATGCTAAGTTCTTTAGCTACTATGATGTGAGGACCACAATATATGGTAATGGTATTATTATCTCCATTCTTCCTGTTATTAATATGAAGAAACCCTGAAAAGATTGTTTTATTTGAAGTGAATAAAATCTGGTCTCCATGGAAGAAAGTTTGCCCCTATAAATGACGAATAGTTTTTTCTTTTCTTGGTTTATAAATGGTATGCTGAATTGGTATTATAAAACAAATTCAAGCAGCAGTAGTACATATGTATAAATAAATTGATAAAAAATGTTGAGCAGTATCTGTATTTGTCTGTTGTTAAGGTTAACTCGTTTTACATTTTGACATATTGTATTTTACATGTTTCATGAAAAGTTTTGCTTTTTTGTATTTGAGAACGTTATACACAGTGGATTAGAGGATGCGAAGTGTCCAGAACAATAATGTAAAATGTAGAAAAGCACAAAAATAAGTAATCGAACAGTCAGGTTCATGTGTAAAGATTTCGATTTTTCATTAAGTACAAAATAATCTGCCTGAGAAAGTCTGAGAAATCCTCGGATCTATTACCAACAATGTCTTTGTATTTGAAGATTTTGGTTGGAGTGACATCGTCAGTTGAAATAGTGCTAGCGGTAACAATGGTAGTTTGGAAAAGTTGACAAGCAAATATCTCGTTAAAGCGAAAAGTAAACCTCAGTCTAGTTAAGCATTAAACCAAAAAATTTTGAGTGTAGGACTTGCAGTGTTGTTTAGTTAATACGCGACTGTTTTGCGAAATAGATTTACTTTGTTCGGCTTGTAGGGAAAACTTTTGTCTGCAAAGGAACTTCATTCTTTTTGTGATAATGACTTTAATGGATAGGGGTAGGAATTCAAAGTGGTGTGGGACTTCTAAACTCATTAATTATAATTTTTTTTTAATCCTTGACAATTTGTTTGAGGATAAGGTAGAAGAATAATATAGAAATCCAAAGCAGTCTCGGAATAATACTTCCCGTTTCAAAAGCTCTTCCTATTAAAACAGTCATCAAAACCACGACTGGAAATTTATCACCATTATCAGTATGTACAAGTCATACAACTTTTGTCGCTCCACACACATGCGCCATACAAAAAATCTTACTCTCCAATTGCTACTTTAGTTTTGGAGAAGAAATTTCTGTTAGCTAATAAAAGGTGTAATTTGATAATGATTGTGAACATTTTGATTGGCTAATGCAAATACGAATGATCGAATATATTTGAAGTTCTGGGATGATTTTAATCTACATTATTAATACTCCCCCAAAAAGTTTTGTTTCTATTTTACAAATAATTAGGAATTTCTTACAGTAAATGTTAATTGAAATCATTGAATTGAATTAATGATTAGATGGTAGAGTACAATTTTCAGTGCTTTAAATATTTTCGTTAAGACGGTCAAATTATAGTAATCAAACTTAAATTTTTATGACAATTGATTCAACATTGAAAGCAATTTTTTGTTGATTTGCTCAGAAAGTTGACTTAAAAGTTTTCTCTTTTGGTGCGTTCAATAGATACGCTCTCTCTAGTCAGACCGTGCACAAATGCGCCCTCTTCTCTATTATTTTAATATCCACTTTAGTTTATTTTACGATAAAATGAATCTACTTCAACCATTTCTACACTCTTCCTTGCCTCACTTCCCTTAAAAAATAGTGCATGTATATGTGTGTGTGTGTGTATGTGTATGTATGTATGTATGTATGTATGTACAAGTGGGTGCTGCTCTGCTTTCCGTGTCATACGCCCTGCTTTTGAGTGCAAATCTCTTAATTTCTAGGGGAAAGAAGACTGTTACTCCCAGAATCTTGCCACTGCCTGGTTTAGTTTTTAAAATTGAATTATATCCAATGACTGCTTTAGTTTGAAAGACACTCGGTGAAGTTGCGTAGTTTCCATATTGACATTTATGTGGAATCCTTTCCATCTGTTTCATTCCTAAATTTTGACCAATTTTTTCTTTATTATCTGTTATGTCTCTCAAACAATACTTTCTAAAATTTCACCCTGAAGGGTTCAATCTAGGCTTTTTTAAAGATTTTTCCAATTAAATAATTTTTATTTTCAAATAAATAACTATCAGATTGATCTTTGAAATTTCATTTCTCTGATTTTCTCTGAAGATTTGGTCGTTTTTGACAAGCATAGACTGAAATTTGGAGTGAAATCAAGCTTTACTGTGTTTGTTTGAATGGCTTAAATAGAAATGCAAAATGTGTTGTATTTTTAAAGTAGGGAATATTCAGTTACAACAAATGTGAAGAGACCGAAAGGTATGAAATGATAGAGTGGGAAGAGCAAGAGAACTTGTTCTGCTGGCTGTCATCGAACGAAAAAACGAAATCGTTTGATACCGTTTAATGGGAATCATCTTTTTTTTTTCCATTTGTTACCATTAAATGGAAACAAAAAAATGAACTCGGTTAATACCTGAAAAAAGTGTGCAATTTGTCAACACTTTTCCGTCTAGCTGCCTTACTTTTTACTAAATAAAGTTTTCTCTTTTGGCATTCCACGTTCAATCTTTGTGGATTTCAGGATTCTGCTACCTTTCTTAGCAACAAAATGTAGTCGGTAGTGGTGTCATCGTCATCTTCTGTCTTCTGTAGATGCATAACTTTATTTTAGTGCCTTTTGTGCAAGGACTCCACTCAACTGAATCAATTGAAAAATGAACAAGTGCTGCCTAAACGTTTATTACTTTTTTTTTTGCGAAAACTGGTAGAAGCAGTTTGTTGGCTACAGTGAATTTTTGAATCTAACAAGTATTATTAGATGACATCACGCATATGCGTATTGTTATTTGACTTATATTTTTCGACATTCTAAGTGCTGATTGTTCTATTCACTGCCAGATAAACAAAAAAATAAATAGAGGAAAACGCTGTTGGAAGAAATGGTATAAGAAGTGATGAGTAAGTTAACTATTACCAAGTACGCCAATCATATATCATGAAGCGATCTTTGAAGTGTTCGTTACATTCTAAGTATTTATTTTAAGATGTTATCTGCTATTAAAACAATGGATTTATTCGAGGAAGCTGAGAGTTTCAAATGTGTAAAGAAATGAATTGATACCACTCTTTGCGCATTGCTTACTTTTTTCCCCTTTTCTCACTTCTCTTTTGCTTCCCTCAGTTTCACTTTTACAAACTATTTTTAATTCATATAGTCTCAAAAATGGTTTTTTTCTTCTAATATTTGAGGATAATTACTATTTGCCAATCACAGAAGCTTCTTCGAGATCATTTATTAGTCATAAAAAATGAATAAATGATTAGGAAGTCTCTTATAGTTTCGAAGATTGAAATATTTGCGGGATTTATAATTTCATTTTATGAGCTATTCTTTCTGATTTCTGTCACCGTTAAGAAACAATCAGAAATGACTGCTCAGCAATATAGCCATTCTGTCAGCACTGATCAAATCATTACATTTAACAGTATTTCCACTATAGCAATTTGTAAGTGACGAAAAGGTTACTAACGATAATTCTACTGCAAAAGTTTGAGAAATTTAAACCGACAGCCCGGTGAGGTGTGGAAGTAAGAGAAATCACAATTCTATAGTTCAAAATTATTTATTTAAAATCTAAGAATTTGTCATGCAGTTTTTCAAATAAAAGTAAATCCATCTATGATGTGTAAAGAAGAATTTGGTGTAGATATAAAGGAATATCCACACATTCCCCTTTTTTAAAATGGAGAAAGGTCGAAGAATTTCAGTGGCTGAAATATTTTAAAGAAGTAAAACTAGTGTTTATTGTATCAGTGACTGTTATTCAATTTAAAATGTCTGGTTGTTTGTAAGTTTTTAAGGAGTAATGCTCACAAATTATTTTTCTAATTTGAAACGATTCATTTAAATATGAGCCATCATCTTTTCACTTATTGCATAGATGTGTTATAACAACAATTCTAAACGTAATATTAATAAGTTCAGAATGAATCATAAGCGGTTCTTTTTATCATAGTATCACATAAGTGACATTAAATATTAGTTTCAACATCTGTTTAGTTTTCATCTATTCATTTGTAAAGCTGTATGAAAATAATTATTCACTGGAAATGATGACTTGATGTTTATTGTTAGATGTCGTAGCAGCTTATACAAATTTCGTTTATTGTTAGATGTCGTAGCAGCTCACACAAATTTCGTTTATTGTTAGATGTCGTAGCAGCTTATACAAATTTCGTTTATTGTTAGATGTCGTAGCAGCTCATACAAATTTCGTTTATTGTTAGATGTCGTAGCAGCTCATACAAATTTCGTTTATTGTTAGATGTCGTAGCAGTTTATACAAATTTCGTTTATTGTTAGATGTCGTAGCAGCTCATACAAATTTCGTTTATTGTTAGATGTCGTAGCAGCTCATACAAATTTCAACAGCAGCAAGTAGCTCTTTCTGCTAATAGAAGAATATCTGAGAAGTAGGCGTGATATTAATCGTCATCTCAGTGATTTCTCCCCGTTTATAGAAAAGAAGAGAAAAAGCTAAAAATACATTCCCTTCTATTTCCATCCTTTCTTTCTTCCTTTATCTCTCCTTTTCTCTTCATATTTCCATCAATATTAATTTCCATATTTTTATAAAAAATGTGCAATTGCGGTATTGTAATGCACAACAGATGGCTGCTTTATTTGCCGTTTTTTCTTCTTATCTCATTTATGCAAATGATGGTTCCATTTGTGTTGATAATTCTGTGAGATAGTTCTTTCCTTTCTGAATTCTTTTCACCCTACGCCCTTGTTTTTTCTCTAAATATATCATAACTTATGAATTGTTTTAGATAGTTCTCGTAGTTGAGAAATTTTGAATAAGAATTTAAGAAAGAAATGAAATTAGTTAAAATACCAACACAGATTATTAAGTAAGATCAGTACAAGTACTCTACGTCCATCTTTTTAAATTTGAAAACAAACTGATGTGATGCAACCTAAATTCTTTTTTGCAAAATAAAGGGTTGAAAAAATTTTGAAGTATATGAGTAAAAATGAATCAAGTAGGTAGTTGAGATCATTAATAAACTGTAAAGACATTAAAAGTGTACATTCGTGTTTGTTTATTTCGTGTTTTATCAAATCTTGAAGCGCTTACTTGATTTTATCAGTGAATTTTCAGTTTACTTCAACTTGAGATTTACTTTGCATCGATCTAATTATGTACAGTCTTTAATGGATTATGTACTGTCGTTATTTTGCAGTTATCCAGTAAAATTATTTCAACTTCCCAGAAATAAGTAGTACTTTAGAAATTGTGCATATTAAAACTTCCTCTTTCCCTTTTTCGATTTTTTGACAGTCTGTAGTCTTTCCAGTTGTAATAATTTTTTGACCTTCATATAACAGTAATTGAAGGAAGTGGTTCGATCGATAACATCAGGTTTAAATGCAGGAGACTTCGACTCCCTGCAAGATACAATGGCAAGTTCATCTAGTAAATGCATTCTTAGACAGAACATTTGAAGAATTGGTGGGAAATGAAAGATTGAATTGTTTAAAGGAATGAATCATTGTTAATATTCTATTAGACCCACCCCATTCAAAGCATATTTTCATTTAATGAATCACTTATCAGTAACAAATAGTTTAAATCTGATGTCTTGTTGATATCCCTAACCCTTCACTAGTAAAATTATCTCTTTTTC
This sequence comes from Brugia malayi, assembly GCF_000002995.4. Taxonomy (NCBI): domain Eukaryota; kingdom Metazoa; phylum Nematoda; class Chromadorea; order Rhabditida; family Onchocercidae; genus Brugia; species Brugia malayi. Next base: position 8,248,633 of record NW_025062475.1, read on the forward strand.
AAACGAGTTTATGCAAAAAAAAGGCACTGAAAGGCTGAAAGATACATTGAGCAATGGTATTAGAAAATTTGCTCATTTCAATTTTCAACTGAATTTGATACGAAGTTTATCTATTACCGTCGACTCGGGTGATTCTATAACTAATGATGAGTGGTATTCTATCAAGTCCAAAAGATCATTATTATTCTATTAATATTTTATACATTCCAATGTTCGACTTAATCACTGTAATGCAAAGTGTTATGGTAATTACAAAAATTATAATTTCTGATGTCTTTACATCATCGTGGAATATTCTACGGTCCTTTCTTGTTCTGAGCTTCATATATATAGAACTTCTGTTAAATTTTAAATGTTGCTTTACTTCTCCTCATGATTTTCTCTGTCTATTTCGGACTAATAACTAAAAATTTTAACGATTTTGAATACTAAAAATAAGTTTACATCATTTGCATTTTTTGCTAAAATGAATTCGAATTCAACCTATCTCCATTTTTTTTTTCCATCCAGCAGCTTAATTCATGCATGATTCGTAGTTGTACTTCAGCTATTGCTGTGATTTCCTGCCCTCGAGAAATGAGATGAGTCTTTTCTAGATCAATAAAAGCAATAATACTTGTCCTTAAAATGATCTTTTGAAAATGAAAGAGTGTCAGATTGGAAGTCTTTTCTTTCACATTGGATATAACGCCAAATGAATTAATTCATGGGAAATTGTTTTGTTTAATTATTTGACTTGTTCGCTTATGAATATTTCCAGCCATCACTCAAGAAGAATGAAATCAGTTCAAGTTTAAAATTGTATACACATTTTTATAGCAGTCAAGTTTAGCTTCCTCGAAATGATCAAGAATTCATTCTTGATCATTTCGAGGAAGAATTCTCCTGTTTGCTATTTTCCGTCATCCAAATAAGTACCATATAGTTCTTACTTGAATGGTAATTATTGAATCACTTCTCAGTTGGACAATATTTTTCTATGAATATTCCTCAATTTATCTTCTTCCGAAATAGATACTTAACAAAAAAGTTAAAATAGGAAGAATAGGAATTGGCGTCGATGGAATGAAATTGCACAACATGTACACAGTAAGGTTACTTATGTCGCTGTATCGAGGTCTCTATGATTCCCCATTTTCTCATACCATCAGAAGTCATTAATTTTATTGGATAACGCAAAATGTATGATTGAATGATTAAGGGCGGTGATGGCGAGCTGATAGTGTCCTTGACTGGTAGCGAGGGTTCCTACTGTTCCACCCTTCGTTTTTGTTGTTCAGTTTGCTCCATCCATACTATTCACATTAAATTCGTACCGACCGGTTGCATCTTCATCCAGTACAGTAGTTTTTATGGTTTCGGCTGGAATATAGATAAATTTGCAGTTAGCAGGGAGACAAGCAATATGGATAGATCATTTCGAGACAGACTTTTTCCCGTTGTAAAAAAACCATGCTTCAACAATCATTTAAGTCAAGAAGTCAAGTAAAATGGAGGAACTAAAGGTCAAGAAGAAACTGTGATTTGTAATCTACTGTAAGGATGTTCCCATCTATCTTTCCTTATAGTGTTTCGCTTCCCCTCCTTTTAGCTTAGATCCAAGTTACAATAATTCCTTTCAAATATTACAGAATGTAATTTCACGTCCGTTGCTACATATATATTCATCATTGACAGGTTATATCCGCTTTTTCTTCCAGATTTATATATATCTGTTTTTTTTTAGCTTTTTAAAAATCTGAAATCGCCATCTCTTCCCAAATGGAAAGATAAAGCTTATAGTTTTCATTACTTTATGCGATGAAAATAGAGAGAAAGAGAGGGAGAGAGAGAGAGAAAAAGAAGTTGAGTGAGTTAATTTTATATCTAATTCAGTTAAGATTTTTTTTTTTTGACTGAGGGTGGAACAATTTATTTTGTCGCGTTGGCAAATAGTGCATTATTTATGAAGTGATAAATTCTTTCAAATTCGGTTTTTTGATCATAATTTTCCCTCAACATGTTTGCAAGTTTCAACTCTATGGCAGAATATTTCATGAACTTCATTATCTGCTTTGAAGATTTGAAGCAGTACTTGGTTGACTTGGCCTCACTCTGTTTCGATTCATAGACAGATAGATAAGACTTATATTTGGCCTAGGACTTGAACGTCTGTTTATTCATGTAAATATAATATAATGTTTTCTGTGTATTTGATAATTTTCTGATGTTTCCAGGTTTCATTCTTAAAACCTGGTGGAATTTAAAAATCTTTGTAGACAACAGAGTTATTTTTCGACCAGCAAGTAATTCATCTCCTCGAACCACAATTAATCAAAAATCATTTTCTTTAAAAAAGGGGCGGTTTCTTCTTAGATGTTTAATGATTTAGTGACTAGATAGAAAAAACCACTTCACAACTCCAATATATTTTTTAGTTGTTAGCTGGCTAATTATTTATTTGCGGAATTTTGCATGTGATAATTAAATTTCTTCCAATTAGTGCTCTATCAAAAGAAACAAATAGAAATGTAAAAGGAAAAATTTCTTTCGGAACTTTTCTCTTCCAATCTCAGCATACAAGTTCTATGATTCCTTTAAAAAAATCGAAATTTTGAAAACCAGTTGTTAGATGTTTGAATTAATCTTTTGATTTAAAAGATTTGGTCGAAAAATCTCATTGCTGAAGTTCTGTTCAGACCAAGGGAGAGAAAATATGGGAGGTGGGGATTTTGATTGTTTTTAATTGATAAAAGATTTGGAAAGATGTATTTGTTCATGCAGTTAATTCGTTTTAAAAACTTCCTTTAATAAAATATAAAAATTTGATATTTAAAAATCAGTTTAATTTACAAATCCGGAGCATCTTTATAATGTTTATCTTCGATTTATTTTGATACAAATTTGTGCATTCATTACTGATTTTATATGCTTTTCGGTTGTGAAGTGTTCATGCGCATTCTTGATCATTCCATCTTAAAAAAGAGAAAATTTCAGAATTTTTAAATCGTAGTGAACAAAAATGAGTGAATATCGTAGTACAATATCGGCACGACCCGGTTACAACCGTATTAGTTCAACAACCAGTTCAAGTACTTTTGGAGGGCTTCGTAAGTTTTTATAACATTTTTACATCATATTTTTTTAATTTTTTAAAGATTTACTGAGAAAGAGAAACGAAGAATACATAATGTTTGATTAGCTTTGATGAGTGAAAACTTTACGTGATTGATTTAAAGACAGGTTAAGTTAGGAATCACTTCAGCTGGAAATAACATTGACTAAGAATAGTAAAAACATGCATAAAAATCGGCATGTAAGTGCAAATACGCATCATAAATTCACAACAAAAAAAGAATAATTTACAAAAAAAGCATTCGACGACAAGGAAGACGACTACAACGAACATGACAACACAGAGATTCGAACTAACCGACAATTTATACCAAACTGGAGCCTAGGCTGACAAAGCGCATGGAAGATGGATAAACAATGGTCGCGGGATAGAACGGGTAATAAAGAGACATGGGGTATCAGAAGGCGCCATCCAACTGTATAAAGTTAAGTAAATGCGTGACCTATTGTGGAGGAGGTTCTCGTCAACTTGAATCTCTTTCTATTGGCACTGCTGATAACTCCATCTCTGCTCAAATATCAAATTGTTTATGTTGCGGATGTATTACGCATCACGTATTCACACTCTATCTTTTACTTCTCAGCCTTAGTTTACGTATTTATACTAACGTTGTTTCTATTAAAACTAACAACTTGAATAATAAGAACTACATTCTTATGTCTATCGTTTATGCACTAAGAAATGAGGTGGAATAATTTAGGCACTGCATATATTATTGTAAGTGTGTTACGTCATTTGAAATGAATAAGTGAAAATGCCACTCAAAACTTATTGTACATAGATTGATTTATATTGTAAGTAGTAGTCTTCTATCAAGTGGCATTGGTTTATAAAAAATTTGACATTATTTATGGAAAGTTAATGAAATTAGTCATCACTTTCACTTCAATTTTAAAATTGATTTAGTAATTTATTTAGCATCCGGTAATCGAGTAGTGAAAGTGGTAACAGAAATGAGTTCTTCTTCACTGACCAGTGGTATGTCACCGTTTGGTCAGAATGCTGCATCCACCATTCGTGACGCTCGTGAACGAGAGAAGAAGGAAATGAGTGATTTAAATGATCGTTTAGCTGATTATATCGAGAAGGTTGCTTCAAAAAATTTTATTAAATCTAAAAAAACTATTTAATTTGACGTAAATTCAAGCTACGTTCACAATGCAGGTACGTTTTTTGGAAGCACAGAACCGTAAACTGAATGCTGATTTGGATATGTTACGTGGACGATGGGGAAAGGATACGTCGAGTATTAAAATAATGTTCGAGGGAGAACTTTCTGTAAGCTTTTAACATAAATTGTATTGTAAAATGCACCTTTATGAAATATTGGTTTACAAAACAAACTAGGAAAAAGATTGAACTACTTAATTCCTATTAGCTTAAATGATTACCTAATCACCAAGACGAGCGCATCTTTCGAAGAAATCAAGTAAAAAATTAGAATTCCAAAGTAACATTGCTTCGTTAACAACAACGAAAATACAAGAATTTTTGAGTGAAGTATTCTTAGTTTATTAGTATCACTAATAGAAATAACTAAATCAGTAAACAACAGAGAAATTTAGGTGGCAGTTAACAAAAAAATAATTGAAGTAAAAAGGAAAAAGCGAGGAAATGTTCTAAATTCTGAAGTTCTATTTTTACCGATTTGGCGAGTAAAACAGAAAGAGTTGCAATTTTATATGAAGGAATAATCTGGAATGTGATACTGCTATTCAAAAGAGCTACTTGAAGCTGTTGCTCTCCTTTTTCGTTAGCTCTGTCATTTGGAATTTAATTAATAATAAAATGGTTGTGTACAATGTGGTGATTGCATTTCGTGAAAAAAAAAAAAAAGAAATTTAGGGGAAAAAGTGAGATAAAAAGGACTGTTTCAGTTAAGGTTGTAAGGTTTTATGGATGATTATTGAAGGGTATCAAGTAAGGAATTGTTTTATCTCAAATATTTTTTAACAAATGTTTTGCAATGTTTTTCAGGAGGCTCAAAAAGTGATCAGTGATACAGGAAAACAACGAGATGAGCTGGAGAAACAAATTAAGAAAATGCAGGAAGAACTGGCGGAGTATCGTAGAAAGTATGTTCCTAAAACTCTATAATTTATCATTGCTATTTCAATCATGAAAAGAAATGATTAACCAGTGAATAGTCATTAACTGAAGAAATGAGGTGAAAGATTCCGGAAACTTGCTTTATTTTGGTAACTAATATCATAAGAAAAAGGAAATAAGCTAAAATACATGGTGAAAAGACTTGCATTAAATGATAAATGATGTGTATCCAAAATCCACCATAAACTACGTGGAATTTATATCGAAGGAAAAAACGAATCTTAATGCCTTAAATCCAGACTCAAATACGCTAAGGATTTGACTTGATCGCTTTTAATTAATTTTCGACAACTATAAGTTGTGTATGGTTTGGGAACTTTTTAGGAAAATGCACAACAGTATATAAATTGACGTTAAAGATATTTTTGGCAGTTATTAACTTCCATGGAATCGAATGAAAGAAACTTGATGACCTTTTATAACTAAATAAAAAACTTTTGCCCAAAAATTGTCTCCATATAATTTTTTACTTTTGTGGGTTTGATGAAGCGACAAAGGCTCGTCTGTCTGACCGTGACAAAATTGATGAGCTCTTGGTTGCACTATCAAATATTGAAGCTGAAATCAATCTTCTGCGTCGACGAATTGCTCTGCTAGAAGAAGAAATTTCACGAATAAAAAAAGAAAATCAGCGCCTTATAGGCGAATTACAGCGGGCACGAACAGTAAGTCTCCTTTTCATCTCTTTTTCAAAAAGACAAGCTTGAAGTGTGAAAAGAATAGTGAAGTTCAAGGTTTCATTCTACTTGATCAAAATTTACCGATCGACTTTTAGGCTGTCCTTTTTAGGAAAGATGAAAACCTGAAATACTATAATTTAATATTTTGCTATTAGTCTAGATTAATGACAAGTACAGATATTTGTGATTCACTCCAATCTGCCTTTAGTATCATCTAACTCCTCGCTTGGAATTTTTTGAAACAGTTCAGATGAGGTACAATAAACACTCAAATGATTTCCGACATTAATATAATAAACAGTTTTCAGGATCTGGATCAAGAGACATTAAATCGGATTGACCATCAAAACCAAGTGCAAACACTTCAAGAAGAGATTGATTTCATTCGTCGTGTGCAAGACCAGGAAATTCGTGATTTACAAGCAATGGCAGCACGCGATACCACTAGCGAGAATCGTGAATTTTTCAAAAATGAGCTCTCATCGGCAATTCGTGACATCCGTAATGAATATGACCAGGTTTGTTACTTAAATTGTAAAACGTCCGAGAATGTCTTCCAAGTTTTGGGGGAAAGGGAACATCTATCGAAGACCTGAGCCCGATCTTATTTTTCTTTCTGTTTCTTTCTCGATTTTATTTTTCTTTCTGTAAAATTGCCATCTAGTCGACAGATAGCGAGGATGTAGTATGATAGTAAGCTGAATCAATTCAAGATTTATTTTTTACAGATGACAAGTGCCAATCGTAACGATATGGAGTCGTGGTACAAACTGAAGGTGCAAGAAATTCAAACGCAATCAGCGCGTCAAACTATGGAGCAAGGTTATCAACGGGAAGAAGTTAAACGACTGCGTATACAACTAGGTGATTTACGAGGAAAGTTGGCGGATCTGGAAGGAAGAGTGAGTTCATAATCTTTAATCTAGGACTACCAAATTTTGTCCTTTATTTCTAATTTGTTTTGATTTCAGGTCAATTAAATAAATAGAGGAATCTTTTTTGATTGTTTTATTAAAAACAAATTTTGATTTTTGGAAAGTTATCATACAAACAATTATCACAAATGTGCCGTAAAAATTGTAATCAATAACCACGTTGCTGTAAAGACTGGGCAAAAGTTTTCTTCGTCTTGTAAATTACATCAATATTTGTAGAATTCATTACTGGAGAAGCAAATTCAAGAATTAAATTTCCAACTTGAAGATGATCAGCGTTCATATGAAGCGGCGCTTAATGACCGCGATGCACAAATTCGTAAAATGCGTGAAGAATGTCAAGCGTTGATGGTTGAACTGCAAATGTTACTGGACACAAAACAGGTTAGCAATAATGGTGTAATATATGATAAACAGAAGAGAAAGTTAAGAAATGGGGATGTTCGAGCGGTATTCATGGTATAGTCATAAATGTGTTGTTATTGTTAAAAAGATTGGATTTTTCTTTTAATTTAAAACAACAGTTTGACTTTCAGGATTAAATTATGATTTCTTATAGACTTTGGATGCCGAGATAGCAATTTATAGAAAAATGTTGGAAGGCGAAGGTGATGGGCCAGGCCTAAAACAACTGGTTGAACAAGTGGTTCGTACTACAGGCATCAATGAAGTTGCAGACACTGGTATTTCCACGTTCATTATAAAAAACTAATAAAAACAGTTGTTAATTAGTAGTGACTGATCCTTCCTTATTGGCCAATACTGATTTATTATTTCCGTCCATTTTTTGACAATTGCTTTGGATCAGTGATATTTTCTTTTTCTTACAGAAACAATGCGTGTGGTGAAAGGTGAAACATCTTCTCGTACATCGTATACCCGCTCAGCCAAGGGTAATGTTTCCATTCAGGAAACATCACCGGATGGTAAATTCATCATCCTTGAGAATACACATCGTTCGAAAGAGGAACCAATTGGCGAATGGAAACTGAAGAGAAAGATTGATGGAAAACGTGAAATTGTTTATACACTTCCAAGAGACTTCATATTAAAACCGAGTAAAACCGTCAAAGTAAGACTTCTGAATGGCTGTTTATAAATTAGACCTTGAGTTTTTTAATTTCGAAGCACTGATTGGATGGAAAACATTGCTGCGGAAGAAATCGATTTAATCGTTATCTCAAAATTGTTCCTTTTTTTTTTAACAAAAAAGAGTCTACAGTTCAAATACATTCCACTTTAGATTTGGAGCCGTGGACAGGGAGGAGTTCATGCACCACCTGAACAGCTTATCTTCGAGAGCGAAGAGTCATTCGGAGTGGGAAATAATGTGCAAACGATCCTTTACAATAAGGAGGGCGAGGTTCATTTTTCTAATACTGTCTCCTTTTTAACTGTTTGCTTTGTCTTTCTAGACCACATATGACAAATCTTAATGGTTCACATTTCAGGAACGAGCAACTCACATTCAACGCTCGAGCCAAACAGTAAGCTAAGAAGCATTGCTTTCCCTCTCCACTTCTTTTTCTCTTTCGTCTCTTTTTTCCTTCCTGATCCCTTACACGATAATTATTTTTCTTCTATTTCTGTTGTATTTCAATCAGCAATAAAATACATTTACTAAACGCAGGAGATATTACCGCATATTATATATTAATAAGACTCTCTGAGGAATGATATTCCAACATATCTGTTGGTTCGAGGTTGATGCTAGTCTTCGTTAGATAAACAATAGCTTGGAAATTAAAAATAACAAATACAATAATATGGCGGCTGGCTGTCTGTAGATGAGAGTCAAGAACAATACTCGCAGTGGGTTAGAGAGCACATGCAGTCAGGAAATGGATTGAGGAGACATAAAGTTCAAAATTAGATGTGACGAGGGAACTCCATAGTTTTGATTGATTACTGGATTACTAGATACTAAAAGACTATAAGATTTAAGCTCAGCAATCTCCTCGGGATAACATTTCCCACAGTAGAGCGGAGAGGGGCGGACAATGGTTTAGATTCAACGTGCGAAGTGAGATTTGTTTCAGCGGGTCGTTTTTGTAGCAGAGATGTTCTTTTGTAGCTCGGGATTTGGGGATAGTTATTGAATGCAATAGGAGTATGGGAGGGATATCCCGAGTGGTCAGGGTAATAATACGGTTATGGGTGCTTCACCAGAGAGTGGGGAAGTTGAGCAGACCTAAAATGTTGGGTTTGGCAGGACATCTGCGACATACGCATCGACTAAGATTCTGAGAATGGGATAAAGAGGATAATAAACTTCAGGAACATCCGGATCCTCTCCTCAAAGTTGGTTCCTTTAATTTTGCTGAAGGGTATGCAAGTCAAGAATGACGCATCACACGTCTGCGTAGGGATTGGGGCTAATATGAAATAAATCGTATTGTAATATCAGCTATAACGTAACATTTCATTTGTTGACGACATTACTTTCTGTTTAGAGAAGCATTAATAACAGTGTCATTTCAGACTTCCAGTTTCTTTCATATCGCTAATAACAATCACAGAAAGCTGCGATTCAGATAAACGATGGCCAAAGTTATTAGAAGTAAGTTAAAGTTATTTTAGCATATAAGTTTGAAATGCTTACTGTCTGATTTTTTCATTATCTGAATCTGCTACAAATGTATTTTACATGCATTTATATCTTTTGCCTTGAAAAATTGGTCTTATTACTTAATGGACTTGTTTTATACTGTATAGTTCTGCTAATTCAGGCTCTTATTAGAATTCAAATAAGTTCATTTACGTTTTGAATTCTCATCTAAAATAAATTATGATTTCCTCCTTTATTGATTCACTGTCCGCTCATCGAAATTCCATCAGTAATATTAGTTAAGTAGAAATTTTTTTGTGATATTTCCGCCTACTGAATGCTAGTGCCATAAAATGTCGGTTTTTTATTTTAGTTTTTTTTTAAATTTTGTTCAGTTTTTGCGCTATATACTACAACGGATTATCAACTTTTGTACGGAAACTCTCTGAAGAACTGACTTAAAAATTTTCGTAACTCTTTTAGACCAGTGGGTGTACAAAAAAACTGGACACTGGTACCGATATCTTCCTCGTAGAAATGATATCTCAAAAGAATTCAATTATGAGAAGCACATGGTTGGGCCAGAACATTTTCCTGAAAAGGTTTTTCTCTTTTAATAAATTGTATTTGAAGGAGAATCGCACTTCAGTCAAAATTCTACAGATCTGGAATGATTTCCCAAGGAAGAATTTAGGAGATTCCCAATATATTATTGAGAGTTTTACAAATATTGGCTCATTAAATGGGAAAAATGCTGACCGTAATTGTTTTTTAAAAACATTTGTTGAAATTAGTGTATCCCTTGTTCTGTTTTTAATATATTCTTGGTATGAATTAATCTAAAACGTAATTTATGCAGCACAATGATTGAATTTAGGAAAAAACTAACTGCACTCTTTCAGAGAGAAGGTGAACCACCAAAACTCTGGTTAGTATGGATATATAAGAATTATTCGACAAATTCGCCCTATATCAAAAAAAAAATTGAAAACTTGTTTGGTAAAGATGTTGAAGTAAGTGACTGATGCTATTTTTTGTCAAGAATTAAATATGGGAAGAATTAATTTAATCCTTTAACTTTGTTGGTTTTGAGAAGTCATTGGCCGTCATCATAATTCTTGTTCCTTTCCTTTTTAACAATACAAAAGTCCTCTGTCTTTAATGTATATTTGGCACCAACCCCCTAGTGCCCTCAGCATAGGTGTGATTACCATCTGTAGTCATATACTTCATCGAATGATGGGCACTGCGATTAATGATTTATAATTGTTTGATAAAAGTAAGTAGAAAAAGTAGTACAAACTTCTCTTTCTTGAAGATTAGCATTAAAAAAGCAGATAAAGCGGAATTAATGTGTGGATAAGCACATTTTTTTCTTCATAAGAATCAAGTGGAAGTTTTATTTTAAAAATAAATTTGGAAGTGATTCTTTCAATGCTTGCTCTTAGACTTCTTTCAGCCTGGTAAAATGTATATTTTCAAAAATACTGCTTCACAGAATACAGAATTATGGCCTTTGAAGCATATCATTGAAGTGCGTGGACTGTCATTTCCCAATGGTGAACCAACAATTGATGATGTGAACGCCTTGGAAGTAAGCATGGAAGTGATAAAATAGCTGTTTTACGCAGGAAATCGTGCATTAATAATTTCTGTTGAATCGATATTTGCTGACTGCAACCTGACATGCATAAGGACTTCACAAGAATGAAAGAGATGAACGATGAGGCTTTGTCAATGAAAATACCGAAAATTCCTTTCCAGATTTAATTTTAATCAATCAAATTAATTAGGCAGCTTTTCAGAATAATTTTTTCAGGTCTTTCCAGATGGAAGATGCGTAGTCGACAAGCATTTAGCTTATGAACCGTCTCAGTTGAATGTGATGGATCCGCACAAGCAGGTATTTTTTCTTGCTATTTGATTTACTTCCTTATTATTCGATTTGTAGTTAAAGTTTTTTCCTTACACTATTAGAATTTTCAGTTACTGTTGAACTATTGAATTCTGACTATGGTACGGTTTTAGGTGAAGAGCAAATAAGATTCCGCTATTTACGATATGTTAGATCTGTATACTTTCTTTTTCATTCATTAAAGTCGTTGGATTATTGCTAAGTGTTCCCTTATTATTACAGTACAATTATACATACGCCGATAACATATCATCTTTATCTATTATGGCAATATAAATCATAAGTTTTGCTTATTTAGATGAGTAACAGCTATCTGTGTTCACGACTGAGAAGTCGGTACAACAAATGTCAAGATATATTTGAAACAAATGTTTATACGAGGAAGAATGTCACACTAGTCGAATGATTGTATATTTTATGTGCGTTAACTCATTTGTTTACGTTTTTTTTTTTTTTTAATTCATTCAATTTGTTAAATCTCTGTCATCATTTTGCTTAAATTTTAACATTAAATGTGAAAAAACAAAAGCAACATATAAAAATCAAAATCAAAAAAGTAAAAGGCTTTACTCACATTTAGTCCTGTTTGTTTTTCATTGCTTTAGCAGTGATATAAGAAGCGAGTGACATGTGTACCCACAGGATAATGTGTTTTCTAATGTCAAGTCCGGATAATGGCAATTTCAGTTTCTTTCACACATTTTCCTTCTGACTGCGAGAATGTTGGGACGTGTTGAAACATATGGCTTCAAACAAAAGCAACATATAAAAATGTCTATTACCACACGCATAACTCAAGACTTTCCCCACACGAAGTTGTAAATATCAAATTTTTAGACTTTTAAGTCTAATGTTTAGAGGTTTTCTAATGTGTGTAGCAAATATATAGCGATTGGTTTTTGAGTTTTTATGGACAATCATCCAATTGATTGCAATAGCTCATTATTGGAATGGTCAATTCATCTGCATATAAATTACATGTAAATTACCATTAGTTGTATCAGTACCACAGTGACAAATGCAAGTCTTGAATTACCTTATATTAAATGGTTGCAGCTGAGGATTTGTTTTTTAAGGATAAGAATTCTATAGTTACATATTTCTTGCATTTTTAGAAAATATGCTGTGCAAAATTTTTTTTGGCGATTGATTCATAAAGTTGAGCACTTAAAAAAATTATAAACGTAATTTATCTTTGAGTGGATTTCATTGTGGTCAGCGCAGTTTTTGTTTGAATAGAGCTATGTCATAGAGCTCTCTGGGGTTTGTCCCCCCCCGTCCCACGTCATTCGACTGTTATATCAGTTTGAGCAAAAGTTCTAATTCAAGCTAGTTTTCCTCAAAAACAGAGAAAGCGTGTCGCGGTGTGCAGAAGGCAAAAGAATGATAGACACCTAAAATGATTCCCATTTGATGAGCGAAAAATGAAAGCACCCAAAAAGAACGGAAATGCTTCAAATAAATAGATGTCAGAAGAGGAAACCTTTATAAATCACGAAATATGAGTGAAGTTTAATCTGCTTAAAGATGGATCGGGCACTGGAATGCTATACTTGCAGCCAATCTCTTCCATTATTCACTCACATGACCATCCACAATGACGGATCGGGAAAGTGGTAGTAAGGTAAGTACCCCTCTACACTTCTTACAGATAATTTCTGTTCAGCTTCAATAGCTCCTACAATTATCGAAGATTATGTCGGGAAGGGGAATTTGACCGGAATATAAGAGCTGCTATACACAGCTGTCATCCAGCAGTGTTTGTCACCTGCCAGTAATTTTTTCAGGCGTAATCTAATAGCACGGTAGTTGGTTCATTTACGGCTATGTTGAATTTGCAGTGAGAATTCATTGGAGGTGTTATGTTGCGAGATGAAATTTGTTTCCATTAAAATAGTATCTAATCACTTTTTCATGATAAGTTCCATCTACTTCTCAGGATTTGTTTCCAAGAAAAAAGTTTTCCAGTGTTTTCTGGATGTGCCTCGGTGCAGTGTAATAATTTCCGGAACGATTTGCAGGATAAAATCAACCTGGTGGATGTAGAACCCAAAGAAAATAAAATATGCTTCTGTTAACCTGCTGGATCTTCTGAATGGATGCTCATGAAAACGCCTCATATCATCAGAATGGTTTAGCTTATAATTAAGAGATTATTTCGTTAGACTAAAAATGCTTATACTGTTTGAACAACTCTATTTATTGATTTTGAATAGTGCTATAAAAATGTCTCAGTTTGAAACATTAAAAAACAGACATTGTAAAAAAATTGGAGGCTATGAATGCTGTGAACATAGAATTTTAGGCAAGTTTGAAAAATGAACAAAAAAATGTAAGAGATAATATAGGACAAAATTCCGGTAATAAGGTGAAGAAGGTCAAGTGAAAGAAAGAGAAAACTCTCACGGAAGCTGTTTAGGTATGGAATATTTAAGTAAGGAAATGAAATGAGAGATGATTAATAAAAGACGAAAACATCAAGTTGGCAAGATTATTCATTCATCATAGTGTGTATCGAGTTCAACGAGACTCTGAATCCACGCCGATAGGGATAAATAAATGCTAAGAATTAGCATGAAAAATTGTCTTTTGTCGTTATGTAATGACTAGTTGGATGCAGGGCTGTTTCAGAACAAACCGGTAGTGACGCCTTAGAAATTCTGAAAAACTACTTTATATTCTTATCAGTCGTTAAGGACTAAAACTATAGTCATAGTTTCCAGGTAGTAAGAAGTTTTTAATGTATTTCAGTTATTAAGTACGCATTTCTAAGTCATTAAAAAGTAGTTTCATTAGTTTCAGGAGCTAAAATGTCAGCAGAAGGATCAAGTCGACCACGTCCATTATTGGAAACAGCACACCACATTCATCATAAGATCGCCTGGAAAGCTATTAATGTCGATACAAAGCGTGTAATTTTTCGGTGTGACGGTGTCTGCAAAGATGATCCAAAGGTTCCTATTAGCTTTATCATTTTGATTGAACAAAGTTGTAGTCTGATAATTTAAAAGCACATTCATACAAATAATGATAAACAAGGAACTGATCTTTAACTGCTCTTGCCAACAAATTTTAAATATACCCATGCAGTTTTTCTTTTTACAAGTTTTTTTTTGTTGTTGTTCTGAGGTATAGAGAGAGAAATTTACTCTTGAATAGAATAGTAATTGAGTTGGACTACTTTCTAGGTCCAAAAGAAAGCGAATTATTTGTATAGCAAAGCTGCAATACAAGAACTTATGTATATGGTTGGGAAAAGGAGAGGAGGAGGGAGATTTATCATTAGAACGGAATTTAAAAGCAAAATACCTTAAAAAAGTGGAGAAAAATGCCAGAAAGAGTGTAGCTTCTTTAATGATATTGCAATTTGTTAATAGGAATATACAACGTAAGTTTCATTTACTCACCTTGATATTTCGTAAATGAAATTTCTGATATGAATAATTTTAGTATAATGTACATACACTGGGTGATCCGAGGAACCCACTAACAAGATTTCGTAATGTGGAGTCGATCGACCTTCCACTACCTTCTTTTGTTGTAAGTCCATTATGCGGAGATTATATAACTATTTAATTTTTTTTTTCTTTTTTTATTTTGTTATGGTTATTGTAAAGTTCGCTTTTCTTCACTTAGTAATTTTGCGGAATATTATGGAACGAAAATAATTAGGAAGACTTGGAAATCTTAACATTCTTTATAAAATTTCTTTGCAGTTGGACAATAACTCGGTTGGACCACAACCAAAACGTGAAGTTTCCATATTTGGTTTAAATGATAACATAAATAATGCATTTTTGACTGATATGTGCCAGTAGGTTTTTATATGCTTTCTTAAAAATTTGTTTCTGGGGTGAAATATCTAGAATTTGCAGAGAAAATGAATTTACTTGAAAGTTTTACATTTTTATGAATAAAAAAAAAAAAAAATTAATAAAATATGCGAAGCGACATTCTACTTTAACACTTATATTTCAATGTTTTTAGAAAGACCGGTCAAATTATTGAGGTATTCGTATATATGCATCCTCGAACAAAAAAACATTTGGGCATGGCGTACGTTGTCTTCCAGGATGTTGGTAAAGCTGAATTGTTTGTTGCAAAAAATGACGGTACTTCAGTTATGGGACAAACAATTAAGTGTATTATTGATCCATATGGTACGTTTATTTTTTTACTTAATTAACTTATTTGTTTACGGGGACTACTGATACTGATTTTTACTCACACACATGCACAGACAGAACTGTTGAAAAACATTAATTAATTAGCTTTACTTGACTTAATAGGAAAAATATAGAAATTGCAGAGATTAATAATAAATTATTGCAAATAATAGAATATTTTGTTTTTGAGCGAAGGAAATAAGTCGACGCTATGAAGAGCGAGCAGTGGAAACAGCACCAATACCACATTACTTATCACGCTTGGATCATAACAGACTAATTGAGTTTCGAAGAGTCAGCTGTACAAGTACTTCTGAATGTGTAGGTTTTGCGGCATTCAATTGAAAATCAGATTACTTTCTAGATGGAATCTTTTCATGATAGCTTTCTCTTTCACAAAAAATTATTATTAGTTTGTGATATATTTAGTTAGTAAAATGGTAAAAATGCAAAACAAAGTCATGAAAATCGAAAAAAAAAAACAAAAAACAAAACAAGTAACCAAGTATTTTAAATTGATGAGAGACCAAATATTTCAAATTCCAGAAAAGCATTCTCATAAGTTCATCACCTCCTACCAATGCTCAGCAATCCAGTGATTTTAAAGCATCAGAACTGTCATCGAAAAAACAATCTGTAGAATCTGAAGCGGCTTCTCATCGTCAAGTGCATCAGCAATCGGTTGAAGCTGCATTGGCGAAAGGTATCCAATTTCTTTATTAATTTCATACTTACTTGCTACGGTCAGTTTGAAAATGTCTATAGTTCTGAAAAGCTGGGTGTAAACAATAAAGAACAGCTCTATATTTGTTTGCTTTTGCTTCCGATAGAAAAATTAGCAGGAAAAGAATAGCTGGTAAATAATAATTCTTTTATATTATTACTTCATCACTTTTGAAGGAATGATGGATGATACGATGATATATTCGATCCTTTGTATCATTTCCATTACTTTCATAAACTGTTATCCAAATTTTTTATCAATTCATCCAAGTGTTTGATGAAAACATTTTGTCATTATTTATATGATAAAAAGTATTTTAAATTATATCTCAGATTTTTTGAAAAAAGAGACGTTAGATTTGCAAAACAAATTTGTGTTATAGTAGCACATATCGGAAATGTGGTACCATGTAATGAACGTACGACAGTTCCACCAATAACCAGATATTTTGCTTCATCGACAACATCCCCTTCCGCTACAACTTCATGTCCACTGTTAAAAACAACACATCAAACATTTTGTTCCCATCATTTCATTTCTCATCAACAGTCGCAGACCCCATTTACTTACCACCATTCGATGCCAGTCAATCCGATATCTCCTCTTCCTAATTTTCCACCAGTTTCACCTTCCGTCAATGTTTTCTCATCCCTTCCACCAATAGCTGGACGAATGCCATTTCCTGTATGGTCTAATCTGCCATCATCACCTTTGCGAACTTCAGGTTACTTTAAATTTTGGTAATTTTGAATTTTTTAAGGCTAGCACTGGGAAACCATAAATGTTCCTTAGGTAGTTATGAACATTTCAGTTCCCAATAAATTTAAATGCACTTTACCAGAAACAAGAATTTTAAATTTTAGATGATACATTAATCTTCTTTTATTTACTTATTTTTTTATGATGAATATTTTCAATAGATAATACTTGGCCAAGAGCAAAAGCAGTTGTGTCTGTTCCGGTACAACCGCAAGTCCTATCCATAAGAAGTCCGGCACCAACAGCATTAAATTTTGTTTCAACTGCTTACCAAGCTGTACCAAGTACTTCATCTTGCGAGGAAGTTGCTCCGATGGATCCAGCACCGTCGAAAGTTTCTTTTTTAACCTTATATATTATCGTATCCTTTGGTTCATGCTGTCTTCATAGACATGAAGCACTAAAATTACATATTAATTCTAGTGCTTCATCTATTGTTTATAGAAATATTGTCCTTCGGAAAGAAAAAGCCATTCTAATGAAGTTATATCTATCATTCTTTCAGCCATTAGTTTTTTGGAAAAACTAAGACGTCCTTCGACTTTCATCTAAATTATTCGAAACCTTATGTTTGTATCATCATACGTCAATCATTTCATAATATTGAGAAGGTCGTATGAGCTCTCTAGAGTTAATACTTTTCATGGAAATTTTGAAGTTGCTTAAAGTATTTTTAATATCAGGAAAATGAGGAAAGGAAAAAACCGAAAACAGCTGTTGCAAGTGTACAGAGAAGAAAACGAAATGTTTCAGGCTAGTTTAAACGTGTTTTCGTTAAATACTTGCATTACTTTGGCAGCAAATGCAACAGATGAAATTTACTAAGAATTTATTTTTCTAATAAGTTTTGTAGTAATGGACTAGTTTTTTTAAGATATCATTAAGGAAGTCGTGTAAAAATTATTTCTCAGAAAATCCAAGAGCAGGGAATCTATGGAAAAACAGATTTAATAAGCAGATCTCAAATGATATTTTCCTCCAGCAAGTGGAAAAATAAAAGTAAGAAAAAGAAGACGGTTTCGTGAAGCCATTCCGGCTTCTTCTGCTTCTGGAAATACCAGTTCAGAAAGTGATGAAAGAAGTGAATTGAGCAAAGAAAGTTCTCAGGATAGCAGTAGTACTGTTGAAAAGGAACATCGACATCGAAAAAAAGGAATTGTAGAAGTAAGTGATATATTCGATATGATGACTTCACATCAAAATCTGTTAGATTGAACCGAGCAAGCATTAACATCTGTATAATCTTTTATATAATCCAAGATAAAATAAGTGAAATATTACAAAGTTAAAGATAACTTGAACCTTTTCATAGAAATCATGGCTACTTCTGTTGCGCAATTATTGGAAATTGCAATGCATCTTTCTTTAACTTTTAATGCCCCATGTTTGTTCTTCTCTAGAGCACGGGAGAGAGAATAAGGGAATCGTGATAATAGTTTGTTTTAGTTTTAGTTATTTTATTTTTTTTTAAATTTCTCTAATTGCGAATCGTGCTATGTGTAACTCGCTGAATTTCTTTGTATAGTTTTCCAATGATTCAAATTTGTTATTTCAAAATTTTTTAGGAACGTAAATATTACAGAAGAAAAGGAGTAGGTGGAACCAACGATTACTACAAGGTAAGAAGATTTATTTGTTGTTGACCCGAGTTTTTTGAACTGTGAAGTAAAGATGTGATCAATAGTAATGTTATATGGAATAGTTTGAAGAGTTCCTCAACTTTTGATGAGACATTTTGTATTGTATTCTGTTATTAAAGATTGTAGTTAGAGTGCTTTTGTATTTGGATTTTTTAGAGAGAATAAGAAGTGGAAAATTGACAAATAATATTTACAAAAAAAAAATACTTGATATTTTCCTTACATATACATATAAATCACATAGTGTTAGAAAATTACATCGGTTGTGTATTCAAATTATGCTTTTATTTATAATCGAATATTTTACCTTATGTTTTTTTAGGAAATTGTAATTCGAAGAAATGATAATACGCGAAAATGTTCACATGAGCCTAGATCAAATTCACCAGAACTAGTGGAAGAAGTGGAAAATTATCAACGCATAAGAAAATATAAAAAACAGCACGAAGAAATTACTGACCGGGATGAGCATTTCGTGGAACCGGATGTTGACTTGCCTGATCTGGAAAGTGTGAGTAGTGACTCAGTAGTGACTGAAGATCAGCTCAGTACGCAGCAACAAGAGCTAAAGGTGCAGTTAGGGATGGGTTTTAATATTCGAAATTGTTTCTTGATCAGTAAAATTATAAGGCACTAGTTCAATGAATGCTTGAGAAATTAGAAAGTAATTTAAAAAGTTGTATTTATAAGCTTTTTGTTGGTTTTACGATGTTCAGAAGAACTCGTTGGTGGCTGAGCTCGTAGCACGGGACAATTTTTAGATAACATTATAATTCGTTGACTTCTAAAAATTTCAATACTTGCAGTAGTTTCAGGCAAAAAAAACTAAAAGTAATAGAAAGGCTTTATCAATAAAGCATATCCGCCAGCAACAATCCAAATACGTGGATTGGAGGAAGAAGCGAATTATGAAAGAAAGGCGTAAACAGTGGTATGTCTCAATATTGAAATCCAAAAATAAAATTTCCTTTTCATGTTTGAGGCGACTTTATTACAGATAAAGAAGAGTTATAAGATTGAAATAAAAATGGAATTTTTTATCAGTTTTTGTCAAAAGTTCTTTATCGTAATTGTCTATCATAATAAAGATTTTTTTTTATTACAGTGACCACAGGAGTTATGGAGATCGAGAAAATTCTAGTTTTAGTGGGAATGAAAAGGGTCATAGGTGGTCTTCATCTTCCTCAACTACAGAATCAGAAACAGAATCTGATGGATCAGATTCTTTCAAAAATTGCAGAAGATAGGTTTTTAAAGTTCTTACAACGATAACATTGGGAGGTTTATAGATAATAATTTTCAGAAGCGAAAACTTTTGGACGTGAAGTTAAGCTCTTTTACTACATAAAACCATCGACCCTTCTAGAAGAATCAGGAACAAAAGATTATTGATATGTGTAGTGTTTCGTTTAGAAATGTGATTTCAATATTTTAGACAATCAGAAGATTATTCATGACTTGTTTGCTATATCTCAAACAAGTTTTCGCAGTTATAGGCATAATTTACCTCGGATTCGTTATGTCGGTAAACCGTTCAGGAAGATGAATGGTCTTTCTTCTTTGAAATTCACAATAACTACTATCTTCGTTTTAGGGCAGGTAGACGTCTTTCAAGCCTTCGTTCACCAAGAAATTTACAAGTGATAAACCTGTCGGTTTGTTTTTATGTATTAAAGTGTTGCATGATCATAATATTATTGTCTGTGAAAATATTCAGCTTTTATATAAATTGGAAACATAATCAGTTCTGAATTACAAAATAAATTTTTAAAACTGAACCTTACGTGATAACTTTAACACAGCCCTCATGTGTGGGATAGTTTTCATATTGGACTAGCTCATTAGCTTATACTCGAACTGGAAAGTTATTTAGGATATGGTTGAGGCTGTGACTGCAAGCAGCGAAGAATCCCATGGTGAAGAAGCTGGAACAAGTGGTTTAGCACATCAGTCAACAGCACGGCATATGAAAAATAGTTTCATAAGGAGTTAGTCCGTTTTAACATTTCTTATGATCGTCTGTTTTGGAAAATGGATTTGAGTGTTATCGAATTTTTATGAAACTGTAATAATTCTATCATGCAACGGCTAGACTTTTTTTAGAGAATGAATCGACTCAGTCACTGCCAATTCTGAATTTTATAGCTTTACCCGAGAAGCTTTCGGGTGATTCTCCACTTCCATGCGTCGTTCAATCTACTTCTCCGGCAGAAAGTTCACGACTTTCTTTCGAACGACGACTCGAAAATTTGTTTCGATCCACTTCAGTGCATCCTCCTCCAGGCATGGTCAGATCTTTTAAAGTTTACGTTTTTTGAGCATAGCATATGATTATAATTAAGAACTTTTGAGTTAACTATGAAAGGTGGTTTCCAGTTAAAATAAAGTGAGAAAAATGGAATGGAAAGCATTTTGTGAGAGATTTGTTAAAATTGATTTTCCGGTTTGCATTGCCTGCAAAGTTCGGATTCTCATAGAATAGAATAGTATTGATTGATAGAGGATGGAAGAACGGAAAAAGGAAGGCGATTATGTATTACGAATTTTTTCTGCTATTTATAAATTGTTTTTTCAGATTATTGAGACACACGAAGAAGAGCGACCAAACGATGCAGGTGGTACGTATTATTACTTCTTTTTTTTTTTTCCATTAAATTCATAATGAAGAATACGATCTTAAATGTTGAGTTCTTCCTTTTATTAATAGATCACGAATACCTAGTAAAATATATCATTGTTTCCTTTTGGTTTCGTTATTATTTGTTATTTCTGTGCAAGATGTATGTGGTTCACTTCAAGACCGGATTAAACTGTTTAATTTTCAAAGAAAGATGCCTGGGAATTTAAGAAATAGGAAGTACAGTCCGGAGGAGATATTGATAATTTCCTAATTAAGTTCATTAAATATATATAAGAATGCTTTATTGCTTGAAGTATGCTTACACTGCAATATGAAATCTCCACCTCTGATTTAATCTAAAATCCTGTGGGGCATCTCGGTAGTCTTATTTATATTTGTGTATCTTACGTTACGACTACATATCTATTTTTCAGTCTTTGGTATGCCTTTTCCAACACCAAATACAGTACCTAATACTGTGGAGTTAAAAGGAATGCCTATGTCCGAAACCTTTCTTATCGAGCACAATAATACAAAAATTACTGTTGCCAGGCAGCCATCTGATTTAAATTCTGCGTAAGTTCTAAATGAAATTTCGAAAAAAGTTTATCTTTCGTTAGGTATGTTTTGTTGTTTTTAAACAATCTTAGTATTTTGAAATCCCCTAAGATTATCTGGTCCATATACAATGACAAGAAAAAATAGATGATTTACAAACTTGTCCTGAAAGTGTTTTAATTCATTCAGCTATTACATTCGTTTTCCTTTCTATTTAGTTTTTGCAGCATGTCATGAAAGTTTGCACAAACTGTAAAATTCGAAACAGGATAACGTTTGCTTTTGTCTATAATTAGCTTTTCCTTTTATATCATAATACGTGAAGGAATAGAAACTATTGCGGTGCCAACGGTTTCTAAGTGCGTTGAAAACACTCTTTGATCATCTTGTTCAGTTATGAACCTTTTTATCTCTTTAAACGTCTTCGTTGCAGCAGATTATCTAACAAAATTTGTATATTGTTAACCTACTACTTTTATTTGAATCACAGTTGCTCTTAGTATTGTGATTTTCCAAAGTTAATCTGAAATCTTTTTTTCATGTTCATTTTCTTAACAGGATAACGTTTACTCCTGGACTTTTCAGTGAATCTTGGAAAAACTCACAAATACAGATAACATCAGACCCAGTACATCGTAATACTATCTCAGATCCAGTTTCTTTTGAGGCAAGTTAATTTTTTTTAATAAAGTTAAAATGTTTATAATCTTATTCAGATATTTTATTGCTCATTCCAAAAGCGATCATTATCGATTTAATTGTTAAAGTAAGTATAATTAATTTATTAAACAAACGTCTATATTGTATATCGACTTCATTTTTTATAGCTTGTCGCGTCTTCTCCGATGGATACTATTTGCAATAAGGTTAGAGAAGAACGGAGTGAATTGGTTGAGGATAAAAAAGTGGAAGTCGGAAGTTCGGAAGAGAATAAGAAGCAAAGAGAACTGGAAGGGCAGATTTTGGAGAAAAAAGTAAAGATTGTAATATCATTCTTCCTGTCTTTTTACTTGTTCATTTGCAACTCAACATCTTAATAAATTCATTTCAATCTTAATAAAAATTCATTTTATTTTCAGAAAGTAGCTCGGGAAAACTATGTGCATGCAGTATATGTGGCAGTTCGTGAAGACCTAAAAAATGTTTTGCTGAAGGACTTAATGCGCAAAATTGAAAGTATCGCTTTTGAAAAATTGGAACGTGGTTGGATGGAAAGAGAAAAAACTAAAATAGTGGTACTTATTCAAATGCTTTTTATAGCGAGATAACTTGAATAACAGCGAGAATAACAAAAT
Source organism: Brugia malayi (assembly GCF_000002995.4). Lineage (NCBI taxonomy): Eukaryota > Metazoa > Nematoda > Chromadorea > Rhabditida > Onchocercidae > Brugia > Brugia malayi. The sequence continues at coordinate 8,271,697 of NW_025062475.1, forward strand.
TTTTTATAGCGAGAATAACAAAATTTTAGAACAATCGATTTAAGGAATAAATTGCCGCATTTTTTGTGATACATATTGGGGAGGTGAGGGAAGGAATGCATTCTTAAGTATGTTCATCATCTTTGACACTATTTATGATTTTGAAGAAATATAGAGCATTATCACTATTGTTTGTTGAAAAACAATATAATTCAAAATGTTGAACTTCACTACATCCGAATTTTACACATATTTTCTGGAAAGATGAGTTATCATTAGGACTGTTTAAATTTGAACTTTTTTTGAACTCTCCGCAGCGAGAATTTTGTTTTCCAATGAAATAATTCAGTAAAATTTATAAGCTTATAATTCTAAAAACATGGTAAATTATATTCTGTATCGTTTAAAATTAATGTGGTTTGTATCAATTTTTTATCTATTTCCAGGAGCAAGACGGTGATTCATGGCAAAATGAAGCAAAGAACGATGCTACTGATATTCCTATATTAACTGTTGATAAAACCAACTTCTCTTCAGCTAGACAAACTGTTAGGTAGAATTTTAGTGCCATTATTATTATTATTACCATTATCATTATTATTATTAAATGATTTCCAGATAACATGAAAGGTGGCCAACATTTCAGATCGATTTATCTAAATGCATAAAAGCGGTGCACAAAACCATTTATTAATAAATGATTTGTATTATTGCGCAGAAATTCAGAGCCTGTTAAAATTTTTCATCATATAATAAATTGTATTTTGAAACTTCCTAAACACTTAACTCTGCTTTCCAGTTCGAAAGATTCGCTGAATGAGGTGGTCCGACAAGTGACTGAGCAAACAAGAGCTGAAATGTCGGCTGCATTTGGTCCCGATACAGCGGCATTGTTGGGCACTGGATTATTTTTCAAAGGTTTGGGCATTGCACGAAATATGCCGAGTTTCAAAAAGGTTATTTTTTTTTTTTGAGGGATCATAACTTATCCAACTTCATATTCAGACAGATATTATGTTTTATGAGATTTCTTTTCTCCAGATATGAGAAAAAATTTTCCTTTTTTTCTTTTTTTTTTTTTGGAAAAATTTTTTTCGTTTTATGATAGTCGTTTTACTGTTTTGTTATTTTATACTACATTCTTACCTTTCCAAGCAGTAAATGATAGTGCTGTTATTAAACCGAATTATGCATCCTTTGTTTCATATTTGATCTTTATTTTCTAGCACTTTTCCGCATTTTTTCCACTTCATGTTTACATATTATCCTTAATATGAGACTTTCAGAAACAAGTACACTTATCACCGGAACGAAAACAACGATCCAGAAGTAGTAGTTCCAGATCATTTTGTCTTCATTCACATACAGGAAGCGACAGGACTTCGGAATCAAATCGAAGCTGTGGAAGTGGAAGTCAAAATCACAGTGCAAGTGAAAGCAGCTTGGCTGAAGGGATAAGTTCCGATGACGAAGGTGCGAGAAGTGCAAATGAACGGTATTATTTAATTGACTGTTACCTAAGAAGGAGTAGTTTGTGATGTTTTTTGAAAAAGTCAAACGTGTTTGGTATGAAGAAGACCTGTATATTTCATTATTTTAAGTAAATATAAACAAAAATAATGTTTAAAAATCGGTTTAGTTTCGTAATGGAAATTGATTAAAATGATTATTCCTTAGACCAAGACATACTTATTATTTTCTTCGAACATTGTCGTTAGTATTAATTTAGAAAAACTTTTGCGTGCTCATGAAAAAATAAGTTCTGTATGCTGCTTTCTAATATATAGAATTTCAGTTGAATGTGTTTGATAATTCTTAATTTCTTTAAAAAAAATGGCTGTTGAACTATTTCCAGAAGTATAAGTGGAGGTGAGTCTATATGTTCAGCAGGTCGTTCAACAAAAAATTTTGGTTCTGGAACTTTCACGCCATTTGATGGATCAACAAGTGGAGAAGATGAAGAGGAAGAAGTGGACGAGGAGGAGGAGGGGGAGGAGGAGGAGCAGCAAGAAGAACAAGAGCATATGGAAAAGGTTTTTGATGAAATTCGAGCAATTGACAAATTGTCTGCACATTCTGGTTAGCAACCTGTTAATCAGAATAATTTTTTTAATTTATATCGTAACATAAATGAAATAAAATGAGAATAGGAATGGTTGATTAAAAATTTTTTTAAACTTATCTAGCGTATAATATGTTGATTGTCCACTGTTTAGCGATAACTTCTATTTTGAGTGCTTTTTCTTTCATCAAAAGTATTTCTTTCCAAAGCTTTAAGTTTATAATTCCAATATCTACTAACGCTTAATTCTCTTATATTGTTTCATTCATATTAAGCTCCTTATATTGTTTCATTACCTATTGAAAGGTGAAATCGGTGCAGAAGATTTTGTTTAGTTTTTCTTTGCAAAATGGTTCAGTTTTAATCTTTAAGGCATTGAAGAAAAGGCAATGTTATTTGTTAAAAATGAAGCTGAAGAAAATAATGGATGTGACGGAATTGACTCATTAAGGTTTGCGTTTTTTTTTTTTTTTTTCAGTCTTTTTTTTTTAGAAATTTACATTATGCTGAATACATAACATTTAAATTTCTGAATGTATTCTTTAAACGAAAAAATTTTTTGTTCATTAATGAATAAATTATAGCAGTTGCGTAGCAGCATCTCACTTGATAGGACGGGATAAAAATGCCGGTGAATTTGGGACAATACATGAAGAGGTAAAGATTTTACAATTACTTTTTCCTTTGAGTTGCTTTAACTAGTTCAAATTGTTTGGAAACTTCAAAGCAAATTAGATTTAGATTGATTGATATGAATTTTTTCAAAAAGCATATAAACTAAACGGATAGAAATGAACACCTTGTTGTCATTGTTCCTATTTCCTTATTTTCCAATCATCGCATGTGGTGAAAACGTGTCTTGTTTCATTCATTTAAAAACAATTTCTTAAGATATTAATTAATCAATTGTGCATTTGCTATGCACATAATTTACGTCATTATTTCAAGTTATCAACTTGAAATCATTGGATCAGATTATTATTATTGAGGTATTCGATGTCGCGAATATGGAAGGATATTTCAACGATCATTGCTATCTTCCAATGGAACTGTCGGAAAGGCTGAAAAAAGAATTTAAAGAAAACGTTTCAATATACAGTGATAACAAAGCGATGTCCTCAGAGTATTGTGAAACGAGAAAATTGGGAAAACCAGAAAAAATACCGCCACAATGTGTACAAGATAAAGCTGGTACGATAATGCAGTTGGTGATAAGTAATCATTTCAGGCAATTTCTTATTCATCAAGTAGTTCAAATAGTTTGGTATCTGAGATCCTTTTGACGAGCAAGTTGAATTTTGTTCATAAATGTAACAGAAAGGCATTAGAAATAAGCTAGAACGTTTTGGAGTCTTTTAAACGAAATTGTTTAAAAAATTGCAGCGAAAGTAAAGAAACGATGTTATCGAAATGAACTTGCTTCGTTACTTCCACCACCCGTCGATGTAGAGCAACTCGCATGGGAGACAAGTTGGAAACCTGCAAAACAATGGGAGAAACGAACTCCTGAAGAAGAAAAACAGATTTTTTGGAAGTTTGAAAAAGTTAGTTCTTTAGAATTTTGATGTTTAACTTCTGTTATTTTTTTGTAATTCATTTAAAGATGAAATGTAGAAAGGAGGAATGTTTAAAATTAGCGGAAAATGAAATTTGAGCATAAACATTTTATTTTTGATTTATAAAGATTTCCTATCTTGAAGGAAGGCTTGGATTCAGAAGATTTGATGTTTTTGGAAAAAGCCTTTCATGGGATGCAGAATGATGGAACGGCAACATGGAATAGAAAATTATACTGGGTACCGCCAAGAAAAGTGCCAGAAATCCATCTATTGGTTTGAAATTATTTGCTATATTAGAACGTGTTACTTTATCATACAACTATAGAAAATTTTCGATTTTTAGTAATGTAAAACAACGTGATTTTTTCGATTAGTGAATATTCTTTTTGTAGGACAAACCGAAGAAAGTTGGGAAAAATATTTATTATTACGATGATCCTGAAGTAAGTTCTCATATTTTTTAATAGAACATAGAGAGGATGTTAAAAAGTCATAGAATTTTAAGTTAGCTGTGTTCCTGAAAACTTAGTGCTATGCACATACCTCTACATCAGTTTCATTTTCGTTCCAGCTAGAAGGTGTGGTACCCCATTCGTCGGGATGCGCACGTACAGAAGGCTACTATAAATTATCCTACAAGGAAAAAAGAGGTGTTCTACGACGACCGGATGTTTTCTTAACGGAAATAAATGAAAGGGTTTGTGATTTAAGTACCACTTTTAATGTACTACAATTTTATAAAAAATTATGGTTTTATTAAGCTAAATAATATGAGATGAATTGCTTTCATATTTATTATCATAAATTGTTGGTATCAATAAAAATTCATCAAAATACTCTCATTAAGAAATGAAGAATATAGTCTAATAAAGAGACAATGTAAATTTACATTTTGTTTCCAGAATATTTCATTAGTGCATCACTTTAAAAATTTTCATTAAGTGTATGATTGATTATGTTTGCATTTAAAGGATGATGAAAAAGCTCGGTATCTGGTACAGTCTACACGAGAAGCACGAAGTATGAATCGTCGTTTACTGACATCAATGGGTGATACCTCGTCTGACATATTCAAAGTTAATCAACTAAAAGTAAATTGTTTGAATTCTTTCCCAAAAGAAGTTTGAATTTTCTGAGACATTTCTTAAGAAATGATAGTTCTCCTTCTTAAAAAAAGAGAAAAAAAAAAAAATCATATTTTGGACTTTTTTGCTTTTCACGATGATTTCGAATTCTCTTAATGCACAGAGTACCATAGCTTGGAAATAGTTTGTATAACGTTGTAGGTTTAAAAAGCATTCAGTTTGTTCTCTGAAGTTGTTGTATACAGTTGAAATGATCTGAGAACCACATAAGCCAGTTTAATGGACAGAACATAGACGATGAAGAGTACGCACAGAAGTTGAGGGAAAACCTTAATTTTTGCATATGTGACTAGAACTAGGATGCAATACGCAAAATTAACATGATCAAGTTTCCTTGTTGGTTGTTAAGTAAGACTGTGTTACCTCCAAGATTTTATTTTCAAGGAGAAACGTCTAATAGCCTGTGTAGAAGATATAGTTTAAAAGTTGCAATTATGGTAATGGCCGTGTGGTTAGAAACTGACTGTTGTGGTTTAAAAATGCCAGCTCAAAATATTTACTAGATTGCGTATGCGATTTGTATTTATTCGATGAACAAGTGGAAGCAATTAAAATTTTTGAACCTCTAATTCGGGATTCGGAAATTTTGTTTCTAGTTTCGTAAAAAGTTAATCAAGTTTGCTCGATCTCGTATTCACGGTTGGGGTTTGTATGCATTGGAAGCAATAGCTCCAGATGAGATGATTGTTGAGTATATCGGACAGAAAATACGACCGACAGTGGCAGATGAACGCGAAAAACGTTACGAAAGACGTGGCATGGGTTCGAGCTATTTGTTCCGTATCGATTCGGATAATGTAAGCTAATTCACCCTAAAATTTATCTTCATTTTCTAGATAATTTATCAGCTTCTGGACGTAAGTGTGTACAGTGCATTATGGGAAATTCAAGTACGGTATAGTAATAATATTATCAAATCAACCGTTTTTTTCTCAATCTATATCGAGAATACCATTTTCATAAGTTCTTCCTGGTCGTAGTGAAATGGGATTGTATTAGATATATTTGTCGTCCAAACTTGTTTTCTGACCAAAAATTTTGCAGGTCATTGATGCTACACAAATGGGAAATTTGGCACGATTCATAAATCATTCGTGCCAACCAAACTGTTATGCAAAAATTGTCGTAGTAGATGGCGAGAAACGCATCGTTATTTATAGCAAGTTGGCAATCAATAAAGGCGATGAAATAACATATGATTATAAATTCCCGATCGAAGAAGACAAAATTGATTGCCTATGCGGAGCACCAGGATGTCGTGGATCTTTGAATTAGTAATTTCAGTTAATTGATCATTATCTTCGCTGCCACATATTAGAGAACGCCTCAGGTTGCATTACTTGGAATTTTGTTGCAATAAAGAAATAATTTAGTGGATATATTTGATTTTACATGGATTTGATATTCGTAGGTGTTCCTGAAACTAATAGCTTTCATGTCTGTGAAATCGGTGAACGTGCTTCTAACGATTAAGTTAGGGTTCCTTTTCGTTTTTAATCTACAAAATGTTTGGAATCATGAAGCATAAATAAGAACAACATATTACAACATCTCGTTTTTATTTTCCTGAGGCGTTTTAGTGTGGATCTAGTTTGCTACCTCTAGTTCGGTCTCATACATACATAACGCTATAAAGCGTTTACACTTCATAAAATTTTTATCAGCATTCCAGGATAGTAAACCTGCCCTGTTGTTCAATCCGTTTTTTCCAAACTTTTATGCAGTTGAGAGTTGCCAGTATCTTCTATAGTCCTTGACTAAGTAGTTCAGAGGAAGAGAATGAAGTGGAAGTCAAGTAATGAAAGTAATTAAGAGGTGTCGTCAAATCAAGGTCAAGTGACTGGAATCAAGTTATTATATGGATTAAAGAAACAAGGCTTTGTAGGGCTTAGGCTTAGAATTGCTAGTATAATGACGAGAAACGCGTCATTTGCGTTGCTCTGCAGAACAAGTCAAAAAAAAAAAAAAAAAAGAAATACAAGGCAACAACTCGAAACGTTATGAAAGCATTTAGGACTCAATGTTAACAGAATCACTAGGTCATGTTTGTATTATAGTTTCTTTTTTTCTAAAACTTTCTTTAGTGTATTACATGTTTTCTTTTTCCATTGTCTTTTCTCTGATTCTGTGTTTCCTGTGTACTTATATTTGTGGTCTTTTTATATTTTCACAATGATATTTTTTTTTTTGAAGACTAGAAGATTTTGTAAATTTTAAAGGTTAATGTAGGATTTCCAGTGGAATTATGTGTGAAATAGTAACATTTTCATCAAAATTTTGGTAGTTCTAATGAGTAAGGGTGGTATCACTCTTTAATGCCTTGCCTAGTATGCATTAAAATATCAGCACTCTGTTTTTAACTGTAATACCTTATGACACTATGGAAGCCCTGTGTAGTGTGATTTGATTATGAGCAAAATAGGTAGAAGGCAGTTTCACGGTACGTTTGAAATAACAAAGCTGTAGCATGCAGTAAAAAAGACAGCAAACACTTGCAAGATGTACGACATGCTGCAAGATTATAGTCGTAAAATTACCAGTCATACTGGTAGTAAATTTAAATTTAAAATTTAGGCAGAAGCAAACTTTTTTTTTCTTTTATTAGTTTTGTGAAGTATTTTTTTGATTTTAATATCAGCACTAAACGAATATTGACTTTAAATAGTGAATTGGAATCATTGTTTTGTAACTTTAGCAGTAACTATAGACTGGAAAGACTAACATTGTATGGAACTTACGTATAAATACAAATTATGATGAGCTTTTTTTTAAGAAATCTATGCAAAACTCTGATCAAGTTGAATAAGTTATTGCATAATAAGTCTATCTAATTATGATTAATAGACTATCCTGTCTGTATGTAAACATAAACGGTGTTCATGCGAATAAATGAAATTCCGGGAGAGAATATATCCGTTGGTAATATGCTGAAAAGGGTTTTGACCAGCATGCGGAAGTTTATGTGATTTGTTGATTTTTTTGCAAGCTGTTTTTGGCTTCCATTAAGTAATATGTTGTTGCTTAGCTTTTGTATTGATATGAACATGTGAAAATTATTGCGGAACATATAAGGCAATTTTGAATCAAAATATCGCGTGGATTTGTTAAAAATATAATTACATTTACTTTTTGTTTGTAATTGAAGCTTCTAGTTAATGAATGCTGCATATGATTGCTATCTCTCTTTTAAGACTTGGTAACTAGGAATCATTAAGTAATTAGCTTACTTCAGTACAGTAATTGCTGCAAGCTATTCAAAAACTCGTCGAGATAGCGACATCTGCATCCATCTTTGAATACGAAGATTAATTAAATCAATTTAAAATGGTGAACCATCTGTTCAGTTATTTGAATTACAAGATCATTTGGCTTAATTTATTTCCTTTAAAGAATTCAATCTTTTCATTCTCAGAAAATAACCAAATTTAAAATTTTATAAACAGTCAAATTGACCGTACAGCGGTCAAATATTTGGCAGCTTTTTTATATTGATTATTTCTACTATGGTTGGATAAATTAAAACAGTTTATAACTCGATCGGCAGACCACATATTCAGCTGGACAAGTACCCTGGCTGCGATACGTATTTATATAACTTCGCGATTTCAGCGATCCTATGTAACCGGTTCTTTCAAAATGAAGCAAAACATTTTAACAACATGCTAACTAAATTCAGGTGAGTTACGGCAACACATAATTTGAATATTCTATTGCTGTTTAGGGAGTGTCGAGTTTTCATTTCCCTTAACTGTATCAGCGAATAGTCAATGGAAACGATGCTTATCTAAAAAATCCTTGCTAATTTCTTATTTCTTTGAAGAGATATAGTACGGCATAGTTCATTTTAGCATCAGATGACGATCAGTGGAGTAAGCTTATGAGTTTATTTTCTTCCAGGACAGAACAACGTGTAGGGTTTTAATTTTTTCAGAAAAAAAATAATTTTTAGGATCAAAACTTTACTAGTCAGAAACAGTTCTGAATTTTGCTTTAATAGTCTATTAAACTTGCTCGAATTTGTTTGTAGTGTAGTTTAGATGCAGCACGGCACCTCAAAGAACTCAAAAGTTTTTCAGAAATCATCGAAAAATTTGCTAAGCCGAGCCCACTATTTTACTCACTGTTTGGAAAATTCAGTACTTAGTGCTTATATATGCCTAATTTTTTGAAAAGAATATAACGTTGATATAGACGAAAGATATTATGGACTAATAGCAGATGACTGGGACAATATTTTAACGGGAACTAAAATAGATTAGTGCTTTGATGATAAACCAAAGTACTTTGACGCGACCACGTACCCAAACGGGCATGCGTAACCCTACGCTTGCAAAGTTAATGTTTCAGTATTCTTTTGAAATGGTTGCAGGTAAAGAATACATTTTTTTGATTATCAAATTTCACTAGTATTGCAATATCAGAATTCAGCTTGGGTAGTTGAATGAGAAGTAAATAGACAAAAGGCAAAAAAATCAAGGAAAGCTCAGAAAGTTCACAGAAAATCTAATAGTTTTTCCCATCGATCTACGAAGTACAGCTTTCTTTTAATTTGCCGCAAAATCATTTTCTGTTCGACAACAATGTCATTTATTCTAAATAGAACGAAAAAAGTTTTCCTCGAGAAGATGCAAAAACGATTTTATAATTTTCCATTCTTTTTCCTGCAAAGGTGTTTTTTCAGGAAAGCGGCGTTTTGCTTTCTTGCATTCTGTTCGATTTAGTCTTTCGAAACTGTTGTTTGTTTGTAATTACTAACTTGCCATAATTTTTTTTCGGAAATAAAAAAGAAGAGCAAATTGAATTTAATCTCTTATGGGTAAGAATAAAGGTTGCTAAAAGACAATAATTTAGACTGGACTGGATGTCATTATTAGCATATTTAATCCTGTGCTTCAATATGAGTCTGACAGCAAAGTCAAATTTGAATGACTGGTAAAACAAAATAAAGAAATTCAAAACATTCAAGTTTATCAGCATTCGATTCATCATCATTGCTAAAATTCAAATTTATTTTTGATGATAACAGTAGTAGTTTTTAAGATTTTTAATATTTTTATGCTCCCTTATATGTTTGATCTAGATGACTGAATCTCTCGCTTTCAGTTCAGATCATGCTGTTGTTAAAACATCCTACAAAAATTTACCACAATTGTTGAATTTCATCGATTGTTAGAAGTTTCATGAATCATTGTTCCCTTTCTTTTATTTCAATTTTACTCAAAAAATTGCAAAAGATTCGTATGAACCAATAAGCACTTATTGGAAAATTTACTTCCATTCTGAATTTTGCTTAGATGATTGCTGAGCCTTTTTCTGGCTGTGAAAAGTTACGCGCTGCATTTCGCCATAGATTCTTTTCAGGAAGCTTGGGGATATAGCTACCTTTCACAACATTCCGTCATGATGCAAAAACGAAAGTTCATTCACTCTAATAACACAATGACGAGGATGGCAAAATAAACGCGTAAGTTAGCTAAAACGATGGTAGCTATACTTTGTTTTTATTATTATATTTTGAAAGTAAATATTCGTGTAATTCGAATCTTTTTAAGAATTTCTTTTCATATGTTACATCTGAATATTTTGTGGCACTGCGAAATTCCTATCCAAATACATATAATTTTAGCTTTTTGGTAAACAAAAAATATGCTTTCAAATTGCTATGGAGTTAGTAAAACAACATCCCAGTGCTAGCAATAAGAACAAGTGAGGTTATATTTTAATTTTCAACTTATGATAGCTGCCTTCCTTAATAATATGCCTATCCACATCATTAAATAATGTTTTTTCATTAACAATATTGATATTTTTCAAGTCATTTAATTTTTTCAAAATTACAAACAAAAAAGTTTTCATTTTCATTGTAGTGAATCTAAAAACGTTAAAACAGAAGTGCATGAGATCCTCAACGACAGACAGGTTGCTAAAAAACGATTACTGATAGCAAGAATTCGAAGGTATCAGGTGAATGATATTTTTTGTCAGATAAACAAAAATCCACTCATTTTTTCTACAATCAATGAAAAAGGAAGCGACATATTTCAAAGAGTTCATTTCAGCAAGAACTTTTCAAATAATATTTCGGTCTTTTTTGGCTTAAATCTCTACTTCGATGTTAAACGTATCGAATGAAGAATGAGTAATACAGAAAGACGGTTTGGATTCTTTGTTCATGATTATTATGTATTATTATCCGTTAATATTATTGATGTCACCATTCATTCGCATGCGATCCTTGCCGAGTTATCCATGCAGTTCAGATTTTCCTGTTGATGAACCGCAAGCGCTTATCCCTTGATTGCTTCATTTTCACTCCCTATTAATTTTTCGTATTAATTTTCGTATTGCCGCAGAGTGCACATTTAGTTGAAGTGCTCTTGAAACGAAAACATGCATTCAGGAATGTGGCCAGCTCCAGAATAGCTCTTCCTTCGGGATATTCTTTCCGGGGGGGGGGGGGAGAGGTATTTGTAATAACCTTCCGCAAGCTGTCCTGCACCTATGAGCGATGGGTATTTTGTGAGCCAAAATGTGTACAGTATGCGCCTCTTCTCTTAGTATTGTTGTTGTTTGCATGAGACGCAGTGATGGGCGGCATCTGCTAACCAAGAATCGTTACAGAACTAATGGGTTCGAAACTGAAGGGGAGCAGACTGGAAGCAGAAGTGGACAAATGTCGTTCGGAGTGTAACTGGAGAAGGTTGGGCGATGTATTACTTTCTGTGCGCTCCAAAAATAGTGGCATGCAACAGTTTGGGGATTTATTGCAAGCGGAATACATCATCGAGTCCTTTATTGATGAAAATTCGGGTAGATTTTTGGAAATCGATAAAAGTAGAGAGCAGATAGATTAAATAAGCTAATCATCACTGATTGCTGTAAACAGTTCAAAAAGCAGTGTGATACACCTCTTTTGCCAGAATGTTATATGCTTATTAGGTGATTTCTCCAATTTCTGTATTCTGATTTGGAATAAAGAAATACCTTCTTCCAGAACTTTTGGAATCGACAACGGAAAATAAGAAGCATTTGGAAAAAGCAGCAAAACTTCTGTATAATACATTGCAGTCTTCAGTGGCCGAGAAATCGACAATTTATTTGGAAGCGAATTTGTTGCTTGCAAAATTGCATTATTACTGGTCCTCCACTATTTTTGTTAAATTTAATGTAAAATCAGTTTTTTGACATTTTGGATGTGATAAATAACACATAATTATGATATAAGGCTAATTTCCAAAATTCATTTTCCTGAATAATATTTGAGCAGTTTTTTGATGTCAGTGTCAAACAGAAATAATTAGAAGATTGCAAAGTTTAAAAAAAAATTAAATTTTATATTTACCAGAAACATGAGTACTTTTTGCAGCGCAGACTATGAGCAAGCGATGAAAGATATTGATAATTCTCGATTGGAATTTGGCGATACACCATTTGAATCACTACGCGATCTGCGCTTGGTTGCGGAGGCTTATGCTATAAAAGGTTCTGATTTTTTTTTAAGTACTGAAATTTTTTTAGTGGGTCTGTAAGGATCCGGAAATTTTGGATAATGTGGTATAAAAACTTGTACTTTCGCTGAGAAGATATTCACACCAGATTTTCTATATTTATTTGGAGATTCTATATGATCACCAACTACTCAAACTTATTTTGTTTTATAAAGAAAGAAATATATGTTAAATGTAACTTTATAACATCTCGGTCAGTGCATTGGAAACCTACGTCATTAGTTTTAATGTAGATGAAGTTTGTTCAGATATGATTTTAAAGGGTTTTCCCTAGAGGCAACGATGAAGCGTTTAAAGAAGCAAGATTTGGAAAAATCTCGGATGAGGGCACTTTTCTGTTTCGAAAAGTCAGCGGAACTTGCAATATCGTATATTCAGGAGCTCGAAAAGTCAATAAATTTACAGAGCAGTTAGTACTTTTTTCCGTATCTTTAAATTGTTAAAATTAAGATTGTTTTCGTTGGCTTTACTTACTAAAGTTTAGGGAGTGGTATGCTTTCGTCAAGTACCAATGGAACGAATGGAAAGCACCATGTTGACAGAATGGGTAATTGTGATATGTTATTTCCTTCATGACTTTATCATCGTTTGTTTTCGTCTTATTTTTTTTTTTTTAATTCATTGCAGTAAATGAATTGTGAGAAGCTACAGAATTACACAACTCATGTTATTAATAAAATTACAACGCTGTATTTATATTCAATTTTAGGAGAGTTACTGGAAACAACATTAGAAAGAGTACCCATGTTGCGTCTGAGACAGAATTTAATTGATAGACCATGGGATGATGAAGGAGTTGAATGGTATCGCCGAATTATGACATCATTAGGCGATAAAGTAGTGGGTGAAAAATTGCAACAAAGGTGTGTAACGATCAGTTAGTTCATTTTTCAACTTTAAAATTTGTGGAAATTTAGTCGTGAAAGTTCATAAGAAATGCCGGAAATGAAAAGCTATTTTTCTACGTTTTCTTACAAGCTTTAATTTTCCAATTTTTAGTTCAGCAGATTTTCAGATTAAGTCGACAGTTAGCGGAAGTGTTGATCAGAGGTATGCCGGATTGTGGTTACATGGAGTCACAATCTGTTAGCACAAAATCACAAAACCTAAGGTTTTCTAATAAATCTGTTTGTTCAGTTTTTTTTTTTTTTTTTTTTTTTTTGAAAGTTTTATCAACATTACTGACTATTTTTTAATAAAAAATATTATTTAGGGTATAAAATCTAATAGATTTCAGTCCACTACGAACTTATGTTTCTGGACAATGAAACGAAATTTCTTTGTACTTCTCATAAATGCAAAAATTGTATTTGGTAGTTTTTTGTAGGACGGATTACGGCGTCACGATGCTTGATGAAGTAATCGCATAATTCCGTTCACATCGCCTCGTTTTAGATATCCATATTGAATTACTTATAGAAATTTGTTCGTCGTTTTAGTTTTAAAGTAGTTGCAGCCAGATATTTTTGCAGATTTTATACTGGCTCACACAAGAGTTATTTTTCACCCGCTTCGAGGATTGAAGAAATCTTGTTGTTATTACTAATTAGCGAGGTAAATAAATGTTTCTAATTTTGTATATTGCGACATATCATAAATAGAACCGATGCTGTTGCTTGGAAATTATTTTAGGTTCTAGCGACAAAAGACGTTGTATTGAATCGAGCCGAAGAGTTGACGACTAGTCGTCAAAATTCACTACACGTAGCCAAATCAGTGTATAATTTACTTACTTTGGTTCGATTCGATTCTTTCTTTTTTGAAAATATTCAAATAATTCATCTTTTTGTTCAGAACTCTGAACTCTCAGTTTAAAACATTTTTCCATTCTGAAACAATTATTCAAACAGTATATGTTTTTAAGGTTCTCAAAGAGAGATCTTATGTTACTTATTAGAAATTGAAATTAAACAATCACTTCAAAACTTCTAAAGATTTAATAATTTTGTCTTACAACAGTGTTTACTGATGTTCAAGTTATTAAATTTTTCCCCCCATATACATGAAGCTGAATGCTTTTCTATTTTTTTAGCGGTAGGCATTTTCAGATAATTAGCGTGACAGATCTGAAATGACAGATCTGAAAAATAAAAATGACAGATCTGAAAAATATAGTATCAGAAAATCTCTTTACTGCATTGTAAGATTGCGCTGAAATGCAAAATAAGCTTCAAACAATAGCATCCTTTCAAGCGATTATTAATTTGCTAATAAATTATTACAGGCATTTTCCGAAAATACTTAAGCAACTTTAGATATTATTTAGGTGTTATCTGCTCTGCGACAATACGAACTTTTATCAAGTATTCATGAAAAAGCAATGAAATTTGCGAACGAAGATAAATATTTATGGTTAATCTTTTGATTGAAAACTTTTAGTATTCCCTTAGAAATATTCCCGTAGATACTTTTAGTGGTGTCAACAATCTTCTCCAGGTTCCAGTTCGCTTTGACGTTACTTTGCCATGGAAGATATGTGAGAGCTTCTAGGATCTTGTCGCAGTGCTTAGCTATCGAACAATATGATGATAGTGCTCTTGCACAGCATATTTTTGCTGCCAACGTCGCGCTTGAGCATCTTGACCAATATGATGAAGGTAAGATAGTAAGAAAGTTGTTTTTTTAAAAAAATCTCGGTTACATCATGTTTATAAAAATTTCCTGGCCTATGTTCAGTCACTTTATAATATACTAGATTTTATTCTGCGAGTGTTTTCGTAAATCAAGCATAGAGAAGCGTCTTATAACTTTGTCCTTTTCAAATAAGTATATTTCAATGTTCCGGGCTTGTTCGTGCTGACATTTTCTAAAAAACAATATGTTTTGTGATCTTATTTTAGCTGTAGTTCATGCTGAAAAAGCTATGGAATTGTGCGAAGGGAATTGGCTTGCTGGACGATGTTTGCTGTTGAAAGCTGTTGCACTGAGGTGAGTCAGTAATTAAAATGAAGTCATCTACTTATGTACACATTTGTTTATATACCTATATATATATATATGTTCAAACTGTGAACGAACAGAATTAATTATTTGTCTGATGGTATTAACGATTTTTGTTAAAAAGCCTTTTTTTTCTTACGGTTATAATCAAGATTTTGAAGAATAGAAAGCTGGTCACCAAAAATTTCATTTGCAAGGATACCAAGAGATTACCAAGTATTCGAAAATATACCGCGGGTGATGTTTCGTGACCCTCGAAAAAGCAGTTTCTCGCATTTTGAATGTGTGATTCTATAATTCTACCATTCAAATGATTGGACTATTTGAAGCATGAAAGCAGAAACAGTAGTTCGGTACAACAATCGGAATGAAATGCGCCTGAAAGTGATAAAATTATTTGAAGATGCTGCAGCAATGGATCCACTCGATGATCTAACTCATTATTATTGTGCCCGGCAGTATGCTATCGGTGAAGAATCTTTTAATTTTTACATAGAAAAGTATCTTTTCATTTCTAACATTTCTTGTGAACTTTCATGAACAAATTTAGAGGGATTAAAGCTAGGAAATGGACTGAAAGTTCCACACACTTTTGCTGTAATTTTTCCAGTAACTTTCATATAAAAATTGCCTAATGATGTCATAATTCGCTGGTAGCATTCATTTCCTTCATTCCATGGTCTGTCAACTAAATCATGTCTGAAACGCAATACCGACACTTGTTCTCATGTTACTTCCAGTACCTTTGCTATAAAACTAATGAATATAAATACATATGACGTAATTTTGTTAATGTCATGATCTGAGTAACTTTGTAGCACTTACAGCTGAATTAAAAAAATAAGGCGAAAATAAATGATAAAGGAAATAATATTTTTAGGGAAATATGTTAATTTTAGAGAAACTTTTAAAGATTTTCCAGTAAAAATGTCTCAATTTTCGAATTGTCACATCTAGTTGCTGAGGTGAAAAATGGGTTTTAAATAATTGGTTTTTATGAAATATGCTCATTAGAAAGATTTACAGTTTATTTTTGACCATACAAGATCTGAAGTTTGAATTTCCTTTTTCTTTTTTCCAGTTTGTAGAGTGCCTTTCAGCCCGTGATTTACAAGTAGCTCGTGATTGGTGTGAAAGAACGTTGGAATTGAATCCGGAAATGCCACTCGCAATAATGCTTCTTGCATTAATTTTTACTGCCCAGAAAGATTATAAAGCAGCACTCGAACTGATTATCGATGCTATAGAAGATTTCCCGACCAATTATCCACTTACTGTGCTTAAGTTAATGCTTGAAATTAAATTCGGTAAATTTTTAATTTTCTAAGAAATTACAAAAACTAATTACTTCCATCCTACTTAATAATGTACATTGATTCTACTTAATATCATACATTCCCTCTAACTTTTAAAAAATATAGTCATTATTTGTTTTTTGTTTGTAGGCAGTTTACTTAAATGTTACTGTGTTTTCCCGTCATGTTTAGCCATTTCAAAATCTAACAGTTGTCTTGGTGAGAAGAGGCACTTAATTTCATATATCACTATCGAAAACTGCAGATTTATTGTTTATTTTTTAAATAGGTCGTGTTGACGAAGCCTTGGCATCATCGCACCATTTGCTATATTTTTGGAAAAGTCGAGAAACAAGTTTTTTCGAAGAATCGAATACGCACATTGTACGAACTGGTACTGTTGTTTTTCGTTCCAAAATTTTTACTTTCATTTCTTTTTTTTTTGTATCATTTCTTACAAACGCTAAAAATATAGAACTTCTCAGATTTATATTATTTTTACGTGACATCATCATTAAGTTGTACGAAATCTACCAGCTGTTAGAATAGAATGTTGAATGAAATAAATCTGGCGAATATCTTTTTTTCAGGAAGCGAAGAAAGTCAGAAAAATGGGCGGAATGAAAGTTTGTTGCGTTCATTGAGCAGTCGTGATGCTGTAACAGCAACACCATATATTGCTGCGGCTTCATTGGGTATTTTATCATCCTCTGCGCTTGCGAGCATGTCTGCTAGTGTGGGAGCCAGCGATACTGCTGGTGTGTCATATTTTTTTTCAGTTAAGATGTAAGAGTGACAGAATGTCTTTTAATACATGATACTGCTTGAAGCTGGTATTGGCTTTATTATGAAATTCTGGAGAAAAATCAGTTAGAAAAATCTAATTTTAATTGATAAGGTTTATTGTGTGGGTTTCGTTCTGTTGCGAAAGTACTGCAGATCCGCAGACTGTGATGTTTATCTTATTTATAATTCATGTATTTTAGATAATGGATCCGTATATACAACTCAGGGGACATCCGATTATGGAACCTCGACCGTTTCACTGTGCTCTAGACAATCAAGAACTATGGAAACACATTTCATGATGAAGGTATCTGTGCTGCTTTTTTGATTCTACAATCTTTTTTTTTTTGTTTATCTGGCCAAATCATTTTCCGAAATCTCTTTTTTTTTTCTTTCTATCTCACCATCATAATTTTTATAATTTTCATCCATCTATATTCGTTTCACTTTCTGTCTATCTATATTCATTTTAAAAAATTTTTATGTGAACATGTTTCGTATTTATTTTAGGCAAATATTTGGCTTGAACTTGCTGAACTTTTTCTTGATCTTGGTCGTATGGAAGATGTGCGACCATGCATTGAGGAGGCATCTGCTTTATATCCAAGTTCACACCAAGCATTATATATTAAGGTTTCGTGCAATAACCTAAATCTTCGGATAAAATAATTTTTTCATCACATGGATTTTCTTTTTTCCTTTTATGACTTTATTCATTTTCTTTATACATTTTGAAGTATGTTAGTAGGAAAATTAAAAGAGTCTTATGTTTTGTATATCATAGTTCATTGTTGATATTTTTTATGTTTCAGCGAAGTTGTTATAGACTGTTTCTGCTTCAGGGTCGTTTGTTAGCAGCTCGAGCAGCTAAGTGTGAGAATACCGCGAAATGTGAGCATTTGCGAAGTGATGCAAAAGCTTCCTTGTTGGGAGCACTTGCAATAGCGCCTTCTCACGTGTCATCATTGCGACATTTAGCTCGTATTTACAGATTGGAGGGAAATATTCCCATGGCTGAGAAAATGTTGAGGTTAGTAAAGGTTTATAAGTAAAGGTATTTTTATTTGAAGCAATCAGATTGGTTTGACTATTGTAGTTTTTTAAATATGTTTGAATATTTTACTTTAGGAAACCTTTATGACCTGTTTTTTGCATATTGGAAACAAATCAATTTGGCGTATTCGTTTAAGCTCATCTACTGAACTGTAGATAGTTCTGGGTCAGATAACTTTGTTTCGTACTGCCTTCTTTATTTGTACTATTTGCTTTTGCATCATTGTATACCCTATTCTATTTGCATCATCTAAAATTTACGTTTCCTTCAGAGATGTTGTACAGATTGATCCACTACATAACGATTCATGGCAAGCGCTTGGATTGATCCTGTCAGAAGATGGGCGTTTTGAAGAAGCTCTAGAATGTTATTCGATCGCCTCAGCTCTAAATTCCTCAACTCCACTTATACCATTCTCTTCGTTACCGGTTTTAATTCACACTTCGCGATGAAAAAGCTGAATATTCTTTCATGATATCTTTTATGTAATGACATCTAATATATATTTATTTATTGTCTTTTTATTATACAGTTTTTATTGTCGCAGCAGTGCTTTGAATTCGTTTTGGTTATTAATAAATTAAGTCACTTTATATAAATCTGCTTTGAAATACCTTAGCAGTAATGACAGATAGCTGAACCCGTTTTAGTAGTGGTTATTTAGATTTACCTAATACATGATGTCAAATTAAGGACTGTTAAACTATCAAATAGCTTTATGGTTTGCGATGTGCTGTCATTTCCAGAGAAGTTATATGATGTCCTAGAATTTTTCTTTGGATATAATATTTGAATGATAATATGTGTTTATATTAGGCATGCCTTTACTTTGTTGCAATTTTTTTCGATTACCTCAAGCTTGTCTGCAATTTATGCTTGTGCTCTAGTTTTTGTGACACATTTACCTAATAATTTCCACAGAGATTGACGATACTGAAAGTTCGATTTAAGTGACTCTTGTTAAGCCATTTGCAGCATTTAATTTATAAAATTGGGGAATAAGATTGTTAACACTACTACTGAACATTTCATATTCGTTACGTGAAATTAGCGAACTATAGTTATGAAAGCAGTAGTTAATTCGTTTGTTCGAATCATTTTTGCAACTAGGAATACCAAATGCGCCGATAAACAAATTTGATCTTAGACTTTATCATCCCATAAAAACTTACTTAACACAAGTATGATTTGACAGTTAATGCGGATATCCGAGCTAATTCTGCAGTTAACCAAGAAATAAGATTTCACTCATCTATAAACGTCCTTTTTTTATACTCTGGCAAATATGCTTAGTAAAATACCAGTGAGTTTTATTTTCAATATATTCACAGAAAGTTGTGAGTGGGGAAGCTTCTGTTCCTTTTTCTGCTGTATTTCACCGCATCAGTCTTTTCATGTTTACAATTTCCTCAGAAAAATCTACTTCCGAAGTCTTTTGAAAGAAATATTGTCGGTGCTTTTCCAGAAACTTTATAGTTTTTGTTTTGTGCAGAAGTGAACGTATATTTAGCTGCTGTGTGAAAAATTCATAGTGTCCATAGTGAGCAAATGAGAATTACTAATAACATCTTCGAAAAAATATGTTTGTTATGGATCTAAAGCTGAGAAAATCTAGCACAATGCAGTTTCTTGTGGGTTTTTATCATTTGCCAGTCAAAGCGACTTGTTGTTCTTGATTTAGACAAGTTTCTCAGTGTTTGTGAGAGGTTTTTCCGGAATGGAAAAGGTGGATGGAATTTTTGGTCTCTTTTTCTTCTGATCTTTTTTGTGGTGAGCAGATATGTTACTCCAAACCTTTTTATGATTTCTGAAAATTATAACATTACACTTTACAACTTAACGATTATTAAAGAGTAGTACAGAGATAAATTTATGAGAAGCAAATTTCGTTGACTTCATTGGTATTGAACTAGAGCGGGTGACAAAATCAAAGATGCACGAAAGGCAGAGAGTCGGTTCTCTTTTTTTTATGCAGTGAATAATTTATAGTCTTCAAATTAAAGTGATAAGTAGTCTAAATATGAAAATTAAAATCAGGAAAGTCGGAAGTACTGAGTGCGTGCTGCACTGCACAAATATATGCAGTGAAAGAATTCTGGTAATATTGAAGACACAAATGGGACTTTTGCATGTCAGTTCTGATGTTATTCTTTCCTTTTTTTTTAAGTTCCTCTTTCTTTCGACACACTTCTCTAATTTTTTGACATTTATTTCGGATACGTGTTTAAGAAAAGCTAATGTTACGCAAAAATGCAATCGAGACTAACAAAGAGACAAAAACAAATGAAGTGTTCATCAGAATAGCCCATATCATGAAAATATATACAGTTGAAATGTTTTTTGATTCAATATACTTTAAAAGGAAATTTCAGATTTCTCATGGCATTTTTTATTAAAAAGAGATTGGAATTTGCATAAAACTGTTCACTGTGAGACGTAAGGCAAATCCGTAGAGCAATTTGAAATAATTCTGGAGAGGAAAGAAATGTTTTTTTCACAAAAAAAAATATCATACTGTTATTTTTTAAATATCATCTGTCTTCACTTTTGAAAATGATTCCAAACTTTCTTGTCAAGGATTTGAAAAGTTATTCGTGGATAGTGAATTATCATGTTTGTCCTCTTCATCCACACTTTTGATTTAAAATGAAAATATCTGAAGTGGTTTTAATTACTGAACCACTTGTTTACAATTGAATTAGTTATATTTTCCAACACTTCTGTTTTATTGAACTGAGTGCAGTCTTTCTTATTTAAAACATTGTTCAATTTCAAGAAATTTCAAAATCAGCTTTCATTTAGTTTTGATTTGCTGATGATCGCTATAAGTTATTTATGTTACTGAGACATTATCCTAAGTTCTAAGAATTTTGAAAAATATCCAAAAAAATTCTATTAAA
Organism: Brugia malayi; assembly: GCF_000002995.4. Lineage (NCBI taxonomy): Eukaryota > Metazoa > Nematoda > Chromadorea > Rhabditida > Onchocercidae > Brugia > Brugia malayi. Next base: position 8,292,925 of record NW_025062475.1, read on the forward strand.
TTTTGAAGTCTAATGTATGGCAACCAATTTGATTGAATAAGTTTGAATAAGTACAGTTATTTCTAATTATTTGGCAACTTCTTTACTGAAAACATTTCAATAATTTGAAGTTTTTTTTTTTTTTTTTTTTTTTCAATAATTCAATTATTTCACTGCAAACATGCGAATTTGAGAAATTTGTTTCGAAATGGATGAATATTGTTTTTGTAAGATGTAGCAGCCAAAGGATGTCACTCTTGATTTTGAAGAGACTGTCGAGAATGTACAAGCTAATGTGAAATGAATGTGTCATTACAATAGCTGAAATGACATCACATTTCCATCTTATTCAATGTGAAATTCTCATGTAAATCACGCGGGTGTGAAGTAGAACATCTTAGCATTTGCTCATTATTTAGCTTATGAATAATATTTTAGGATTATTGTGCGTGCATATAGACATAATGCTGAATTGTTTCCAGAAGTTGTTAAACGCTTTAAGATCTTGTTTGCTAATGTTTCTGGGACATGCTAAATAGTTCCACCAGCAATTTTCATTCGGTTAGTTCATCATAAAAAATCATTGTAGGAGTGAGAAATAATTCAAAATCGGAAATTAACTGCTAAAGTACATGTCACCAGTGCCGTAAAAGATTCTTCCAGTTTCAGCAGTGAGAACCAATGAGCCAACGCTGATAAAAGTGGAGGAACGACAATTTGATATGATCGACGAGGTGGTGTCACAGCAGCCCGCTCATAATTGAACTCTTCCGGGATAGAAACGTTTGTGTTCTGTCATGAATGTGAATTGAGTTGACTGTCCGTAGGGAATCACATATCTATAACGTGAAGTCAGTGCATTAGTAATTGGAATTACTGCTCATTAAGGAGGAATAACGAAGGTATAATGAGGTGACGGGACACTTCAGGAATGTTTGTGCCGTGATAAGATCTTCAAAGAGAGATTATTTAACCACTGCGCGTCTCGAATTGTTACTTTCAAAATTGACTAATAACGACTGGTATCATTGATATGGAATTCATTCTTTGAGAATGAGAAAAGTTGGAGAAAAGATATCAATCATTCGTGGAATTGCAAATTGTTTGGGACCTTCTCTTTCAACATTCATTCACTTAACACTGTTATGTTAAGATGGGTAGGGTCGCAGGAAGAAGTTCCTCTGAATGTTGTTCATTGCAATATTGATCCTTATGTGTTCTTCATTTTAAACCTTACAACATTTTGTGCTGAGGAACTTTTGCGTCTTTCTGGGGGAAAAAATTGCTGGATAAGAATCCCAACAAAATTTTATAATTTTCAGAAGAACAGATGAGGAAACGAAAAAAGAAACCAAATGTTTTCTTCCAGGCACAAACTTTTACGATATATTGAATTTCAAAAAAAGAAAACTCATCTACTCCAACAATTTCCAGACATTTAAAATAAGAATATAGCGTGAATAATCTTTTAAACTTCATGTTCCACTTTTTCTTAGGCTTACTACTCATTTGATTAAATTCATGGATACTAATTGCGATAAAACAAAATCCACTGCGTGAGAAAGAGATCATTGTAGTTGCTTGGAATATAGACGATAAACTACTTCTAACTTTATTTTATTACGTTTGACAACATATGTTTTGAAGTTCTCGTCCTCTTCAGTTCAGTTATTATTTGAAAATTTGAATTTTCTTCGGTATATTTCAAATTAATGATCGTTAGTGCGCGGGTAACGATTGTTCGTTGAGAATATCAGTATAATTTGCAAGAATGAAATTCTAACCGCAAAGTTTTCCGTTTCCTGATAAAATTTCGGAAAAGTAACAGACGAGAAATAGCTGTTAAGAGATAGAGAGTATTGAAGTGCACAGTAAATATCTAATGGATTGCACTCGATTTAAACGATTTAAACAAAATTCGCGTGAAATAGTAAATCGCTTCATTTATGATTACATTTACGGAAGTATTACGCAACCACAAATTTCTTATTTGTCTATTCGTATGCTTATCTTTTTTTTTTTTTTTTTTATAGGAATGGTCGATTTTGTAGCAGAATGCAACTGCTATCGAAATTTTGCGAAGGTTTTTTCAATACAATAATTTTTTTCGTTAATGATTCTTAAATATTAGACAGATTTAATGTCTTCTAAGGTTTAATTTGGACTGACCACTAATTGAAAAGCTTTCACTTAAAATTTATTTACACCGAATCAAATAGCAACTTAGTCCTACATCATATATATCTGTTAGCCAATCTGACGATTTCGAATAACATTGTAGATAGTCCGAAATTGCACTCCGTTCAAGTTTTCAAATTACGGGCGGGGAATTACTAGCGGTCTCAGCCAGTTCCGCAGACATTTCTACGTAACTAAAGAATAAAATTTGGACTTGGAAGCTTTTCGAGTGTTGTTAAAAGCATTATGAATTTCATTTAATAAATTGAGATGACTCGAAAGTGAGAGTATGCCATAAGTTCTTTTTCATTCATTTTTTCTTTTGATTCGGTTTGTCTTTTTTGTTGCAGTCTTTCATGTTTTAGTGATTTCTCTTGCCATTTAATGGCACATAGGAGTGTATTATAGTTTAGGAATATTTGGTTCTGAATTGACGACGTCATATTGTGAGAGTCCTTTTTCGGCAGGACTTCGTGTTACTGTGAGCTTTAAAGTGCGTTTGATTTAAACAGGCGTCATTTGCTATAAATATAGTCTATGATATGGGCAGATCTCAGCAAGGTTTGCAACCCTTCAGGTCACTCACTTGTGGAAGTGTTGCAATAAGTGAAAAAGGCTTTTTTGGTTCACGGTGGCGGTTGTTTCGAAAATGGTGGCAACAAAGGTGCCCCGTTCCGGTGGACTTGTGGTACTTTCACCGCTTGTACAAAGTTCGGAACATAATGTGGTGCTTATTTCACGGTGAGTTTGACCAAATCAATGCAAGAAAAAAATATAAGATGGAAAAAGGATGATTTTGGGAGCTGTATGGAAAAATTACGTTTGAACAATATTCGTTGTTCATTTTTTATTTGAGTTTCTGAAAGGAGAATTTTTGACTTGTTTCTCACTTTTCTATTTATAAAATTAAGGAATAGAAAGGTCTGTTCCTTAGTGGAAAAAATGTCATTCCATTAAAATATTAAACGAAAACTTCCACAAGCTTTGAAAAAAAAATTAGCTATTACTTGAATAAGGAATAAGGAAAAGTTAAGGTAGTAAAGGACTCGCTATACCTCTTTCATTAGAAACTATGGACATCTCTCATATTCTTTACAAATAGAAAAACTTATTACATCTTGTAAAACTGAGTTTTTGTGTTATATGTTGAAACTGTGGCCATATAAAAGATGACTTTTAAATTCTCAGGAAAAAAAATGTTTAAATGCCCCTGTATCTGTCTCAAATTTATTGTCTGAAGAGCTGACTTTTCATTGCACCAAACTCTCATGTCATCTTAATTCATACTGTTCTCTTCAAATACCTCCAGTTTCAACATATAACACAAAAAGGAGGTATTTTCGACTTAAATTCTGAATAATTTTCAAATAGATTCTTTCAGGAACGTCGATGTTAAATACAATCAAATACTTCATGTTGCAGGTGGAGAGCATACTGGCATTGTTATCAATAAGCTTATCAATGGGAAACCAAGTTCGTATAATTACTGCATAATTTGTGCATAGTGTTAAAGAAAAACTGTTGAATCTTTTACTATTTTACAACTTCATGTCAAATAACCTTAATTATATTTTAGATTTAAAATGTGATATATCGCTCAGCTTTTCCGTGTGGCTACGAAAAGGGGATATGAAGAAGCAGGTTAAGTTTCATAAATTACTTATGGTCAATATTGCCGGATGTCATCTAGTTATTGGTTCTAAATAGCAAATACTTTAATAAATAAAGTAACAGTACCAAAAATTTCATTTTCTCATTTCTTTGTATGTGTGCTTTCTTTTATCTATTAATGTCCCTTACCCTTTACCTCAGATATTAGAAAAAAAAAAAAAACATAGTGTAATCTGACACTGCATTCTACTAAGATCTTAGCATCTCATAATTACATTTCTAATGAGAGCATTTGGTGATGACGATTTGTATATGAAATTTTTATACATCTTTTTTTTACTAGTGTTAAGGAAATGAAATATATTTCTGTTTATTGGTAACATAATTTCTTTATCTGTTTACAAAAAGAAATGAATCTTTCCAGGAAAACCGTTGCTTTCGTTTTCGGTTTTTCGAAGACACTGAAAATGCTGACAAGCATGCTGTAGCTCAGCAATTCTTCCGGGATCTTGTTAGTATTTTTCCAAGAGGTAATTTTGTTTTTAAAAAATTTTTAGATGAATATACTATTTGTTCTTCTGAACAGCTGGACAGCACTGTTATTGAAACTTAAGATGTTGTGTCATTTGATGCTTGGATGTGAGGACTACTTTTTTTGCGTGTAACTTCAAGAAAAAGTGGAACTCGATTTTTCCAAGAAAAAATTGAGAGTTTCGTTGCGAAGTTTTCAAAACCAACAAATATCAAGATATATTTCAGATTATGTGACGTTTCTAAAGCGAGTTTTAAAGCTCATGCAAAATAGTTATGGTTCACTGCGAGAAATCGAAATTGACATGCAGTTTGCGAAAGAAAATGAAACATATCAAATGCCTGATCCTAAGCAATATGGTAGGTTTTATACCATAAATTTTAGACAAAACTGTTTGGGATGAAGTGCAAAGTGTGTCTTTTGGGAATCTTTAATAAAATCATGTAAATATTTAGGTGGTCTTTTTGGTTCTTCAGAATACTTTAATATTTTGATTGATTATGAAATGGTATTTGATGAGTTAAAATCAATTATTCATTAACTGTTTTATTCAATTTCGTCCCAGATTCTGGTTCTGAAGTTGAAAATGTTACTATAGCTCATGTACAGGAAGTTCTGGAACATGCATATCCCAATGGCTTATCTGTGGATATTATTGCGGAGTAAGTTGTGGTTATATTTTTAAAAGTGTAGTAATTAGATTTCTGAATTATTCTCTCTTTTCTAGATCCTTTCATTCTCATCGAGCATATTCCAAATTATAAATTTAGAATTATCTACTTATTATTCGAAAGAAAGAAACCAGTTGTCTCATTGTTGATAACAATGTTTCACCAAATATGTTTTGGGTTGTTACTTCATAAATTATTTATTGGTTAAATTTTCAAATTTTAGATCCCTGCGTTGTACAAATAAAGAAGTTAATGAATTTCTTTGTGAATTAGAAACACTTGGTGTTGTACAAAAGTTGCAGAATGAATGGATTCGTGTAAATGCTGTTGACAGCAGTAAGTTTTTTAATGTGTAAACTTTTAATATAGTTTTGACTGTTTCCCCAGATAATAACAGCGAAAAAGAAATAAATCTTTCTTTAGACGGAACATTCTGGGAATGAAAAATTTTTTTGGTGATCGTCAAAATACGCTGTCATTCTTGATTTTGGGAACGTTATATGTAATTTTATAAATTTTATGATGGATGGATTCGCGTAAACGAAAATAAACTTTCAAATTTATTCATTCTCGTTTCGTCCTTCAGTTGAATTATCTCGAACTCCAACCAGCTTCGGTTCGCGTGATCATCCCACTGTTGCTATCTTAACGTGCTTGTTTACTGAGAAACAGAGCATTGATGCGATCATTGATAATAGTACAACCGTTCATCGTTACCGTTCCGGTGGTGACTCTAATATTTATACCCTTGGATGGATCGGGAAACATCGGGTTGTTGCTACAAAATTGGCAATTATTGGTTTGTGTTTCGTTTTTTTTTTTTTTTTTTTTTTTTTTTTTTGTAGTTCGATTTATAGGTCTGGTTATAAATTATCGCGTATTTCCTATCTATATCGAATGAAGTTTCAGTGACTTAGATTTTAATAAGTGACCATCAAATCAGCAGAGAAAAATAAGAAGAGTTAAAGGTTTTAGAAAACGATAATAGTCGTTCTTAATAATTCGACGACATATTAAAAAGTGATAAGGATAAATTATCGTTGAGGTAATGGCTTTTGTTCACTTAGTTGTGATAGATTCTCCAAAAATTGTTAGCTATTCATCCTTTGTATTCGGTACTATGGATTTGTAGGGGATAGTCGTGAAGCAACAACATCTTCCGGCTCTATCACAACTCGTCTTTTGGGTAATTTTCAACACGTTGAGCATGTATTTATTGTCGGTGTTGGTGGAGGTGTTGCTCATTACACGGATGCCACACGCCACGTACGTCTGGGTGACGTCGTTGTAAGCGGTCCGGAACCGAATTCTTATGTGTTTGCGCATACCTATACCGTTGATAGAGCAACAGAACACGTGAATGGCTTTTTAGTTCGAAATTGGAATCCTCAAAATGCAATCATTACTCATATTGCTAAAAATATGTAAGATTTGCTCGCAGTTTTGATGAACATTTGAATAGAAACTAAAAACAATGAATTTTGATTGGACAAATAAATAGCATAGCCACTAAATAAGCTGTAAAAGGCTTGAAATATTTGTGATCAATCAACTAAACGAAATCAATCTGTTACTCTTTTGAATTTTTAGGGACGAAAAAATGATAGCAGAATGGAATTCGATAACCAAAACAACCATTGATCGTTTGGATGCTGCCAATAGCGACATGAGTTTTTCAAGACCACCGCCACAAGCCGATCTATTGGCTGTGCCTGTTGGTAAGTTAAGTTGCAAAGAGAAGCCAGTCAATATGATTTAAAATCAAAATAAACATTGTCTTGTAAGAGAAGAGTTTGCAGTTTGAAAATTGCAGAAATAAAAGCATACTAGTCAGGTACACGGCTACTAGACAGGATTTGGAATGATTTCGTTTTTATTCTAGGTGGTGGGCAGGTAGTTGTCATTCCACATCCTAATTCAGAAAGAGTTGACTCGGTAGTTCATGTTGGTTCCATCGGAGCAATGGTTTCATATAGAAAACAGACACTTGCCAATGAAGAGCAGGTAATTTCTTCTGAATATTTTCTTCAAATCTGTCAATTACGTGTCAAAATTTTCTGCTTTCGTTCTATATTTTAACAGCTCTACTTCCGTTCGTTCATTTTTTTTTCATTTTTTGAAAGATATGTTCTTATATTTTATCAAAGATTCACTTATGCTTTTATCCTAAACCATAAATCGGCATTCTAACTACAAACCTGCCCAAGTGGAACATATTACTCTTCTTTTTCCTTCTAAACAAAATATCTGAGAAGAAAATATACAAATATACAATACACAAATAATAAGTTATGATAGTGGTTTAAAATGCAAAGGTAGAACGAAGATTGCTGATGAGCTCTTACAGCAGTTTGTTTGAGATTGGTGAAGATACAAGCGGTGCTACTGCTCAATTTCGTGATAAATTTGCCGCAAATTATAATTTGCGTGCGATTGATGCTGGCTTCGATTCCGTTATTGCCGCCGTGAATGGCTCACGAATTGATAGTTGGGCACTAATCCGTGGTATTGCAGATTATCAGCATGGACAAAGTCGCGCCAGTCGTGTGTGGCAGGTTTGTTTTGTAAATCTTCTTTTTCTTTTGAGATGAACTAGTTGGATAATATTTATTCAGTTACTTACTCAGTTTTTATTTAGTCAAACTTGTCGAAAATACTATAGACATATATCCCAGAAACATTTGTATTTTTTTCTGGTATTCATGTCTCCTTAATCCTAGAATGAGCCTTTTGTAGAAAATTATAGTTCTGCTGTTAGTATCTGATTAATTAATAATAGCATGTTGATTAATAGCCATACAAATAAAAGTTTTTACTGAAGTAAATCAGAAAAGAAATTGGGATTTGAAAGATTGATTTACTACTCCTTCATAAGTTATCATTTTGTAATTATATGCAAATTGAAAAATTTTTTCAGGGCTACAGCGGTATCCGTGCAGCTGCACTCACCAAAACACTGATCCTTCGTTTACCTGTTTCCAATGCGAACAATTAAAGAAAAGTGATCAGTTTTGATGTTTTCAGACTTATCAACGTTTTAGAGAAATATGTATACATGTCGCGCTTGGTAATATATATTCATCTAAATCAGGTTTTAATAACTTGCATGTTTTTTGCTAAACAAAAAATGAGGATTGATTTTGGACACTTGACTGTATGTACAGACACATGGCTATATTAATGGAAATCATTTTCCTACTCTTGTGGTCAACTACTTGAAAAATCGATATTTCATGTCCCTCTATGTCATCTTAAAAAAATCTCCCCTTCTTTAAGAAATTTCATCGAAAAATCTGTATATTTAAGATTTTTCATGATTAGAAGATGATGAGTATAGAAAGGTATAGTTTTTCTGTGTGTCCTTTGCGCCGTATAAGACATTTGTAATCGCAGTTGTAATATTTCCTGTAGATGTGTGTGTATGTGTATGTATGTATGTGTTTGTATGTATGCGTATACCGACACACCCGGCATAGTCCTGTCCTTATTTTTGCATGGGTGATAAGAGGCAGGACCGTTACAATCATGATAGTGTTGCGATGCGGTACCGATACCGACTTTCATGATCACTTCGCGGAATCCCTCGTCCACAGAAAAACGATCATTTCGTGTATAACATTCTGTTCATCATGTCGATTAATTTGGCGTCGAAATTTTTGAAATTACTACGACATTTTCGACGAGAAGATTTGGTAACTTGCTTTTTTCTGTCAAATAAGACATCTGTTATTTCTTCAGAAGGGGCACAAGATTTGTTAGTTTTTCAAGATCTTTAAAGCCTTTTTTGTTTTACTGCCTTTCATATTGTACAAGGAATTTCAAATTCTTTAACTGTTTGAATCTGCAGATGAAATCATTTGCTTGTTCAGCCACTTATGACTTGCGATTTTCCTAAATCTAAATATGAGCTCTGATGGTTTTTTCGGATTTTTATGAAGTAAACAAATAAAAATACAACTGTACAGCTTTTTATATAATTGTTTTAACAATTGATAGAGGACGATTTCAAGATAAAAAAGCAATTTTTCCGAAGTGTATATAGTTTTCTCCAGAAGATTCTTCAATGTTTGGTCTTGTTAACAACTTTAAACGTATGATATTTGGTTTACGTTATATCGCATGTAAAAGCATTCTATTAAGAGCTATGCCTAAATTCGGGACGGAAATTTGGATCCAAAAATGAACGAGTGCCAGGCGAATTCATATGCAATGTATAAGAGTACTTTCACTTTATGTCCTTTCACTCCTTTATTCTGATTGCACTTTTTTGTTCCCTAGTATATCGCAAAGAAAATCTTGAGTATTTCAAGTACTTTTGTTCTCATTGTGTGATTTCCACCCCATGAATTTTTCATTTATCATTTGCAGAATGTGATTGTATTTGCAATAGTTCGTTCTATCGAGAGGATAAAGCTAATGTAAATTATTCGTTAATGGATAAGAATTGCGCCATATATTTAGGATAAAATCGATTTGCTTAAAGAAGAATTGAATTTGGAGTAGGGCAGAATAAAAAATGTTCTGAACCAAAAATTTTGAGTTTTCAAACGATGTGGGATCTTCAGAATCTTCATTTTAACCTTGCCTTTTGCGATAACTGGAAGATGAATTTGAAATTCAGGAAACATTTGCTGAAGAACATGACCGATTATACAGAGAAGCAGAAGCAAAATCAGACTATTCAATGGTTACAGCGCATTACTACTCCGTTATGTCCACCGTTATTGATGAATATTTTAACGGAAGTTTTCATTTTGCTCCACCTCGTCTCAGACAGCAAACACTCGCAGATGCACTACAAGAACTTCATGAACGAATCGGTCAATGCTTGAAACTTACTAAAGGTAGCATTTACATTTGATTAGTTTTGCAAAAATGACGTGACTACAGTAGTGCTGGAACTGGTCGTAAAGTTTAATTTCAGGCAAAAAGTGTGTAGATATTGGATGTGGTATAGGTGGTGTTATGTATGATTTAGCCTTTACTGGGGCTGATTTGACTGGTGTAACAATAGCAGGAAACGAGGTGATAATTGGGAACAAACGTTTCCAAAATGAAGGTCTCCAGAACTGCAGCATCGTGCAGGGAAATTATTGCTGCCTACCACTGGTAGACAACCGTTATGATTGCGCATATGCGGTAAGCTTAATTAAGGATGCTTTGTTTGATGCGATGAGCGTGCATTATGCATAATTGAGCAATATCTCACATTCCGAATATTATACTTTATAAAATATCGTATAATGCGTTAGGTGATTAAAGTAATTTCTGAGTTAGAGGAACTTCCCATATCAATTCATGATGTAGAAAGTGCACCGAAAAGTGTCAGCTTAAGTTTTAGTGCTTTTTTTTAGGTCTACGCACTGAAATATTTAGAAGATTTAAAGCCAGCACTGCAAGAAGTAAATCGAATTTTGCGTCCGGGTGGTTTTTTCCTTGTTTATGATTTACTGAAAACTGATAAATATCATTCCTCCTCAAAGGAACATAAAACAGTTATTAAGAATTTAGAGTATGCTTGTGGAATGCCTCCTTTACACACCAAGTAAGCTTTTCTTAACGTACGTTTAAATGACTATTTGATTTCATTTGTATTTGTTAAAACTATAATATTTTTTTGTTGTTTTTTCAAGCTTTGAATTAAACATATTAAAATATACCAGACATTGATGCTAATGGAGTTAAAGATAATGAGCATTCCCATATATTGTTTCAACAGTCTTTGAATCCACTTTCTTGAAATTTACGATTTTAGGGAAGAAATAATCAATGCAGCAAAACTTTATGGCTTGGAACTGGCAGAAAATATCAATCTTGACGAAGAAACTGGAAATCCTTATTACTTTTGCTTCTCCCATTCTCCTTTGTTCATGTGGCTTATTAGGTTGGTTTCGTTTTAATTTCTCTTTGTTAAAATCTTATTAAAACTGATTTTATTTGAATGATGAATCTATCTCATCACTGCTTAGCTCGCTTCACGGACGAAGAATCCCAAATTCACACCCATATTTTTGGAAGAATATGACATTACCTTTTTTGGCATAACTTTTTTTGTTAAAATTTATTGAAATCTATTTACTTTTCACATACTGTTATCTTTAGAAACAAGCAATATCTGTCTTCTTTAGAAATAGACAGTGTCTTTGCAAAATTTCTTGAACAAGACTTTATATCATTGCTTTCGTAAAATAATTTTTTAAATAATGACAGTCATTCTTATCTCCATTCCCCATAATCTACCACTAATCGATATTGCAATATAATACTCATTTCAAATTTATTTGGTGAACAATTTTTCCCTTTCTCGATTTTAAGTGCAGCTTGCTTTTCTTTTGATTTGATTTTCCCAGTTACGATAAATGATGTTACTGTAGGAAAATAATAATAACCGTAGATGGCCAAAACGTTCTCCTTAATTGCACGTATTCAGTGTCCATTCACATCATTATAAGTGGAAATGAAAAAGATAAGGTATAGCGCTAGCTACTCACTAATCCCTTTTTTTTTTTTCCAAACTTCGTTTTCAAGCACGATAAAATTCACAAGAAGCTGTCTGACATTTAATTGCAGTTCGACTTTGATTGACTGGATAATTTCGATTGCACAAGCGCTTCACATTATGCCTAAAGGATTTCTTCGTTTTAAACGAGTATTTCTGGCTGGTACAGTGAATAGTATTGTTCATGCTGGAAAGCTGGGCATACTCAGTGGCTCCGAAGTATTGCTCTTTCGGAAAATGAGTGATTTTGATAGGGAAATTTAAAACTTCTTATTTGGATAGTTTGAAATATTTGGATAGTTTCCTGAAAGGCCGAAAATAATATTGATTTGATACATGTTGCAACAATGAAACAAATTCAAGTTCATATCTTATGAACAATTTATTCGATAATTTTTTTTTTTTTTTAAATTTATAGTGATGTATGAAACTTGCGTTTTATTTTCTACCAGCTGTTGTCCAGCAAGCTTGCTTTTGTTCTTTCCATACTCATACGTTTTATATGTTTACTTAAAAGCTTTCGAGTAGAAAATAAGTCATTTAAAGTATTTTCAATATTTCCGTGATGTTGTACATGAACAAATATTGCAAAACGTAATTTGATGGTTGAAAAAAAAAAAGATTTAGTAAAAATACGACGCAGAACTGCGAAACTTAAAACGTTCACTTCATGCTACGAATGGTAAGAGCGCAAAGCAACCAAGAAAGTGTTTATTTTTGCTTTTTCCTATGGGAACATTGGAACCGAACCCAAAAGTTTTCATGAAAAAAGAGTGGAAATAGGACTACTGCTACCTATCGATGACACCAAATACATTAGATATATTATACTACTGTGCTTCCAGTACGTGTTTGTGATGATGTTTGAGTATAAAAAAGTTGACCTGAGCCCGTTACATACCGCTGAGTCACAGAATCCATCATAAGACATGTAACTGTGTGCCATGCATTGCCCTAAAACTTAATTTACTGACACTTTTTCTTCTTTCAAGAAATCTCACTCGACCAACAGTTCGCATCGATTTGCTATTTTCCCTTTCCCGTAATGCAGCACTCTTGCCTTTAGTCATCAATTCGTATTGAAAAAATAACTCTAATTCACTGATTTTAATGCTTGTAATAATATCAAGATGTGGAAGTCAGAAGCTGGCAAGAAGTGGCTCATAGCAATAATCTCTAAAAACACAACAAAATTGTTAAGATCCATGACATTTGGTAATATCGACGTATGTCGAGAATATGGGAAAGGAAAAGGAGGGCTTGACTCCATCCTCTTCTTTACGATAATTTTCAACAGATTGAGAACTCACGATAGTTACGGTGCCCATTACATCAACTGTTGCAGATGCTGTAATCATCCATGAAACAATTCCAGCAATAATAACGGCGATAAGAGTTATGTATACTAGCTGAAATATCTGACATGTGAGAACTGTCATTTCTCAAATGATTGAAGTGTGAGCTGTTAAGTTCATAAATTCATCCTCGAATTATTGACAGATTGACTATATACTGAACTGCACTATCTTACATATGGAATAATTTAAGATAAATGATTAATAAGAAAAGAAGTACAGATGCATACGATGTGAGGACACAGAAAAGAAGATTTGAATATGTCTTTGCCATTTTTAACAATTATCATTACTTAGAGCGAAATTAGTTGCGACCTGTTGCCAAAATGTACACCTAAGTAGACAAGAGGTTCTAGTTGAAACACTGTAATTCTATTTCCGTTCTTACAGAAAAGTTCCAATCAGAAGTTGAAGGCTGATGATCTTACTGTGTCGTTTTTCAGAGAAATTCAAAACTTCGAAAGGCCGAAGTTTTCCCAAGTTACAATGTATAATCAAAAGCATTTATATTGTTTCATAGGGAGTGCTACGGTAAAATTATAGAAAACATCAACCAGTCCAGTGCATCTGATTCAACTGGTTTGATATATATTTTTGCTATTTTTTTTTTTTTTTTTTGTGGTGACATTAAGCGCAAATCACTGAAGTTACTAATCCAAAATCATATTATTGTATTCAGTACCACACGTAAATTATCCTCATAATTTTCCATGTATTTTAGAAAGATTCTTAGTATCAAATAAGCATACAGTACCACTGGAAACTGCAGATAATATCTTTTCAAGACATCGACAATCAAGAAAATGCAAAAAACCATTAGTAACGCATCCAATATTATGGCAATGATCAACGTTTCACGGCTACCGTATGAATAATGTGATGCCATAATTGCTCCACATATTAACACCCATATACAGAAGAACTGAAGTTTAAAAAAAATGATAGGAAAATGAGATGCAAAGCAGAGAGTGATCTTTCCAGAATTTGTCAACTTTTATAGAACAGGAGACCAAATTTCAGTTCATTCTGAAAGTAAACATGTATCTCAATTTGCTATACATAATACAATTACATTCCCATCAACTCAAACTTCCATACTTATAGTAAAATAACTTACTACCATTAGAATCCTTAAAAAAAGGAGGACATGATGAGCCTTCATAACTAAGACTGCAAACAGTCTTACTGGAAAACCACCACACACTTAAATCTGTAGTAAAATGACCTTCGAATGCTTCAATGTATTCCTTAAATACTTTACAGTTATAAAAATCATGAGGAATAATTATAAAATCTTGCAGTGCAGGATAACTGAACCACTTGTTTACATCGTGACATGACAGACAGCAGAATGTAATCCTTGCTGACCTATGATAATCAGTCCTTACTGATCTATGATAAGCCTCGAATACATACTGCAAACAGTGATCGCTTTTCTATATCAATCAAAATTATCCCAACGGCAGTTGTTAAATAACGATGATTTAACTTCTAGTCAAATAGAACTAATTGGAATATGAGTGAAACAGTATAAACAATCAATGGAGTACGGATTGCTCTCCTCTTTTGCTTTCCCTGATGACTCGCATAATCCCCTGTCACTTGTCCTACCTCTCATTTTGTCACCAAGTTATTTCTTGCAAATAATCGAATGGACGTTAGATTTCAACGGACCTTAAGAAATATTGTTGCGCACCGGATTGATCGGTTGAGTTGTAGGGTGTTCGGTGTTCAAAGATTAGCGAAGGCTTGGTTCGAGGAGGGATGGTCCGTGTTGGATTTAACGATATTGCTTTCATAATTCGGTTTTCATTATAGCACACGTATCGCATGGCTGGTTTTATTGAAGGCATCGGCGATGAGGTTAGTTAATTCTGATTCCTCAATTAAGATCATTCAGAATCCAAATATATCAGTAGATTACTTGAATAGTTGTTAATTTCTCGTAGGAATAACATCGAAATAATTATTTGATTTTCAACTGCTGTAGCAATAAGTTTTTGTTGATATCTAAAAGAAAGAAATAGCTTTTTTATAAAAAGATTTCATTGTGACATTCCTAGGAATTGTGGAATTCAAGCTTTGACTATCTTGTTATTTACCATTGCAAAATATTTCAAAAATAATGTCGTACTTTGTTTTCCTCTGGAGCTAAAAATGATGCTAAAATCTTAACTTCAAACAAATTACGTACTGGTTTACCTGCGTTATTCTTGGTTACAGTGTCAAAATTTCAGGGAAAATAAGTAGGTTGTTAATTGTTTCTTGGACGAAGCCTTTTCAGGTCATCTGGTTTTTGATAACAGTAATTGTCATTGTGTTAATATCACTTGCTTGGATCAGTACTGGCATACCACCAGTAGATTATTACGTATGGCTTGTTCAAATGCAAATTCGTCCCAACAGACGGGTTGTTCAGGTGGTTTTGTGATTCCCAATCATTCCTTCACTGGGACGTTCGAAATCCATTAACGAACGAAATGACAGCGTCATTCAGACTTTGAGTGCGGAGCCGTTACTATAATTAACGTATAGTCTGGCAGCCGGCCGATGTTAACTACTAATAATAAAGGGCGTAGTTTCAAAAATGAAGTACTTGAAGGACTGATTTTTTTGTTAGAATTTAGGTGTTGCAAGTGGATAATCAAGAAGTCAATTTATTTCGAGATCGTCGAGAGAGACGACCTCTTAGTGCGGTTACGGAGCAAGCACTTGAAGCATTCATAGACACTGGTATCATGGAACAAAGTAACACTTCTGAAGAGGTAATGTTACCTCAGACAGAGGAAATGGCGCAACGACAAACGTTAGTTGTAATTTCATATTATTTTATTGTTCCTCGAGCCTTCTCGAGTGCTTGAGTTCCATCTTCTGGAATGTTTAGCTAAAGTAATTAGCTAAAATATTTGTTCGCTTTTTCCTTTCTTTTTTTTTTCTATTTTCTGTATTTGATTAAGATTCTTTTTGAAAACTTCGTTCTTTCATTACTCCAACTGTAGTCATTCTTCTCCTTTTTCCAGAGATGAGGATACTTCCCTGCATACACAAGAAATATCACAGGAACAGGTTTTTTTTTTTTTTCTTTAAATACAGTAGTATTCATTTTCTGCTGTCCAACATAGTCCTGATTTGATGTGTATGAAGTCAGGTTTAATTTTATTACCCTGTTTCCTTCTTATATTTTTACAAATATTTGCTTTAAAGGAAGAACTTGACTGTAGGTCTCAGTTTATCCAGTTCATAAATGAATTTCGATCGGTTGAAAATCAGTGATAATGGTAGTTGGCAGAAGTAAATAGGCAGGCTTTTTACACATAAATTAACCGTTATTAATTAGACTTGTTTGTATTATTTTTATTTACTGATCAGGGAATGTTCACATACAGGTTTAAGTTCCAGATCAGCATATTTTTAGGCAATAATCCTAGCAGAAAACAGGGAAAGCTTACTCCATGCAACTTTTATGGGGGCGGAAATTGTTAATTGGCAACGAAATGCAGATCTTTCAGCTTCAACTTCAGTGAGTTCAAGTATTTATTATGCAAAAGTTTGCTGTTCTATTCAAATTTTACCGATACATAAAAAAGTGCATCCCTTATATTGGAATTATCAGTCCATGTCACAAAAGACTTGAATTAGTCAAGAAAACATCTTGTTATTGGTTATTAAGTTTGCGCGAAACAAGCTGTTATTAGCTGGATGGTAACTCTGGGAGATAATACAGATATGGGATAAGTCCAGGACAGAAATGAATTGGCTTGTTCTGTCGTGATAGAATCACTGTCGCAAGTGAATTTTAGTGATCGGAGTAGTTCTTGATCCTATCTTGATGATTCAAAATAATTCAAATTTTGTATTATCCTCAATTGTTACCAGCTTTCCTGCATTTAAATTTAAATTATTATGTCTGAAAGAATGACTCTGAACACATAAATTATTCCTTAATTTAGATTGAAAGTGGAAAGAATTCGCAAACTGATACAAAATGTGAATTATCTTCGGTTGTTACCAGTAAGTTGTGAGAGGATTCTTCATTGGTAAAGCAACCATTTAAATGAAAATGGAAAATTAGCGGATTTCTAATGATTGTGATTCAAATTCTTATTTTATCTTTGAAATGTTTTGGTCTCTAGACACATATCTTTAAAAAAAAAAAAAAAATTATGAAGTCACGAAAAATGGAGTGAAGGAATAAAATTTAAATGAAAAATGAATTTTCTAAAAAGATAAAGAATGAAAAAAATTTTCATTGGTTTTATCTGACTGTTTAAATGACTTTAAAAGGCCAGTAATTTCAGATTCAGCTTGTCAACTCGCTGAGGGAATGGAAGGTGATAATGGTGGGTGTCATTTATCTAATGTAAAATTAAAGTTCCTGGATGACTCTCAGGTTACTGCTTGTACAGCTCTGGAATCTACTGTGGGACAGTTTAAGAGGTCTTTGTTAATTTTTTGAATTGTGTCTCTTTGCAAATCTAATTTTTGGGATTACTCTTGATTTGCGGATTGTAATATTGGAATTCTCTGCATCTACGTTTGCATAATTAGATTGTTTTGTTGAAGAACTTGATTCAGTTGCAAAATGATATACTTCTGCGAATACAACGCGACCCAATTATAAACGGATCGAATTTTTCTTGTTGGGAGAAATGTCTTATATTTCAAAGAATAATGTAGTTAAGAGCATTTCAGGAGAAAGTTCAGATGTAGTAGAACACGGTAGCATTCGTCACATTATTGGGTAAAACAAGGTACTGAAATTACGGCGGATCGATATCTTTGATAGCTGGTGGTGAAGGCTTAAATTAGTTTATCCAGACTTTTAATATTCATCAATTGGGGAAGAACTTTCGAGACCTTGGTGATCTCTGACAACTTTTAGGCGTTACTTCTGGGAATCAATGCTTGAGGGAAAAATAGTACGATTGATTTATCGCGGGCAATTACTACGAGATGATACACGATCATTACTAAGTTACGGTTTACATGATCAGTGCGTTGTACATTGTCATGTTAGTTCTACACCTTACGCACAGCCTTCCTCGTCAATTTCGAACACATCGAATAATGCTGTTTTATCATTCGAATCTTCTGGTATGGAAATTCTTTCTGCTTTATCTCTCAAAGATTGAAAATGAGACATTTCTTTAATTTGTGAACGTGTCAGAATTGAGAGGTTGCTTTACGTTGAAGAATTTGAAAATTTTGATTTTTTTTTATTAAATTACATATCAGATTTAATAATATCCGAAAATGCAACATCGTAAAGGCAGTTGAAGTTTATACAGAACTCAGAGAATGAAGACATAAATCTAATGAAGACAAATGCTCCATTTCTGTATGATTTATCTCAAATATTCATTCATGAGTGCAAAGAATTTATTATCTTTATCTGTGCTAGATAATTTCACTAGCACATGTAGTGAGTAATTTATAACAAGGGAAAAGTCATCTATTCATTCATATTTCCCATATGAAGAAGATTTATCTTCACTTTTAATTATTCTTATATCCGTGCTGATTTGTTAACCATGCTAATCGCATAGTTACATTTAATACTGTTATACTCAGTTTAGATTAACTCATCAAAGACTAAGAAAGTATGACTGATTTTATAAATTAAAGATAGTACAGATTTTTTTAATAAATTAAATAACAGAAAATTTGGCGGTTATTGACTTTTATTTATTTATATGGTGATTTCAACACATTTGTTGATGGACTCAAATAATTCGTTTAGAGGAATAAAATTAGGAAAGATGCGGTAAGTTTTGGTAAAGGGAAACAGATCAGATTGGGAGTGGTAGATTTTGCTGATTCAGTAATTAATTTATCACGATGTTTTCAGGTCTAAGAAATGGAACAGCTGTAGCAGCTATCGCAGCCATTGCTGGTTCACAGTCGGTGTCAGCCCACACAGCAGAAGAATTAACTCATACAGTTATTCAGACATTTCGGGGTCATTCTATAGAAGACAATCAAAATGATCCTATGTATGTGTTGTCTTTTATTCCACCAACTTTTAGAAGAATAACCGAAGATATTTGAGCAGGGAGAGTGTTGAACTTCTCTAAATCAGAGTGATTCTAAAACTTAAATATGTAAATATTTGTAAACAGAAGCTCTTTGGAAAAGTAAGGTGAAATCATCATTCAGTTTAAATTCTTGATCTTTGGCAAATTAGTTTTGTAGATTAGTTTTATCTAACTTTCCAAAGCTTATTTGATGGTTTTTGTTCATTTATGTTATAAAGTAATTAATTTGACATTTTTAGATTAATACGAGTGCAAAACGCTTTCTCACGGGCTTTTCGATATGGATATAATGCAGTAATGGGCCCAGACCCAGGATTGATAGCAATAAGAGGTGTATCGTTGGATGCAGCAGCTGATATCGCAGCAAATAATGGATGGAATCAAAATGCGAATGTTTTAGGAGGACGCATTGGTCAGTATGTCCAAGTCATTTTCATTGGTAAGCTTAAAGATTTCGGTTAGTTGAAAGATTTGAGGAAAAATAATGTCTTTTTGAGGGAACAGTAATTTCGTAAGATATTGTAGATTTTGTACATTTTTCTTTCCCTGATGAAAAGAATCTGATCGAGATAATTCATAAAAACTAAAATGTATTTTCTATAATTTTGATTCGAAGACCATTTAGATGGTTTTTTTTTTTTTCCTTCAGGAAGTTTAATTCATTTGGTTGAGAACAGAGTGAAATTAGGTCTAAATATGCGTAACACTCGAGAATCGAGATTCATTCTTTTGTTTTTTGGCAAAATATCTCATAAACACATGTATTTCAGTGAAATTTCTGATACTATGGACATTTGTATTCCTGTATCCACAATATACAGACCGGTTTTCTTTACTATTACTCACTTTTCTAAGTATGTTTTTTGTATCCATTTTATTTTCTAATGGTCATCGTGCCAACAGTAATGGCATGCAGACATAAACCTAACATGCAAAAAATGAAAAAGAAGGGAGAAAAATGAATAATATAGTAGAGACGGAAAAGAATAAAGCTTTCTTGTAGCTTAGAGCGTCTTTAAATTACGATTCTATATTATATTTTTTCAAGATTTCAACTTTATGCCACTTCGAAAAATATCGCACTTGTTGTTTAATTCATAAATGTTTTCAGTTTCACGTTAACTACTTTTTTAATGGTTTCTTTTAGTTTGTCTGATTTGTTTTTTTTAAATGACTGCATTCGTCCTGGTGGTAATTTCTTGCAGTTATTTATGAGTTATGCTGCCATGGAGAAATTTAATATTTTCTGATGTTTTATGTTTTTTGTAAAATTTTTTTATTTTTGGAGTTTAAAATCTTTCATGAAATCACTTTCATCGTTTGCGATTTTCTATCTTATATTTATTGTAGAAACATTTTGCTAAATTCTTTTCTTCTTCAAATATATAATATATGACTCATTTTCGAGGTTTTGTCTTAATCTAGTTTTATTAGCAAACTTAAGTGTTGCAGAAGTTTTTACGATTTCTTCGAAGAAATGTTTTGGAAAAGGAAGGGATGAAGCCGGGAAAATTAAACGGTAAATCCTTCTGAGTCTGAGAACTTAGCACATTTCTGGACATTTTTTCAGTGTTCTTTTGTAGCTTAGAGCTTCTTTAAATTACGATTTTAGTTTCGATGTCATAAATGAAATTCTTTTAAAAATATATATTTGCATTGGTTTCATTTTTTCTATAAACTTAATCATGTGGTTGTTAGGTAATATTTCTAAAAAGTCTTGCTTCCGCTAAGCTGTTTGATTTCAAAATCTTGGTGATATTTAATTTTGCATATACGACGGAAAGTCGAAGATTAATCGGAAATTTTGGGAGTCCGGGGGATGATTGAAAAGTAACTCGAATGCAAATTTGCTTCACAATAAGCAATATATTGAAGCATTTGAAGTTCTCGTTAGACAGAAAGTAGCTATTAATGTATAAAGTCGATTTGACAGTCGCAAATGTCGTGACGCATGTTTATCTGTTATTTCAGAAGAGAAACTAAACAAAACGACAAATAAATAAGTTTAACAGTTTTTTCTTTCGCACATAGTAGTGAAGGATTTGGTAACTAACTGCTTACAATTGAGTTGATGAAAAAAATATGAGTCCTACACAAATAACAAGTCTCTTTTTTTTTTGTTTATTTTTGATATTCGCCCAGAAATGAAAGATTTTATTCAATTAGAATTTAGAATAATGTTGGGAAATTATGTACAGTTTTCATCCTAAAGTATCATTTGATTCAGAGCATTCACTTTGTCTTCAGCCACATCTTTTTCATTATTGTATATGTTCGAAAAAGATTTTGTTTCTCGGATTTGTTTAAATTTCCCATTCCACAGCAAGGATTTGGAACATCATTTGTCCATTTTCGATATGGGAAGCTGGGTTGATTTAGCAATTTAATCCATTAGAAATATGTCTTGTGCATTAAATTAAGAGAAAATAATTGAATTTCGGAAAGATCTGAAACTGGATTTTACGAAACAATTTTTTGGATACTTATAGCTCACGTTTACGGATATTCAATGAATTCTTCGAATCAACATTTCCAAGACCATCATGAAATTCTTGTCGAAGTTACTGCTGGAGAAATCATACATAAGTTTATTTAAAATATTAAAAAAATATACTTTTCTGATTTTTGATGGAAATGTAAGGACATGAAGATCGAGAACAGTTTTCTTGTTGGGGAAAACATTTATAGCATTCGAACACTATGTTTAACATTAGTACCCCGCTTCGTTTATTTCGTAAATGTGTGGAAGTGATGGTCGTTTGAATAGATTGGTTCATGATTTCCTCCTCATTCTCTGTTGTGTCGCATAGATCGTATTATGAATGACGTGCACGTTGATACTGAATTGATATTGAACAGATCTCGGTTAATTCAAAGGAAGCTAAAAAAAAAGGAAAGCGGCATCCGTCAAAGGAGTAAAAGTTAAAAATCCTAGCAGATGCTTCTGAATGAAGAATGACAAATAACTAAGATAAAGTGAGAACAGTTTACATAATAGTATCTTAAACACAAGAACCAAATGGGATGTATCACTCTAATTCATCATTAAACAGACGGGTTAGAATTGAATTAGCTATTGAAAATCTGCAACCAGATTAATGAAGAAAGTAGTGCATACCTCAGTGACCTATAACTGATGGTACAATCTGGGGAGGAATGGCAATTGCTGCGGAAGAGATTTAATAATTTCATTTGTTTTCCGTGATAAAAAGAGACCCAGAAAACTTGGGGAGTCATTCCGACTGGTTGGTAGATATTTGTAGTGTTTTCACTTATTTGTATTGGTTCATTTTACGTTTTGACCTGCATATGCATTACTTATTTTTCATGTAATGCATCCATCCCTGTTTCCAATGTAATGTAAACTTCCAAAATATAAGTACATTATTGGGTTTGTGGCACATTTCAGACATTATTTGGTTAAGAGTGTTAGTAGTAGCTATTTTAGAGAAAAGTAATTACAGTTGCGAAGTCAAAAAAAGTATGCCATGGTAATGATATTGTAGATAAAGTGCTTTTCAGCATCTTGAAAATTCCTGGATCTTCAAAATTTTAAAGAAATTATGTTTTCGAGTTTGAGTTTTACTTCTCATGTCTATGAGTGAAAATAATTTTAAAAGAATAAATTTCTGTTTTTGAGGGAATAAAATTCATATTGCTATTTGCTTGATGGGCAGATGTCTAAAGATTCGCCAAAAACAACGCGAAATGATAGAACACGTAAGGTTCGCCCTACTATGCAGCTTTACTGTCCTAGAATGTTAAGGACCGCTGCAGTTGACAGAAAGGTGGATTCCAGAGAGAAAAATGCGAATACCGAACATTTAGCGAAGTCAGTGAATACTGTAAAAGGTAAATTTTTGCAGTTTTGGGGTTTAGCATGAATTTCGGGAAGTTCTAGGAAGATCAGAGTCCATTCCGTCAGCTGGTAATAAGTGCCAGAAGAATTTTGCTAATGATTTTTTCATTTCTATTAAATGTGAAGCGATTTCAAAATAATATTTAGGAAAAGTCGTGAGAAGAAATAGTTTTAATGGGTGGGGTTAATTTGAGTATCTGTGCGCTATGTTTCTTGTATCTAGGATTGCTTAAATTTTCATAGTCTCGCTTAACAGTTTAAATTTCGTATTTTTTCAGATTATGTTAATTTGAATTCTCATGTTGATAGTCTTCTACGCAATAACAACTGTTCATTAAATGGTGGCACATACAAAGTGGGAGAAAATTCTAGTGAATCATTGCGAAAAAGCAGCAACAGCATCAACAAGTTTTACGATCATCTTGCAGACAATTTTGGTTCTCCAAAAAGACGACCTGGCAGACGAAAATATTCCAGTTCTAACAATTGTTACGTATGTTTTTTCCCTATTTTCACCTTTAGTGCTTAAATCGGCATTGGTATTTATTTACTTGAACTGTATCTAATTGTTCTGAATAGAACGTAAGCATAGCCTTTAATTTTCTTAATTCAATTAATTCAAAGACTAATTTAGGAAATTTTAGTTTTCTTGGTAATCTGTGCTATACTTCAGTTCTCTGTGTTCGACAACAGTCCAGATTCTTCTACGGCAAGACTCTGGACTGCTGCCACGCATATTTGCAGTCAGTTCTTTAGAAAAGACAATCTTAACCTATATTTGTTGTTATATGTGTGTTGATAGATATGTTGTAATATTGACGTGCGCTGTTTATCTTTAAAAAAAGAATGCAAAAGATTTATCCGTTCCTATCAAAACTAAGCAACGCTGTTTGTTAGATTTTCGAAAATTATTTGTTTCAGTGATCTCTAACAACAATTTGAAACATTTCGTATTATTTTGCTGTTTTAAGTTTGCTTACAGTCTATTGTGATATATTTTAGAGCTCTGAATCACTTTGTGAAGGCTGTTCTACAGATAATGAAATATATCATTGTAATGGCCCTGCAAGTTCACAAATTGGAAGCAAAGTATCTTCACGGAATCAAAAAGAAACATTCGATCAAAATTCAGCTCTTCCAGGTGTTAGTATTTTTGATTTCTGAATTGGTCTTAATCGTTTGGTTTTTGAATTCGAGATTAAATTTTTCATCTCAAAATCGTTTTTTTGTTCTGGACATAATTTTTTCAGCTGTTGGGAAACATCTTGGAATATCATACACTTCTTGATGAATATTATTTAATTTTTAATATCCGTTCACTTTTTTCAGTATTTTGACACTCTTTTTTTTAAATTTGTTTCCAGGAACATAGCTTATTCAATATTTTTTTAAAATTAGAAAAATTAGAGTAAATTGATATTTCATGTATCGCTAATAAGTTTATGTTCAATTCTCATGTATTTTCTTCTACATTTTTCCCACCACATTTGAAAAGTATCAAAAAATCTAAATGTCATTTCATCAGAAATTTTTCTTGAATCCATAGTAAGAAATTTGTTTCACTTTTTTAGAATAACAGTAACAGTTACCAGAAGAAACAGTACTCATTATTGACGATATGCTGTTATCACAATAAGACAGTTACTGCAGTATAAATGGAAGGTGTAACCCAAACAAATATTTCAGCTTATCATTGCTCTATGGTTTTGGTGATGTGTAGAACAGTTTAGAAAATTTTAGAACTAATTCTTTTCTAATAATGCTATAAGAAGAAATGCTTTTGGACTATGTAAGGGAGTTTTTTGTTTGATTGTGTATAGTGACAGATGGTAGGTCGTGATTCAAATTTAACCAGTAAAAATAAATGTACCGACAAAGCAGGTGATTTGTAACACTAAAAGTCACAATTTGATGAGGGATGTTATTTAATCGAATCCATAAGTATTTTCCGATCTATCAGATCCGTGTTAGCTCACATAATTTATCACCTAATGATAGATAAAAGGGAACTGTAGAAAAGTGTAGGGGGTTTCGTCATTTAAAAATATATGTGGAGAAGGTTCATTTAAATGAGCAAAACAATGATCCTTTTGGTTTCGTCGTAATGATCACTGATGATTTTTTGATCAGTACACGGTAATAAAATATGGAAAGATAGGGCTTGCCAGCAAACATTTTTTTTTTGTTAGTTGTCTGTTTGAACCAGTAGAATCTGTAAAGTATTTCAAAAAACTGTCATTGTGCGCTATTGTTGTTCTATTTATATTTTTCTTAAATTTCATTCAGGGACCGCTATACGCTGATGGAACTGGTCTAAGCCGAACAAGCTTTGACCGTCGTAGTCCACTAAATCGTCAGCGAGACTGGTCTTTCAGAAGCAATCAGTCGGAAGATTTCAAGCATTGTCGCCATCGAAACAACAAAAATAGTTGTATCGACCGAACT
Source organism: Brugia malayi (assembly GCF_000002995.4). Classification (NCBI taxonomy): domain Eukaryota; kingdom Metazoa; phylum Nematoda; class Chromadorea; order Rhabditida; family Onchocercidae; genus Brugia; species Brugia malayi. The sequence continues at coordinate 8,318,089 of NW_025062475.1, forward strand.
AGTAATATACCACAAGATAATCAGGTCTTTCGATGTAATGTTAACTAAAAATCAGTTAGATGAATTTTATGCAAAATACATATTACGCGTTTCGAAAATGCGAGTTTCTTTTTTAGTCTGCTTAGCATGTGTAACTCTATACAAAAATCAAAAAAAAAAAAAAACAGACAAACAAACAAAAAATAAAAATATCTATTAAAGCTTATTTCCATGTAATCCTTTAAATCAGTAGAACTTGGGAGAACTCGAGATTATTAGTTCCTTGCACGATCTTTTTGATTAAGTTAAGCATAATCTAGAGGCCTGAATTTTTTGATATATATATGTATAGAGGGGAGAGACAGAGATTTCTATTATTTTTTTACTTTTCACTCGTGCAATGGAAATGAATAAAAATCAAATTAAATGAGCTACTAGATATTTTAGGTCATTTGAACACGAGCATGGTATTTGTTTGATTAAATTCTTGATTTCTTTAGGTTGCTGAAAGGAACGAAATTTTGACGAACAAATCTAAAGCAGTATCAAAGCATATATCCTTTCAGGTTTTTTGGCCGTTTTCTTAATTTAGAATATAATGTTTATAAGATATGAAATATAAGTAAAAATAGCCCCTAACTTCCTATGTGGAAGTTTTTAATACAAGAAAACATGAATAATCTACATTGTCGAGGTCACCTTTGTTCTTCTTTTCTATTAAAGTCATCCCCAAAGTCTATTTAAAAGATGTTCTATTTTTTTAAAGTTAGGGTTCATTGTCGGGGAACATCATAGTTCGTTTATCGTTATAGTGGGAATATGAATTATCTAGAAGTAGTCTTTTGCTGCTAAGATTTGGCTTCTTTCCAAACATTCACACTCTTGGAGTTCTGTTTATTTGACATCTCTCTATTTATGTTTTTCTTTTACAGATGGTTTCTTCGAATATTTATTGTTGCTTTCTTATTTTCGAACTTCTTGGAGATACGATGAAGCAAATTACTTATATTTTTTTTTTCCTTTAGAAAGATTGTGCTTACTCTTAAGATCAATTTATAAAAGCAAAATTATATAATTCAGTTGGTTTTCATTTAGGACTTATATGCTAGTCTTGATTCGATCGATTTGGCTTCATTTGACTGGAGTTCAGAAGTGGAAGCTGAGGAACGACGTAAGGTAGCTTTTTTTTTAAAAAAAAATAATTCCTTTAGTATTAATATTCATTAAAATTCATTATTCATTAAATTCATTAAAATAGCTTTTCTGAATACTTGAAAAATTTTGTTGATGCGACATTCATGTATAGTCACGTAATTCGATGAGAAGAAAATTAGACAAAGTAAAATTTTTCAGAAAGAACGAGAGGAAGAGGGACGTACAGCTGAGAAACACCCATCACAAACAAACCCCTCAGGTTCTCAGAATAAAAGATCTCGACGTGCTCTCGAATCTCTTTCTAAATTTCAAAATCGTTCAGGAGCTAGCAATGGTAGTAATGGTTTTAGTCGCTTATACTCTAGAAACGTTAAGCTTCCATCGGTTGGGCGTGGACGTCGTTTTACTGATCTATCAAGACAGCGAAATGGTGATTTTACTTTCTCCTAAAAATTTTTGAATTTAATAGTTGATTCAAAGCGTATTTGCATTTGCAAAGGTCCATCATGACTCCTTTTTTTTTTTTTTTTTGCTTTTTACAAAGCGGTTTTTTTGAACCTGGTTTTTAACAGATAGCTTCACAAGTCAAGCATCAAGTATTGCCGAAAGTATCGAAGAACAGAGTGACGTGGAAAGTGGCAGTGGTGAAAGAACACCAACTAACAATGATAGAAAGACGACATTAAATTTTTCTACGCAAGACAATGAAAACAAAGTAGAAAGCTCTAATCTGAATGTTAACCAAGGTTTTTTTTTTTCAATCCGTGGAAAATGCATCTCTATTTGTGTTTACAAGGAAGTATGAAATTTTTTCATTTTATATTTCATTTTATTTCAATTTTTTCATTTTTTCAGTATGACATTTTATAATCTTTTTTATTCAAAAGACTCTTTTTTTTCAGAACATGCTGAAAAAATTTCAGTTAGACTATTGGGATAGTAAGGAAATTTGTCCTTTTTGTTTTTTAGTTCCCAGATCAGATGATTCAACTATCAATAATACACACCGGGACGGACATGGAAATAGAGGACGAAGTAAACGCGAAAATCGGTGGAAAATGAGGTTAGTTTTCAAGAGATTGGTGAAATGAAAAGGATGAATTAAAGTATTTTTGTTCCAGTTTTACTTATTTTATTCGTTTATTTTCTAGCCTTTAGCTTCTTTAACTTTTCAATTGTGAAGTCTTCTGCTTCTGTAAAAATTGATAACTTCATAATAAAATATCTAATACAGAATTTTCATATTGCATTATTCAGGAAGCAGCACAATCTAGGAGAAATAGAAGTAGTTGTGGAGCGTAGATCTACCACCTCACAGTATACTCGGAATAATACGCGCACTAGTAACAGAGATAGCGACTTGAGGTATTACAATAAAAATTTTATGTGAGGATTCCGCTGTGGATAATTTTAACTGATATTTTAATATTGTTAATTCTTATAGCTTCAATGTGTAGCTCTTAGTGATTTTACTTTAGTGCCCCATCATCTAATATCCTGAAAGCGACATCGTCTGCACCCATCAAGGGTATTAGCGGACTGAAGAATGTTGCGTCGAGAAACTTTCGAGAGGAAGAGAAATATTGTGATGTACCATCCTTATCCATTGGATCAGCAACTCTTCTGGCGGAACTTTCAAATGGTGGGTTTTTTATATTTTAAAACTTATATGTTCCCTTATAAAAACTTATATGTTCTCAAAAAAAAAAAAAAACTAGATATTTCATTTTTTTTTTCCAACTAGGGCATCTCAATTGCATAGATTTCCAAATTTTAGTTGGTTTTTGAAATTTAAATGCATAATGCTTCAGAACCACTGAAAGCTTCAGAATCATCATTGGGAAGGACGAAAAGTAATAGATTTCGAAGGGAATTACCACCTACTGAATGGCCAATACATTTAGAAATTTCATGCAAAGAGGGTCCACAAATTCAGATACTGAATGACACAATTAATCAGTTGATCGAGCGAATAACAGAGTTTGCGGATCTAAGTGCTGGTGAAGAAATCCTAGTGGCCAGGTTCATTAGATTTTTCGTGATTTTCTGCAATGATGTCGTTATAATATAAAAACATAATATAGAGTGGTAGTAGTGCTGTCTAATGAGAAATGTTAGAAAGATCGTTTTTTTTTTTTTTGAGTTCCACGGCTGTACCTGGTTGGTATTAATGAACTGGACTATATATGAAGTGAAAAGACAATGAGATTTCATTTTAATAGAATCACACAAATGATCAAATGTGCCAGAATCTAAGTCCTCTGGAACTCCCGTCTTCACGAAGATTTAGGTGTTAATAATAATAATTATTCCAGTGAATCATTATCGGAACTTTATCTATCAATTGTGACAAGAAATATCAGTTATACTTATACAATGAATCTGGAGCAACATTTATGGAAACAGTGCTTTTATACGTCCATAGAAGCTTTGCGCGCTGCAAGCAATTCAACGGGGAATTCCTCTCGCATTTTTCGCACTAATTTGTCGAAACTTATCCAGCAGGTTTTACATTTCTTAACTTGTTTTTGAAAAATAAGATGTTTTCTACAGAGAAATATATAAAATATTTGTCTACCAATCGTATATTAGCAAATATAGCAATGCTTGATTTACAGTTGTCTTGGTTACCACCTGAAGCTATCATGTAATCCGGAATTAAAGTTGCAATTAAGACCTGGGAGCTACTCAAGCATTCCTTAGTGATGATAGCGAGCACGGCGACATTTTTAAAAGAATTAGAGACTAATAATCATATTTTTTGGTCTAAGCACAAAATTTTCGCCCCGGAAGTTTGATAATTTTTAGTCTTCCAAAATTATTAAGTAGATAAAATAGCATTGCTGAAACATGACGGTAGAATAGAATATAGTCCAAATATGAGAAAAGTTGATATTAGTTTACAAAAATTACTTTATTAATTTCAGTGTTCAATTTAAACCTGAAACTGCTTTTTTTGTAATTTTCTGATTTATTTTTTACAGGGTCTAGCTTTTTATGCACTGCTGTTGAACAAATATGAAGTAGCATTTGGTTTTATTATCGATGACTATCTGTACTGGCCTTCAAATCTACCATCAGATGATTTCGCTGGATGTGTACTGACTGATTCTGCGATTCATGAAGCAACGGACCACATCATTAAGGTTGGCGTGATTTTCAATTTGGCCTAATGCTTCTGTTTTGATGTTTTCGTCTTTATCGCTAATTCCCAAAGCAAAATGTTTGACATTAATTTTAGAATAACGGACAAAAACTTGTAGTTGGTATCATATTTTCCAAATACTAATTTTATTAAATCAATAATACTTAATAGCTACTAAGACGGAATAGCCGACTATCAAGAACAATCAAGAAAACAAAGATAAATTATGAATAATGTTCGTTATAATTGATCTTTTTCATTAGTTTCAAAGGAAATGTCATTCTATCACATCTGTAGTGAGGTGTATCAGACATTTGCTACCTTTTTTCGCCTTCAAAAATTCTGTGCAATTAGAGTACTTTGCATTTTCAGGTAGCTCTGTTATCTGCTCAAAGACTAGCAGTTTCAGTTGGTGATTTGCATCGTTACAGTAGCATGGTTTCAGGTATTAAAGATTATTCACATGCAAGAGTGTAAGTTTATGCTTTTCATTTTCTAATTTGAGATCCATATTATAAGAAGTAATCAAAATGTATATTGCAATTCTCTATGTTCATTCTCTCCACAAAAATAATTATGATTTGATTCATTTAAATTTCTTCAATAAATTTTTGATTGATTTCTTCTCGAAAAATAATCTTCTTTAAATTTTTAGGTGGTATCAAAAAGCAGCACAGTTGGCTGCAGGGAACGGACGTTCTTACAATCAGTTGGCTCTCCTCGCTGTTTATGAGGTCTATTAATTTACACTCAAATCTAATAACTATTTGGTGTTTTTTAATTTTAAAATAGCACTCAGGAATCCATATTTTATAGTGGACTCCTCGACTGATTGACTCATTTGCTTAACTTCTCATTTAACTGAATTCTGGGCGAGAGTTTTACTCCTATCTCTAAGGAGATTTTTCTTATCTTACCTAAGTAATACAGATAAATTTATGTAGGCTGGATCTTCAAGTTACAGAGTTTCTCATTTTTAGGCAAATTACAGCATTAGGGAGAAGTATTTTTATAAAAGTTGTAACGAACTTGCAGTTTATTGTTCTTTCTCCTCAATATCATTTGGAGTTAGTGGGCAAGAGATCTGATTCAATTTTATAATAATAAACACAACGCAGAATAAAATACTGATTATTTATTTAAAGCACACGCAGTATCGTTGATTAAAATGCATTCTTGAGTTTTTAGTGGATCCTTCATGCAAATGATATTTTTGTTTAAACCTTAACAAAAATAAAGGATTTTTAAAAAACGGACAAAGGATGCTAATTCGAGATCATTTTGGCTGGAACACGATGATGTTTTTAGCATTAAACGATGTATTTTAGTAAAAAGTTTTAATTATTGTATGAGTTATTATTGTATAATATGGATTGTTCAACAAGCGTGGCTTTTTTTTTTTTTTTTTAATTTAAGAATATTCTATACATAAGGGTAGTAATCGTATTGCAAAAAAAAAAATATTGCTCCTATTGAAAAAAAAAATATTGCTAAAAAGTATTATCTTTAATTTTCACTGCTTATTCTATTATCGTCGTTAGTTGTGATATTTATTTTGTTAGTATCTGCTCTTCTGAGAAGTGTTCCCGTGACATTACTATTTTTTAACAATTTATGGTCATTGTCGGAAACTTGTAAATTGTGCAGGTTTGCTTAAGTTGCTGTTATGTAATTTGTCTATATTTTTCTAGCATTTTCCACAAGTACAAGTAACGTTTTGTCATATTAAAAAAAAATTACTTAAAATTATGAATAAATTTTTCTTTTACAGTCAAAATGGATTGATGTAATATTCTACTACGTTCGGGCATTGGCAGCACGCTATCCTTTTGAAACCGCGCGACAACCACTTTTCACCGCTTTCAGTCATGTTCAAAAAAAGGTCTATTGAATTAGTTGAATTATATCACATACTAAGCTCTGTAATACAGCGTTGGTGATATAAACACTGCTTTGTTTCGATTAATCAGGGGAGAAACTGAGATTTTTTAAAGAAATAGTTTGCTGAAGTGATAATGATTATAATGTGAAACATTTACTAGCATTTTGTAGAGAATGTTTGACTGATTTTTTCTTACATGAAATTGAATGTTCGTATGAATTTTGAAAGCACTGTAGTTTGACTCTATTTTATAATATTGTGATGGATATAATCAAGACTGTTAGATTAAGGAGGACTAAAGTTCGACTTCTCTTTGTTGGGCAAAATTAATTTAGTCTCGTTGGAACAAAGGTTTGTTCTAATCTTGTCCCAACGTGGCTAATTTACTTCTTTGTTCAGCAAAAGGATCAGTGCTTTCAGGATCCTAAGAAAGTTAGAGTTTAATCTATAACTTCTATTTGTATAGTTTCTCGGATATCTTTTTTAGGTAAGCGAATTTGAAATAGAATTCAGTGCACGTGTTGGTGATACTGCAATACGTGAAGCGGAAGCAGCTGCGGCTCGGACTGATAGGCCACAAGAAATCTGGATTGCACAAGATGGAAAACTTTCCTCTCGGAATTATGCTGATATTACGGACCATCGAGCTATCCACGCATTGCGATCAGTTTCCACTGTTGAAGTTTGAATTTAACCATTTTCAATTTATAATCTTGTTTTTTTTTTTTTTGCCGATGACTTAGATCTCACTGGATTTATTAGTTTTCCATAAATGAGTAAGCGGTCTGCAAAAACATGTAAAGAGAAACATTTTTCATATTTAAATTTCTAGTTGTTCCGCCAGGCAGTTCCATATTTGCTTCATACAGCCGGACTTCTTATTACTAAAATTGGGATGGAGGAGTATGACAGTATTAGTGAACGAGCATTATTCCAACTATCACAGTTAATATCACGTGATGAGTGTCCACTTTCGTCTTTACACCTCATACAACTGTGCACTCTTTTTCTTTACGCTGTTCATAGCTTAACTCTTAAAAGTAAGTTTTTTTTTTTTTTGCAAAATCATAAAATTTTTATAGCGCTTTTAAAATATGAGTAAGTTTCCTTTCCAACTGATTGCGGCTCCTCTGTTTAACATAGTGATTGTAAGAGTTGGTGAGTGTTTTAGTAGTGTTTTTGTTATGAAGAATTTTTCCCACATTTCTACATACGAAGTGTGAGAAGTTGTGAGAAACGAAGTTGAGTTTTGTAAAATCTTGGGAACAGTAACAGGAAAATAGAAGTCATTGATTGTTGTAGGATAAGTATTTTGAACATAATGAAATGAACCAAATTCAGTTTATGGCGTTTTATTGTTCACTTCAGATAGTGAGCCAGGAACTTGTTCTTTACAACAGCAGCAAGCAGTACAAATGGTTTTAAGTTTATTCGGAGTAATTTTAAAACCAGTGTACGATGTGTTGTCAGATTTGTCGAAAATTCTGAACGGTTCTGTTCGCTTGCCATCAAAGGTTTTTTATCGAAATGATTTTAATAACAGCAATTCCCTTTTAAATGCATGCACTACATATGCTAAGGTTACAATATTCCAGACCCGTCGAGTATTGCCAGCTGTTTTTGTTATTTCTGAGTGGTTGTCGATGCCGTCCGTAAATCGTTTATACAGAAGTATGCCATCGTTGGAATCCATCCAAACTTCACTTATACAAGTTGATACTTGGAAATTATTTGCCGATGTTGCGAATACTTTAGTAAACGCTGAATCTAGAGGAATTTTATCAAGGACTGTTACACAATCTGATGGTAAGTTGTTTTTACTTTATTGGATGAAACAGCGTGGAATAAAATTTGGTGTTTCATTGTTGCATATTTTTGATCCTTATATGGAAGAAAATCTAAATGTAACATCCCATTATACCATTTGAAGTCTTTTAGGAAAATCGGAAGAATCTGTAGAAATTATACTTCCGGAAGCAGTTTTTTTGGCATCCTTTATTGATGTGTTTACTGTATTGCCAAAATCGTTACAGATGCTGTCCTTAGAAAACATCGATCTTCGCAATAATGTAAGAAACTTGTAAAAAATAGCTTAAATTTATCTCATTAGTATTTTTCGTTCGAATCAGTATGAATCAAAGGTAAAGACCTTGAAAGGGTTCACGATTATCTCTTCGTCTACCTTTAAGATTGGAATTTTTTTCGGCTTCTTGTTCCCAACTAGAAATTATTCTGACTAAATGAATCATGCCAACCTAAACCACGTGTCAGAAGTTTTCTTATCCAGCAAAAATTTGTAATTCTAGCTATCTCTTCTGGCTCTTCATGCTCGTTTATCGTCCCTTTTATCAACAGCAGAATATTTGGATGGCTCAGAACTACCGTGCTTTGGATTTGATGAGTATTTGCGTTGTTTTGCTGCAACCCGTTGTACTTCACCAGTTACCGTTCAAAGTACAGAAACAAGAAAATCTATTGCTAACTTTGATCGGCAGTTTGATAACTTAGAATTTTCACATGAGGCAATGGAGCAAGATTTAGTAAGTTTGCAAATTCGATATACATTTTTTGTGTTCATAGTATGAAAATTCCTTTCTTAACATCTGTATCTTCTTAATTCACATGTAATATGTGCAACAATGAATTTTTTTTCTTATTATGTTGATCATTACGCATTATTTTTCAGAGTCATTTTTCCGACGAGTACAAACATTATAGACAAACGGTTCGCGAAAATCAAGTAAAACAGGTATGTTTCCAAAATTAGAAAGTTTTCAACCTTTCAATTTTTTTGAATCCTTGATTTATTTGAAAAGAAATGGATATATCTAATATAAAGAGCGGACTAATATTGAAATGGGAAGAAATGCAGTTATAAATTTTTTCGAACTTAAAATCGAATTACTAATTTCAAGAAGCTTCTGGAACGTGAAACGATGGGAAATCGAGTGATTATTGAAGTGCGTCCGAAGTATTTGGTGCCAGATACGAATACGTTTATTGACCACTTGGCGTCTATTAGAAAAATTGTTGAAAGTCACCGATTCACTGTACTTGTACCAACAACTGGTATTATTTAAAAATATATCTGTCGATTTCAACATTCAATTTTCGCCTTTCTTTGCGAGTAAAAGTGAAAGTTCAAAAATTTCAGTTTTCTCAGAATTAGAGAATCTTTCGCGCCTTTCTCCTTCGCCAAAACCCGCTGTTGGAGTGTTAGGTGATTTTCAAGATTACTGGGTTGGTGAACGAGCGAAAGAGGCAGTCGCTTATCTGAAAGATTTGGTTGGCAAACAAGTACCTCAGGTCTACACAATAACCAGTAAAGGAAATTTGCTAACTTCGCTCATGTTTGCTACGGAGGAAACTTGCGCTTCAGGAGAATTGAAAGTTCGTTTTCTTGCTTTCTATTTTAAGAATACGTAGAAGCAGAAATATGAGATGTTTCTTGGGGAAAAAATTGCAATAGAGAAAAATAAAATAACAAAGATTACAAAAGTTAGTCTATCTCTTCTACGTTCTGTATCACTTTTATACGTAAATATTCAAATGTTATTGTTATTCTTCCAGTTTTAAAATCTACATAATTTATCAAGGTTATCAAGATGGAAGCAGAATAAAATTTCAGGCAGTGAATGACGATTTTATTCTGTCAAGCTGTGTGAATTTTGCGAAAACTCGAGCTAAACCTCCAAATGCCATAGCAACAGCACAATCATCATCGATATCTATGATGGATACAGAACAGCTAACAAAACTTTATCGAAATGTTGTTTTATTAACTGAAGATCGTGCACTGAATATCAAAGCTATATGCGAAAATATACCCTGCAGGACAGTTCCAAGTTTCATGAAATGGGCATCTCTTAGATAGAATTTATTTGTATCATTCATTTTTTAATTGTCCAAAAATGGTGATTTTTGATGTTCTTCAATTGTTTAGGATGTGAAGTCACTTGATAAATATATTTATTCAGAGAATTAATGAAGACGAGATTTTTAAAACCATTTTTTTTTTTTTTAAGATTTACTAAATCTATCCGAAAGTTCTAATTAAGTTATTTAATTCCGGGAATTGCTGTTAGTTATTATGATTGATGAGTGCTGTGGGAATATACTGAATCACTATGAATTGTTTTTTCTCGAATTCCTTTATTTTTCACTTGGAAGAAAGATGTTCCATGGCACACTTCATTTTTTTTTTTTTTTGTGTGTGTGTTATTATGGTTTATCATAAATGGCCGTTCTATATTAATTTCGACGCACTGATTTCATAGTTTCGTTTTGTTATAACAGAGATTATGGCTATTATCTTGAGATATGTTTCTTTTCTCGTTTTAATTGGAAGATTTATAAAGAAATGTCATGGAATCCATTTATGTATTTTTGACGAAAAATGTTTTCCTTATTATTTTATGCTCATTTCAAAGAACGAATGCATTTTTGGATCGCCACATCTTTTTCTTTGATTCTCTGCAACTACTGGTTTCATGCAGAAACGGATTTTCTTTGAATGCATTATTATCTGTTCTTTTTTAAATCTTTAAGCTGAATTTTTATGCGACATCTTTCAGTATCAGTGAATGGCATATAACTGGTTTTTACTAATCTGAGTTCGTGGATTTGGAAAGGATGAAGCGAAGTATGCGCATCTATTTTTCATAGAAGAAAAAAATGCATTTCTACCTGTTGAAATGTTGAATCTTTTCTATAATGCTAGGAATGTCCGACTTTTTCAGTAATATAGTAGTTTTTTCTTCATAGTATTTTTATTACGGTTGTGTGGGTGAAGGAGAATACTGATTTAAATTCAAAGTTTATCATGAGCAGTATTAAATTAATGAAAGTTTTACGTTCATTCTATTCGGCATATGTGTCACAAAATTCCAAAGTTTGTAGTGTCTTATAAATACGATGATATTGAAAAAATCTAACATGATTGGCGTTGCCTCGATGCACTCCGTTTGTGTGTTTCACCGCGCTTTATCCCAAACTGTTTAGCAAATTAAGTGCAAAATTTAGCTTCTAATCTCTTGGTTTTAGAAACATTTTACTGCTCCTTTAATTTGTATTATGAGGTAAGCCTACACTATAGTTATATTTATTTCTACTTTGATGTACTTTGTGTTTTCTAGTCATTGTACATAATGTGTGTGTGTGTGTGTATGTGTGTATGTATGTATGTATATGTGTGTGTATATATTCATTCGCTGGTGACTACATATGGCTTTGAAAAGAACCTCGAACCGTTAAAGCTTCAAAATTACATTAATAAAACAGTTTTTTTTTTTTTTGGATACAGTGAGGTGAATGCTTTGCATGGAGGATCACATTTGAGATAGTTTAGTGAGTTCCTTGTTGCGTAATATCTTTTCTGCAAGCGAACAAGTGATTTCTCTTTAATTGCATACGCAGTGCTCCTGTTGATTTCTTCTGAAAGGAAATTTGAATGAATGAAAAGTTCCCCTCATCCTGTTTTGAGACATTTCACATGAGTTGTCCCCTAATTTCTTCGGATCCAATTTTTTGATTGGTATTGGACTTAGAAGTCTAGTCTTGCAAACCAAAAACATGCTATAGTCTTCTGGACTGGTTTATTTTCACCCACTTCAATTGTCGTTCACATAGAGGAAGTACACCTGCACAAACTCTTTAAATTTATTGTTAAAGAGTGAAAGGACCATTTCATTTGTCGGGATGATCTTCAGAATGAACACTATGAGAGTAAACAACAAGTGTGTGAGTGGAGGTCGGAGGTTCTACACGTTGGAACATTTCATCTGTGGAGTTTTCCTATTGCATGAATTTCTCTGGTTGTCTGAATTTCCATTGGAAAGTGAAATATTAGTGAACCACTCACTTTAATCAACTAGATCATCTATTGATACTTTCTGTGGGCATATTTGCACTCCGCATGATGACAAGAGATCCAACGCATACCCTACGCATGTGGTGATAGATTCCCCGTCTGAGGAGTGGTGTTGGTAACTACCAACAAATAAGGCGAGAAAGACCGTAGTGGTTGTGTTGTCATGCCTACTTCATTAACCGGTGGTATTGCATTAGTTTGAGGTGTGATTAAGAACTCCGGATTCGATCATGTGGTCTTTGGTTGCCTTAAGACTAAAGTTTGTTCATTATCATTAGTAAACACGTGTACGGCTTGTTTATGTGCTTTTTTTGTCAGTAATTATGTTCACGATATACTATCAGAGGTATATTTTTGCCCGTCATTTCTGCACTAAATAATAATTGCGATTGTTGGGTTAATTTTTGATGGATTTAATGTCCTTTAGTTGGTAAGGAAAGTTGTTCATGCGTTTTTAGATTCAAGTAAATTCTTCATAGTAATTTTAATAGGATATCCTTACTTTTATTTCTTCTGGAAATTCAGTTGCAAACATCGTATGTTTATTTCACGAGAACTATCTGAATACAACTATGTATGTTAAAAGAACCGGAGAGTCCTGAGGAGTCTTCAACTGCCGTATCAGAGATTGAACGGAGATATATGCATCATTCAGCTAGTTACGAATGCAGTCCATTTCTGTTACTACTTTATCGTTTATCTCGACGGGAGAAAAAATGTGAAATGAGGATTGGTATGCCCCCAAGTAATATTACTAACAGTTATAATTCAGGTAGAGTCTGTTGTATTTTTTATAGAAGCGTTCTAGTATGCGGTGTTCACCTTCCTCTATGAAATTTTTTAATGTTTCTTGATTACAACAATATAACAATAATAGTCTCAATTCCTGTAAATCTTGGTAGTTTTTTTCATCTTTGTATCTTATGATATCTCATAAAAAAGGTCTTTGTATCTCATAAAATTTTTATAGTTCATTGTTTTGGTTCATTTAATTCCCTGTTAACCTCATTCAAGTCAATACTTATCATCTTTCCCACAAAGACTTCATTAATGTTGAGATGTGAACAAAACTGAATTTAGTTTCTGTTTACATTAATGTAAGCCAGCCATAGATGGACAAAAGACTTCAAATCAAACATTCAGAGTAGTAGAATTTTTCGTAAACACAACGATGTTATTGAAAAGTGGTTTACCAGTTTATATGTTCCTTATCCTAGTATTTATTCTTGTGTGCCTAAATATTTGCAGTAAAAGAGCATTTTTAATTTACTTATTTTAGTTCTAATTATGTATCGTTCCATGCGACCCGCAATAGAAGTAGTGGTAAGATTGAACAGGTTTTACAAATTGACCTTTTTTACAACCACAGCTTTGATGTTTGCTTCTTTTGATATTTGATTTTTTGCATTCATAGTTATACTGTTCGGAAGAGTGTTTTCATACAGTTTGTGCTGAGCGAAAATAACTACAAAGGACAATTTGAAAGCCGTTTTAATCTTCCAGGCGCAGCTGGCTGAAGACAAGCATATAACAAAATATTTTAATTGGTGGGTATCAAAAACGGGCATTCTTTTTTGTTTTTTTAGGAGGCAAAACAGATAAACTTCAGTTGAATTAATTCTGTTGTCTTTCGCACAGTTCTCTGAAGACAATTCTTACCACTGATCAGAGAGGAAATACTTGTTTTTTTGTTCGTAGATCTATATATTTATTACTCGTATGCTGATATATTTCTCTAAGCCTCGTAGTAAACATTTTTGGAGATTTTCCTGTCACATCAAGATGAGTATTAAGCAGTGTTTTCTATAAATGCTCCGTGATGATCACAGTAAAATAGTAAGACAGTAGCGTCTGGCTTGTTTATCATACTTCAGACACGAAATATATTATTTGGAGCTTTTAGACGATGTAAGTGATATATATTTTTGGAAAACCTTTGCAAAAAGGAAATATATTAGCCTTTGCTTGGCTTAAATAGTAAGGTGAAATATTGTTGCTTATTGATCACGCATTAATTAAGACTGGGAATATTTTTGAAAAGATGTTTGATATAAAGTTAGAAGGAAGGCAGGTTGACAGTTTAGTCCACTTTTTTGGAAATTATTTTCCAACTCGCTTCTTCAGAATTTGCTATTGATTTTTATAGTTGTCTGCTAGACATAAACTCATCAGTTACTCACAGTTTTTTAACTGCTTCAAAAATTGAAAAATTCTTAAAATTTAATCTACTGATATAAAACATTAGGCATTACGGCAATGTTTTTAGCATTTGGTGGTGTTGCAATAGTTTTATTGTTTTCAAATGAATGTATTGCATGTATTGCGAAGATTTGTATATTATCGTTTGTAAATTTTGGATACGGTTTATTCCAAAAAAGCAGTGAAATGTTTAAAGATGTGGAATTTAGTTTCCTGCATTCTACATTTTTATAAAGGCATAACACTTTAATGCATGTCATTACGCAAATGCCTGCTTGACTGTATGTTTTTTTAAATACCAAAATTAATTACATAGGTATCGGTCTCCATTACTGCATAGACATTAAAATGATACGAAACTAGAACGTTTTCAAAATATTATGCATTATGTATAACATATAAGATTTACTTGACATCGAAGTCACCATTGTCGCTCGTGTTTTTCGAGAGTTTCTCTTTCGTAATATTTAATACTTTTAAATATATTATGTTGTGCTATACCAACTCTAAATATCATTGTACTATACCAGCAGTCTAGAGAACACATTTTTTTCCTCCCATTCTTTAGTCCAAATTCTACAATTCTTAACAGAATCGTCTTGCTGTGACTCTTCTGTACTTCAGGTGGCATCGAGTTGTAGGATTGAATTCAATTGGTATGGATAAACAGTGTGCAGTGTATACGTTAGCAAAGTATCACCGAATGTAAATGAATTGCAATTTTTAAATAAAATATAAAATTTATAGTATTGATTTTAGTGAGCAAGTATCGCAATAAACTGGAAGTAGATGAAGAGAAGTGACCATTAGACAAGATTAAGAAATTGTCATCAAGTTAGTTTAATGCGTTGCTAAGCCGTACTGGTTGGTATAATGGGAATGACGGATGAAGGAAGCGTTTGAGTGAGTGGATGAAATCGATGATGGATGGTCTGTAAAAAAGACGAATATCAGTTAAAGGCAAGTATCAATAATTATCAGTTAATGTATCCATGAATTAACTGATAAGTCAGCTTCTGCATTATTTTTAATGCTATATGTGATTAATTAATATTTAAAGTATTGAAGAGACTGGATAGCAAAAGAGAGAAAGGAAAAGAACTGCTTTTTTTCGTTGATACTGCGGGGAAGAGATCAACTTTTCTGTTGACCAGCTGTTCAAAAAGACTGTCCACTGTCCACATCATCCGGCTGACTTGATATATACAGCGGTCATAGTTTGTCTTACAGTTTACAGCAAAAGCAGTCAACTGCCTTGGCACTATCTTGACTAGTGAAGGAAAGCTATATACATCATTTATATATACATACGTGGAAGAGAGGAAGAGAGAGCCTATGGCACTGATGTATTTATTATTTCATATCAAAAGCGTCGCGTCATCGCTTTATTCTTGCTATGCTTTAATGAGCATACATTTTGGTATCACTACCTTTGTTGTCATCTGGTGAGTGTCCTTGTTTTAGTGGAAGATTTAAGAGAAGGAAGATTTCCATTTTATATGAGCTCTTTGTTAAACTATAGTTTTATATTTTGCATCCTTTGCATCAATCCTGCTTTTGTTTAGAGTTATTATTACCAATTCATTTCAGCTTTTAATTTGTCCCATGAAACTCAATAGCAGTAGCATACCTTTCACGTGCAAGCAATGAAATATACATAACGCGGCAGCTGTGTCTTCCCTTCAGGGTACACTCCAATCTTTTTAATGAATTGCTGTTCTGCTATTAATGTTTTGTGTGAGAGAATGAGGGGAAGTCTCATCCGTATTTTCACAAGCAGATCATGTCGGGAATGTTTCCTATCGCCGCTAATTTTTAGTCCAGATTTTCTCATTTCCCGTCATCGATTGTCTGTAGGGATATTCTGATTCCATCAGAGAGACTCGTACATTGCTAAGTATCTTGAAAGGTCCTCACTTTATGTCAAGTCAAAAAAGTCATTCTTAATACTTATTTGAACTCAGTAATGATGTCCCTGGTATTTTATTTTGTGTCTTTTTTCTTGGAAGTGTCATATTCCTTCATTTCAGTTTATCTCAGATGAACCAGTATTAAATAGACAAATGTGGATGTTATTTCTTTTGTTTTTAATCGTTAAGACAACTTTCCTCGATTTAGGCTTAGCAAGTGAAAAAGGACGATAACTGGTTAACAAGCAGAAGGTTTAGGTTTTTTTTTTTTCTCTGATTTTTTTATTTACTTGTTGGAATGATTTTAAGGAGCGAGAGAAGAACGATGGAAAAATACATGCGCTTGGGGAATTAATTGCCAACCCCAGCACGTTATCGCTAAAAAACTGCTCAAATTACTTCACCTAGAATATAACATTTTCAGCTTCATGAATCGTTCCATTGTAAATCATTACTCATTTTCTTTCTATTATTAAATTTTAACTAGGAATGAAATTTCTGGTTAAATATTCTTTTATTTATATTCTTATAAATTTCCGATATTTTTAATTATAATTCCTACTTATATTTCTCTACATAAATAAGTTTCTCATCTTTATTTCCACTAATTAATATTGATGCGAGAAATCAATGATTTTTAGAGAAGTGATGGTAAATATTTCATTTGAAGTCGACTATGACATGTTATGGAAGATAATAACACATAGTCAATGACATCCTGTAATTAACATTCACGGTTCGATTTTCAAGTGCAGCATATTTGTCACTTTTTTCAATTCTCATTTGGGCCGTCATCACCTATTCTCATTAACTATCTCATAAACACATCATTCTTTTCATAGCATACAATGTTGCAGGGAGATATTCTCTGTTCAAACAAAATGTTTTACGACTCTGTCTCTTTAATACCACCATGTGGAAATGGAATTATTTGTATATGTAAAGGAACATTCACAATAAGAAGCAGACTAATGTAGTAATTGATTGATGCAGCTATTTGATTAGATAAATGCTTATATTGCTGTATTTTATGATGTTCCCTACGAAAATTGTATGGACAGAGCAACTATTTGCTGTTAAGGAAAGGAATAAAATCAAGAAGATTAGATGCATTCGGTCAAATGTCAGTGTGGTTGAGATGAAGATTGACTGTGGATGTGCAGCAGATGAGAATTCAGGAATACCATTTATTGATGTATGAATGAGATGTAGAAATGTAGGACGATCCTTTCATCCTGTCTCTTCCCGTCTGTTTGCTTTCCTTGTTATTTATTACAGTCTTTATTCTGACCAAAAAGAGACAATTGGTTATCAGCTACTTTTAGACTTAAGTGGGTTTATAAGCAACAAAAATAAAAGTTTGGTAGAATCACTATTTACTCCTTTTCTCTTGTTATGTGTTTTCAGTAACTTTTTATTTTAGTCTCCAAAAATTTTTATTTTCGTAATGGTTTTGAGTATTTGGAAAGCTTTGAGATTGTTGATAATTCGGATCGGTTTTCTGGATTAATTTATTGGATTCTTTTTATTGCATTTTACTTTGGAATTATTGATTTTTAGAATTGAAGTAACGAAGTGTGGGGCTTTCAAGTGGTGTTCGGAATTATCGCTCTTATTTTCATTATTATCTTTGTTTTTATTTGTAGCCCTGTTAGACTATCATTTTATTAGATATTGTTAAACTGATTTTTCTCTCTTTTGTCCTCAGTCAACACTGAGAGGTTTGAATGACTTAGTTAGCAATTTCAACTATTACCGAATAACGTTAGTTTCCAAAATGACACGGAGAATTCCATCAATAATAGTGAAAGAAATGAAAGAAAGCAAATAGGGTATGATTGTTGATTCATTGATAACATTTTCTTTAAAAGTATTCAGAAAATGGAAAAGCATTGAAGCATATGGTGCAAGCTGAGAAGTAATAAAAATGTGCATGGTAGATGAAATTAAGGGGGAGGAAATTCTATTTTAGGAGGTCAGTTTCATGTCATGTATTTGTATCTGGATAGATTCATTCTGATTTTATTGGACAGACTAGTTAGAATCTCTGTACTGCATTAGCAGCTGTAGTTCGTTCTCCGAGAAGTACACACTGCATAGTTTTAATTCAATCATAAATCCTAATTTCTAAATTTTTTAAAGAAATTTCTGGTATTGTAGTTGAATTTTCCTCTCTTTACTCATTCTCAGCATTCTTGTCATCTTCTGTTCTTCATGGTAAGTTGAAAAAATAACAAATGCCTCAAAAAAAAAAAAAAAAAAAAAAGAAAATCATAACCCAAAGAATGGAATAGAACTGTTATTCTATTTTTCTTGGTAATTTTTACTAACTTTATGTATTATTTAATGATTGATTCTATTTTTTTCTAGTTTTTTCAGGTACTTTTTTAAAATTCTTTTTATGTTGGATATAGTCATTCCTGTATTTCTAATGTACCTCCTTTCCTGGTTGTTTTTTAGAAAAGGTCTTAGGATTTAGTTTGTATTGGAAGGTAACTGGTAAGAATACCCTTACAAATACCGCCGTGTAGAATATGGTTATTATAGTAAGTGTAGATTTAGGTTAATTTTTAAACTCTTGGTTTTCAAAACTGAAGATTTTGTTCTACTTGGAGTTATTAGAATTTTTTATTTTGTTTTTTTTAACTCTTTTATTGCTTCTTTTATTTTAGTTTTTTTATTTTTTTGTTAAGTTTTTTGTACTGAGATCCTATGAAAAGTTGTATTATGATGTGTTTGGGAATTTTTTTTATAAGTTGTTATGTTTCTTTGGGTTATTATTTTACTATTTTAATTTTTTTTTTTTGATTGGTTTTTTTTCTTTGTTAACTTTTTTTTTTAGTTTTTTTGGTTGTTGTTATAATAATTATTATTATTTTTCGTTTTTGTATTTTTTTGTTTTTATTTTTTTTGATTACGATTTTTCTTAATTTAGGTCGTGGTTTTTAGGTGTTTTTTATGACCAAAAAAGTACTAAAAAGCCAAAAAAAAAAAAAAATTATAACAAACCATTGTCCTATCAAAACAAAATTCTTAACTTAAACTACTATAATAAATTAAAACTAAATTATATTTAATAAAAACATACAAATCAAAGTTAAAAAAATATAACTTTGCAAAAAAGCAAAAAACAATTCAATAGGAATAACAAACAATGAAGAAAAAATGAATAAAAAAACCCCAAATCTAAGATGGAGACATCAGAGAATGACTAATTAAGAAAATAATAAATGTTTGATTCCTTTAGTGTTAGTTATTTGTTTTCTTGTGTTTTTATGGTTAGATTTAATTTTGGCTTAAGTCACTATGATTATTTTGTTTAATTTATTGTTTTGTGTTGGTTTGTTATCTGTTTTTTAGTTGTTTTAGTTTAATTTATGAAATTTCTAATGTGTAACTGAGGATAATTTTCAGTTTGCACAACTACTCTCGCTTCGTGAATTTTTATTGTTTTCATTGCACATGTAATTCTCGGTTCATATTTACATTCTATTCTTATCTGTTTATATGCTCTTTTTGTCCAACGGTTTAAAAAAAGACTTCTTAGTGCTATATTACACAGATATTCTGTCCTGCGGTTGTATGCTTAAATGCATAATGCTTAAATAAAATTTCGGTCTATCATTTTTCATGTTTTATTCTTTGTGATATCTAACGGAAACATTTTGTTTTTCGAAACGTTAGAATACATTAGTAAGAAAGCTTAGTATTTCCCCTTGCCGCTTGTACTAGAAGGTTTTATGAAAGAGGAAGCCAGGAGAGGAGAACAAGTATTGATTAGAAGAAATGAGAACATCACAAACTACTTTTCTCATAATTCCTGCTCTTCAATTAATGCTAAGTATTGCACTTTTATAATACTTGAGAAATAGTATTTTACTGTGTGTTCTTGTTCTCCCTCTTCCCCTCTCTCTCTCTCTCTCTTCCTCTCTATCAGTGTTTATTACATTATGTTCGTCGTTTTTGTGAAAAGGAGTTCAAACCTGAAATATACACATATGTTAGAAATAGCAATATACATGCATATACTCATCCAGTTCGATACGTCTTAGAAGAACACCTGTACAGATTTGATCTGTTGCATCTTTTAATACATCATGTTATCATATTAATTCAGCAGCAACATCCACCAAAAAGTTCTGGATTTCGACCTCTTTACTGAACAGTTCGGATTTCCGATCGTTTGCCACTACCGTACGATTTCATTTAACTCCTCCAATTAATTTGTTACTTTGAAATACTGAGCGCTAGTTTTATTTTATTATATTGTTGCACAGGGCTATAGACAAGGCGCTCTATCATGGCAGTTATGAATAAAAAAATTAAAATGTAATGAATAAAGTGAATTCAATTACACGACAACTTTTCCTGAACAAAATAGAAGGAAAACTTTTGCCTCTCTTTTTTATTTTCCTTGGCATTGAGTTTTGATAACTGTTTATCATTACTTTAAATGACCATACTTCTTTTGAATGAGGATAAAGGATTTTCAGTGTTTTCAGATGCGAGCAAAGACTCTAAATCCTATTTTATTTCAAGTATGAGCAGATTTCACTAGGGTGCATGTGGACTTCTGAAATGATGCAGTTTGCTTCATCTGTCTGAATTCTCTCAAAATTTGCTACTTTTAAATTGTTATTGCCGTATAATCTGTCAAGCTAGTTTATCACCAGTTATTTGTTCTCTTGTTCAACGTTTTTGCCCTTATATGACATATTGTTTCATTTTTCATACCATTAATTTAATTTACATTTGCTCAAAGAGCGTAAATCTTCGTAGCCAAGGAAGGAAGTTACTCTTATATATAGATATTTTTCTTACTTCAATATCAGCAAAAAAATGAATATTGTCGTCTCTGTTATGTAACTGCATAAAGCCATGGAGCTCATTTCCGTTATAAATTCGTTCCATTCCGATTTTTTGTCTGAATATCTCGGTATCATAACATTCCGTTGGTTTCTGTCTTCAAAGTTTTGAATTTTCGGTGTTGGATGCACTGTCGTATTCATCGCAGCTTAAAATCTCATTTTAAGTTAATCTCATATATCTGTTACAGTTTCCACAGTTCATTATTAATTTATTATTATTATTACAAATATAACTAATTATTATTATTTATTATCACTTTCATTATTATTTATTATTGTCATTAATTATTTTATTTATTATAAATCTGAGTTATTTCAGTGCATACAGAACACATGAAAATGGCTTAAAGACTTATGTTTAACTTTATTACGTGTTAGAAATGCTTGCTTAACTTGTCAATGTATACAACAGATGAGCAAACAAGTCATTCTTTGAAAATTTTTTCATTTAAAATTGCATACTAAGAAAGATGAGAATAAGCTGTTGTACATGGAAGCTTATTTTTTGTTGTGTTCTTTCACTTGGAATATTAGAGTTATACTCGTGCTTTAAAATTTAAAAAAAAAATTATTTAAAAAAAATTTAACAGATGAATATGAATTTGCTGATTAAAGGATTTTTAAATTTGGAACGAAAGTGTTTTTCTGAATTCGTGTTTTCAATTAAAATAGTAACAGGGTTCGAGTACTATTTGCTCATTAAATGTCGGTTTATTGATTTACTTTTATTGCATATGCATCTTATGATCGTGTATTTGCCGTCGTGTCTTAGCACGTTTTCTTGAATTTAATGTATTGAAATGTGTTTGAAACTGATAGAATTAGCACGACGGCGTTTTCACGAGCTGTCGATTGGCTTTGTTGTGGTATACGAAACCAGGATGACGGTGAAAATAGTACGTATGTTGGTACCATCTCGGCACATTTATCTTCCTCTGGTAATATTGTAATTTCTTTTCATTTTTTATAGTTAAAAGCTTGTGGTCTGTGATGTCTTTAATAAAATACTTATTTTGCTGTAATAAAAATTATAACTGAAGAAAAAATTATATTTAATCTCTCATAATTATGTGATAAAAAAGCTGAAGTTCAAACTTTTTACTTTCAAAACTGAAGTTTTGAATTTTTGAAATGTTATATAGTCAATCATGTTTTCCTGCCTTTTTCTGCTACTGAGAAATTTGATGGATGTCATCTCAAATTTTTTGTAGTAACACAAGGAGGTCAGCAGCATGGAAGGAAAATATCTCCCGTTAGCAAGTTACATGCCGTTGAACATATTGTTTCACCAAAATATGAATCACTACCCTCCGATCCCGTAATTGATCATCTCGCATCTTTTGATAGTTTCTCCGACTTGGGTAAGTCCGAGTTTATTAATTGGCTGACCTGATAAATAATGAAAGGGATCTTACCTCCAGTTCTACTTCCGGTTCCATTTCAGTTTTTTACAAATGTAAAGAATCGGAAGATCTAACCGCCCTAGCGTTTTTTAAAATATAAACCTATAGGTTACCTTTACTTCAGAGGTGATACAGTAATTTACATGAAACTTCAGCTTGCTGTCGTTGAGGATAAGTAGATCATATAATTTAACTGATAGTAGATATATCGTAGCATTCTTCCAAATTCTTTTTTTTTCAATTCGAAGTTTTAAGAAATACTAGATTTTTTCCGATTCAAACAACAAATGCTTAGTAACGTTTTTAATTTTTTTCATTCACTTACGAAATGTTATTCAATAATCAAATTCTCTTCGTGATTTTTCTTGAGTTGAATAGATGTAGAAATGTTAGCTGACATTTACGAGAAATTTTATATCATGCGTTTTTCTCCAAAAAGTGGTTGTTCTTGCAGCATACATTGATAATTAAAAGTATTCAAATTTTGTGGGAGAATTTCGAACTTTTGAAGCAGATTACTTTATGAATTAAGGCTTTATTGAGGGAAGACGAGAAGGAGAGTTTTTTATGTATTACGAATCAACTAAAATATTAGCACAGTATTTTTGTCCCTTTTAGCTTCCTACTCCAAACTCTAGTGTTTAAGATTACATGATATGAAATTATGAGGTACAAAAGTTCATAATTTATAACGGGTTCATTCTTAATGATAAAAATTCATCATAGTTTTGTCATTTTAAGACTTGCTTGGAATTCATGGGGACAGTTAGTTTAGAAATTAGTAAGAAACGAATAGGGTTTTCTTTTTTCGTTTAAAGGATCGGAATTTAAAGAATAATGCAAGTGCAGTAAAATGCATTGATTTCATTTTTTGCATTCTTTGCAGACCCGGAATCGCGCAAACAGTCATCTGCTGAGGGGTATCGGAATCAAGTATTGTTGCCAGAATTATTAGGTTCGTCTAACAGATAAGAATAAATTTGCTTCATTAAACGACATTAATCGGATATCTGAAAGTTATTTTTATCGTATTTCAGTCTTTTTCTCGTATGTTTTTCTAACGAATTGAAAGGGAGATTTTTTTTTAGAACTTCTGGACAAAAAGTTTTTTAGTAGATATCTTTTGAAATCAAGTTTGGAATTTAGTAATTGTTTACTCATTATAATCTTTCATTGCACCAGGACTAGTAAGCAAAAAAGGTTTTTGGGATGCTTAGCTAACCAAATCATAGTGCTTTTTCATTTTCCTTTTGCAATTATTTTATTACTAAATAACATTTAATTATTATTAGTAGTTATTATATAGTATTATTAGTCACTAATTAAATATTAGTAAATAATATTTAATTACATTTAATTATTAACAATGTACGTATTTTTCATATGTTTTAAACATGAAATTGTAATGGTTTAGTTTCAGTTTTTTTTTCTTTTTTTTTTCTTTGGGAGAGAGGGGAGAGGAAGGAAGGATTTCCTTCTCTTAACATAAAAGTGAAATTTTCTAATAATATTAAGAAGTGATACAATATATTTGTTGAGTAATCGAAATTAACAGCGAGGACTTTTATCCCCCACTTGCTGTACGGGCTTACTTGTCACATCTATTCAGTTCATGGATATGAACTATCATGACCTTTGAAGAATAAGTAAAAGCACATTTGCATGTCTCTTTCCTCAGCATGTTTTTATGTTGATCCATAACTGTGGCCATCTGGATGAAATCCCATAATATTAACGTGATTTATAAGGCTTTTGTTTGTGTAATGTACTGTTCAATATACGGCAAAAATATGAAAGATATTGATTTCCAGTAATTTGTAGGTTTATCTCGGATCTTGTGGAACTGACAAAAAATTAATTTTCTAATTCTTTAAAAAAAAATTATGTACTCTAAAAAATTTTTACTTCGTTCATTAAAGTATATGCAACAAGATGAGCACTTCTGTGTTTATTGCTTTATTTATTACTATATGAAATTGTTCGTATTTTTGCATTCTTCTTATTTCAGAATTACTAAATACTCTGAAATGTTTTTAAAGATTAATGAAAATAGGGAAAGGTTAATTAATTTTAAGTTTTGAAGAGGTTTCATGATTGATATTATCAGAAGAAATACCGGTCTAATTTGCTATCCAAAAATCCTACGACTAATTTTATTTTCTTAAATAATCGGCTTAACGATTATATTTCTTCCCTTAAATTTTCGACTATTTTTTTAAAAGGGGGTGTTAGTTTCTTCTAAACGAGTAATATACACTATTGTTGCTGCTTAATTACTGCTTAATTATATATTCAGCACTTTCAATTGTGAAAATTAGCTGATTGTTAGACATAAGTTTCATTAGTGCAGTTCCTTTCAATTTTCGGACTTTAAACGATCAGGTTGAACAACATAAAAGGGAGGAATAGACTATTTATTGTAAAAAAAAGGAAATAAAAATAGTCTCCAGGTTGCTCCCTACTGCAGCATTCTATCCTGTGATCGAAGCGGGATTATTTTAATCATTGCACATTTATGAAGTGTTCAGATGGTTTCTTAATCCTGTCTTATGTTTGACAATGCTAACATGCCAGAGATTAGACAACTAATTATACTGACTTGTTAGTTTCTTCTAAATGAGTAATATACACTGTTATTGCTGCTTAATTACTAGTTCTTCCTTATCCATCTGCCACTTTTTTATTTACGCTAGAATAGAACATTTAGTGTCATTTCCTCAAAATATTGCTGACCTTAATGAGACATTCCGACAGTTATTTCCTTTTAAATAGTTTGGCCTCTAATAATTTTGTGATCTAGTTGGTATCGGTGAAAAAAATGCTAATAATGCAATGTAAAGTTTTCGCTTAAAACCTCATTACTGAAACATCGTTTGTTTCTCTGTAGTGCATCAGTGAAGTTCTGAAAACATTTGTCAATATTGTAAGAAGTAAGAAAATTCTAGGAGCTTTAGTGCCACTCAATTGTGATCGAGATTTGTATTCTCATTTTAATATTATTTATATCAGACATCAGAAAATTGTTATTCGGGCTGCTTTTCTGAATCAGGATGAAAAAAAAATTCATCAGTTGGATGTAATCATCAGCCAGTTTATTCGTCATGCTTTATATTATCTGATTACCCAAATTTAGTTACGAGAGCGTGTCCTGTCATAGCCGATTGTCAACAACAGCAGCAACACGAAAGTTATTCTAATTTCGCATCCGCATTGCATGTTTTTCGTCTTATTGTACCTCAGCAACAAGGAACAGCTGTAAAAGATGTAGCATGCCAGTGTGATGGTCAAAATGGTAGTGATAACAGTGGCAATAACAATACTTTTGGTTGTAGCTTGGATGACGGTCTTTTTCCAGCAAAGCCACCGTTATCGTTACCTGTTAAAATGGGCGACGCTTTACGAAAAAGGTATGTGGGGAAAAGACATTTCCAAAATTCCTAAACTGTTATATGCGGGTGCGATTACAAGTGGCTGCTTTATTGATAATGGAATGAATTTAAAGAGATCGTAGGATGTATGAGGAGTTTCGACGAATGTATTACAAAGTTCTTCCACATTAGGCATACCTAGAAAGCCATTGCGTGTAAATTCATTTTATGAGTAAAACATTCGTAAAGTACGCTATGCTTGGTTTTGAAGAACTTCATAATTAAGCTGTACTAGACGGAGAAACTGATTTTAAATTTTTCGTTTAAATTGTGCATGAACCATTCAGTCACTTATTTATAATGGCAGTTGTTTACACATAACACACCCTTTTCACATTTCTTCTTCCTTTAATGTTTTCACTTTTAAGACAGCCGGCAACATATTATCATTCAACGTCAAGTTGCATGAAACTGTTAAACGACTTAGAAAGTGAAAATGCACCATTGTTTGCTGATACTCTGTGTGACTCTTCGTCATCTTCTCTGTCACAATCAACCGGACAGAAGACACTCGAGTACTCCGTATGTCGTAATCGTGTTCGTGTGACTTCTGCTAGTAGCACTGACATCACGCCAATATCAGTTATTGCTAGTACTGTAGCAATCAGTGACACTGTTACTGAACAGCATGAATCAAAAAGTGCTTTTACGGTTACCGCCAACGGCATTCCGACTAGGAAAATGACGTTGGCATCATATGATGTCACCGTCGTTCGGGCTCGACGTTTAACATTGTCACGTTCGGCTAGTGATTCTAAATTGTACATCGGAACTAGGCGACAGGCAGAACTTGGACTTGCTGGCATACAGCCATGTGACGCACGTTGTAAAGGTGTTGATGAATTAAGTCGTGTAACTGCAGATATCGCTGCCGAGAATCCAGATATGATCCGTTTCCAACAAGTACTCAATTCATGGGTAAGTCGTTTTTTTAAGAATTCGATTTTAGCAAGTTAGAAAAACAAAATTTCCAGAAATAAACATCGATACCATAGCTCTGTAGAATTACCATAAGGTATTAAACTAAAAATTGTTCGAACTGTTAGGAAACTGAAATACTTACTTGCTTCATTTGAAGTTCGCGTAGAAGGATGTCAACAAAAGAATGGATGCTGAACGATATTTTTTTTCAAGTTTTTGCAAAATTTGAATGAGTCGAAATGAAAAGATTACAGGTGGATGAAAAGTTGTAGTTACGAAGCAGACGAAATCGTTAAAAAAACAGTTGCAGTTACAAAAAAAATCATGATGTTATGATTGATATATATTAATTATTAGTATATTTTTGTTTAAAATTAAATGGTTTTTGAAATGAGAAATTTACCTTCAAAAATCGGTGGGAAAAGGACAACTTAAAGAGGAATCATGCTTTTTTTTTCAACAGTGTGGATTTTGAGTTTCAAGTAAAGCGAAATGAATTAGGTAAAATGATTAGGAGATATTTCCCAGTTTCCATAACCGACCAAGTCACTATATAGTGAGATGCTGTTTATTCACGGTGATACGTACACTGCATATATATTCCAAAAAGGGCTATGTATGATTTTAATTAATGCCTTTGATCTCAGAAAAAAAATTCCTGTTGATGTAATTTTAGTAATTGTGCCAAAAAATGCTTGAAAAACTCCATTTCGGCAATGGGATTGCAGAAATATTTTATTAAAATGTTCCTTTGTGATTGTGTCATATCATATTTTGGTGAAGGAATTCCGAAAATTTTTTCTGCTCCTCATTCTATTTCAGAATATCTTGTTTTAATTTAAATATCTGCTAGAAATCATGGCAGTGGCTCAGATCTATGATCTAAAATTCAAATTTAAAAAAATTACAGATTGGAGCTCATACGGGTGCGCGAACAGCGGCGTTTTTGCTCATTTCAAAAGAATGTAATTCCTGCTTTTGCCAAGTAAATTTTATTTTTCTAAAAATGATCGAAAATTTTTCTGTTATTCTTCCATTTCGATATCCTCTTAGTATAAGTTTGTATGGAATAGTTTTTACTTTTCATAAAAACTTGAAAGAAGTTCATGACCTCATTTATTTGGTCAAACCAATAGTTTTTGCACTTAATTACCAGTAATTATTCATATCAGGTTCATTTTCCCACTTCAACAAAACAGTCAGCTGATTCAGCAGCAGCTTCATTTAATATCTTTTAATATTACTGCCTTCGATATCACTGTTCATCAGATTCACTTAATTATTAGCAGCAATACTAAATATTCATTATTCATTTAAAATTACTAGTTAATTATTCATTTAATATTGCTAGTACTAATAAATTAAATATCAAATATACTAAAGTCGTAGTAATATTAAATATAAAAAATATAAAAACGAAGAAAATTTGTTTCCCGTACATTCTGTAAACAAAAATACCGAAGTTTATGATCACTCTGAAAAAATTGTTTGATTTGATTCCTTTGTTTACCACTATCATATATTTATTTCTTTTGGTTCCCTTTCTTTCCACTCTTCATCTCTATGTTTATTTGTTCTCACTATGTGAATTTAAAGACCGCCAGTTCTCATCTTAAGATTTCACTCTATTTCAAATTAGGATTTATCATTTCCATAACACTATCGTGGGTGATAAAGGTACAAGTGTTGATTCATCACAACGTACTCGTAGCAGTTACTCTTATGCTGTAATTACAAATATGTTTAATTTCCCATTGATTAAATAACAGCGCAATGATTTATTTCGCGTTTCAAGATAGCAGTTTGCCACAAGATAAACCGCTCTGTCTCATAATGAACTAAACTAATATAAGTTCAATTTTTATACAAGAACAATCTCCTTACAAAAAATATACATGGTTGTAGTGTAGCACACTAATATAAGAAGACTATTTGGTGTCCGTGGCACTGTTATTTTTTATCTTTTTTATTTCAACTTTTATACCTCAGACTGACTGTCTTTACTATCTCGTGATTGAAATAAATAATACAAAACGCATTTTGCTATTTATATATCAGTAATATCGCTGATGATTTATTTCTTGCTTCACAAAACAATTTAAAGAGAATATCAATCATTTCCCCTTCAGTAATTATTTAATCTAACTAAAAAGTATGAAACATTCTGGAATAGAAGTTCTACTACATTTTATGCTTTTCTTACATGCACTTTAAATAGCTTGTCTTAATGTCAGCGCGCATATCATTTCTGAAGTTGTTCATATTTATCACTAAGGTTTTGTTAATTGGAATCAACTGTTAATATTTTTATATTGTTAGGAAGCACTGATTAGCATTTATCAGTGTGCCTGTGATAAAGAAGCATTCGTAGTCATTTTTGCCGAAAATACTCTTTACAATTGTCTCATTATTTTTACTCATCGCCTTTTGGGAATAGTTTTCCGTGGGACTGGGAAACCTACCTTACTGTGCTTAAATGACATTTTAAAGAGGTTAGAAAGGTTCTTGCAACAATGACGGATACGTAGCGAAGTTTTACAGAAACCAGATATGTGCATAGTAGTGATTTGAATGCATGAGTCTGTCATATGAAAATATACTTGAAATGAATAATTTCTTCCTACAGTGCTTCTGTTCCATATCCATTAGATCTGAGAAAATTGTCAAGAATATCATTTGTCATTTGATTATATCATATCCAGTAACATGGCAGTTATGGAGCAGAAGGACAATCCCTTCAGTGATGGCTCCTTCTCAGCATTCAAAAAAGAATTGGGCAGCATATGATTTATTAATCTTCAGGGATTCCTTCTTATCATCATCTAAGTATTTTCCTGACTTTCTTCCACGAATTTTTGCTTTGTCACAGTGTGTAACAAAGTGCGTCTAAATGATTTCTATTTATATGAAAGAAATTCATGTTCAGTGTATTTCAGGTTTGTGGTAATCAACTGCTGGAAGAACCAATCTACTGTGTAAGTTCTGAATGATGTTTTCTTTAAATATTTAGTTTCCTATGGCGAAATTGTTTAGAAAATTCTATGGCAGTTCTGGTAGTTAAGATTCAATGCTTAGTTGAAAAGACACACGGAATTGAGATTACTATATTGTGATAACTTCAGCAGCCGAACTTTCATTTTCTTAAGATTGACACAATTTGAGCAGGTTAGTTGATACTGACATCTTACTGAAGAAATGTTTTTTTCTCATAATGAAATTAGATGAATGAAACTTTTTGAGAGAAAATATCTCAAATGCAGATCAGTTGAAGAGCTATTGTCAACTTTGGTTACGGTTGACTAAGCAGCTTTATAGTGGGAGAGTTTGAACAGCGACAGTAACAGACTCACAAATGTCTCATCTTCCTTTCTAAAAGTGAGTGTGAGTGCCATAAAAGATTAAGTGATAAAGAAGATTGGAACAAAGTGAGCGAGGAGGGAGATGACGCGAAACAAAAATTCGTTACCTTCTGCTAAATGCAATTTGATTTGACAATTCTATAACCCATCCCGTTTAGTCGAAATTTATTATGCTTGTCTTTATAAGATCTTGATAATAAGGGAGAAGCAAGCTGACAGGAATGCGAAGCAAAAAGATTCTCATTAATCTACCATCTACTTTTTTCCATCCTCATTCTCTTTCAATATTGATCGTCATTCTCGTTCTCGTTCAATATTGAATCTGTTGGCTTTAAAATCCTACGAAAAAATTATTCTTGTTCATCGACAAATGAAATTTAAAAAATGATTTCTTTTGACAGAAAACAATCCTATTACTCCCGTAAGGTGTGTTATGTGTACATATATATGCATCAATTCCTCACCAGCTTTTTCTATGTTTCGAAGAAAGCATATTCATTTTTTTTGTGCAGTTCCAGCTTCCACCTGCTTTCATTCTTCTAAATGAAATTTTATATCTCCTTCATTAGCTTCTGGTCATTTTTTCTTTTAGTGGGATATGTTAGTTTGATGTGCCCTAGCAGCTTTCGATCTTGCAATCATGTAGAATTTGATAGCCGAGATTAGTTGAGAAAGATATAAGATGTGGATCATGTCAGTAAGGAATAATTTCCTGTCAGTGCTGCTTTTCTGTCAAAGAATGATGACGATTAGCAAAAGTGATTGGTTATTTAACTAATTAATTAGCTCCTTGTTGTTCATTAAGTAATTCTGCAAAAGTAATCAAAGTTTTTAATTTATTAAATTTTGCATTTAAAGGGTGGTGCTGATGTGTTGTGGTCACTGTTTAACGGCAATGCAAACAGTAAGGATTTATCACTCCCACCTTGTACAGCTCGTGCACTCAATATTTATGTCGATATCGATATGCTCAGTAAGGCAAGTTTTGTTTTTGCTTTGATTTGTTTGTTTATGAATTTCTCTAACATGTTTTAAAGAGACATCCAAGCGATCTATTAATCGAACATAATGTTCATTAATGGATAAGGCGATATACTTCCAAAGGTGAAATATTCGCAAATGTATGAAAGTGTTAAGAAACACTAATAGGTAATTAATCCCGACTGCTCACATTTTTGGTCCGCCATGGGACAAACAAAATTTTTATATTATAGTATCACAGAAGAGAAAAATGGTATACATTTTTAATATTCTGTCTATTTTGTATATGCATTACCTCTTTACTAAGATCTTAATCACCTGCCTCACTCCACCTACTTAGCCTTTCCGGGTAATCATGTGGGAAGTTCCTTCATTTTCATATGATGTTCTCAACTTAACTGTATTTTTGTCTTTCTTCACATTTTTGCTTTCTATTAGTAGTTCGTCATACTAGAAGTTTGCAAAGAATTTGTTTATCGTATAGCTTACTAACTATTCGAAATTAAAAATAAGGTCATTTTTACCACCTCTAGAAGTTGTTCTTTTTTCTTTATGGAGGATTAGAAAAAGGTTCGATTCCCTATAGTGACCATCCCTCTTTTGCAGGTGTCAAGATGTAGTCATACATAAATAACGTGCAGCTGCGCATTCCACTTCATGTGGTTGTTTTTCTTTGTACAGGACAAGACAAGAAAAAAAACGAAATTTTTTCCGAGATTTGGAAGTGGAAAATGAGTGAACAAATGAAGGTTGTCGAGTAATTGCTTCCTTCGAAAAAATAAATTTTATCCAAAATTCCAAAATCACTAACAATAGGTAGTAATCATTCTTTTTATGATATTAGTAAGCTTCCGAAATTTGTTTTCCAATTCTTAAATAGCAATGTTGGAGAATTATAATACGTAACTGTACATGTATAGAACTTGAGTGACTTAATCTTTGTTGATGCAAGAACTTTCTGATATGCTTTATATATGAGCTGATCTCGTATATTTCCTTACTACTCCTGTGTCATATCTCATTAATTTCCCGAATGATTCTTACAGTTCAATTACGCTGTTATTCGTCGATTTGATATATCTCGCTTTCCTTTCAAGGTTAAAATATTGAAAAAAGACAGTTTTGTCCACTAAAATATCATCGCGAGTAAGGTTTTTCTTGAAGAAAAATTGTCACAACACTAATTATTGTGGTCAGTTAATATCCCAGCTCAATATTTTACTGGATGTCTTTTATTGCAAGTTTATTTCTTCCATTAAATCTTTTTATTTATCGAACAAGTCTTTACCACACTCATAAATTGCTCATAATAGATGATGTTTTATTTATTTAACTTGTTGAAGCAGTCGCCTTATGTATGTTAAACTGTTTTTAACAGTCTGTTGACAATTAATGCCTCAGTTAACGTCAGTTCGCAGAACTCTATTACGTAACTAATTTATTTACTTGTTCTCCAAATTGCAGGAATTTCGAGAGAGGATATATGCTATAGTGCAAAAGAGTACTGATGGAGAAAATCTGTTAAGGAGTTCCCTCAGTGGTACCATCTTTTTGTTACAAGCACGGAGTAATTTTGTTGCTGGCCTACTATTAATACATCAAAATGAGTAGTATGTTTTATTTAAAAGTTTTTTTTCTGCAGAGTTTTTAATCTTTTTTAAAACAGTTTTGATTTCTGTTGTTTTGAAAAATCACGTAAGACTTCAACCTTAAGTTGGTGTTTGGAGAAAAATAGAAAGATGAGTTCGGCTGTTTTTATGGACATTTAATTCTGCATAATCTTTGGTTCAAGAGAATTATTACTATACTTTTAATTCCTTTCTGAAATTTTTTTAAAGAGAATGTTCACATAAAATGGCACTTTATATGGCTCCCTTCACTATTTTTATGAGGAAACTACAGCGAGAGTTTCAGTTATTTATCGACCCTAACTTTTAATTCTTTTAATGGTGTTAAATCTTAAAATATATCAATTTTATTTCTGGATGATCCCAACCAGTTTTCACTGCGTTTTTCTTCTGTTCTCATTAATTGTTTCAGGAATAATAGTTTTGTATTAGTTCAATAAATTAATAATTCTGTGCAGTGAAAAAAATACGATTCTTTTATCTATCTCTGAATATTTTCCACCTTTCACTATGAGTTAGTTGGAATCATCTTTTTTTTTATTAAAAAGATTTCCAAATGAAAGAGAGGAAGAAACGAAGAGAATAGTAAGGGGCACAATTTTTTGTAGTTCATTTCTTTATTTTACAGGAAATATTTATAATTTTTATAGTAGTATTAATTCCGAAAGAGAAATTTTAGTACAGTGGAAGCGGAACGAAGTTTCGTAATGCCTCATTTACACCTAATTGCTGCATTACTGTCCATTGTTGCTAATATTGAAGAGCAGAAACGTTTAGCGCAACAGTCCGAAGTTTTTCTCACTATGACGCAAAATGTATTCTCCAGCTTACGTAAGCCTCAATTTTGATCTTTGGAAAATCGGGATCGGAATATTGTCATATTGAGATTCTATTTTTGAGAAATCATAAAGCCATAAAACTTCATCATTATAGAAAAACAGAGAGAATGAGAAACACAATTTGACGTGATTACCGTAGGAGAACTGATATTTTACTAGCGAAATTGAATCACATTCAACATTTGATTTTTAATTGAAAATCTGTTTAAAGGTTTTGTCACATATTGCTTCCTATTAGCTATCATGAAACTTATACTTAACTTAGTTATGTCCCCTGATTAATAATTCACCTAGGTATTTGTTGTTCGTTGCTTTCATAAAGTTTTTTCTTTCATTTAGAAGATATGAACTTATTGGTGAGAAATATAACGAAAGAAGCCAAAACCCTTGTGCATGCCGAAATGTAGGTTCAAAGTTTTGATTTTCGTTTGAAAATTTTGATCTAATATTGTTTCTCACTTTCTCTATGATCAGTTTTCGTTTTTCAGATGTTCTTTATTTCTTCTTGATCGTGAAAACTCTGAACTGGTTGCTGAAGTATTCGAAAAAAATGGCTCAAATGATGAATATCTGACGGAAATCAGAATGCCATTGTCACTGGGCATTGTTGGACAGGTTGCAAGCACTGGACAAATGATGAATGTCAAAGAAGCTTATAGGTTATTAATTTTTATTCATTAAGGATAAATGGTCATTTTGAATTATGCATTCGGACAGATATAGCGAGGGGAGATGAAAGCTTCGTCATTACTTTTCGCAATAAATCTCTTTTCCAATTGATTACATGGAAAATGGATAATAGTCTTCATAAAAGAATAACTTTTTGACTCTAGTAAATGTTACATTTCATTTCTAAAGAGTTATGATAAAATGAATTATGAAGATATCTGGTGAAGAAATAAGGCATTTACGTGAGATATTTTTCCGATAGTTTTTATGATATGTTTCTGATTGCAGTCATCCAGCTTTCTACCCGAAAGTGGACGAACGAACCGGTTTCGTTACACGAAACATATTATGTTTCCCGATCAAAGATAGTTCTGGTAGGAGTATATGTAAGAGTAATGTAAACTTGCATGACTGTACTTCTCTCGAGATAACCAGTATTTGTCCAAACTTCCTCATATTTTAATGCATGAAGATTATGACGAAACTCGCAAATTATTTCTATTAGTAAAGTATTTATACCATTTTTTTTTTAATCTTCTGTAAAAAGATTTAATATTGCAGATAGGTTCTTTGTTAGTCTTCTAATTTTCAGTTTTTCCTCTATTTTTGCAAAACTGACAATTTAACTTTATGGTTTTAACAAAATCCTTGACTTGTTGTCATCCGCAGAATCACAGGAAACCTTGTTGGTGTGGCGGAGCTATGTAATAAAATTGGAAAGCTTGCCTTTACGAAGCACGATGAACAAATTGCAATGACATTTGCAATATACTGTGCTATCAGTATATCACATGTAAGATTTTTTGATTAACCAGTTTTTAAGATAATTGGATTTATCATTTCGAGATTTGTTACTATGTGGTTGGGCATGACGAATCGAACTTATAATTTCCTTACTTGAACTTACTTCCCAATTTTTACTTCTCTTTGTTTGATTAATTCCTAAAAATGTCAGAGTTCATATTTGATTTGATTTTTTGTTTTTTTTTTGCGACTTTTTCCTTTAAGACAACCAATCCATTTGGTCACTTGTATCTTTATCTGTTTTAGTCTTATTCTCTTTGTCCAAAATATTTTTACTGAGCAATAAGTTTTTAATGAGTTCAGATCAGAAATGTTATATGAATAAATTGTAATGACTGCAGTGTCGTGAGCAGTCCCTTTCTAAAAAGTATTATGCTTATGAAGTTCATCAGTTTTGCACTGGGTTTTAATACTGTTCTGCGTATTTATGAAGTACAACTGATTTTGAAAATTATGCTCTCGAGGAGTTAATGTATTAATGTATTATATGTACATTATGTATTACATAATGTATTATATGTACATTATTATAATTAATATATACAACAATGCATTATAATATTCTGCTTATTCTTTTTAGTGTCTTCTTTATCGGAAACTACAAGAGGCTCATCGACGATCACATTTGGCCGCTGAGTTATTAGTACAAGGTTCTACGCTGTCGGTAAAGTTTATGTTTTGTTTAAGGAAAGAGTAAAGAAGACATTATACCTAAACTAAAAATTGGTAGTTATAATTTTTAAAATGAAATATGGTTAGACGGAACACATATATCATTGACTGATCGGCACCTTAAGTTTACTATTTAGTCTTCGTTTTACTGCTTCTATACTTTAATATCTGTGGATGTGGGTTTCCTTTAGGTGATGTTTTTACATGCGTTAGACATGTCATATTTTAATATTCCAGTGATAAGAGTTCTTAATACTAGCAGTTTTGATAATATAACTGATACGGAATGCGCTTAAAAACTCTCTAAATTGAAAATGCAAAGTGATTATTGTTAGTCCATGGTGGCTCTGTTTATATAGTAGAAATAAACCTAAGTTCCGTGATACTTTTGACTTTTTAGTTATTATACGAAAATTATTATTTGTTTATGTGCACATATTATACATGCAGTTGTGCAAAATATTATTTCCTTATGAAAATATCCTTCACAGCTACTCTAGAAAAAGCAACTGAAAATAATGGAGAAAATGGATAATAAGAGTAATGGTAGGTAATAATGTTGCAATTTGATGTATTTGTGATACTGATACGAGTAATTACTAAATAAGATAATAAAGGAGATTGATTATCTTGATATAATTTCATACAATTGTCCTAGTCATTATTTTCCTTTCAACTGCTGCTTACAACAGTGTGGTAAGAAATAGTATACTTAATTCTTAGGATGTTGAGTTAACTTTTTCACTTCATTTGCAGATCGCACCAGAAGATTTGTTACGATTAACAGCAGGTGATATACCATCAGCGACTTCTTTTGCTCCAGAATTCGATCATTTTAATTTTTCACCACGTTCCATTGGGTCAGGCGATATCTATGTTGAAGCAGCATTGTCCATTTTCAAGGTCTGTCTTCGAAATTTACAGTGGTTTCAAGATTCTAGGCAAAAATTTACTAGAAATTATCATAGAAAAAGTTTACTCTGCAGTTAAGTCTTATATTTATAAACGAATTACAGTTATAATTTGGATTTATAAAAACATTTTTTTAATCATTTATCGATGTTCAGGGATGCGTCACACCAAACTAAAACTTCATTTCAGGATCTGGGTTTTGTTCAGCGATTTCGCTTACAGCGGCAAACATTAGCATGTTTCTTATTGATGGTTCAAAAGGGTTACCGTGATGTGCCTTATCACAACTGGTCTCATGCATTTGCTGTTGCTCATTTCACGTATTTGTTACTGCGAACTGAAACAGCACACAATGCACTGAATGAATTGGAAAGCTTTGCTCTCTTTGTAGCAAGTTTATGTCATGATATCGATCATCGTGGTACTACGAATGCATTCCAAGTACAGTCGGTCGGTTTCAATTTTCTACACTTGTATTAGATACCTGAATAAAATAGTTACCTGATAGATAGTCATTATCATAGATACTCGCAAACTGTTCTCCATGGCTTATCAAATAGAGGGTATTTTGTGATTACGATAAAGGGAAATTTTCGAATGGTTGTTCTAAATTTTACTGAAGAAATGTAAGAGTAATGTGCGGTTTCTTATTACACATCTGATAGCCTAAGTTGGTTTACAACTTAATGAGATTTAAAGTCATATTAAGAGAGTGAATAATTGCAATATGTGATGGGAGTACGTGATAATAATAGAGAAACTTCAAAAATTTTTTCCGTTTGGTGTCGTTATAGCGAACACCGCTAGCTCAGTTGTACAGCAGTGAAGGCTCGGTATTGGAGAGGCATCACTTTGCTCAAACAATATCAATATTAAATATGGAGGAGTGCAATATATTCGTTTCATTAAATCGACATGTAAGTTTTTTTATTTTTGAATATGTTCGCACCGGTTTAAAAAAGTCGAAAATCTACTCGAATTTTACTTCATATCTATGTGATTTGACCTATATATAAGAATTTTTCATCTTATAACCATGGGTAGTAAGTATATTCAATGTGGAATTATTTTTCAAAGACTTATGTTCTGTTGGTATGTGAGTTAAGAATCCGAATCATTAGAGCCTTTAATGTAGAAATTCTGTAAGCTGCACTCACTTTGTAGTCAAAAACTGTTATTTTTTTAAGCAGTTCCATTCAGTCCTGGATCACATACGGGATATCATTCTCGCAACCGACATAGCTAATCATTTACAGAAAGTGCAAGATATTAATCGAATGGTTGAAGGTGAGTAATTGGTCTACAAGAAATTTGTATCTGAGGAATTTGGATTTCATTTTGAAGCTTTTTTTTCTGTCACATCGAATATGTTGATAAAAATGAAAAGTACTATACTATTTATTCCCGGATCATAGAAAATTTTGGAAAAAGAAAGAACTTTTCATGAAAGTAAGAAGAACTAACTGAGGCTAAGGAAGAAATAATAAATTTTTTGAATACGACATATTATTTGGTTTAGTTTTAATAGGCATGGTCGCTTTTTTTATAATACATACCATCAAAATTACCGACCGAACTATCCTGAAACTTTATAATTTTGTATGAGAAAATTAAGTTTGCAGCAGGGTATGCTATGAGTATCAGTCTAAGGCATGTCAAGGCTTGGACCATTCATTGTATAAATCTTGCTAATTTGCCATTCGCACTGTCGCGGATGATATCCACAGTGCGTGGCAAGAATAAAAGGTAGTACTTCATCTAGCTCTGTATGGAATGCGTTTGTCCAATTATAACTACCGTAATATCGATCTTCATCTATTATAGAATTACTAAAAGTTAAATAACTTGAGTTTCAGTTGGCTTTGACAGTTCAATAAAGCATCATCGATATTTGTTGCTATGCCTTATGATGACCTCAGCTGATCTATCTGACCAGACAAAAGATTTCAGAAATAGCAAGGCAATAGCTGTAAGTTTGATTCATGTTGATACAGTTTAAAAATCAAAGTTTTTTAGCGAATTTCTCTGAAATATCTCTTAACTTTATCGTACTGAAACTGTCAACAATTTTTATTTTATTTTAGGAAAAACAATTTTTATTTATTAAATTGAAACAAAATTATGTGAATACAGATTATGTGACTCTATTTATCAATGCTTAACTGACTATTTTTTAATAAATCTATTGAGACACTAGTCTATTGGGAGAGAGAGAGAGAGAGAAACATTAGTGTTTTAAATCTATTGAGACACTTATGTCATCACTTTTAGGAAAATATTTATAAGGAATTTTTCTCTCAAGGAGATCTAGAAAAACAGATGGGAAATCGTCCATTAGAAATGATGGACCGGGACCGTGCATGCGTGCCAAAATTGCAGCTTGAATTCATGGATACAATTGCAGTACCTGTTTTTGAGCAAGTTTTTAAAAATTTTATTCTTTCGGGAAGAAATACTACATGGGCTGGTAGTTTCTTTGATCTCTGTTCCATTGATGCCAACCGTCTTTAACTAGTTTATGCGCATTATTGTAGATACTTATCACAGTTATTACCCGAAAGCAAAAATACGTATGAGTCAATGTTGTTTAATCGGAAATGTTGGCTAGCGTTGGATGAGATATTGGCCGAGGAGAAGTACCCAACTCTTGGTCTTGATTACCTCAAGGACACTTTTCTAGAGAAGCGAGTAATCAAGCGAGCCCAGCAACGACATAAATGATAATAATAAAAGGTTTTTTGTTAGTTTTCAGTCATCAAATGCAAATGTTTCTTCAAAAACAGATTACGACTATGACGGATTGACTGATTTCAAACAGCGGAATATTTTGTGTAATGGTTGCATGATAAATATTATACTATGGTAACAGAAATGCTATCAGTTATGAATTATAGTAAGACGCAGAAATATTATTCTTGTGTGACTTTTTTAAAAGAACATTTGGAAATTAAAATCTATGTTATCCATTTTTTTAATGTCGAGGAATCATAGGCACTTGTTAGGGAACCTTTCTTGGTTGTGGTTTGGAGTTGGCCCAAATGAATGTGTTGAGAAGGAGTCTATTATAACGATTTTTATTCTCTAGCGACAACAGTATACTGATAATTTCATAAAACTTGAAGATTTATGATATACGATAAATGGTGGAAAACTTAAACAAAGATTTTTTAAATAGATTGAATTAACTGGTGCGAGAGAGCAGCCGAATTGTAGTTCGCTGGTGTAGACAGTAGTATATTTATTCTTTATGTAATAAGAAATGGATTTTAACATTATGTCGGTTGTTGATAAGAATGACTGTCAAAACCTCCACAATATTTTGACATTAAAGTAGATTTGGTTCCGAACAAAGTAATTTTAACATATTAAGCAATACACATACTCTTTGTTAACAATTGAAAATTTTTAGACAATGCAGGTAAGCTCAGCTACAGCTGGAAGATGTGTAATGGATAAATGATTACTTACATGAGATACAATTTGAAACATGAGTCTTATAATGGTCTAAAAGATATTTAATTAAGATGATCTTTAATCTTATGGATTAATACAATTTTATCTCAACATATTACTATATAATTCCGTTTTTTCTGACAAATATTATCTTAGAAAAATGAGAGAAACTCGCAGGACTCCTCGAATACATCATGTGCAATACATCTTTCAATTGCAATATTTTAATAATGATGCTAATCAATTATTTTGACAACAGCACGACTTGGATACGTCAAGTCCAGATAAAATCAAAAATCTTACTGAAAATGAGGATATGTGGATATGGACTTTGTATATTTTCAGACCCTCGATATGTTTAAATGCAATCACTCAACAGCCAACCTCCAAAGCTCAGTTCTTCGGTACATGATGAATCTGATATGTTATGAAATCTAAAATATATATCACTTTTCGTAATACAATATCTGAATAACTACCGTCCTCTTATTCACCCTTCTTTGATATTCAAATCAGACTGTTAAATCTCGTTATTGCCTTTTTCTGTTTACAGTTTTATTTTTATTTTATTTTTTAATTTATATGAATAGCTGCCCACTTTCTTCATTTTTTTTGCCATTCATAATATGAAATTCTTTAAGTTGCCTAATTTACTTGGCAGAATAGCTTGCTAATCATCTTTTGATTCCTTAACTGCTTGAACATCAGAACAAACTTGGAAGGGTATTCCAACAATTTGCTGTATCACGAAAAATGCAGGTAAGATAAAGACTCTGATTTCGAAACTTTCTGCTTCGAAAAATAACTCGCAAGGAAGTTCTGCACATCTTTCAGAATTTATTTTAGTTTCTCAGAAGTATCCTTGTGTGTATATTTTGATTGCTGTCGGGTAACTATTTCATTATAAGCATGATTCTCAGAATACTCTTTTCATTTTCTTTTCGTGAAATCAATTTCAAGATTAGTACTTCATCTTGTCCGATGGGAAGCATCTCTGACTACTTTTTATATGTTTCATTTGCTATCTTCTTGCAACACTATTGCACTGGGTATTTTTTGGGGCAATCCTGCTTTTGATTCCAACTGTTAATATCTTTTCAAAATCTATTTCTTCTCAATTTATAGAATTGAAAATTTATAAAAACGAGTACACTAACTAAGTTATTCAAGCCAAGATATCAGTTACACGACTAATTTGCTTGGCTTCTGAATCTGCACAAGAAAATACAGTTCAATGCTGAGGCTTATCATAGAATTGCCCTGGAAATGCATTGAGTGTAATTGTGTCTTTCACTTAAATTTTTTTCCTCCATTTTACAAAATAATTTTTGCAGTCCGCCAAAGTAGAATCATTTCATTTTTAACACACTTCACTAAAACAATATCACTCAGTGTTCGGATTTCCGCTCGGTGGTGTTTCGTAGATTCTTGGAAATTCCTTTTTTGAAAATGTCAAATAAAAGTTGCTTTGTCCTGATTTCTGCAGATACCAACTTTGACCATGTCAGCGAATTAAAATTTCACTAAAAGGATCTTACTCAGTGAAAGTTAGGAGTGATATCGAAGTATCCGAGCTGATTTTTTTTTATGACAACTAAAGAAAACATGGTATTGATGGGTTCGATATCTAATTAGCCGAACCATTAAGGGATCGATGTCGATCAGTACTAGCGGACAAATATATCTTAATTTATGATTTCCAGTCCTTAATCAGTTTCAGACCTTTATCCTCATTAGTTTTTATTGCAGTACTGCATGAAAATCTCAGTACGTAAGATGAACATTTGAAAATAACTAATTGGTTTACCACACTATGAATGTTTTGAGCTTTAGATGAAAAAAGGTGAGATCCATAAAGAAAAACGAAGTGCTTATCAGCATATGGGTATCAATGTTTAAATCTTGCTAAATACAACAATTTGCAAATTAATCTGCTTGAAAAACTATAATATAAAGAGTAGTGCTGAATATTTTCATCATAGATTTCTGCATTTCAATTGAATTTTTTGATTCGATACCTATCCACGCCTACTCGTTTTTGGCACTCTTATCACCCCTAACATTTGGGAACGTTGAATTGCAAATATTTTCGTGAATCATAGATTCTATTTTCGTGTTTTTGTCTGAAGGTGTTAGTTATCTATTATGATGTGCATCACTGTTAGTAAATACGAACACCAAAATATCCGAACATAGTAAGCAAACTTAAAAATTTGAAAATGGTCTTTCTACACTAATTAAGCATTCACGTAACCATCACATAACAAATGTTTTCATTCTCGAGAAGTTTGTGTATCCGGAATGTCTAATTTTCGTCCTCGTGTCCGTAAACGATTATCGATCTACAAAGAAGAACGCGCCGTTTTACGAAAATCACTTTCCATTTACAAACTTGCCATTACTTACAGTTTATTCCTTAAATATACATACAGAAATATAAAAAACAGAAACAAAGACTAACGAGGGATAATTTACATTGAGCGAATGTATCTAATAATTGAAAACATCGAGCCGGAACACTATCAGCATGTGAGCGCAAGCAATCCATTGCTTGGCGATGCTCCTTTTGTACACAGTCCGATTCCTAAAGAGACATCTTCCAAATACAGTTTGAACAGTATATGTTTCTTCAACTTACTGCGTGTGATTTTGTTATCAGCTTAGTAAAAAAAGCTATCTTTTGAGCAGATTTTGAACGCAGAGACCGAATTCCCAATGCTCCACTAAATATTACCTCATTTACATACAACAGAGCAAATAAATCACATTTCTGCTCTATCAAGTATGCATTTTAGTGTATGATTTCACATCTTTTCAATCAGTTCATAAAACACATTTAAAGTTTTTCCTAACTGTGACCTACCTCAGGTTATTGAAATTAATGTATGAACGATGAAGAAAATTAAATGTCAAGCAAGTCTAGCATATTCCATCAAGTAAACATACATCAAGTTCCACCTGTCTTCACTATGATCTTATCAACCAACTCCGCTGTCCAAAAAGCATCCACTAATTTAAACTTCAGTTGCACAAAAAGTCCATGTCACCGTCCATGTCACTTGACAAACGAATCATTTCAGCTCTCTCTCTACTAGCTAAAGTATAAACTTACTCTAAGGCATCTTTTCAGTGCTTGCCGTACGTGATCACACGCTCTCCCCCGTTTTCTCTTTGATTTTTCTTCAGTTTCCATAGGTACATTTTCATACATCACTTACCTGCAACATATTTATCATTCAATTTGGATGACAAGAATATGTAGCAGAAAGTCAAAGATAGATTCTCAGACAAAACTACTGCAGCACAGGTACAACAATTTAAGCATTCTCTGGCAGTCTAATTCCACGAAAACCACTCCAACAGCTCAAACTTCTTTTAGTGATTTGTCCTTCTGCCGGAATACTTCGCTACAGTTTATGTATTTACTTCCAAGCTTTCCTTGAGATTACCCTATGCTCTATATCGAATATCAGGTAAATAATTCGAGGTTAAATTAATTGTCCAGAAATTTATCTCAGGAATGGGCGAGAGGAGAGTATAAGCATGCCCAGTGTTATTCAGGGCCATGAAGTACATTTACTGGTTACTTTTCGTTATCCATAGTTCTACTCAGCTCTCATATTCAAATGCCTTAAAAGGCGGTAATAGCCATTCTATGATCTGAAATATGCTGCAGTAATTACTACTAATTACCTGTCGAATTTTTAGTGACGAAGAAATGGATGATGAGGAGATTGGAGAAGGAGAATTCGTTGTGGAGGCCATCCTTGGAGAGCGTTACAACAAAAGGAAAAGAATGAAGGAGTATCTACTGAAGTGGAAAGGATACAGTGATGCAGAAAATACATGGGAACCTGAAACTAATCTGGTACCACTGCTTTTCCTTTTCAGTACTATAGTACAATCATAATTTCATTTTAACCATTGTAAAGCAAAAATGCCCTCCATGTTGTAAAGTTCCTTCACAAATTCATATAAAATTAAGGACGTTATTCAGTCAGCATTAGGGGAAACGATTTCTGCTTAACAAATCGTAAATATATGATTCAGAACATTATTGTTAGTTTTGGTAAATTAAGTTGTCCTTTCTTGTGTTTTTATTGATGCGATCCATTAATGTATTTTTATGATGTATTTTTCATTTTTGTTGCTAATTCTTTTTAAACATATTTCATAATCCCATCCCCTTTGTCTTCTCTTTTTGTATGCTTTATCTATGCAAAAATAGAAACTTGATGATGTATGCTCCAGAAGTCACTGTGAGATACTTCAATGGTAGATTGTCATGACAAGATTTTGGGTATGTTAGTAAAGAAGTTTTATTTCAGGACTGCGATGAATTAATTGCAGAATTTCATGCGCAGCAAAAGTAAGCTATCAAAAAGTTTTTACTTATTTGTGTCTCATAGTCAAAATTATTGTTTTCTTCGATCGATGTTAGAAATGCATAAATAACGTCATAGTAATTTACATGCAGAATTCAACATATCTTACTCAGATAAAATTAAAGACGTTAGTTGTAAATTCTGTGCTTTCATAACTGCAGTGGTAGTAGTGGTGATAAATCTTTCATTTTATGTAATATCCGAGGACAAATCTTTTATCATTTTATGTAACATCCGAGAAAATGGAGAAACGTAGGTAGCGTTTGTAAGCGTTTATGAACAATTCTTAGTACTGTTGTTAGTACTTGGTACTGAGATAATTAAAATGTTGACATTAGCAAACAACATTTAACTAATTTTTAACTAATCTCGAAAATATGTCTTAAGTCAACGTCATTGTTGCTGTTATAATATTTAAAAATGTTGTTT
The DNA here is from genome assembly GCF_000002995.4 of Brugia malayi. Classification (NCBI taxonomy): domain Eukaryota; kingdom Metazoa; phylum Nematoda; class Chromadorea; order Rhabditida; family Onchocercidae; genus Brugia; species Brugia malayi. Next base: position 8,362,979 of record NW_025062475.1, read on the forward strand.
GCCCTATTGCAAAATGTCACATTCACTGCAGAGAAACTTGGAGAAAGCAGCGAAATGAATTATGGCAAAACCTGATGGGCATTACAAGTTCTAAATCAAAATCACGAAAACCGTTACCCAAAATGAGCTGTTCTGGAAGTCATAGTCCCACGTTTGCGGACCCTGACTGCTATAATATTCCATCACAGGTTTCGCATGCTTCTCGACCCGGCGTCACTTGTTCAGCCATTTCCTTGAAGCGTCCAGCTTCCGAGGATTTGTGTCGAACAGAAGACTACATTTATTCAAGCGAAAGTGAAGATGATGAGAGGAGTCGACAACTAAGAAGTCCTTTTATTTCAGTTCCATCATGTTTTTTCTCATTTCACTTCTGTTTTTTCAAAAACATAGTTGTGTCTCTATCGAAGTGTTTTGAAATTACTTCGCACCAAAAGACTTTATATATACTTTCAGTGCGTCCTCCTCCTGGTGAAAGTGGAATGGAAAAAGGTTGGGTGCCAGAAGTGATCGTCGCAGCTTGCGTAGGCTCATTGATTTTTTTCTTTTTATAAAGCAAAAAAAAATTAAATATATTGTAATAAAGTGGGTGAAATTTCTGATGCTACTTCTAAACTGGAAAAAATACATCTTCGTTTATACTTTGTAGCCTCAAACTATTCACGTAAAATTAATAAGGAATGGGAAAGAGAGAAAGTTAATTATACATCAAATAATGACTTCCAGTCATTCGTATTTTTTAGCAACCAGAAGACGATTTCCCTCTTACGTACATTGTTAAATATAGACATAAGAAAAAATTTGAAAGGGTACCAAGTTCAATATGTACCAAGTATTGGCCACAGGTAAATTTTTGTTGGAATTCAATTTTCAAATTTCTTGGAATCCACTGCCTTCTGAAGAAAATTGTTTCAAGTCATGAGATAGATATCACTTATCAGTCATTTTTATGAGCTTATCATGTTAAATAGAATGTATAATTTAATGATTTTTAAATGCCTCCCTTCTTCATGTTCTACATGAAATCAATATTCTTAACTAAATCCTTTGATAAGGATTAATTGTTTTTTCAGTTAGTGATTAGCTTCTACGAACGCGAGGTGCGTAAGCAAGAAATAACAGTGGATGATGATAATTATTTGCCACTTTGAATTTAAAAATATTTTTTTTTTTTGTTGCAACTCAAGTTCTAAAATTCCATTATTTATTTACTTTTAAATATTCATGTATTTATGCTTCCAAAAAAGTTGTTTCACTTGCTTTTAAACTTTTAAAGCAAATTAGATGCTTTCTTTTCGAAATATTAGCGCCCTTATAATTTGAATGTTTCAGTTGCCCGAATTATATCACTATTGTTTTTTATTACCTTCCATAATGTTGGGTGTATCCTGTTGATATTTAGATTTACTTTTGTAAAGTTGTTTCTGTGGTTATCTTTAATAGTAACTTCTTTCGTTATGCTTCTGCAACATACGCTAACAACTGTTTTTTTTTTTTTGAGATAAAAGACTGAAAGGAAGTTTTCCGTAGTATTTATGAAGTTTAGAAATGTACACGATTTTTGGAATGCTTGCTTAAAAAATGACGAAAACTAACTTTTAGTTCTTTATTTTCCTTTTGTTCATTAATGGGTATAGGTAATTCGGTTTCTTCTGTTACTTGTTCGTTTTCAGGAGTAAAATCAGTTTTGAAAAGTTTCACCTTCTTTTCACTGTTGCCAATAAAAATTTATGAAAGTAACAGAAATATTTAAGTAGTTTTTGGATTTCCTGAAAAATCTAGTAGTAATAAACGAGTAGGGTAATCATTTGGTTTGAGAGAGCCAAAAGCCAAAGGTGTGGTACCTCAGCTCAGTTTTGGACGTGCAGATACTTTCCAGTTACAATGATTTTATTACAATAAATCTCAAGATGATGTCTTTTTTAGTTTTTGATTCTACGATCTCTTAAGCTAGTCTTCCCTTCAAAATACTGGGTTGAATTTTGGAGCGATAGTTTACAACAGCAATGATGGAAACACAGGATTATTATCAATGATATTAGATGTAAAATGTTACAGTGTTTAGCGTTGTAATCAATTTCGATATCCCCCAGTATTGCTTTATATTTATATTTATCATTGTGATGTATTTTACATTTATTATATGTTAATCCTTCTTCATTATAATGAACTGAAACATCCGTGGTGCGCTTTACTAAATATTGATCGTATTGTTAGATTTACCTGATTCTATTTGGCTTTGCATTTCAAGAACTAAAGTTCAGTGATATCTTCTGAAATAATGACCAGCAAGTAAACTTTGTGTAAAGAGAGAAAGAACTTAAAAAAGAACAGGATGCTTAAATAACTCATCTTTCTTTTTCCCCAATTTTGGCAATTTTTTTCTCATGTAAATTAGTTTTGTTATAGTTATCCCTATTTTCAGCTCCTAATCGTCTCTAGTAACGCAAATCTGCTACATTTAAAGTTACAGCATATGTGGGCAATATTTTTTATTTTTTCACAGGATTCACACTAACCAGGAGTATGGCAGAGAAACTCCATTTATCGAGGTAGGGACTCTTGTAAAATAAGGTAGGATATTGCATATAAAATTCAGGACAACATTTATATTTTTAACATTGAATTTCAGAGCACTAAAAGGAGTAATTGTTATGTTGGAGAATCAGTGGTTTACCATTTCTGTAATTGTACCAACGATCGGTATGAATTCTTTTGAGGCAAGTTCAGCCATTATTTCTAACAAAGTTAATTTGATCGTATGAAACTGATTAGTTACTAAAATGATGTAAGCGGTATAAATTTAACGATACTCCAAGTCGAAACTTTAATTGACGTAAAGTGAGTGCTTTAGAATCTGAATGTTTTACAATATTATATTATTTAATTCGAGTGTCTTTAGATCAGATTGAAGGATAATGCTTTATCAGAAGTGCTAAAATTGGGTTCGTGGGTAATTTTACACAATGCTGGGCAAAACGTTTATCAGATTGTACGACAGTGCAATGAAATTCTGCCCACATATGTTTACAAAGATCTTGTTCTTGTAAGTTAAAAAGAAAACAAGTTTTATGCTTTTCTAAAAATATTTCATCCATTTTATTCAAATGCATTTCATTTAAAAGAATTGCAATTTATTGCTGAGACATAACTTCTGCTGTTGAGAACCTTTTTGTGTTGTCTTCATAACTTTCCCTATAAATTTTTATCAATGCAAATAGGTAATACAGTTTAGTAATAAACTTTGTTCACAAAACAACTTATTTCAGCTTAGAACGAATATATGTTTCCAAGAAAAAAATCAAGAAGGATATGGTCGTTGGGTGTGGTCATCAGAATTAGGAAGAATTGCAGCTGTATGCCATGAAAGATATAAGCCAAAGCAAGATTATGCAGCATTAGTAGCCAGGTTCTTCAACTTACATTGGAAGATCCTTCTGAATGATTCGGACGACTTACATTGAAAAAATTCTAAATTATTTATCAACCACCGACAGTTTAAACCAGTGACTTTAATAGTCCTTTTTTAATTTCAGAAAACCAGCGAAGTACCAGTTTATTGTCGAATATAACTGGATGCTTACAAAATATATTGAAGTATCTAGTCTCAGTATGCAGTTTGATGTCGTATGTGTTTCCCGTGATATTAACTAATTTAATGAGTTTCCGATTTACAAAATTCTCATTTCTCTTTTTACAAAAGTGGACCTTAATCACTTCTTTCAGATTTTTCAAGAATATAGAATTTGTAGTAGGGGAGAAAATCGTTTCAACATTCATTATAATAAGAATGGAGATAATTGTGCTAATAGTGCTATGGATGACGAGCATCTTTTTTTCGAGAAGTTGGAAGAAACAAAGCACAAAGTATCAAAGTTTTTATAGTAAGACAACGAAGAAAAAAGAAATCTGTATAAACTTCTCATAAATCGGAATAAGAAATTTGTTTTTCTTGTAGTCTTCCATAAGGAAAGGTACAAATTAAACTTCAAGGTCTTATCACAATTTGATCTTGCAATTTGAAACTTAAACATGTATGACTATCTTCAGAATTGTACTAGCAACAATATTTACGATGTTATAAGGAAAGTGGTGTCGAATCCAAACATTAGAATAACTATGAAGAATTATCGGCCTAAGGAACTACTCAGTATATGTGAATCCCTTAATTTAAAGTTCAGTAAGTTATTCATTGGTCAGTGTTATTTGATATTTTCTTTTTAACTACTAGACTTAGGATCCTAGTTGTGTTTTTGCCTGACTTAAAAGATTTCTAGCATGTGCGTGAATTAATCATTGTTACTGTATGTAGCAGGACAATAAAAATTTTTTTGAAAATATGTTTTCCAATTTTTCCGATTTTGAAAATATTGTTTCCTGGTTTTCTAATTTTGAAGATATTGTTTCCAGATGATTAAAGAAAATTTGAACATGTGATTTCAACAATGCAATCCCCGAAAATGAAGGTTGGTAATTAAATGGGAAGCACATTTGGGTTTAGTCGTCCATTTTTATTTAACACTATTGCTTTTAATTTTCAACTGTTTTTCTTTTCATATTTTTATGCTTTTGCTTTCTAGAAACAGAAATATTTGGAATCGTGTTTGAACTCATTGTTTCAGTATAAGACAATAGTGTTATTTTCACAGCAGTCATTCTTTCACTTTGTGATTTGTTAAATTTGACTTGATGGTAATGCAAAGACAAAGAAGAAGCCAAATATTAGCCTTAGGATTATATGACTTACTAAGATTGAAATTTGTCTTTCTCAATGTGAGAAGCATTAGGAGGGTATGAGATTAATTCCATCTTACTCGCTAGATTCGAGGTTCAGAGAGTTGAACCCGAAACTTCTTGGTTACTTAGAACCTTCAGTGCATCCTACTGTCATGGAATGTATTAACTGCCAGATATTTTATTTTGCCTCAAACTTGGGTAATTAAACCAACAAATCAATAACAACGCGCAACGAATAGATATAATATAATTGTAAAACATTAAAATATTATCAAAAACTATCCAAAAACATAGAATGAATAACGGTTAGTGGGGACGGTTGGTTGGTTTATATATAGAACTAAACTAACAACCGGAAATCCGGCGGAGAACATTTGATTGATGTAAAACAAAGATTGCTAACAAGGGTTTTTTGTTATATGAGAAAAAGGAAGTAATTAGCATAATGGCTTAAAGATCTAGACATAGATTAATTACAAATGCGAAATTATTGATGATTGACATCTAGCAATATTAGGATTTGAATGTGATTTAGATGTGTCGTTTTTACGGCAGCTACTGTTGAGTGTTGAGATTTCTTTTTTCTTTTTCATATATCTGAAGAGATTTGTTATGAATTTTGTTGAAACGAATTTATAAGTAATGTTTTAAATACTTTATAGGTGTTAGAGATTCGTTTTCATAACGCTAGTGCACTCTTGACAGTTCGGAGAAACAGGAAACAGCATACAGAATATCTTGCTTTCTCGGTATCGTAATTCTGTTGTTCAAACAGTATTTAAGCAATAGTCACCAATTTCGAAATGTTTACTGGTTGTCTTGTTTCTTTTATTTCCTATTTCTTTATAAATGTGATAACTTTATGTGAAAAATAATGATACAGAGATGTAGCCTGGCATGCAAGAAATACGAGAAAACTTGTTATAGCAAATAACACTTCTACTTCAGTGTGCATTTTTGAATTGGCATTGCTGACCAGTATTGCTTCGCAACTGTTTCCATTTCTACCATCTTCTCTTTCTTGCAGTATCATTTAGGGACTTTATTTATTTAAGTTCATTTCTTATTTGAACATCTAAAGGTTGTTTTTAAAACATACTTTCGAGTTTAATAAGGGAGACTTCAGTGCATTTCTTTTGACTACGATTATTCAAATGCTCAATAAACTTGGGATTTCCCCTTACTTTATTTGCATTCAATTAAAGCTAACTTACGACTACCTGAAGTAAGTCAGCATCATGCTATATGTAAGTCGTTCAAGATAAGAATGCAATCCCTTGGGATAGGTTAAATTTTTGTCAGAAATTCAACCCTTTATTTTGTCGTGCTCCGTACAGGAGGAAATCAGAAGGTGTTGAGTGAGGACAACTCGGACAAAATATTCGGCAAATCCTAATGATTGGACTAATAAACAAAAGCCTTATGAACTTTAGCGTGTGCCCGATAGCAAGCAGGTCAGAGAGTCAGTATGTTTTCATTTCGAGCGTTACATTTTATCGTTGAAAGGCAAAGCACTCGTGACTGAGCTCTGCGGTTCGTAGGCCGTGTAGTGTGCATGGATGGTGATTGGTGGGTGGGATGTTGTAAGGACGTATTCTAGAGGAAAGGGGACTTTCGGGATTGACATGACGAGCAACAGTATGCTTTACTTTATGAATCCCAGGGTGAGAGATGGAGTAAGTGGTCAGTCCAGAAATGTTAACTCCTTGGGTTTCAATTTCCGACTACTCGTAATAACTTGAGTTGGTTGTGATCGGTATTGAACATTGTTATTAGCACTGTTAGTTTAATAATCAATCATCAATTATTGAGGTCGTTCAAAATAAAAACGCAGATGCATTTGTCGTTCTTTTGTGCAAGTTTTTGTCACAAACATTTTTACGGAAGTATTTGTTAAATTTCATGTTTTGATTTTAGCCATTTCAAATCTAAAAGGGTGCTTTCGGGAGTATACAAGTACAAAAATGTCAGCAAAGGATTTATCAAAAATGACGGTATTTGAATTATCATTTTAAATCACTTATTTCATTTCCTGTTTTTCAGTAGTATTTTATGACTTATAATTCGTTAGAAATTGGTAGTGTAAGAAATGTTAGGAAATGATTTAGATTCTGTCTGTGTCTTTTTGGATAATAGTTCGATGTTTTACAAATAAAGTATAATTGTTACAGCTGAGTATATTTGCAGATGCAATAGTATTAATAAACTTAAAATTGATTGCCCAATTTAAATTAGACAACCATTCTTAGTTTTCCTGAGCGACAAATATTTAAAATTTGTATCTGCTATGTTTGTGTGATCGAAATTACCCGAATGGGAAATAAAAGATGCACAGTGTGCTCATTTGTTTATTTATGTAGTTTGCAGGTTGTTCAGCTCCGGGAACAACTGCGATCACGTGGTCTCCCAACAGATGGTACAAAAGCTGCATTAATCGACCGTCTCAAAGCAAGTTATGCGGCTGAAGACACGATATTGAATTCGGATGCCACTGCATCAAAAGATAGCTTAGGTGAATAAATTGGCGTCATAATATCAAGTTTGGACTTTTTTCAGTAAGTTGAGAGTGAGATTTTTTAGAATCAAAAATTGTTATTTGGAGTTCAGTAGATTTGTCTGATGTCTGGATGGATTATTCATAGGTAAAGTTAGATTAAGCAAAATTTTTTAAATTATTTATCTTGTCAAGTCTCTCGATATTCTATTCACCGCAGTATTTAGTTTGTGCAAATGAACATTTTGCAGAGGAAACGGTGCTGGAAGGTGCAATAAACGAAGACGATATTTTGGGACCAGATACTATAGTCAAAAAGAAGGTATGCCTGGACAATTAGAATTTTTACTTCTAATATCCAACTAAGACTGTCTGCTCGTAGAATTCACAGAAAATTTAGAAAAATCAATTAAAATATTGAAAGTTGTATTGGATGATAACACTGCTAACTTAATTCTATAGAAGAAAAGAGCTAGTGGTCACTCTCTTGTCTTTGATAAATTCTTCTGTATAATGGATATATCACAAAAGAGATGAGAAATGTTTTCAATAGGTTTTTTAGAGAAGAAAGAAAACGAATGTTTTCTTTTTCGAAATATTTTTCCTTTTCTTTAAACGGTTTTGTTCGTCATATAAATTGATAAATGCATTGGGTCCTCTGAGTCGATTTTTGCCTTTTACAAAATGGAGAAAACTTCCTTGTTTACTCAGCTATGTTTAATTCTGCCAATTATTTGGTCTAGAAATCAACATAGTATGGCTTTTACAACATGAAATCAGTACTCATGAACAGCAGAACATCAATGGCATAAGCAAAAAGACTGTACTACTTGAGAATAACATTTTGATAAACATCAACTTTTAAATGCATAGAGGAAAGCAGTGAGCTGTATTCTGAAAGAAAATATGTAGGTACTGATTGTTTTCTAGCGAAGTCCTGATACTTCGTCAGAAAAAAAGTGGGTTATCACTCATAAATTCCAAATTATTTATTTGTAAAAAGTCTGTTTGACTTCTGCATTCGTTTCAGAAGTTTTAATGAAGTTTTTTTCAGGAAGATTTAGCAGCAGCATTATCGTCAGCATCAGCAATAACACCGTCGGTGCCTATAATTAGGAAATCCAAAAGTATTCAAAAAGTTGAAGCGAACAAGAAGACAGAAGCAATGATCAACTCATTTGATGCTAAGCTAAAACGAGCTCAGCGTTTTGGATTACCGCTCTCTGATGAACAAATGAAACAGAAACGCGCTGAGCGGTATTTATGTCATTCTTTAAGACTAGAATGTGCAAATTATTGTAAATTCATATGCGGTTTCTTTACAGGTTTCGCTTGGATTTAGCAAATATTGGCTGATATTATTGAATGCTTTTCAGTTATAATCTATGAATGTACAAATGATAAACTTCATATATATCCATTCAGTTTTTTTTTTTTTTTTTTCTTGAAGATTCGGCATGCAGTTGGGTGTGGATGCAAACATTGGTGAAATTCTTGCAGAGAAGAAAAAGAAGAGGGCGGCGAGGTTTGTATGTTTCCTGAAATATTTTATTTGTATTTTTTCGTGATGAGAAACAGTTAAATACGAAGTGCTGAATATTTGGTGCATGATAATATCTAACTGCATTATATGAACTAGCTGAAGATATTTGTTAAAACAATCTTTGTCATACAAAAAGCAAACATTTCTGGTAATTTATTCGTGTGGCTAAATATTATATACTGCAAAATCTGACTTCATGGAAAATAAAAATGTGTTGCAAATGCAGGAAAATTATTGTTTTTCTTTAGAAAAACGATAAAGTTAAATGATGAATGAATTGCAGGTTTGGTGTTGTCAGCGAGACTGAAAAAATGCAGGAAATTTTAAATAAACGAGCCAGAAGGTAATCACTACGGATACAGTTTTAAGTGATTGCATTTCTTCGTGTTGGTATCGAAAATGGAAAAAATCCTAGATCTTAAGAAAAAGTTTTTATCTTATGTTTTTGTCTTATGTTAGCTAGGTTGATATCACTGTTTTATTCCCATTATAGGTTTGGAGGTGTTAATAAAAGCAGTGCGGTAGTTGCTGGTAAAGTTGAGAAAGCCTCCTTAGAAGTATTAGAAAAGCGCGGGAAACGCTTCGGTTTATGCTCTGAAGAAGCAGAGGTATCTTTTTTCTTTGTGGTTATCATTGGCGGGAATTAAAAAATCAATAATAATCGATAATGAAAGTAGTAGAGCATAGCACATTTCTTTGCTCCCCAACCAAGTTTTGTTTGCTAGAGAAATGATCTTTAGGTGTTCATCAAGTATTGTTAAAGAGGAACCTTTCGCTCAAAAATAAGTAAATTATGTTTTCATTTTTTTTTTTTATTTTAAAATATTTTCAGTTATTTTAATTGTTTTGCAGTTGGAAATAAAAAAACAAAGACGCGCTGAACGATTTGGATTGAATAAGTAACAATGAATTTTTGATATATTCATTTTGTCTGCTGCGGAAAATCTTTGTATATATTATTTGCAAACTTCTTTGTATCATTCTTATCCATTCTGAACCACATTATTAAAATAAGTTTGAATATGATCCTTCCAAGATTTGTTGAAGAGATTAATAATAAGAATAACAACTCGAAACATTGATTTATAGTTTTTAGATCCCAATCGAAGATCTCAATCAAACCTTCGTACTTGTCTTCTCTTCTTGTCCCTCTATTAATAAGAATCGTGCATCAATACTATGATTTCTTTGCTGTTGAAAAGTGAAAATCAGTAAATGTTATTGTTAGGATGAGCTCGATTTTTATGCCACTGAAATAGGTTTATTTCACGCGTCATATTCAAGTGAATTTTAAGTAAACTGATAAGAAGTTCAAATGTTAAACAAACTAATGAAAATATGTAAATTCCGGTGAGAATTAAAAATAGGTTGCTTCGAATAAGAATGGTATTTAACGATACGAAATTGTTGGTGCCACCTAACTTTAGATAAGGCATTTTTTAATCTGTGTTATGTGAAGTGGGGTATTTCCAGATCTTTGTTCTGCTTGGGAGGTTTGAATGCAAAGTAAATCTTTTGCGCAATGTGGATCATCTAATGGTGATATATTTTGTCAATCTTTGATTCACTGTGAATATTTACATTTATTTTACAAGCGATTACTTCATCGTTATACCTCTAATTATCTTTATTTTATTTTTTACGCTAATTTTATGATCAAATAATTAGTTGGGAAATATAAATCGTGAAATTTAGTAATGGCCGAGGAGGAAGTTGAAGTATTGCGAAGCATATATGGTGATGAACTTCTAGTCGAGAGGAATTTTGGAGAAAAGTAATCCTATCGTTTAGCTCTTTATTTGCAGAAGTTGTGCATACTTTCAAGAGCAATATTTTAATATTTTATAATGAAGGAATGGTTTAAAAATGAATATGACTTGCATCCATCACATTCTTAGCTTCAGAAACGAAATCATACGAGATAATTTCCGTCAATTTTAGCACACCAACGATAATATTAAGCATGAAAATAAGATCAATAACATCGCAATCACAGTATGCAGCAGTTATTTATGCCGTTATCGAGTTGCCAGAACAAGTAAATTTTACTGGTAGATATCGTAGTTCAAAAGTAATCGAGTCTTTAAACTAATGTTGGATGCCTATCCCCTGAATCGGTTGTAATTAATCAAATCAAGTTGACACTCTTCAGTACCCGAAAGTATCTCCGGAAGTTTGTTTGCGACAGCACCGAGGAATTGACGAAAGGAATGCAAATATTCTTCAGAAAACTATCCAAGAGTATATTGAAGCCAATGTTGACATGCCTATTCTTTATGATATCTTTCAAGTTAGTGTGTTCTTTGTTCTTTTTTGTACATTAACTTACAATTATTAGCTTTGCTGAAGTAAGAATTTAATTATTCAACCTTCCTGAAATATGTTTATCAATATTTGCAGATGATTCAAAAATTTGTGGAAACTGGACAAGATTTTCCGTGCACTGTTTGTCCAGTATGCTTAGACGGGTTTAGCGCAGAAAATAACGCCTTTTGTACATTAAAGTGTGATCATCATATTCATCAGAATTGCTTTATACGTTACGTGAACTACACAGAAGACGAAATCAGGAAAGAACTTGGTGAATGGCCAGAAGATATGAAATCGAAAGTGGATCAAGTTTGTCACCTTTATTTGATCTGTAATCTGAATGGTACTATCTGATAAAAGTGAGATATAGTGGAAGCGTTCAACTTGTGACATGCATGAAAATTTCAACGAAACTTGAGATGGATTTATTTAGTTCGATAATGAAAAGATTGAAATGTTTAAAGGTTCTAAAATGTCCAATATGTCGAGCGCCATTGAATGAGCAGGATTTGTCAACAGTTGGTCGGAAATCGATCATTTTGGATGAAGGAACTGTAGATAAAGAGAATTTTGAATTTAACTGGGAAGAGTGGCGAGCAAAGCTAGAAGAATTACAGCCAATTTTTGAACGACAAAAGGCTAAAGGTGGTTTAATCGATCCGGAAGAGGAACGAAAGCGTTATCTAATCTCTGATGATATTGTGAGTTTAATTTATTCTAGTTTTGTTTGAGTTGTATCCTAATGTCTTTCACTGCTATATTTCTCGCATATACACTAAAACCACGACTTATGAAACGCAATCATTCCAGTTACTTCATCTGTATGTTTCGTCTTTAAAGTAGATCAAACGGTCATAGTTCTTTAATTTGGAATTCTATTTATATTTATTGGACGTCCTAAGAAAAGAAGTACCGTGTGATATGTAAGAATATGAGTTTCATTTTCACTTTATTTTGGAACGTGCGATAACACTAATCTGTGTTCTTAATCAAGCTAATATCTACAGTCGATTAAACCACCGAATGATATTTACATTTATCGGGATTTGCTGAACTTTTTTTTCCCCCAATTAAGTGTTCATAAAACTGCTCGAAATATTAAACTGTTTGTTACAGGTATTTGAAAGACGGCTCGTTGTTGAGTCATCCCAGCAGAAAGATCTTGAAGCCATTAAATATGTCAAAAATTTACCATCGCATTCCTCCTATCAGTTCTTGGATCGTCAAAAATGCAAATCAAAACGTCCATATTCGCTATTTCGACGTCCGAATTGGAATGTGGGACTCAAAGGTGGCCCTTCTAAAGAGAGATTTAAGAAGAATCGAGATGAAGATGATTACATTCCCATATCAGTAGTTACTTCCGGAGGTAATCATCCGGAAGTGTTCGATGAGTGAACAGGAATCGAATATTAAGCAGCGATATAATTAGTTTTCTGATGAAAAGACTGTCAGGAAATGTGTATTGGTTTGAAAAAAAAAGTGATATTGAGGAAATTTTCTCAGCTATGATATTTTTTGCTTTTTAGAAGATTTGTTCATCATTGTTGACAAGAATTGTTGTTTTCCAAATGGGAAATGCAGTGGCTCTCAATGGTCTTTGTTTCCTTCATTTCTGTGATGTGATATTATTTAATTCCTGTGTAACTTCGATCTACTAAATGCAAAAATACCCTTCATTTTATTCTCTCAGTTATAGTAAACGTTTATTAGGAAGAAAAGGCATGAAAAAAAATTTTGCTTAGGATCTTTTTATCGGTACTGGATTGACCGAAATTCCAAAGTTGTTCATTCTTTAAAATATTGAAAGATTTTTTACGACTAATTCAAAATCTATTCAAACATTTTCTGTTTTCTTTCGCTTTTAACTAGCGAACGTGTCCCTTAGTGTGCATGCTGCTTATGTATTTTTACTGACATACATTTGTGAATGAAATCGTATTTGAATGGAACACAGTTTTGTGTTCATTTGATTTTTAATTATTGGTGCCAAAGTAAAAGTGAAGCTCTAACTTTTTGGTAGTGTTTACAGGTGTTGTAGAATTCAGAAACTTGCTAACGAGTTTTATAATCTATTTTAATTTAATAGCGTTTATTTGAGACATCCAGAAGGAGGGAATTCAAGTGGAAGGGCTAGATTATACTTTTTTTTCAGCTGGTGAGAAGATGGGTATGCTTCACCTAATCATTCTCCTATTCAACCAGCTGACTTTTCAGGATGGAAATGTAGTAAATGAATCTAAACAAAATGTTCCATCATTTTCAATTCTGTCTTACCGTAAGAGTTTCTTTCATGATCTCATATTCATAGCGTTTTTCTAGATGACTTGTTCACATGTGTTAAACTCAAGTGTTTTCGATATTTCGCGCTGTCAAACAAAATAGTGGCTTGCATCGTTGAAAATGGCTGCATTATTATTCTTAACCATTAACCATTAGGCGACTTCTCTACAGTGTTTTTCAATCCTTATTGCTGAACAGTGACGCGTTTCTCATTTAGGAAATATTTTTCTTATCTTGGTTAAGCGCTTTTTTGGAAAACGTTATTGGAAGTTGAATTGCTTGTACGGAGATTGTATTGCAGTTAGTCACTAAGCTTCTTGGTATGATTAAATTGTCTAAGGTTGTGCCAGGAATTAATTTAACAGTTCCACAACTAATCGGTTTCCAAAAATATCAGCTAATATCTGACTTATTCATTCTACGGTGGGTAAATTTTGTATTCCGCTTCTTTTTTGTGCTATTTTCTAAATTATAGGGTTCAGTAATATATTTGATAATTCCCGGCTGAAAATGCACTTCTGTTTTACTGCCTTTAAGCTTATCTTTCTTTTTATGTTTGTAATCCAAAATTACACATTAGCAGTGATGCTTCAAGTTGAATAGTCCAGTTTTTCATAAAACTTTATCACAACGTTTACTTCTAGTCATAGTTGTCGAATATACAAACAAACGCTACTATTGATCCTGTAGCACTATGCCATGATTAGTAGCATTTTTTACAGTTAAGTCTCATTTAAATTTGTCGGAATGTAAACCATTGTCAATAGATTATTCTTCCAAAGATTTTCGTGTGTTTGGATCGATTTTCCAAATGATCATATTTCTGAATACCTCTGAAATGCTCTGTTCCCTTGTGAAAGATTAAAAAATAGAAGTCAGTAGAAGCTTAATCAAAAATTCTCATGTCTGCAAGTTTTGTTCATGCTTATTAATTATATGATTAAATGATGTTTGATTAAGCTATGTTTTTTGTCTATTTCTAATGATTTTTCTTTTTTTGTTTCATATTTTGACAGGCAAAGGTTTCCAATGGAACATCGATTTTGTTGCGAGATGAGTTAATGTGATGATGTTTTGAAATTCATATTCATATTTTGAAAGGTTTTCCAATGGAACAGCTACTGTGATTATATTGCATTTTACTTTCAAACTTTTCTTCTCACTTACTCGCAGAGCATTTATCACCCCAACTTATTACTACATCTCTCTTTTTTGATTGCTCTGATTTATTTAAAGCAATTCAGCAGTAGGTACATGACAAATTCAAAATAAGAGGATCACTTCAAAGGATAGTTTAAAGGAAACATTACAGTGGTTTTGGAAATAAAATAACCTCGAGCATCATTTTAAAAAATGATGCTCGAGGTTATTAAAAAAATGATAGAAACAAATTTAAACAATTAAAATGATAGAAACAAATTTAAACAATTAAAAAAATGATAGAAACAAATTTAAAATTGTTTTGCCCCAACTGCTTAAAAATGGGGAGAATTTCCAAAGCAATATATCTTTATTCTTTATTGATTTTATTATAAAATATTTTAAAATGATGATTGCTTCAAAATGCTTTCCTTTAAATTATTAGGACTTTTCATTGTTTCATTCAGAATTTTTTTCATCGCTTTCATTTCTAGCTTCACTGAAAAGAAAAGTGAAATTCTGAGCCATCGGATGAGGATAATTCGGAATTAATCCTCCCAATTTCTTACTTCGATTTTTGTTTCTCCCCCTTATTTTTGATTGATAAACCAGTTCCGATCTACGTAGTTTATTGTCAAATGAAAGAATACAAGCCGCTTGATACAATGCACGAAAATATATTACTATCTTCTTATCGAACAAATCAATATCTCTGCTTTAGTTCTTTTTCTCTGTCAACAAAGATCACTTCCTTTAGTATTATTTCACTTAATTTTAGCTCCATTTTTATACGATAAGAAGGATTAGGATTATTTTTTGTCGTACAATAGCAATTTGTGTAATAAGCTATAGCAGTTGTTTAAATTAATATTGAACATGAAGTTCTGTGAATTGTGCCTCTTGTCAAAATCAGTGTTTATTTCAATCCGAATAAGAATTTCGTCGTTGTGGAATATGTCATGCGAACACAGTCTAATGTCATTGCTCGGTTTTTATTAGGAATTATTGGAAATTGCTTCTGTATAAAAAGACTAATGTAGCCAGGATTGTGTCTTCTGGTTTATTTTAATTCAATTTTGAAGTTTTTTGTTTCATCGCATAGCTCAAAACAAAGGATTGAGTTGACTAGTTGTTAAGAGCCGACTAAGTGACTTACATGCTTGCACTCTTATTCTGTAGTGTTTTCTTCTGTACTGTAAAATGAGTTGCACTTTTAACCACAAATATATTTCGGGGAAGAAGAACATCGTTTTCGAAGACATAATAAATAAAAAAACAGAAACGGAACGGGAGAGGGTGATACGGCCATTCAACAAGAGCTGACAACGACATCGGCTGCGATTTTATTAAATTCTGTGATAAAAGATGATTTGTAATTTCACACACTCACGCTTATGAAATATTACACGTAAATGATTGAAGCCAATAATTTAGGAATCGGAAGTATGCAAAGCGATTTGTCACAAAAATGAATAGACTGTCATATGAATCTCAAAGTTTTAAATATAGCTTTTAATATCCTGAAAAAGTTCAAGTTCAGGAGCTTTTTCAAAAGTCTTCTGGAAAGATTTTACACCGGAATTAATCAGCATGATGATAGAAACCTTTCTTTACTAAAATAGTGAAAATGAGAAGTACTGAGTATGGATAGTCGATGTGTATGTTCATTTACTGATAGGTGATAATCAGGAGTGGAATAATTGAAAATGTTGGACGAAATGCAACCAGAACAACAGACCATGCTGAGTTGATCTGTGAATATGATTTCCCATTGCCATTATGTTCTGAAAGACTAGATCTCTACTGTTCCCCTATAGCATTAGCACTACTGTTTGCTGTTGTTGTTTAATCCTTTTCTCTGAAACTCTTCAACTTTCATTCTATGCACATCTGAAATTGCCTCATTTGACATAGATAGGGTGTACTGTTGTTTGTGTACACACACATTATTGAGAGAGATGCACTGATAGTGTCGTTGTCATTGATGTCGCCTTCCAATGAGGTGGATGGCTGGGGCGTGATGACAGAGGGGACGCCTCTTGCTGATGTTGTCTGTAGGGGCAGGTGTCTTTCTCCATGTTCGGTTATTCCTCGCAGTGTGGCCGGCCGGAAGTCACGTCAGCTACCAGAAATTATCTGCCTTGTATTTGAAGATAATTTGTTAGCCGACGAGGATAACTCGTTGCTCTCTTACTCACTAATTTCTTACTCTTTTTACCGTTTCTGAAAATCAGGAACCAGGAGACTAAATTTTTTTACATTCGTAATCGAAGAAGAAACCGTACAAATCTAACTGTCATGGAATGTTGCATTCGAGAGGATTTTTTATGATTAACATCACGGTCATATCAGGGAGTTTGCTTTTCTTCTGATTCAATCTTTCCCTGTTAAATTGTCTTAGATTTGAAACTGCTAGTTATTAGTGCCGCATGTGGTTCATTAGCCACTTTATTCTACTGAACGTCATCTTTGGCTGATTTCTGACTAAATTCTATTTTCTACTTTTTCTTCGCATTGTAATCAAGAAAATGGAAGATTTACGTAATCGTGTTCAGTTCTGTTGGTGCTGGATCAAAGAACGTGCCAGAGATCTTTGGTCTTGGTTGACTTGGTTTACGATGAGTTTGTTAGATTTGTGTGGTATAACATCAGTCTTTAGCGAATCTGAAGCTGCTGGAAAGAACTGTGATATCGAGCGTGGTACTGCTACTGCTGGATTGTTCGTTGAATTGAGGCCAGGCCATTTAACACGAATGAGTGATAATAACAAAAAGGTAGCTAGTGGTGCTGGAACCGGAACACAGGTCCATAAGGTTTGTTGCTGTGTCTTTTCTTACGCTTTATATAAATAAAATCATGTAAGTTTGAAATTTTGAAAAATTTAGAAGGGTCACTGGTAATCCAAAGACCACTAATAAAAAAAGAAGGTCCAGTTGTGGTTGGAGAATTGTTGTGATGGTTTCCATTTAAATAATTATCTCTGAAACACTGCAAGTTTCATTTATATTTAATAAATTCCAAATAGTTGTTGTGATTAGGTAGGTGTGCGATAAGGGCGAGTTATTATTCCTGGCAGACGCATTATGCACGATTATTTGTTGTATAAAATATCAACTTATTGGTATATACAATAGTGAGTGGAACAAATTGTTATGCATGAAAGGAGATGAAATTAGTTGTGATATTTAGCATATGTTTGTGGTGGTGGTTGAAGGATTGAAATGTAGAGAGAGTTCTGATTGTTATTGCTTTTGGAAATATCCACAACTATAATAGGGTGTAAAATTCATAATTCGATTTAAGAAAACCAGAATCGTTCTTACATAAATGATATTTGATGATGGTTTTAATCTATCATGGTATTATATGATTATTATCAAACGCGAAATCAAGACCAGTAAATTTCGATTCCATTTCTCTTTTAACTAAAAGGAAGAATTCGTCCGGTCCTTTCATTAACTTTGCACTTCACTTGTCAAAATCTTCTGATAAAAATACTTGTGAAATATTGTTAAAAGTTAAAATTCAAAAACTTGATTAAGCTGTGCTAGTCTGCTATTTTGGAAAAGTAAAAAGTAGAGATAATCGATTATTAAATTGTTTCAGTTTGAGCGTTTTGGGAGATCAGATAATTCTTGTCAGAACCTATCCTTTTTTCAACATATTTAAGTTTACATTAACCGATTTAATTACAGGTGATAATGGTTGGTACCGGTGGTGTCGGGAAATCAGCACTGACTTTGCAATTCATGTACGATGAGGTTAGCTCTTCACTTGATCTCATTTTTCATTTTCAGCTTTTATCGTTTGGATCTTTGCTTCTAATGGTTTGAATAATAAATGAGGTAACATAATTGGTCTCCTTATCGAATTAATATTTGTGAATTATTAGGATCGGTTTGAGTTTGGACGTTTCTATTTTTTCCTTCAAGTATCGTAATTGTTATTCCTTTATTTTGCTTGCTTCACTTCGCCATTCTACATTACCGTTATTTCCATGCACGCAGCGAAGGATTGCTCGTCTAAATTGTTTTTCAAATTTATATGTTTCTGCTGAATACTTCCAATTTTTGCTTTAAAAAATGATGATTCAAATAGATGGGATGGTTTCAAGACCCTGCTTTATGTTGTTTTGTTGTGTTTTTTCTTCGTATGATGAATAATGCGAAGTGTCTTTTTGCATCGTAGCTAAATTCTTGTCTCTTGAATACTAACTGAAAATGGAGGAAATTGGGGGAGGATAGGAGCACGAGGATGTATAAGAAGAGGAAGATAGAAAATGAAGTAATAGACGGGTGCTTCTGAAAAATGTAATTCTGATTTTTCTGAAAAAGATTTTAATTCTTAAAATTCACTTAATTTCTGTGTTGTTTTAAGGACTTAAAATGTAAGCCGTCTATTTTTCTTCACTTTTCTTTTGAGTTTTTTGATTTCATTTTGTCAGATCTCTAATTTTTTAAGGTAATAATTGATCGGCCAATGATGGTTTGATAAGTGCAGCAAAGGATAATTATAAAGATACAAATATAATGAATATCCGAAGAAAAGATGCAGAAAACCTTGACATATTTTTTTAAATTCTTTATGTAACGCGATCAAGAATCTCGAATTACCTTTTGATAAAATAGAGTATTGGAAAAAATACTTAGCAGAGATGGAGAGAGGAAAGAGAAATTTTGTTATATTTTTTAGCTTGCTGAATGTTTTATAGATTAACATTAGACAATAAGTGTTATCATTTGGATTCTGACATGTCAGCATCTTGTAAGGAAACTAAGAAGGGATGGTATAAAGATGGCTGAGATTTTTTTTTCTTTTTTTTCCATGCGGTAAGCATAGATATCTTTTAAAGCGAGCTTGTTTTCCTTCGTTTTTTTGTTTTTGTTTTGTGCAGTTAGACTTCAATTCAGACTGAAAACTTTATTAGGAATTCATCAATATTAGTGTAATATAAGATTGTGGATAAAAAATAAACCGCGAAGAAGACGGCATAAAGGGATTTGGTGAATTCTTGCTGAATTAATTGCACAGGAAAGAAGTTTGGTTGATCTGGCGGGAATATTTATATTCTCTTTTTGTCTTTTTATTTTTTCCTTTATTTACTATATGTTTCTTTGATTTTTCTACTTGGGACGACGTTTTAAAAATATTATAAAGATAAAAGGTGCATATTATTGTTTTCTCAAAGGGACCGCTAAGTTTTTGTTGAAAGCCTTTGAAAATCGACTGTGTGATATATTACAAGCATTTTCAGATCGTAGGTGAAAGTAACAGGTTGATCTATATTTTCAATGACAGCACGTTCTATTTTGTTTTTAATTGTTCATTCTGTATAAAATTGATTTATTAATAATTTGCTCATCTCATTTGCAGTATTATTTAGCTTTAGATAAGAAAGATTTTAATTCGTTGTGCTTAAATTAGTTTTATACTTCACAATGTTGTGGGAACGTTGAAAGCGCTGAATGTTTCCTATCGTTTTGCAATTCGAGGACGATAAAATGCTCCAGCCATATTTACTTAGTCACTTCATTAATATATTTCTTCACAAGAGCCGGTTTTGCAAAGATTTACTTTGAATATATAAAATTTTGCTTCAAAAAAGCAATCAAATCATAATTTTTCCTTAACTTCAAATTTGTCCCCTTATATAGTTCTTGTGTTCCTCTTTTCTCATCCTATAACAGTCAAGATATAGAATTACTTGAAAGAAAAAAAACATTCACTTGAAGAAGTATGAAAAATAGAATTTTCAACATTTTCAGTTTCTACCAAACGGATAAAGATGTCTATCCTATTCAGATGAAAGAAGAATAATAGTGTTATATATTTTTTGTTTTCTGCTGGTTAAGTGAAGCGTCTCATATATCAACCTACTATTATTCACTAAATGAAATTTCGTTATTGAGGAATAGTAAGTAGACATTGTTCTGGCTTTTGTGTTTTGAACTGCTCATCTTTCTGATTATGTGATGTTTATACATATCTGACTCAGAAACCTTCAGTAATTCCATTAATCACTTTTTTTTCAAAATGAGGATACTGACTTTATGCTTTATAATGATGTAGTTAGAAATTTATGATTTTTTTAGGTCATGCTTTTCAAAGAGCTCGTGTTCATCAGTTCATATTTCTTTGTTGCAGTTCGTAGAAGAATATGAACCAACAAAAGCAGATTCATATCGAAAGAAAGTTGTATTGGATGGTGAGGAATGCTTAATCGATATTCTCGATACCGCTGGTCAAGAAGATTACTCTGCAATCAGGTGAATGGGCAAATTCTGCATTCTTTTTTTAGACTTTCAGTCAGGACTATAATTAAAATTAAGAGCTTTATCGTCCATTGGAAGTATTTTTAAAAGGTTTTGAAAAGAAAGTATTTTCAAATATAAATTTTTATTTCGCGAAAAAATTTTTCAGTTTTTTATTTAGTTTTAACTTCCATTTAACTTCACTAATAAGTTATATTTGTAGAGATAATTATTACCGAAGTGGTGAAGGATTTATTTGCGTCTTTTCGATAACTGATACTGAATCTTTCGAAGCAACAAACGAATTCAGGTTATTCATCTGTTGTTCATTGTCTCACTTGTATAATTATTCTTTTTTTTTTTCTACTGCACATTTCATTATTTTTATGAGTGTCCATTTTATAACTTTTTTCCATTTATCATCACTGCTTTGATGCTATACTGACCATGAGTTGTTGTGATAAGCACCCTCTGGTCATTCATTAGCGTGGTGTTGCTATGGTTTGTCTACAGTATAATTCGTTGTTATTGTATTCGTTTATAGGGAGCAAATATTGCGCGTTAAAAATTCTGCCACAGATTCATCAGTTCCAATAATGTTGGTTGGAAATAAATCGGATTTGACAAATGAACGCTCAATAATGCAATTACACGCACAACAAAGAGCGGAGCAGTGGAATGTGCCGTACATTGAAACTTCTGCCAAAAATAGGATTAATGTTGATAAAGTATTATTTTCTTACATTTCGTGAAAATATAACTGATGATTAATGAAGTAGTGATGGGAAAGAAGTGTTACTAAGTATTATGAAATAATAAAAGTAGCGAATGTGTACTTCAGTTTTTTAATGGTCAGGTTTTGGTCTATTTTTGAGATCTTGTTTTATGAAATGTTTTAGAATTACCCTCATATTACGGAAAGATAACTGCGTAATTGAATTTGACAAGAGTAATTTCAAACAAATTGTCCACAAATTTCATTTCTTTTCGTCCTCTCCTATGATTTTTAGATTAATCCTATTCTTTACAGCAGTGATGGATATAAACTTTGAATTGGCTATAAAATTTTGCTGTTCCAATCGAAAAAAAATTTACTGTTGTAGTTTTATTAATGACTTTTATTTTGTATGTGCAACGAATAGTAACCATTCATTTTGTGACGCTATGTTTTCGGTTTCCTCAGTTCTTTGATAATGGTTTTACCTTGAGCCACTGTATCGTTAGCAGTTTGTTGGAGATCAGTAGCTTAATCAGTTGGACAAGAAGTTAGAAAATTCATGCTTAATGAGGCTAGGTAGATCTCCTTAAAATATTTCATGCAAAAGTGTTATTTTTCAAAAGTTTGAATTTTAGGTATTTTACGACTTGATGCGCGAAATAAAGCGGAGAAAAGGTGGTACACTGAAAGGACATACTCCCGGTGGTGATTCTATGCCTGGTAACAAATTTCATAAGAAAAAGCGATGTGATATATTATGATATTTGTGAAATACTAATAGTGAATAATAGTAAATTTTCGTTATGGAATGAGGGGCTTTTCGTAAAACATAAAGCTGGTGAGAAAATTTGTAGGAATGTTTTGAGTCCTTCCGGCAAAATCTGATTATTATAGTTTCATTCACTTTTCTTGAAGATGTTGCATAGCATCAGGGATATACTGTATCATTTTATTATAAAACTGATAATTTTAAAAAATTTACGCATTCGTTTTGTGAGTTCTATTTCATTAATTTTAGTTAAAATAAGCTTTATACTGTTCGTTTTTAACAAATTGTTTATTATAACGTTTATACCCATATTTTTTTTTCCCTCTGAAAGGTAAATTTTTATATTGTGAATCCAAATATTATTTACAACTATCTATTAAAGTAGAAGTGAAACTAAAGATAAGAAAGTGGCAGACTGTCAAAAGGCGTAAATTGTGATGGAAAGCTTAAAAAGCTACATTGAAACTATGTTTCAAGTAAATTCCCTTTTTAAAGTGTTCGATTAGGTTATAATAGGACACAACAGAGTTATCTTCATATTTCTAAAGATTAGTTCGAAAGAGAGATATTTACTAGAGATATTTACTTGCAATTCTCCACAGCTGCATAACATGTTGCTGTATCAAGTGTGAATAGCTCAGTAATTTCTTCTAAATTGTTTTATGACAGTTTTACTTTCATTATTTATGTATTTTGGCATTATGTGAATTTGGAGGACTTTTTTTATTGATTCTGTTCACATATTGTTGTTTATGCAAATAAGGTACATTTTATTATTATTATTATTAGTTATTATTGTCAACTTTATTATTATTAGTTATCATTAATTAATTAATTAGTTTGCTTATTATTATTATTATTATTATTATTATTATTACTATCGCCATTATTAATTCATTAATTTCTACTATTATCATTAATTAGCCATTATTATTGACTAATTAATTATTGCCATTAATTGATTTCTTGTGAAGTTACTAAGCATTATTATTAGTTATTGCTATTTATATCTTTGTTTAAGTTTCTGCTTTAAATTATATGCAAAATAGCTCAGTTATTCATTGCTCAAGTTTAAAAATTTTGCATGGGTAGTTGAGATAGTCAGTGAATTTAGTATGAGTAATAAGTTCGGTTGTGTTGTTGCATTGAGTGCTGTTTAACTTGTCTGAGCTCATATAAAATCAACCTAAAGTCACAGATAACGACTAATCTAAGAATTTAAGTATTCCTGCTGTCTGCTTAGGATATACAGTTAGTTGAAACTGTTGATGTGAGTCATTAAACTATTTACTTCAGTCCATACGTTATCATCGTGAGTTATGGAAATATTCGATGTAAAAGATGAAATGGAAGTTAATCGAAGACAGTATGGAGAATCACTTTGAAACATAATGCTGGGTTTGGAGTTGTGTCTGAACTTCTATTGCAAAGGGCGTTAATGTAATGTGTGCTTTAAGTCTCGGGGATGCTGTGGCGTACTCAGTAAACATACTGGTAGGACGGGACGTGGAGAACATAACTATTTCCGAGAAATCATTAAAGTATTACGGTCAGGATATTCAAACGATTGAAAGGAAAGGGAAGGGAGATCAAAGGTTTCATTGTCTCCTAAGTTCCCGCTATGTTAAATCTGACACAGTGTTTCTCGACCACATCAGTAGATAAGAAATAATTATTATTATTGTTTCACTGAAGCAGTTATCACTTGACTGCTAAGGCTAGTTAATGTTCCTCTTTGTTTGTCCAGACTGCTTTTTTTTTTTTGATTTTTTGTTTGAAAAATTGAGTCCAGACGTCGTTATCTCCTTCTTTCTCCCTTGCTTTTTTCAGTGAAAGCTATTTCATATAAGTATATCAGTCAGTGAGAGCTTTTTTTTTTTTTTTTTTTTTGATCTGATCAGAACTTCATAAATAACTACTTTTTAAAATGCTTAGTATCAGGAGTTTTCTTCAGGAATCAATTTTGCATTGAAAAGAATGAAAACTTACATTCTGGTCATATTCTTTTTGACCTAGCATCTTTGTTTCGGTGACCACTGACTTGATGTTAAAAATTAAAAATCGATTCGGAAATTGCCCATTTTGGTGGCTTTTTGTTGTTGCTATTATTCTAAATGGTAGCTGTCTGTCACATCTTCTAGCACCAGCTATTCTATCCACAAAACTTCAGCTGAAAGCCGATACGGTATGACTTACTTATTTAGATTTTTTTTCGAATTTCAGGTTTTGTTACTTATCACGTAATATTGTAGAAGGTTATTTAGATCGAATACGTTGGTTTTCCACAGTCAGCACTTAATGGTACTGAAGTGGAAATACGTCTTCAATGCGTTGATGATTCAGATCTGACATTTCAAGTGCAATATGTTATAAGGAGTTCCCCATGTGATAAGGAATTTTTCGACGCCGGTCGACATGCTCAAGTAAAAGATTTGTTGGTGAGTACCAGTTTTGCTTGTATTCTCGAGGAGAAATTTGAAACTCAACAGTTTGACTTTATGCAGTTATTGCTATATTATTCTTGCTGACTTAAGTTTCTAACAAAAATAGCTTCGAAATCTTATTATTATAATGATTCAATAATAATGACTTAATATTATAATTACTCAATAATACTGAATTATGAATTTAGTTTATTTGTTCTTTCTCCTAGTTTTTCATTCAGTTCCTATAATAATTTTAGAATTTCTATTTTGAACATGAGTGGGAGATACCTTCCGGATACGATTACACGAAAATTTTGTTCTACAAATCTCAGCCACAGCAGTTCAATTGTCATCAGTCACATGGCATGGTACTTGTGCAGGAAGATGAGCGTCCACGTCGGCCATTGGAAGTACATGATGTCAAGGAGGTATGGAAAAGTGACATTCCGATCAGCAAATAATATTTAAGTTTTCCTCGATAAATTGAATGCTAGGGTAAGAAGCTGTTTCTTTCTGTATGCGCTTAAATGGAATGAACATAAATTGGTTTTCATGCTATTGTATTTTTATATTTGTCCTTTTTCTCTCTATACGTCCCAGGCAAGTTCCAAATACTCGAATATCCTAAGTGCAACCACATCACATTCTATACGGAATCGACACATTGTTGGTCGAGAACAACAAATTGAAAGAAGATTTAAACGTGAATTCGCTGGTTTGAATGGTGATTCACTGGATGGTGGCACTAAAACAACTCTTAGGTAAGGAAATGATTGTGTTTTCAATAAACATATTAGTTTTTTGGGTTGTGTTACTATATTTATAAGGAAAAGAAATTTAACAAACCAGAGTCATTTGTTTTTCTTAACTTATCAGGTTTATCGAAAAGATTTTTTCGTTGCTTTCGTTTTCGAAATTTCATTTGCAGTTCTTGGCATCCAGTGCAGAAGCTTCCAGCAGATGGCATATATTTTTTGGTAATCAAATTTACTGTTATAAAATCCAATTTATTTGTGAAGACTACTCAAGGTTTGTTTTTAATAACCATTGACTGGACTTTTTCTTAAACAGAATTGTTAAAGGACGATATTTTGAAATCTTCCTTGAATTCTAGACCAACAGTGGAATCTTTCCTGAATAATAAAAAAAGTCCTCGCTGAAGGTAGTTTGAAGGTATTTCTTGCTCTTAACTAACTAAAGTTTTGTTTTATTATTTAGCAAGCCTAGTGCTGTTTCATATTTTGATTTCAGTACCACTTGTCCACAATTTAACAGTAGATGTGCAGTGGCGTAGTCCTTATGGGCATTTAAGTGCAATCGATTACCCACTTCTGAGATTTTATGCTTTTATGTGGCTTTTTTATGCTACGTTAGCTATCATTTGGTAATTGATCTTTTTCCGTTTTATATTTGATTGGAATTTTCATTTGTTAGTTTGTTAGTTTAGCCATTCATTAGATTTCAATTTTTTGTAGAAAAAAATTTTGGTTAGGAGCACGGAAAATCATTTGAAACTCTGATTTCAAGTTTAAAAATTTGTTCTTACATACCGTTAAGAAAATAAATGAGATTGTTTTTTGCTATGTGATGTCAACCAGCAGCTATATAATTTCCTTTTTGATCCTTATTTCATATTTATATTGAGAAATTAGAATGTGCACTTCATGCTTCCGTCATTGCTCTCCTCTTTTTTCCATATGAAAACTTATTCTTTTTTCAGGTTAATATGTTGCTTACGTTACTGGATGGATATTTTGAGAATACAGTTTTGTATCGGTAAAATTTTACATTTTTTACGACGTACTGGCTGCAATAACAATGAGTCATCTTGAACATCTTTCAAAATCTGAAAATCTTGAAATGATGTATATGTGTATATGGATAAATTTAGGTGCTGTGATCGTTGTTGGAATGATCGAGAAAGGAATGTTTTATTCGGAATATGCAACAATGAATGAACAGGGCTCTACTGTTCATGGTTTCATTGAGGTAATTGATGATCTTGTTAAAATTCGATGAAATCGTTTTTCAGTCTCTTCCTTTTATGTCTCAAGACATGGAATTGATTTGTTGATTACTCAATACATTTTTTTCATTTGGATATATTAATTGTTGAAAATTTTGTTTGCAAAGTACAGTAATTATCTACTCCGTTGAGCTGATCTAGATAGCAGAATTAGTGTCATGCTTGAAACGAACAATGGCTCGTGTATTGATTATAATAGTTTCACTTGGCTATGGTGTTGTGAAACCAAGACTTGGTAATATTATCAGTCAGGTCAACTTTTGTTTTTTTTCGTATTGTTTTTTTAGTCTGCGTGTTTACTTGTATAATATTCATTGATTAATCCTACGGAACAAGCAATTTTTAATTTTGAAGTGAATTGTAACTTTTTATTTATTATTTGTAAATAAAGAGAGAAAGTTTACATGGAAATAAATTTGTTCATTTGAAGGTAATTGGCGTGGGCTTTATTTATTTTGTATTCAGTGCTATGGAAGCGATGGCTAGGGTGAGCAAGGTATTTTATTTTGTGTTGTTAACTTTTTCTTAACTATTTTAAGCGTTTTTGCTTCAGAAAGCCAAGTTATAGTTTGGTAGGATCTTAAAAGTAGATCGTAATTTCTTTCTTTTTAAAAAATTATAAGCAATCGGATAGGAATCTTTTCTTGATTATTGTTAACCATCAATATTTTTAGAATCAAGTAGAAGGATTGAAGCAAAAACAGTTGGCTGCTTTACCGTTGATATTGGTCGAAGTAATTATCTTTTGGTGGATTTTTACATCACTTATCAGTACTATGCGAGTATTGAAAATGAGAAGAAATATGGTGAGCGTGCTCATTGTTTGAGAAGTTAATATATTTTTATTGATTTTAAGCTGAGCAATGTGGTTCAAGAAAATACATCAAGACATTCGTTTATCCAGTTTTAGTTTTTTTTTTTTTTTTTTTTTTTTTTTTCAATCTCGTGGTTTCACTTAATTTTTATCAACCTTTCAATTTTGTGATCTTTTTCGAGTGCTTTTTCATTAATAAACTAAGTATCGCATACATTTAATATTTTTTTGTGTGTATACCGATGGTACATTAAATGCGTGGAATTTAGCAGATTTTTCCAAGCTACATCTTTCATCAGAGCTTAGGTTGATGCTGTTTCAGAAATTCGCCTCAGTAATTGTAAAAGACAAGCTGCGGAAATGCACATATTTTTTATTCGTTTCCATGTTCACCTAATTTAATTTTTTCAAGCTGAAATTCATTTTAAGGTAAAACTTTCTGTATACCGTCACTTTACCAATGCATTATGCTTCTCAGCTTTCATAAGCATAATATTCATGTGCTGGACAATATACATCCACAATATGCAGCGGTGTTTAGTTGATTGGAAAGAATAGTAGGTGCTTTATATACATATATTATTCGTCTGGTTGTTTATTTATAATGAAATTTTGTCCGCTAGAGCTAGAATTATGATTACATTTTTATGACCTCACTCTCAAATAAAACTTTTTTGATTCGAATATTAAGTAAGTTAAAAATAAATTTATGTTAATAAATTTTAATTTAATGACTTCACAAACACCTTCAAAAAATTATACAGGTATGTTCATTTGCATAATTTAATGCAGATAACCTTTCTCACATCCGTTTATTGCGGATAAATAGGAATAACTGTTTTAAAGTGTTTTAAAGCAAAACTCCATATTGATGATTGGAAGCTGGTTAATTAAATTAAAAGTAGTCCATAAAGTTATTTATACCTCATTTTACAGTTGGATAGATACAGCCTTTTGGCATATCCAGTTCTGTTGCATTCTGGTCGTCATTATGATTTTATGGCGTCCATCACGCAATAATCAACGTTATGCTTTCACACCACTGCTTGATGATAGCGAGGACGAGAATGACGACGGTATTTATTGTTATTTCAGTAATTCATATATAAATACAAAATAATCAAAAAGAAGAACTGAGATAATCTAGAATGGGTCCATCATTTGTAATATTAAAGAATTGTTTATGGAAATAAGAATATTCGGACATTTGTATTGTATTTCTTATCCCATTTATCATGAAGCTGTTATATGTAATCGAAGGTGCAGACGAACTTTTCAATACCAATTACTGCGCTATGGCTGGATTAAATAAACGGACTACTACTATGGTTGGTTATACTTCTGCTCGTGACCAAGAAAGTTCCTCTAACAAGAATCAATATGAAGCTCAAGAAAATGACCAGAAGTTGAAGGTTTGAATCACTCCTATTACCAGAATATTCCGAAGTAATTAGTGTAATCTTTCACTATTTCCAAGGAATAATGTTGTTCATGTGTGCCACCAAGAAAAACTATCCAATCATTTTATCTTATTTTAATTATAAATTAAGTAAAATTAAGAATAAAATTACATTCTAGTTATCTTCAATAACTGTGGTTGCTGCAGGATGTCTGGAACGTTTTATCGTTAGAATTAATTTATACTCTATGTTTTTCTTTCCTGAAAATATGATAATGGAGGTGTGTGGAGTTGATGAATCGGGTAGGACGGCAAACGGACAAAATTAGTAATAAGTTGGTAATAGAACAATAGTCATAGATTTAGTTTTAAAAACTTGCGTTGCCTATGCTGTCGTTTTTTTTTTTTTTTTTTTCAGGAAGAGCTGAAATGGATTGAGGACAATATCCCAAGCACATTTGCTGATCGCTTGTTGATGAATGATGAAGAGGACAGAGAGCAGATGGAATTGGAACTTTCCAAAATGCTTTAATAAATGCATCAATATTAATTTTATGTATCAATATTAATTTTCAACATTGTTATTTGTAGAATGATATAATCTAAAAATAGTTTGTACAGTAAATAGTCATTTATAGCATTCTGGAAAATTATAGGTATAGGTGAAGGATAAGTACATTTAATAAGTACACAGAACAAAATATTTACCTACAAAAACTTCCGATTGCCACTCACTGATAGTTTGATGAAAAACGTAGTTTAAGCATCGTTCTATACTTAGTGTGCTAAATTATTTGTTCTAAGATTCGAGAAAATGGATAAGATGCTTAGCTTAAATAACACCGTTCGGAAGTTAGAGCTCTTATACACACTAACTGCTATCGTTATTAAGAAGGTGTCCTTAACTATAGATGTTATAATTATGTTGATTTTCATAGTTTTCCATTGTTTTAGTGCGTTACATTTTCTTTATTGCTTTTCCAAATAATAACGGTTTGTTTACATGTTTTTTGAGAGTATCAGGTATAATTTATTGGTTGGAGAATTGGAAAAAGTCGTTTATTTTGTAAAACGAATATTAAAGATAAAATAATGACCAAGTACTGTTTTTCAATAACTCACTAAGATTTTATGAGATTTATAAAACAAATTTTTTATGAGACTCTCCTTTCTTATTTGCTTGGTTCTGGTAAGCATGATAGAATTATCAGTTTGTAAAAGTTTACAAGATATAATACATTTCTCGGGTCATATCATAGCAACAATATTTTTCTCGATGAAATCGGTAGAACCACAGAGGACGCACCATTAATTGTAGTTTAGTAGTATATAATGATATTCCGTTATACGATAGGTTTTTTTTGTGAGATTTGTCCAGAAATGGAGAACTCGGATATCTTTGTAATTACAAGCTTGTGTATTGTCTAATTAGATGTCGAAGTTTAAAAGTTCTTAAATCTTATTGTGCGGAAACATTTTACAAGTACGAGATGGCTTCAAGGGAGGAATAGATACTATTTTATATGTTTTTATGCCATTTAGAGTATGTTTTGCTTTGACATAAATGTGTTAGGAATATTCGTATTTTCTTTTCTAACTGGGCTGCTGATGTTTGTAGTCTTATTTGTTTACTTTTTGAAGTTTTCAAAATCTCCATGGTGAATTTTTCCACAATGAAGGATAGGGGTAACTGACTAATGCAATTTAGCAATCTTGATTATGGGTCTAGCACAGTGTTGTGCTAATTATTTGTTTCTGTTATCAAAACTCTGATAAGGAAGTGTTGCGTTAGTATTTCTCCTTGAAAGTTTTTCTTTCTTTCATTTGATGAACTTTTCAATAGGCTCCTACGATAGTAGAGTCATATTTTGAACTATTTTTAGCAGTAAAGAATGTTTTTTCTCAGAAAATCCGATTTCAAACTGTTTGTGAATCCAGATTTCATATGAAGAATTTCTTGATTGAGTGAATAAGTAGTTGGGATATTATTTTAAAAAATAAATTTAGGAGTTGGAAATACATTCATATGTTATTTAATTCATGCTTTATTTTTATATTGTCAAGATTACATCTAGCGTATGGCTGCTCTTGTTAGATGTACCAAAATATGCAATGTATAGCATGTCACTACTGAATATAGGCTAGTACAGGAAAATTAGCACTCTTAAAAATTTGAAATTCAACCGACACTTCAAAAGTGAAAACTAAAATTATGTCGGTTAGATCTCTGAAATTCGCTCACTTGTGTTTGCTGTAGTATTATAGTACGTGTGCATTATTGACACTGCGTGTTTCACTGATAATTTCAGATAATTCCTTTTCACGGTAGTGCTTATCAACTGCTGAAATGGTCTAAGATATATTTCTGCAGTGATTGAACAATTATTTGCGAAGATTACTCAAAATATTCGGTCTTAGTTGCAGTTATTTTCTTTCTGAATATGTTTATGTTCAGTAGTGAAGTTACTGCTGTTTGAAATGAAAAGTAAGTAGGAGAATCTATTGGCTTCAAAAATTGGATATAAATTTCTCTTAGTTACCATTGGTTACCCTACCTATCCTTTCAGTGATGAAAGCTGAGAATGTACACTTAAGCAGTACATCTGTGTGTGGATTTGTGTATGCCCTTTTTCTTAGATCTAAGCTTTGTTTTCTATAAAGATGTTTGAGAAAATTCCTTACCCTCCTTCTCATCATTGCTGATAGTTCGAGTACATCTTTAATTCCCTTCAAGCATTCTACGTTCTGCTCCCTTGCTACTATTATAAAAATGTGGCGCAAGTTATCAAGTCAAATGATTCTTACCAGCACGGGTTTGTCAAAACAACTTCAAATGTCAAAATCTGTATTACAAGAAAAAATTTCTCTTCAATGAAGAAATGCTAGATTTTCAGTAATGTTCGTCCAAATGGTCTGATTTAAACTTCTCGTTCAAGTGATATCTTTTCAGACTTGCTTGAGAAAAAGAACATCTAGTTTGTTCTTTTTAGAAGTTAGGAAAGCGTGAGCCAAGGAAATTAAACAGCAAGCTTTTGAAACGAGAGCTAATAAATCTGAATTACTTTGAAAGAATGTGTCATACTGAAAAGGAGATTACCGCAAGGCTGAAAGAGAATTTTAACATCTGGAAAGAACTTTCAGTAATTTAAAAATTATCAAGAATCCCCTTCCTCGATTTATTTCATGGTTACTATCTGATAGTTGTTAAGTGGTGTTCTAAAGCTCAATATTCTATGTCACCAAATGATTCATCTAGATATAAGGATGGAAAGGCATTCATTACGTTTTTGTAAAGAAGGAAAGCTGCTTTGCCTTGGACGTGATGAAGAAATCTGATTCAATTTACCATTAAAATTGCAGATAATAATATTTGTTAATGTATGTTCCGTAAGTTAAGCGCTTTCTCCAAGATGTTTTTAGCGTTATTACAGAATCTTTCCTACTTACTGAAAACACATTAAAGTAAAAGACCAAGAATAAATTTTAATCGTTTTATTACAAATCACTTTTTTTTTGCTTTCTAGAAATATGTGTTTCCAAAGTTAAATTGAAAGTGTAAAGGGAAGGAATGCAAATTTCTTTCAAAATTAACCACAAGCTTTCCAACAAAAGTATATTTACTATCTGTACCATAAATTATTTATACTAGTTGATGTAGATGTAAAAGAGACATTTTATTTGGGGGAAAAGAATTTATCCAATAATAATCGTTTGAATTTTTGAAATAAACTTTTGACTATCCCTAATTATCAAGTGGACTACTACCAACCTAGATAGCAGGTCTGACAATAGTTTAATTCTTGTGTCCACCAATTAGATCAAATGAATAAATTTCGCCATCTAATAACTAATTGTCTTGATAATTTTTACTTTGATCACCAATTTTTATTTTGATCACTTGCTGAGCCCACTTCATTCCAACTTTATGTGTATTTTACCCATTTCTAAAAACGATAAAGCAAGATTTCGTGAAATAAATTAAGGAAGAAATCTATCTTTTTTTCTTTGAATTGTTGAAGGTGTTAAAATAAATGCACAAAATGGCTGATTGTCAGATCCGAAAGGACGCCTACAAAGATATAGGAGAACTAAAAAGTAAGTGTTTTTTCTTGAATAATTTTTATTCTTTGCTGAATCTGACTTCATTCGACTTCGTATAGGAGTCCCCAAACAAAATTCTCTAGAAATATAATAAATATATCGAAATAAAAAATCTTTGTTGAGAAATAGGATAACATCATGATTAACTTCATTTTGAAAGCTAACTGGTGCATGGCGTTATTGCTGAATTGGTCATTTGCGAATTTGGCATATTAGAAAGGATTAGAGGAGCAACTCATTAGTTTGGAGTACAATCCATATTTTTTCATTTATTTTCTGTAGAATGGATTTCATTCACTCTGGTATTTGTAAAATATTCTTCACAATAACATTGATAGCTGAATTTCATAAGCAGATTGATCTTTCTTTCCACTCTTCTCTCATTCCAACATCTTTTAGTTTTCAGTTAGTTTGTATTTTATACGAGAATTCCTATGCTAAGCTGAATTGTTTAAGAGATATGACAAATTGTTTCTAAAGTTCACTCTCGTGTTTGCATGCAATAAAGCAACGAGCGAAGAAGTGCTTCTCTTTTATTGGAATTTATCGCAATTAGAACTGACAAAGATTTACTGTATGACTAATTAGATATCAAACAAAATGACTTCTAAGAAAAAGAATAGAATGATCTTTTTTTCGGTTATTTCCCATATTATGATATATTTGTCAATATCATTAAATTTAATTTTGTAGGTAAAAAGGGATCGGCAAGAAAAGTAAGTTTGCTTCTATATCAACTCTTTATCTGTTGGGGAAAAAAAAATGAACATGATTGATTCATTCAGAAATTGGACAAAAACGAGATAGCAAATAAACCTGTATCAAACGATAAGCTTAAAAAAAAAGAGCAAGCAGTAAGTTGCTATTTTCACTTTCATCCTATCAATATCAATACCTCTTTATAAATGTAAAGTATTCCACTCTGGATACTAACAAGTTATTCTGCGAATTTTGAGACTCCCTAAAAGTCTCTGGAATACTACTCGTTTATCCGTTTTGGAATAATTTTACGAAAACACTTTTCACTTCCTTTTCCAGCTGCTCATTATACAAGAAAAAAAAAAAAAAAAATTGAAACAATAAATTATACAATTATTACTATGTCTTCGGTACATTGTAATTTCAATATATTTTTTCAGCACTTTCAATTAAAGGCTTCATTATTGGAAACTTCAAAAGTAACACTTAATATTGGTAAGTAACTTTCTGGAAATATTTGCTTTACAAAGTGAACTTTATCCCTTTGTTACATTTATCTCCAAATAAAAATGCTCATCCAACTTCGAGATAAACAATCTATGTAATCAGTGTTTCTCTGCTCACTTCGAAATTTAAGAAATAAAAGAAAAGGGACTGAATTTCCATCTTTTCAATTTGTGCGATTTCAGAATTGATAGATTCAACACATAACGGAAAAGTGAGATAAGCGAGACGAAAGTTTAATTTCATTGATAAATCACAACCAATCCTTTATCGTAAACTTTCCTTACTGCTTAGGAAGGAAAAATTTACATATTGCAGTAGAGATAACGCAGGATAGCACATTATGTTCTCAAAAATGTTCAAACGATGGCCTACTTAATAAGGTAAGTTGTATATTTTAACAAGGTAAGTTATATCTTCCATATAATATGTAAAAAAATGAAAATATGTAACATATAATTCATGAATTTTTGACCGTAATATAGAAATGATGCGATTTGTAGTATAGCACGGTATCATCGCCATTATCGAAAACGAAATACAGCAGAGAAGTGGAAACGTCAACGGGTTTGTATATATTATATATATTTCCCTGTTTTCTATAGTTTAAATTTTCGGATGAAAAAAACTAGTAAAAGTCATTACAGTATAATTGCTAAACATATTGTATTTCGAGAAAGATGAAACATTCAATTTGTGATTATGTAGATCATCTATTAAGCCATTTGATTATGAAAACAAATACTTTCGTCCGAAAATGTCGCAAGCAGTAAAATTTTCCTCAGTTGCAGTACCTGCATGACATATATTTCGGTATTCAGTTGCAAGTTTGTTTATATAAAGATAGTTCGTCGAAATCAAGGAAGACTTACTAAGATGTTTAATAGTTTCAAATACATTTTCAGGCTAAGAGTGCGAAGTTTCCATAACTTAACCAGTAATTTATTAATTTGTCAAATGTTAGGAATTTTGAATAAGTCACCTTTGCTTCGCATTTGTGTTTTATGCAATCATTGAGATTTATTTTTCTTTTTAGATCTTTTATTTTTTAAAGTTTCAAAACCAAATTTTCGTGGAATGATTAATTTAAGGATCTGCGAACGTTGGTCCATTTTCGGAAATTAAAAGAAATATAATGAAGAAACAAAAAGATTCCATCACTTTCGATGAATTTGACAGTGCGCTAGCATCATAAATGTTACTTTTTGGTTTTCTTTGTAGAATGGTAATAGTTTAATTTCCGATACTTCTCTTTTCCGTTTTCCTTTTAATTTTTGATATTTGTGCGTTTGTAAATTAAATTATAAGTAATAAAAGTGATGCCTATAGTAGCAGTATCATAATTTTAATAGTTGCTTGTGTTTACGCAGTACCATAATTAAATCACGTTATCAGCATCAATGGAAATAGTAAATTGTTTGGAATCCTTAATCATAATCTTATGTTATTCTCGTGTTGAGGAATAACAAAAGCAGAAACGAAAAATTTTAAAAAGAAAGAAAAAGTTTTAGTTTAAAAGCTTAGAAAAAAACTTCCCCAAAGTTTAAAAGTAGATCAAGAAGGCACTAGATATACTGACTTTCTTAGATCAGAATCAAATCATTATTGCTTTTAAATGACGAACACTCTGAATAAGCTGATTGTTTGGCTTGTTAAGTCTTTGGAATTAGAGAAAGTGAGGAGTATGCATCATGGTTATAATACTTCTTAAGGTCCGGTTACACTAGACTGTGGTTGGTGTGTTTTAGAGAAGCTCTATCATAACTTCTGTGCAAATCAGTGCCATCCGCAGTCACACTCAACCAATTTTCAACACATTAATCCATAACAAGTTGTGATAATGGTTCCAGCAAAAGTATTATTAGTAATACTTTTGAACCCTTCATTACTAGTAATAATAGCAACCGTGTGATCTGGAATTGCGGTTAGGATTGTTTTTATTTGATGTGGGAACGATTTTAATGTTCTTTCCACAAAGGCAAATAAAATAATGGTTGCGACAAATCGTGACGCCTCAGCATTTTCGGTTGTAAAATATTTAACCAAATATGTCGCAACAGCTGTTCGTTTGGTTCACGTTCGAAGCGTTTCATATAACTGGGTGGTGAAATTTCTTTGGCTCGTAGATTACGTGACATTGTTACTGGCTCATCTAATCTGTAAGATATCACTTATTTGCTTTGATAAATAAAACTTGAAGTGCTCTTTCTGCACATTGTTTCTTCAACAACTATCACATAGGACAAGTGTTACTGGTCCTTCGTAGTAAGTAGAAAGAGACACAAGGTCTAATCGAGTACGATATAGGTAGGTCCTGGAAAATGAGAATGTTACCTTCTCTAAAATGTTGTCAAAGAAAATTAGGGATTAGTTCACAGTAAGGCTGCTAACCGAATGTGAGATACTTATTGATTAATGTAGTTTTGGCATAGCGATGATATTCCGAACTACACTAAAGTATGATAGTGATAAAAACTTAAATTTAAACGAACCCTTCATTGAATCGCCAAATGAATGTATGAACGAACTGCACATGGAAAGCAGCAACAGTAAGAAAAAGTAATGTGAATATTAGGCTCATTAGGGTCGTAGTGAGTAATCACACTGTACTCGTGACCTGGTCTCAGCACTATTCTCTATAATCCATTCAGGTTGATGCATTAACTCCTAGAGCACTTATTTGCGTAGCTATTAGGACATGAAGTACTTGGATGAAATACTGTGTTTTTTCATAGTTTACTTATTATACAATGATGGCGCAATTATTATAACAAAATCTTTGATCTGTGATACAATAACAGGTTTTTATCACGTAAAGTAAGGTTATTTTCTTCAGATATTATATGGGATCCGATGATTATAAGGGAAAATAAGCCACAAAATGAACAGAAAAAGTATGAAGAAATCAATTTGCTCTTTTCAAATAATCGTTTTTCAATTTGTTCATTGAATACTTTTAAAGAAACAATACTTTTAAAAATAGATATCTATTTCCTTCTCTCTCCTTTGGTTCACGTTATTCTCCTTTAAGAGTAACATGCAATTTTCATCGATGCATGTTCAGATTTTTCTATTTATAATGACATTCTTTTTGCCAATTGAAGTGTTTTTTTTTTTTTTTAAATTATCTCGATCTTGAATACATATTTATCCAATATTACATAGAGAAAAATGTTGATATTTTTGCTCGACAATTACTATCTAAACTTTCTGTATACAATTATTTCGTAGTAGGAAGAATTTTTAAGTTTACCCTAATTCAAAAAAAAATTTTTTTCTGGAAAGGAAAAAAATAGAAATGCATCAAACAGATTTTTTAGAACTATAAATCATCATCGACAAAAAGTCTCTCTACTCACAAATGGTGTTTACTGCTGGTGTTTACTGCAAATATTAGTAGATTTGCCTTTTGAAAATAAGACTGACTGTTATGATCATTTTTCCTACCTTTTCTTTCATCGGAAGGCACCAAATCCCACTAAAAAGAGAAAAACTATTTAAGAACGGTTCACACGTTTCAGATACGCAGATGATTTGGAATCCAAGTTCATCTATGCGCTCAATTAGTTCCACACTGCACACAAAGGAAAGGTCACTGCTACAAATCTGTTACTTTCGAATTTGCAGAATTAGCAGTGAAAATTGATTTGAAAACGACATGATCCACATTGCCAATTATGATCTTCTTTATGGTTACACTCCTTTATAGAATTTTAGGTTCAAATACTGGGTAAGAAAACTGTATACAGTAATAAATAATGCTATAGTGGAAAGAACAAGAAGGTAACGTATAAAATGAAGGGACAACTTATAACAGAGAGTCAAAAACGGAACGTTATTAGGTTTCAATATGCTAAAGAGTTATATCGGCAAACACAATTGGAGGAATAACATCTTTCAATCTTTTCAGCCTTTTTGAGAGTAGGAATGAAATAACTTCGCTTATACTTTCTTCAAGGTTTTTCTAAATCTGTACAAGACTGGAGAGTTCACGCAGGGGTTTCTAAAGATTTATGATCAAAGCCGTTTTGAAAAAAGAGAGAGGGCTATGGAAATAACATTGGAGAAGTAAGCAAGCAATGATTGTTGAGGACCCATACATTGTATGCTCATTTTAAGTTTTGAAATTTTTATCTGAAAATTATGGTCTAGCAACTTCAGCAATCAGGTCATTTGATGAAGTTAGAACTTCTATATGCAATTCACATATGCGTCATTTTTCATTTCATTGAATTATCGTTAATTAGGAAGGATCCACATACCATTTCATCTCACTATTTCATTTTGAAAGTAAAATATATACTTTTAGTGATAGTAGGGCTCTTTTGAGAAAATAAAACAAATTAGTTTGGATTAACAACAAAAACTCCAATAGCAAGATTGTGTCAGTAACACGAAAAAAGGATTTAAATAGACATCATCATTTCACTTTTCTCTAAAAATATTATTAAAATGAAGATGATACATAGATCTGGTGAAGAATTATCGCGGGAATGTCCAAACACATGTAGCGCAATACGTATCCAGTCATTGGCGTGAAATATATTGTCATAACAATTTTTGCGCTTAAAATGAGACAGCTGGGCAATTCATAAGCAATTTAGGAAAATGATAGCTGAATTGCAAGAATAGTCACAAATCATCATTAACAAAAAGAAAAGAACTTTCATGGAAAACTACAACATTGCAAATAAAAAGTATGAAACAATTTGAACTTTTCCTAAATTACTTAGTATTAGAAGAAAGAACTGTAGACTAATTCTTATATTAAACTAATCACTCTCGAAAAATTGACATTAAAATAAGGAACAATTCTTCGGCAACCAAAGGAATAAACAACAATTTTGCAAATGAAGTATGTTTTGAATTCTTTAAGTGGAAAAATTTCACTTCATCTCTTTGATTTCTTCATAATTTCAGCACAAACAATCTTTGCCGACAGAGAGAGAATCTGAATTACTGATAACCGATTTCTCAATTCCGAAATCCATTTAGTGAAGAGAGATGAGTGAAAGAAACAATCAACATACCAGTCAATGCTTGGCTGCTCATATTATAAACAATGGAATTTGATGCCTGAGACTTAGCAAACAGATTTATCAGTTGAAGCTTAAAAGGAAAAAATTCCAATGCCACTTTGTAAATTAATTAGCATATCGTTATATCCTGTGCGTTATTATCATTATTAAAGCTGATAGGAAAAACTAAAACGTGATCGAAACGAAAATCATTATTAGAATGTAAAACATAATCAGCCCATCTCTTTTAATATCACCAGCTTGCATTCAAAACTGACCAAGAACAGAGCAAGTATTAAGCACACAACCACCATCGTTCAGTACAACAAATCTGAAAGAATGAAGGGGTGCAAAGTGAATTTCTTAAATAGCAAAACAAATTTTCTATATCTCAGCACTACCCCTAGAAATGTTGCTGTAAATCATCGTCCTCACTGCTATAATCATCAGTAAGCGGAAGTGGCATCAATCGTAAAAGTTAAAAGTTTGTCAGTTCATACGCAAAATTTTGAAATCAAAAATGCACACGCATTAACAAACAACAATAAAATGACATCAGTTATAACAAATAAAGTCCCATCACTTTCAAATGTAGTCATAAATGTCCTCAATAGCGTGATTGCTCTATTGCTCCCTCTCATCCTCCTTTAACTAACCATCCATTTCATCAAGATTCTGAGTGAATTTGTTCCCAAACGATATCTAATATTGTTTCCTGTACCATTAACTTCCAAAAATTGGTGCAATTCTGCATCGATACTGCTGTTATCACTTCAATGATAATATCTTTTGTTCACTCATCGATGAATAAACATGAAAAAGATTACACAACATTATATATTTGTCAAGAAATTTTACACGTTAATAACAATAACATTAATAAAAGATTAAAAAACTACAATGCACAAAA
This sequence comes from Brugia malayi, assembly GCF_000002995.4. Classification (NCBI taxonomy): domain Eukaryota; kingdom Metazoa; phylum Nematoda; class Chromadorea; order Rhabditida; family Onchocercidae; genus Brugia; species Brugia malayi. The sequence goes on from NW_025062475.1 coordinate 8,403,118, forward strand.
TTAGAAATCCATCCCCGTCTCTATGAAACGAACAGACAATGCTAAGGTTAAGATATTACAGAATGTGTGGATAACATAATGGCTAAATAATTGAACAAATGTAATAGCAAAGAGATAGCATAACATAATTTTGTTGATATGCTGGCAGTATTTCTTTGCAACGGTTACGTTTCTTCTTATTTTTGTTTGTTGTTTTTTTCAATGCTTTTTTTTGCAAGCGTAGTAAAATATGAGCAATAAACAGACTTTCCAGTTCCATATAAGTCCAACTCAACAACTCACAACAAATGACCAACCACTCTTCTGGACAACTGGAAACTCCCTGCCTTAACTTTCGGGAAGGTTCATTTGAAGTACTGCAGCGATGCCGACGACCTGCTGCAAAATAACAGGCCGTATTTATGCAAGTTGAATTTAGAATGGATTTCGTTGGGAACCATTATTTCTCCATCTGTCTTTGTCTCCGGAGTCTGTAAAATGTATGCATCGGTCATTGTAACAAAGAAATTATTTCGTAAGTGGGATAGTGACCACTGGGTTGAAGTATAAATATTCGGGATAGTATCTTGAAAAATTAAATGCGATGATTTAGTCTTAGTTTTTCCTCCGTTCTTGAACGGAATTGGTACTCTCTTCAGTTTATCTTTGTTTCCTAGTAGATAAGCCTAATAGTAAAAAAAAAGAAAACAATATACTTGTTACCACTCGTCATCATGTAATCCATGCTTGAGTATATTGCTTCAGATATTCTACCATTTACGTTCAAGATTTTGCTTATTTGCAGCACCTCAAAATGATCTAAAAATGATATGGAGGAACTAATGAAACTGTCAGTAGGTATGTTCTTGTTTTCTTTGTTCTTCATTTTGATCAGAAGTAGATCTCGTTGAATCTTATACAACTTGTAGAAGTGTGTTTATTATGTTCTGATTATATATATATATATATATATATACTTGTTACCTTTATATACTTGTTATATATACTTGTATACTTGTTAAAAATATATATATATATATATTTTTTTTTGGGTTCTATAACGAGCGATGATAAACGCGAAGTTTTAAATAATTCGGAGGATTTCAGCAATGAAAGTACCTTAGAATCAACGACTGCTTGTGAAAATCACAAGGCGTTAGTTTCTAATTCTCTCGTATATGTTCACTGTTTCATCTAATCCGTGCCTGTATTGAATTTTTTCTAAACTTAAAATAACTTAGACAGTATTTGTGATGTGATTAAATATTGTCTTTTTTTTTTTTTTTTTTTCAGGATATTATACATTGATTTAGAAAATGAAAAGAAGGCTCAAATAATTTGTAGAACCTTAGCAGTTGACAAAGAACCGTCGAGGAGCACAGCTAAACGAACATACAATGTGCAAGGGCATCATTTGGTTGTGTATGTTAATATGCTCAGTTTTTCTTAAATTTGAAACTTTGTTCTCGTGTGATATATTTTTACCCCATTTGGTTCATCATTGTCTCCTCTCTCCTTTGGTTTATTCTCTAATTTCTTTCTTTTTTTTTTCTTTTTTCTCATGGCATAAATATGCAAAGTTTCGAAATTTCGAATTTTAGTGAGGTCGTGAGTCTGGATGCGAAATACCTTCAAAAGTCGGTCGACAATTTATTCGACATGTGTTATTTAGCTAGACAAACAATCGACGAAGTTACAAGATATCATTTACAAGTATCCAATAGTTTCATTGATGCTCTTGATAGGAGTTGATACGTTGCATGCATTCTGAATATGAATGCATAATTGTTTTAGCGTCAGTTGTTTCCACATAACTATTTTGATAATGTCATATTGTTGCAGAAGAGAGCGCTGTTTTTATACCAGTAATGCACATGATTTTTCAAATTCATCTTGTATACCACGTAAATACCTCGGTGAAAGTTATCAGTTTTGCTTGTGCAGATTTTGTTATTTTGCTGTTATGAATGCTTCTAGATAATAATAAATGACAGCATTTCAACCATATCTTTAATTACAAAAGTTAACTTTCTTGGTGTTCCGTATTTTACATGAGGAATACTTTGACAAAAAGCTATTTGTGAGAAATCAGTGGTTAAACTCAATTGGAGGCCGAAGCTGCGGTGCATTCATCTTATAGAAATTGCAGTCGTTATCATATGAGAGATTATGCTACGATGTGTAAGTTCTAATTGTTAGGATAAACAAGGGGAAGAAGTGGTTAGGTTAGTGTTTAGAATCGAAATCTCTTAATACTAGGAATCAGTTGGATCAATAAAGTGGACAGATGGGAAGGAAAAACCACATCGATGCTGTGTTTCAGACTTGAGCTCTTACTCTCATATTCTATTCTTTTTTTGAGGTTGAGTTGAATTTGATATGTTCAAAGGATTAAAATCAAAGTTGGAAGATGAAGCGAGAAGGTTGCATGCAACAGTATCACAGTACAGCGAAAATATTGCCCAACAAGTACGATCCGGTGTGGTATGACTTTTCTGTAGTTTCAAATACAGTGAAGATAAAGTGGTGTTCATGTCATCAAGAAAATATTTTTTTAGAACGACATTGGAAATGACGCAGGTGGTCACGCACATGATACCAGGAGGGATTCTTCACTCTTCTCTCCAAGTCTTTTTGTTGATGACTCTGGAAATAATTTCGATACAGAACAATTGGTACTTTCATTCTTATTTTCACATTTTTTAAGAAAGGAAGGGGATTAATAGAAGTTTTCTAGAATGAGCGGAATCCGAATAGTTCTGCTATGATGCAAGAAATACCCGAACAAGATTTGCTCAGTGAGTCACAACAGCGACATAATTCAAGTGGTTCTTTCGAAAGCGAGAGGTTGTCAATGTTTTACTATGGCATGTCGCATTTTCCGTGTCGATAGTTTAACGGTCTTTGGTCTGTTTGATGTATAAATCAAACTTTCAAATACTTTCAGAGGGTAGTCTTAATACGGTCACAAATATCTAATTAAATCATTGAGCTGACACGTTTCAGCTCATTCAGTAATTTATTTACTGCTATACCGGGAATGTTAAGTTCCGATCATCGGCTCAATACAATAACATCAGATGTGGAGAGTGAAAGTGTGACTACCTCATCCTTGTTTCAAAATGCTTCAAAGGAACAGGTTTTATAAAATCACAGTTTCTTTTTTTTTCTGTTTTTAGAAGACATTAAAAGAATTCCAAAGAACTAGACCAGAATTTCAAACTTTTTTAAGTAGTGGTGATATCGAAAGTCTGTCAATCGCAGTTAGTATCAGATTCCATCTTTAAGAGGTTTTTAAACTGGAATTTTCCTCACTTTCATTCTATTAGATCATAAACAAAACGGAATGTTATGGTTGGTTTTAGATCTCAACAGTTTTACATAAATTGCAAGGTCGTGCGGCAAATTACCAGGATAAATATCGACGACTTATGCAAATGTACAGTGAGTTACTGCGGGAGAACGAAAAATATCGGGTGAGAGCGTTCACTTTTGTGCTATGAAATTAAGAAGCACAGATATTAACATGTTACTCCATTTAAAAATAGAAAAATTTCCTTCATTTATATTATTTATAGTACTGAAAAATTACTTTAATTTACAATATTTACTGTAGGAAAATATATAAGTGCAAATAACAATGATAATTTATATCATTGTGTAAAGTGTAAAGTAAATCAAAAAAATATTTTCCCAATAAATTTGATAAGATCAAAACATTCTATCTCACAAAAATAATGAATTTCTTTGTTACAGTATGTATTATCGGCTATGCAGGATAAAGCGCTCGATAGAATTGGGAAATTACGCGAAAAAAATCGCGAGCTAACAGAAAAAATGCACAAAATGGAGCTTGAAAGAAAAAACAAGGCAAGAATACCTGATCAGTATAAATTAAACGAATATTAACAATAAGCGAAGAGGCTGATATAATAGATTCACTTTGTCCTTTTGTCAAATTTTAATTATCTTGAGATATTCAGTGTCAATTCCTGTAGTGTAGTCTATTGTGTTAAATTAGTAGAGCTTGAAATGAGTTTTGCATGCTAGAGATGAAAAATAATAGTACAGAGTTATTTGTAGGAAGAAAGCAAAGCAGAAGGTAAGGTAAGAGAATTACAAGAACTAGTGGAAAAAAATCGCTTATGTATAGAAGAAAAGAAGGAAAGAATTCGACAACTAACAGAAGAAAATGAAGGACTAATAAGAAACACTGTAACATCGTATGATGAAGTAAGCGCCTATTTTCACTGCTTCCTAATATGTATAGCTAAAACGTGAAATTAATGTTTTTTCAGTCGAATTATTTTAGTGTTTTCCGGTCATCTCATATTATTATTAAACAACTGAACTGAAGTTTTTGGCTTTTTATTTTATTATAATAGAAGATTGATAAGTGGTAGTGACTTCTTCTAAATTTCTTTATCCTTTTTTTTTTTTTTTTTAAAGGAAGCTATGTGTTTAAAAAAAAAAAAAAAAAATTACCTCTGTTCTGATTGAGAGTGATAAGCGTTGAACTCACCAGGATTATGGAATGGATTAGTCATGATCTTGAGTTAATACGTTGTAAAATATCTGTCATAAATTATCATTTTTAAAAGAAATTGAGAATAGATTATTTAAAATGTTGCAGCAAAAAATTAGCGATTTAGATGTTCGACGAGTTACTGCGGAATGGAAGGGTCGTGTAGATTGTCTGGAGGAGGAATGGTCTAAACGCTTTTCTGATTCCGAAGAAGCGTTAGTATTATTATTTAGATGAGTAAATGAGTAATATAAAAAAACGGATAAAAAACAAAAAAAAAAAAAAAAAAAAAGGATAAAAACTATAATATTGTTGCAATAAGGGCCAATACTATTGCAGCAGTACACTTGCAATAGCCAAGGTGAAGGCAGAAATGCACAGAGCTTTAGAGGAGAAGGATGGCGAACTACAGATAGCTCGTGCCAGATGCAAGGTTCTCGAATTAAATGGTAGTATTTTTTTTTTTTTTTTTTTTGTATCATTCGTTTAGCAAATTTCATTCTCTTGTTTCTTTCCAAATGTTGGCTTCTTGTAGAGAATAGAAATTTTATGTGTAGGTGATTCTTTAATGTTTTCAATCTTCCAGAGATCTGTAGTAAACAATAAAAAAAAGATAAGATAGTTTTCATTTTTAGATGGTTGATTGGAAAATTAAGGTTTTTCGTCATTTTTTTATTTTTCTGTAAACAGATTTTTATGAAATCCGGTCGCTCCACTTCCGATTATTTTATATAAGTGCTGCTTTACACTATACACAAACTAAGAAAAACGCTCCGCATACATATGAATAGTACTGAACGCTTAGACTCTGATATCGGCAGTGAGTGAAGAGAAAACCTTCGGACTTCTTATTTGGTAGAAAAATATTGTTGTATCTTGAAGGCTGCTTTCAAAAAGATTTTTTTTTACAGGGGCAGAAATGCAAACGCAAATTGATGAGTTGAAGGCAGCTGTAGATGCATTGGAAAATGAAAAAGCAGATATGGTAAAAAAACTATCGGAGGCGAAGCAACAAGGTGTTAAAGCAATACGATGCGAAGAAGAGGCAAAACGACAAGAGTTAAGGAGAGAAATGGAAAGAAAGCGGGCAGAGGAAAGAGAGCAAGACGAACGACTTTTTCAGGAAATGATTATGAAAAATGTATGTTTATCTCTTCATTGAGTATATGTAGTTAATTAAAATATTTGTGTAGCTTTTAGTAGTAACTGGCTTATTTTCGCATATTTTCCAGTTATAGGTGAATTTTTTACACCTGATTATCTCGTTTCGAGATTTCACTTTTAAATATGTTATTTAAAATACGGTGAAAATTTTACAGTTATGAACATTCTGCTAGATTTCAGGATGAGCAATGGGCTTTGAAATTTAAAGAACAAGAAGAACAGATGCAGCTGGCTATCGAGGAACGAGAAATGCAAAAAGTGGCAGCTGTAATGGAACATGATCGAAAGAATGAGAATTTGGGCGTTCAAGTGGAACAGCTCACTGCGGTTGTTCCATATTTTATAAGTTTCAACACACAAACTGCAGTGAATAATTTTACGCTAGCTTGTTAGAACATGCTCTATTTTTTAATAAAAGATATATAAGCAAGCAGGACAGTCTCAGAATTTGCATGAGCTTACGGCTAGCAAATTTTTTAGGAGAAATTGCATTTGAAGTCAGTTTTGGATGATATGAAAGAAAGGCATCGACAGCAAGTGGAAGAACTATCTATTTCTATTGAATCCAATAAAGAAAGACATCAACAGGAAATTAATGAAATCAAAAATAAAGAGGAAGAAATCTTAGCAGCGCTCAAAAGAGTAAATTATATACGAATAAACTGTTATTTGTATATTAGCTTTAAAACTTTTGAGATAAAAAATATCTTGATGACATCTGGGCAACATTTCAGGATTTTGAAGTGGCTATGAAATCAAACAAACAGCTTCAAGATGAACTGGAAGGATTGAAGATCAGCAAGCAGGAAACAGTGGAAGGAACTGAAAATCGAAATGAAGAACTTGTTAATGAATTAATAACGAAGCGGCAGATAATCGATCATTTAAGGGTATGAACGTTAAAGCACTTCCCTTATCCAGACTATGGTCTTTTAAAAATGTGCTTGTAAATTTTAGTCATGTTGGAAGGGTTTTCTAATATGTATTATTTCATAAATGGTATGCATTATAAAAGTGCTCAGGATAGATGAGTTTAGAACAACTTCCCGTGTCGTCACGTTTGATTTTTTAATGTTATCACGAGATATTTATTTTCCAGTTCACTACCCTCTAATTTTCAGAAACAACATGAGAATGAGATAAATATAATGCGCACGGAGATGTCAATACTGAAAGAGAATTATGAAAAAATTTTGAAAGAGAATGATTCCAGAAAAGAATTAATGCAAAGAAATGCCGAAATGGTAGAATTGAAACAAGAACTTATCGAGTTCAGCCAAAAGTGGGTTTTGCTTCTAATATTCTTGTGATACCATTTCACATAGTGACACGTTTTCATTAATATATCACTTTTTCGGAAAAATTATAGAAGTTAAATAACTCCTTCAGTTTAAGCTACATTTTTGGTCTCAAACCACATTGTTAACATTGAAATGAAACTTATAATCGAAATTAAATAAATTTTATATCACATATATGTTGCGAGACAATAACAACAATAACGACCTTTTTTTCGATTATTTATATTAAGAAATAAAACAAAAATTTACATGAGTATCAACAAAACAAAAAAAAAAAACAAAGATTTACATAAATATCAAAATCAACGAAATCAAACTATCCTGACGCTATATGCAAATAGTTATATATATGTGATATCGTTGGAAGCCTAATAATACAGCCTAATACGCAAATTTTACATTGTGAAACAAATATTTTCATGTTGCTTTCTGATTTCTTTTACAAGTACTATTAATACAGTTTTGTTGCTCCTTTTGTGACATTGTTTGATTGTATTCAATATTTTCTATGTCTTTTTTTTTTTGAATGTGTAATCTTAATTGTCGTTACAGACTGTCAAATAGAGATAAAACGATAGAAGAACTTTATGGAAATTTGGAACAGAAAACAGCAGCCATTGCGAATCTGGAATCTGAGAAAGAGATTCTGAGTACAGAATTAGCGTCTAGTCAAGAACTATCAAAAATCCATCAACATTTGCAGGTTCTTTTCCTTCCTATTATTATTATTTTCAGTGTTTATTTATATTCTGTCATTATAATATTTCATTGTAATGTTATCAATGTTGCCGACGTACATACTTTATTTAACCGCTTAGGTTTTCCTTTTTCCTGTACTCTTAGCAAACTCGTAAATAGCGCTTTAATACATTAGAGACACATTTTATTTCCTATCTTACATTCTGCCGTGCATCTAAACAAAGGAATAATTTTTTTTGGTATTTACGTATTTTAGTGCACTTACACATTGAATGCAGTTTACTGATAAAATTTAACTTTCCTCAGCAACAACTAAAGGCAGCTCAGGCAGAACGTGATGAGATCGAGAAAAGATATTCGGAAATGGAAGAAAGGATGCAAAAGGCTGCGTATGAGCTGGAAGGTTTTATTTTTTATATTAGTATGATTCTCTTTTTTGTTAAAACATTTTTGAATTGCTTGCTTTGGGCTATGAAACAACGAGAAATATTGAGTATGGAAGATTATAAGTTGTAGTAGATCGACGAGCTCTTCAGTTAGAAAAGGAGAAGCTAAACAATCATCAGTGGATTGAAACAGAGGTGGACAAAAGTGAAACAGAAGAGATGAATTACAGACTTTTGCAGGTTTATTATTACTATTTTAGGGATGAGATTAGACATTTTTTGCGGTCGATTGTGGATTTGAAATGAATGCTTTCTGATAAGGATTTCGAAGATAAATAGTTTTTTTTTTGTAATTCATTCTTCTTATTTTCTTTTTCTTTAAGGATTAACAGTTCATGTTTCAAATTATGTCACACTATCATCGTTGTTACGTTTTTCCCTTTTTCTTAGGAAGACGTACAAAAAACAAACGATCTCGATGAGAAGATTGCATTATTGAGTGACGAAAATAAACAATTGAAAAATGAAGTGGAAGACCAGCAGGCGGATATTCAGAAGTTAAACGACGAGAAACAAGCATTGTTTAAAGCAGTGGAACATCTGAAGAAAAAAGTAAATGTTTTTCTATCAAATCTGAACATATATGGTTTTGTCCGCTTTGGCATAATAAATAAATGTATTTTGGATTATATTGCATTTAATATAAAAGTTAAAAAAACAGTTTTGGTGTGAAGGTAGTAAGAGTGATTCTTTCAAAATAGTCACGAAAATTGGTATTTCTTGCTAGAATATTATTATCATTATTAGGTCAAAAAATTTTTTTGTTTTCAAAAATGGTGTTGTATCGGTTGTCATTTTCAAGTGTTGAGATAAACTATCCATCGAATAATAATTTACTGGGTCTAAAAAAAAAAAAAAAAAATCGAATAAATCTAAAGAAGAAACAAATTTCCTAGGAAGAATCAGAATCAAAGGAAGGTGATATGTTGAGCGGGAAGGTAAATTTCCTAGAACGAGATGTGGAAGAAGAAACAGGTTTGAAACCGATAGATATTTCACAAGTTTGTTCTTTTCTTTTTTTCTTTTTACAATAGTCAAAGTTTGTAGAATTATCAGATCTAATCTAAATATTTTTTTTTTTTTTCAAATGATAACAAAACTTGTCATATCTTGGTCATATCCATACGACAAAAGATAAAAACAGTGAAATAAATGAATATTTTTGTTTGAAATTGCTACCATTTACGTCTTTAAGAAGAACTAATGATTGCAGATAGATTCTTTGAAATACAGTTTTTATTTTCTTTTGCCCGTATTTTTAGGATTTAGATCTTTTTGAAGACGTGAAATTGAAGGAATCATGTCTTTCTGGTAGTAAAGAACTTCCAAGTATTCCAAGTAGAAAAGTTAACAGTGTTAAGGAGGAGAATGAAATACTTGAAGAGCTTCGAAGCAAGTTAAATCTGTAAGTGTTTAAATGAAGAGGAATGTTTCCTAAGTAAATCTTTGCGTCCTGTTTAACAGTGTAAAATATTCCGTTGTTTTGATCATGAAATTGTAATATTGAAGGGAATGCTTAGACCTCTAAGCCATTTTAAGCCATCATCATTGCGTCTATTAGAAATGGAAAAAAAGTATGTAATTGTTTTCCATATAGAATTTCAGGATGGAAAATGAAAAATCCTCACTTGTGGCTAGTATGGAATCACTGGAAAAAAATCTACAAGAAATTATAGAAGAGAAGAATAATATGATGAAGGAAATGGAAGATATTCGTGTTAACCGGGATAATCTAAAGATAAAAATGGAAGAAATGGAAGTGAATGTCTGTGAAACTCTATGCAGAAATGATTCAAAAGTAGAGAAACTAAAAAAAAAATTGAGAGATCAGGTATTTAATTCATTTGTCAAGTTTTAAGTGGTTTTGGGAAGCCTTATCAAAAAATATCGAATAACAAATCAAAAATCTTGGTAGTGGTCAAGTGAACATTGTACTTCCTTAGAGTCTGATATCGGGATTATATTAAAAATATTTTATTGAGTAAAAGATAGGAGCTTATTCATTCTATGTTTTATCACCCTATTCAGTTCATTTGAAGATAAATTCATTAGCGTTGGTTAGAGTGTCACCATTTTGAGATTGTTTCTTTTAAGGTTGACGAGACAAACAGCCTACGAAGCGCTGTTATAATTGCTAGAAACGAAATTAAAGAAAGATCATTAAAACTAGATGAAATGGTAACGAAAAATGAAGAACTAGAAGCAGTGAACGAAAAGTTAAGGATTGAATTTCTTCATAAGGTACTTTTTAAATCTTATCATAATTAACTTAATGGATGGAAATCAACTGCTTTGATAATGAAATATGCATTTCGTGGTACTAATTTTGTCAGTGCAATAATTGATTTTTCTTTAGCGGTTGGAGTGTGATGATAATGGTTCGTATTTTATATTGTATTTTGATCCCTAAAAGGCTCCAAGTCCGAATTTTAGATGAGAATTGAATAGTAAAATTCTCTTATATTTCCATTCTTCGAATATTGTTCTGAAAGCAACAGATGTATGATATACGATTATAGGAAAATATCATGAGTGAACTACAGAAGAAGATAAAAGAACAAGGGATGAAGGAAAATGCTGACTTAGAATTACTGAAGAAAAGTTTAGAAGAAGAACAAAAACGACAACTGATTCTGGAAAATGATCTTACTGAAGCAAAAGAAAATTTGAATAAAGTGAAGATTGAACTTCAAGAGAGGAAAAACAATGAGGAATTTCTCGAAACTGAACTTAACAAGGAAAAAAAGGAGAAGGAGAAGGAGCAAAAGATAAGGTTATGCATGTTCCAAGTTGTACTTCCATTTTTGTTCGATAGCTTGGCTTCTCAAAAATAGTTTCGCTGTGAACAACTCCTGTAGAAACCTAATGCTTAAACCACTCATGAATTGAAATACTAGGTTTTTCCAGCCAACAGTCGTAATTGCCTCACATCAAACAGGGCTGATAGAGTTCACTTCTTGTTAGTTTCCAGCCAATGGCATGCTTATGTTGTTATAACTTTTAGCATTTTACACTCTTTAATTGTGTTAGACGTCACTGTGTATTCTCCAAGCAATTTTAAATACGTTTTGAATATCTAATTTTTTAATATTGTTTCTACATGGTTTTGCATATTTTATTATCTATGAAATTAAAAAGAAAATTGGTAGAGATGTGCATCTGATTTTTTTTTTGTGTTGCAATTATAATTAAGACAATCAGTCAGGAATTCACTTTTGAAAAATGGATCATCTAGTTCAGTAAATGAGATTGCTGTTCTGCAAAGGAAAGTTTGGTTGCATGCTAGCATATTTTCATTTCATTTTTTTCTTTTAGTCGTTTTTTTATTTCCTTTTTTAGTCATTTTTTCATTGACTTACTCATAAAATGCATCAGAGAATAAGTAATAGTTTAGAAATCAGTATGCTGTTGCACTGGAAAATGCTCAGAGCAATTTGGAAGAAGCACGAAAGCAACTAGGGAGCATGGATTTTGTACGAATCGAGAAAGATCGTTTTGTTACCGAGCTTTCCTTAGCTAGAGAGGATTGCCAGAGGGTCATACAACAATTCAGACAGGTGATTAATTGTTTTTATTTTTGTCAGTTTTTTCCTCGTTTTTATTCAACCGACTGGTTTGCTTTTTACTAACCAATCATTTTTTGCTTTTTCTTACGGCATTGCTTAAAGTAAAATCGAAGAAATATCGTTAACATATTCTTTTTCGCGCATTCAAGAATTAGGATCATTCAATTCATTTTATGAAATTGGAAGATCTCTAATTATTTTCACATTACAGCTTTATCAGATTGTAGGAAAATGAGCGACGAGCAGAGGAAATAAAGAAGAAAGCGGAGCAAAAAGTGTTGGAAATGAAGGAACAGTGTGAAACTGATGAAAAAGCTGAGAAGACAGAACTTCTTTTACAGGTTAATTGTTAAAGTATCATGTCTAATATCTGGTGAGGATTCTAAGGGATGCTTCGGAAGGAATGCCAAGATTATACAAATATCATTGGTATGATTTTTTTGCCGAGCTATTGATAGGCATACACATCTTGAATTTCTCTATTGTGTGCTGTTTTCAAATTTATATTGCTGGCTTGGTATTCTCAGTATTTTTATGTTCCTTACCATTCCAGATCGAAAAAATGCGATCACAAATAGCTGAAAGAGATTTTCAAGTTGAAGAGCAGAAATTAAATATCAATTCTCTGGAACAAAAGCTTTTTGATAGACAAAATGAAAAAATCATAAATGATTTGCGAGCTACTATCCAAGCGATATCCGATGAAAGAGACATGAAACTGAATGTTAAACTTTCGTTTTTTCTCACCGTGTATAGGCTGTAATAAAAAAAATTCAGTATCATAATAGTGAATGGCTTCACTACTTCTTTTTTGGGAGCAAAATATTTAAAATTGTTTCATAATACGTATAAATTTGAAATTAGTTATATGTTATCACATCTGTCAGTATAAATTGTGTAAATCTAGAATTAGATATCTGCTGCTCTTCGCATTCTGTAGATAATTTCAGAAATGCGCTGAAATGGAAAATCAACTGAATTCTATGGGTACATCTGTAGAGGAAGCAAAGAAACAATTAAAATTACAAAATCAAAAAATTGCTTCGCTACAAGGTGAACTAGAAAATGTGAATGCTCAAAACATGCGTTTACGAGGTAATTAATGTTCGTGTGAAATTTATCTAAGAATCTGATTGCAGAAAGGAAAGTAGTTCTGTTCACTAATAGTATTTGTTTCATCATTCAAATTTTCATGCAAGATTTATCTTCAGAGAGCAATCAAATTGCTGAGCAGCTGGAACAAGAACGAAAAATGCTGTTACATAAGAATGAGCATTTTGAAAAGGAAGTGGAAAAACTGCAACTAGAAATTGTAACTATGCAAAGAACTGCATGTGAGGAATCAGCGAAAGCCTCAGGCAAGTGTAATTGAGAAATTTGAAAATTGAAATTACCAAATGATTTTTGTTGTACTTGTTTATTTGATTCATTTTATATGATGTTGCAGCTAAAGTGGAATCAGAACGACACCGGCTGCTGCGTGATCTGCAAAAAGAAATCAAGCAGTTATATCATGATTTAAACGAACGCACACAACAGCTGAGTGAGACACAATCCAAACTGCAAGTATGATTGTCGAGGATTCTTGAATTAATTTATATGTTATGATCTCTTTCTCTTTATTATATACATAACTATATTTCCAAAAATTATTAATCAATATCTGAAGAGAAGTAATCTAGTTTATTGAATTGCTGTATCAAAATTTCATGAATGAAGTGGCATGTCCAAGACACTGTTCTGAAAATTCTTCAGGAACTGTCAGCCAAAAAAACTGAAAGTGATGAGATTGAAAATGCGGAAACTAGTCACAGGACATGTGCGCACAGCGAACGTTTAAGGACCAGTTCAGATTTAACTGAGCAGGCAGTATGCTTATTGTTTGTTTAACTAATCCAGATTTTCATATTGATAAGTTGATCGGTTTCATTGTTAAGTTTCATTTTTTAATTTGTGTTAGGTTGATTCAGTTACCACTGAATTTTTCCTTCACCAGTTTATGAACTTTTCTTCGTTAATCAGTTGCATTATTAACTTCATATTTCGATTACAAAATCACAGTTTTAAGATCTGCGGCTTAAGTGTCGTACTCTGAATTAATTTTTGTAAGAATACTTTTGTATTATTCGTGATAAAATCGATAATGACCATTAATTTATAGGATTATGAAGAATTATATGCTCTGCGGGAGCAAGTGGCAGAATATCAGAAGGAATTAGAAAATGTTAAAGAAGCGCATAAGTGGGCATTTGATTATTTTTACTGACTTAGGAATATCATCAAGGAATAAACTTACACAGTTTGCTTTAATAATACTTTATTTTCATTGCAGAAAGGAATTAACGCTGCTGTGTAAGAAGACGCACTCTACTGAACAGTTCAACGTTATTGGTTTGGAATCAATCACGAATGGATCTATTTTGGTATATTTATTAATGATTGGTTCAGAATTTTTGTTTGCTTAATTTTAGTACTCTTGAAATATCTCGTCCACATAGCTATATTTCCTCTTTTGTTACTATAGTACTTTTTATTTGAAATCAGAAAATATGCGTCATTATTTATAGAGAGATAAAGAGGATCTGAACAGTGTTGTCTTCGTAGAGCCTACTGAAGCTGAAGTTAGTTTATTTTTTATTAAATTATGAAATAAATTTCTGAGCTGAATGAGTTTCAGCTAGCTGATGCTGTTGCTCAGGTCATTTTTTTGCCACTGTATTAATATGGCATGACTTTCCTTCATCTAAATCCAGTCGTCATTTAGAAGATGAAGCAGTTCCGTGTATCATAATTTATTATTAGTGCTTGCTTATTTTGCATACAATTTGAAATGAAATATATTTCAGTATTTGAGAAATGTGTTGTATCGATACATGAATGAACGAGAAACATTGGGCAAGGAGAGTGTTGTGAGTTTTTTCTATGTTCCATTGAAGAAAATTCCTTTGGAATTCAAGGCGAGATAAAACTCTCATATTGCTTATATTGTATATTTTTGTTATAAGCAGAAATGTAGTATAACATTTGTGGGATGCTGTTTTGTCTACAATGCATGACGCGTACGAAACGCCAGAATCGAACTAGTGCTATGCAATGTTTGTAGAAGTATCCGACTTTGGATGTAAAATTTATGATTTTAATAGCAGTATCTCTTTGCAAATGAATTCAAACTTTGAACTAGTTAGACTATTTGGATTATATTTCATACTTTTCTTGAGTCGCTTGTACTATTAATTTATTTGGAATTATTTGTTGTAGACATTGGCTCGAGTGATTGCTACCGTAGCGAGGTTTACACATGAACAAGTGAATACAGTGGTGGCAAAAGAGGAGCAAAGGAATCATGGTTGGGTCGGAGGTACCGTACAAGGCTTTATCTCTTCTGCTGCGAATCTATCTTCTCACTAAAACTTATTTCATTTGTGATTTTTATTTTACTCGACAGTGCCGTTCCCATTGTCAGTGGAATTGTGCTTCAGTTACAAAATCCACTCTTCAGTGGATCTAACCGTTTGGTCTATCAACAAGTTTTTTTTTTTTTTTTTTTCTTTTTTCATTTTCCTTATTTCACCTATTAAAATATGGTGAAACGTAGGATGAGATGGTGAAAGTCACTTGTTATTGGAAATTGAGGTTACATTGCCATTAATGGTAATTTTCTTTTGGATGACTGTGATTCTTTCTTGATTTCTTAAATTTTACGACTAGATTCTGTGATATGTTCCGCTTTCATTGCGTTAATATATATTTTGGCCCATTTGATTATTCATACCCAATTTTCTTGGTTTAACTACATCCTTGTTTGCTAAGTTGTGAAGTTTTCCTTCACTTTCATTATAGTTCATGAGCTGAAACAAAAAACATTGAGGTTATTTCTGGAACCCACATATCATTTTTCCATATATTTTCTGATGCCTCCTTTTCGTTAATAATTTCTATCTTAAGCCATTCCACAACTCCTTTGTTAGTGCGTTAGCATAGATGCCATCACGTTCTTTCATATTATGAGGTGAACAAGTCTCTTTGTAGTACTTTTCATATTTCAAGCTTTCAGTGTTATCCATCTTCCGGATTATCATTTTCTTAATTTTTATCAATGGTTAAGCAAGATTTTTTCATTTTTCCAAAATATATTTGTCCAAGGTAATACCTAATTATTTGTAATATTCTTTTAAAATCATTGCGAATTTAAACCATGATTTTTTGAAGGGTTATTTTTATTTCATGTCATGACTACTTTTGCCGTTTATTTTTATTTTGGATTTCTTTTTGCGTACCATTTATGACTGTATTCATGCTATTATCATGTCACTGTGATGAACTTATTGTCCATATAGCTATGATATATTTTTAAGCCCAATGTTCGTTCCTAATTTTTTAGTAGGTTTTTGATTAAATTTTAAGTAGTTCTAAAAGTAAGGAGCTCAAAAAATGAATTTGTTTGTTTATTGTTAGTAAAAAAAAAATTTCACATGTGTATTTTCCGGAGGTGTTTTTGAAATAATTTTGGACCTTAATTAACTTCATGTTTCCCATCAATGGTTACGATGGTAGGATACTTGTCGAAGTGCTAGGTCGGAAGTAGAGGAATGCAAGACATAGAGGAATGCGGAATTGATTTCATGTTTGCGAAAATATTCATTTATTTTTGTTGACAATAGAAGGATGTCAGTACCACGTAGTATATATACATCGATCCTTCTATTATGTATTCTTTAAATCTAAAACAACTGTGATGGCAGTAATGAAATTATTTGCTGTTATATGTTACTAAAATACTCTTAAGAAATGCAAATATTTTGATTGAGCTAAGAAAGAATCACTTCCTCGTTGGTTTTCCTAATTTATGCTTTTCTGTCTCTGGGATGTTGTACAGTCAATAGCTTTTTAATGTTTTGATATCCTGTTTGAACGTAATTGAGCTGAGCACCGCTCACTTCTGTAGAACCTTTTCATCTTAAAAATGTCTGAATTTTTTTCTTGTCCTGCGTAAAGGTCTAGTATTTTTCTTTAGTGAGTCGTCGATTGCGTTACTATCTCGTGCGTGCGCCGTGAGCACAAAACTGGAGAATATATGTATGATAAATGAACTTTTATTAACATTGGACGAGGTCACTGTATTATTTAGAGAGGTCACTGTATTATTATATGGTTGTTGAGCGTTCCAGTCCAATGTTAGATAGCTTGAAAAGTATATTTGAAGCTGTGTGATGTTCTAGATTTCTCGTAGGGATCTTTCGGGAATTGTTTTATTCTTTTCAGTGGTCGTGATATCTATGCTTATCAAGCATTATATTTTTCAACATATAATTTCATAGTATATTGTCCTCACCACTATTGTTGACATGAGGTCTAATCATCTGTCACGTGCACTTACAGTACTGTAATCGTCGTAGAACAATAAGTGCATGCATTAAACTGATAACAGAAGTTAGATATGCTATACTGTCACTTTGTTCGAAAGAGTGAAACAAGATGAAGTTTAGATTTCTTTCAATAAAATTGCTTTGGAATTTGTATTCTCAGTGTTTGGTGTAGCAACTGCGTGTTGTCTGCAGCGTTTGTAACTGCAGCTGATATTGCTACTCATTTATGTAATTAATTTTTGAATGGTCAAGCCATTGTAAAGTTTGATGACAATAGTGATTTGTTCATTATCTGATTAAATCAAACAAGAAATTGTGGTTTCTCTTCAAGATTTATCAATTAAACAAATTTCTTTTTTTTTTTTGTGTGTGTTGTGTTTCTATTATTATAATTATGTCTCCAAAGAGATACAGTGGTAGATTAGGTTTAAGAGTATTGAAATGCCAAATCCTTGATAGTTCATGAGTTGAAGCTGTTGTGCATTACTAACTCACTGGCTGATATTGTACTTTACATGAACTTTAGAGAAATGTGTTTGTCATGATGGCATATGTTTAGTATGGACGGTCGAACCATATCAAATTTAGTTTTATTTGAACTTCAGTGAACCTGTACTACTGATGAGTAAGATGAGAAGAAATGTTAGTGACGCCAAGGAAGGTGCAGAGTGTGTTGAACTGTCATCGGGACATTGCTTATACTATGTTGATCAAGCTACACTAGACAAAAATGTGAAGGAACGAGGGTATCAAGATGATGCATCGTTAGGACAGGTCACACATTCTGATCGTACCATTGGTGTCTATGAAGGTATGTTGCGACTCTGATTTTTCACGAATTATTTTTCGTGCGTTATGAAAGTTTTTTAGATTATATGCCACTAGGGAATTGGAAAACTACTTTTTATTCCTAGCTTTCAATCAAATTACCGGATAGGTCGCACAGAGGCTAGAAAAAAAAAATTTGTGTTTGCAGGTGGATTCAAAGTATGGGAAGGTGCTATTGACTTATGCGAATACATTGATAAAGTTCTGGAACCACAAATTTTGAGGGACAAAAAGATTCTTGAGGTAGCTTATCAATTGGAAATATTTTCCCCATGATTTTATTACTTCATACTTTTTATAATTCATATAACATTTATTATCAATACAGAATTTTAGGTTGGTTGCGGTGCGGGATTACCATCAATTCTGGCATTACAAAAGGGTGCTAAAGAAGTCGTTTTGCAGGATTATGTAAGTTTTGCTAAATTAATAGGGTATCACAAATAAATAACTTCCTGGTACATAACAGTATTTGATTTCTATAGAATGACGTTGTTGTCAGTTGTTTTACAAAGGATAATTTTACGATCAATAATGTTAACCTGGAGAATTGCCGATTTTATGGTTGTGACTGGGCCACGCTACAGCAGAAAATAGATGGTCAGAAGTAAGCGAGATTTTTTTTTATCTTAGAGTTATTAACATTTGTACTGAAAAAATAAAAGCAAGTGATATATAGCTTATTAATTTATTTAGCTTTAAGCATCTTCAATATTTGCCCCTCTTTGGACTAATAATCAGTACTTGATATAGTGCTTCTTGATTTGTGAAAGCTAACTATTATAAGTTCCAGATGTAGTAAAGTAATTCATTCGGATTCAAAGAAAGTGGAACAACAATAATTCCGTTGAAATTAAATTCCGAGGTCTCACATTTTAATCACAACTCTGTGCAGATGTTTTTCCCTACTAGACTTTGAATGTTTCGATAGATGTGCAATGCAGTCTCTGCAGTATATTATAGGTGTAGATACAAAGCAGTGGTCGTATTAGGTAGTCTGTGCTGACTTATTGGAAATGTGATAAATGTGAAACTTCGGAGTTTAATAACAGTAAAATTACTATTCTCTTACTTTCTCTGAATCCAAATGAACTATTTTATTACATCTGGAGGTTATAATAGTTCGCTTCCAGCAAATCAAGAAGTACTATATCAATAATTTCTTAATAAAGATAGGAATTAGTAACTTTACAACAATGTTTAGTTTCTGATCAATAATCGATTAGGGTGTTAATTTAATGTTTGGAAAATATAAATAGGACTTATAAGAATAACAGCCGTTCTAGTGTTAGTGCAAAACAGTCAAAATGCTTAGACCTGTGGAGGAAAAAGTTCAAGGAAAGTTTTAGTGCAAGAGATTTCCAACATAGTTGATTTGCTAGATAGCTGCTTACTTGGATCATTGATTGCACCTTTGCAACTATTTCTAATTATCATCAGCATTACCTTTTGATTCATTTCCTGGGAAAATAATGTGCATAGTACGGATTTTTTGAGACAAAGAATAGTGTATCGTAAAAACCACTCCCCTCCACTTTTTTCAAAATGATCCATCAGCTTATTCGAATATGTGAGAAAGCTGAAAAAGTAAAGCTATAATTTTCTTGTCTTACTGATTTATTATGTTTTTTGCCTAATCATATTTTAGGTTTGAAGTTGTTTTAACATCTGAAACGATCTACAACGAAGAACATTATGAGATTTTGCACAAATTGTTTGATGTTGTTCTTCCAGCCGATGGATTAATGTAAGTGACTTACTTAAAAATTCATACTTTTTCAGCTACCAATTTTTCAACCAATTTTCAGTTATACGGAATCCAAGGCTACAGAACTTTTATTCCCAATCTTCGATTCTTTTTATGTTGTCAAAAAATGAAGTGGAAGAGCTTTTCATTGGATTAATAGTTCTCCTACATCGTCCTAATATTTCGGGTCAATATTTTCTAGCATTTCTCTAATACTCTTCTTGTACTTTCTAGTATGATCCTATTTTTATTTACTCCTTTTTTTTTAATGTAAATTTATGTAATTACAAACTTCAGTTTGTTAGCTGCAAAAATGTTTTACTTCGGTGTTGGTGGCAACATACCAAGCTTTCTGGAATATGTGAAAACACGTGGCATATTCGATACATACATATGTTGGAGTAGCGAAAGCGATGTTCCACGGAAAATTATACAGTTGACTCGAAAATTTTGCTCCTAATTGGAAATATTTATGTCCATAATCTTGTAAAGGGGCATTTTTATCACCCAAATGTATTTTTCCTCTGGTCTTCATGTTTTAAAATGCTAAAATGTTTTCATATATTGTTTTATCAAGTTACTTTACCATCCTTTTCCCAATCATTTAATTATGCCAACTTGTCAGCAAAATATATGCTTATTTTCACGTTTAATCTTTTCCAATTTCATAAATTGCTGCTTTTTGGCTTACAATGTTCTATCTGGTACTGATGAATTATCCAGAAATCTTTTGTGTTGTCTAGCAAGTGCGACGCAACGCTTTTCATGTGAGATATAATCGATGAAAAAGCAGTTAGTAAGTTGTCAAAAATAAGTGATCCAACAGCTGTGCAGTTATTCTCTTTACATTATTTTCTCTGTTAATCTTCCATTTGTCATTGTTTCATGGTGGAAATTGATATAATAACAGCATATTGAAGTCATTTCAAGAAGAACCATATATAGTGACAAATTTCGATATACGTTATACTAACTTTAAATCAGATGGATGATGTAGTTTTGTTGGCCGAACCTTGTTACGCTCTTCCCTAAATCTGTAATTCTTAATCCGACGCAGAATTCCAGAATTTTGTGAACCACTGATGCTTTGTTTCCTATATTTGAATGGGTGTTGAAGAAAAGTTCCTTTAATTCACTTGAACAGATTTGATTCACACAAAATATATTGGAAACCCTTGTTAATGATTACTCTCATCATTCTACTAAATAATAGATGTGGCTAATTGTTCCGTGCTCCCATAAGAATGATGTTCTTATACATTTGTTTAAACAATTCTAGATAATTTAATTTATGGTTAAATATTTCTGAAATTCTTTCAAAAATAAAACCTATAACTTTATAGTACATGTTTCTCTGTAGTCATGTCAGTGATTAATATTTTCATCCGATTATTCACTCAATTGAGCAATTGCTGATTTTTAAAGGATTTTCTCCCGGTATTTTTGCTGCCTCGTTCCATTGTTGGTGGGAGTTTAATAAAAATTGGTTGGGAAAAGAATAAACTATAGTATAATCAAAATTCGGGAGAGAATACATTAAGGATCAAATTTCAGTGAATTAAGTGATAAGAAAGATGGAAGTTGTTCTAAGACATCAGTTTGGCTTGCTTTCGACTAGATGTCAGGTGTTTATGTAATGCTAGGTTGTAGGTTCGTTAGTTTTATGGAATGTTAGCTGGATCTACTTTCCTATTCTGTCATTTTAAAATCTCATCATTAAATCTCTTTACGCCCTGGCGTATACCGCTTCGTTCTGAACTTAATTAAGACAAGTGTGATGCTGAAGTTTAAAGTTCAACACAAATTTTATAAATAAACGGCGGTAACACACGGCATCAGTTTGTGCACAAAAATTTCCGATTGCACTCAAATGCAAGTGAATAAAACTATTCGTAATCCACAACAATAAATGTGTTAATAGTCTGCTACGGTTGCATTGTTATCACTCGATATCACTGATATAAATGAACTAAATGTTTTGTTACTTTTGTAGGCTGTATCTTGTTCAGTAATATTATTTATTGCTTTATCTCCATATGAATACAGTTTATCGTTGTTCAACAGTTGAACAGTTCCACTATTTTAAGCCTTTTTTCTTCATAGGGATCTGATATATCTCAGCACATTTCTAAAGAGATTTTGTAATCATGTGCAAAGTTGCTGTATAATGAATAATAATTATTTTCAAACCATTTTACGCATCAATCTCAATCTGCTTAAGACACCATATAAAGAGCAGACGTGATACGTGAAGATATACCAAAGACATGTAAAGATACAGTTTGATATTTACGACACAACACGACGTAAATTGAGCAGAGATGGAGTTATCAGCAGTGCCAATAGAGTGAGATTCAAGATGACTAGAACCCCCTTCACAATAGGTCACGCATTTCATTTACTTTATCTTGGCATTACGGTTGGATAGCGCCTTCTGATATCCAGTGTTTCCTTCTTTATCCTTTCCGTTTCAGCAGTTCTATCATGTGATTGAAGAAACCGTCCTCTTACGCTGCTCTCTTCAGAAACACTTAGTGAGATGAATCAATATGACGGAAGTGCTCACATTAAAGACTTATCACAAAAGTCCGTTTTACTGTTTTTTATGGGCAGCTGTTGTTTACATAATGCCTGTTGAGAGTGCATTTCCTCAAATTATCATATCAGTGATTTCATAGTATGTAACCGAAAGGAACAAGTGAGCGTATGTATTCAGATTCGAAGAATCCCTCTACACATCGGCAAGTAGCACATTTCCATTTCTTTCCTCTCATAAAAGGGTACCGTATTTTTTTTCAATGTTTCTAAAAATACGCTTTAATATGGTTGCTATTATGTTTGATATTAGATGCGAGTATGAAGGTATAATGAGGGAACTAAAATTTTGAATTTCTGTTTGTGAATTTATTTTCTGGTATTATTTACTCTTCTTTTTAGTATTATTTAGAATAAGGGATAGAATTTCAGAAGTTTTGAGTAGAAGACTTATGTAATTTCATGTAATGATTTCCTAATTTGTATAAGTTTATTTATAACATCAAGATAATGCCGAAATGAATAAATTAAACATGTGGAAAAGACTATACACGTTCATTCTTTTGTGAAAATTTTCAGTTGGAAATGTTACTCATTGTTCCTCTTTTGCTAATATTTGAATTCGAATTTGGAAGAGTGGTACACAGCGATGAAAATTTTCATTTGGATAAATTCCTGTGGTATTTTCAATCTGCAAATGGCTCTATCCGAGGATTAGCTCGAGTGCCAGGAGATATCTACCAAGATTTACTCTTTGCAGATTATATTTCTGATCCGCTGTTAGGAGAGAACGATAGTTTGTTACGATGGATTCCACGGACAAATTGGATTTATTACACCACATTTACTATTCCTAAAAGTTGGAGCACGGTAAGTTTTTCCTAAGCCAGAAAAATTTTTGTGCCATTTTATATATATATATAATATACAATATAAAAATATAAATTTTATACAAATTTATATGAACAAAATGATAGCATTTCATGTCATGAGGATCACTTTACCAAAGATCTTCATGATGATTAACATAAATTCACTTCAAGTTGCACCAGTGTTGTTCAAGGTTATTTCAAATAATTTTACTGTACAGTAAGGTAAAATAAGGTAAAAATGAACCAGTAGAATGACAACTCTTTGTTAGCTTTTCCATCACCATTTTAGATTGAGCAAAATATAAAAATAAACGATAAAGCGAATAACGCAATAACAATTGGACAAAATCGCAATTATGATTGAAATAGTCCAGATTTCATTTCAGCATAAATAATTAAAATTTTTGTCAACATTGGATAAAATTTAATCAAAATTGAAGGTGAAAGCAATGTTATTGAATGCTGGTGGATTGGATACCGTGGCCGATGTATTTTTCAATGATGACTTAGTTCTCAAAACATACAATCAGTTCGTTTCCCATTTGATACCTTTAAAACAATGGAGAATTGGAAAAAACTATCTGCGGATCGAGTTTAAGTCGCCTATTATGTACGCGAAACAAAAATCTCAAGAGTATCAGGTTTAGTTTTTCATTTTGACAAGCTTCATATGCTCACTTACAAGCTCGACCTCATATTGAGCCTATGAATTAGGAGCACACTCAGAATTCACTGATATTTGATTTCGTAAAATTCTCAACTTTTCGTTCTTTGTAAACTAGCCATTTTCCAAGAAATTGAGCATCGAGCTCCTTTATTTGTTGCATAATAAATAAGCAAATTAGAAAATGTTGGACTTAAAGTTTGATTTTCTGATTTCAAATGATAATACAGGAACAATTTGGCCATACTGTCCCTCCTGTATGTCCAGTATCTGAATTCCAGGGTGAATGTCATATTAATTTCATAAGGTTTGTCTTTTCCTTTCATTATTCTCACTTTTATTTTAAATTAAGGGGTTCCTTCTCCATTTCATTGCCAGTTTGTCAGAAAAAATTTTGCTAGCTTCAAAGTAGCTTCAAATACTAAACTGTGAACACTCTTGACATATCGTTTGTAAAGATCTATAACTTGTTCGTCTATCAGATAGTTCTTTCAGTTCGTTCCAACGTTCCAATCTTAAATAATATTATCATGATTATACTTGATACTGTGGTACAACAGTGTGCATTATTTATCATAATAAAGATGGTGCAATGATGCTGTATAGTAGTCTATTTTATTTTGTTTACAATTACTGAAATAAAAGATTTAATAGGAGTTTGCTGTTAATTATACCTATTCCAAAATCTTTCATAATAACTTCGTCATCTTGTACAGGAAGACACAAGCAAGCTTCAGTTGGGATTGGGGACCTTCATTTCCAACAGTTGGCATTTGGCAGCCAATATCTGTCGAAGGAGTACATACGATATTTGTGGACAAGATATCAGCAGTAGTCTCATTTAAAAGTTAATTCATTTCTCTCATTTTCTTTATATTTTGCACAAAACATAGTTGTAATGATGATATAATAGAATCATTTCTATAGCATTTCATGTAATTCATCTACGAATTAGAATATTAGGAATTCGAGGGTATGTTTCTTACATTCTTCAATTTCTTTTCCGTCTAGTTGGAACTTTTGAGAAAATTTATTGCAGAGCAATACTTCATTGTTTCGGTGAGGATTACAGTATGGAGTGCAGTAAAAGTCAAAAATGCAAAAGTGACATTAGCATTGCCTGAAATTTCCATCACAAATCGGTTTACTATTTCAATTAATCCATTAAACCGAAATTTCGTAGAACGAAGAGTGTCAGTGCCTAATAATGTCGTTGAGAGATGGTGGCCAAATGGTAGCGGCAAGCAGAAATTATACAAATTAGTTGTCTCAGTGTCTTGTGAGGGTTCGTGGGAATTTTTCAAAAAATCAATTTCTGTGCTGAAATCAAAGTCAAGTTATGTGAAAGATTTGAAATCATTGAAATCAAGTCACTGCAATTTTATAGTTTAGTTATATATAGTATAGTTGCTTTTCAAATATTGTTTTTTTGAAGCAGTAACTAAACAAATAGGTTTTTGAAAGCAACTTACAACTATACTATGTATGTTTAAGTTTAGGACAGTAAATTTTGATGTAAAGTACTTGATATTTACATTATCTTAAGAATATTGAAGTAATGCAAGAGTATGTTTGCACTGATGTTGAAATCATTCTGGTGCTACTTGTTTTATTTGAAAATGATATGTTTTATTTTCGATTTCTATTCTTTTTTTACTTCTGATCATTTTCAGGACAAAAATTTGATAAAGAAATGCGAGTAGGATTTCGAACAGTTAGGCTTATCCAGGACTATGTAAATATCGAAAAACCCACACTAGGACGATATTTTTATTTCATGATCAATGATCGACCTATTTTCCTTAAAGGTTTTTCAATCAGTAGAAATTAAATGACGAAAAAATTTTCGGCAAATCGATACACGTTGCTGTTACATATCAATAAAGCTCGTTTGAAATAAAATCTTTAGAATTACGTGGTTTCCCAAATAAGCATTTTAGAGATAAAGCAACGTGTCGAAAATATGTTAGTTTGCTATGCTTTGCATTCTTTAAATCACTCGGATCTCAAATTACTTGAATTTCAGGCTCAAACTGGATTCCAGTATCAACATTTCCGGCTCGCAATCATCGTTTTAGAGAGAAATTTTTACTTGAGTCAGCCCGTGAATCAAATATGAATGTATTACGTGTATGGGGTGGTGGTCGCTATGAAAGTGATCACTTTTACACTTTAGCCGATGAACTGGTTAGATAAGCAGTATTGTACATCCATCTCATACCTTTGTCCTAACTCCTTTCGGATTAATTTACATTTTGGCTATTTCAATTATAACCAAATTTAAGGTCAATTTCAATGGAGTATCCAGTCGAACAAGTTTGGATGTTGCAGTTACTTTTACGCTGTTTTTCGACTGAAATAGATTTTAATGTTGCAGGGATTAATGATATGGCAGGATATGATGTTTGCATGTGCGTTATATCCGGTGGATAAAGAATATTTGAATAATGTTCAAGAGGAAGTAAATGCTCAGGTTGTTGCTTTGAAATAAAATTAATCTTTTTGATAAAATCAACTTAATTAGGCATGTGAAGTTTTACAGGTGGAGCGACTTCGACATCATCCCTCAATTTTCGTTTGGGCCGGAAACAATGAGAACGAATTAGGTGTTCGCCAGTGGTTCTTCGTGGCAAATTACTCTTTCACTGACTCAGTACTTCTTATTTAATGTTTTTCTAAATATAGCTTAAGTTATGGTTTTTGTCTCATAGCTTTGTAATCTTTCTATAATTACCATTAGCTGATTAAGTGGGCAGTCATTAATCTGGATCAAAATTAGCGACATACATCCTGCAGGGTTTACATGCATGCTTTGGTTACATGTTTGTTTTTGCCTGCTTGAAACTTCCGAGACATATCCCCTTCGCTTCATTATTTAATAGACTGGACTTATTTTGATAGTCTTCTTAAATACTTAAAACTAAAATGAACATTAGAAAAGGTCGGAATGCATTCAATTTAACAGTTTTTCCTTTCCCTGTTTATTTTCAAATAAAAATTTCGTCATCAATTTCAATCTTTTTTTTTTTTTTTTTTTTTGTATTCAAATATAATAATTTATAGGTATCAGACTATATGAAATTATATAATGAAACGATACGACCAATAATTGCTCGACTGGATGGTACCAGGCCATATCTGTTGTCCAGTCCAACAAATGGAATCGAGTCTGAAAAGTAATTTTTGCAATCATTACAGTTGTTTAGATGTCCACAACAAATTCCTCTGTATCACTGAAGAAACTGTTTCAACTCATCATTTGTTACTACAGTATTTTGTAATTAAAATACCATATTGATTAGTGCAAAAAATTGGTGTAAAAAGATATTTATATTAGTGCAAAAAAGTTTTTTGAAATCTCGTAGAGAAGGAGGTGTTGCGGAATATCCCGCTGATGAGAAATACGGTGATATCCACTTTTATAATGAAATCGATGATCTGTGGAAGGATTCGACTTATCAAATCCCACGGTGCTCTTCTGAATATGGTGTGCAGTCGTTCCCAAGAAAGTAAAAATGCTACTATGTATCTTATTATCTTATTTTATATAAAGATATAATGATGTTAGTTTGCTCTGTCGAAATATTTTTTTTAGAACTTGATGGTATTTTGATTTGGCCTTTGCGTTTGCTTTGTTCTTTTATCCTTTTCCTTTTCTTATATAATATTTTTATTTAAAGTAAGGAAAGAGAATAGGAGGGAAGAAAGAAAAAAGAGATTCTGATGCATTCACGATTGTTACGTAGTCCATTTCAGAGAAACGATGTTGAAATGGTTAAATGAAACAGATTGGTCCTATACAAGTAAAGCAATGAGGCGTAGGCAGCATCATCCTGGTGGATTCTTGGCTCAGCTTTCCATGATTTTTTCACATTTCAGAGTAATCAAAAAGTTCCTTATATATATATATATATATATTTACTCTAAGATGCTTTGCTAGGTATTATCAAAGGTCTCGAAGGCAAAAATGCTGTCAAATTATTAAATTCCTTCGTATCGCACATGGTTCCGATTTTTGGGCAGTGCTATGGTCAGCTACAATCTTATGGTTAGCTAATGACTTATAAGATACGGAAAAATAAAGTTAGAGAACCAGAGAAAGCTCAATAAAAGGCCAAATAAATTGAATGATCTTTAATCCTAAAGGCTTAAATCTGTGCTTGAGCTTAACATGCAAAAAGCTCTGGGTAATGGTAAGATAGTAAGTATGGGTATTATTAATATTTAATGTTAGTCGACGGAAATTTTATCTGTAGGCTGTTAGTAAGATATTTAGTTGCAGATTCCAAACGAATGTGGGAAGATAATTAACGGAGACTGTGTATATCTGAGGACGAAGAAGTTCATGGACCGTTTCGTATACTTGTCCCAATTCCACCAAGCGATTACATATCAAGTGCAGACGGAGCATTATCGAAGGTAAACCTTACGGAACGAGAATTATAAAGTTGCATACTGGCAAGTAAAACGGAAACTAAAGTAGTACATTAATAGTAGTACTAAAAGCAAAAAGTTGGGACAAGGAGGTGTGGTAGAAGGTTTAGGAGTGATAAAAATGTCAGGATTTCATTTCATTTTAGGCTTCATTATGCTTCGCTATCAATAGCCTAATTTTTTTTCTCTCTCTAAGAATTTTTTTTTCTTTCTTTTAAAAAGTTAAAAAGGTTGGACAGATGATCAACTATAATAGGGAAGTATGATAGAAAGAAGTTTAAGATGGCGTGGACGATTGACGAAAGATAGTCGTGGTAATACGATGTGTGCTCTATACTGGCAATTGAATGATCTATGGGCAGCACCAACTTGGTCAACAATCGATTTTGAACTTTCATGGAAACCCGCTCAGTATTTTGCTCGTCGATTCTTTGCACCAGTTATTCTTTCTGTAGTGAGTCATGATTTTCTTTCACTTTATTTGGTAATAAATCTGTTATCATCATTTAATGCATATATGGTATCATTTTAATCACTAAATTACGCAGGCAACCACTTGATTTTGATTAATCTAAGAGAACAAATCTGAAAAAAAAAAAGATTTCTTGTCTGTGCTTTGTCGGGCTGCTTCTCATTAAAGAGCACTGGAATATATCTGTGAAATCACTTATAATAACTCATATGAAACCATTTATAATACTCATCTTTGATATATTCTATTTCCAGCTAATTTGCTTGGATGATAAATTAGGTATGAATTGTTGAGATTTTTGCTTTTGGTCTTTCATTTCAAGAAATATTTTGTAGGCAGTAGACGAAAACGTCCACATGTTCGCTATATCAGATCTAATAAAACCAATATCCAACGCAACAGTGGTCTTGGAAGTTTTCTGGTTTGATGGGTTCTTTCCAGTTTACTCATTTAAACGAGAAATTAGTTCAATTCCTCCGCAGTCATCTACTGAAATTTCTATCGATGAAGCCATTTCCGACGGAATAAGGTTTGCCTCATTTCGTTTAGTCCCTTATTTTCTGAGAATTCCACAAAAGTCTATGTTTGTTACATACATTAACGCTAAAGACCGTTAGTTACAATCGATATTATTTCAAGTCTGGAAAGTTTGGTCGTCCAGAATATGCTTTTCAAACTCCTTGTTATTTTTGCAGGAAGAGAAATAACCAGTACATTTTGCGAGGAAGGTTGTTGTCAAATAATGGTACTCAAATTGGTTATGATACCGTTCATTTGCCTGATAAGCTGTTTAAGGTAGGAAAAGTTTCACTGTTCGCAAAATTTTATTGCCTTACTGAAACTTATTTCAGATAGATGAAGTGAATTTCGGAAAAGTTTGGATTCGAGAACTGCAGAGGAAAAATGATATGTTGTATGAGCTGAAGCTGGAAGCTGACAAACCATCACCTTTCGTATATATGGAGTTAGCTCTAGGCCTAACTGGATGGTTTTCTGACAATGCATTCACGATGACCGAACCGAAAAAGACATTGGTGCTGTCTTTGTTCAAGACACCTGGACGTCAACTGACCCAAAGCGATATCACCATTTGTTCATTACGTGATTGTGGCAAAGCTAACGCATAAAACTTAATTTTTTTTTCATATATCAGCAGACAGTTTAATAAATTGAACCCTTGAAAAGCCATGAAAATGAAACTGCTGCATCAATGACCACATTACATATGATCTTCTTCGTCATTCAGTATGGCACTTCTTCCGGTAGAAAACGACTTCGTGACGACAAAGATTTTTTGAAAAAAGCTGGTGCTAGTGCCACAATACTATTCCGCCAATTACAATTACATGAAGGAACAACATGAGAATGATTAGTGTTAGTGGGATCACCATTAGTAAAAGTAAGTAAACAAAATAAATAAACACCTGCATAAAAAAGGGAGCACTTTGGTTACGTAAAGGTAAAAACCATTCTCATTTGTATTTACGTAATACATTGTGCCTACTTTGACAATATTTGGGTCAAAAGAGGTCAAAAAAAATTCCTAGTAGCTACCTTATATATCGTTAGGATGATAACTTTTCGTGTTATTCTCCAAAAGGAGAGTTTTATTTGGATGCAGAGCGGAAGGAATTTAATTTTTAACTGAGATAGAATCCTTTCGTTCTTTCGATTAGCTTATGGTTACACTATAAATAAAGTCTATATTCTCCTGCTCCTTTGTATACATATTATAAAACCAACTAAGTATACAACTGAAACGGATTTTTGCCTTCTTTCCTCTCTGCTCACTTCTCAGTATCATGACCTACAGGAAGATATTCTTCTTTTCCTTCTCAATTCGATAATAACTTGAATCCAGAAGTATCTAAAATACTCTTCCATATTAACTTTATGATTTGTCCCCTACGATAGGCAATTTCGACAAATGTTCGGATTTGTTGCATAATTGCCTAACTTTGATGTAAAATGATAGTCTAATGAATTTAAATGATTTAAAAGTTAGTGGCATAAAAAAGAGAAGAAATGAAAGAAGTAAAAAATAATTCCCACCCAATTTGATTCTTCAAGTAACCATCAGAGAATTACAATTTTGTAATTTCTATCACCCAAAATAAAATGAACAGCTTACTCTTCTTATTTTTTTTTTTTTTTTTTAGTTCTTATTTTACTAGAGTTAGGTTCTTTGATTAGAAATTCGCGAAAGTGTCTATTTATAAACAATTTGCCTTAAACTTCTAGCACAAATTGTCCTTTTTGATGATTTTTTTAGTAGAAAAAGCATTTCATTTAAAAGCGTTACGATTGACATAGAATTATGAAACGTCTAATGAATTCTGGATTCAACTTATTTCTATTGAGCTGACACTGAAATGGTCGAGCAATATATCTGACTTTTTTATGAAAGAAACAGGTCCCTAAATATTTTTTCTTAAAAGGAATTTATGTCATAATTGTTTCATAGCGGAAGTATTTAAAAGTTTTTGACATGATTTACAGATGCCTTTTACTCCACTCTCTCGTTTTATTCCAAAGTCTTTCATCAAAGATGACTAACTACCAGATAGGAATCAATATATTCAGCATTATGATTGATGTAGAATTATAAAACGAATTACGAAAGAAACGCATATGTGTGAATAGAATGATGGCACAGTTCAATTCCTCACTATCAAATTGAAATTTCAACAAGTTTCATTCGGTGCACTCACAAGAATTGAGAATCAGTAGTCATTAAACCATTACGGCGTTCCAGTTGACAAAATACGTCTCAGAATACAAAAACAGCCACGTATATTGCAACTTTTTAGCCTACCGATAAATCAAATCACCAAATTTTGCCCATGAACTTGAAAGATTTACCAATCTAAATGCTACTAAGGTTAGGATAAGTTAAAGAACACTTTTGGTTGTGGAAAAAAACATACCCATGAACCCTTTCTTTCTGCTCTCTTCTTTTGATTAGGAAATGGAATGACCTCAACCATATGCTTCGTTCCTTTCTTATTATTTCAATTGTTTAATTAGCTTATTTACTTGAGTGGCATGAAATGACACACGTACGACTCATTCCCTTCATATCGCATTTATTTATTATGTATGATATCTTCTTTGCTGAAATGATGAATATAGATAATGAATATATCCTTCAGCGATTGGTAAGCATAATCGATGACTGAGTGATGCATACATACACAACAAAGAAAATTTGGAAATAAAATGAGACGATTGTATAGAATTTTGGTAAGATGTCACTTGGATAATATACGTCAAAAAATTTAGGTAACGAACTTTCTTTATTCTCTTCCCTTTCGAAAATAGCACATTATATAAAGTTAACAATTAAGATTTAAATCAACTGAACTGATATCAAACCAGTATAGATCCAAAAATAGTGTAAGTCCCTTATCGTACAAAGTAAATGAATATATTAATGAAGTGAAATAATAAAATTAAGCCAAATGATATATAATGAAAAAACACGATTTGCTTCACAAATATCATTCTTCTATCTGTTTCTCATGGGAATTGTGTCAAAGGAAAAACTCTTTTCAAGCTGATATCTTCGCTGGACATTTTACTTCACCAGTTATCGGATTTCTGTCTGAAATTCAGATCGAACTTTTAGAATGCGTTCCTGGAACAAAGAGTTTTTTCAAGTCGAATTTCCGATTAAAATTTTCGCAACTTTTACAAAATTATTTTAAAAAGTATACAAAAAATTTCTTGAGGTCAGGAGAGAAATTTGCTACTAATATAGATATAGATATGCAAATGCCCTTGAAAACAAATATTACGGTGAAAATGCAAATATTAAATTGACTTCACACTTCCTGACCTCAAAAAAGATCATCACTCATGCGAATAATCACAATCACTCTGGAAAGGTTATATTTTCTTGTAATTTCAATATAATAAAAAATGAATGCATATCCTGCACTTTATAAAAATAGTCGTTTATTAAAAAAAAAAAAAAAAAAAACCTAGTAATCTAACAGTCTTAGAAAGAACTAGGATCACGATTTAATTTAGTAATCACAAGTAAATCTTTCTTTTCATTCGTTTACTCATTCTTCACTGAAGGGAATAACAATCGACCTGATCATGATTAAAATCAAGAACTTCGATAAGGATCTTTGTGAACATATACGGTAAGACAATTTTCAGAAAGTAATGGACGAGATGGCTGATAAATCACTTTAAAGAATCAATTCTCGCAATCTTTTGTTCGACACTGTTGGTTTTGTAAATAGTTGAAATTCACTGTGCTACAAAACGATTTACTTATGATCTTGTCGCAACTAATGTACAAGTAAAACTGTTCCACAAACTGTAAGCAAACCGGGAAAGCAGTGGTAGTTAAACGAATAGACTGGACGGAACGAGTTCAATTTAATTGATATTATAAGACATTTTCAGCGTCACATAATTTCCTCAATTTCACATAATGACAGCTGTGAATTTATTTCAGATGGCAGGTACAAACACGTACAAACAAATGATGGTGTTCAGAAGCAGAAACGAAGTTTCAAAAATTGAATTTTGCTTCTTAAAATGTGTAGTTCATTTAATGGCAGCCTATAATTACGCTATAATTACAAATACCAAATACTGCCTTTTAAAAATTGGGCGTGACGTTTCATTTCTGAAAAACGATGAAAATATAAGTTGTGAACAATGTAAAGTAAATATAATGAACAGTGTAGAATTTCTCTAGCCTAAACATTCCATCCGAAGGAATAACCTGAAAGCTAACCAAGTACAGGTATTGTCTTTTTAGGTGTTCGAGTAGGCGATTCAGATGCATTATTCTCAAAAATTGACGATCTGAAAGTATTTGAAACTTTCTTGGAAGGCGTCACTTGCTCCACATTAATACCAAAGATACGTTCACGTGTGTTTGTTGATGGACCGTTGCGTTTCGGGGTCTGCAATCAAGTGCACTCATGCAATCAAATGCAAAAGGACAAAAAGTTTTTTTAAGCTAACTCGATAATAAAAAATTTGTTTATTTAAATAACAATTTGTTTTTTCACTGCCGAGTATATTTTTCATTTTTTGTACTGTATATATTTTCCGAAAAAAAGAAAGTTTGGTGGCACAAAGCTCGATATATTGGAAGTTGCGAACTGACCAATAATAAGGAAATTTTCAAATTTTAAGTTCCTAAACTATCAAAAACTTGTTTAGGCACAACGATGCATAATTCTTTTAAGAAAAGTTGAGTGAATATTATTTGAAGTCTTTAATTTTATCTCGCTAATTAATAATTGCATTATCAAATTTCAGTGAAACAAATTCTCTTAATAAAGAAAAAAAAAAACCATTTATAGTAATTGTATGTCTTAGAGCAAATTAAACTTAAAACATCATTGACTGTTACAGCATCTCTTCTCCTACCTTGGAACACTTGTACAGTTCTTTTTTTCCCAGTTTTACTCCAGTTTAGCAAATATTTCTTCCACATTGCAACGAATCATCCTTTTCAGCCACTTTTTTCTTTATACATTGCAATTAACTGACAATTATCAAAACTGATCATGTTAGGAGTGTTATGCGCTACATTCCAATGTCACTATCACGGCTAACGTGTATCTTAAACAAGCAAGTATGACCAAGTCTAAGAAAAAACTTACCGTTGTTTAAATTAATTTTTATTAATTCATCTTTTTTTCTATTAATTTTCGTCTTTTTTTTACTAATTCAACCAATCTTCTAAAGTTTAGTTTAGTTTTAATCATGGCATACTTCAGCTAAGTTATTTAATTTTTCTCCGTTTTTAAAAAATAAAGCCTCTATCATTATCCCAATTATCAATACCTTTAAGGAAAGAAGCCCCAATTTGTAATTTACTCGCACCACCTTAATAATTCCAATTTAAGGCCAAACAAGCTTATCTTTGTTAGTGACAATCCCTCCAATATTCATTTCGAGGATGGACTCAATTTCTTCGCTGGTTGTTGATTCTGTTTCTTCACTAACTGGACCTTTCTAGCCATTATGAAATTGAAGATCATACAGCTCAAGCAGATAGTTCTAGACACTACGGCAATTACTTTTATGAATCTGAAGACATTATCTGAATAGTAATTGCAGGATCACGTCAAGAATGCGCAGGATATTACGGTTGGTACTTGGTGATTCATAATAATAAATTAGTAAATTTTTTGCTGTATTCCCTTATTTTCGAATTAGTGTAAACGATTCATATTATTCACTGTGTATTCATTGAGAAGGGATGAAACTACCTTCTCGAAAAAAGGAAAGAAAGCATGACGAGTATGCAAATTTCGTTTTGTTTTCGTGCAAACAATTTTTGATAGGAGTCAACTAACTTTTAAACTTAAGCTGTATTTGAAAATGTTTAACAATTATTGAAGATTATAAAGACAGCCAATGAGAGATGCAAAAACTCCTGATAAATATTTAAATTAAATTACTACTAAACAGTCCTCGGTATAGAACAACTCACAAAACAATTTACAGTACTGACAGATTCATCTGGGTTTTCGCTGTTTCAAAATATCCGAATAAATAAGATAGAATATATGGGGCTAAAATGTTAGCAGAAGACTTTGCGTTTCAAAAAAACGACATAGAATATTATAAGCATTTAAATGATCCTAATACTAGATCCAAATTTCTTATTTTTTCATATATTTCATTTCAATTAGTTTAATAACTAAAAATAAGTGGCTTTACAGAAATTTCTTTTTTTGCTCATTAGCAGGCTAAATGCGGGAAAGAGATATGGTGGAAAATGAGGAAAGTATGCAAATAGTG
Organism: Brugia malayi; assembly: GCF_000002995.4. NCBI lineage: Eukaryota > Metazoa > Nematoda > Chromadorea > Rhabditida > Onchocercidae > Brugia > Brugia malayi. The sequence continues at coordinate 8,438,499 of NW_025062475.1, forward strand.
CAAAAAGTGAATCTTAGTATTCCTATTTTCCAGATGTTTCTGGAAGAGAAGTCTGAAAGATTCTAAGTGCAAAATTCTAACAGGTCAATTACCCGTTGTAATAGTGGGCCTATTATCAAGTAAGAGTTACCGATTTTTATAAACAAACAGTGTAATTCTTAGTTGCGTGACAAAAACTGAACAAATGAGCTTTATATTAAAGTTTAATGAAGATTAGTATAAAACCAATACCATAGAGACATTCAATTAAAAACCTAACTAGTGAGACAGTAATGCATTTTATATTTGCTGTCTTTATTGTACTAGTAATATTAGTAAGAATAGAAATAATAGAATGAGTTTTACCATCGAAATCCTGATCCGATAGTATTCAGTAATTCATTCACCCTATACTTTAGAAATGTTTGTGTTGTAAGCCGAAGAGACAATAAATATGAAAAAAAAAAAAAAAAAAACAACAAGCGCTGTTGAAAGTTTTGGATCAATATGCACATTTTCGTTTCCTATTCTATGCAAATATGATAAGTACTTTTTTATTTCTGTAATTATTTCCTGGAGTAAATGCATGAATAACTAACTGATTGCCATTCATCGCAAATACTTTTCTCACGATTGTTGTGCAAAAATGCATGACAAATTATCTAAGTATCCGTTTTATGGCCTTTGTTACTTTCAGCTTCTGATGATAAACTATCTCAGCGAATTCATAAACATTTTTAAAGTGGTTTCCAGGACATGTTTCACACTTTCTCAATATACCATTTTACCATTGCACTCTAGTTCACTGCTATATTTCTTTGTAGTTAGGAGCTGAAAACTTCTGGTTTATTAGCTTTCTGGTGAGACAATAATTCATAAGTTTGCACAGAAATGCCCCACTTAAAAGGGAATTATTCTCAAGAAAAGGATTCCGGTTGGTCTAAAAATATATTGGAAGTAAATATACTCGGAAATAAACATTATTCAAATGAACCGGGCCAATTAAATCAACTTAAGATTTTAAATGACCTCATTTTTCATATCAATCATTTAAAATTTTAACTCAATTTATTCTCCCTCTGTAAACAAATATACATATAATAATACATATTCAGAGATTTGTTGACATAATATAGCTCCGGTTCTAAACGGATTATGTTACTGCTGTTGTGTTTTGTTGTTGTGTCCCTTCTTTAATAGCCTATAGCGGCAGGCCTTTCAATAACAATCGCTAGTAGCAAGTGTACAAACATGGTCCTGTCAACTTTAAAGGAAAGCTAAGTCAACAAATTCTAGAGAATGCTTTAAAACAAGAATAATCCTTCCTGATAATAATTCAATGTCCCTCCAAAATGTTGACTCAAAACAACATCTTTTGAAAATAATATACGAAGATTAGATTAAAGCTTATTAGCTGAATTCAGACAAGACTACCAAGAAGGCAATTAATAGTAATAAAGAAGATTGGACAACTGTAAAAATTAAAAATAAACTGGACAATTATTGCGAATAGTATAGCATTGGAGATGAGACAAATATCTCACTAAAGCAGTAAAAGAAAATTATTATCTTTTTACGTACCACTTCTCTCCCTCTCTCGCTCTCCTGTCAAAATCTGCTTAATGAATTCAGAAAATTCATAAACAATTCGTTACGCTATATTTAGCGTTACAGTCCAGAGGGATGATTAGTACCAAGAAATTTTCAAGCTTGAACACACTGTTTACTGACCATACGGACTGGACAGTCTGAACAAATCGACAGTGAATAAAACGAATAATAAGACGATTTCACAGTAATTATGAAGAAACAAATACTTAAATGTATATTTAAATGCAAGCGTCTACCTCCAGCTGATGCCACGAAAAAGGAAAAAGATGAGTCACCGCTAAACTAAACTTAAAACGAGTGATAATTTCCATGTAGTTAGGATTAAGATTAAGCGAAGGTTATGACGTACTCCTTCGTGCATACAAATTCCAATAAAATCTGTTCTATTGTGGATCCAGCCTTATGAATTTGTAATTAGCAATGTTTTGTCGGCATATCTGATGTGAATATAAAGCGACAAACAAAACAAAAGGAAACATACGTTATGATTGATTGCATGGCTGTTTATTATTGTACCATTAGTAGAATTGGTGGTGCTGTTGCTGTCCGACATTAATACTCAGAAGAGACAGACACTAGTTATAGCAATGATTGAGCACTCTCTCAGCAGCTAAAATTTAACATTTAAAGCTCTAAAAAGTTGGAATTACATCAACAGTGGCTCAAATGGAGCATTTCTTATGAGTCGGAAGATACAACTTTCTGGAAAATCAAGTTAAATTAAACAATTTCTAAGCTGAACTCCGACTACTATTTAATATGAGAGAATGAAACAAAGAAGGAGTGTGTCTCCTTCCGCCTCTCTCACAATAGGATGAATGAAGTTTGAGCTCCAAAGGGATGGACGGACAATTGTTTGTCTTTTCCTCCTTCCATTTTGACGTGGATAGACGGGCGCATTGGGTAGATTGTGCCTTCCAATTGTTCGTCTCCGTCGAATTTTAAAAGCCCATAGAAGGGGGAGGGGAGATGTTAATTGGTTGTCGAGACACTACTCCACTCATACGCCCCACTCTACCCCTTCAGGCTGATAGTAGAGCGGTTGAGTTCCCTCCTCGCTGTTAACTGCATCCTACAAGGATATCGCGGATGGGTAATGGTCCAATACCGCTCAGTCCGCTAACTTTACAAAGTATTCATCTTAATGAAACACTTTGGAATAGCAAAAGAATGAACTACATGGGCAGAAGCGCAATAAATGTCGATTTTAATCCAGCGGTAAGAGACAACGACTGCTAATATCACATTAACAAAACCGCCAGAAGTTCTATTAGATGACCAAATAACAGAACTGATTATTGTTATGCTTATAATTCTAGTGCTAGTCATCAGAATCAACTGAGATTACCCATATTCATTCAGCTGATCAACCAAACAATCAGTCATTAACCAGAACCATTTTTAAATGTGACTCAGTCATTTGCTTATCACTAAAGTTTGAATGAAATTAAAAGATCGATTGATAACAGTGATGTTCAGGAGGTTGATTATTTCACATTAAAAACACTAAGCATGGCAGTTTAAAATATCTTCAAACAAACGGTAGAGATGTCATGTTCTGTAGTCACGGTATATTTGCAGTACTTCATCCTTAGAACTTACTGGCGCATATTCACGTGGAGTAAGAATATTGACTCAGATTGAATAAGCTTCGCACAACAATTTTTCTTCTCCTCACAACCTATGTTTCCCGAAAATGACTCGTAATGAGTTATTTAATGAATAATTTTCTTGCATTATACAACAAAGTGGAAGATATCGTTTGATGCAAATGTGTAACAGTATAAAATTACTTCCCTATATCTAGATCCACATAACACAATTACTGTTTTGCTTTTATTACCGAAATTGTGGTCGATTAAAATTTGAAACGATCTTCCAAAACACAAGTGTTATTGAACCAAAAAAAAAAAAAAACTTAAATTCAATTGCTTCAGAGTAAGAATGCGAAATAGTTTCAAATCAAATGCAAATTTTAAACCAGCTTGAATCACATCCAAAACTTTATTTTACATTCATTGGCGTATTAAGGACCAGAAAAAAAAAAACCGGAAAAAAGACAGAAAAGAAATCACTGTTTTTGTAGGTTTAAAATTATGAAATTGCAAAATTTCCCAAATAAGATTTAGATCGCGGTAGTAACTATTAAAGCGTCCTGAAACTCTTCCATTCTTTTTATTCCACTTAGTATCTAGCGTAACCGATTCGTACAACTGACATTAATTCCGATTGAATTTCGATGTCAATTTCCAAACATTTAACTGATTTTTTTGGAAAAGCCAGTGGAGCAATTTTTCAGAACAGTGACTCCTAATTTCTGGAAGATGTTTATATGCTTATCTACGAATTACTTTATCCATGTGCATGAAGTGTTATTGGGAAAACAAAAATATCAACGTGATCAAAGAACTTTATACAAATTGATGAATTAAGAAAAGCAGTGCAGCATGAAGAAGAGGAATTCTAAAGATCAATCCGCAATGGACTGCACCTTCTCGTAAAGATACTGCTGCTTGTTCACATTCAAATATGGTTTCAATTCACATTTCATGGTTGTTGGATGTGGTGCATAGGGATGACAGCAACATCGACATACACTCGTTCCATCAGGCCTAGAAATGGTTTGTAAATCTTATAGTGAAGATTGGTCAAAGGAATAGGTACGAAGTATGAGGCTGATGCTCACTTTAAAAGTAGCTCTCTTTCAAGATGGCTCTAAAAATACTTTGTTTACATAGAGGATATCAAATATGTGCATTATTCTTTTACAAAGAGTTTTTTTACTAATTAATCGTGATTAAGAAAAAATATCAATTAAGAAAGAAATTTTATTTATACTGATCCATGTGTTGGAAAAATCACTTGTACAATTTCCTTTTTTTCAATGAGAACACATAGGTGGTTAAGATTCAATTCAACAATAATTAAACATGTTATCTAATAAAATGGCTTATATAGAAATTAATTTATGTCTCATAATGAGTAAAAAATCAATAAATTATTATTCTGACAAAACCTCTTTGCAGATTTAAATATATCAGCGCAAAATTATAAATAAAACCAGTTCGTTATCATCCGCATGTAAGGTCTATATCATCTACCTTTTTTATAGTGAATTCAAAAATTCTAAAAATAAGGGTAGTCCAAATGTGAAAGAGAAAATACTGAAGAATTTTAGACTAAAAGTTGAGTTTGAATTTCTAATGTAATGTGAAATTACTGCTGAATAACGTGGTCCTCCGTTTCTTCTTCTTCCTTCCCCCTCCCGGCGATTTCGCCTTTAAATCCCTTCCCTTCATTCTGAAATGGGAAATTGATACACTAGAAAAAGAAAAAAAAAAAAAAAAACGATAAAGAAGATAAACAAAACGGTGAATGAATGAACGTAATGTGGCACTAATGTGTAAACAACATGCAAAAGAAAGAGATGATTTAATACACCTTTCCTGAATTTCTTGCCTAATAAAGTTTTTGGGTGTGCGAAAAGTGGTGCACAACGGATGAGCACAGAATAGAGACTGAGAAAGTAGCATTTTAAGATCTATTTACCTCACATTATCAGTGCGGGGGAAAATTAAAGACTCAGTGACGTTGGGAATTAACTTCAAACTTCAATGGTTCTTTATCTTTTTTTACAAACCAAATTGCACTTTTGAAACAACAATTTCAAGTCTTAAAAAAAATTTAGATGCCTAAAGATTCTTCAAAGAGTGATGAAAATATTATCAATAGGTATTTACTTTGTACAAATTTACCTCACAGATAACAAGATGATAAAGAAGAAACAAGCCAATATCAGCAATGAAGTAAACCAAAGATAAATTAAAAATATTTTGAAAAGACACGATAATACTGAACTTTTGTTACCATCGCTATCTTATAGACTATCAACAATCTGATTTCTTTGGTAAGAATGAATTTTGGTGATAAGTTGAAAGAAGCATATCTGAAGAATCTGAAAACAAATGGTCCAAAAAATGATTTCACTTTGGATCTTAGATATATCATCAGAATGCAATTAATGAATTATAGACCACTGGTGATTCAGATTTTTTCATGTTTCAGGTCCGAGCCAGAAATTTTCAATTTGAATACTAATAAGAAGAGGAGAATTGAATAGAACAGCCAGTTAGCACCTATTACTGTCAAAATATCAAACCTGATAAGCTCAAAACTTATCACTAAATTTAACAAAAACATACTTTTTACTCTTTTCCCACTACTTCTTTTACTGATTTTTTTTTCTTGAAGTTGTTGCTAATGTACCGGTCCTGTTTTCAATGAATACTTCCAGATTAATTCCGATGGAAATACAGCTTCAGCTACTCGAAAGTAAAAGAAAACATGCATGACACGCTTCAATTATTTGCTAAGAACAGTTAATCAGACTCATATTAACAAGTTACATTTAATATTGATTACAAAAGGAACAAACTTTGTTTGCGGTGTGCAACTTAGATAATCAATTTTATCGATAATCTCTTGCATAGTATGCGTTACATTGGGAAGTTTGATATTGGGATTCGGCCAATGTTTGCAATCTCCAACATATTTCGATTCACATGCCTCCGATTGATCTACTCCATCACAAATACGTTCCGCAACGAAAAGTGGATTGATCATATCAACTGTACCACTAAATTTTAGTAATGTCGATTTTTTGCCGGACTCAACATCGGTTTATAGGTTATGCAGTTATGCATTTATTTCTAAAGTAGCAGTAAAAGTTCTAAAATTTAATAATTTTTGAAGTTTCGACAAATCCGAATTTTTAATGGCATTCAGGATTTTGTAACCTGTATTTACTATTTATTCACCATGTGCTTAAAGCAAGCAGTAACTCATAAATCAGTAACGTAACATAAATTTTTTAAAATACTTAAAAGTTGGAATAGAAATTGTTAAATATGTTTCGCATACTGCAACGTTTAACTGTAGATACAATTTTAGCATACCATATAAACTTAATACAAAATAATTTTCACAGCTTTATAGCGAGATCTATCATAACAATAGTCCAATCTTAATTCCGAACTGACATAGCATAAATGAAAAAACTTAAATAAAAAATCCAATTAACATGCACTAAAAGATAGGGTTTCCTTCTGGAATTACCGCTGAAAAGAAAAGGGACAAAAAAAGGAATATATGAAACAATTTCATATTGCAAAATGGGTTCCATAAGTATAAAAGGAAGTTAATTTTCAAAAGCACTTTTCGAGAGAAGAATATCTGTTACGAGATATTTCACTATCTGTTATTTGCCTTTTTTTAAAAAAAATCATATATTAATTCTATTGCTGTGAACTAACCGTCGGTGACATTGCCTTCCACAACTCTGCTGATAAGAGCATTGTCCACATTGATGTTGACTGATAGTGATGTCGCGCAGATAATTATAGAAATTGTTGAAAGCCTGAAATTAATTAATATTAATGAGCTAGAAGATAAGTTTCCATTCTATTTGACCTTCTTTTGGCTTCTGAAAGATATATAAGCGAGATCAGGAAAGCATTTTTCTCACTGAAAATAGGAAGTAATGTAATTTAAAGCCCATTTGCTTTTGCTTATTTCAAATTAAAATCTTCAAGTCGACAGTGAACAAAATATTGGTATCCTCCGACTAGCACTAAACTGACAAAAAAAAAAAAAAAACTTAGTTACATCGTTTCATCTGACGACCTTAACTGGAAATTTTTTTTTAGATTTTTTTCTAATTTTTAAGTCTTTTAATTTAGTGGAAAATTAATTTTCATTGTTTGTAATCGTAAATATTAATAAGAATCTATATTTCGAATATGAAACTGGTAAAAGTAAATAACAAAATTAGAAATAAAAGGGAAAGAATGACAATGATGATGTACATATTCGAGGTCATTCTGAATTGTACCATAATAATAATTGCCCAAATGAAAGCGCTTGGGAAGTAACAATTGAATAATATTTGACAGATAAGATCTACAATTGGTAAAAAGAAAAACGAAGATCTTAACCTGACTATTCCATCTAGCTTTAAGAAAATGAACTTCTAGATTCACAAGTATTTTGACTCTAAGGAACAAGTTTTCCATTGATGAATACCTCAAACAAGAATCTCTTGTGGATTTCACTGATTTTCACAAAATTATACATATGTATTTAATCTTTCTGAAACAAAATTTTTTCTTGAGATTTGGTATCTTGCCTGGAATGGCTCATATTGTACTATATAATAGCTTCAAAATAATATTTCTGGAATGATTGTGTTGCAGGTGCTTTTCGAGATTTCTTCGTACTTTTAAAAATTAGGACGCACCGATAAAATTGCTTATTCAATATAAACTATCACGACACTCCAAAAAAGCCGGTGAAAAAATATGACGTCATCCTTTCTGTTTAATCTCTACTATTTTCTGCTTAAGCCAACAACTTGCTGGCTTCGAAATTATCGATGCATTAGAAAATGTAACGACGATTGTTGGTTGATTTGGTTATGTCTCTTCGAAGGTTATTCACATTTGTATTTATGCTTTGTCATTTGTTTCACTCTTGGGAGAGAAATAAGTAGAACTTTCAGTGACATTTCCAGTGATTCAAATTAAAATTTCAAAGTGTTATAGGAAAAACTTTTCTCAATGTATGGAGCAATTGAAGAGACTGAATAATTTCGGAGCGGGTATGAGCTGTTTGTGAAAATATGGTATTTTTAAAAAAAGAATACATCATGATATTAGTAATAAAAGCTCTGATTGAGAGTTGAGTTTTGGAGCAATTACCTATTTCGATATACCTCACTTTAACACTACGATCGAAAAAGACGCTGCTGATAGACAGTTAAGCGGAATAAGCCATTCTCAATCCACAAGAAATTGGTCAATTTAAAAATGAGTAATCTCATTAAAAAAAGACACTCCTCCACAATAATATCCATTAGTTAATACAAGCGAAAACCATGTTAATTTTAATATTGATTTCAATTTTCCAAAAATATTCATCCATTAATAATTAATATTCGAAAAATTTAATATTGCTGTTATCTAAAAGTTTTTACAGAGAACAAATTTTTTCAAAGGATAACAAATGACCTACTTAAACGTATATTTCACTGCTCACGACAGATCATTGAAGATTAGATCCTAATCTGCGACGAATAACAAATATGCGCAACAACGTTGTTGAACTTTAAAGTGACTACAAAATATAGTTCATTGCACAAACAGAGTATATCGAATAATTTTTGACCTTCTTTTAAAACGAAGTAATAAATCTTGAAAAATGAAGTAATAAATTTTATTTAGTGAGGTTACCCATTTTTAAATTGACCAATTTCTTGTTGAAGAACCACCTAGAAATTTAATTAAGAATTTGGAGATTTGATGTAAAATCTATAATTGTTTTCATTTGAGAATCAACTGATACTTATTGTGTTGTTACTTTTCAAATCCACTATTACCATCATCACAGAGTTCAAGGAAAAATATTTTCAGAAGAATTTGGTAAATGTTTCTAAAAAATGAATTTTAATACAAGAAGAAAGAAAAAATAAGAAAAATAAGGAAAAAAATAAGTATATAACTAGGCAACTACGAATTCAGGATTAAGGATTAAGGAGAAAATTTTTGTCGCATTAGTATCTGTCATTGGTTGATGAAGTACATGAAACTTATGTGTAAGTAATATACAAGTTTATATATAGTAATTAAAAAAATAAAGTCCTAGTAAAAGCAGTAATAAATAATTCTGTTAGGAAAAAGACAATATATACTACAGTGCATAAAATATTCATGGTAAAATCGCTGGAAATCTTGTCTTTACCATTGTGTCCATATTAAAATATTTTTGTCTCCAAAATCAAAAGAAGAAACTTGAATTCTAAATGGAACTTACCACGCTCCAACGTTCCCGTAAAAGTTTGAAAAAGATATGTGAACGGCAACCGTTCTTGCCAGGCAGTAATTGATCAAAATAGGAATTTTGCCATCGTGGATTATTACCTTTTAACCAGATACATGGACCCCAAGCTGTCCACTGGGCGCAATTATCCGCCTGTACTGCATTTCCAAACATTGATGACAATTGTGCTTCTGAAAGTGGTTAGAAGCATAGAAATTTTTCTTTAGAAGCAGCTTAATTTCAAGTAAGTAATTTCTGGTGGATGGAATAGTTTTCTAATAGAATTTCTAATGTTTTCCGCTTTTCAAAAAAATGAATTTACTAAGAAATGGAAAGAAGCTTTCAAAATAAAAAAGATATGAAAACTAAGTTGCGATAATTTCTAATAAAAACAATTCCCAATGTTGAAAGAATATGCACTAGTAAAATCGAGCAACATTTATCCCAATCTCAAACAGAAAATATAACTAATATTTGTGAATCCTACAAGTCAAGCCTATTCACTAAATCCAGAAATTAATCAAAAAAGAATGAAGGACCAAATATGATTTCAAGCCTGATTTACTCGAGTGCTTTGTGCGTTGTTTACTTATTTATTTGAAGTAAATGTCTGCAAGCACATGCAATATAAGCAGAACTGCTGATCTTAAAAATAAAATTCGAAGACATGGAAATGAAAACAATTAGAATAAATGATTAGCATAAGTCAAAAGCAAAGGTTCAGCTTAACTGAACATAGGTACTAATTATCTTCAAAGTTGTAGTCAAGCTCATTTCTTAGCAAGATAAGTAACGAACTCTTGGACTGAATGTATCCATCAAGTTAAAAATCAATTACAAAACAGAAAAATGAAATATGAAGCACTAACCTACGTCATTTGAGGAAAGAGTGAAAACGATGGACGTAATGACCAACGATGCTATTACCATATTGCTGAACTATTGGTAAAATGTAAGGTGAAATAGATGACAAGGTGATAACAATAAGAACGACAGTAACAATAGCAGGAAGTTTTGTTCAGGAGGAAGAAAATAAAAATCAACGATACTAATTAATCTAGACGTACCCTTCACTGACCAACAATCACAACGATAGTGATAACGATCGCCAATATAATGACAGTTGTGACAGATACAGATATAAATAGAGACTGAATGATAGAAGGGAAAGAATGGATAAATGGATGTGATGTCCACTAACCAACTAACTATCCAATCTATCATTCATATCCGTCCCTGCTCAGTCCAGTTTCTTATCTTATTTGACATTATATGCTTTAATTACTAAATCATTAAAAAACCTGTGTCTGCGTGAAGATGACCCAGATATCCACCCGTCCAGCAAACGTCATCGCCACATTATAAAGTATGAAATGATTCCATTAATTTCAAACTTCTTTATTGATTTTTTACCAGTTCGTTTTAAAAAATCAATGACTTTTCTATTCTGTAAGTCATTATAACATTAACTAATTTCAAGAAAGAATAGCACTGGAGCATGTTTGCTTCAAATCCTGCTTACTCAGGGAATAATCGAATCAAGTTCTCTTGCAATAGGCGATCTTCGGAGCTATCAATGAGATAATCAGTGTCTTGTCAAGGCTGACTATTATACACCTATTTATAAAAAGCAAAACGAGTGCTTATCATTCAATTTCTGAGCTATTTTGATATTAAAATTCTTTGTCTAAATATTTTACTATTGTTTAATATTTTATCTTCTCAAGAAACTTCCCAAAATCCCCACATAATTTGATAGGCTCGAGAGAAAACAGCACGGAAACTAGGTTTATCAGAGAGGGAAGTCCATCGAAGTGACAAACTGCACCAACGACCATAAAATGACCATACTTGGAAGAATGAAATGTGAAGCAGTTTCATCGCGTCCTCCAACAAGACCGCGAAATTCAACTAGTTTTTGCCCCTTCAGTAATTGGTTTCGATGCGGTGTGTGCTTTTTTTCGTGGATATGTGGTGAAGCGCCATTCTATGCACAATTTCGCATAAGCTTACAACGTCGTAAATCTCTAATGAATCACTGATGGTTTAGGTAGATTTTGGATGACTGAAAATTTGAATGAAAATGGTAAATTACTTCCATTTACGTTGTGCGATTGGTAAATTTGATCTTTGAGAAAAATAATCATTATGAGAACTTTTCAGAGGTAGGATGTCATCACTGGAAAGAGCCGAAGATGTAGTGCTTCCTGTGTGCGAACAGTCGGTAAATACTGCCTCTACTACCGCTGATGTTTCACCCTGGAAAGCAATGGTAACGCAAGAAGTATTTTTCAGTAATTCTTATAAGACCTATTCTGTCATTTTTGAAATTAAGATTTTTACCTTACCTCACCATTACTTCTCATGCGATTTGCATTTAATATAGAATTACGAATAGTTGGGTGAATTTAATACTCACTCACATTTCTGGGCTGTCTAGCATTTCATTTGATCTTTCCAGCGCTATGACAGAATCGTATATAGCTATAAAAATTGAATGATGCTTGAGTTATTTTTACCTACTTTACTTCACAGAAAACAGTGGCTAAGGATATGCCCGAATCGCCAGATATGAAATTCGCTAGAACACGTTTTGGTCATCTTCTTGATGGAATACGAAGTGGTGAAATTCAAACTGGAATACAAGCTAGAAATCGAGCAAGAAGGTGAGATTGTACTTTATCAAAAAGAAATGTTCTTGGTCGAAATTCTAAATTTTTCTGGAATGTTTAAATTTAGTTGTTCTAATGTGAATTTCTTCTTTATAGTCCAGAAGAGATGGAAAGGGACTTGCTTGAACGTCCAAAGAAATCGTTGAGACGTGAAAGTCGACGTGGGTACTTATTTGGTTTAATTATAATAATATAGCATTGTTTTGTTGATGTAGGCATTATATTCAGTTCTCGAATATATAGGGGTTTTTTTTCTATAGATTTTCTTTGTATCATCTGCGGATACTAAACTGGCGTTATAGCCATTAAATAATAGAATTAAATAAACATTAAATAATAGAACTAAGTGGTCACTCTGTCCCATGTTTAAATGGAACAGCCATTAATTTTATCTTTAAGTAAGTGACTTAGCAAGATGTTTTTTTTTTTTCTTCAAATATAATATAAAATTAGTTTTTAGGAATGGTTTTTGAACTCCGCGGCAAACCTTTTGCATTGCGAGATAGTGGTCGTCGAGAAGGCGTATACGCACTATGTCGAAATTGGATGCGAGGTAGTGATGACGAACGACCAAGAGAAAAGCGAGAAGTAGAGCATCCAGAACCGCCCGACGACTCGCTTGTAGGTTCAGTCTGCAGAAATCTTTTTTTTTTTTTTTTTTTTTTTGGGTTTATTCTGACCAATAATTTTTTACACTCTTTGTTTTAGTTTTCTAACTGGTTTCGTGTAGTTGTTGAAAATACGTTTGAAACGAAATTTTTATACCTAGGATTCAGTCTTGTAATTTAAAGCTGAAAATTTTCACGACCTTTCCAAGCAAAAATTGGAGCATGGCAGCATTGCTCACTTTGAGATTTTTATATGTGACATGATTTTTAAGTCAGGAAAGTGTAAGATGCGGTGAAAAAAATTGAAATTCCGGAAATAATATAAGACATAAGTATATAAGTGTAAAAACAATTCTTGTTCGAACAAGTTAAAGTTATATTTAGGATTTACTGGCTACAAAAGAAATTTGGGCACTGCCACGACCGCATGATCGTATTCGGATAGAACCAGCTCCTCCACCGTTGTACATTAGTACAAAAATCAAAGTAGATACAACAAGTTCTAGCGAGCTCTTGGCCGTTTATCTACCACATTGGAGAAAAATTAAGAAGAAGTCAGTTTCACCTCAGGAAAAGACAGAATTCTTTAGGAATTAAAAAAATACTTCGCGTAGCTTTGGAAAATTGACGAATATTCACTCTTTTGGTGTTTGAACGCAAGGACATTGTAATTCAGTGATTTTTTGGGAGTTTAAACAAAAAAGAAAACTTAAGAAAAAAAGTATAACAAAACTAATTTTCAGCTGGAATGAGTATTCTCGAATTCGAGACCGACGATATCAAAAAAGTATCAGATTGCTGAACACCGTATTCACTATGAATCAGCAAAATAGCATTATATGATATATAAATATGAAGGTAAATGTATCCCCAATATCCCGAGCTATACATGTTTCGCAGTTAGGCCGTTTTTCAAAACAATAGTGCAACATCTGAACATCTTTTCCACATTCACTTAAAACCTTTCTCTCTAATTTGCATTTTATTAACCAATTCACATATTCAACCAAAATCTCATTGGTAACGAATTGTTTTCTTTGGAGATTTGATTATAAAAACCTCGTTTCGAGATTTTGTCCCTATCTTTCACATAGTTTCTGGCACATTTAATCAGTAATAGCAGTTACTCAGAGTAGTTCGATTGATAACTAAATTTTTGGTTTCCGGAATTTAGAAAGACGGGAAATTGTAATAAAAATATGGCATATATATATATATATATATATATATATATATATATATATATATATAAGAAGAAACATCGAGTAATTCTGAATCTTTACAGCTGAAATAAGGTTATCTGACACTTGTTGCTATTTGAAATATCTATTGCAAGTGGACAATCCAAGCATGTAAATCAAAATGAACTTAACTTCAGCGGAAAAATAACCACTTAGCAAGTAGATGAACCATGCTTGTTTGTAGTAACATGCAAAACTTTATTAAATGATAGTTATGAAAACTGAAACGAAAAGTGTGATTAAAGGTATGGGTGTTACCAGTTTGCGAAATTAAAAGCTAAAAAACCACCAGGCAGAACACTTCTTAATTTCTATTAATTTTGTAAGCTTAATTATAATCAAAAAGCGAGCAATTTCTGTTCGACAGCAGCCGTAATGCCCCTTCAAAATCTTTGACCATGCGATGTTGTTTAAAATCAGACCGAAATATGAGAAGTTAAGGGAAAAACTCAGGTTACCTGAAAAAATGTTTAAATAAGTACGAAAAGCGACTCCCGTTTCTTGAAATAAATACATAAAAAATGAAAAATTGAGGGGAACGCATGTTCCGACAAAGTCAAAATCATTGGAGAACTGTGTGTTATAAAGATGCGTACACTGTGTCAAGAAATTGCTCAACAAACTCAAAAAAATTACTGTTCGACAGAACTTGTTCATCCTTATGGAGAAATTACGAGGCAGCCGTAAGGACTCTAAGATGCTTTTTTCTTAAATCTAAAACCTTATATACCTCTAAAAGTCTTGAAAATGCGAAATCGAGCAAAAAACATGGTTGCAATAAGTCCACTTGGAAGATTCGGAGCAGGTCACTGTTGGTTTCCTCATTCTTATGTTTTTTAACAAACAATTATTTGGCAATAAAGTGATTCTAGGACAAATGAAAACACTATGATTGCAATAATAACTGAGGCAAACATGTTACGACCAACCAGAACTGATGGAGTGTTAAAGAATTCATACGATAAAAGATCTGAACCTCTCACCGGGTGTTCGACTAGCTATGTCCGTCAATTGTTCCACAGAACCTAGAGACTGTTTTTCAAACGCCACTGAAGTGCTCCTAAAAAAGGTTATCCAAGCTCTAGTTTTCTTTTTTTTTTAGTCTCCTTTTTTGCGATTAAACAAAAATTATTTTTGAATAAAAGACCGATTTCAGGTTAAAGACGGTTAATTTTTTACACTTAAAATTCTAGATGATACTGGATAAAAGCACATTTGCGATTCCCAGTATACGTTATGCACAATTCGGCAAATACCTCAGAATCCTAATAAAGAATCATTTTACTATAACAACCAGTTTTGAAAACAAACGACCAGTGGATACCAAAAGTTTTAGCTGGAAATTTATAGGTAAACATTGCAACGATAGTAACACGCATTTTTAGAAAAGTGACTTTAAAAGAAAATTGGTTCTGGAAATAGTTAACAAAAGATGAACACTACAAACAAGAAAAGTGATAAGAAAAGTGATCTTAATATTTTCACTTTTTACTTGCTTACAGTTGAATGAAAATTTGGAACAGATTCTAATGATATCTGATTTTCTAATCCTGTTTCCTTTGACGCACACGCCTCATTTTCGGGGAATTGTGACCTTCATTTTTGAATTCCTCACTAGATGACGCTTCCTGCAACAATTCATTTATCATAACTCCTAAAATCTTTAATCCTAACATAAATTTTAACTTACACAGATCCAATCTCGTCTTCTCTCCGAAACTCGATCCATATACACAAAGAAAATTCTTTAGTATTATAAGAGACTAAGAACTGAAACGCAAGATACTCGACACTCTAATTATAAGACTTTTCATTTAACAATAAATTATCAGAAGCCAAAAGATGAAATGACGCTTCAAAAATTCGTTTTTCCAGGTTTCATGCTTACCTCTTCCACATAGACACGATTTGGTGATCGAGACAAAGTTCGCTTTTTTTCTTTTGTATTATCATCATGTGCTTCAGGTTCTTGAGAACTTCGCTCCATAGATTCATCATCGTCACCGACCAGATCCGGCACTTCATCGTCAGGATGCGACTTCAAAAAAAGTAAGGCATAACTCTAGCTAACACTGGGAGAGATAATTGAAACAAGTACTTGAGTAACGTGACTTACTTCATCAGTTTTTTTATAATCCAGTGTGACTGCCCGACTTTTGCGTCCGAAGTATATAACAGCTATGATGACCACTGGTATGAGAATGAATAGTACATAAATAACCCACAACCATGGCCGCTCTTCGGTCGCTGATACAAGTTTACTGAATATTCCTTGACTAGGAGAGGAAGCGTTTTCGTAAGCTGTCTCCTGTAAGACGAACGGCAAGAGTAATAGAAAATTAAAGTTAAGAAAAGGATAGCTTTTAGGGAATTTCGATTTCTTTCACAAAGATTATTTTAAGAAACTGAATTACCTGAGCAAGTTTGATTTTGAAAGTTTGTTTGGCGAAATTGGAAGCTGCGTTTTCATCATCTCCAACATAAATGTTATCAAAGATGATGTTTGTACTCATCGTCCAGAGTTCAATCCCGAGCGCTATGATAGGTTGTAGTTGAGAGTATGGATGAGGTTCGAAATAATTCGGATTCTCGATTTGCTTTGGCTTCCACTTCCCTTTATAATTAGGATTTGTAATGCGTGGTGGCTTCCACTTTCCCTGCAAAGATATAAAATGATTCGCTTCTTAGCCTCATTTCAAACAAAAATTTTATACTACCATTTTATCAATATGAACATTTTCAGATAAATACAATACATTTATATTATTTCACTACATTTACACTATGGTTTCAACTGACGTAAACTGGCTTAAATGATATTTATGTATTAATCAAACATATATATGAAAAAAATTTATCAGTTTAATTGTGAGATGAATTTTAAAAAACACAACTCCGAAAAATTTTTTTTTTCAAAGCTGCAAAGTTCTTTAATAAAAGCAAGGGCTGACATTCAGCATTAAACTGCTATAAAATAAAAAATCACTCCCGAAATTCAAAAACTCACTTTATAATTTGGATTATCGACCATTGGTTTTGTCCACTTACCACAACCGCTCCGATCTTTACATTTTGGATTATCAACTCGCGGTGCTTCCCACTCACCATCCATACTATCGTCCCAATCTGATGGTTTCGTTGCCTCCGGATCAGGAATTAATGCCTCCTCTTCTTCAAGCCAATCATCAGGCATTACCGCATTCACATCTTCAATTTTTCGAGGAGCATTTTCATCCCTTAAATAGTAGAAATAACGCAGCACGGCAAATCCAACATTAGTTGTGAAATGAAGAATAATAATTAAAAAGCTCCTTTGATTATGCAAATATACATTAAGCTTCCATAGAAAGTTTAATAGCTAAATAACTAGGTAACATTATATGAACTTGCTACTTCAAAGATTTCGTAACCCACAAATTGCGGTTTACTAGTGTTCATTCAGGTATGAATAAACTTGAATTTGAGATTGATTCTGGTCTGCTCTTATATTAAATCCCGCAAATTTGTAGAAAGTAGTTGAATACAGTTTTATCCTTCATTAACACAACTTCAACACTCCATAAAAATTCACCAGTCGTCAGGTTTTTTGGCATCTGGATCATCGATTTTTTCACGCTCATCCCAAGTCTCAGGCTTTTTGTCTGTCGGATCATCAATTACAGTTGGAGGAGTAATCGATGGCTCGAGATCCTGAAAACATAAGAATGGAAAATTTGTTCTAGTTTTAACAGTAAAAATAATCTATTTATCAAATTTTTAAGCTTTTACTGAAAAAACTTGGGTGGTTGTTTCGCATGGTGCTCCTAAAAAACATACGTCTGTAATGCAGCCGAATCACATGGAATATAGAATGCAGGATATCGTTCTAAAAAAAACTTGGAACTAATCAAAAAGTATAAAAACAGAAAAACTTACTGTAATCAAGCTACCAGATATAAGTTTACTTTCATCAACCAGCACAGTAAACGTTTCATCTGGTCGAACAATCAGAGTGTACAAATGGGTTTTGTGATCGTCAAAATATGTTGAAACTGGTTTGGATGGTTGTTTCGCATGGTGCTCCTAAAAAAAACAACACTCAAAAAAAAATTTTTAACGCGTGTGTTTCTAGTAATCACTTCATATAAAACTCAATCTCAAAATTCGTTGTCATACTGACTAAGCAGCCAAAGCAATATACTCTTTTTGAAAATTCAATAGACATTACTACAGAGAGATGGACCTAACTATTCTTAATTTGATCCACAAATAAGCTAAATGATTTTACTGCAAGCATGAGCTTTTTTCAAATACCGTATGCAGCCACAACAGTAATGTAGTCGAATCACTTCAGGAACCAATTATACTGAATCCAATTTCAATAAATTATTTCAATTTCAATAAAAACTCTTCTACCATCATCTATGTTCGTTGCATTTTACATTTTCGCTTAAAAAATAAAAACTAATGACAAAAACATATTTGAACTAACAGAAACAGTGCCATTTTTGGGATTTCTGAAGCGAACAATAAACAGGATACTGGACTTGGCACCACATTTATCAGGTCCAAACATTATCGTATATGGTGTTTTATCTGTAAATTCTTCCAGTGCTTCTATACCCTCCGTTAATAATTTCAGGTAACCACCACCACATTCCTGTCCTTCTTCATATTTTACCTCATACCTGAAAACGACCATACCTTTAATCCAATCAAAGATTTTCTGTAGTAGAAAAATTCTTGAGCAATCTTCAATGAGCAATACGGCAAAATTTTAAAATAAGACTGTTCATTATAAGTGATTTACAAACATACAGGTTTCTAATTAAATGTCAGTAAACAAAAAAAAGATCTAGTGTATAATGAGACATCTACTGCACTTTTACTGCATAGAAACAAAATGTTAAAACTGTTTTTTACATAATGCAAACTCATTAATGACATAAAGCTAACACTACATATGTTTGGGCTTTCACAAAAATAATTTTTCCTTTTAAACTTTTAAAAATCATAAAGATATGTAATGCTCGCTCCTTTTGCATCTACTTGTCTAAGTAAAAGTTTTCTCGATTCGAAATAATTTTAATTTTCCATTCCGTAACATTTCTAACAGTATCCAATTTTCTTTTCAATAATTTTGCAATTAGGAAATATCTAATAGAATAAAGATGTTAGAAAAAGTTTCAACCACCCATTCCTAGTACACTTTTCTTATAAAAAACTAACTGCACAATTAAAGGTTTGCCATCAAATTTGAATGGACGACTGAATTTTGAAGCAATTGCATGATGTCGTGCTCTACTTTTTACAATTAATCCGAAGTCATTGTCGATCACGACTGTTGAAGGAGTGCCTATTTCCCACTGACCTGAAAAACTATTTACATTAATGCCCTTCCCTTTCCAAACTACCAAAATCAAATAAATAATTGACGCAGTTCGTTATAAGTGACTTACAACATATAGATTTATGATTAAGTTCTGCATTTATTAAATCACTTATATGTTAGTTCACCTCAGTGATGTCGAAACTGGCGCATTTGAAGAGTTATTTTTACAATACTTACTAGCTAAAAATAACATTAACTTTTGCTTTTTAAATACAAAATTGAGCACTCATACAAAATGAAATGGCAATACCATTGAATTTGGCTATTGAATCTTCCACATTATCCTTTTTGCCCTTTGATATGAACCATTTCCTACCAATTGCATTACGATTCGAGAACCAATCTACCAGTAGAGGTGAACCAGAAACCATTGGTGTTTGAAATGGAGGCGGTATGTAATCCTAAAATAACATAAATCCTCTCCAAATCTAAAACTAACACTTACTTCCTGCTCCTCAGCATCAATACGATATCTTTTGTGAAAGACGGAAAATTATAAAAGCTGAAGTATTAAGCATCTCTTAACACCTAAAACATGTCATATATAGATATTTATTTGCAGTTATCAGGAATAAAATCAATGAAAACAATGAAGAAAAAAAAATTGGAAACACATAGCAAGAATTTAAAGAATAACTAATTATTATGACTTTCATTTCCCACTTTGATTTACAGGAAATATAGAAAGTTCAAGTACACTGGACAATTAATCAATATCTAAACGTATCTAACAAAAAAAGATTACACAAATAAGCACTCAAGATATAATGACGAAAACTTACAAGTTTTGCACTTTTTTCTTCCTCATCGATTACATTCTTCCCACCAAGATCATTATTGCTATCGTCCTCATCATGCGCAGCACATGCTGCCAGTAGCAATCCAGCCAACACAAAACACAACCACAAATGCTGTCGCATATTCCACCTGACCTCCAAATAGGAAAATTGGAAAAAGTTACATGATTTTACAGGCATTTCAAGAATAGTTCATGAAGTAGTAAAGTACTAAATGATGCTGAGCAGTTCAGAAAGAACTGAATCATGTATTTAAAAAGACTCATTCATTTCGTGTTCGAAACAAAAATGGTTAAGTCATAGACCACACAAACAGCGTGAAAACCCAATTTTTGAGCGATTTCACCATCAACTATTCTGAAAAGCTTTTAATTACCATGCACTTTTTCTTGCTGGCTTACTATTGTTAAGATGACGTGTATAACATGGCGGCCGAAAAAGTATACAATAGCCGACCTAACAATACATTACAAGTGATGAGTCATGGCGAAATAAATCATACTATTTGTATTCTTCTAGCTGCTGCTAAAGGCCAAACAGCAGAACCACAGCCAAACAGAGCACTAATTCATCACTAAACGATTATGAATCAGCTTAACCCAATTTGAGATAAGAGTTGCACAGATGACGACCAAGTAAACATGGTCCGAACAAGTCACCTTTAACTGCTAGTTTGTTGTTCGGTCATTTTCAATAGGTTTTTTTTAGCCGATTGCGATATTTACCACATTTTCCTCAACAAGTTACGAAAAATAAAAGCGTCATAAATCAAAAGGTTTGAATGATAATACGATAACAGTGGTTTACCACCATAAAGTTAGAGCAATGAAGCTAATCTCTTCGAAAACTTTAATTTTCAAGCACTAATAAAAACTGCATACAACTCAGAAATTTAGAAAAAAACGAACAAACTAAAAAAAAGCATAAAACACTAAACAATAACATTTCCAGCAAAAATAATAGATACATATATTTCTTGAAACGTGTAAAAAATCGGAATTTCGGAAAAATAAACAATGACTTAATAAACAATAGGAAATCCAAAAAAAAAAAAAATAGCAGCACAAACGTGTAACACTTGTTCACGTAAGTAGTACTTTTCCAGAACTAGCAACAACACATACTTAAAATACTAGATAAAAATATCCGAACGAAAGGAAGGAAAATATACTTGGGATTCCTCACAAGAAAGAAAACTTCCCTTACAATGTTGAGAGTATCCATACATGAGCACTACGAGTGCTATAGGTTACCAGCAATTGTCCAGCAACGTATGTTTTCTCTGCTCTCTCGATCTTGACAATCTACAGATCCGACTTTTGCAGGGTATCCTACCTGCGAAAGTCGGAAATTACTTACTACGTATTTCAACAAAAAGATTACAAAAAATATTGAAAGTTGGCTTCTTGCCAACAGCAACCCTTAGTAAAGGTCCTTCATTCATAAGAAATGCCTACATAATTAAATAAAATGACCTGCTGTTCAAACGGTGCGCATGAAAACCGCACCTTGTGTGTTAACATTTATATATGAACTCTTTGGGATGTTTCGTCATGTTTTGTAATTCCAAATCTCTGGAAACTTCAACTCACACGATATCCATAACGCATTTGCGAACAAAGCATGCAAATAAATGTTATAAAACATTTAAAAGTTGCCGCAAGGTATCTTAGAACAACCATATAATTTGATACTACACTTCTCTTTTTGAATTTGGGTATGTCTTAAACAAATTTATGAAAATAAATCCCATATTACCTATTAAAAGACAATGAGGAAATAATTATATTGCAGTGAAATTCAGAACCCAAGCTCTACTTAGTAAGCACTATTTATTCTGAAACGAATCTAAAACTTCGTGTGAGAATGGCTAATATATACCCAAATACAATTCAGTTCAAACATAAAAATATCAAAGCAATAGAACGATATAAACCACCATTTACATACATGGAAGAAATTTAAACCAAAACAACAGATTGGAAAGTCAAAAAAATAAATAGATAAAAACTCTTTTTACAAAAAATTGATCAGCAGGGTAATAATCAGTGCGATGGTATATGAGCAAAAAGAGTAGATTCCGAGACAAACTAACTTCCACTCAAAATTCTCAATTTTCTTACTTTTTATATCTTTAAAACAATAACAAGGATAAGCCATTTCATCTTTAGCTATTTTTATTCTTCGAAATATTTCGTTTAATATTAATGCTGAAGAAACAACAAAAATATATGAGATAGCGAAGGCAAACATTTTATAAGTTCAGTTGAAACAAACATTTCAACTGAACTTATAAAATTATCTACTGCATTAATTCAGTCTTCTTAATACGGTACAACTGCATCAAAGATTTAAAAAGATTGAAACGCGGAAATATAGATATCTAAAAGATGAACAGAAAATAGGCCTGAACACAAGTAAAAGGACAATATAAAAATAAACAGAAAGACAATTAGGCTACTCAATTCAGAATCAAATTACAAACATGAATTTATTCGCAACGTCTGTTCGAATTCTGTTCGAATTTTCCTACCACCACCCTCAGAAAATTCTGTAGCATAATAATTACTTTAAAAAGAAGAGAGAAAAATATTGCAAGATATTCCTCTTTATTGCAAAACGCGCCACAATGTTCTGCAAAAAACTTAATAAGCATTATCGATAAAATGACACATTGTATTGCTGAGACCAAATCAGCCAAATTAAGATGCGGAAAAAGGGATTTCTGAGCAGAAGTTGATAGGCGTAACAGAGCTGAAAAGGTAGAGAAGCTTGTATGCAAAAAAAATATTGATGCATAATGACTAAACCGCAATTTTAAAAACAGTATTGGAAAGTGACAAAATAAACCAAACCAAATATTTGTTAACACATGAAATATATCACGCTTCATCATGTAAAAAATGAAAAAATTAGAAAAATCAAATAAATCTGAAAACAAAATATTAAAGTACACAAAACCCATAAATAATGTGGCAAGTTGCATTAAATATTAAAATACGAAAATACAAATCACAATTTTTGAAAAAACAACTGTAAATCTTATGCCTTAGTATCAAAAAAGCACGAATAAATATATTATTTAAACAACTACAAATACACACATAGCAAATGGAAATGTAAACGGTAAGCGAAAAAGACTTGTAAAGAAAAGAAAGTACTTAGAACACAGTTGTTTTCAGCATAGGATTTCCTAATAAAGCGCATCGAAGAAAAAATTATCTTGGTCTCTGCACATTAGCTATTGTCAAAATTATAGAATTTTCATGCAAAACTGCTGTTGAATCTATAGCAAATTTTAAACCTACCTGTATGATAACAAATAACAAGCTCTTCAAAAAAAAAAAAAAAAAAAAAAAAAAAGTTAGAGATGACCAACTACTGGCAATAGTGTATTTGGTATTGAAGGTGGTCTATTCTGTAATTCACTGAAAGCATTTTCCAGACACCGCCGTAAATCTGTATATGATACCACAAGCACATTCTCACCATCACGTGAAACCAACTGAATTTTTTCGTTGACACCAGCATCTAACTGTAAACAATTGGTTTTTAAAAGCTTACCGACTCATAATTAAACACAGTTAAAAGAATATCAAAAATTGAACGAACGACAAAAATGCGTGAGTCCTCAAACAGGATTAGAAAATCGAAAAGAAATAATGTTGAGTTAATAGACAATAGATTACAAAAATTGAAATCTTATCAAAAACCTACTCCCCCCAAATAACCCAAACAATACAGCTGACTGAAATCACAAACAGATCCGGAAGTAGTTGAAAACAAGAGAAAAACAACCACGCATTTTCTGATAATGACACTATACTATAAAAAGGATAGTAAATCGTTAGTTAGATCTCTGAACTACACAAGTATTCCCACTGTAATGCCTAATTAACCTGGGAACAACAACCTTATTCAAGGAAGTCACAATATGTGCCATATCAATCCACGGTTTACCAGTTTCTGTTATTTGATGAAACAAATAATCTCTGAATAGTTTCAATAAATACCGGTCACCCGTTTCGCTCCATGATACATCCATTTGAAACCTGAATCCAATTTCTTGAAAACAGGGGTTGCGAACTCCTACTTAATTTGACAATTTTTTAATATTTAGCAATATATAGCAGTTTTGAAACGTTTCAAGTAACAACCCATAAAAAATATATGGAAAATTTTCTATTGTTTGTTTTTAATCAGAACAAGTGGTTCAGAACAAAAAGTTCCAAATTGAGATTTAAGCAGTAATAAAGTGTTCCCTCAGAAAATTAGAGAAAATCCTTCACACAGCAAAAAAAATTTACTCCGCTCGCTCAGTAATAGTATTTAATTTGCATAGCAATCGAAACAAACGTCCATTTTCCAATTCTTTTGATAACTCATTTTCCAAAAGATCATTCTTCATTTGAGTTGTTTCAAGCTGTGCATAGAAACGGGCACCAATCATTGGCATTACTTCGTTGATAGAATGTGGGCGCTGAGTTGAAGCTTGTAACAAAAGTCTAGAAATATAATTGAAATAACTCAGACCTGATAGTCTGCTTATGACCACACTACGTTTACTTATGACTATACTACCGATTGAAAAATGGAGATCTCAGATGTCTACAAGTTTTTTTTTTTTTTAATTTTAAATTGCTGTAATTGTACAGAATGAAATAACAAGACAAGAAATGTCAATGCCCAATACAGCAGCATACGTGATTATATTCTTTAAGTCGGTAGTACATTGCTGACTGATAATGCTAATACTGTTGCTAATATTTTCACGACGTACGGCATGTAGCGAACCCATTGCCAATGCAATTAGCACACGACCAAGACCATTCAAATCATCTTGCTAAAAAACAATTCCCTCATTTAACCCACTTCAATCACTGTTTACTTGCATCACTCTAGAAAATTGATCAAAACAATCATCAATCGATAATGAATGTCCCTCCCACAATTATAGTAGTTGTTAGTAACTTTATCTGTAACAATAGTAATCGACAAACTAGTCTACCTGGTATAACTGAATGGTATGATCATTCCCAGGATTGATAACATCCAGAATACCGCAACTGCTTAACATTACTCTGGAAACAATGCAGTGAAGTTAACCAGTGGGCAAATTAGAAATTCAAAAACAGCTTTGTCTGCCAGTTACAAGTAATTTATAACTATCTAGAACGTTATGTTTTTCCTAGTTTTAATTAAATTCTATAACAAGAATGAATTCATAAAGATCTAACAGAATATGTTCCCATAAGATAAATTCCTTTAAATAATGCACTTTTATTATCAAACACGCTGTTCTCAATTTACGATGATACTTCCATTTTTACATGCTATGATGTACAACAATATATAGAAATATGCGGTATTAAATGTTAACCTTAGTTTTAAAATTATAGAAATCAAAAACTTATGAAGACACTTGCTTGGTTTTGTCAAAAACAATGATTTTTGATGGATCAACAGTTCGTGCTGCCATACCAGCGGAGTGTATAGCTCTAAGAGCTGATGATAGCTGCACAATATAAGACCACATTAAAGATTCTTGCACTATTGGACCAGTTCCAGGGAGATTTCCAACTGGTCCTAGTTTTGCAGACCCTTAAAAGACATAAAGTGTGTCAAAGTAATGAATAAGCTCTGTATGCTACCACTTTTCTAAAACTTAAATATTAATTTCATAAAGGTTTGGGGAAACTTAAGTCTTCTGAAATCGCTCAAATCCTCAAAAAAAAAAAAAAAAAAAAAAATAATAATAATGATAATAAAACTACATTTCACTATAAATAGTTTACAGTGTACTCCCCCAGTGCCCCAAATATCTTACAAATAATGTATACCATTGAGTCGATTATTCAGATGCCGATTTTTTAGCGTTTCCGAAAGCGGGTGATAATCATAAGCAAATAGCAGTGCTAAAACGTTACATCTAAATTTTTTCTAATACAGAGTTCTTTCCATTATTTATATAATAATAAACAAATTTTACAGAAATAATATTTTTCGTTGTTCCTTCCAAGATTATGGATAACTTTCAGTAATGTAGTGATAGACAGTGTAGGAACATTCTTAGGAAGAAAAAAGTTCTTAGGTTAGTTGTAATTAAATAATAGGTAAAAGTCAGGGCTAAATTATTTCTTATCTCTCGTATCAAGACGATATTTAAAAAAAAAAAAAAAAAACTTACAATGATCACCAAACTGACGAGTCTGTATAACATCTCTCAGCTGCACAACATTTACATGCATTAATTTCTTCCAGTTATCAGCTAATGAAAGCTGTTTCATTGCATTCACTCGAAAATCTAAAGAATGTATAAAAAACATGAAAAGTGAGGTTCCAAATATAAAATCATTCTCAATGATTGTCAACGGATTGTATATTGAAAAATGGTTACAATTTAAGCTGAGTATTTTCAATTGGATGACTTACGAAAAATGTCCCTTTATCTCTTTAATGATAGAAAAATAACTGACAAGAATAACCATTAAAATGATCTGTAAATAAATAAAAATGCCACTGTTCCAACCACTAATTAAATTTGCTCAAATAACGTTTTAGATCATAATCTTTGATAAATTTAGAATAACAACCGATATGCGCTTGTTTAGATTACACAGTGTTATTGAATCGTTATGTTCATATACTAAATAAAGTTAACATGTTGACAACTTAGCAAGCACATTAATGTAATGCTTCATGAGAAAGGTTTCTTTCCTCCTCCACGATTATTTTCTATAAAATCATTATGCTTACTGTGAATTCGCCTTAAGCAGTACGGCATGCCATCACGTCCATTAATCGCTTTATATACTGTTGTGATGTGTGACCCGATGATTCCACGTTCCATATGGCTGCCCACAAATTTGACATTTTCAAGTGGAACTAGATTCTGGAAATATTCAACATTTTGCGGGATATCAGGATAAAGCGATGGCTCTGTGCGACACTGTATAGCAAGCTGTCGTTGTAACAGCTCCTGAAATTAATTTTCAAAAATAATGGTATAAAAAAATATTACATCACTTAACCTAAGCTATCTTTAAAAAGAAGTGGACGAAATCGAAAATATAAGCAATGTTCTGTTATAAAGTACCATTTTTAGTTCAGGTGGCGTGAAATATGAAAGTCCTCGTGGTGGTTTGTATTTGCCAATATGTGGCAATGGACCATGATATACAAAATTACCATTTGTTGTCTTAAAAAAATCATCAGAATCAAAGCAAAAATAACCTAGTCATGCTAAGCAATTTTAAAAATTTAGTAGCCTTTTAAAAATTTGAATTTAATGGCAAAACTGACAACATAAAGGATTAAAATAAGTGCTTTGATAACCACAATTTACTTATGTTTTCTACGGTTAAGCACTACATTTTCCCATCTCTTGCAGTTTATAAGCCAATAAAATTGCTTTACAAATCATACCTTTGTTACATGAGTATGTTTGGAATACACCAAATTACATGACCAAAAATAAATCTAGAACTGAATAAAGAAATTTACCACATATACACGATCATCTTTCTGTGGAATAGATGGCTGTCCATCAGTAACAGTGGAATTTGTTGTAGTTGGTGTAAAGAAATATGTTGTCCCACCGAAATTTTCTTGCTTAAAAAGTAGAATTACTGAAGTGAGCAGTTCCCGTACTCTTTTTATTCTTCTCTTACAAAACTTCCAGTCACAATTTCGTCAAAACTTTTTAGAAGAGAACAAACCATATAATTTGCAGTAGTTGAGCCACAATTTTCTTGACTTATGTGACTGCTTGGTCGCATTGGGTCGTGAATAATCGGAGAAGTGGTCAAAGCTTGCGTCACATTAGCTCAAAAAAAAGGGAATAAAAAATTAGTAAAATAATGATCATATGGACATCAAACTGTGAATGAACTAATATAACGCCAGTGTTTTTCCTGGAACTATAATCTTGCATGCTATAAACAAATGCCCTTCAGATACTGTAATTTATTTCCGAACAATTAAGTTTGTGTATATAGTGAAGACCTTTCAGTAACAGCTAAAACGCCTGACACCAGCAGTACTTACAGTAGTTAAGGGATCGCTGCGATGATGTTGGAAAACCATAAGGCATGACCGATAATGATGGGTTTTCCTTTTCATCACTCAAACCCATAGCAGCAAAAGATGATGTAAAGTGCGACAGCTGCAAAATTACTTCTAGAAAATAAATTTAGCAGATATCATTATCATAAATTCTCCATAAATTTGGTATATTCATCCTCTGAAAAACTTGAGGAAGTCATGACGTTTTTGGCTGACAGGATTTATGGAAAATCACATCTCTGATTATTTCTTGACATTTAACCGTCAATATCTCTATTATTTTGTTTACTTATCCTTTTTTTTTTGGAAGGGGGGGGAAGGGGTCAATACTGTCAACAAAACAAAGTGAATCTTTTCAGCATTTATAATTTAGAAAATAATAAATTCGGCACTACGTGAATCTGTGCAAAAATTCTCCAAATTAGATTTCGTGGTGTTATATGCAAGAGATAACAGATGTAAAAAAGGAAATAATTAGAAGCACAATTAACATTGCTGGACTGCGAAGCAGGATGGTTGTTGAAGGCATAAGGACCAGCTGTCGCTTGATTTGATGACATTCCTAAACAAAATTTATAATGACCTAGCTTAAAAGTCACTGTCACAAGGAATAATTTTTCACTAATATTTGGCAAACAAGAAGATGCTTTAGCTTCCGATATTACGTAATTGCTTCATCCACTTCTACAACCTGAATTTTTGCTTTAGAATTGCAGCCCATGATCACTGATGACTACGTCAAGATTTGTCTAATTAGGAACATCTAGTCAAGCCACTTTTTGATATTTCGTTAAGTATAATCCGAAATTTGGAGAAATTCTTACGATTAACCCAACTAGAAGGTCGTGGTACTTGTTGGGTGCTGTTTCCATGCAGATATTGAGCCAGACGAGAACCTGGAGGTGGCGGATGTTGTTCATAACTGCTGAACAAATCAGAACCAGGGCCACTTCCGCTTCCACTTTGCATCACTGAATTATTTACTGTTCAAAAGGAAGCCTAACGCTACTTCCCACGCATTTCTATAGAAATCAATGAAGTCATAGCATTTTCAGATAAAGAACTACTACTACATTTTTCTATCTGTCCTGCTCAACAGTATACTCCACTACGTCATAGCAGACATCAGATGGTCAATCGCAATCACCGCGTCAGTAAGATTGAATTCCCTATGACTTTACCCACAAAAAACTCCCAGGAAGGAGTACTGTCCATCCTCACTTAATACTTTCCAAGAAACTTTCTATCCAAAAGCCACACATCCTAACAACGACAACCGCTCGCTACGAGTCAGGTCGTATGTCCACTAAGTAGAAAATAATATAAGGCTCGGTGCTGATACTAACGAAGCTAGATTTCATGCGGTCCGTCAATTCTGCTCTTATTAGCACTGAACGAAAATAAATAAAATTGTAATATAAAATTTCAAAATTGCTAGGTCTTTATGAGGAAGTGAAGATGAACAGTGGAGATGAGTTGTTAGTGTGAATGGACGATTCAAACTCATCATGATACTTCTCTGCTACCCTTTCCCATTTTCCTCACTCCGAACAACTAGAAGTGAAGGAGAAAAGTAGCAAGGTTGGGTTATGGAATTGGTTACATCCATCGACCACACACATTTATGTCAATCCAATCACGTTCATTACCAGCATCCATTATTAGTCTTAAACTCGTAGTACCAACTTGTCTACTACACTGCTCAATCAAGCAGACATGAACTATTGGAGTTGCATACCGGGCTGTGGGAGCGATATATTTCGAATTTGAAACGAGCGGGACATGGAGGAACCGTTGGTTGCATCAATCAATGAAGAATGCGTGTTAAGGAGAGGGCGTTGGTCGGCTCTCATTAACTGTACCTTTGACATTTGTTAAATCTAATTGAATCTTTTAAATTTGTCAAGTAGTAATCTGTTTAATTCCTTGTTTGTGACAAACTAGAAATTTCTTGCTTGACATACGAACTCAGAGTCAGTGAAATTTCTCGCAAGCTTTTTTTATCCCTGTATCCGAGAAATATTCCTTTTTTTTACCGCTTACTTTTTGCCTGGTTACTTTTACTGGTCTTTAAAAAGATTTGTAGTAGCTTAGATTGGATGATCATCTTACATTACTCTTGAGTAGTTTAAATAATCATTGACAAAGGAAGAGGTATATGGATGAAAATCAGTGATGTGGATTTGTTTAAACAAACGAAGAGAGCTGTCTTCAAACATTACTCTTTTATTCTGATTGTTCGGATTAAGAGGTCTTTTCATCCGATTGCATTCTAACTCCTAGATAACTCCATATTCGTATCTTATTTCGAGGGTATATGAAACAGATAAAAATTTTAACTGAATGTAGAAGGTTGCAATTGTTATAGGGCTGTGATTATCTAAAGCGTGATATAATGTCATTGTGCATAAAATTATGCATGCCCTTAATAAAGTGCAACAGAACTTCATCGAAGAAAATTTTGCTGATGTTTTATCAAAAATTCTACTGTTATTCTGTAACAGGAATTTGCTACACATTTATTTATCCGGCATTTAGGATACGAGCATTAGGTTTTCACAATTTTGTTGAAATATTAGATTTACCAAATTTTCATTTTCCGAACGTCATCAGATTCGCGCGTTTATAATCTTATAGAAGTTAAGACTATATCGGCTTGTGAATAAATCATTGTTTGTTATTAAATGACAAAAATTCCATCTGATAGCAACTCTTTTTATCAGATTCTGTTATCATAAAACCCTCTTCATTAAAGTCTGCAGCTAATCGATCATTAATATTCATCGATCACCAATAAAGTATGGAAGCAGAAGACGTAGATTTAGAGGTAACTTTTTCTTGATAAAACTGTAGGATTATTTGAGTGGTCTGTACAATCCCTACCACTTATTTCCCCAAAATAATTGG
The DNA here is from genome assembly GCF_000002995.4 of Brugia malayi. Lineage (NCBI taxonomy): Eukaryota > Metazoa > Nematoda > Chromadorea > Rhabditida > Onchocercidae > Brugia > Brugia malayi. The sequence goes on from NW_025062475.1 coordinate 8,469,621, forward strand.
TTTAAATGTTTATAACCAGATCTTTTGCTGAAATGAATGAACTCACATGAAAATTATGTGTCACATGGATATGCTAAAATAGACTCACATGAATATCCTAAAATATTACGAAAGCAGAAAATTTTATTATTTTATTTTATTCTTAAATTTATTGTTCTATTATGAAAAGAGGATGGACCTCTTTTCATAGTGTTGAGAAATATTCATTTATTAGAACTTCCAACATTTGAAAATATAAAATTTTTTATTTATGCATATTTCAGAGAATTTTGCAACGTACAAAAGAGCGAGAATTACTCATTGAAAAGGAAAACGCATTATTAAATTGCAAATTAGGTTTGATATATCCCGTTCGATAAGATTTTGTTCAAATTTAAAAATATTACTTTGTAGTCATTCTTTCAACACCGAGTTGGCACTCGCAGTTTGCTGGATTCCATTTTTATTTCAGTAGTTTCCATAAAACTTTACAGTGCTTGAGGAACAGTTTTCAGAATCAACGTTGCCACAGACTAGCTCGGAATTGATAATATCGCGTCCACTTCTGAACAGGAATAAGGAGCAGAGCATTCACCCAATTTATCCAACTCAAGAATTAGAACTAATGAAAAGAGTTTCACTGGATAATTCCCGAAATGTTTGTTATAATATAGTTTGGGAATCTTAGAAGTAATGGAGTTTTGGCATGGAAGTAAAAAGGCCAAAGAAGTTCAAGCTTAAATTAAGATGATATATAAAACCTCTGACAATTCATACCTTTCTTTCTAGTGTTGGTTCAATTTTACTTAAGTTTATCACAATTTCAGCAATGTTCTGATTCACTGCACGATGACGATACCGCAGATAAATCATGTAATGAAAAACTGCGCGCTCGATTTGCTGCTCTTGCTGCTAATGTCGAAAATTTCGAATGCGATATAAAACCTATACGCTCCAAAAAATCATTCCTGAAAGGACCATCACCACGTCTGAGTAGTGGCGATGTAATCTAACTTTTTAACATTCTAATTTTTTTGTACTTTGGCTAAATTTCAAAAACCTGTTTAGATCTGCTGTAGATCTGCTTGTGGAAAAATCCGAAATTGACGGAGAATAGGTATGTGGGGACTTATATATATATATATGAATTATATGACCATCAATGATGGTCATAGGTTTTGAGAATAAATTTTTATCTTTTTATGAAATCCAAAACTTTCAGATGTCCCCAGCAGTACTATTTACACCTACCCTCAGCTATTATCCACCAGCTTCAGTCACCAAGCTTTCAACCAGTTCTTTGCCTCGGATTAATGAAGAAAAACCAGTGTGCAATCTCAATGATGAAAAAATAGCATATGCCGATGAATCGTTTGACAAAACGAATGATCAGGAGGAAATGATTGCAACAACAGTTGTTTACAGACTATCAGAATCACCAAAATCGAACAACTTACTGCGTAATGTAAGCGAAAAACATTTGCGATTTGTGGTACCTGCACGTGAATTCACCGAGGTTGATTCTTTACTCAAAAATTGTTCATCATTTTGCTTGAGTTTTATTTGATTGCTCAGTTTTATTGCCATTTTAAATGAGAATACACTGGCTGGTAAAACTGATAGGTTTGGAAATCCACAAATTAGATTATTCATGAACGTAAATTCACTCGCAGTTAGAGCAAGGTGCGGTCAAATTTAGTTGCGGAAGATGCTGTCAAATTTCCAAGCTCTATATTTTCATGTTTTTCTATTTATCCTTGCAGCATCCTCAAGGATTTTAAAGTTTTTTAAATATTAAATAAAGGAATGAAGAGGAAGAATATGATCCTACTATTTTATCAACCTGAACTTTTCAATTTCGTTACTTTCTTAGGATTCTTTAACTGAAAAATATCCTGCTGGAACACAGTCGAAAAATGATGTGACTGACAATAAAAAGCTGTCAGAATTCAATGCTAACAATTGTTCCGAGAGTGAAGAGTACGGAATTCACAAATTTTTTAGAGTAAGTCTAGATTTTCCTTGCTTTAGAAAATTATTTAAGAATAATAATATTCAAATAGATTTCAAAAAAAAACTATCAAAGAAAAAATCTTTAATGTTAACTTTTGCATTATAGCGCAAAATAGAAGAACCACTGAAATCTCCAAGCGATGTAAGTTTTCGATTTTATTTTTAACTATATTTTTCCTCAGTGAAGAGCTGTTCAAATTTTCAGTTTACCTTTTATTCTTGATTTTAATGCGAACACATTTGTCATAATTTGTTTTAAGAAAAAGGGTTATTGCTTTTGCAGGTTGGTAACAATTGTAACAAACGAAATCTCAGCGAGTCGAAGTTAAGTAAAGGTGATTTCGTTGTTTATTTTTAAGCATTATTTTTAAGCATTTCAGAAATGACAGCATTGGGAATTTTTTACTATCTAGTAGTGAAATAATCAGAAAATAGAAGAAAAAAAATAAAAATTTCATGAAAAATCATCGGTCTATGCACTGCAAACATATTAGAAGGAATCTATCATGCTCATTTTAAATACAAAAAATATTCGTACGCTTAGCATTTACAGGAGCTTTCGTAAGTAGTCGCAATGACATTATTGATGAAATCACGGCAGCTGTAAATAATGCTACTGCGACAGTTTCAGTTGATGGTGATAAACTGACCCACACAAAACAAATGGCGAAACAGTAAGACTTCAAGAGAAACTCCTTCAACAAAAAAAGTGGAGAGGGTTGTTTAAAACTCAGTTGCTGACAAAAATCGAATTTTATAACTGCTTTTATATCGTGTAGAAAAAGTAATTCGCATTACTCTTTCTTTTTTAGTGAATCTGAAATTACTTGATCGAATCTTTAGTTCTTTTTTCAGTAATAAGGCGAATATGTCGGTAATGACCCAAGTTTACTTCACTCTTTAACAAATGAATTTTTTTATAGATTTGATGAAAAAATCCATGAGGAAAGGTTGAAAACAAAAGCTGGTTCCAAAGTCAGTGTCATGCTTTCGAAGTTCGAACATCACCATTCTCAATCGGCCAGTTCCCGTTTTCGATTGATTGTTATTTTATCTGCTTTTCTATTATACCATTTTATATTTATCATTTTTCAGAGAACAGAATCTGATTATGCTGAAATTGACACTCGTTCAGCAGACGTGAAAAGTTTACTTGATAGATGGGAAGTAGGTGCTAGAACCGTACATTTTATTATTTTAACTTTTTGACGACCTCATCTACCTGTAATATCGTTTCAAGCATAATCATATTTGAGAATTTTTTTCCTTCTAAACGCAGTTGTGAAGCAAACAGTTTGAATGAGTTTTGCTGATGTCATGCTGTTAGCTACAAATTTGCATTGTTTCAAAGACATGTATTTTTTTTAATGTAATTATCATCTGTTCGTTGTTGCAGTTTAGTTCTTTCAGGTGTCTTCTACTACTGGTACTCCTTTACATCCAGATCAAAAAGAAGATGAGCTTTTACAGGCTGCAATGCGGATGGCAAAATCATTTAAACAAAGAAAGATGAGACCACAGTCATACTGTGAAACAAAAAGTGAATTTTTTTCTTCTAAATCTTTTTATCAAACATCTAATTCAAATGATGAGAAAATATGCTGAAGTACAAAACATGAAGATTGGGTATCTAGTTTACTTTGTATTTCAGATTCAGTTCAAATTTCTGATTTTCGACCAATATTGACAGCCTGCTCTATTTCATCCATTGTTAGTAATTAACTATATTGTTTTATCTCGGTTATGTGATTTTAATTAGGTTACCAAAGGAAAATAATAATAATAATAACAAATGAAGCAGCCAGCAAGTTGCTTTGAACACTTAAAAAAAGAAAATTTTCGAAACTGTTTTATTCATCTTTCTCATCGTTGCCACTTGTATTAGTGGGAAATGGTGATAAGCCTAGTTGCTGGACTTCTAAAATGAGTCATTGATGCATGAATATACGCTCTAGTTTTTGTTTCAGCAGCCCACCGAAAGTATACTTCAAGATTTCGCAATTAAAAACGAACAAGATGCTGTTCAGAAAGAATTAAGCAAAGTGAAAATTTCCGACAAAAGTAACGATGAACCTAATCAGCTCATTGATGACGCTTTTCAGTTCATCCATCGAGTAATTGTTTAAAACAGAAAAAAAAAAAAAAAAAACTAATTTATCTTCTAGACATCATGAAAGATTATAAAAGAAAAACATCGGCCCTGATCTTTTTGCTTAGTGGAAAAATATCTGATTCGAGAGGTCGAATTTTTAACTTCATGATAGCATTCAGAATCTGGTGGCAAGTCTTACTGATTTCTTCCTATTGTTAAGCTTTAAACCTAATATCTTTTTTTTGCAAAAGCTAAACTCTTTGCAGACACCAGATAGAAATTCTTCTCTCATGTCAGCCATTCTCAGTACACCTGAAATTTGTACTTTATCGTCTCCAACTGCGGTATCGACTGGTCGTGAGAATGTTGAGGGTATTTTTTAGTATTTCAAGAATTTTTGTGTACTTTATGTTAAGGACAAATAAATTATATAAACAAAAAAGAGAATGAGTATCTGATTCTGCTAATTTTGTAAGTCCTCTGTACAGTAACGAAGTTAGTCGTTTCAGCATTAGTTCCTCTGGCACATTCAGTTTCTTTTTATCGAAGAAAAGAAAAAGAAAACCGATCGGGGAGTGAAACAGTAGTGCTTGGGTAATTTTAGAACTTTTTCACATCTTTCTGAATATTTTACGTGATACTCAAGTTATAGTTTTTGGCTATTTTACTCAAAAATAAAAAATTCTGTATAAAGTATCAAATAAAAGTAATTTTGTTTTTTGTTTATTCTGCTTCTTTGTAGAACCAGGCTTGATGAGTTCACTTGGAAATTAGCAAGGAAGAAAGAACTTAGGTAATAGGTAACAATGATGCTGACATTGTACAATTGGAAAGTAATCTGCTAATTAAATCAGTTTTATTGTTGCAAATATTTTGAAAAGACATAGTGCAAATGCAAGCAGAATGAAATAAAAGTTGCAGATATTCTGAAGCAAGATATTATTTAAGGAATAAAATCGAGTTTCAGGAGTTTCGATATTATACACTAGATAGTGTACACATTGAATTATATGACAAATATCGCTTGGGCATTTTGTTTTTTGATCATTATTTCTCTAATGTATTTATTAGTTGCTAGTTTTTGCCTTTCTAGATGTTCCAGCATACTGAAGTGAGAACTGAGTGCTCCTAGAGAATTATAAGTTTGTTGTCGGTAAAATTTAGATCAAAAAAAAGTATTTGATTTTTTTTTTTTGTTAGACAATTTACTCCATCGCCGTTCAGTAGTACTACCGTTCTCAGTCGTGCTATATCAAAAACAAATATGAATGATCGAGCGAATTTCGAAGTCGAGCGAGCACGTTTAGAAAAGGCAATCAGTGTGCAGCAAGAACAGATTGTCCAAGCGTCACGGGCGCTGTCATTTTGCCACAGTACACAAGAATTTAGAGGAAGTCGTGAAGAGGTTCATGAAAATTTTGGAATATTTTAATTATTAGCATCATAAAAGGTTAATTAAATTTAAGTAAGCTTTTTCGAAATGGTTATAGTGAAACTCAAAAGATATATCTCTGCTAAGTATTGTGGAAATGCAAGGCATAATTTGAGTTGTGTATCAGTTTAGAGGAATGTTTGCGAAGCTAGTTGGCTCGATTTTCATTTTTTTTTTTTTTTTTTTTTACAATCAACTAGCGCTTGTTGTTATACTTTTTTTCACTATAAGCACGAGAGAGGATGGCATTCTGATATTATGTGATTCTGTTCGGTCGAAAGCAATTATTTAATCTTATTCATATCCGCCTCTCGAAATCACACTTGTCTTGCATCATTAGGTATAACGTTATAAAGTACTTCCTAGCTTATTGGCTTGATCTCCAAGATATATCTCCATTTTAGTTGAAGTACATCTTATAAAATAATTTATGCATCTAATTCGCACTCGGCATTAAGCCATGTTCTTTTCCAGGTTGATGCACAGCGAGCACTTCTGATAGCAACGGAACGGAGACGTGCTTTAATTTTTGTGCTTGATCGGTTAATTCAAAAACATGCAACCGGAGGCGTCCAACATTCTATTTCAGATGAACCAAAAGGAAATTTAACATTTTCGGATATTTCTGTGAAGCTAATGCGTGATTTTGTCAATGGACATATCAATTACCACGATGGTAAGGAGATGGCATTAAATTATGGCTAAAGTATGTCAGAACGAATATCCTACAATAGTCTCATTGACAGCAAAATACGATGAAATAAAGTTTTAACTTATTTAGCTCACTTTCTCAAAAAAAGCTAAATTAATGGTGTTGCTTAAAAATGGTAAATAAGTTAATGAATTCGTTTCTGGAAAAAATTAACATAGGTTTTCAGCAAGTTTTTTAGATCAGCTGTTATTTTATTTCATCGTGCTGATACGATACGAAGAAACAGTCCATCATACAACTTTAACTACTAGCGATGAAGGCATTTGTTCTGGAAGACTTGAATTTCCGCATTATATCCAGTTTCGATCACTTCCTCATGATTTCAGTTGTACATTGGAAATTTTTGCTCTCGTGAGTTGTTTTAGAAAAGCTATGCTTTTCGGAAACTCTCCTTATTGGGTATTTTCTTCTACGTAACATTTACTTTGTCTACTTCTAGGTTAATTATTTTATATTCATTATCAGCATAAAGCTTTTTTATATCAAAAAAAGAAAAAAAGGAATCTCGACGTCATACGAGTTCTGAGCTCATTTGCTAGTGTATCCTTCACTTCAAACTGAGTTAGTTCTCACATCAAGTGCTATTAGAGTTGTAACACAATACAGCAAATATGGCTTACTTTTTTTCTTACATTTTAAATTCCATTTTTATAATTTTTTAGAGAACGCGACGAGAATTGCTTCGTCATGAAACTAAATACCACATTAAAAGTGGCAATTCATTAAAGAAGTCTCAGAAATCGATGTTTTCACCAGGTGATTAATCGTAGCTTGCAAAGCCAAAAAAGTCTAGTCTCTAGTCTAATATGTCGAGAATGTTTGTGCAATATACTGATAATAAAATTTGACTTTTTAAAATGTTTTTTTTTTTTTTTTTTTCAGTGTTATTAATGCAGTGACCTATACCTCCAGTTCCAGGACTAGTCTCACTCGGTGGACCATCAGCAGTAATAGATCCATCATTCCAACGTGTTGGACATTTATTACTTAATATATGCAGTGTGAATAAAAATAGATTCCATCTCTCTGACACTCTTTATCCACTTGATGGAGTCGTCGAAATGAAAGTTCGTTGTTACGCGGAAGATTGTGGCACCGTTGGTTATAAAGGTTTTTTGGTGAGTAGTTTTTTGACTTAGTTTTTTTTTTTTCTTAAACTTAATTTTTTGAGTTCAAAAATTTCAAATTATGATTAGGATATGATATTGAATAAACGTAGTTTGCGGAAGTGAACTGAAGGTTGCATTTCTTCCCTTTTATTTATAAATGATATATGTATGCCAAAGCGATATCAGGATTGAACATCTCGAAGATTTTTAATAATTTTGAAAAATATTTTTTGTCCTCTTCTTGGTTATTTCCCCTTCTCTCCGCATGTCCGCATTGTATTTGACTTGTTCCAACTTTTTTTATAGTTCATTTTTCTTAATTTCTGTTTTTGTAAATTCCAGTAATTCTCATCCCTATGATAATTTATATTTTTATGTAGTTTTTATAATTTACAGTATTATAATTTATTTGTTACAAAATTTTGTGCAAAATCAATTTTTAAAATTAATGGAATATTTTTTTTTTCTGCAGAGTTTGTATCAGCCAGTTGAAAACATTGCTTCATGGGCTCGATTCTGGTGTGTGCTTTGGGATGGGCAGTTACGATTTTGGCGATATCCCGAAGATGAAAGCACGAAAGTCAGGATTCTAATCTTAAGTATTATAATTTAACGCTCAGTTCACTGATCATTTTGCAAAAAAAGAACTCTCCTGAATCCGCATTAACAAACTGTAGAATGAATCTTTAGTTTTTTCTTTTTTAATTGCTATTGGTAATTTCGGTTTAAAACTTTTTAAAGTAGATGATAAAGGCACTGATAATGAGCTCATTATAGATACCAGTAGTAAGTATTGACTTAAGAACATGCGCATGCAGCAAAATTAAACCCATTCCTGTGGAACGTTGCCCATATCCGAACTCAATGCAAATCGATGTCTGGTTACCTAACAACTGTGCGCAAAAGCCGGACAGAATAAGGTTAACTTTCTTCATTCCATTATTTAGATTTTGTAATCTCAATGAAGCATATAATTTGAGTATTGAGTATTAAGATTAAACAGAATAAATAAGACTGAAAGATGTTTTTAAGCAGGCATTTGAGCAGATAAAATTCCTGCAATTAAAAAAAGTCTGCATTCAACTGTTTCAGAAGTAGCGAAGGTGATCATTGCTGTGAAAATTTATGTTTATCGATCTAGCAAGCATTTTCGGGTGAAAATCGAGTGTTGATTAAAAAGAGGAAGTAGGCGAATTGCTTCACTTATATTTCTCACATATTCTTTTTTTTTCAGGATTCTAATGGCAGCGGATCGAAAAGATGAAATGCATTCGTGGCTTAATGCAATGAATATCTCACTTCGAAATTTAACACTTTGGTCATGCCCATCGTAAGAGGTGTCCTTTCATCGTTTCTAAGTAACTATTTAAGGGCTTTTTACATCATATGGTTTACTAAATTTATATTACTGCTAGAAGCAGATTCCACATAATCACTCCCTCCAGTTTGCTATTCGTACTTATTAATTATACTGTTCCGTGAAATGCTCAGAAATTTTGGCATATATATAAAGTCAACGTTTTTAAAATATGTCCAATGTGTATGAAATATATATTCCAATTGGCTTTATCTCATCTTGCATTCTCTCTCTCTCTTTGTTTCTTTTCTTTGAAATGTAATTCAGGAATTGCAAAGACAGAGATGGTTAATTGTCCATGAAAATCACCTGATATAGGTTCACTGCTGCAATCTCCAGAAATTGAATGACGGAACTCATAATCACAGGACCCCTTAAGTTGTTGATTCCTCTATGATCCCTTTTTAGAGCTGTTCACAAGAACTAGAAGAGCTATTAGTCTTAGGCAGTTTCTTCAACTTATCATTGTACCATCAAATACCCTGACTTATGATTAGAATTGTATTACCTAATTTCATTTACATGTAAAGTGGTCATATAAGATCTCTAGAGGATTGAAATAAAGGCTTAAAACTTTTTTTCTTTTTAACTAATAAAAAGAACGATCAAATCTTCAATGATGAATCTAGATCTAGAATGTGAACCCACTTCATATGAAAACGAAACATGCGTATAGCGTCTTCATAGCATCACTAACATCATGATAACTGTAAGTCTGCACATCCTGATATGCACGAGAAACTTCTACTCTGTAGTTCAGCTAAGCAGCGTGGAAAAATTTCCAGTAATTTCTCATGCATTGCCAGTGAATATGCGAATGTAGACATGTCGGCACTTGACAAAACGCTTTATTTCAAGATCAATTCATAATTTGTACATGAGGCTCATTAACGACTTTTATGCCAAGTACTGATATTCATCATTCTGATCAGTCCTCTGAATATACAATTTTTCTATGAGCGACTCGATATTCTTCTTGATGAAGTTAACATCCGGTGTAAAACGAGATTTGGTTTGTTCAATTACCTATTGATTAAATAAATTTAATGAGCAGCGAAATAGTTTGAAATGGTTACATTATTAAGCTATGGGTTTTTCCCGAAAAAAATTTTAATGCAATTACCGATTCCAGCTTTACATTCATTTACTTAACTTTGCTATGCTAAGCCCTGGACTTTCTTTTACAGTAATACAATAAAACGAACGAACACAAAAACATGAACTTACCTCATTAACTAAGGCGGCATGTTTCAACACCTTTCGCGTTTTCATTATGCGAACAATAGTACATTCCATATAATATTTCCGATCCTGTTGAGCAGTGATATTTACATGCTCTGCCTCCTTTTCTGCCTTAAAATATAAGAAATTTTTCAGTGATGAATAATAAAGGTCTTACTGTTCATACTAGACAGACCAAATAACCAAGCAGTTCGTAGGTGGTGACTCTTTCATGAAATGCCATACTTATTCTGGCGATAGCAAACCTTGCTTCTTGTGAGGTGTTTCCTCAGTTTGCCATTTAAACTGTAGAGGAAAAAAACTTACTGCAAGAAATTTTGATCTTGGCCTTTAAGCAGAGACACAGAAATGCAGTTAAAAAAAAAAAATCAAGACCTATTTTATTCTTCACATTCTTTTAATTCAGCAAAAAATCTGACAACCGCCAAAGATTTTTTTCAGAGATAATTTCATTTGAATTTTTGCACTTAGTTTTTTTATACGGCAGTTGCTTCGTTTGATTTCAAAGCTCTAAAGATCCCTAGGCTCTACGAAAACATTGAGGTTTTCGATAGTTCTATGCTTCAAACTTAGAAAAGCAATCGGAATAATATCAATAACTTAAACATAGCCAATCTTTTTTAATATCTTCTAACGAAACTTTTTTTAACCTAACACGTTTCACTACGAAAAATACATTAGAAAATCTCATCCATTCCATCATTTTGTTTCTCCCTCTAATACTAAAATATTTCATGCTCCTTAAGTGCACTTCATTGAGAACTGGAGAATTGTGTTTTTTTTTTTTTTTTTTTGTAAAATATTACAAAACAAAACCCAGTCATTCAAATTAAATTTGATGCACTGTACACAGCTTAATTTGCGAGCAAAATCAACAGGAAGTGCAAATAACGCACATCAAAAATTTTCTGCTAAGTGAAAACCAAACTAAACAGAATATATATAATTTGTAGTTTAAAGGGCTTCACTTACATGTCGCTGTAATTGTGGCACCAAAACTTTAAACCGAAGACGTTTCGATGTCAGTAACAAGTTGAGTGCGACTTCATTAGCCTCATTCATTTCCTATAAAAATATGCAAAAGAAAAAAAAAAAAACGATTAACTTGTTTCTCTCGGAAATTTGCATTTTTATTTCATTTCATTTCAATTCAAGACTCAAGATAAACTCAAAAATATCCTTCAGGCAAACATGTGTACTACAAGTTCGGCTATATTGTGATCGAGAAACTTTTCTTGACCACAGTAATTCTTCAACTAAGGTCAATTCCACTCCTCAACTTCAACTCAAATGCTGAGTTAAATTTTACCTTTAAAATCAGACAAATATAAAGTTGAAAAGTTTCTATGAAGATTTGTCAGACTTCTCGTGAAAAAAAAAAAAAAAAAAAAACACCTTTTTCACCATAATTAGAATACCAGAATCAACCAGTGCACGAGCATTTCGGCTAAGTAATTCATCTGATAAACCAGTTGCTTTCTCGATATAACTTAAAGTTACCGAATCCCTCGTCTCAAAACACAACAAAATTGCTAGCTGGTGGACGGACATCGTCACCTGATACATTTTGTCCAAATAGTGCAATTTTACCTCAACTGAAAATTAAAAATTCTTATCTCCATATTATCCCAATGCAATATGAAACATCCAAAAATCTATGTTTCAATATCCAATGCACATATCAAAATATATATTAAAAATTAAAACGACTTGTGGTCAAAAATTTATGACATAAAAAATCTGTACGGCTTTCCTTTATCCACATTTTCTTTACTGGATTTTTTCGTCGAACTAATTAAATGTACTACTGCACTACTAATTAAGAAATTTTAGAATTCTCGCTAGTCAATAAAATACTGGTAGAATTGAAATGACTTTTAAAATACGTTTCTTTGAAACTGCTTAAAGATGTATTCAGGAAGGAATCTAAATACCGTCAAAACAAAAAGCATGACATGAAAAATAGTATGTATTAAAAAACACTAATGATTTCACTATGTTTTAACCACGTATCACATAATATTAAGCAAATAACTTTTGCTACAAAATATACATCTACTTGGCTATTTTTGTTTCTTACAAATAATCTCATATTTTGTCCAAAATTTGCAATTATTTGAACTGGAAAAATTAAGGTGCTTCATACACTGCACGAGCTAACCACTTGCAAACAAATAATAATTAAAAATAACAACTTACAAAAAATAAAAACAATTTCGGCGCGAATCTCTCCAAAAAGTCATAAAATTCGTCTTTCTTGTCAGACAACTCATATTTTTTTGTTCAAAATTTGGAATAATTTAAGCTGGAAAAAATTAAGGTGTTTCAAACACCTGCACGAGCTAACCACTTGCAAGATTGAAGAGCCATGTCAATTTTCGACCATTATGCGATGCCTGATAATATCTTTCAAAATGTTCAATAGATGGCAGAAGAACTGGAGGGACGATAAAACCCGTAACCTGAACAGCGGTTGTACTATCTTTCCCATCCACTCCTTAAAAAAACGCAATCACATTGTTAAATGAACCCACACTCATATTAAGTAGAGACAAAAAGTCTTTGAGGAAATGTATACACTTTTCTTATATTAGCATAAAGAAAGCTCCTGTGCTCAAAACAATTTTTGGAATCACCTACGCTCTTACTGAAACAAAAAACATCTTCCTGAAATAAATCAACACCTGAAAATACATAAAAATTATGTAATTTTTGAAATTAAATCAACCGGAAGTTGGAGTTGAATTGGGTGCTGATAATGGCCATGCCCCCGCTTGTAAAATCAATACTGCCATCTGGACATTCAGAGTAACATTGCTGACGGCACAATGCTGAAAAATTGAATTAAATGCACTTTTCTGTGTAATATACAGACTTTTATCTTAACAATAAGATAAAAGAACCACGTTTTGTCGCCTTAGAAGAGCGAAAATACCTCTAAAATAGAGAATACATTTCTTCCAGGCTTCATAAATAAGTCTTTTGTGCTCATTGTTCATTACAACGTTATATTTGAAGCCGTAGTTTTAAAATGAACTAATAACACCATATTTATCATCATTCACTAACTGCAAAAAAGAAAGATAACTGCAACATTGAGAACATCAGGATACTCATAACCACCGCTTGATCGGATTTCACCCTTCACCAGAAATATAATTCTGCATAACACAACCTGTCCGATATTTTTCAACCTGCATTTGCAAAATGTTAATTTGGCATTTCAAAAAAAATAAAACAACTTACACTAACAAATTTGTCCGTAAGCTCATGACTCAATCCAACATCTGTAAACATCCGCGAGAGTTTACTCGTAAATTCAAATCCGCATGCTTGCTAGAAATATTCATCATCATATATTACAAATGTTATTTCATGTTTTGATAAATTTGATAATTTCTAAAAAATATACTCCAATAACTTACTTTCAGTTTGTTAATCATCGATTCTTCAGCGTCCTTCGAAAGAGAAGCATTGGTAATTAGACGGTTAGCTAACATTTTCGAGTAGAACTAAAATCAAAAAGAAAAAAAATGCTGCCAAATACTGTAAAACATTAAGTACATCACAAATGCCATAGTATCACAGTGGTTTCAACACAGATATCAAATTCAACTTGCAAAAGTTTCATTTTCCCAGTAGCCATCAACTGAAGGATTAATCTACATACAAATAAGAAACGCGATTAAAAAAAAAAAAAAAAGAAGGTTAACTATAACTAGGTCATGCACCGAAACAATAAAATAAAATGTAAAAAAAAAAATTCGTCTGTAAACCGACTGTAATAAGATTCTAAAAGCATTAATACATTCTAAAATAATTTACGCTTATGAAAATAAAAATATGGAAAAATATCGACCTTTTGAAAAATGTCTTTGTCCTCAATATACCGAAAAATAATAATTGCCTGTGTTAGTTTTGTATCCAACTCACCGTCACTCAAGCCTTTGCCAGATTTGCGTAGAAGCGTGTCAGTATAACGAGCAAGCTTAAAAAAAACATAAATTATTAAAAAATTTCCGTATTTCCTACCCAAATACAACTGTAAATGCCAGAATCACCGATTATTCAATTCAGTTTGCAAAATGAACAATGCCATCTACAATAAGCTATTGGTAATGCATTAAACGTCGAAATAAATTACTTGCGACTGGTTAAACTATGTGTATTTGCTAACATCAACGAAGACTGCATATTTCTCTTAAAATCTTTTAAAACTTTGAATTTGCAAATATTTTCGCGTTCAAGAGTTTTGCACAAAATATTGATATCATCTAAAGAAATTTCCTTTGTTTTACCCTTTCTGATGCTTTTGGTGCCTGACGTGGGTCGTCACGGTAATTTACGACAGCTTGAAGTGCCTGGAATCATTTAACAATGATACTAAAAAAAATATGGGACAGATTTAATGAGTACACTAAAATAAGAACAGGAAGACCAGCAAACAAAAACGAGCTATCATTCTATTTCTTCCAGCGAGATTTCTAACCATAACCATGAAGTATCATTTCTAGTAATTTCTAGCTTCGCTTTTTATTTTCAACATTTGATTGCAAAACCATTTGCATGAACTTAAATTTTATTTTAATTCAATAGTCAAACTACAATATTTTCCAAGAAATACCTTATCCAGAGCTCCAACGAAATCGCCATCGTCATAATAAACTTTCGTAACCATTGAAGAGAATCTGTTATAAACCTATAAATATATACATAATTGCAAATATGAAATCGACAACAAAGATTGGGTGCTATCTGCTTTATACTTCTTCGATTTCCTGATTTTCTTTTTCCAGTTTGATCATATTACCCATCTCTTTCTCTTTCGCTTTTAATTTAAAAATTCAAATTGGTCCTCACCCTGACCAGAGCATAGCAGTTCCAAAGCTCCGATGTAGAAAGTCTATTAAACCGTGGAAATCAGTTTTAAACAAATAACAATCAAGAATTAATTGAAACAAATTTGATACTTTTCCACCATTTTTCTATGATAAAAAAGGAGAAATTTGAATTATTTCCGTAAAAACTTCATGTGGCTAATGCAGTTTGTACCTTTGATGAATGAGTGAAGGGAATGAAATAAAACCAAACCAAAGTTTAGTTTTATCCTACAGAAGTAAGGCTTGTCCTGAACTTCTCTTCCCTCATTTTGTTTGAAAAGCTAGGAAATTACGTCCAACATCAAGAACAATATATACCTACTAAAAACAAAACATTTTTGGTGCAAGAAAATCACTTATTGCTTGATATTTCTCCCAGAGTTCTGCAAACTTCCGAGGATACGATTCCAACAGTATATAAGATACGGACATCATAATTCAGCCAAGCTATTAATTACAACTGAATAGTTCTTTTATGATAAATACTCATCACTAAGGGGTTCCAAAAAGGATTGATAACGACAATAAAATTGTAAGTTATTTAAGTATAACGATGAGAGCAGAGATGAGAAAAATACAAAATCTAAAGACACATGTCTAAAAAAGAAACAAAGAATCATAATATTTGTGAATCACAATAACTTTAGATTTCTACATCTTTTCATTAGTAATAAGCAATGTTATACTGTAGTTTTCTCGAAATATAATACAATTAAAATATTTTCCTAAGGCCATATCAAAGTCTCACAAATAATTGCCAAGATTATAATGTACAAAAATAAATGCATTTCTACTGCTCCAAATAATACATCATTAAAAATTTAATATAACAGAAGAGCAACAAGTAAATAAGGTCAAGAAGAATAATATACTATGCTGATAGGCGATATATGTGAGACATATGGATTGGACGGCGATTGTGTAAAGTAACAGCAAATAAAAAAATATGGTATTACGATACATTAAATCAACAAAATAGACCTGTCACTGCAAAAACCCATAGATCGTTTAAAGCCTTTTTATCAAATATGCTGCCAGCATATCCACCTCGTTTGAAATTTTTTGTTCTATGGTCATGCATTGTCAAGTGTTGATAACCATCATGCGTTCATTTATCTTTACTACTCACATATCACATTCAATTCAAGAACTTGCTCTCATTTATCACCTCAATTAGTGTATTTTCACCAAATCAAGCTGATGCCTGACGTTGAAATTTTTGGAGAGAATTAATACAGTAAACTTACATATACTTAATAGAATGAAATGAAGTATCAAGTTTAAGTCCATAATCATTTTGCATTAAGTATTTGAATCAACTGCTAATATAGGTGAAAGAATATAAACATAAGAATATATATGTAATAAAATTACCTGCAATACATTTTCTATAAACTGCTGGGGAATGTTGTCACCATGCATATCTTTCACTATTTCAAGACCAGTTTTCTTGACAAAATTTTGAAATTCACGTATTACAACCGACAGCCCGCCGTTTATAGGTTTCAGAATACGATACATATTGTGAAGATCTGCAAAAGAATCTAGTCGACATATAATAAGCTAAAAATTATTTTTTTGAAAGAAAAACTTTTGAAAGACGAATATAATAACAGGAAACTCCTACAGCCAGAAAAGTACTAAAGCAAATATATTTCCAATCAGATAAGTATTTCGCGAGTTTATCTTTAAGGTATACAAAACAATTCGATAAGGAACTGTAACTGACAATTTGGAAATCAAAAAATATCAAGAAGCTTCCAGTTATAGGATTTCTGCAATAATCCAGTCTTATCCAGTAAATAAATGAAAAGATACCAGTCATGCATTCGCCTTCGATATATTCATGACAAACGGCATACAGACGTTCTTTGTGAGCATCCACCATTACATCCTGACATAATTTGGTAACTTTCTCATGGCTACTTTTGTGCAGGAAACGAACTGAACGCTCATTTTCTTCCTCTATTCGCGTAATTACCTTAAAATTATACACTTACTGATGATTATTTGGATTACAATATATAAACTCAACATCACTGCAATAAGAAACAAATTTCTGGTTCATTTTTTTTTTTTTACAAACTGTTGTGATCATTTCATTGTAATCATGCAGTAACACTAACAGATTTGTTTACTTTATATCAGCCAGCCGTCCACAAGAATCTGATTTTCTAGAAGCGTCAAGAATGTATGTTTATTATTCCACCGAATCACTACCTTCTGAACAACGATAATGCGCTCAAGTTAAATTTTACATCTTGGTGATTTTAAAACTGGAGGTCGGATTATAGTAATAATTTGAAAATAACTTTTAAAAAATAACTTACGGATTCCATATACTGAGAACAACTGAGTTCACTAAGTAATTTGTTGGACAGCACTGTATAATACTCAGTTGTTGTTTGCAGGAACTTTTTTTCAAACATTTCCCGATAAGTATCGTAATTCTGCGGTAAATTTGATAGTGATTTATCTAATATTTCACGCATGCCCTCCACATCGTCCACCTGCAAAACACAAATAGCATGTCAAAAAATTTTTCTCTCGTTTTAGATATGGCCTATGCTCACTTTTCGCCTTATTAACATCATTGAAAGGCAACCTTTTCCTCAAATGACTGGATCTCATCCAACTATTTATACCTAGAAAATGAATGAAACATCGATAATGACGCTCCACATTTGCTAATTTTTTTTTTTAGATAATTAGAAAAAGTTATCTAGAACTAATCAACAGTATTTCAATACAGTTAGAAACAGATACAGGAACGAGAACATAAGAAGTTTAACTTGCATACTTGAACAAAGGACATGATAACACCTCGGACAGTGTCTACTGGAATGCTGTTTCTTCCTTCACGATCCGCAGCAATGGCAGTTAATACATGACCAACCAGTCGCTTTTCCATCGGATCTATTAATTTTTTACGCCAAATTTCCATTGCAAGCTATAAAGCAAGTATGAAACACATAATTTATGTCTTATAGAAAGCAATTTTCTCTAAAAATTAGAGAAGTACAAAACATTAAAAAAGAAGTATAAATCGCAAATAAGCAGCAATAAACCATTAATGCTTTAATCCTTAGTTTACGGAAAACAAGCAACAAGCAAATTGGAACAAGCTGAAAGCTCTATAATCTAGGTAAACTAACAATATTCTCATGAAAAAAAAAAATGAATACGAAGTCAGAAACATTATCAGCAAGGATGAAGGAATGATTTTGATCATCACAACGCATCAAGTCAATTAGCAGAAGAGCAAAACTACTTTGATCATAGCCTAAAAAGGAAAAAGAAAAAATGTAATTTGATAAAAGGCTAAAAAGGAATAAAAAATGTACCAAACCAATCTCCTTGACATCTTTTTGTGTAAGATATTGACTATAAGCTCCGTATCCACCTTCAATTTCAGTACAGCGCTTAATTTTGATATACTGCTTATTAAGGTACCTTTAAAACATGTTAACAAATGTAATCGTTTAGAGGTTTTACTTTTGCATTTCCAAGTTGAACATCTCTCATTATATTAAGAGAAAATGCATAATGAATAAAAACAAGAATCAAAAATATGTGTCCACAAAAACAATAAACGTTCGACAGCTTTTCATTTATCAGTTAAGCAGTTACTTACCCAAAAAGATTGTGAACACATAATGCTCCTTTATAATATACATTCCAAAGTTGGCAGTAGGTATTAAGAAGGTCAGAATCACTTGCTGAGTTTATCTCCTAGAAAAAAATTCATATGTAGAAAGAAAAAAAATGAAAGTACAGAGAAGTTAAATGAACTGAGCAGACAACATACAAACGACTTCGTACGAAATCAACGTTATGGAAGTTCATATTTGTTATCTGATACAAGTTCTATTTGTTACCTGATACAATTCAGTAACATGTAATTCCAAACATTCTTTTGTTTTTCCATACAGACGTTCACTTAATGGCTCGGGAATCGCAACACATAAAGAATAGATATCACTGAAATGATTGCTGAGATACTACAAATGCCAGTTCACTTAATTTAGTCATTTTAGTCATCTGATATCTCCTGATATCCTAATAGTGTAGTAAGAATTAACGATCGAACTAACATGAAAGCAAAGCGTGATATTTCGATTATTTTCTTACATAAATGGTAATCGGCATTAAAAATTGCAAAGGATAATAGATAAAATAAAATAAGATCAAATAACATCTCTAATAATTCTATTTCAATGTTACGTATGTTGTATAGAATGGAAGATTATTTCCTGTAAAATGATTTGTGGAATTTGTATCCTAAGAATCACTTGATGTAGGAAGAATCGATCGAAGATAATGGATTTGCTTTACATAATATATGTCCATGGAAACATAGGTTCACTGGCAAGACTTAATTTAGAATAAGTATTAGCGTAATGTAAGCTACAGGAATGAATTCATCTCAAAAAAGCGGTTTGAAAAAATCATTATTAACTAGAAATTGTAGTCCCAAATACGCCGCTCCAGTGGTTGTAATTTCATGATCCTCTTGATTGAATTTTCAATGCTTTTCCAAGTAGCATCAAAATCAACTTGTTTAGGACGTAACGAGTAAAATGAACATTGATATTGTGACATCTGCATACCGCCGTCGCTTTTAGGGGTAACAATATCCATAACTGAAATTAGCAACATTTAAATTCACTACAACACCATATGTAAGCCATTGACTGCACAATTGATGCAACACAATAGATAATAATGTCGTGTAACTACTCCATTCCTAATATTTGCATAAAACTTCAAACCCAAAAAACAAAATATAAAGTAATTAATGGTGTATAGTCAACTGAAGCTCTAATGCTTCACAATATTCTTGTCACTTGGAATACAGTATTTTGTACTATCAGTAGAAATCATCACAGAAAGGAGAGAAAGATCGATGAGGAGTAGAGTTACTAACCATAATCTAGCATTTCAGTACGTCATCAAATATGGCAACTAGATCCACCGCGATGAAACAAAGCTTTGTTTATAGAGAACACTTTTGCACGACCATTTAAAGCGATAAAAAAGTAACAGTGATCTTTGACCAGTCCAAGAGTACGAAATTCAAGTTCTAGTGGAATGAATGGAGGCCAAGAATACAAACATGATTAATAAAAGAGATAGGGTAGTTCATGCAAGACTTCTTCATTGTCTTCGATGACTTGAAGTCTGTCACCGATATATCACCATCATCAAAAGTTATGCTGTCCCCACTACACCTCTTGCCCTGCACCTCTCAACATTAAAACCCAACACATCCGAAGTACGGCTCAGGAAAGGACTGGCACAAATGAGTAGCATACAATTCCGATGCAACCAGACTTGGACAAAATTGGACTGAATCTTCGAGTCTTCTTAAAGCAGTTACCGTGAGCCGTTTCGCAAACGAATAAGAGCGCATTTAGTCAGGTTTTTCCGATGCATAAAGAATATCAATTTTATTATTAAGCATTCTGACTGTTGGCAGAACAGAATTCAATTTTCATCGTAAATTCCTCTAAAACTGACGTCAATTTTTTTTTTAAAGGCACTCACATTTTCCGGTTAAAAAAATCCTGAATAAACATTGTAATGTAATTTTTATTCAAACGTATAACGTAATTTTTAACTGAAAAAAAAATCAGAATGTTAACATGAAGAAAAAATTACAAAAACTTCTGTGGAAGCAACCCACAGTGTTCGGCAAATGAGAATCAAACAAAATTGCTATCCAAATCATAATAGGACGTCATGAAACAAGACACTTCAACTATTCTTTTAAAAGTTTTAAAAGTAAAGTTAAAAAATAGATGCATGCACGATGAATACATAAATAAGTATAAACTGAAACTGACTAGTTCTGATGAAAATGAATGTGACGAAGTGTTAAAATCAAACCTGACCTGTCCAGATGAAAGTTGCGTTAGCAAAAAAGCTATAAGAAAAGTACTAAGATAATTTAAAGTACCTTAAGAAACTGCTTTTAATGAGAAATATTTAAGATTACAATTTGCCGCGAAATGTTTAGTTGTTACACATCGGATGACATCGTTGCATCGAATGATCCAAACCGAATATCACACACTGAACAACCTAATTTTAACTGGTTGCTTTAAATCTGTAATTTTCTTGCGAAGGATAATATCTTACAGCAAGCTTTTCTTGTACATAAACTCTCAAAACAGGGCATATTAAATCAGAGAGGTGTAATATTTTCTGACATCACTAATTTTACTTCAAGTTTTTCGCCTTCTGATGTATTTCGCTCCTTTGTGTGCAAACTAGGATTGAAAAGAACAGAATTTTTCTCCACAGGAAAAAACGTCAGAGTTACCCTGCAAATCGAATTTATGAATACTGAGAAATAACGTTTAAAAAAAGACCCTTTGTTAATCGACGACAAAAATAGAGAGTCCTAGCAACACAAGTAATATACTACATTGAACACTCAATACATTATATTTATTCGTATTACTAGGGCTCCTAATTTCTTTGGAATATAGTGTGACTGTTTGTCAAACACTACATTTCAGAAAACTAGATATCTGATAATGTTTAAGTATTTTGATCTGTCTTTGGTGAGCAGTTATTCTGTCTTCATATCTAGCAAATCACAAACCTTAACACATGATAATGTTGTTTTCGATAACAACCTATCCATGAATCCCAATACTTCTTTCTCTTTGATAGCTTCTGATGACAAGTTAACATTAAGTTGTTCTCGAACAACAGGATGTTGATTAGTTCCATAGAAGTGAACTTCAGTAATTGCTAACTGTTGGCTAAGTCTAAAAAAGAAACCAACAGCAATGTTTTCGCCGGAACCAAATTTAAAACAAAACAAGTTGCTTAAATAATGGAAATTTGGATATGTTGCAGTGTTGAAAATAACAACTGCAAAGTTTTGTGATTGAAAAAGACAAGTTTACCTAGCAGAAACTTTCACTTCCTGCACATGAATCTCATTCAGAATGAAATCGAGGATGTGCTTCACCTGCACACTGTGCCAGTCCTCTGTCATATGTCTGGTAATTCGCACAGTGAGCCAAGTACTTAAGCTGAAATTTTGTTCATATTTTTTTTTGCGATAAAAAACGAATGGTTATGGTTCTGCTTTTTGATCTGGATCTCATTATTATCTAATCCCTAATTTTCTAAGACAGTTTGCAGGTTTTTCTGAAAGACGGAAAAGAGATGCAATTCTTTTTAAAAACTTGCGAGAAATCAAGTCCATTCATAACAGAAAACAATATAGAAATAATCTGTACATTCAAAAGTTTTTAAATAACGGTACAATAAAAATATAGCTACAAAAAGTAAACGTATTCACGAACCAAAGACAAAATTTGAACCATTGATATGCCACAGTTAGGGGAAATGTCATATAGTGAGCTAACTGAATAACACGAAATGAACGAATGTAATCCAAAAACCAGTTCTTTTTCATTGTTTCCATTAATGCTGAAATCTCCTCATAACTCCTACAGAAATGGAAACCATTTTTTAAAGAAATAATTTGTTTTGATTCCCTCCACCTTCCGAGTTATAATTTGAAAAATAGATGTTTTTTTTTTTT
The DNA here is from genome assembly GCF_000002995.4 of Brugia malayi. Taxonomy (NCBI): domain Eukaryota; kingdom Metazoa; phylum Nematoda; class Chromadorea; order Rhabditida; family Onchocercidae; genus Brugia; species Brugia malayi. The sequence continues at coordinate 8,492,004 of NW_025062475.1, forward strand.
TTTAATACTAACTCAATAAAAAAAATGTAAATGAACTGCTACCGCTCTGAATCGAGTGCGGTAACTGAGTAGTCTTCGTTGCAAGAATAGCATCAATATATCCAGCTATTTCTTCATTCTGATAACTGAAATAAGTAAAAAAAAATGCAAGCAAAAGAACTTTTTGCCAATTTGATATCCCGAAAAAAAAAATCTCTTTTAAAGGAAGTTTTGTGCAAAATAATAAACACAGGTTGTAATGCAAATAATGCCCCCTCGCGATGTAGGCTAGATTAATCTCAAGTTTCATGACTGTATAGATAACAAAATGATTTTCTGATCAGAAATTTGTAATAAACTAGTTGTATTCCAAACAAGTGACGAAGCCCGCAATTCGGAAAGTAATTTTGAATATGAGCTTTGACACATAAATCAACCTTTTCTTGAAAATTGCAGAGTTTGATGGCACCGCGGCATCAACTGCTTCACTTATTTGGTTGAAGTTGGTTAATAAATCAATGTCGACCGAAATACAAATTGCATTTGATGTGAATCCTGAAAATACGGATAAATTTCTACATGCCTTCCAAAAATCCGGAAGAATCCAAAATCCAGTAAATCAAGCAAATAAGTCTCACAAAATTGATACAGAAAAACCAAAAATAATGAAAGTATGCCGCAATTTGTTTTATACCATTTTTTCAGTTTGAAAACATAAGGGTTTTCCAGGATACGTTGATAAATTTCGAAACGCACAAACTAAATAAACACGTTAAGCTCAGCACAGTTTCAGCTACGCTATTACAAAACATCATTTTTCTTTTCTAACTTACCATTATTAACAAGAAATTTCAAGGCATCATTGAAACCACTTCGACACATGGATGCGCATTCTTCAGCAGATGGAGGGAAAAGACATAAAGCAGCACGATATAAATTATTTGCTGTCAATCGAATAGAAGTTCCAGCAAAATTCCATTCAAATAAGCTGCAGTTAAAAAGATTTCATGATTTTAAAATTTAAAACAATCAGCGCTAAAATTCAGCATTTCCAATATTCACAATCTATTCTAAGCTATGGTTATGCTCAGCTTAATTCCTAGAGGTTGCATAAGAAATAATGGAAGCCAATTAGAGTGTAACATGTCTTGCTCAATTTAGTACGAATATTTTAACCTTGCACTTTCTTCGTCTGTTGGACAAATGTCAGATTCACCCGAAAATGGCGAAACTGTGATGGTATCAGTGTCAGTAACCGGCTGGTTATCACTAGCACCACCATCGATGTAAATTTCATCTCGGAATGTTGGATAAACAAAGCCACCGTATACAGGAATAAAACAGCTACAACAAATTGCCTGCAATGAACAACATCTAAAGACTGCCATTCTCAGATATTTCGCAATTTAGTATTGATAAAGAAATGCAGATATAAAGATAATACCATTTTAAAAGTATCATGTATAAAAGTTATATCTATCTAAATTACCATCCCTATTTTTCATATTCCACACCAAAAAACTTTTAATACTCTTAACTACTACAATAAATTTTTCTCCATTCCTTGACTAAAAGTTGTAAAAGTTTTTTATTGTTTATTCACATTCACTAATTAATCAACCAAACATGGTCACATGTATATTTACTGATAAAGCAAACATATAAAACAACTTCAAAAAGTGACGACTCAACCCACTATCACTGCATATCGCCAATAAAGTAAAATGAAATAAAGAGAAAAAAATACATCGATGAGTTCATCTTTGGTGCAAAATTCATCCAATATCACATTTTCCATGTCACGGAATCGAGTTACCGAAATCCTCAACCGACCAGTACAAAGTTCATGAGCATTAGCTGGTAAGATAGCATTTAGTTTCGTCCGCACCATTTTCATCAAGTCAAAATCTCGATTTAGAACACCAAATGTATATGATCTTATCTGAAGATAATGAAATATAACAACTACACATAGAGCACATAAAGGAAACAGTGCCAATTAAATATACATGTTTTGAAAAGATATTATTTCTCGCCTGAATATCTTAATCATTTCAGTAAAAAAAAAAAAAAAAAAAGAAAAAGAAATTATTTTCTGAGTTGTTTCAATGACTTCTGTTACTTCAAAGCTTACTTCAGAAACGACGCTGAGAAAGAATCTCGCAGCATGAGAAATGCACACATTACAGATAACACCTGCAGCGATGATAGATCCGGCAGAGGCACCAGAAATTCGATTTTGAAGCAGCTGTGGAGCATATTCTTTAATAGCTGCACATACACCAGCATGATATATGGAAAGAAAACCGCATCCGGAAAGTGACAATGATGCCTTGTAAATGCGCTCCCGATTGGCATTCACAATCCGTACACCGGATGCAGACATTTAAGCCTGCTACAAAGATCTCACTTTAGACTATATATTAATAGCTTAAAAACCTTAAAACCGAATACGACTGAGACGAATGAACTAAAACAACTTATTCTGGAGAAATACAAGTACCAGTACTTTTATTTCCTCAGTTTCCTCCAACATCCTCTCACCACTAGTCAGAAACAAAAACAACAGCTAACTGACAAAATCAACTCAAGGATGACTAACAAACTGAAATCAGTCAGAAAGACGGCCTCAACACTCCCAGCTGTTAAATCGCAACTGATTGGAAAGGTGAATAGAATGAAAACTTTCGAATCGAAGATTTCATTTCCGCGTATCAGAGATGTTTATTTATTTGAAGAATTAGATAGGAAAGTCGGCTGTACTAAATACAATATTAGCTAAGGAGAAAAAGGAATTTTATAGCACCTCATCAAATACTTCACCTACTGTTTCTGGAATTACCTTCATTTGGTACTTCAGCTGGTATTCCGAGAGTTCCCGTACAAAAATTGAAGGTGCCAAATAAACGGGCTGAAATGCTTATAAATTCGTAGTAAATCCAGTGATGTATCAATCAATAAAGTTGTTATTGATGAGTTGTATGATGGAATGAACTGTCGAGATTTTTCTCTTCAGTCAGTGTTTGGAGGTGTGAGGATATGACCAAATGATCAACAAAGAGTGTGGCAAAGTGAATTTTAGAAAGCTGTACTGTATAATCTAAGCCATAGTATGATAAAATGTGACGAGAATAGTGGGCATAAAAATTGTTTAATTCAAAGTTTACTTATCAAGCTAAACAAGCATTTATGTTTAATCGCTTAGATTATAAATACGGTTTTAGTTATTTTTGCAATTTAACAGAATCATTTTATCTAAACAATTTTCATTTTGCAAGTTGAAAATAGAACAATTAACTCATAGTGAGTAAGGGATTGAGAGTAGAAATACTAACTCTTGTCCACAGGATGAGATATTAGACAATCAACGGTTTTGCTGGGTGAGAGATGCATAAAATTTGAACAGTTAGCATTGGAATGATGGTTGCTGATGAGATAAGTAAAAAATTCTAGTGAACCTCAGTTAATGAAATCAGAATTATAAATTAAATTTTTGAAGTCAGTATTTTCCGGTAACATTTTCGTTTAAATGTAGCAAATATGTGATAGTATGAGCATTAACTCTTTGAACAGTAACAATTATAGGTAGTGATGCACAACGACCGAATCAAAAAAAAATGTTTTAATAGAAAAATTAACATTTTACAATGAAAGTCATTAATGCATTGCTTAATGAGCGAAATTTTTAGCTACTTGAGGTTATTCCTCCTGAAGCACAGGAATAGACGTTTGAAGATAATTGAGAGATACTGAACCCGGGAAGATTCAGGTGAGATTGTATATACCTTTTCATGCTACTCAAAGATGCTTGCCTAATAAGCCATAACATTGATTATTTTTAAGAAGGATAAATATTAACATCCTGTCAGATTATGTTTATATTCGTTGAGTTCTGAAGAAATGGCAAATGTTGAACAACTGGAACACTCAGACCACTTGACCATTTCTTCTGCTTGACCTTAAAGGAAAGTTGATTTCAAATTTTCTTAAAAAACTGTATAATTTGAAAGAAATGCACTAACAATGGAATTATATGTAAGATTTGAGCAATGAAGGAATCAACTTTGCTAATGTCAAGCAGAAATTATTTCTTCAATCAGAAACCATCGTTTCTTAAAAAGAACGGATCACAAATGTTATGTGTATCGTAACACTATAGTTAATGCGTCCTTTACTGCCTTTACTGATACATTCTCTACCACATATTTCTGACTTGGGAAGGATGCTTTTCTTTTGATTTGAAATGGAAGCGATACTTTTAACAATGAGTCAGTTTTTGCAAAAAACTTTTCCTGCTATTGAGTCTTTTCTGTTTTCCACAAAATGTTTCAATTAATATCAAAATGCATCTTGATTTTGGTGCATACTTAGTAACAAGCTCTTCCGATCACAGTTTTTCTGTAGAACACGATGATGAGGCATCATTTGCAATGTAATATCTTGATATAACTTTTACTCTTTAGAAATTTGTTTATGATAATATCAAAAGTATGTTGCCATTACTTACATAACTCTACTTTCTTTAATATTAAGCTTAATTTCTTAAATTTGATTTTATAGAGAACACTAATTTAGATTTAATAGGATATCATTTGAACTTTATAAGCTAGCAAAGTTTTACGTATATATAATATATACATAGGAACCTTCAAATCATTATTCTGTTGTCAAAGTCAGATGACCCAAATCATTAGAAGCCTAGTTAGAATATCAGGATGCTTGAACCATTCCAAAATTTGGGGTAGCTAGTCTTCTATCTCCGAAGAAATTTCACAATATTGGTCCTTTAATGTAACTTTTTAATATATGTTGTAGTTAAGCTATCAACTGAATCAGTATGTACAATTAAACAGTACTAATATAGTGAACTTCTTGGATATCTAAATCAGCAGACAATTCTAGTGATCTCGAAAGGAAATAATAGTGTGTGCGGTTATTTAATGGAAATTAAAATTAAGTAGATGGAAAAGCTAAACAAAATTAGTAAAATCATAAAATGAGTCTGTTTTTTGCCTTCCTCATAGCTAGAGTACGCTGTGATCATTTTGTGTCAAGTCATTTTGTAATGATGATATATTTTGTGTTATTTCAGGGTAAGAATGTTACGTACGATATGTTATGTACTGATGTTCGCTTGCATAATTTTAACAACTGCTTCCTTACCAGTTGCAGTTGCTAATAAAAAAGATTCGAAATTTTGCTGTAAATGTACAGTGGACGGAAATGAGAGCACAGGTAAAGTTGCCACCAATTTAGAAAGTGGTTTCATCAACACAGTCAATTTGATAGCACGTTCTCTAACAGGTATTAAAAGTTGAACCGCTTTCTGCTAAAATAATGAAGGAGAACTACTGTAAACGATATATCCATAATTCTGATTTGTCCTGAACTGAGAATAATCTTGATGTATCTTTATTGTTTCTGAAATATTTTCAATTTTCAAACTGATACACTTAGTATTTATCTGAACTTCATTGATGTTAAACTTGTTTATGAGCCCCTTTGTTTATCTATTTATTTAATCTAATTAAGAATAAACGTAAGATATGCACTTTAAGGGTGTGGAGGATTGACTGCTACGATGGTCAGCGGTACTGATGGAGAATTTATTAGCAACGGTGGAGTAGGACTTATCAATGCTTATGTTGGACGTCCAGGTGCTGCAGTACAAATCCGTGTACCTCAAGTACAGTTTCCTGCACCAATCAGTATTATACCACACCAGCAGTATCTGTTGTATAATCTTCAACCATTACAATTATCGTTTTTCAACCTACAACAACCAAAAGTTACCACGCAGTGTTGCATGGTAAGTTCTGCTGTTCCTTCAGGTTGTTCATCAAATTCAACTTTGTCGCTTTCCTTTTCCAATTCCTCTATCTGTGCAGATAGCACTGTTTGTTACTGTCATAAAACATATCATCAAAAAATGCTACTGATAACTTTTTGGATTATTGAATTTATAGCCATGTCCGGACGGGAATGGTATCTGTTGCTGCACACCTGGTGCAACCACAACAAGACCTCACGATTCGCACACCTTGCATCATCCAGCTGGAGCAGAAATACCGTTTAAAAGCACTTCACTACTTGTTTGCACAATAACACTACTAGTTCTCAACCATGCTTTATGAAAATGTGCCGAAGACACCTAAGAAATTTTTTAAGTGAAAGCAATAAGAAGCAATATATTTGTTTCCTATTAAAGGATATCTATTTTCTCACCTATGCTGCTCTCTGATATTTAAAGAGTACACATATTCCCGTCTCTTATCAAATTTCTATTTTCTTATATCTATGTTAAAATCTCCATTTTGGTTTTTATGACTAACCAGTTCTACTTGAAACACAAAAACGAAATTCCGTTTCGCTAGATTGTTTGGCACAGCTATAACGTAAAGACATTTTGAGCCTATTGCTTGACGCAATATCTCCAAACACATAAGGAGCTGAAATTTAATTTTAGATTGAGAAAGTTCCTTTTTGAAATTTTGTATGGAAGTATAGATTCCAAAGCTACAAAATCATATACATCGGAACAAAGAAATTAAAATTACTATATAAAATTAATTCAACTTGTAAGAAGACAGTACTTCAGGTTAAACCAAAACTGTCGCTGATTTCAACATAATCATTTTTTAATTTCGTGTCTCATTCATCGAAGCACTGCCTCCATATGCATTGCCTCCAACTGCTATATTTCTGTCATCTTCTAATTATAATCAAATAACTTAATCCAATCAAGCAGCTATGCTGATATTTTCAGAATATCTTGCAAGATGAAAGGATCTGATAGAATTTTGCTGATTTTTCTACAACTGTGCAACTTTCTGCATCAAATTTGAGTATAATGAAAGTTTTCCCTTTCGTTGCAATGAATTTTCAGAATAATTTTTCAAGTTGCAGTTGAAAGATTTCATTTTAGTTTATCTGTTGATATTCAACCAATTAATTTTTGTAATATTTGCTTAACCGATGTGATCTTTGCAATTAAGTAACAAATTTATTCCATCAATCTATCAAATGTAATTATTTCTAAGAATTTCACTAACAACTTTTTTAAAAGAAAAATTTCTATCATATTTTATCTTTTCAAACAAATTCATGAAGTAAATTACATAAAAATAGTTCTGTAAGCTTTTGAAAACATTCGCTGTTAATATAACAGACTTGGTTCATACTTGAAAATTAATTTCAATTTATATTATTATTATCATTATTATTCAGTCTCTTCTATCATCGATCTAATCGATATACTAATCTTCTTGCACGACTGTTACTCGATGATGATACCTTCCTGTTTTTGGGATCTGAGCCTTCATATCAGATCTTAAAGATTATTATAGAACATTTTCCTCCTTATCAAAAATTTTCAAATCTTATGTGATTCGTTCCCAACCTGAAATACCTTTTGCATTTCAGATGTTAGTATTACATTTCTCACAAGAAGCTTGGTTGAAATAATAATAACGGAAGTATTTTACCCTGTCCAATTTTTATTGCATTTTACTAACTACAGGCAAGGCTGTTTTTGCCCATTCAATTTAAGCGCTGAATGCTGCTAATTCCAATATTGCTAATATATTTAGTCCCATAGCCCAATTCAAGGACAAAATATATCAAACTGGTCCTTTTCATAACACTCATGTCAATTAAATGAGCTTCATCTCGGGAAACTAGCGTTGTCACGTTGTCGCTCTCACATTACGCTCTAAAGATGCAAAAGGTCAAAAAATACTAAAACGTTATTTCTTTTCTCTTCATCTATATATGTTGGTTATTAAATTACGCAACTTCATCGATCTAATTCATAAGTAAATTTTCTCGTTTCCTTCTTGTTTAATTCATCTCTTCATTTTATCTGTATTGAAAGGAAAACCTGCTTAATAAAATTAAATGAAGTTTGTAGAGTTTCTCTCACATCGTAAAATAAACAATTATTTGTTTAGGGGTTTACGACGAATGGAAACAAGATTTTTCAGCGCAATTAGATATAGATTGCTGACTGATAAATATTACGTTTAGAATAATCGAAAGGATCCAATCTTTCTAAGTAAACTACTAAAATATTCAAAGAATGTGGATGCAAGAAATGTGAGCTCGGAATGTCCTCTGTGTTTGTGTTGAATTGCGCACCTTCTTCTCTTAACTACTCTCGAATTTCCATGTAGCTTTCAAAACTGACTACTATTCAAAAAACTTCGCTAGAGAGAATAATTATGAGATTTGATTAAACTCAACAAATCGATATTCACATAGCCATAGTGAATGAAGTCGTTCTGATGAGTGTATTGTGCGCTGGTGATTAAATCAGTTTTTAAATAAGAAGCCTTTTTACTTGCAGGTAGGAGCTTACTAGCATTTCTATCGGGCAGGCAGTTCTTACATTATCTCATCTCTGGGTATTTTCTTTCTCTATTTTCATTTCTATCTTGACGAGGCATAAATTTTTGAGGAGTTCTGTTCATTGCAATTTTATTTCTTATCATTATTCTATTTTTGTCAGTGAAATTTCATCTTTACTGGAAACACGCTTACAGTTTACCTAATGATACTTTTATTGTATTTTCTTCTCGAAATCTCTGCAAATTTTTTCATGGTTATTATGTTATTATATTACTGTGTTTTTTGTTTCGATTGAGCTTTGAAAGATTTGACTGTTATCTATAAGAATATCTATGGGATCAAATACAATTTCAGGCAAACATATTTTTGAACGCTATGCGATTGAAAATTTGTCATTGATTAAAAATTTGTTCTGAAATATTTCGCAGTCTTTTTAAATGCGCGACTATATGAATAATTACTTCATCCTCAATTTTAGCATAGTCTCTTTTATTACTTCTCGTCATTTGTAGTTAATTTCATCTCACAACTAAATTTCTTAATTATTTGCTAAAATGAAATTAAAAATCTTTAAAAGTTCCATAAAAATTATTGATGACCTGACAGTTTTATCTTAGAAAGTTATTTAAAGATGAAAGATTATAACTGGGTTGTAATCTAAATCTAAATGTAATCTAAGTTTCAGGCATAACATTCTAGTTAATTGATTGAATTTATTCGCCACCAAAGAGCACAAAGTACTTTTTTATTAAAAAACTAAGTTCTCTATAATTATTGTTTAGGTTCTTACAAAAATTTCTTTAAAAAAAATGCACAAAAATAATGTGGGCCTGCTGGTTGAATTTTTGTTGATTATGTCGTTAGTAAGTCTCGGGAAATCCGAATGATTTGAAACTTGTTTTTTGTTCGAATAATCTGGTTAGCCACGAATTAAATTATTAGTTGCTAATGAAACGTTAAGATGGTTTATATCTTCTTAGAGCGCAATAAATCTTCCCTCTTCACACATAGCACTTATACAAGTTTTCTAGATAAATGGAAAAATCTCAACTGGTTTCAGATGACAATATTTATTACAGGAAACGGACTTTCATTACGATTACTATCAGCAGAACAGGCATTGTTTATATAATTATCATTTACTTTTCGTTTTATTAAATTAAGATGTCTCTATGATTTCCTATGTTTTTCGTTCAAATTGTGCGTATACATACATATTAAAGCCATCATAAATGATGTTCCACTTCATCATTCCTTTACTGGTATGTGTTGGTTAAGGAGTAAAGTGTCTCCAAAATAGTGAAATGACATTTCGTACTTCTGACGTAACGTGTCCATTGCAGATTCTTCCAGCATTTTCTGTAATTAATATTACATGCTTCTCAAAATCTTGCTTATCGCATCAGTTGTTGTGATGGCTAATTCACTGCAATGTATATATGGCGGTCATGGTGCTGTAAATGAAAGAAGTGGTACCATAAGAGATATTAACGTTACCTGTCGGTCACAAACCAAATTCTGTTTGAAATTGGAGTCTGATACAATTCTAAGTGGAGGTAACTTGTAAAGTTTCACAGTTCTTATTGCTACAAACCAGACTGATCAATAATCGCTGTCACTAATCACTTCACCAGTGCTTTTTTAATTTTACTCTCTTTTTAATTTAAAATCACCCGAGCACTAGTGAACATTAAATGCTGCCGCATTACAGAACATGTGATAGGATTTGCTCGTGGTTGTGATCAGGAAATGCCGGGTCTATCGAAGCATAAATTTTGCAAAGTGAGATTTTTTTGATATTTTGATATTGTTTAACTTGTCTAGACACTCCAATAAAATGTCAGCAAGATTCATGCAGTGTTGATACAGTTAGTGAGAATGAAGAGTACTATAACATCGGTGGTTACCTGTTTTTTTTCAGGTTGAGGGTTGCATGAATACACACGATAGCACAGGTACTGCAGAAGTGTGTTGCTGTACCAGTGATTACTGCAACGATGGAACTCGCAGCACTTCCTTGTTTGCAGCCTATTTCAGCATTCTTTTCTTCCTTTCTTTTTTTCTTAACTATTAAATTATTTTTCCGATATATACTTCATATGCCTTAAATCTTTTGAGACGAGCGCTGTAGAAGTCTTTCAAAAGCCTTAATGCTTTAACCCTAAATAAGTATTTCAGTTTTCACGTGATCGTTTTGTTTATTGCTGCACCCAATAAATTCTTTTAATACGGGAACACTATTAGTAAGGAAACAACCATTAAAATGTAAAATTATGACAGATGAATGGATATCATATCTCGCTGTCCTAATGCAAAATTTTTATATGAATCTTACTTTTTTCTTCCTTACGTCAGGTATTTTTAATTTTTCTCCGTTCATCGCATTTCAGACCCAGTTGTATTTAAAGTTATGATGGTTTCTTGTCTGCTTCAGATGCGGTTAGTAAATTTCATTTTAGATTCGTATTTCAGATTTGGGTTTAAACTTTTTTGTAAAACAGAAGTTTCCTGAAGGTAACTTACGACATTCCCAGGTTTCCTATGGCATTTCCTTCTTTCAAATTCCTACTTTCTAATTTTTATCAGTTTGCCTACTCCTTTCTTATGAAAATATTGCCTAACGATGAATCATTTTGAGAGAAAAAGTATTTGCAATACTATTTCTGTAAATTAATGCGAAAGTTCAGTGTTGACCGATCCATCGACACAAATTACTGAGGCTTTTGTTTTAACTAATGAAATAAAAAATAAGGTTGGACTCTTGATCCTTTGTCGAAAACTCTTAGTTTTCGACAGAGTTTTGATGATAAAAGCAATAATAGCTTTGCATAACATATGCATAATACAATAATGTTTTGAAGTATACAAAGGGTCCCGGGATGATATTAAATGAAAAGTAATTTTATTATTTATAGAAATAATTGTTTAATAATCAACGAACTAAAACATTAAATTCAGATTTTAACTTGAACACTTGTAAATCCTAATTTACGCCATAACTTAGAACTTGAGGACAGCTTGGAAAAGTAGCAGGAGAATTTTTAGTAAAGGATTGAAAAGTAGGAGAAAAAACGCTATGTTAAATTTTTTTTCCTCTTTATTTGTTTCTTTGTTGTATGTCGGCATCGATCACCCATACTTCACTGAAATTTATTTGTTTAAAAGTTTAAAGTTAACAGAAACCTAACGATATTACTTGAAAATTAGATTAAAAAACTGCTCTTTAATGCAATTTGAAACTTTTGTTTGATCGTAAATTAACACTACCTAGACGCTATTATCTCACGAATGATAAATTAACCGAATTGAATTTCGGAGAAACTTTATAGAACAATGTGAAAAATATTCTCGTAAAACTTGAAATAGTGGAAGATAATGGAAAATGAAAGGTTGTTATGTTTTTATGGGAATCAGAAAGTTCTAAAGAAAAAGCAAGTATGAGACTTATCGGTATTTGTTGCTTATTCACTGCTTTTTTTTACCTTTTTTTACTACCTTATTTTTGTTATTCCAAGTAGATGAAATATAAGCAAACTGAAAAACTCAAATAATGATTTGGAAAAGAGGAGAATCGGAAACTCCACCCATTTTCACATTCCTCTGAACTGTTCAATTTATTCAGAAATGCGTGTTATAAATCGAAGGTAAAAATAATGCTAATGTTCATTGGTCACCGAATTAATACATTCAGAAAAGAGAGGCCATTTCATCCTGTACTCGTTATGCATCTGCTTCTGACCTACCTGTAGCACTTACCTTCGTCAGAATCACCTGACGATATGGAATCCGAAGCAATGTGCAGTATATGTTTAATAATTTCGGTATCTTGATTACGGCTTTTTGAAAAAATATCACGTTGATTAATTCATAGGCAAAAATAAAAGTGTCGAACGTGCTGCACCTTAAATATATATATTTGTGTTTATGAACATCACTTTTTAAGAGGAAAAATAAATGGAAAATATATCACTATTAGTAAATTTCTGACTGAAATCAATAAGGCACCATGCTTGAAACTTGAAATACCGTATCCACATTTGGTAGAGAGTGTAACGAATAGTTACTAACAACAAATTTTTATAAGAAACATGAAGACTTGCAAATCATAAAGCCTAACTATAAGGTATGGTCACGATATGATCGCATAAGCTGCTCGATAAAACATGAAATCTAAGTTCCTTTGCAAGACAAATAGATAACACATATTATTCGATAGATGGAAAGTAAATATTACGAGTTACTTTCAGGATGAATAAAAGCCAAAGATTTAAAGACTGGTAACTATTTCGTTTAAAGGGAACATTGAAATCAACACCCTACTGAGATTGAAAATATGGTTGGTACCACACATAAATTCTTACGAATTGAGAAACCGAAAATCTGGTAAAGTTGCAATGAACATCATGTATAGCAGTATCCATACTAACACTTACCATATTATATCAGATCCTCCTCCACTTTTATTAACAAAAAGATAACTCCAAATTTTCAATTTGTCTTGTTTCTTTTTTAATCTATATGTAGCCTAAAAATCTAAGCAAATGATAACAATAATGGATGCTATTAAGTGTAAATCGTACATAATAAATTATTTACATCAGTTCAACCATATAACAAAGAAAAGTAAAGCGACAAATATTCAAACCAGGCAGTATTCATGATTATATCATAGTAAAGGCATAGTTTTCATGATAATAATAATTTGCTAGAGTTACTCTTAGAAATAAATTAATGTTAACACTTCTAGGGAATGAAAATTATGACCAGTGAACAGAAATCCTTGAATAATGCAATATAAAAGTATCAAGAAAAAGAGTAATCCGAAACTGTTTCCCAACTTTTCTACTTTATCTTCCTATTGTATCATATGTAATTCTTCTGGCGTGTTATACCAATTGATAAGCTTAGGCCTGCAGGTGAAGTGAGTGGGATGCATCTTTGGATGCTTCAATCTGCACCATCAAATGATCGGATTATTTCATTCGGTGGTCGATCGTCATTAACAGTAAGTGACAGGGGTCCGCGACTATCGGTTGTTTGTACTGATATATTGTTGTCTAGATCGTTGGGGCGATAAGTTATGTAGCCAAGGAGAGTACCCAAGATGGAAACTAATTTACACACTATTGCTGAAAACAGTTCTCTGTTACATGTTAATTAAGTCACTTACCTGAACTGCTACCTATCAAGTGAAAGCCAGGGAGAAGTAAAACTGCCCTTACTTCTCTTTGAGATGTAAAATAATTCACTCTAAAATCCTATCCTTCCTTTCACAACTATACGCTAAGAAATTTTCCAGAAAAAACATACCAACAGCCATGATAGTCCAAGATAATCGATAAGGGTCATAGACTAAACAGGATTGCCGCTTCCCGCATTCCTCTTTCCATTTCAGACAGGCTGTATCGATCATCATACCGAAGAGCACTCCTCCGGGAATAAATCCTGGAAAGGCAATGCCACAGAATTAAATTAATCTTTAACTAGCTGAGCCATTAAAGGACGAATACAAATTGGAATTTGCTCCAAAAGACAGAGTTCAGTTTTACTGTAATTCGAAACAAAAAAAGAAATGATCGTAGTATAAAAGAACATGCCAAGAAGTCGAAGAAATGTCCAGTGGACACCAATACCTAAGGTGCGTTGTTCAAATGGTACCACTCGAAGCATTATCTGCAATGACCAAAAACTGTTCATAGAGAGAAAGAAAATATTATCCCACTTTATCGTTTGTGGTACTACTACTACTCTGCTCGTAAATATCTCAAACTATCAATAGCAATTTCTGCAGATTGTACTCGTTTGGAATCTTTTTCACCTGAATACAATTAAGGAATAGTATTGAATCTTGCATTTAAACTTTCCAATAAATATTCATAGTTTTTAAACATTAAGATAAACTTGGTTGCATTAAATAATGAAAATCGTTTCAATGCAACATCTTATTGCTCTTCCTCTCAAAAAATTCTTCTTTGTGAATGAATTTCAAGAATTCTTCAACTTTAAGCATTTAGTTTCGGTAATATTCTAATCCTCTTCATTATGCCAAAGTAAATATGTTAATTTCAAAGTCAGTCGATATCAATGATAGAAAAGATGCCTGTTGGGATGGGATTCCGGTAGCAAAACTGGCAACTACTGAAAAGAATAACAAGATAAGAAATAGCCACTGAGCATATCCGCATTCCTTTTCACAAAAACCTTCGTGCAAATGGTTGTCTTTATATTGCACCTCCAAAGCATACGATACCAATTCATCGAAACAAACACAATTGTCCCAATATATGCCCTTGAGTTTATAAAAATTAAAATGAATATGAATGATTGTACACAGTATACTGCATATACCGCAGTGTACAACAGAATACTCACCGATGAATTTCGTGTCCAATCGGTACAACCAGCGTAACAAGCAGAATAAAAGGTATATCCAGTACCCTTATGACAAACTGGATCCCATTTACTCGAACAATAACAATTAGCATTGCAGGTAGCATGCAGACTAGCAGTGATACCTTTTATCCTTCTGCAACACAGCTTTCAAGGTTGACTTCACGAGAACTATTCACAAGACATACTATTTTTTGAACAGTCTAACAGATAAATGAAATTTCTCACTTACTGATTATTGTAACTTAAATTGATCCCGATAAAGTCACGTGCTGGACACTGTATTAGAAAACACGGCGTCAATATCAAAGCTATCAGATGACATACGAATATTAGTTTCAGCATTCCACTGACCTTAAATTGAGTTCGTATCATGGTGAACTGGACACAAAGTAATCTCAGTAATATTGGAGGATATAGTTATGATTCATCATTTAGCTGAACTAACCTGTAAATTAAAATGACGTATTAAAGCTCCACCTAACATAACACCAGCTGCTGCAGCAAATATTACTATTGCTGAAAAAATTTATAAAAAACAGATATGCTATTTCAAAATTCTTTTTCAAAATGTCTTTATATCCGCGAAGAAGATTCGAGTTGAATCAATAAATAATTTATAGGTTCAACAAGCGAATTAAGTTTTAAACCAATAATATGATATGCAGTTGAACGTGTATGTAATGCATTAACTAAGCCACACCAAATAGTGCAGTTAGGGCAAAAATTGTAATTAGTTGAAATTAAAGTTTTGCAAAGTTAAGTTTCAAAATATTGATTTGATATCATTAACTGACAAGAAAGATAGGAAGCTTTGGTTGGAGTTGTGCTGAGCACAGCCTCCAGAATTTTTGGCATAAATGCAGCAAATCCATTAATAACAATCGATTCGAAAATACCCAGAACGATAGTGGTAACAAATGTCGGATTTCGTAAAATATTCTGCAGAATGATCCAATGAAGTATGAAGAGAATTAAAAATGAAATTAACCATTGGAAATTCTGGTATTTCTAATAACAAACATTACAACTTCTATATGGCATATCCACTTACTGTACAAATAATCACTATCATCTTATATCTAAAATACTATTTCTAGCAAACTGTTTAATTAAGCCTAAATACTAATTTCATTGGAACTTACCCAAACAGCTCGTGGTAGGTACCTAAGGTTCCCTTTTGCGATGATATCTTTGTCGTTTATTTGTGAAATAGCATGCACCTACAAAAATAAAAGAAAATCTTTAAATCATGCAGTTATGGGTAGAATATCAGAACTCAGTACATCTGTTTTTTAGGGACTAAACTTCCAAGATGTTGAAAACCTGATTGACGTCTTTCAGACGGTGTTTCTTTGCCTCTGGCAGTTCTCGAGCAAACATTAAAATCGGAAAAGCTGTAATGAAGGCAAGAATTGCTGAGCCCAGAAAACCGAGCCACCACGCGCCAACCCATCGCGGGTCCGACGAATCTTTTATCTTCAACCTGGATTTAGAAAACAAGTAAATCCAAAATGAAACTGGTAATTAAGTATTAAGAATTGGTAAAAACACGACAGACTAGTTATGAGATTAAATAGATCAGCACCCATCTATTCAGTACTCCTAAAAAGGTCAGTGCCATGTCACAAAAAGCTAGTTATTCTCAGATCATTTCATCCACATTATTGAAATATAAGAATTGGAAAAAAAAAGAAAGAAAATGTTCTTTATTCCTAGAATTTGCGGGAAGGACAA
This sequence comes from Brugia malayi, assembly GCF_000002995.4. Lineage (NCBI taxonomy): Eukaryota > Metazoa > Nematoda > Chromadorea > Rhabditida > Onchocercidae > Brugia > Brugia malayi. Next base: position 8,508,456 of record NW_025062475.1, read on the forward strand.
AAATACACCAGAGATACCAAAGTACTTGACGACACTAAAGTATCTAATATACCATTATAATTTCATCACGTTTTGGAAAAAAGAAAAAAAAAAAAAGTTTTTTGCAAAATAACCTACTTTGAGACATCGACACGATCAAAATCCGTATAAATTGTTAGCATAAAGCCACCAACGAAAAGTCCAATAACTGGTCCAATAGATGTCACTACTGAATGGACTGCTAAAATATAAATATTAATCTAAAATTTTTAATGGTTTCAAGTTGAATTTGAACTAGTCTGAAGATTATACCACTGCTTCTTACCTAAGTAAACAGGTGATGCCTTTTGTGAAACATTCTCATCCAAATATGCAGTGCCAATAGAAAAAAGTGGTGTTGCTCCGATACCGTGTAGTGTTTGCCCAAGTAAGAACATCAGAAAATATGGATTTAAGTATGAGGCAGAATCGGAAAGATGCTTCGAGCAATTCGGTACGAGGCTGTCTCTGTAGCATTCCAGAATTACAAAAAGAAACTCAATAAAAACTTAATGTAAGATAAGGTCCATACTAGATTAAGTAAGCTTACTAGACTAACATTTGCCAGAAGATTCCGTAGAATACAGCAGTTAATAATCAGACCATCCGTTTGTTATTTTATTATTAATGTTAACATATGAAGTACAGTCCAACTCAAAGAGAGTTGCATATAGAATTACGGATTTTATGACAGACATGTTTCACAGTAAACTGTGTGCTACTTTCAAACCTTACTGCATTTAAACCTAAATGTAGATTATAAAAAAGGGTACGTACTGTAAATTAAAACCTGTAAGTGCATTGGCCATGCTCACTTTCGTTAAGCTGCATCTCATGATACTGATAGGGTGATACCATGTAATGTGGAAGTACACAAATAAATGAACCGAGTGCCATCAGAAATGAACCTATACCTATCCAGCGACCTTTGTGACCTGTCGTGATATAAAAATGTACCTATCATTTTGATTTTCTGAGTTCAAAAGATTCCTTAAAGTGAGCTCCAATGATCGTGTCCTAATCAGTGAGAGTTAATTGCATTTATTATTTGCGTTGTACTTCATTTTAAGCAAATAAATACTATTAATTTGTTGTCACAAAAAAACATACCCGTGTTACCCCACTGACACACTGGAAATACCGTAATAAGAATTGCAAAATCGTACCAACTTGATATGATTCCAGTTTGCGTACTATAAATAAAATAGAAATTGAAAATAAAAGTGTATTTCATGAATCATGCAGATATGGTCAGTTGAATATGGTGTAATTAACTACAGTACCCAACATACCTCGTCATATGAAACCGCTTTTCAAGGGTTGATAAACCCACTGGAAATATACTGTTCACGACGAAACTTTGCACAAATGCGCAGATGCCAAGCACAGCTAACAACCACTTAGCATTGTGAAACTTTTGCAGCCATTTTGGTGTACACCTGCAACATAAGAATTTAGCAATCTCTGCTCACAAGACAGGTGAGAAGATTAAATTGACTAGTAGCACTGGTAAACAGAAAACAGAGTTTCTGGAAAACGCGCTCACTTGCCATAGCCACATAAGAATTGTTCGTCATCACTATCATTGTTAACATCATCGCTTTCATTGAGTTTCGGAGACGAATGCGTTAATTGGTTGTCCTGTACTTGGAACGATAGGGATGCGTGATTCTCCATTGGTTCACGGATTCGTTTCACGTTTAAATTAGTTCCTTTTAAAATAGAATTTTTATCTGGTGGAAACTTGTAAACTAGCCATATCAATTTTTATATCTTTTCGATTTTCACCTCATAAAATAGCAAAGATCGAGGGATCGAATCATGACTGCTGCGGTGACTGCTTGATTTGCCGCATGAAATTATGATCAAATTGGAGCAGCCAGATGTTTCATTTGTTGATGAATAGTAAGTATCGAAAGAGAAATGTTAATAGAGTTCATATGTACTTACTTCGGTCCCGTTTCCCAGTATAGTGTCGTTCAGTTCAATTAAGTTCAGTTAGTAAGGAATAAGAACGAAATTGTGAACAAGAAGCTTCTCGAACAATGTGTCAGCATTTTTCGATGAGTAATTATCAGGTAAACAACAAATCTAAACATTTTTGTATGTGAGTGAATCCTAAGACGATACAAATATGTTTAATAAACAATAGCGAAAAGCACTAGTGATTTCTACGTCACATAACACATTTATCTTACCTTTTTGCAAATTTGAAATATTATTTAATATCACATAGTGTATCTTATCTTGACAACTCTTCACTGCAAATGATATAGTCTTGGCAACCTTTAAATGAATGTTTACATAAATGAGCTTAACAATAAGAGGAACAAAAATGGTTACAGAACGATAATAAACAGAAGGAAATATTGTCAATGAGCGGAATAGTTCCACATTGCTTATATTATAGGAAGAAGTGAAATAAACAGAGCACTAAATTATCCTCACACACAACAACTGCACTACCATTATTTTGCTGTTTTAAATTTAACTTTCCTTGATGGAAACAAAAAAAAAAAAGTTGAAAGGAAAATTCTGATGATGGACATTTTTGAAAGGTGAAGTCAGACTTTTTTATGGATTCAAGCTTCTTTCATTTCGATAAATTACGTCAAATAAAAATAAGGTAAAGAGAATTCACATCAAAAGAATAAAAACCAATTGTAATTTTAATTATAGAAGAAACACGGTTGAATGAGAAAAATTAATTAATTAATTGGTTTTCTCTTTAGGAAAAAATGGTGATATTTTATGTATGATTCATGAAACATCTTGATGAGTGTCCAGATATTGACGTCCTTTCCCGAGTCCTCAGTTTTCTTAAATGAATATGGGGTAGAAAAGTTGTCTTATCTAAATTTGTATAATAATTTTTGCAAGCAGTTATTAGCGTAGACAAAATATTGGGTTCTGGACTTGTAATTAATTCTGAAGTATAATGCTTTTCTTGATTTCTTGAAAATAAGTGGACAAATCCAATAACCGGAAAAAGAATCATTTTCTATCAGAATGAAAACCACTGGCAATTTGGTCAATAAATCATAGAAGTTAACAGGCTGCAAAATGATAGCGGGAAAAGATGATAGCGTGAATGGTAAACAGACTGAAAAATCAATAAATATTTTATATTCCGGAAGTCCGTGATACGATTACAAAAATCATATTTGATTGCTGACAGAGAGAAAAAAGAAGGAAATTTGTTATTGAAAAAATGAGAGGAGGTGAAGCGAGAGAAGAAAAAGACGTCTTATATTGTAAGAAGTTTCAACAAAAACTGCAATGGTTTGGAGAAAAGTGGTGTGACAACTTCGTTGACAACAAAATATGTGTGGCAAGAATTTGTAGAGTAGCAAGCGCTACTGAACCTTTTATGGGTGAGCTGGTATGAAGAGATGTGTCTAAAAAACATTTTCGTAGTGATAACACTTCTGACAATTAAAAATTGTCCCTTGCTGACGCTGAAAGCACTGATTCTTATCAGCAGTGGTGATTGTCCCTTCATTGCTTGATCACTTTTATATTATTCTAGCTCTTCTTATGGTCAGCAAAAAGATCCAAAGGCGCCGAAAAAGCAGAGAGGAGATCGAGGTATATCTGAAAAATTATGACGACAAACAGCGATTTCAGTTTTTAATAATTCTCAAATTTTTGCTATAATTCCTTTGAAAGAGTTAGGACTAAATTGATTATCTGGCCAGATTGATCAAATTAAAACCGATTGAACTAATCTTCTGAAAGATCAACATATTAAACCAAGTACTTGAGAACATTTTTTTAAAACTAATTCTGACGTTATGAAAAATGCGAAGAGATAAAATAGAAAAAAAAATCAATTGATTCGAGTTACAGAATTTATTAATTTTAAGATTCTCAATGATTGGTAATTGGAGAAAAGACATGAAAGTTTTTATAAGTTTTTTATAAGTTCTGACCGTTCCATTTTTGTCCGTAGAATCAATTATTTAATTAATTTGGTTATCTTTTTGCATACCATCTAACAGCATTTAATATTGCTAGGATCAAAAGGATGATCAGTACATTTAACCTTTCTCTCTCCCAGTAACTTAGTCAGTGACTGGATTCACACACTTATATGTATTGAATCCATTTCGGATCTCATGCCTTGTATTTTGAAACATGTTTCACAGACAATGATGATAAGTACCGCCATCATCGAATGGTAGTGTAATTTGCAATTCTATTCAAAATTGCAGAATGACAGTTATTTGGAGAAATGAGATAAGTTGAAGAATCAGTCAGTCATTCAAAAGCCGAATGACAGTTGTAAGTTAGCTTTACAGGAAAATATTAGAACAGCAAATGCACTTTAAAAATTTTCTTTTTTCATTCAAAAGGGAGCACATCACTTCTTATATATGGGCAAAGAACAAAGAAAAAAATGATTGTTTACTGTACCAAATTATCGGTTTCTTTTGCGGATATTAGATAATCTAATAGAGATAACTTTTGTAATAAGAACAGAAAATGATAAAAAATAAAAAAGAAACGGAAAAAAAAATAATAAAAGCAATCATTTATACCTGCTCTCTCCAACTAACTTAACCTAGAAATCTATAAAGAATAAACTGATTAAATCTAAGCGAACTTTGGATAACTCGAATTAAACTTTATTCATAAATTTTATTAATGAGTAACAAAGATTATTTCTATGTAATAAGACAGTACTTGAGAGAGAGCGAGCGAAAGAAAGAGAAAGTTCTGTGAAGGACTTGGAGACAATTTCATATAAAATTTTTTGAAAAGTTTCTAAAACGATTGAATTTTGATAAGTGAAAGAAAGTAACTTTCACAGAATGTTGTGAGTAGTTTTTGTGCTACATGATGGAAAGCATGAAAACATACTTAAATTTGAACGCCTATAAAAAACTATCAGTTTGGAGGCTGTGTGGTGGTTCATTCCTTCGTTAATTTTTGAACATGAAGACATTTCCTAAAATAAATCTTGTAACATGGAAGTATACTTTCAAATTTATAAGGATCATTCTCGCTCTCTTTTACCCAATTATTTAACCTATCCTAAATCTCTCCATATGGTTCTGCATCTTTCCGCTTGTTTCAGAATTAACTATGGGCATTTTTTATATCACACATCACAAAAGAATGAAAAACATGGAAACAAAAAAAAAACGAAAGGATGTTTTATTTTTCATCCGCAAATCAAAGCTTCCGTCCAAAGCTATAAAAATGAAAAATTATGAAGTAGGAAAATGCTACGGTGATAGTATAATTTAATAATGACTAGAATTGAAATTGATATAATTTTTTGAATTAGTAAGTGATTGCATGATAGTGATCGTTATATACATACTATTAAAAAATTAGGAAGTAAAAGAAAATTCAACGGTAACTGCACTGTATGTGTATGTTGCATTTAATACATTATCGGATTATCGAATATGGCTTATCGAAATTATCTAAAAATCTACAAAAATAAAAAGAATAGAGATAAAAGAGAAATAAATTACCGTTAAAAAAGAAATGAAAAGAATGAATGACATTCTAGAGGAATTTTCGGAATGTCGAAGGATAACTAATATAATTAGTAAATATATTCAAGAATATTTGTGCGATAAAAAAATTGCTGAGTCATTAAGAGTTTTTATTGTAAGCAGTTTCATCCTCTGATTTAATCTGTTCAGCAATTGATTCTCCTTGGATTTTTAAAAAAAATAATTGCTTTGCATAATTGGTCATATATGATTCTCTGCTTTTCCATTAACAGAGTGTTGTAGACCAGTATGAAGTATATTGCTTTCGCTATGGAAATTCACTATTTATTAGAAAGGATTTTTTTTTTTAGAAACTTTGACTTTGATGTAATTGGATGGAAAATGAGTAAAGAAATATTCAGTGAAAGAATTTTGATGAAGATGGAACATACATTAAATGCAAGGGTCTAAGAAACCGGTTCCGAAAATTTTACTCCAACTTTAAAGAATCATGTTAATTTAAAGGTGAAGAATAAGGAAGGGACTCTGAAAAGGCATCAGAGTCGGTTCAAAGGACTGTGCAAGGAGTATGCTATACTGAGATAATGTACACATTCTTATATATATTGTTTTATATATATGTATTTGATAACAGTGTGGTCAAAATTAGGAATTTCTCATGCCTCAAAGTTTTACCTATGAAAATTTCTAAATTCTTCAAAAAATATTGATACTTCATCAAAATCGAAATTAGTGATTCTGAATAACAGCAAGGAACATTTAAACTCGCAAAAGTCTTAAAAATATAGCTGGAGTTATACATATATTTTGAATCCACTGAAATTTGTCAAAAATTTTTAGAAGCTTAATCAGTAAATTACTGGACATACTGGTTTAATGATTAAAATCGAAGGCTTCTTTCACTAAAGACCGAAAATTTATGTTTGGCTATGTTTTCAAATGCATTTGCCTCGTTTTACAGAAAAATTCATCCATGTATTTTGACGCAAAAAATAATTGATAAGTGAATAAATGAAGACGGATGAAGCTTTATTCGCTTAACTGATTTCTATAGTTCATTAATACGTCAAAAATCATTTTCAATTAAAAAACTCATGAAAATCTGTAATTTCTAATTCTCTTTGTTTTCTTGGAGGAGAAAGAATGGGATATTTAGGTAAATAAGTATTCGGTTGCTTTGATGAAAGCGAAATTTGTATAATTATAGTTCTTGGGTTAGGCTTCAATTGAAACGTCTGATTCTAATTTCTTTTTTCACTTCATCAAATGGCAAAAACCTAGCAAATGGCAAAAAAACCTAGCAAATGGCAAAAAAAAACATTTGTTTTATGTTTAAAAAAGGACAAGAAAAAAAATACACATCTCTTTTCTTTCGAGATAATAGTATGAAGATAAAGTACGCATTAGGATACGGTGATCCCATTTCATTCATAAATCTATTTTCAACATCTTCCTAAAAAAAAATTATGCAAAAGTAAGTAGAAGTGCAGTTTCATGTTTTATAGGAATTGTATTAAGCTCAAATTATTTGAATTATGTTTATTTCACCAAAACGTTATGCATCTCAAAGTGTATATTTTGAGCTTTGTGAAATTGGAATTTCTAGAATACAAAATAGAATTTTAGCAGGTCAGGGACCAGCAAATGATTAATTAATATATCACTGATATTAGACAGTGAGAAATTGTGGCTGGGATAATCTTCTGATTGTTAAAATATTGTTAATCAATATGCAGATTTTTAATTGGTTGGGTACATTTACACTTCCAAATTTATATCATTCCGACAGATTACTCATTGTTCTCAGACCATTTCATCTACATTACATTTTACTGTGTGGTTATATTATGGTGAATCTCTTCGATTAGTGTTTCAATTGTCAATCCTTCCTTATTGTATTAAAATAAAAAAAAAAAAAACATTTAAATAAAGTGATCAAACTTTATAATAAAATTTCGCAAACATTTCAAACTTTAATATTTATCAGTGTTTTTTAAATTTCATAGTTTTAGGCAGCTACCACTTTAAATTTGCATCATAAACTTGGAAAATTGGCGCGTAATATTTCACAGATTTTATCGGCTGACGTTGAAGTTACAGTCAATATACAATTTAAAAAAAACACTATGTACGCACGATTCATTCTAAATGTAACAAATTCGGAATGGAAAAGCAAAGAATGCTATATTAACGAGATAGAACACATTTTCCAGAAACAAGCAGATGGGAGGGAAGTCGGGAAAAGCAGGAGAAACACATAGTAACTAGAGGTTCAGGGATGTATATTCTGATACATATTTTGGAATCGCCAGTTTTGCTTTTACAAAAAATTTTTTGAGCACCATTTTCAGGTACCTGACAAACGTAAGAGGTAAGCCCTAAATTTTCTTTTCCACGTTTGGAAACATCAGCAACTTGTCTAAAAGGTATATCAAATTTATGATATGTCCCAATTTATTTCTACAACCTATTGCATACTCGATTGGCATTTCTTGTTTTCAGAGCACTCAATACCTGAGTCGGAAAATTTTGGGTCAGTCATTTGGTCGTTTCTTATCGTATAATTTGAAGCTAAATAATTATGACCATCACTTCTCTTTTGAACGCCTATTTTTCTTTTTGTTTTTTGACAGTTTTTTTTTTTGGCAGTACGCTTCAAATTTTCGGACGACCTAAATTTTTTAACTTCCAGATCAGCTCACAGGGTGGTGTCACTTGCAGGATTCCCAAACCCAGAATCCGTTAGTTCAAGTTTCTTCTGCGAAGTCTCTTTCTGTTTAAGCAAACAGATTTGCAACAGAGGATCACAGCGAATACTATCTGAATGAGGGTGCAACAGGAAGAAGTAACTGGGAGAGACTAGCTGAAACTGGAAAATATCCCCATCATAAAAGCAATTTTCTTTAGTTGTTAAATTGCATTATATTGGGCATTTAGCAACGGGTCTTTATTGAGCAAAGCGTTCCCCACTTCTTCGATCGAACATATGTCTGGCGCATGATGAAATTTACTTTTGTTTTTCAGCCATCAGCTGAGGACGCGGACGAACTGAAGACTGCAGAATTATTTCCAAAAGCACGAATAACATACAATTAGAATATTCAGTAAAAAACAATTTCCAACTGATTTCTAAGAGTGGATGATGCAACAAATTAAATAAAAACCATCACTTTGATCCTCCCCAATTTCAGATTCGTTTTACTGGTCATACAGAATTACCTCAAAAAACCAAACAGATGACTAGTTAAATATTTCAGAAACACTTTTTATATTTCATTTTCAATCTATAGGTACTGCCTCTCTCCACATGCGTTATATGTCCACAATCAAATTCCTGCCTTCATAATATGTCAACAATCAACAATAACATTACTACTGAAAACTCTTTAACGAAAGCAGAACTGCTTCTAATCATTTTTTTTTTTTTTTTGCAAAAGAACCACATCTACTTGGAAATCGCAGACTTATATTGAATTCTTCTTTCTTAATTAAAACGAGATTTTGATACTTTCATAAACTACATCTGTTTATGCGAATGACAATGGATCTACCACTACTGTCCTTAAATTTATATCTTGAAATTAGCGGAAGCTAGAATTTACACACACATCGATATGTCATGTTCTTTTCACATATATTGTGCTGTGAAAACATTTATTTTCAACAAGGAAAAATTAAACAAAAAATCAGAACAACATCCGATGAGGGAACTGATTTTTACCCAAAGCAAACCTGGAGCCCAAATAACCAAAAAGATACTTCTTCTCTGGATGTTTCCGAATCACCTCTAACACCACGTTATCTACAGCTTTTTGATCTGCTTTTCTTTGATCAGACACAGTATACTCCTAGAAAGATAATGCATCAGGAAATAAAACTAGCTATGCTCAAAGCAAGACTGAAATAGTTCATCATTATTGCCGAACACCTATTACAAACATCTTACTGCGGGATGCCAAATTCGTAATGCAAGACGTCTAATTCAAAATACCATGAAAAATGATCCGGGGAACCAAGACATACCTTCCCCAAAAATGAACGGGTAAACAAGCAATAAATTATAAATCAAAAAAAAATTATGAAAAAAACCGATATGAACTTACGGTTGTTCCCTGTGTGAATATATTGGCATCGCCTTTTTTGGGTGCTTTTTTAAAATTGAATCTCCGGAAGTACGCATCATCAATGTGTTCTGGGACTTTCAATCCTGATATATCAAGTTTTGTCTTCGTTGCAATCACGAAAGCCTGGGCTATACGTCGTAGCGGAGTAGAATTTAATTTCATCGGCCCTAGATAAATTAGAAAGTGTAATGACAGTTATTTTCTCATGACAAAATATGTGCTCAATTCATTCAAGACTTCCAAAATTTATTAAAACTTCAACAGGCTCAAACAAATTCTAAAACATTGAAACTTTTCTGAGATCCAGCTTATGAATAATAGCACAACCTCACCAATGAAGATCTTTTTTATATAACTTTTATTAGCGACTGACCTCAGAAAAATCAGTACTTTTGAAAAGCAACAAGAGACTCGATTTTTGTCATAAAAGACTACCTGTCACAAGCAAGAGGCCCGATTTTTCCAGCTGCTTCAGAAAGATAACACGCTTTCCCTTATGTCGCCCAGCGAGTATTATTAGAATGGTGCCGGGGCTGATTGATCGCCGTAATGCTGTTTTTTTGGGGGAACGTTTTGTTCGTCGGGTGGTTCTACATTCTTTTAAATATTTCGGCTAAAACTGATTCCGCAGTAAGAGATTTAAATCATTGACTATCATATTCGAGACAAGAAATTAAAGAAAATAGTATTAGAAGCATAAACAAAAAGTCTTTCAAAGAGCTGATAAAGTAAACACAACCAAACGAAATGAAGAAAAAAATTATAGGCATTAAGACTTGGAAATTCGTGAAAAGTAAAAAGTACCTCCTTCTTGATGAGTACTTTTCGCTCTTTGCCATTCTTATCGCCCCCAATCGGCTTCACCACAAACTTCACTTTGCGTCTCATTTTCTTCTCGACAGTAGGGTATGTTTTCTTGGCATACGCACCACGTTTTGCGTACATCCGTGCAGCAGAAAATCGCATAACTCCCGGTGCTACTTCATAATTATGTCTCATACGTGGTACACGCTTTTTTGCCAGCATTTCTACAAATTGCAACAATATGTAGTAAAAGTAAAGCACTTCATAAGGCGGTCTGCAAGTACATGAACATGCGACACTTCTTCTCAGTTTAAGAACCCGGTACTCCATACACACTGCTTTTTAGACTGAAAAGTTTTTACAGCAAAATCCTTATTACATCGTGTTGTGAAGATACAAAGTTATATGTAAAGCAAACATTTGCATAATGTACTGCGATGCTACTTCATAACGTAAGGAAGAGAAATAATCCTGACGTATCTCAAATTAATTACAGAGGCCACAAATCTAGGCGTAACTCATCCAACCAATACTTCCACACCTTCATCAGCGAGGATAGGGAACCCAAAACTACCGTAAGTTAAGAGAAGTGGAAGAATTGCTATGCAAAATAGCAGCACTATTTCGATTGTGTGATCTAGATGTTTTTGCATCGAAAACAAGTTTATTTCGTGTTTTAAGGGAGGGTTACTGTCACTTTCGATTAAATGAAATGAGGAGTTTTAGGAAATGCAGCATAATATACGTCCGCCGATTTCAAAGTGTCAGCTAAAGACAGTAATATTGCGATGTTTTCACGATCGTTGCGCCGTTCCACGAATTGTCGACGACCCAGAAAGAAAGATGCATCCAGTAACCGATGCCGGGTATAGATATCGATACCATCGACCAGGTATTGACCCTTTGCCTCGATTACCAAACTGCAAGGTACCAGTACATAAGCCTGATTACAAAGTGCGCGATTGCTGGACTACAGCACAAGCAAGGTATTAGTGATTTCTTATTTGTTACGTTTTATTCACCTTTAGGCTATTTACTTATTATTCGAGCAATTAAATTAAAATTGGAAAATGTGGAAGGTGCAGGAGAAAGCGAGGTCAAATACAGGAAAGCTGTAGTCACTGGGATGAAAAATTTTAATTAATTTGTTTTTGAAATTTCAGAATTTATTCTGCAGATTAAATTACTTCTTTGCTTTAAACTAACATTATATGAAGATAGTACACGAGTCACTCGAATTTCTTATCTTTAAACCCAAACTGTTGCAGGTTTGGTGAGAATGACTATATCGATTTATTGGGTGACGGTAGCATCCACCCCGCCCAGCTGCAATACCACGTTCCAGCTTGGCTTCGTGGTTTTCCAGGTCAACATCGAACTAACGAATTGGTGAAATTGATTCACTTCCGGAATTTGCATAAGGAAAAAATGCAAATCAGTTCACCTCGACGGTGGTATGATCTGCAGAAAAGAATCAAATATTTGCTTCAGAAACATAATTACTACAAGCAGGATGAGTTGAGGGATGAGCGTTATTTTGGATTATGGGAGGAGAAACCGGATTATTTCTACAAGGACAAATCTAGAAGGAGCTATCAGGACCTTATTTGATGTCCGCTTTTTTGAAAACTTCTATTGCCTTTCTCGAATAAAAACAGTGGTAGGGGAAAGATTGCATGAGGCAGAATAATTAGCCGATTATATAAAAGCTGTCTCTAACTATATCAAGTACAGTGCTATTCAAATTAGGAAAGAACTTTTAGACTCATAGCTTTAAATGTATTGCATATTGTTGGAAACTTATACCTGAAAAGTTTCATCTTCCAGATAGTTTTCCAGAATTTTTTTTTTTTAATTGATATCTGTGTGTTGGTTAAATTGATATTTAAGTTATTTGTGATTGAGTGAAATAGTTTGTTTTTAAACAATCATTGTTTCATAAGTACAGCAATACAGCAATAGATAAACTTCTTGATGGGTCAATACTATAATATATGAGCTAGCACTTAATGCTTCATTTGGTGATCAATTTATAATGCTGATGAATTCTCTTTTTTCCTTTCGCTTGTCTTTATTGTTTTGGAGAGTTTTACCTCGAAAAAAGTGGACTTTACAGTAGAATAAAAAGGACATTGAGATTTTGATATTCAAACATTTTGAAGTTCTGGGACGTTTATATTTGCTTGTTTCGTCATTTTAATCTTTTATGTACTTTGCTTTCGTGTATTGTGCTATGTATACGCGTTCGCAAAATTTTTTGATTTGAAAAATATGGAACAATAAAAATTAAAGAAGTTTCAGAAAGTATGGTTGTTCGAACGAGTGATGTGGACAAAAATTTCTTCACTCCACGAGACTATCAGGTATTGACATTTCAAATTTTTGAATAACATTCTATTGTCAGTAGAAACTATGGTGGCCTGATGAAGGTTGTTGTTTACCTAACGATTTAAAATTCGGCAGTATTTTTAGTATAAATACTGTAGCTTTTAGTTTATTGTGCATTAAGTATAGTTACTAACAAATAATATGTTATAAATTTTTGTCTTTCTTCCTTAGCAATCTTCCGGTGAACGTAATTCTCAACTTGAGCATTGCAAATGGGTTTGTTGGTCAGTCGTGAATTGTGTTATTTTGATCAAATGTTTTGGTCAAATAAAGGTCAAATATTTTGATCTGCAATTTTAGGAAGCAAGTTAATTCTGGATTCGTTAATTAAACTTTTAGGTTGAATTGTTGGATAAAGCATGTAAAAGAAATATTATTGTGCCTCTCGGGACAGGTTCAGGCAAAACTTTTATTGCCGTTTTGCTAATCAAGGAGTATACTACCAAACTTGTAACGCCATGGAAAAATGGTGGCAAACGGGCTTTCTTCTTAGTTGATAAAGGTAAATATTCTTCTTTTCATACTTGTTAGAAGTCTTGAAAATATTGCGCTTCTGGAAAACTCTATAAGTATATAAAAGGATATTTCGCTAAATGTATAAAAGCTTTTATTTTAAAATCCGGAACAGTATTGAAGGAGTAAATTATTGCATTTGACTAGTTCCATCGTTAATCGTGATTCACGATTAACTGGTGACTAGAAAGGAGAAAAGGTGTTCTCTTGGAAACTGTATTATTGTAATATATCTTATTATGTCATTTTTCAGTTTCGTTAGTTGAACAGCAAGCAGCACATATCGAACATCATACAACACTAAATGTTGGAAAAATGCATGGACATTTAAATCAAGATATTTGGTCAGAACCTGCCAAATTCGATACGTTCATTGCATTACATGAAGTGAGTTCGTAAGGTTTTTTCGTTTATATGCTGCTATTATAGAAATTAAAAGTTTAAAAGTATGGATATTTTCTAAATTCACTTTGAAAAACGCTTTAGCATCCTTATCTTTCTAGGTTACGGTACTAACTGCTCAGATTTTCTTGGATTTACTTGATCATGGGTTCTTCAACATGTCAAATGCCGCTGTTATAATTTTCGATGAATGCCATCATGTATTAGGTAGTAAACACCCGTATCGATTAATTATGCATCGGTATGGACAACTTACTGAAGGTATTTGTTAATCAGTTTAAGAGTGTTAAAGTTTAATTTGTTAACGTTTGAGTGGACTTTTCAGCAAAGAAATTTATAATAACTTGGTCTCTTCCAATTGAACATAATATGTTATAAGTGAATTTGTATTCCTGTACTTGTATTACTTGATGGTATCTTTGGCTTTTACGGGCGAAAAAAGCCAAGAGATTTTAGTTGAAGTAAAGGGAATGATTACTGGTAATATGCATGGTAATATGCACCAGTGAAAAATTGGCAAGCATGAAAGAAATTTTTTTTAATTCACAACGTCAATAAGAATTTTTTTCTCAGCATTATATTTGTGCATGTTCTGCAATGGAGAACTGAAAATATGTTAAATTACAGTGGACAGGCCTCGAATTCTTGGTCTCACGGCATCTCTAATCAGTAGCAAAATACCACCAAGTAATTTAGAGCATCTTTTGGAAAAATTGGAAAGGATCATGCATAGTTCTATTGAAACAGCGAGTGACCTAGTCTCTGTAGGTTTTCAGTGCATTATTTTCAACTTTTTTACAAGTAAATTACTTTGTCACTATATTTCCTGATGAATGTATTCTAACTGATAATATGCAATGTTCTTTTATTTATGTAATAATGTAGGAACTGATATTCCAAAAATAATAGTGTTTCATTGCAATGGTTAGTTTTCTAATATCAGCAATCCGTCTACATCTTTATGATTAGTAACTGATAAGCCCTTTAACATGTTATATATCTCGTTTTGCTAAAAAGTTTTCGTATGTTAAAATATAAATTGCCGTACGTTAAAACTAAATGAAATTGAAACTTTTCGAACTATATCGTTTTCAATGGACTATCATTGGTTATAAAGTTTTCTAAAAATGCTAAATTCTATAATACAAGTACAATATAATAAAAATGCATTCAGATTTCTAAGTATGGGGCCAGACCGAAAGAGTATGTTATAATGTGCCACGATTTCTTCTGTTGTACATGCGAAACTAGCAAAAAAGTTATCAGTACTTTGGTAAACCTTTCAGTTCTTTTTTCATTCTGACCATTAAGCTGTTTCATTGTTGTATTCCAGTCGAATAATTTATTTAACGATAGGTAACGATAGCTTCACTAAAAGTTTATATTTTAGCAGCTACAAATGAGCTGAGGCGATTCGGTTATAGACAGAATTCCTATCGGTTGTCTTGATTATCAATTTTCAAAAATAAAAGTCAAGAATTATCGAATTGGAAAATTAAGACTTCTTTTAGTAAATCCTAATTTTTTGAATTTAAAATTTTTTAGGAAAGTTTGCGTACATTTTGTTTGAAATGTACTGAATTTCATCCCGAATTTGATGTTGATCCGAGGAAACCTGTTCTTGAAGCAGTTAGTCGAACGAAATCTGTTTTGGAACAACTTGGACCATGGTGCGCATGGAAACTTTGTCAGGTAATTTAGGTCAAATAAAAGAGATAATATAGACTGTAAGCTTAAAATAATGTAAATTTGGAAGTTTCCATTCCTTTATTCCATTAACATCCCATTAAATGATTAAGCTAAAGTTCTTTCTGATTGAAGCAAGGTTTAGGTGAGATTAGTGGAATTTTCTTTTCATTTATGTATATTGTGTCGTGAAATACTGTCTAGTTCCAGTAGTTTGTAGAATCAAATAGGGAGTACTTTGCAAAGAAGGAATGTTCGAGATCAGTCTTTATTTTATTGCGGTAAAGATTATTGTTAATCGAAGTATTGAACAGTATTAGAAAAATTGAGGAAGTAGATCTGGAGAAGCGGAGAAAACGCACGGTATCCAGAAAGGCGATGATGAAAAACTACTACCTTCTTTTGTATTTGTAAAGAATAGAAATGGTTTACAACAAAGCGTATGATTACCGTGAGTAAAAAGCTGCTCCTCTCGGATGATCTTTACACTTTATACAGTTGGATTTTACGATTACATCAGTTGTTTATAATTGAATGTAAGATCAGAATACACAATTTTTGAACCCCATAAGTAAATCTGTTTGAAGACAAAGGTAACAGTCAAGTGTGAGTTTGGCCAACAGGTCGGAAAATCATGCAAATAAAAATTAGTAATTTTCAACACATAACCAATGCATATATTCTTTGTTAACAAATTCTAAAATTTCAGACAAATGAATATTGGATGAAGGATTTCTTAATTAAAACATCTAAGGCTTATTCAAATAAGACTGTATTTAGTCTTATAAATTTAATACAAATTTATTTCAACATATTATATTCGTTTTTTCTAACATTCCCACTGAAGGGAATTCACTTTGAGATGAAGACCTTCAAGAGGAAAAATTGAGTACCTTTGTTTGAATACGTTTTTTTATAGCATTTCTAATATGAGGAACATCATATTCTTCTTCATCGATTTCCTGAACTGATTTGTCGAACATTTGCTAATTGAGTTTTTGAGCCTCTTTCGTCACTGATTTCTAGAGGATACAGCATTATTTATTGGTATGTTACAGAGGGGAGTCTTCCTTGTGATAAGTCTAATTCCAAACCACGGAAACTTCTAGTTCGTTGACTAACATTTCTTCCTCAGGAGATGATCAGGAGGAATTTTCTCCCCACAGACTAAGTGCCAAAGGAAAACTTATTAAGTACTGAATCAAACACCCTGAAGACCTTGGATACATTTTGGGATATAGAGATATATGAAAAAATGAGTATTTAATTCATTTTCGAGAACGAACGAAAAGAGAATACTCTCCTCCAAGAAAAAATGCAATCTTCAAAGTTTATGTAAATCTACCAATGTTATTAATTCTCCTCCCGCCAATAACTTTCTACGAATGGCTTTTTTATTTCTCCTTTGGTTATTCCAATTATTCTCTCGTAAATTATGAGTTTCTCAATTTTTGTTCTTCACTCCATGAGGCTCTTGGTACGTTGTTCTTTCAGATCATTCCTTTATTTGCTCAGAAATCTATTATGTGTTTCGTTCCATAGTGGTCAAGAAAATTTTCTCCCTACAAAGTAAGTGCCAAAGAAAAACTTATTAAGTATTGGATACAAACACCGTGAAGACCTTGGATACATTTTGGGATATATAGATATATAGAGAAATGAGCGTTTAATTAAATTTCGAGAACGAACTAAAAGAGAACACTCTCTCTAATTGGAATTGGCTAGCATTATCACGCATAACTAATTTAAAATAACCTTGTCAGACAATGAATCTTCTTAATATGTACAAAAAACTTTCGGCAGATAATTCTTTATCAGTTCTAAATGTATTGCTCTTGTTGTGAAACTTGTGAAGAGAATTACGTATCTGTTAGTTATGCCAGTATTAGTTCCGAGGATCCAAATAATATTCTGTGGTTTAGTTCTGAGAATTCAAATAATGCAGTCCAATATATGCGAGTGTTTTTAAGAACATTTGACTTGAGATTCTGAAGGATTAGACATAACCAGTAACTTAATGGTTTTGCTTTCCTCATAATACGGTGCTATATTATGAAAACCTTTACGGTAGAAACAATAACATTGTCCTTTTTTACAATCACATATTGCATTTTCTGTTCGAAGATATTTGAAATATGCAGTAATTTTCCCCAAACGTTTTATACGAAGCTTAGCCTGGGATATTGCTCTCATTACTTCAATGCTTTTGTTACAAAAAACACATGATCTTCTGTTTTTGCCCTTCACAGGAGTTTCCTTTAATTCTGACGGATATTATAAGACGAGTACTCATTGTTTTTGCAGCTATTTCAACGACAGCTGAAGAAACAGTCAGGACAAGGTTTCTTGCCTGAAAAACAAATCATCTTCCTACAAATGGCGTATACAACAATGCGTTTCATTAAACGTTTGCTGGATGTTAAAGTGGCTAATATACGGTGCTTCAGTGATGTAAAACCAATACTACCAGATCGTTTAGCAAGACTGTTTGAAATTTTAAAGTTCTTCAGTCCTTCGAATATGGAAAAAGTGGATCCAGACTTTACATTTTGTGGTATCATCTTCGTGGAACAGCGTTATGTCGCATACGTGTTAAATGTAAGACTTTTATGTCTATATTATTTTTTTTTTTTAGTATTATTTCTCATCATGACTTATGGATATTTTATTGTTACATTATTGTTCCTTTATGTTTCAAAGTTCAGCTTCTTTTTAGACTCTTATAAGAGCGATATCACGGTGGGACAATGATAAATTTGGTTATCTGGTTTCGGACTTTGTTATTGGATACAACAGTGCAAATATTGGTACAGAAGAAACAATGGCGTTGCATAAGAGACAGGAATTAGTAAGCATCTTTTTTTGCAGAATTTAGGATATTGATGAACTGATTTATATGTAAGCCAGAATGCAATAGAAGGGCTGTTATTTTATTATTAGTCCTGTAATCTATTTGTGTTTACACGGATTAAAGGTAGTTTGATCTGCAAAATGTAAGTACGTCTTCAAGTTTTTTTTGGACAACTTGCATTATTGCTCAAGAAATTTATATTCCTATCTTAGCAGTTGCTTTATATACTGGCATACTGGCTAAAAATCATTCTGTATAAAATCTTAAGCTTCGTTTTTTGGCAATCTATATTTGAACTTTTTATAAACAAACTCCAGGTTTTACGCAAATTTCGTCAACGCCATTTGAATCTGTTAATTGCAACAAGTGTTCTGGAAGAGGGTGTTGATGTGAGACAATGTAATGTGGTTATCCGTTTCGATCGGCCTACTGATTACCGTGCTTATGTACAAGTGGGTAGTAATCATTTAATTTTTTTAATTTACTACAGAAGGCAGTTTTTTGGATAGAGATTATGAGGTGTAGATATTCACTTTAATTCGATATGTTTATTCGGTATCACTATTTATTAGTTTTAATCATTTCGTAGTTTGGACGGATGTTCCGAATTTTTAAATCTGAAGTTCAGGTTTTTCATGATTTCAATTTTTGCTCCCACTTAAAAATAATTTTATCTTTTTTTCAACTTGGTAAAAAAAAAAAACTACAGTGGTCTTTAATTGGTTGTTCGGAAATAGATTTCTTTTTGCTTAAATTGTCTTTTTTAGTCAAAAGGAAGGGCACGAAAAGATGGTGCAAGTTATTTTCTACTAGTCGAAGAAAGAGATCGTGAACAGTGCTCCTGTGATTTAAAAGATTTCTTGCAAATCGAAAGAGTATACATTATTTCAATGTGATACATTACTAGTTTTATTTCTCAGAACGAAGGAATCCAAAAATTTATTCTAATTCTTACTTAATTATTTATGAATATTTCCGCGAACTCCGGAAAATGATACATGATTTCTACTTGCAGTCTAAGTTTGATTTTTGTAAAAAAAGTTAATTTTCTGAAGATGCTACTGAAGCGGTATCAGAATGTGCATAATCCCCCAGAACCAATGATTTCGCCGAATTTGGAAACAGTAGACGATATCATTGCACCATATACTGTTGAAAGCACTGGGGCGCAGGTTACTCTAACTACTGCTATAAGTCTTGTAAACAGGTTTCTCTCTTTATTTATTGCAGCTAATTTTTTCAAAATTTTGGTATCATACTATGGTCAGAATGCTTTTTGGAAAGAAATTATATTTCAAACAGTGATCTGAAACTTAGTGTTATTTCCATATCTTCTTTAAATTGTACCTTTTTTTATTTTTTATCCTCATTTAAAGCATTCCATTTACAGGTACTGTGCTAAACTTCCCAGCGATATATTCACTCGTTTGGTCCCACAAAATACGATTGTGCCAGAAACCGTAAACTTTATGCTTTTCAGTTATATTGGCTAAGCTTATTATGTAGTTGTGATTAAATTATTTTCATCTGTGATCGACTGAAGTTTGAAGTAGCGGCAAGTAGTGTGATATAAATAGTGTAATACAGAATTTGTTAATATCCCAAAAATTTTTTGATGAACAGAGGTTGTAATCTTATTTTTTCTGCTCTTGGAAAGCAACTATATTTTCCTTGTAATAAAAACATAGCCATTTATTAACATATTGAAGTTTCTTAACGACAAAATTTAGATAGGCGATCGGGTGATGTATCGAGCGGAGTTGTTGTTACCGATCAATTCACCAATTAAGGAAACTATTAAATTAAAGAAACCATTGGAAAGCAAAAAGCTTGCACAAATGGCTGTTGCTCTGGAAGTAAGTTAGAGTCAGTATTAATCATTCTCTGTATTTAATATATATTTCTCTCATTCCAGTTGTTTTATGAATATATGTATTTTTTTTATTACTTTTTATGAATATATGTATATACTGAGTTAGTTCTTTTCATCATCTTTTTTGGCAAAGAAGCTCAAATATCCATGTTTAATTTCTATGTCTTACATGCAGAAAAATTCTATATTATTGAATTTACAAGGAGGTAGATACTGTAGACTTTTTGAACTGAGTCTATCACTTATTGATTATTCTTTAGAATTGCTTTTGCCTCAACATATTATCAAAGCAGTGTTTATTATTCACGATCGAGACAGTTTAATCACATTACGAGTAAAATATAGTGGTTTTATCGTTATCCTCTGTTTCTAAAGATGTTTTAGGCATGTAGAAGATTGCATAAACGAAAAGAGCTAAATGATTACCTACTTCCGGTTGGTAAAGATACCATTATGCTAACAGCTCTTGATGAAGATCCTGATGAATTCATTCCAAATATGAGTTATAAAGTTGGATCAGCTCGAAGAAGACAATTATATGACAAGAGAGTGAGCAGTTTCAAATGTATTATTGTTTAAATCCATTTTACTATTGCATCATAAATGCTGCAGGACTATGTCATGACACTATGCACGCATATTTCATTTCAGATACTTATTTTTTTATTGAGTCCATGCTTAGTCAAAAAGAAGTACCTTGAAAATTCAGCTTTTGTTCCATTGAACAAAGGGTTAGATAAATTTGCTTTAATTTTTTGCATTGCGTTTTAATTTTTTTAGATGGCAAAAGCACTACATAATGCAATTCCACGTGCAGGTGAAGAATGCTACATTTATGTTATGGAAATGGATCTCATCAAAGCAGTAACTGGTGCTGCTAATCCAAAAAATCGTCGGATTATAAACCCATTGGATACCGAATTCTGTTTTGGATTCCTTTCAAATAAAAAAATACCGAAAGTAGGACCAAATCTTGGGTTCTGAGCGGGTTTAAAAATTTTTTTTTTTATTATTGCGACTTTTTATTCGCTGTTTTTTATTTATTTTACTTGCAGATAGTTGTTGTAAGAACTTTTGAGCTTCCAGCAAAAGGAAGCTAGTTTGGATTGAACCATTTAATTTTTATTGATTTAAGAATATTAACTTCTTTTTTAGAAGTTAATTTTAGATGCCCAAAGCTGCAAAAAGTTATAAAAGTGAAATGCTTTGAAATGTATTTCAGTATTTCCCGTCTTCTTATTTTCAGAATCATATTCCAAACATTTTTTTAAGGTGCCGTCATTTCCATTATTTTTGCGTCAAGGTCGTATGCAAGCCAATATTTTCCTCGTTAAATCGCGTCTTCTTGTTGATACTCAGATGTTGGAGCTTCTGAAAGCATTCCATCATTATTTGTTTGATAATGTTCTTCGGCTAGTGAAAGGGGGCTTAGTTTTTGTCCCTGATAAGGCACCAGTCAATGTTTTGATAGTTCCACTTCGACGTGGTAAAGTTTTTTTTATCTTCATTAAATCCACATTCATCGTAGGAGATCGAAAGATTTTAAGTTTTGTACGTGTTGTCCAGAGCAGTGAGAATTAATCAACTTCATTGGTAATTATCAAAAAAGATTAGACAGATTCATTAATAAGTAAAGAAAAGAAATGAAGAGAGTTGACGGGAAGAGTAGGTGTCACTTAACCGTCACTTAATTAATATGTTGAAGAACGGGTTCTTTTACTTCAAAATTATTAGGAGAAGTGGATTTTTTATGGATTGCGGGTTTGCATTTTACACAAAATGTTTGAAATATTAATAAATCGACAAGTGAGGTAATATATCTTTAAATTTCAGAGCGAAATAGTGAGACCAGTGAAGTGGATTTCAAACTAGATTACGCATACGTGCGAAATGTTGTTTCGTCGATTGATGAATTGCCCCGAATTCCAACAGAAGCGGAAAGACTGGCTTTCAAGTTCGATGCTGCTAAGTTTCAGGATGCCATTGTTATGCCGTGGTATCGAGACCGAGACCATCCATCGTTCTACTATGTTGCTGAGGTGAGAACCAGATTTCACAGTTTTGACGATTGTGATATTATTTTTATTTTTTTTACTAATTTATGTTCAAGAACATCACAAATTTTTATGAGTCAGGTGTAGTCCGAAGTTATTTGATTGCTCCGTAGCTGAACAGAACACTCTTATCCGCGAAATCATTAGTCCCTTCACTTCCATGATTTTAGATAATCGATGCTAAACCATCGTCCAAATTTCCGGATGACAAGTTTGTAACATTTAACGATTATTTCATTCAGAAATATAACATCATTATTTATGATCAACAGCAGCCACTTCTGGATGTTGATTATACTTCGAGGTATCCTTAGTTTATAACAATACGTGTATAAATGAGATCCTGATTCTCAGGAAGATAAGAGGGAAAGACGGAAGAAAAGGGACTGAAAAAAAAAATGAAACGAACTGATTTTAAGAAATGAAATTGCGAAATCTGTTAAACAATTTTTTTTTTTTTTCTTTTTTTTTTTAAGTGTTAAACTCCTGACATGTTGAAGTCGTACTTCAATTTAAGTAAAGATTACTTTTGTAGTCGTTTAAATCTTTTGATGCCTCGACATTGGTCACGTTCAAAAAGTCGGGTTACCGAAGAAAAAAGCTCAGAAAGTGGCGGAATATCACAAGGACAAATTCTGGTACCTGAACTTGTTGATGTGCATCCAATTGCTGCCTCTTTGTGGAATGTTATTGCAGCTCTTCCAACACTACTTTATCGGTATGCATTTAACGGTACACATTTGTCGTAGAAAAAGTGCAGATTTCGGTAGATGCGATGAGGAAGCCCAAGAGTTTTCTGTAAATTGTATGGGAAACGGTTGCTTTTTTATTCTGTATTTAAATATGTTAACTTTAGTAATAATTTCAGAATCAATAGCTTGCTATTGGCAGATGAGCTACGTGAGTTAGTAATGCGTGAAGCGTTTTCTAATCCTAACTATAACACTTCTGACGATGTATATTGGTTACCACTGGATTATCCAACTCCTATGGATGACCTGGAGATGAAATCAGTGCAAAAAATTTGTGATTTAAAAAAAAAGCAGTATGTTTTATAACTGTAAGAGGCAAGGTTAGCAAATCTGACAAGGAATATTGGTGATGATTTAATCTTCCATTTCTTTATGCATTTTCATTGGTCAAATACACGCTATTGCACAGTATTATTTACTGTTCATAGTTCATATTCAACAGTCATTTCATCGACGAATAGTTCGTTTCTTGAGATTTTATTTTTCCAGTGTGGAACAGAAAAGTCAGGAAAACAAGGAGATGGAGGCAAAGGATTCTGGCGCTGAGATGGTAAAGTTTGTTTATTTTGTTTTACATTTCCTCAGATTTACTGATCATTTCCTTAGCCATGTCAACTACCGTTACTGCATAATTATATAGTTTGGTAAATATGTCTCATTTCACTTTTCTGGATTATGAAGCAGTTTTTGGGATGTAATGTGGAATGACATTAAAAAATTTGAAAAAGTGGTGGGGCAAAATAATTCGGGTATTTATGTATACCCGCCCTTATTTGGTCATATTCATCTGTTTCATATTTATTCATGAAAAACAAAAACATATTTTGAATGACGGTGATTTTATTTATATTCCAGTTTTAAAATTTTATAGAAACTTTTAAAAATTAGAACTTTACATTTCTTCATGTGTGGCTTCTGATTGCATTTAAGTTTTATTTTAAATCTATATTTTCGTAGCTCACATTTATATTTATAACAGAGCTCACATATTCTAGAATTTTAAACTGGATTTTTTTCCAGACTGATTTTGAGATTGGCGTTTGGGATCCGGAGCTTGCGAAGGGATTAGATGATTTCTGTCTAAATAGAGAAAGACATGATGAAATTAAAGGATTTGAAGATATTGATGTAAGTTAACAAGTATCTTTACTTGAAAGAACGGAATGAGATTGCTTTGATACTAAAATTTATTTATAGTATAGTTTATTTCCTTCATTTGAGGTTGTTTTGTATGCTAATAGTGCAATCTTTTCTTGAATGCAAAGAATTAAGAGTGTGTTGGTTCAAATTCATTATTCAAATTATGCCAGTGTTTGTTCTATAATTTTTTACAGGGATTCGTTATAAGTTCGCAAAATTATTTCCTTTTACAAATAATCATGCATATTGCAACAAAGATTAGTCGGCTTCAATCAAGTTCAAGTAGATTCTTGTAAAATCTTTTGTTGGAACAAAATAAATTACAAGAGAAGTATGATTTTCCTTTTAGCGGGACGCATTGGGTCTTATGAATGGTTCTGCTCTACGACAGCACGGTGACATGTCAGATGATGATGAAGACGATGCCGTTGTGTTGTTCGATTTCATAAATAGTGTCCATGAACGCCTCGGAAGTAGATTTTTTTTTTTTTGCATAACCAAGAAATATTTGAACTGGAGTAACCAAACCCCTCTAAATCTAACGATAACTCTCAGATTAATGTGAGTTGGAAAATTTCATCATAGTGCAGTTAGTTGGTTTACAGATTAACTATTTAGTTCACTTAAAGGAATTAGCACATTTCTTCATGTAAACAAATCTATTTGCCTGAACAGTTTTTCTACTTAAAAAATGTTTCGTAAATTGTTGTTAATAGTTTGTTTTAAATTACTCTTGATGTTGCAGAAGAAAGTGGCGATATATTTGCGCCACGAGAAAACATTACATCATCTGGCTGGGATGACTTGATTGTAATAGAGGAATCAGCGCCTAATGGAATTAATATGCCTTTGGTATACTTTTTTTTTTCGTTGCTAAAGTTCTTATTAATGGATTATATGAAAACATATATCTTCAGTCGAAGCTGACAAAGGTAGTATTCAATAAGTCTTAAGTAGCTAAGTCGAAGTAGTGAAATCGTTTCATTATAGTGCTTGAAATTGAACTTGCACTTTAAAACGTCTTAGAGCTGAAGCGAGAAATGATGAACTATATAGTGTTAAGAATTTCAGATGATATTTTCTTACGAATAAATACAGATCAGTGTAAAAGTATGAAAATTTTTTTCTGTGGTTGAAAACTTAGAACAGAAAATAACCGATGATTCTTAAGTTAATCGTGATTTATGGTTTTAAAATCCTGCTTTACAACTTCAATTTAAAAAGTTTTTTCTTTTTTTTTTTTAAGGGAACTATCTTTATGCCATGCAAAATTTCATATGTTATGTAAAACTTCAGTTTCACTTTTTTCTTTGAGATGTTAGCTGCCAACAGTTTCACATGTGTTTAAAGATGAAATAGAAGCCTGATACCAAATATTTTTTACTCAGTCTGTGAACAGTGGGGATTCCCATATCGATAGTCGAGGCTTAATGGCTGATTTATCGCGAATGAGTTGGCTTCTGGACTTGCCTACTGTATTACCTTCAACTGCAGTAGATACAGCAAACCAAAACGATTTTGGTATAAAAAAGGAAACAGTCAAACTTAGCAACAAACGACATCCTTCAGTTGCTAGAAAGGTTTAGAATTTAAACAGGATTGTAAATTTTTCCTTTCGAAAAAATCCGAGCTAAATTCATTGCATCCGTGCCTTTTTTATTGATCCTTCACAATGACAAAAAGTTTTTTGAACTAGGAGGGAATCTTGCACAGAAACCTATGCTTGCTTTGTGATTGGATAGATAAAAATTAATGTAACAGAACTGGTATAGACTGTCAAAGATAAGAATTGAAAATGTTGATCATAGGTTTTGAGTTGGAAAAACTCTTCGCTATTATTTAGAAATCTTTTATTATTATTGATGCTTCAATATTCAATTTGTAAATTACTTTTAACTTTTAGCCTGCGCAGTTATATCTCGACTCATTAGAAAGGTTGGAAGATTCGGATCGAGGGTCATCAAAGTCAAATCGTCAAGAGGAATGTATTGATTTAATCGATTTTTGTGATGAAGTTGAAGAAATCTTATCTAATGGTAATCTAATGGTTTTAAGAAAAAAAAAAACATATAAAATGAACAAGTTTAATAGTCAGAAAATGAGAGGGAATTTTAATGAATCTTCTCTGCATCGAATAATGATTATTCGGCATTTTCATGATTTCTGTTTACTAAAGAAAGAATAAAACAATGAAAAAAAAAATGCGGAAGTGGTTAAAGTATATAATGTCACATGTTTTAAATTATCGTTTGTTCCTGAATTCTGCATCACAAAAATAATTCTATTCATTTTAGAATGTGCTTAATCATCATGAAGGTTTTCAGTGTACGATGGCACAGCGCCATTTGATTTGCGTTATTTCAATGGATGTTTACTGGATACCGATGTGGAATTAGATACTGCTGAAGTATTGTCACCGAAGAAAATATCAATGCGTCAGGACAGAAAACTGATAGTAAGTTTCGAGGAGGTTTCAGTCATCAAAAAGTGTGTTGTATAACTTTTTTCTGCGTGGCAATAGATAAACTGCAATGGTATATGAGAACTACAAAAACTATTGTTCTTCAAAAAAGTTGACATTACCAACTCTTTTAGAATCATGCAAGGTACAGTTCTTGCTGTTAATGTTTAATGCGTTTTGACTGATGACTGGTTTATTTTTGGAGGTTTTTTTTTAGATGCATAAGTTTTCATGCTTTTCAGAATGAAGAGATGGTAAGGTCGTCAAGCGATTTAGAATTATTTTTGCAAATATCACACGATAATGATGTTATAAAATTGGTTTCTTCAACGACAGATACGAATGCAGTTGATAGAAAGGTTTTTTGAAATATATTTCAAAAAAAAAAAAAAAAATCCAATGGCTTCAAACAGTCAACAACATCAGACCCATCTTGCCTTCAATATATCAAAAATTATGTATTAAAAATATTCGTAGTTTTGCTTCAGTTTGATTATTTGGTCCATTCTTGTTTTTTTCAGAGAACAATCCTGTAATCCAAAATTCTAAATTCATTTCTTTTTTACACCTGCTTCCTGATGACTGGTGAATTAGGCAGAAATTTTATAAAGACCTTTGTTATTTTGAAAGTAAAATGAATTTTTTACGTAGTAGGTAGTTCATAGTAGTTAATTATAACCCTTCCTTTAAAAACAATAAAAGAATGCTGTGAAGATAAAGTAAAAATGCTTGCTTAAGTAGGAAAAAAGTGGTTTTCTACATGTCATTTGTCTGATTTCTCTTTTTTTAAATTACACTTAATAGCAGCACAAACATCCTTTGCAGGAAAAGTTTGGAGTGATTCTGACAAAAAATAGACCTCAGTTTAAACTTTATTTCTCAGCCGTTATGGTAATTTAATAAATGAGCCACAGATTAGCCTTCATTGTTACTGCTTCATCGTTTTAAAATCCAGTTTGATGATTTCATACGAAAATTATTAAACAATTTTTCAGCAAGAAATAAGTGCTCCAGTCCTCGACTGGATGACATTTTCATTCGAAGAAGATACCTTCACTGATCATCCAGACGGTGTCTCTCCATGTACTCTATTACAGGTATCAATTTCAAGGATTAGTAATTATCCAAAGTCAGTTGTCTTTTAATGTTTAGCATCTAGATTTTTTGTCCAAAATTTTGGTTGTGGCTACGTCACAGAAACACTATTTTTTTATAAATGTATGAATATATAAATATACATATGTATAGATCGTTTTTTAATGAAATTTCATGTTATTTGAAACTCTTCCTGAAAAGATGACCAGCGAATCTGACAACTGAAATTTTTTGGTTGTTAAATGGAACAACTAAAACCAAAATAGTTCCGGTGACCTTAAATAAGTATTTTATATGTTGAAGTGTTGATTGTAATTTTTCATCTTTCAGAAATGTCTTGATTGTTGTTTTGCTGTGGGATAAAGAATCTGATTTACTTGTTTTAAGACTACAGAACTGATTCCTTTCTGCATTTTTCATTTGATTTTCAAATGACATTATTTTAGGCACTTACACTGTCTAATGCATCCGACGGTATCAACCTGGAGCGTCTTGAGACTGTTGGTGATTCATTCTTAAAATATGCTGTAACTGATTATTTGTTTCACACTAATCCTGAGCAGCATGAGGGTAAACTTAGCTTTGCGAGGAGTAAAGAGGTTATTTATCAATTTTATTGATTTTTATAAATAATTTTTTCTCGGAATTTGCTGTTGGGTTTATATCCTGAAGTGTTGGAGAAATTTTTGCAATAATTTGATTCTTGGTCGCCCCCATTTTTCTTCATTTTGTTGTGTAGTAGGTCTTTCAGCTTGGGAAGATGCTTAATTTATCTAATTTCCGATGCTTAATTTCGGTATGATGTATTTTATTTCAAAATGAATTAGATGTGTTTAAAAATTACGTTTGTCGTTCTGTAGCAGTTTTACTTCTACAGGTATCAAATTGCAATTTGTACCGTTTGGGAAGGAAACATAATCTTCCTTCTTTGATTATTGGCTCAAAGTTTGATCCAAATGATGGATGGTTACCTCCTTGGTGGGTTCTTATGTTTCTACTTCTCATCTTTGTTTTTTTTCTTAACTAGAAATCTGACTATATACTTTTTTTGTTAACTATACAAATTGAAATCTTTTAATTACTGCTGATGTTGTACGTTCCACTTTATTTTCCTTCATTCCTCTCATTAACCAAATGTAAATCCACTTATTTTGTAGTTGAAGCCAATTGATTTTTTCTGCTGTCTGTGATCAAAAAGGAAAAAAAAAGCAAATGACTTTTCCCGTACAGTAATCTCTTTTTTTTTTTTTTTTTGATTTGCTTTTTTGAAATAAAAGGACGGTTGAAATTCAGTTATGCGCCAACATCAGACTTCAAAGCACCGAATACACTGGATGCAGAAGAACGTGACAAGTTCATTGAGAATGTCCTTGAAGGGAAAGCAGTCGAAGGACAGGAAACGGTGTTGTTTTATTTTTTTGTGTTATGTAATACTAAGATAAAGAACGGAAGTCATTTTTCTTTTTTTTATCTTCTCGATAAACTTTCTTTTCACATCATGGTTTTTTATTTTGTCATATTTTCTTCATTTAAAAGAAATTAAGTCATTGTTTGTGTGCAATCAACTTACCTGGTTGCATGACTGTATATTAATATAAATATAAAAATAAATATATATAAATGGTTCTATTAGTACTTGGATTTCAGGTAAAAATTCCTACCGGTTGGGATGAAGCTGATAGGAACGGTCAAGTTCGACGAATTGCTAATGGTATCGAGACTATTGAATTTCCAAAGGTGAATATTCAAAATACAAGACTATTTATATGTTTTTGCTGTCAGTACTATTTGTTCATTTTGTAGCATTTGTTCCGTGGATTTTGGGTACATTAGATGTGAATGGATATTGGACACTTAAGAACATTAGAATGTCGATATCATTACTCGCTTGTCAGTAAACTCTCTGGTTGCCTTTTTTAGCATTTTTGTGAATAAATTCTTCACTTCAAACTTTTTATTTTCGTTCATCATCTTCAGAATATGACAACAAGTTGGGATGGTGAAGAGATTACGCCGTTGCCGTATAATCTGTTAACACAGCAAAGTCTGGGTGACAAATCAATTGCTGATGCAGTGGAATCTTTGATTGGTGCTCACCTTCTGGAATTAGGTCCCACAGCAACTTTAAAATTCATGAAATGGCTAGGACTAAAGGTGCTTACGGAGCCTGTACAAATGGAACCACCGCTATTGCGGTTCATTGACACAACCGATCAGGTAATCTACGTGTTATCTTTTGACCAAGATAGAAGAATTTACTTTGTTAATTGTCTTAATAATCTGATGAAGTATGTTGTGTAGGTATTTTTTAGTGAAGTTTTTGCACTTTATTCGTTCTACAGTTCATAAATTGATCGCAATTATATCAAATCTTTATATTTTCTTTTACAATTAATATCAAATTTTCAGACAGTCACTTTAGTTAGCACTATTTTTTTTAATTCTACTTTCTTGGAAATATTTGTTTTTTTTTAATTCGTGCTTGAAAAGTAAACATTGGACTAAATAATCTTAGAATGGCAGCTAGTTCAATTATTAATTCCTTTTTTACTTCTAGCCAGACAAATCGCTGAGAAAGTTAAATGATCTGTGGATACAGTTTCAATTTTCGAAATTAGAAGATTGTATTGGCTATCGTTTCCATGATCGGGCTTATCTATTGCAAGCATTTACGCACGCTTCTTATTATAAAAACAGAATAACGGGCTGCTATCAGGTGCTCTTGCTCATCTATTAAGTTTGGAAATTTTACTGTAGTATATGTCTTTCTGTCACTGTTGCATTAGTAAGACCTCTTCACATCGACTTTACATGTGGTCGTATATTTCATTCTTCCAGTCATTTAATTTTTACTTGAAAATTTGGTAATCTAATTATAAATGTTCTGTTGCAGCGTTTAGAATTTCTTGGTGATGCTGTCCTGGACTATGTTATTACGCGGTTCCTCTTTCAACATTCAGCACATTATAGTCCAGGTGTTCTTACCGACCTCCGTTCCGCACTTGTCAACAATACTATTTTTGCATCATTAGCTGTTAAGTATAACTTTCATAAGGTACTTCTACTTCATTATTTATCTTCAGTGTGTAAATAAAATTCCTCAAATTCTATGTTGTAGTTCTAAATGCCCTTGTTGCATAAAACATGTGAAAATTTTTTTGCCCAGAAAATATTGCCCATTAAGTAGGTAGCACCAAACTTCTATTTTTAATATTTTTCATTGCTATCATTTAAGCATTTTATCGCAATGTGTCCCAGACTACACCATATGATCGAGAAATTTGTTTGTCTATGTGCAGAAAAAAATCTTTCCAGCGCTAATTTCAATGAAGAGGTATTTTTCTTCAAAAACTTGACAACAAGTTTTGCTTTTCGCGTATTGTAATGCTTGATGATTGTGATTTTGATGCAGCTAACCAGCACAACTAAATCGAAACCAAAAAGTTCATCTCATATTTTACATTTACATTTTTTTCAAATTTAAAGATGTATATGGTGACGACTGAAGAAGAAATTGATGAAGGTGAAGAAGAAGATATCGAAGTTCCAAAAGCAATGGGTGATATTTTCGAGTCGGTAGCTGGAGCCATCTATTTGGTAATTCAAATCTTCTAAGCCTTTATTAAGAGTAGAATTCACATTTTTTTTTTTAAAAAAGAAATTTTGTAAAGTCTCATTTTGTTTGTTTTCGTAATTTTTCAAATTTCAGGATAGCGGACGAAGTTTGAACACTGTGTGGAGGGTCTTTTATAACCTTATGAAAGAAACCATAAACGAATGCTGCAGTAATCCACCACGTTCACCGATTCGTGAACTGCTTGAAATGGAACCTGAACGGGCTCGATTTTCGTATGTTTTATTCTCTCTATTCTGACAATTTTTAAATTGCACTCGTTCCATAGTTAGTTTATAATCGCTGTGATTTTCAAATTTTTTGATTCCAATTAGCATATTTTGGAGCGTAAATCATTGATAAATCTAGATACGTTGGTTTATGAGAGAAGTTAGAAATTGCTTTTCTTTTGGTTAGATTTTTTAAAATTAACAAAGTTTAAAAGTTTTGGAACATGTTGCTTTTCAAAAATTCCAAGATATTTATGTAAAGAAGTAGAAATTTGAATCTGACCTAAATTGGACTCATTTTTTTGGAGGAGTTAGCTATAATAGTTGATACTTGAATAGGGCATCGCAAAAAATATTCAAAAAGATAAAAATAAAATATCAGTTCTCTTTATTTTTAATACTCTATTTGTTGATAAACATAATTTTATTTTAGAAAACTGGAGAGAATATTGGAAACGGGGAAAGTGCGTGTAACAGTTGATATCCAAGGCAAGTGTCGTTTCACTGGAATGGGTAGGAGTTATCGAATAGCTAAATGTACGGCTGCCAAACGGGCTCTGCGGTATTTGCGGAGTTTAAAGAAAGAAAAAGAACGAGTGGCTGGGAAGGAATAGTTTGTTTTCAAATTTTGGAAACTATCGAATTAATATATTAAAGTATCCACAAAAAATAGCAGGAAGAAGGGGTGACAATACTTAAGTTAGTAGTGTGAGATGCAGGTTTTACTTTTAGAAATGATATCTATATTGATAGATGGATTATATAGAATTCATAATTAGAGAAAGTTACTGAAGTTGTAATTTAAAATCACCAATGTAAAATAAGGAAACATGTAAATCTTTTTTTGCACTGGTAACGTATCTCATAACTTATTTGACTTTATTAAGCTCTCAGTTCATGAATATTAGTAATTCCGATTAATTTTTTTCTTTAATCAAAGTAGAAGAATCTTAATGATTTTTTTTTTGTACATTTTGGTGCTTTTAATTTCAAGCAGTATTTAAATTTATCTGAACTGGTAAATTTAAAAATTTAAAGAAAGTTTAAGATTTTCTACAACATGATTGCTTGATGCGTCGGGATATTAATTAGCTTTTGTTCAGTTTGAAAGAGAAGTTTGGACTTTAGAAATGGACTTCATGAGACTAATCATAATCGCTAAATGCCATTTATAAAATTTGCTTCAATGACTAAGGACTTTATGTTTCCATCTGTCCGAACATCTATGATCTCCCGCATTGTTAAAATTGGATAAATGTTCTCGTCATTACCTACCGCTAATTTGAACAAGTCAAATTGCAATGCTCAACCCTCAGTGTAAAAAATGAGGTATAAAATTTACACAGATTTGTAGTTTGATATCAAAAATAGGCCAATGAGACTTCTCCGTGTTAACTTAGTGAATGATTCTTAAACAGTTCCAGCATCTTTGGTAGTAGTTATTCCGGAGTTGCTCAGAAGTTAAATCCTTCATCACACTTTTTTTCCTCATCATCCGTTTAACGGAGTACTTTGGATTGAATTATGAAGCCAGAGTGAAGAGTTGAGTGTGAAGTAAATCACTGCAATGTTAGTATACCGTATTTTGCTTAGGTAAAAGGATGAGGGAAAAGTCTTTAGGCAACATTGTAGATATTTTAATTAATTTAAAATTTGCTGTATAAAGAATAGGTTATTTGGTTATGTATCATTTTTTGACACATTCATTTTATGTTCAGTTGATAAGTCTGATGAAGTTTGATGAAGTAGTAAAAAGATAAAAATTGAGAGATTTTCACTTAGTGAATCTGTAGATTTGCTAATATCTCGGCCAGTTGTGTAATTGCAACACTTTATGTATCCATCAAGATGGACTACTGGGTGCAAATGTACTACATTTTTGTGTTTATTTCCTTCTTTAATTTAATTTGGAGTGGGGAAAAAGCATGCAGAAACATAAAAATGGATAATTGTCTTCATTGGAACTTATGATGAAAAAAATAATAAAAAGAGAATTTTGACATCACACTTCATTTCATTGAAATTTTTTAAATTTTTCGTTTTTAGTAGATAAAGTGAGAGCTATCACTCAGAAAGTTCTTTTGCTGTGCAATGTATAAAACCGATGCTTGAGAGGTAATTTAGAACAGATGAAAGCATAAGGATTGACCTCATGCTCTGAAGCATTTTATGCTTTCCAACATAAATTAATCCGATGGGCTAAAACCAATAACTGTACAATGTGAGCCGTTGCTAAATTATTCTAAAGGATAATTTAAACAATGCTTTGCCATAAAATGGAGTGAAGTGGAAAAGGAATTGACATCCAGCATAATACAAGCAATAGACAGAGATAAAGCATTACGAATTCTAACAAACGGATGTAAGTCATTTTGGTGAATTGCAAAAGGTACTTTAAAAAAACTGCATTTAAAAGACCATTTTTATAAAAGTGATGAGCACAGGATATATTTGAAGGAATATAAAAAAAATCATGGAAATGAAAATCTAACTACAAAGTATCTTAGCCAAGCAAAGGCATTTTTGTGCATCTCCACCAGATTTTGACTTAAAATCTTAACTTCCCTTATGTCTTTACACGCCAACGATTTCGCTATAACGGAAGCACATTTTTATATTCGCATAGATTCACAATAAGACACTTATAAAAAACCAATTCAACAATTCAGAAACACAAAAACACTCATAAAAGATTAAAAATGATTAATTTTGAGAGGATGAAGAAGCATTTGTGAAGCTATACCACTTGCGCAAATAGATAATAACTTGATTGTAAACGTTTTTTTCCATCACTAATTTTAAGAAGTGTGGATGACACCTATCAATGTGTCCCTCATCAAATACTATTAACGTTCTTCGCATAAAGTGTAGTAAAGTGTGAAATAGTACTTCACAGTATCCACAACGCTTATGGACATGTTCAACCAGAATGGGTACGCATCATCCTATTAGCTGTCATTAATTTGATAATCACCAAGGTATCATACTAGTAATAGACTAGAAGCTAATTCTAATCTAAACTAGAACTAATTCCATTCTCGATAGTATTTCTCGGACTAAAGAATGAAGCTAAATAACTCCATTTGGAAAAAAGAAACGTTTCTTCGCCTTTTTATTATGTCAATAACACCTTTTTGTTCACATAAAGATTTATTTTCTCTGGTGGTTATGCAAAACAAATTTATAGCACCCATTATTCGGCTAATTTCTTAATTAAATTTGCAGCCACATTTCATTTTATATCTATGAAAAAGTTCACATTTAGATTTGCACTCAGATTTTATGTAAAATTTTTTTTATTTGAAGTTTTTTCCTTTCAAACGCAGAAAATAGAAGAATTATGAACAATCAATATTACTTTTTAATTAGATTCCCGTCCAAATTTCATTTCATACTTGCGAAGTTTGAAAATTGGTAAAAAATCTGCGTCTGTGACACCAATGAAGACTGTTAAATAAAATAGGATTAATAAACAAAAAAATAGAAAACAAAGCTTTGTCTACTATCAATGAATATCAAAATAGAGTGCAAACAGTAAGATTAGTATGAAAATAGATGAGTGTTTAACTTATAATGAGAATAGAAACAACAATAATGGATGATGGTTCTTGCTATCCTCTTCAAAATGCAAGGCTTGTGTACACTTATTTTACAATATTTGTATAGAAAATAATTACTTCCATTTCTAATTTTTTTTTATTTCTTCTTCTTGTTCTGCAGTTTAACTACTTTCGTTTTCACCTTTCAAATGAGAGTTTAAATTTTAGACATTATTCAAAGTTAATGAGCCAGATTTTGATAATGGATTACATTATCATTATTTATTATACTTTCTACCAATCTGTAAACAAATCATTACCAGTTTTAATATTGCTCTGATTATTTTTTAACCAAAAGAATCATGGTAATATTTTATTTATAAATTTAATTTAATTCCAAATTTTTCCATGACAACTTTTTTATTTCTTTTCCCATTTTTAAATTATTTATTTATAAATCCAATTTAATTTTAAATATTTCCATGATTTACTGCTCTCACTACGAGTAGCTAGGCCAAGTCAACTGGTACTGACTCAACATTCTCAAAACCCTTTACAGAAGCTGGTTTATTTCGTAAGCTACATCTTTGAGAATCTGCAAAAGAGTAACGGAAAATCCTCTTCAGACAACAGTTTTTGATTTTCAGATATCAGCATCTGTGTCAAGTTCGCGAAATTATAATACTTCAAAATCACAAAGATACAAAACTCAATACAAAGAATGTTAATGGTTCCATAGAAAATAACTGCATATATCAAATGTGATTGATATTCACAGAAAACAGCATTTTTGAAAGGGGAAGTTCAGTAATAATAGTATAGGAGAACATATTATATATAAACATGTATTGTCGAGAAATCATAGATTCTTGTCAGGGAAGCTTTCTTGGTTATGGTTTGGAGTTGACTCAAACGAATGTGTTAAAGAGTTTGTTGTAATAACTTTTATTCGCTAAGACAACAATATACTGATAATTTGCTAGAACTTGAAGGTTAAAAGAAAAGGAAGAAATAAATTAATGGAAAATTTAAACAAAGAATTTTTAAATATATCGAATTAAATGGTGCGAGAGAGCAACAGAATTGTAACTAGCTTTAGCAAAAAGCTGATAGATAAAAGGTTAAAATTTTATAAGTAATGGTTATAGTGAGCAAAGAGCCGTACATCAGACGATCTTCATTCTTTATATACTAAGAAATAGATTTTAACATTATGTCGGTTGCTGATAAGAATGACTCTTAACTCTTCTACAATATTTTGACATTCAAGTAGATTTGGTTCCGAACAAAGGAGTAATTTTCAACACATTAAGCAATACACATACTCTTTGTTAACAATTGAAAATTTTTAAACAATGCAGATAAGCTTAACTACAACTGGAAGATGTGTTGATAAATGATTACTTACATAAGATACAATTTGAAACAGTCTTATATTGATCTAAAACATATTCAATTAAGACGACCTTTCGCCCTAGAAATTAATACAATTTATTTTGACATACTATAATAATTTGGTTTTTTTTTCGATATATCAAAATGACCTTTTAAGTTCTTGCCGTTCAGATTTACGCTGTTTACGAACTGCATCAATCTGCTGCAAAGAAATCATTAGAAGAATAAAGGGTTTTCCAGAAATTTTTCTGGAATATTGGTGGAAATTTGATTTCACCGCAGAATCTCGATACTTAAAAAAATCAAATCCAGCCAACTAAAACACTCGTTTCAAAGCCTTATTTTTCAATAAACAAAACAGCATTAAAATACAGCAGAGTCATGATATATCAGATGGCTAAGATCAAGTAGCATTACACATAATCAACTGACAAAAGATCAATACAGTAGAAAATAAAATGACTAGCACGTTTCTTTGAGCAAGATAAAGCTTGAATAAGGCCCCGATCGCAAATATCTCCTCAAGAAAGATGAAATTAAATTATGAACTGCCGGATTTTGGCTTTACTTATACGAAAAAAAAGTACCTCGACAAAACTTTTTGGAAAGTGAGTTTTTTCTCGATTCACACATATGATGCAAAAGGTTTTTGTGTAGAAAACACTACAATCCTAGAAAAAAAGAGTAAAATTAACCAGAAAGAAAATCGTCTTGAACTTCATTTGCAAGTAAAACATAATTGTCGGAAAAAAAGCCAAATTTCCTGAAGTTTCCGATCCAGAACCTCTAAACACCAGCAAAACTTTTCATTCCTCATCGTTCCTTCATTTCCAAATATTTGAGAATTAATAATATTTGAACACATGAAACTTCTTTCTAAATTGGAATCTTGTACGGCTGGTTTTTAAACACTAACATGTACTGATTTGCGAATTTTTTGGGTTAAATTCAGCATCTTTTCAGTTTAAATTTCTAATAGTCAAACTTCATGTTACATTACGATCATTAAGAAACTTCCGTCTCCTACGCGACAAAATCAAATATTCCCAAAATATTTGTCTACCTCATCAATGCAGACTGATTGTCCGCATATGCTGCAAATTGCTCCCAACACCAGTATATCGAAAATGTTTGCCGTTTTACTTCCAGAAGGCTTGTTATCAATGTCAGTTTTTGTTCGAGTTAGCCTCCTTTCATTCACATTTCGATTTCGGAATGGATCCAACATGTAGTACATTTCATCTTTGTACTGGTAAGTATGCCTGAAAAAGGATTTTCCAAAATTTTTATTTAGATTTAAAAATTTTTTACACTATCATATATAAATACAGGCATATGATTAAGAGTTATCACCGTGTTCCAAGTTCCATAATTATTCAAACGAGTTACAAATCAAGCCAATATCAATGTTTCATCACTTCATCACTATTTGCTTTCAGAGCGTAATTTGTCCAACTTACTATACTACATCGGGAAAAACTCTTTTAATTCACAGAAAAGTGAAAAAAGATACGAACTTTCCAAAGAACTAAATGATTTAATCTGTAAAGCTGTTATGAAACAATTCCTTATATGTTTAGTAAAACGAATAACAACTAGGTAAAGGATATATAAGTTACATTTTGTGAGACAAATGAATAAACTTCTCAGTAATATATTAAAAAATTGAATTCACAATTCACCTAAGAGATTATATGACAGGAAAAAAAAAGAAAAAAAAGAAAATCAAGAGCTAACGTCCGGCCCGAAACTTCTACCAAACCATAACGGCAATTCTCGGTGAGACCACACAAAAAGCATGTGAATTTAATCAAATTCCCCTCTCTGTCGTTTCTCAAATCACAGTTATCCGAGCTGAAAGAGAAAGAGTAGAGAGACTGTCTGCAATTTTATCGACGAATGAAATTCTGAATGTGACACAGCATCGAATCACCTCTGAAGCAACCTTCTTTAGCAGAGAATCAGCTCGGAGAAAAGCACACATCCATTAAGTGATTTTTATTAGCTCTACCAGAGTGACTAGCAGGAAGTAATCCAGTTCAAGTAAAAATATTCAGGAAGACCAACCTGCTACGGCACGATGATTCTCCTCCACCACTGTCCATATTAATAATAAAATCCGTTTGAGATAGCCATGATACAAGGAAGGCCGCGTTTAATTCAATACAAATAGATTAACCCCGCAGGGTTTTGGCCGTCGTCAAGTTTCTAGC
This sequence comes from Brugia malayi, assembly GCF_000002995.4. Lineage (NCBI taxonomy): Eukaryota > Metazoa > Nematoda > Chromadorea > Rhabditida > Onchocercidae > Brugia > Brugia malayi. The sequence goes on from NW_025062475.1 coordinate 8,547,078, forward strand.
TTTTGCAAAGTTTGTGAAATTGTGGTGGGGGGAAGATATGGTGTCAATGTCTTTTACATTCCGGTGTCCCGTGGGAAGGTCTCTGAACAAGATTACTGGCCGGTTAAAATAGCCGGAAAATCATGATATGGCTTAATATACATAGGAAAATAACAAATCAATGTACGAAGTAAAATTGTCATGCACTATTCTAAACTTTTCAGGATATGGAGCACTACGGATACTACAATTAGCAATAATGGGGAATTATGATGGGTGATTCTTTTCTAATGCGTTTGAAGAATTTCGTCTGATTGTCCGAATTTTGACATGTTTGCTGTACAAATAAGCGATGATTTAGGTTAGCTGCTAAAATTTTGATGATTCTCTTCCACTTTTTGAGGAGAAATTACTACCGATGTTAATATTAAACTTCATTCTTTTTAAGTTTTCGAAGTTCAACTCTATAAAAAATAGATATTTTTCCATTTTCAGTTTAATGATTCGGTGTAAGTTTTATTTATGTGACAATTTGGGAGAGTTTTAAAATATTTAACTTTATTTACACTTTATCCTATTTAATCTTCGGGAAAATCTCTTAGCGCATATTATATATATATTATGACGTGCAGTGGTGAGGCCATGATAAGTGACTTTTTCCAAATATCTTGTAAGAATTCCGTCCAATTATACAAAGTGTGGCATATTTTGTTATACAAATAAACACTGGAAGATGACGTCAACATTAGCAGATGCTAACAGAAGAGTTCTCCATTAAAGAAAGTGCAGTGCTTGGACAAGCAAGTGTTAAATGAACCTAAAATTCACCCTTCTAGCGGCTGGACATTTCAGGTGAATCACAGCCATCAGCTCAACTAATTTTCCCAAAATCAGCTTTAGTGTACACACTGAACGAAACGTTGAATGATTCTGTTGCATTGGCATATTTTATTCAGTTTATGGAAGGAATTGGTAATGATTTCATTAGTGAATATAAAGTTTTACAAAACATGTTAGTTCAGAATGTTGTTTGATGAGTGATTTTCCATTTTGTTGCCATTTTTATTTTTAAACCTAAAAGCTAAGGTTAAATGATACATGGATGAAGGTTGATGATAATGAAAACTAGGGGTTCTTTTATTTTTTCGAGAAACGTTATAAAAACATAACTTTTTTTCTTCCTTCTTACCATAATTAACGTAGCTTTCATGCTTATTTATATTTGTCCTATCCTTAACTTTTAGGTCAGCTTAATTTAATCAAATTTTGGCTGCATGCTGAAAGTTTTCGATGTTCGGCACTTACAGTGAAAAAGAACGATGGAGCCTTGGTCGCAAGTAGTTTCTTTCTTTCTTTACCGAAATGTCGTCCGAAAAGGAATTCCATACAAACAAGTTTTCTTTGTTCTCACTGGAAAATTTTTTTTTTACGTGTTTTGCAGAAGGTTTTTAACTAATTAATTTAAATGCTAATTGCGATAAAAAAGTTATATTGTTTCAGTGATCAAAAATGATGCACTTCGTATTTATTCGAAATATATCAGTGAAGATGCATCCTGTTCAATCAACATTACTGACCATTTGCGGAAAATAGTATTGGGTGAATTATTAAGTATTAAAGTAGTTATTGATCATAGTAATAGAACGTGATATGTTTTAAGAAAGACTCATTTTCTATTCCAGATACTGCAATATTTTTTTATATAACAATGGTAATGGATACGCAAAAAATCTGAAATGGGTGATCATCTCAAAATGATCCAATTCATAATTGCTTTTATACCAATTCTGATTTTTAATATGACAGATACCATCCTTGTTCTGCATACCGCTGTTACTGCAAAATTGTATTTATAATTATTAAGAATACGAGCATTCATTAATTCGCGAAAGGTTTTACAATTTATCTATCTGAAGTTCTTTTTTTTTGCAGAACGAATAAATGTTAAAAATGGATCTTTCGATCCTTGTTGCTTTTCTAAAGCACAAGGCTTCGTTTTGAATGTCATGGAAAGTCGGTTTGTATCATTTTTTGTTTAAAAGTTTTTAATAGCTCACTAATTTCTCGTTATGTATTCCACTCTTATTTTTTAAAAACTCTTCTTAAAAATGACTGACACACTATAGTTCTTTTTCCCTTATTCCTTTTGAGAAATGTTTCGCAAAATTTGACTTTTCAGTACAATTTTCACTGTGTTGACTTGATACTCTGAAAATTCCTCCAATTTATATAATATTGTTGCTTTCTAAATTGTTCTGTTGATCCCATGTGGTTTTGTAGGTACTTCAGAGAGTTTGAAAGTAGTGTATATTACGCTAAGCATCGTATAGAGGTTATCAGCAGTGGAGCACTTACGATAAAAGATATTATGCTATGCCAGCCACTTCTCTGCGCATTTGTTGAGGTAAGTTTACTTACCTTCATTAAGTTTTACTTATTTAAAATTTTCACACCATTAAAGAGATCTTTGAGTTTTTTCAGTACATGGAAAATGAAAGCGATGGGAAGTTAGTAGAATTTATTATTTCTGCTGAAAGTTTTGCTAAACAATTGCCATTAACACAGAGCGATGAACAAGCAGTGGAAGATGCTATGATTATCTATAATAAGTATGCTACCTCAAATATTTGAATTCTCTCAGGAGGAACGATGATATCTGCTAGTTTTGAAGGTGTCATAATCGCTCTAGGCTGAGTGGAAACACTGTATGACTTTACAGATTAAAAGTTCACTTAAAATTTTTGTCTGATAAACAACTAATTTAATAGACCATTTTATGTCATTCTTAATATTTATCTCATATGCGAATACATTAAAAAAATTAAGCTATGTCTGCATTGCACCGTTTCTTATGTTGAAGACGTATTTAAGACAAATGTTGACTGTTTAAAACCATTTTTAATGAACATATTTGGGTGAAAGTTTTCGTTATTTTTTGTTTTAGTTTTAATTTTCTTTGATTTTTGAAATATGTGCAAATAGCATGATAATATAGAAATGAATGTTTTCCTGAGAACTTGATAGGATTTTAAGAAATTACATGATTTCGTTTCAACTTCCATAGCAACATTTGCATTCAGGATATTTTTTATTCTGTGTAAGTAAAAATCAACAAATTAGTTAGTGTGAGATATGAAAAAATTACTGGTTGAAAATATGATGGACTCTAAATATGAAAATAAGGAGACAAATTTAATTGGTTATTCTCATAGGCATGTTTTACAGATATTTTTCAATGCAAGCAACAGAACCGTTGAAGTTTGATTCGAAAACTCGAATTCAGATCGAAAGCGACATTTGTTTAGGAAATGGAAGACCTGCTTCGAGCTGTTTCGAAGCAGCACGACTTATGGCTTTACGCATTCTGGAACAAGTAAGCGAACATAATTATGAAAACAAAGCTGTAATTTTTGGTATTGCATGATAGGAATAGCAGAGATTTGTTGTTACCTATTGACTAACATTGATTTGTTGAACTACAATTTTTACAATTTTTCCTTTTTGTAAATCTGCTTTTATCTTTTACAGAATTATCTGAAACGCTTCTCTGCATCGCCAGCATTTGTAAAATATCTGCAGAAACTGATGGTTCAGGTGGAAAACTGTGTCGAATTGCCAAATCCAAATATAAGAAAGCAAACACTTGGTTTATTTTTGCATTTTCGAGATATTTTTTACACCATTCATTAGAAAAAAAAATCATGCAGAACCCTGGTAAACTTAATTGTGATTAGGTTTGAATTTGATGATAAAAAAAATTGTCCCTCGTTTTCTTTCTGTTTGAAGTTTTGTATTTTAGTTTCTCTGCCACCAAAGCCTGAGGTCAGACGAAAATTTTATTCCAAACGTTACGTTCTGCTTTTGACACAAAGTTCACAAAAAAACAAGGGGGTGGGGGGAGGAGAAGGGGCATTAAAAAGATTTAGATTATTTACATATAGTCAAGAACACAGAAAGGCTGGATGCAAGTGATTAAGTAGACACTTTTTTACTGATTAAGAAATCAAAAATAAATAAATAAAATAGAAATTCGTTTTTCGAAGTCAGATAAAAATATTGGCTATTTCAGTGACTGATTCGGATCAGTCCTCAGATACAAGTTTACCGTTATCATTGTTTGATAGAGCGGCATATCGTAATTTGACTCCGTCACTTTCTCCTACATTATTATCACTGAACAGAGATGAATACGAAACAACCTCTCAGCCAGATAGTTCAAATTTCTGTGGCATGAATATTTCTCGTTCTGGGCGGTCAAAGGCGTGAGTTTTTTCAAAATTTTCTTTACATTTATCCGTCAATTTTTCTCAGTACTTTAAAAATTTTGATTAATCATTTGCTGTATTTTTGAAATGATTTGTCTCCAAAACTGATTGAAAACACAGCGTTTTTGCAAATACATTTCGTTCCCACTTCAGGAGCATATCGTTAGCTACAGTTGATGATATGGGTCGATATCGTCCAATGTATGATAACAGTTACAGTATATCCGAAAATAAGGGAAATACTCGACGAAGGCTCAAAAACAAATTAGATAAATATCTACATTATTCTATGAAAAAGGTGTGTTTATGTCAGATTTTTCATATCTATTGACTTGAGTAGAAGTAGATTGTGTGAGCGATCTTTGTCTCACTGTGGAAACTATAAACGGCAGATGAACTCCATTATTTAATTCCGTTGAAATTGAAATAATGATTCTGTAATCAGTGTTTCAGTTCTTGATCAAAGCAAAGGAATTGCAAATGGGAAGGTTACAAATTCAGTCATAAGGAATTTTCATTGAATCACAGCTTTAATGATGAGAAGTCTTTTTATTGAAAGGATAAATTGTTTTAGGAAGCAGAGGTAGCAGACCAAGTAGCACAACTTATTGTTGCTGATGTGCACAATATGGTTTCTGCAGGCAATTCATTAAGGTTTTCTGATTTTTGATATATGTTGCTCCTTAGCAATAATGAACTTCTTTTTTTATCCTTTACTTGTATTTATTTAAAAGGAAAGGTGAAATTTATGCTCATTTGTATGACAAGCTCTTAATTTTATTGCTCAAACTGATTAGCAGTGTACTGTCAAAAGTAAACAAAAGGAAATTATATGTTTTTATAATTTATGACGTAAGCAGTTAATTGCAAAAATTTTATAAAAGTAGCAGATTTGAAATTTACATTCTTATTTCAAACAATTTTAATGCAGTCAGATATATCTGACTGATATTTTCATATCTCTTACAATTCTAAATCTTATTAAAGCAAAGGAAAAGCAAGACTTTTTCGAAAAAGTTCAATTAGAGTACGGCTTTTTTCTTCATGTTGCTGTACAACACGTTTTATTCAATTTGTTATATATATATTGGTTAAAAGATATCACTATTTAATTCATCGGTGAACAGTAGCAGTAGTTTGGGGAATCAGTATAGAGCCAATTTAAGTTAGGTTTATTGTATTATCTTACACGTTGTGGCTATTTTATTTGGACTTTATATTTTTCCTTTATTCTCGTATATTTTGTTCTTTCTTTCAGCTGACGTAATTCCTTGTTTTTCCCTTTCATGTCTGTTTAATAACTGAAATTCATGGAGAAAAACTTTTTCTCCGGTTTCGTTTGCCGTGGCTCAAAATGAATGCAGCAGGTTTCTGTGTGGATTATAGTTAATATATTTTATCATTGCTATTATTTTATAAGCTGGAAATGATTCCTATGTTCTTTTTCTTTTCTTGCCATTCTTGATGTGACTATTCTTCAATGGGAGATTGGTGGATTTGAAATGTTGCATCTCGTTTGGACTTGCTGTGATATGGTTTCCTGAATGTTGGGGTTTTCCCCCATGACAAATATATCGCGAGTTTGTATTTTCATTGCTGAAATAATGCCGTTGGAACTATGATATAAGGCATGTGGGAATTGAAATTCAACATCGAATTGTTCCGTTTTTTGAATCCGTTTGTGTGATTAAATCCTTCCTTGTATCTTGATGTGTTTATATTGTCGTCTGATATATTTAAATCTAAAAGTTCGGAGTAATAGCAGCTTTTGTGATATATAATATCGTGACGGGTAGCTGGAGTGTGCTTGTCTTTTGATTCTGTAATCGTTGAATTCCTTCGTCCTTTAGCGTATCACTATATTTGTCTGCTTATAAAAGAATGAGTACACAAGTTGGGAAAGTGAGTACCACTGCTGACACTAACGTATACCTCCCGTGAAGCAAAAGTCATGTTCATGTGTGAAGATGCTTTACAAAATACTGCGGTGAAATTGCAAGATCGTAGTCTTAGTCCTGAGTTTCTCAATCAAAAATTGATTTTTGCTAAGATTATCTATTATTGTGCAATTTTCACTTTGTTGTAATCTTGAGCACACAAGTTGCTTAAAAGATATCTAGTTCATTCTTGGGAATCAGGTAACGTTGGTAATTGTACTGAAGTTTGAGCTTGGTCATTTTTTATTTAGATTTATCTATGTTATGATGGCAATTTTGCACTCTAATCTTGAATTCATTTTCGGCAATACAATATAAATATTCCTTTAAACTTTTTTGTTGTCGTTTCGATTCCATTTAGAGATCTGATTATATGTAATGCAGATCTATCTCTATGCCGAAGATTTTTCATATATTAGCTATCTCATTTAAGGTTAAATGTATTCTAAGGATTATTCCTCTGCAGCTTATACCAGTAACTTTGGCATCATAACAGAAATTTGTGGTTTTTCATTTGCTGTCGACAAATCCGTCTACTACCCTCACCCCAGAGATTCCTTGACCATCTTTTCCTGGTTTGTTCAAGTATGCTCTCAAATTGTAACTCTGTGCTTTCTAAGCTAAGCTGAAAAAAAAAGGTCCTCAAAATCGAGCTTTTCAGGATAACAGTTAAATTGTCTCATGCCAACATTTAAAAACCAAATATGGAGATAACAATTTACTGTTTTTTTTTTTCTTGGAAACTTGGTGTAGATTCTTCAAGTAAAGGCCGAAAACATTGTATTCATCCTCTTCCCGCTGAATTTACGAGATTTTGAGTAAATTCTTTTCGTAGAATGTGGACAGAGTTCATTAGTCGGACGGAATTAACAAACAAGTTTTCGATAAAGTTGAGTGATTTTATGTGGGTGACTATGGGAGTTTGAAAGCGTGCTAGCAAAGCTACTAAACAAAAGGCATACCTCTGATAAAGTTAATCCTCCGTTCCAAAACAAATGAAATTAAAAAGTTCCTTCTATTTTCAAAAGATACATAGAAATCAGTAGTTCAGTTTTGTTTACATTAATAACTGGTCATGTATGTATTGTGTAAGCAAAGCTTAACAGTACAGCTTGCATCCGTTGCTAAAGAATCTCACAATATAAAAACATGGTCCTTCACATATATAAGTTATCTTTCATGCTTAAGATCAGTTCTAATTAATCCACTGTAAAAATTTCTTAATTCATTTCTTTCAAATGTGACTGGTAAATGTAAAACGAACAGAACGCATAAACATATACATGATTGTCATTCACTGAGAATTATCAATGATAATAAAAATGTACGGACAAGGAAGGCATCGGAAAGAAGTGTAATTGCAATAAGTATTTGGAATGTGTGTAGAAAAAGAGATTAATGATGACGTTGGCAAACAACAATCAGTATTATAGAAAAAGGAAAACAGAACATTTTATGGAAAACTTAGAGAAGATTGAACAGTAAGGAACTTTTTCATATTTTTATAAGTTTTTCACAAATTCATAATTATAGAGTGCACTGTCATTATAAGCAAATAAAAAGGAATTCGTTTAAGGAATCCGCTTACGTTTTTTGTTCTTCAGAAGGCATTCAATCAATGGTTCTGGACAGTTGAGAGTAAATTCCAGTCCTCAAAAAATTTCCAAGACATAAAGGTCCGGAGTGGGTAAGATAATAAAGCAACATATTAGAAAATCTTTAGCACTGGAAAATACCCTCAAATTATTGTGAGGCAATAACAAAGACAAAAAAGCAAATCATTCAAAAAATTGAGATAAGAGAACAATTCGACAAACGAAACAAAAAAATGTCGTATTTCATGATATCCTGCAATTTCTAGGGTTACTTTTATGTGCATATAACTCCATAATTCAGTAATCCACAACATCCGGAATATTGGTGTACTTCATTGACAACAATGACAATAACAACAACAATATGGTAACAACAAATAACAACAACCGCTTGTGGATTGACACAGAAATAAGAGATGACTCGCTAAAATTTTAAATATGAAGATTCGCTATCATTAACAACTGCTCTCCTCCAGCGTATTTTGGTGGATAATTGTTTTCGCCACATCGCAGATAGTAAACCAATAAGAACCAATAACAGAATTAGTGGTAGCAGAGACAATATTACCCAAAGAGCTCGAATACAGATATCATCAGGTAATGCATTCATTGGTTCTTCGTAAGTTTTTAAACCTCAAAATATAATTTACAAATCTATTTAACTTCAGAAAACTGTAAATTAATTTCCGTTAATCTACATTAAGGCGCACATGAAATGAAAAAAGAAATATCAATTTTATTTGAAATCCCTCTTTCTCTATCTCACAAAAAAAATTTAAGAAGAAATCCTCGTACTCAGTGGAGTTTTGTGGAAGAAATATTTTTTCACTAAATAGTTATTGACGAAGTATAAATGACAAATGCAATATTCATAGTAATTCACCTTGGTACTTCCAACGCTTCATGTCACGTTGTGCTCGTACCAGCTCCTCTTCCTCGTTAATGTATAATGCTCGAGAATACGCCATCCATTTTGCACTTTTTACTACATGCTTCTCTAGTTCTTCATCTACGGAATTTCTTGGAACTTCACGCACGTGCCGAAAACGACGCTGTTTCGTTGATTCACGTCGTTTCGTGCAATTGACCTATATTACATTACAGAAGCAGGAAAGTTTCATGAATTTAAGGAAGATAAATTGTTGGTTTATCATCGATAAAAAAAAACCTTTGGACAGCTTTCAATGCATGCCGAACAGTCACACTGGAAACGAATCATCGAACTGTCAGGCCATTTGAATGTCCGAAATTTGGCTGTTGTAAGCCACACTTGTCGGTAAGTCCATTCTGGGAAAAGTTCCGTGTCGATAGCACACCCACTTTGATCAGTTAACAAATACAATTCACCTGTCTCCAAATTTATTGCAAAACAATTCCGCGGAAGAACTGCGTATGTATCTAAAAAGAGAACTTTTTTAAATCAAAATTCAATCTTATTGAATAGAGATTAAAAATTGATTGAATTGTCTTACTCAATTCAATCGGCTTATAGTTACCCAGATCAATTTATCTCTCTGTCCAAGACTTTATTCATCATTTTGGTCAAGACGAAACAGAAGCTGTCGGGATAATCGAAATATTTTACAATATAAATATGCTAAGATAATTAAAATAAAATCATAATATAGAAAAAAGTCATAATATAGTCTCAGATAAATGTTCCGTTACACAAAAAATGGTGATAAATGCTTCGATGTTTAAAGTGATGAATCATTTATACAATTCTCATTTTCGGTTTGATAAAGAAGCTTATAAAGATCTAATCTGTAACTTGATGGTTCAAATGTTTTAAACCTCCCATTATGAAGGGTAAGGAACATCCAAAAACACAATGCGCTTTGTTATAAGCCAACTCTCACTATATAAAGAAAGAGTTAAGATCATCCGCAAAGATCGTTCTGGAGTAAAGTGTGCATGCGGCTCGATACAATTCGTACTACCAGTTATATCTCCATCAGATAATTCTACTAAACTCTAGCCTTAATCAAATTTCCTCCAAATTTCTCTTACAAGCAACAACAAAGAAGAAAATTCTAGTAATCGACTCTACTCGTGATAATTTCAGATAATTATTATTTTATAATTATTAGAATAGCTTTTCCACAGCTATTTGTCTGTGGCAATCGCCAAAACAACAAACTTTAAACCAAAAACAGTTATAAAAGTAAAATGAAACAAACCATTTGGATATACAGTTAAAGCAAGTTTCAGTGGCTGTCCAACGATAGCGGTATCAATTAACTGATCTTGTTCATTGGTAACGGTTAATGAACAGGTTGGTCCAATTCCCGTTTCAACAATAGTCTTAGTGGTAGTTATCTCAGAAATACCCACATGACTTGCTACCTAGAAGTTTATTTTTCTTTAATCACTACATTATAGTATTTAGCTTGACTTACATGCACAGAGTAACCAATTTGAGCAATTACTATTGTAGTTTTGCTGCTGCCATTATCTACTTCCAAAAAAAAAACCTATCTCAGTAATAAGTCTGCCTTATTTTAGATCATCAGCCAGATAAACATATCTAGTTCGTTCGTTCAGATAGACGAATTATACGACGTATTAAACTGTTTACATATAATTAAATACAAATAAGTAACATTATGGCCGTAACATTTTTCCCTATATTTCTGAGCACAAGTGAACTTTCGTGGGTAAAAAATAAGATGTCCTCTGAAAATAAATTTCAACGAATACAACACTGCTATCAAACGTAACTATTACTATTCACACTCAAAAGTGAACTAAAGTTTAGAGATAATATAAGTAAATCTATGAATAAGTAAATTAAACTTAGGTTTAGAGGGTAATTTCAGGACCTTTCGAACGCCAACAGGATATGTACATCTAACATCATAAGCATCCGCTCGTTCAGTGATAAACATCGGATGTCGTTGAATTACTACCGTCACGGCTATGGTGTTCTAAACAGACTGCGCATTGGAAAAGTAAAAAAAAATGAAACAGATGATAAGTATAAAAATTTCTCCCAAAAAGTATTGTGTATTAGATTTAGTGCGGCATTCATCTCAATACAATGGTATACTTCTAGTTAACTGTAAAAATTGATATTAATCACAAAACCAATTCGTTAATGCTGGTTTCTATCTTTTCAAATTGAAGAAAAAAAAATGATTGGAAAACGTACGGGTTCTTCGAATCTGACGTTGCAGTGAGAATACTGAATTATGAGATGATATTCAGTCTCATTGGCAAGCAGAGCGTTGAGTTTCTTAGAACAAAATGGATTATCAGTTTGACCACGAACAAATATTCGACCATCGTACAGATCAGGATCATTGACCAAAGCTAAGGTCATCCCGTCCAATTCACAATCTACTGAAAAAGGGGAGAAATTTCAAGTTCAACGCTCGTTATATATTAATATATAATATATTAATAAGCGATTATTTTCTTTATTTTGGTTATTGTGTTACATAAGCGTTTCACAAATCGCTTGCATTTCCAAATTATTGAGCATGTTTTTAAGGCTGCATGACCTTTCGAAACATCTTTAGAGTATATTTGCTTTACTTTTTTTGGTCTAACCCAAAATGATTCTAATTAAGAATTATTTAAGTTTTCTTTTGCAGTGGTAGCACAACATGGATTCGAATTCAGGAATGCTACCTACCGGACATATTGTGAAGAGGATGATGTTGAGAACATTTACGTCCATTTCCACGATAACCGGTCGGACAAATGCATGTGAAGGATCCAGGAACATTAGTACAGAGCGCCACAGGGTGGCAATTGTGCGAACCCATAGAACATTCATCAATATCTGTAGTTTGTTTTAATCTTAGAATATTAATTTCTTTTCTACTCTAAAGATTTAATTTCAGTCGTTTAAAACGTGTGTTTTGAATTATAATAGCATCAGAAACTTTTGTGGATTTTTTGACGGAAAAAGAGCCCTCAGTAATTTCAGTAATCTTCAAAAGCTAGAGGTCAAAATTCCAAAAGTCGGAAATTTACTCTTACAAAACATACCCATACAGGTAGTATTTGGACCCCTTTTGTATCCCTCAGAGCATCGACACTGCCCGTGGTAACATTCTTCATTTGCAATACATTGCTGCTCACACTCTGATACGTTACTTACGTTTGTTTGTATCACTTCAAATTTCACATTCACTAGAAATTAAAAGTTATGAACTAAGAGGAAACTACATTTTAAACAATAAAAAATTACCAAAAAAATAACCATAGAAAGAGCGTTAAAACATGAATTCAGATTTGCCGAAGCATTCGAAACTTCTATTTATTTTTTTTAGCAAAAATTTTTGTTCACTTTGCCCCTAAAAAGAAATGTTATGGTAAAGATGGACGTTGCGATTGATATTTCTTTTACTGAAAATAGTTTTCGGTTGCTATATGACATTTTCATTCGTCACTCAGAGGCAAACACTAGGCTTAGAAAGAAAGCATGAAGCTGACCTTCACGACAGTAGTAGCCGTCTCCTTCAAATCCTTGTTTGCATTGGCATATACCAGTTAAAAGGCATTCCGCATTATGATCACAAATGCTTCTGTCGTTCAAGCACAACAAATCCTTCTTCCTATTACACTCTATTCCATTTCCAATATAGCCTTTAAGAAAAGATTTTAGTCTAAGTTACTTTAAATTTGTAATCACATCTTTTTTTCTAATTTTATCTTCATCTTTTTTCTTCTGAATTTGAATCTATTACACTCTGTAATTCCAATAAAGCAAATAAAAAGATAACTGACCTCGTGTACACTTACATCGCCTCTTTTCTTGATCGCAGATAGCATTAGAATGGCAAAGACCGGGATAATGAACACAATCAGTTGGGTCAGCGATACAAACTGCGCCATTACCAAAATAGCCCTTAAAATGTTGTGAATGTAAAGTTTTTCATACTATTAAATTATCGCATAGCAGAAATAAAGTGAAAAATTAGTGGATTATGATTGCTTTTGGTAACAAACGATTGCTTTTTAAGCGGATTCCAAAGTAGATATAAATCACAATTGCATAAATTTTAGGTAGTCGTTGAAATTTTAAAGGATGCAAAAATGACCAAAAGACGATACCTTATTACAAATGCAAGTTCCATTGTAGCATTTTGCTTTAGCATCACATCGCGTACAATCTTGCACCGGTTCAACCGTAACACATTCGGTACCATCACCTATTCATTTGTCTTTAATATATATTGCTCAGTTATATTTATAACTTTTCGAGACGATTAATAAAACTGACTAGCCATGATAACAAATTATTAAATTCGAACGACAGCAAATGAGTCTATTAAAGAAGAAAATATGAACATGAAATGATGACAGTATGCATTACCAGTATATCCAGCAGTGCAGATACATCTTCGACCAATACATTCAGCAAAATTACTGCACAAATTTGGCCTTAGCAAGCAGTCCTACAAAATTTGACCGATTTTTTTTTTTGACCGACTATGAATTTAGAAAAATCTGTTTCAAAAAAAAATATATATATTGCGCCCCACACACATGCACATAGGGATAGAAAAGAAACATACAAAGGTATCTGGAGCGCAAATGACGCCATCACCAATGTAACCTTGAATGCATTTGCAAGTATGTGTCGATTTGTCACACACAGCGCGCAAATCGCAAATTGTTGGGTCAAAAGTACAATCACCAATATCTTTCCTGATGAAATAAAAATTAATTATTTATTCAAAATTGAAACCATTGTTTTTAAAAGGCATAAAATGCCATTAGAAGCGTTCTGTTACTTCATATCTATTGCCATATTAGCATTCGTTGTATTTTATTCCAAATTGTTCTTCCTATCTTACAAATTTTGTTCACCTCTAATACTCTAAATACTCTTGATTTAGCTTTGAACCATGAATTCTTATCAAGAAATTTAGGAGAAAAAATGACCAAACGTCACTAACATGCAAATGGAGTATCCATCACCGTGATATCCTAACTTACAAACGCACTCTCCTTCTGCACAAACCGCAAATTCATGACATGTTGATTGATTGGCAACAGTGCACTTTTGCACAGCTGTTTTCTGAATTTCTTCCGGAATGATAGCACCTTTGGATGAAGTAAGGCCTGAATGAACCCAAGCACCAGAGCCAACAACATGCGCAGATTCTTTCGCGCCTTGACGACTTGATGCCATTTCCGAAGGTAATGCTCCAGCAGTGAATAATTTGTTACTAGACTTCGTACTGTGTTGCCAATCTTCACTGATAATGCTACCTTCACCAGAGATCGTAGATACCACGTGACTAGCAGCAGTTACCCAACCCGGTGAAGTTGTAGAAGTAGTAACGACAGTAATATTTCCCTTTTCTAAACTTCCTTCGGTCGGACCTGTACTTTTACTTGTCACTTCTTCCATACCGTTGTTTTGCTGAGATCTCCTATCGTTTGTCGTCGGAGTTACTTTCTACAATAAAAACAGTTTTAACAGACCCATGCACATAAGATTTTACCTTTAGAAGCATTCGTATCATTTTTTATCACTATTACCTCTGATATTAATTAATTAATTATTAATAAAAGTTTCTATAAATCCCTGAGAAATGTCGTAAGCATTAAATTTCATACACAATTTTTCAGACATTGGAGAATAATACAAACCGTGGATGACATGACTGTGAACAAAGTACCAAATCCGGAATCAGAAACAGAATTAAGAGACGGCGTTTCATTATCCTGTTTGATTTCTCGATTCACTGTGGCTTTTGTGATTGTTAATACTCCCGTTCCATTTTTAAACGTCTTTCCAACCTGCTTCTTCTCACTTTCTACTATAAAGAAAAATTTCATGAAAAAATCGGAGTAAAAACTTGAATTGAATTTTAATTAAAATCAAATCTGAAATAATCATTAGCCGTTCAGCAATTATTTGTCGAAATAATGGCGACAATTAAAAAATAGCTTTATTGAAAAAATCGAAATTAATTTATTGCTTATTTATTGATAATTTAGTATTAGATCCTAAAATGGAAATTTATAGATTAAAAATTGTCTTTGAATATTCCTTACACAAATATAAAACTGTTTCAAATTTACATCACAACTAAGAAATCATTTATTCAAGATTATTTTGCAACTGTATTTCAGCGTCTAAAATGTTACAGTCTGTTAACAAAGAACTACCAATTTTAATGTCATAAACCGAAGGGTACTGATCATCGTAGAGGGACAACTTTTTACTTACACTAATTATGCGCTTTTTTATAAGCCAATTCTTGTATAAGCAGTTAAAATCATTGGCTTGGCTCAGTTTTTGAGTATTTCAAGCTTCGATTCGATTGTCTCAATATTTCATCTACACCTTACAATCTCTTCTCAACGACAACATACAGCCAATCTCAACCAAATTTCTGCTATAATCAACTATTTATGATATAATTTGATATTACCCAAAATCCCTACAACATTGACCAAAACTTTATTATGATTATTTGTTTGCGTCAACCAACCAACTATAAGGACTTCATTGTCAATCAAAAGAGCTGAAATTTCCGATTTTATTTGAATAGATAGTACATAAGTAAACAAAAATCCAACTTACACTGGCATAAGTCAACTCCATTTCCCTGATAACCATTCTTGCATTTACAGGTTCCATCAAGTTGACATCGAGCATTTTTGTGGCACATGGTTACATTCAAATGACAATTAGGACCTATAAATCCGTAATTAATTTAACTTGCAAATTAAAGTTAATAGTTTTGTTCAGTGTAAAAATTCGCAAAGTCTTTGTCCTAGTTCCATTCCTTGATCTACTCTTATACAACTTATACAAAAATTATTAATGTAGAATAAAAGGTGTTAAAAAATTGAAAAAAAAAAAAGATTGTAATGCTAGAATAGAAGCATGTCACCTTCCATCTTAATCGTATAACGTAACAAATTATTAAAAAAAAGATCTGACTTGATTCAGTTAGATGATTCATTCATTATCCGATCATCCAATTAGTAGTAAAACTGTATTGTGGCAGAGAAAGACTAAGATGCGAAAAAACAAGTCGTTTGTTTAGAAAGGGAAAGTAATTAATGAAAAGTAGCCGTCTATCTAAACTAACTAAAATGACCTGAATTAAGAGCGGAAAAAAAGTATAGACCGTGACACCTGTCATTTAAAGTAATGCAGTCATTCACATCACGCAAGCAGTCATCAATACGAGATATAATCTTTTTAATATCAACAAAAGGATCTCGAAACTTTCTGAATTACTAGTTTTTTAAAATATGCTTCTGTTTTGAAGATTTTACAGGACAGAAGCAAATATGCGGTATAGTAGATAATCTCCATATTGTTGAATTCTGTCATTTAAATCCGTTATTAATATATCCGAACTGACATATGCAGGCGAATGAACAGCTAATGTCATGACAGTCGCTGATATCGCGAGTGGAAATAGAGAAACAGTAATTACCCTTGTTTAAAGTTAACCATCCTCATTCTCTTAACTCACTCACATCTATGCTTTAAGGTTTTACATAGCGCTATACTAATTTGCGCGTCTTGAAGATGCTATTCTTGGGATCTTATAATGGATATCACCAAATTCACTTTACAAAATTTTTTAGGATGGATTGGTTGTTGGAATGCTGTCTCCCATTTATACGATTAAATTTGCCCTACTGAAATTGAAATTGCTGCGTTCCTTCTATTAATCATTTTATCACAATAAATGTTTTTTACATAAGGTTGAGATGCCGGGAACAATGGAATCAAAGAGATAAAGACAATCCTCCCAGTTTCAAGAAATTGGAGACAACCGGATGGCAGGTATTCGGTAATAAACACTGATCAACAACTGGCAGTAATACAATTTGGTTTAATTATTCCCGCTGTGTGTCATAGTTTCATTTTTTAATGTCTATTCCCACCAGGTAAGAGACATATATGTATAAATAAGGTCATATATAAAGGTCACTATTGATTCATTTATATCTCCATTTTTTCACCCCATTTTTACCCCACTAGCTGTTTGGTTATGAACTTGAGTTTCAGATAGGCAATATATTTACTTTAAAGATGATTTCAAAGATTCAACTAAGGATCATCGAGGGAGTTACGAAATGCTTCGTAACTATTAATAGGTGTATTCTATGGATTTAAAATTGAGTGCTTACCATCACAGTGTCGTCCATCACCAATATATCCTACTTTACAGGTACAGAAATGATGCCCAGGATGTACATCGATACATTCCGCATTTGCATCACAATCATTCTTCTGTGGATCCCCGCAGTTACCTGTCTCTTGTACTGCTAAAAGTAAGCAACACTTCTTTCTTTATTTCAATACATAAATTTTAATAATACCTACACAATACAATGCTTTCTTATAATGCTGTTGGTGAAATTTGAATTCTAAAAAGTTGAAATACTTTCAGTCTTTTTACTCTCGAAAGTTTCTAACTGAACTTTTGTAGAAAACACAGGTATAGGGTTAAAAAGATATTTCTTTTCCAAATAATTCATCTTCGGAACTGTAGTCATCTTGTGGCAACAAGTTCCATGTAATGGAAGAAAGTGACAACTTACGAAGACATCTTCCATTTAGTGGTTGATAACCAATAATACACGAGCCACACTGTTGTACATCCTCGTCATCGATATGACATGTTCTGTTCATATGCTGGCAAGTTTTCTTCCATTCATCGTTGCAATCAGAATCAGCTTTTGTGAAAGACTTGATCTCTTGAATTGGAAAACTTGTGGAAAACTGTTAATATGAAGATATGAGAGAAAAGAAGAATCTCAGAAAAGTTTAAAATCTAATTAGATGATCTTTCAAATCATATACTTTTTAATTTCTTAACAGATTTTGAAAATGTAATTATGCACATACCAATGCAATTTATGCCATTACCAATGAATCCTGGCGGGCACTTGCATCCAACGCTTCCCAAATGATTCTCGCATCGATATGGCACATTGCAATCAGCGACACCTCGTTCACATTCATTAACATCTGTAATACTTGGAACATTTAGCGGTGGGTTTCATAATTCCAGAAATGTTTCTTAGGATGAAATTCAGAAGACTTCATTAAGTCATGTAAAAAAAAATAAAATCAGGAGATTGTAAATTTACTGACATTACATTAATGTGAATGCAATTATTGATGTTACGTAATAAACTTACCTACGCAAACACCCCCTACACCTTCGTAGCCAAGTGAGCACATACATGTGTAACCACCAAGTGTATTGACACAAATCGAATTCGAGGGATCGCAACTATGGCGGTTTTCTACACATTCATCAATATCTAAATATTGTATTTATAATTTGTGATTTGTGATGGAAGCCGAATAAAACTGCTGAAATATGCACCGGCTATATGACATTAGTGCGCAATGAAACCGAACGTCATTAATCAGTTTCAACTGGAAAACTTTATACTAATATTAAAAAAAAATTTTCAAGCATTGTTTCGGAAATCTCTCCAGCACTATTCAGCAATGTCTTATAGAATTTAACGGAACAGTTTTTTATATAGTACTTTTTAATACTATGGGAACTTTACAGCAAAAGCTCTCGCCTTTTTATGAAATGTCCAATAAAGCATACCTTCGCAGATATGTTTGATACGATTATATCGATAATTAGCAGAGCATTCGCATATTGACGTTGTGATGACACCTAAGGTAACTGACAAACATGATGTATGGTTGACTTGGTTACAAACCGACAACTTATCCTAAAAATTTTCTTTTCATAACATATGTGAAATACATGAAACTTGGAAATACGAACTAGAAGAAAAATGATGTCGTACCAGACAAGCAGTATCAAATGGATTAATGCATTCGTTTTTGCCATCGCCAATCCATCCATCTGGACACTTACAGCTGAAGGAACCAGGAAGATTGGTACAAATGCTCTGGGGGTGGCATGGATTATTCTGGCATTCATCAATATCTAAATGTATTCTACTGAGAAGTCATTTTTAAAATATTTAAAAACACAGTTAATTATTTTTAAAAATATTCCTCATTTTTAAAAAAGTGTTCCTTGCTACTATTGTTTATAGCAAAATGAATTGAAAACCGTAAGTCTTGGAATCATACTGTAATCAAATTACATAAATTTCATCGTAACCATTAGCATATATTGTAACTAAATTAGTTCAACAACATAAGCGAAAATGTAGGTGCCTATTTGCATGTCATAATAGCTACATTTGCTCACAGATAACCAATATCTTCATTAAGAGACATTAAATTGATAAAATAATTTAACTGAAAATAATTACCGTCACATTTGTAGCCATCTCCTTTGTATCCAGATTGGCAGTGACATGAATAAGAGCCATCGATATTCTCGCAGAATGCATTTTCATGACATATACCACTTTGAGCACATTCATTAATATCTGTGCAATCCGTTTCTTCTTTCACAAAACCCTTCTTGCAAGTCTCACAATCAATTTCACCCTTGACATTCACTAAACACAAATGATTCGTTCCACAATTAGACTTCGCCAATTCTTCCTCTTTACAGTGTCTCTTGTCTGTTGGAATGCATGTGTACCCATCACCTAAATCTCATCGTATTGTGAAAATCAAATAGTAAGAGTAATTTTATCAGGTACTAATTATACTACAGTAATTAAAGATAGTCATATCAAACAAGAAGTACCTGTATATCCAAGATTACATTGACACTGATAAGATCCCGGTATATTGATACAGATAGCATGTTGACTACAAGGCCGTCCAGCACGCTCTTGACACTCGTCAATGTCTACGCAAATATGTTCTTTTGACATTCGGTAACCGGTTTCGCAGAAACACATGAAACCACCAACTATATTGGAGCATCTAGATGTTAAGTCACAATCATCCAGGTGCCTTTCGCATTCGTTGATATCTGAAAGCAGCTTGTAAGAAATTAGTTCAGAATTTGCACTGCAAGGTTGTAGAATCAACCTTTTTATTTCATATAATGCAATAGAAAACAGTACCGACACACGGCGTCATTGGAGGTTGTCCATCAAATCCCGAATAACAACGACAAACTCCAGATCGTCGTTCACAGTATGCATCTGCTCCACATTCATTGCTACTTTGACAGCGCAAAGATGCGGCAGGAATATCATTCTGAGTAATTGGTGTTCCCGTGGTTTCTTGAATAGTGTACACCGTCTTGGTAGCTGTCACATATTCTTCAGATTCCGAAATATTTGCATATAGCGGACTTACAGTTTCCTAAAATAACAGTTGGAAATTCTGCAGTTACAATTTTGTTGATAATAGTTCAAAAATTTGATAAAGTTAAGAAACAATCGCCATGTGAATTAATCTGAAGACTGAGGAAAGAAAAAGGAGTTAAATCCAGATCTGAGAAAAAAAAAAATAGAGAAATAGGTAAATACAAGTCAAAAAGTAATCAAAATCTTACTTGTTGGGTTATTTTGAATAAATCTTCATCGCTAACTGAACTTTTGGTTGGTGTTTGCTCAACTTTTATCGAAATCCCTGATGGATAATGAGTTGATTCGGAAATTTTTGTTTTAGAAATGACAGCAGGGACTGCCGTTTTCATTTCTAATGCTATTCCATTTTTTCCTGTTTCTTCCGGTTTTATCGTCCATCCGACTGTTTCTGGCTCTATTTTTAATATATTCATGCTATCAATAAGTGTCGTTTCTAAATTACCTCTAGATGATGTTGGTGTTAATGACAAGTCAGTTTTAGAACTTTCGGAGGGCTGAAAAACAACGGTATTTCCTACTGATAAAGTAGAGGTGGTAATGAGAGGTGAAACTTGAGAAACTGATTTAAGAAATTGCTTGGAAATTACTTCCTCAGCTAATGTGCTTGGGAAATTTCCAGAATTTGCAACAGTGATAATGCTTCCATCGTTTGTAACAGTTTCAGGAGAAGGAAATGAAGGACTTGTTGAAGTTTTGAAAGCAAGAAATGCTGCAGTATGTATATCAGTCCCTGATACTGAAAATGCTGTTTCCTGAATTGACGTAGGCTCTCTTTCTATTGAATCAATCGGCGGAAATTCTAACGTACTCATCCTCTTTGTGAATTCCATTTCGGATTTTGTTGACATTACCGATTCTAATGTCTCATCTTCGGTTATGCGCTTTGTTGTACCAGTTTCAGAAGCAGATAACTCTGTTATTCTGTCTAATTCCAATACAGCTGTTGTTTTGTCAAGTTCGATTCCTGAAGTTTTTCGTTCGACAGTTGTCATAAAATTAGAACTTAACAGTGGAATTACCAACTCTTCCGTTTTCTTTGACTGCAAAGAAACTTTCGGAGAACTTGTCTCTCTAGTAGTATCTGTTGTTATGTTAATTTCTTGTTCAGTCTCTTTAATAAATTTAAGTTCTGAAATAAGTGAAGTTTCTAGCCTAGTTATTTCGGGAATTGTAGAGGTTCTAATTCCTCCTATTTCCATAACAGGTGAAGTCAAACTGCTCATTTCAGAAACAGATTTCGATCTGTCAACATCCTTCAATCTCTTTCTTTCTGTTTTATTTGCTGTAAATTTACTAAGTGTTGCAGTAAATTGCCCAGCATTAGAAGCTACCCATTTGTTCGGTTCACTGAATGCTTCTGTTACGTCAGCTATTCGTGATACCTCAGTTATCTCGAAAAATGGATTTCCTGATGTGGTAATATCAGGATGTATTCCTCCTGGTACAGTTTTTGAAGTACTTACTAATCCTGCAGTGGATTTAAACGTAGAAGTTTCTACCGCAGTCACAGATCCGAACCTCATATTCAAATCCTTAGCAGTCGAATGTGAGGAGTACTTGATTTTTCCATCAGATGTCACAACATCATTTTCTGCTCCTTCGGTGATAGCTTTAATTTTTATTATATTTTCAACAGTCGAATTTATACGTTCTTCTTTTTCGGATACTTTCGCGAGAGTTTTTCTAGTCGAGAAACTTGAAGATGCTATAAATTTAGGAGTGGTAATGGCTCCCAATTTTCCATGATCCACATGGAGAACGGTAGCTCCATTACTGCTTGCGGGTTTCAACGTATTTTTAATGCTGTCTCCCATATCAATTGGTAGGGAAGTCTCACTCGTTCTAAGAAAGGTCGATGACTTCGAAATCTTTGCAAGTTCAGTTGCACCTAATGCAGAAGTCAAAACAATTTCAGACCCATCAATATTTGTAGCTGGACTTATTTCTGTACTGGTAACGATTTCTCTTTCTTCGAACGAACCCTGCTTTTTGTGAGCAGTGGTTTCAAATGTAGTTTCCATGTTTCTAATAGTATTTACGCCTATTATACCATTACTTTTTTCAAAATCTTGTGAACTAATTGTTCCGAAAGCTGTTGATTCCTCAATTCTATGAGAACCAAATATTGAAGATTTTCTCATGGTTTCATCACTTGTAAGCTCTGTTGTTTTAGGATGCCCATTTATTAACACAATTTCCAGTCCAACTTCATGACCTCTAACATCAATAGCTGCTGTTCTTAAAAGATTATTTGTTTCGGTGGCAGAGTTTGAAACGAAGCTATTGGTGCTGTTAACAGTTTGCACTTCAATTATTTCCTCGCCTGAACCTTCAAGTTCGATACCTTTTGAGGATGTTTCACCATTTTCTGTTTCAGTAGTAGCACTTTTGCCATGTTTTTTGTCATTTCTTATTGCTTTTACTTCTTCCGCAGCATCTCTAGATGATAGGTTAGCAGTTGTTGTTTGGCTAGGAAGTGAAGCACTAAGTCGAATAGTTCCAGCTGTAGATGATTCCTGTGTAGTACCAACTCCGCTTTCAGTTGGTGTCACATGTATCGTTGTAACAGAGTACTGCGTTGAGACAGTTTCCGGCAAGTTATTATAACTTATTGGCTTAATAAGTGAAACTGATGCTGTATTAAATGCCATGGTAGAAAGTTGATTGAAAGATGAAAGATTACTTGTTGAACCCGCAGCAGTTACAACATTACGTGATATCATGTCGTCTACTTCAACGTTTTTCGTTGTTTGCTTAAATATTACAGGTACTTTGGTATTTTCAACAATCTCTGTGAATTGTTCTGGAAGCTTTTTGAAATTGATCGCTTCAGCTTGTCCTTGCGTGGTTCCGATTGGAACTGAATTTTGCGGTTTCTTAGATTCAGTTTTTTGTGATACTGATGTTGAATTTGATTTCAATTCTATAGTATTTTCTATAAACTGAACTGGTTCAGTACTTTTCGGATATGGATGTAATGTAACACCCGTTTCAGCAGTCTCAATATGATCACTAGACGCTTTCACTATTTCAATTCCAGTTTGTTCAGTTGTTAATAAAGCTTTAGTTATTTCAAGACCAAGTTTTAAGGTGGTCTTATCTAATCGCTCTTCAAATGGGTTAGAAGTTTCATGAAGTTTGGCTGGTCTTTCAGATTCTGAATGTGCAACTGCACTTGAACCTGATGAATTGGATTCTGGAATAACAGTTACTGCTCCCTTATGAATAACTTCGATAACTGTTGGTGAGACGGTTTCTTGTTCTACAGTAATTGCTATATCAGCTCCAGAAATTGTCATCGTGAAATTCTCTGGCTGTAGTTTCAGCTCCCCTTCTTTTTTCCATTGTGATTTGCTCTCTGGAATAGAAGGAAAGGTTACCGCTCCAATAACTATAGCTTGATTTTGCGATGTCAAAGAGTCATCAATTTCCTTACCAGTCAATCCCATCTGCATTTCAAGATCTTCACTGGTAATATAGGCACTGCTTCTGAGTTCATCATTCACATTCGATGGTATTGTCAAAGCAGTTTCTTTGTTTGTAGCTTTCGCTATTTGTTTTCTTTTGTCATTTCCCGTTCTAGCTAATGATTCCTTCGATTTTACCAAACTACTTTCCGTTACCAAAACCGTTTTTGCTGTTTTGCTAATCTCCAGAATTGTAGTTGTTTCTAGTTCTTCACTTTTCATTGGTCCTACTTCAGAAATAGATTCAGCATCTGTGCTATATTTAATAATTTCAGAGACTGTGGAAGTTGTGGATTTTCCAGAGTTATATGTAGTGGTATTCACTTCACTTAAAACTTTTCCACGGGCTTCTGACGCTAAAATTTTTGGAAACTTTAGCGTTGAAGTAAGGAGAGCCGAACTTTCAGGATTTCCTTCGAACGATATTTTTGATTGAGTAGACGTATAATTATTTATTGGCGCTTTTGAATAACGGAGAATGACAATTTCGGGTTTTTTGGTTTCTTCTTCCCTAGTTTTAAGCACTTCACTGAAATTCCTAATCGTTGGTATTGATGAAGCTGTAGTGCTCGTCAAGATTTCATCAGATCCCTTTTGACTACTTTTATTAGCTTCTGAAGATAGCGAAGTTAAAGTTTCATCATGAGGTAATTTTTCTACTCCATCGCTAATTTCAATATCTTCGCCAGATCCTTCGGTTCCTTTGCTCCTTTCACCAGCCTTATTTGCTTCTTCTTTGATTGAAAATTGAAAGTACTTTCCTTCTTCCGTCCCATTTTTGTGCACTTCTAAAATTTTAAACTTAAAGTAAATAAATATTAAAGAATTTCGAGGAAATGGATTAAAAAAAGGATGGCTATTCGGTAAATCTTAATAAGTTCAATTTCAATTAAAATACAATTTTAAATGAATTTTTAAAGAAATTATATCGCGTTAGAGATAGAATAATACCTGATCGCTTAACACAACACTCTCTAATTTGATATATGGCTTATTGAACAACTGTATATTATATTTGGTCGTGAAATGAATTTAGCTTAAGAATTTTCAAGAGTTAATTACGCGAATATTAAATTCAATTCGTAAAAAGTAAAAAGAAAGTTGAAGTACAAGAGGTATGCTTATTCAGATGTTAAAAGCATTGAAAATTTTTGAGAAAAACATTGTTTGATCATCGTCAATTAAAACATGACGAAATTGACTGTAATGATGATTATTTATAACTATAATGATAATAGTAAAGATTAATGCTTGATTTAACTTTCTTTTTATCTCAGATTTGAATCGTACCAA
Organism: Brugia malayi; assembly: GCF_000002995.4. Taxonomy (NCBI): domain Eukaryota; kingdom Metazoa; phylum Nematoda; class Chromadorea; order Rhabditida; family Onchocercidae; genus Brugia; species Brugia malayi. The sequence goes on from NW_025062475.1 coordinate 8,571,830, forward strand.
TGCCAATCTGTGTTCCATTTTTGTTTTTTGCTACATTCCATTTTTTGCTTTCAATTCGCCCACGGCCAATAATTATCGCATGACCTGTGAAATTTCTCCATTCCCCGACAGTTTCAATAGCCCAACTAGTTTTTCGCCTATTATCACTCAATTCACCATTACTGGAACTACCACTCCAAGATTCATTTGTATTGCCAGTATCACTAGCACTACCAGAGCCAGAAGTACCAACTTTCATATTGCCTGCAATTTTTCCGATAGCAGAAGGCAGAGCAAAATTCTCCTCTTTAGTGTTATCAGCACTGATATCATTTTCACGACCATCAGTGATTTCTAAGCCAATACAGTCAGATAAGGTGGAATTCGTTGTGCAGCATGCGAATGAGCCACGCAAATTAACACACCATGAATCTGATTGATTGCATAGGCCAAGTTCGCATTCATTAATATCTGCAAGAAACAATGACATAACTTTTTTAAGTGACAAAGCTCTTCTACTTTCTCAAATTACACCAAATTTAAGCAGAATAAAACTTTTTTCGATAAGGATACAGTCGAAAATATCAGTCGAAAAGTACCTGCACAACCCTCAAAGGTATTTCCAATAAAGCCATCATTACAGTGACAAGTACCATTAACGCAATGTGAATCAGCAGGGCATCCAAAATAGCATGCAAGACCAAACTGTTTTGACGATATCACCTGCTTATCGATGGTCAGAAAACCTCCTGTTGTTTTTTGTTGAATACTATCGGTTGAAAAAGTCCTTCGAATGCCTTTAATTAAGTATGTATGTAACATGTGAACGGGACAATTGAAGATTTTAAGTGACATAGGCTGCCATTACCAGTGTAATCAGATTAACCTCAGTATAATGATTGTTGTCGGAAAACCGAAAAATTTTTACACGAAGTGTTTAAAATAATGCTAATGATTCATTGCTATAAACCAATTCGTTATTCCTTTGTTATATCCCGTTTTTTTTTGAAACAATGAATCCTTTATCTAAACCTCAACTAGTAAATGCACATCTGTCTTCGTTGTAAATGTTAATCTCTAAGCCAGCTCACTTCTTACATCCATAAAAATCTTCTCTAATGAGTTAATGAAAGAGAAAGCATCGGTGGCAGTCTTCTCTTCCTTCTCTTCAATAGTACTATTTATTCCTTTGCTGTTTCAATTACTCGACTATATATTTGTTGTATCGAATCACATTTATAGATAAAATAAACCATACTGGGTCGATCTCGCTTGCAGATAAGAAGCAAAAGGTTCAGTTCAAGTTCTGCAAATCTAAAGTAAGTCAAGTGAAATTAACTAATCTAAATCAACTACTACGAGCCGGGACGGAGAGAGTAGAGAGTAGAAATTTTACTATTATTGAAAGTATCAATTTTTCTAGACGGTCCTTTACCGTCTAGAAAAATTACTGAATGAAGTAAAAACTATGAATATCCAGTCTCCGGACTCAACCTTATCGAACCACGAACGACTCGAAATTAACGAAACCAAAGATCGACTCATAGATGAAAAAATTCTTCGACTGCAAATGTGCATTGACTCTATCGAGGCCTTAAATAAGCAGTGGATAGAGTGTGCCCAAAAATCCAAGACGAAAAAAGAAGATGAGGAAAATTACGCACAAATAGCTACGGGAGAATAAAATATCTTCATTCTGAAGCACGAAGCAAAAGGAGGCCATCATCACGTTGACTATGTACAAAAAGGAAATTAATAATGAAATCAAACAAATAACTTCTAAGCCGCCAATAACGGATTCAACATCCTATCGCAATATCAACTCCCTCAGCTATCTCTATCCACTTTCGATGGAGAACCCCGACAATGGAGAGAGTTTTGGAATGGGTTTAATGCGGCTGTACATTCCCAGGATATCCCACAAACCCAAAAAATGAATTATTTAATTTCCTGTTTAAAAAGGTACAGCACTACAATGAGTAAGAGGATTTGATGTAACCTCAGCAAATTACGAAATTATACGCCAAATATTGACCGGAAAATATGGAGACTCATCGACAGTAATGAAACTACTGTACAATGAACTTCAGTGAATCAAACGAAACGATAAGGAATAGATCGAAAACTGTTGAAAGGATGGAAAGAATTTTCCGACAATTGTACCAAAAGTGGGATAAAAACTGATATGAATATTTTTTTGTGAAGCACATATGTGACACTATATATATTCAAACATGGTTAAAACGATTATGACTAGTTGCCGTAAATATACTAGTAAATATCATGGTGAAAATATTACCATTAAGTTTAGAATTGCTACCAGAGCATTCGGGATTCTTTGAATCAGCATTACAACAAATGAATCCACCGAACAGATTGACACACCATTCGCCAGCACCAGGACACTGTTTATCATCTTCACATTCATTTATATCTGCAATACAAAATTACTTCATTTCCAAAAGAAAATTGCTTCGCAATAATCATGATTATCAAAATTACTACAAAATCTTTGATTATTTAAAGGAGACAAAACTCTCGGTAGACCATTTCAATAAGCATCATTTTTCAATAAATTTTCCATTGGCACTATAAACATCCCATTGGCTACAATTTAGAATAATAAATGATCGACTAGTTTAGTGAATCTATTCTTCAAAAAATCTATTTCGGAAATTGTTAAGAAAAAAAATCTCTGACAAGATAATTCGAAGAAATTCAGATTCTACTTGGCAAAAAATGTTTAAGATATTTTTTAATTTAAAAGTTTGAAAGCAGATTACTTACCAGAACACTTAATTCGCGGATCACCACTAAATCCCTCCATGCATTGGCATGTTTCGTTGTAACACACGGCTTGTAGTCCACATCCACCAGAACAAAATGCACCTTTTTCTAGAAATTACGAAATAATATTATTCTTATTTTAAATCTAATATCAAATTAAGTTATTTCTCCAAACGGATATTTTTATTCTCACAAGTGAGATGAGATTTATTCTCCCTCTCCATTAGTTTATTCAAAATTTCTTCCGAGAAAAGGGTTCCCCTCAACACTGAGATTTTTTTACCTCTCCTTTTAACTAAAAATTAGTTTTTAAGCAGAGCTACCTCTAATGCATCGTTTGTCGTCCAGATGTTGCTCACAGCATATATAACCACCATCAATATTCACACAGCGCAATTCACTGATTTGACCTTCACAAGGATTATGTCTTGCTGCGCATTCATTTACATCTGTAAATGTATGGTAACACGTTAATTTCTGTATTTGTTTTGATAGTATGATAGAGTTCAAATACGACATGTGTAAATAAGAATGTAAGTTATGATAATAACACGTGTTCTTTATACTAGGATAAAATTTTTGAAATTTGAAGAAACCAACCATAACAATTCAAGCCATCACCAACATATCCTGACTGGCATATACACATTCGCAGAGTACCAATGCAAAAAGCATGTCGATCACAAATACCTTCTTGTTGACTGCAATCATTTATCGCTAAAATTTATTTCAATTAATCTTCTGTTATAATGTAATTTTGGAGCAGAAGACGTGAAATTTGTCTAAAACTTAAGTTCAAAAGACTGACGTGTACAGTTTTCACCATCTCCGGTAAAGCCATCTTCACATATGCACTGATAACTTCCAGCCGCATTTACACAAGTAGCACGACTGTTACATTCAGAAATCTTTTCCATGCACTCATCGATGTCGACGCATGTCCCATTCACCAAACGATATCCAGTGTCACATTTTTCCACACATTTGAATCTACCAACCTACAAAAAAAATAAATAAATAAATAAACAAAATTCTATGAATTCTCACAAAGAACGGATTATCAGTGATAATCATCACTGCAGAAACTATTCAAAAGTAAACAATATTACTTTTATTTTCAAGACCTTCTCATTGACTTATCATAACCACATAACTTGTTAAATGACTAAATTGTGAACACTGATCAATGCTTTCAGGATATGCATACACAAGTTATTCTAATATCATGAAAAGTAAAATTTCACCTCATTCTGGCACTTAAAATTTTCTGGGCAATCATGAATTTCTTGTGCGCATTCATCGATATCTGTAAAAATTTTTATCTCTTAATAGCCACTGAGTGATCTGATGTGTGCAGAAGATTTTACAGCTTTTAAACTTTTCATGATGATCAACGATGTACGACATTACGTATAACAGATATTAATTTAATTAAGTGAGGAAATAATTTTTCTTGGCCTCTTACTTCTTCAAGTTGATGTCTTCTTAATTTGTAAGTGGAATCTACACTAAAATATATGTGCAACTGAATTTAGGAAGAAACTTAAATGTATCTGTTACTTTTATATTCCTTCCAAAGAACTCTTGTCAGTAATAAAATTAACTACCAGCGCAACGTTCAAGAGGTATGCCCAGCGGCTGATACCCTTCAGTGCAGTTGCAGAAATACGTCCCCGGCAGATTGACGCATGTTGAATGATCCGGGCACTGCGCTGTGCCTGTCTCACATTCATTAATATCTGAAAATTAATAATATTTGTGTTCTTTTAGATTTGAAATCAATGCTATAAAACTTCTTATATCGTAGCTATCTGTGCAGATGCAGGTTTGAAAATCTTAGATCGTCATGACATTGTCAACTTGTCACATGATAAACTGGAATAGCCTTACTTCCTACTAATTAATAGGTTGGAGATATAGCGTAAATTTTTGATATATTTTTATTGCACATTTCTGTTATTATGAACACTGCAGCTTTCCAGTGTTTTTTAATTTCTTTCTCTAAGCTACTTTTCTTGATGATTCTAATTCCGAAATATCTCCTTGAACTTCAATAGCCAAAATATTCAGTATTCATTATATTGGAAATATCCGTACCACTTCGCAGACCTTTTCAGGTCAAGAAATTTTTTTGTATCACTTGGCTGTTGACATTCAGACTTCCTTTCAGAAAAGACAAGTAAGTAGCCTTTTTTTTCATACTGTGTTGGAACAAAGAGAAGTAAGTTTGAACTGGGGCAACATTGATTTCTGGTCAATTTCTCGGTACTTTTATTCTTACTACTTACCTCTATTCCAAAGGAATTATCGAAATTGTTCTAGGCAATGGCAATGACCTCATACTGCGTTGAAAAGAAAATATTGTGAAAACATATCCTTTAATCTAAATTACTTCATGTGGTTCAATTTGCTCCTATTTAGTTTTTATGCTTCTCGCAAGACTGACACGCAGCAGGTTGATGTGAACATTTCAATCAAAATCTATCAGGGAGAAATTTGGTTCTCCTGATCAGCAACAAATAAAAATCTTGTTGCTGATATTGAATGGGACCATCGAACATCACGACTTTTGATGGCCTTGTCCCACTAAATTTGAACCCACCGCTCATAAATTTCACACACATAAGCATCACATTTCTATCTCTAAAAGGACAATCTATTTATGATCCAAATCTTTTAGCAAGCCGCTCTTTTTCTTCGAAGAAAAATCTCAATGAACTCTTTCGGAAGTTTCAAAATACACAACTTCTTAGATGTTCAGTCGGAAGAGGCCAATTTTGAAAGAATATAAGACCATTTATACGATCGATCATTCCAATAAAAATAAAATGTCATGACGTAACGAAATAATTAAAGAACTAATAACTGGAAATTTAAAATGATGTTTGGACTATATAATTAAAATCAAGTAGTGCTTTCAATTTCCAATTGTGGAATTCAGTAAATGCAACTAAATGAATCAGTTGTACCTAAGTTACACTTGCAAAGAAATAGGATAGTTGGAATTCTTTAAAAATCATCTATCTGCTAAACAATAAAAGGATTAGAGCATAACCAGGAGATTTGGATAACTAAGAGAGAGAGAGAGAGAAATATACAGAGAGATGACTCGAAAAGACCAGAGGTAAAAGGTGATGTCTTCATCAAAATTTTTAGTAAATCAAGATTCCAATTCCTCTGCTATATACATTTACTTAGTCTATGGTAGCATTGCACAATATGCATATTCATTATGATGATATCACTACGCATATTCTCTTCCTTTTTTATTTAGAATTAAGAGGTCAGAAATGAAAATGAAGCAAATATGGTTAATTCCGGAAATATCGGAATGATCTGTTTTGGTATTAATAGATATAAGTGAAAATTATCTCTTCATTTTCTAGTGGTAGTCAGTAAACTTTTATAAGAATTAGAAAAAAGGATTTATAAAACTTATCTTACCGGAGCACTCGTGTCCGTCTCCTTGAAACCCCGGGAAGCAGGTGCAAGAATACGAGCCGTAAGTATTGCGGCAATGTGCCAACCAATGACAGGGCTTATCCTTACACTCATTGTCATCTGAAGACGAATTAAAAATAAAATTTCATTTCCTGTAATCCTAAAAATCTTATTAAATTTTTTGCTGCTGATGAAGAGATATAAATTGTCATTAAGGATGGGAATTAAGGATAAAAAAAACATCATACCATTAAGCTCACAGTGAGGTCCATGATATCCGGCATTGCAGTAGCACTGCCCCTGAGTTCCATCGAACAAGCATGCACCCCGTTGACTGCATGTTGAGTTACACCGGCTACCTGCATGCAATACATCTTTTTTAAAATGAAAAAAATTACAGTCGGACATTTACCAGTGTATTTGAACATACTGCGAAAATGACTGATAATGGTAAATCATAATTCTTTTATGAACTTCTGGAAAGCAACTTCTTTAGTGTTCCCAACTTATTTGCATATATTCTTACATCCAAATGTAATTCCAATGAATATCTAACTTGACAAGCAAATAAATTAAATAAAAAATTTTGAAATTTAGTGTTTTGAATTACTTTCAAGGAACTCATATACGATTATTTGACAAAAGAAGTATGTCTCCGACATACGTTGATATGCTTGACATCAGTGTGCTGAAATCTGTTTTGCCATATACCAGCAAGGAAATACATCAGTCACTTTTTAAACCTGTTACCAGTCTTAAATTTCATTTTATCAACGAGAAAGTTATTCGTACTTGAAAATGAGGAGATTAAATGAAAGTTTCAATTTTCCGAGTTTCTTCTGAGAAATTCAGAAATAATTGTTGAGAAAACTGAAACTTGCAAACGTTTGGCACTTGCAAAAAGTGCTGAACCGATATTAACTATTTTATCTGTGACTGCTAATTGAAATATTTCGAGGAGTTAATTACAGACTTAATTTCATTATCCAACTAAGCCAAAGAATAGGCCAATTAATTATTAATTGATTGATAATTATGATTGTTGAAAATTAGGATTGGTTTTGACCAAATATTTTACCCTTTATATATAGTATTTTAAATGCTTCAATTGTTCAGTTTTAATGGATACTAAGACTCAAAAGAAAATAGAAAAGGTTTCGGGTTTTAACTGATATAAAGAATTGTTGGGTAAATATAGTAAAAGTAATTGATTATTGCCAGTAGAACATTTCGTGACTTCAATTTTCGTAATCCTATTACAAACGTTTTTCACTCTAAATAAAAATTATTATGTATGAAATATTGTCAAGTTTTTTTTTTTTTTTTTTCTTCAGCAAAAAATTATTTCAATTGTTTGCGGATCAGTTTTAACAAAAGAATTTCGATTCGCTGATTCTTCACAAATTTTTAAGACGTATTTATGACGTTGCCGCATAAAAGTGAGAGATGGCGGTATTTTTTCGTGACTTTTACCAGCTCACCTATCCAACAAGAAAGTCAAAAAAGAAGAGGTTCATTGGCATCGATATAAGCAAGATACATGCTACAGTGATGTGAACAGTCAAAACAGTAAAGAATTCTAGTCTCTAAGAGAAGGCGTGGATGAATTGCTTCAATTTAAAAAAAAAAAAAAAAAAAAGCAATTCACTGATTCAGTCACTTTAAAAAATCCTGCAATTTGTTTAAGAGAAATAACATTTCGAATATTATTATCCGAAGTGAAAATTAAAAATGTCTTAATTGCTAATCACAATCTTAATTTTCCTCTTACACTTTTTTTTCTCTTTCGCAATAAATTTTCTTTTATCTTAACAATGAATAATGCAAGTTGGAAAATCATATTGCATTTTGAACAACTTTATATTGCTTTCTTCTGATTATAGACTGCTTTTAGAACGAGAAAGAAATAACTTTAGCGCTTTTACCATAACCTAACTAACATATAAATCAAATAGTGAGCTTTCTTCTTGAAATCAATTTTAGAACATGAAGTTTTTGCTTGCTTAGCAATGTTTGCTATTTAGGACATGAATTACGCAGAAACTAGAAACATTTCATCTTTCTCGTATTTCTCTTCAAATCTCACCCGAATAGAATGAAATCAAGAAGACCATGAATTTTATAACAGATATTTGAAATTTTGATGATAATGATATTGAAAGGCAGAAGTGACTGACTGCTGATTCAAAGAAATTCATTTTCTAGAAAAATTTTTGATGAAAACATTTTAACCAATGAATCTTCCTAACTTTGACTGTTTTAGGATTCTCTGATTCTTCTGTAAAGACTTGGCAAATATTAGAAAATCTTATTACAAAACGTTCGAAAACGTACCACAGTATGGGAAACTTTCGTCATGCATTGCTGGATTACTGTAGCAATCTGGCTTCCCATCGCATATAATCGAGATTTGATGCAAATGTAAATCATCCGGATGCGGTGAATGTTGACAAATGACAGTACCAGTGTCAAAGTTAACAACAAATGTCGGTCGCATGTCAGGCATCGATGAATTCACAAAACTTTTTGTGATTGCATTACTAGGACACAACAATGCTCCAAACAACGTCGTCCATAACAGCAGTAATGGATGTAACATTTTACGACCAAATAGCTTGTCCTTTTACCAATTGTTGATACTGCTTGCCTTCAATCCTGAAGATGAACTTTGACATTCAGAATAGTATATATAGTCTGCTTCACAGTATATATAATCTGCTTCACACACTTGAATCTGCATAACTTAATATTCTACCGGAAAGGGAAGAAAAATGTAAGTGAAATGCAATGAATAATAGAGCTGGGAGCATACTAAATGCTATTTATTGGCCGCCAGGTTCGGCCTTCTACCTCAAATGCATTGATGGATATCTAATTGTACAACTGATTATAATTGAAGGAGAAAGTTTAAAAGAGTAAAAGTGAAGGACTGTGAGTGGATGTAAGCTGACCTATGTCAAATTATTAGACTAAGGGAATTAGCGCAAAAGCATACTAATAAGTATTTGTGACATTAAGAATAGCATTAATTTGGGAAATTAGGGGTAACAGATTTTGTCACGTAAGATTTAATGAAGTCTTTAAATGTTAATTATGTACTAATAAGAAAAGCAGTCCATGAGATTTTTTTTGAATTTTTTTTTCTGTAAGTTTAAGTGATCTGCAGAGTGCAGAATTAAACAAACAAATTTTTAGAAGCAAAGGTTTTGAAATTTGACAAAAGAGTGCAGACATTTTCTGAAATTTTGTAGTAGGACTGTGAGCATTTCTGTTACCGCAAATTCAAACAGTTGGACAGATCGGTAAATACACCAACTATTCATGTCATAATCGCATTTTGTTTCCAGTTTAATCGGTTAATGATATTCATAAAAGCTCTTAAAATATGATAGGATAGCAGTAACTGTTATTAATCAAGTTCTATGCCGATTTGAATTAATTTAAATAACCTTGGTTTGAATTACCTTACCTTGACTTATGCTATTTGCATCAAGACTTTTTGGACGAGAGTTTGTTCATTATTGTTTACTTACCGAATTAATTGCAAGATCTAACAGGATCTATGAAAAAACAGCAGCTGTTTAAGTATTTTAATAGAAATAGTTTCAAAGCAAAATAAATTGTAATATAAGTCAGTTTAAAAAAAGCATTTAAAAAAAGGCATTGAACTTTAATTTGAGCAATTTAGTCCTTATGAAATAGGGATGAGCTCGAAGAAGAGGGCACTCATTTTGAAAATTGAAAATAGTAGGGCTGATTAATTCCGTATTTTTAAAGGAAAAAAGAATACATGAATAAATATGATAGATGAGAATCTTGATGAAAAATGAGAATAGATGAAAGGCATCGCTTTCTTCTGTTCTGTCTTGCTGGTTTCAAGTGATAAAAAGAGGAGGAGTTTAGTCAATGAAGATCGAAAAGGACTTGATGTTGACGACAAAAGTTGTGATAGAACTGATGAAAGAGAGTTGACATTGAGTGTCAACTCTCTTTCATATGTGATATCATTGTGAAAAAGTTTTCATTTTCTAGATGGCAAAAAATCCATTGTTGTATTCTGACTTATTCTTTGATGACTGAAGTCAGTGGAAAACAAAAACGTGCATACAACTTTAACTTTTGGTTAAAAACTATTAGTGTTTAAGAAATCACAGCAAGAAAATGATTATAATTCAACATAAACATAAACTAACGTAAGAATTAGTTTCACAACCAATAAATTACTCATTATATTATACCTGTGGACTCTTTTAGCTAATTTTAGTTTGCATTTGGTATTTTTTCAATCTATTTTAGTGAGATAAGAAAGAAACTTACAGGGACCAATAAGAATAGAATATCGCTATCATAAGTCTTCTGAATTATAAGTATTCATATTTCTGTATGAAATATTAACCATTTCTTTAAAATTAGATCTAAATCTGACAGTCACCTAATTTGCCATATAAGTCAATTACATCACCTTATTTCAATTATGTTCATTTATTTGTAGAATATGGTTAACCATTGATATAATTGTATATTTCTCCAAAAGTATCAAATAGGATGAAAGGTAGTTAAAAATTTTTTCTGCTTGATTTATAATGCTTATGTTTTGAATTGGGGAAGAGATCCTATACTCACTGCATTACCTATCATTTTTGACGCAATAAAATTCTGCGTTCTTCCCAGTATATCGATGAGTGTGAAATATACTAGGTTAAGTTTTTTAGGAAACATGGCCTTTTCTATCAAACAGTAATCAGAATCATAGCTGGGATTATGACCAGCAAAATATTTATAAATAGAGTTACATCTGCATATAGCTAAGGAAATTTTGATATTAAGAAGTTGCAACTTGAAAATTTTCGATTTCATATTTTCATACAGAGCACAGTCGAATATACTTCAATCCAAATCTCTCCAATCTTTATAATTTCTGAATTATCTCCTTGAAAATATTCTCGATATTTTTCAATCTTTCATCCCGCTAAAAAATTCTAAATAAGGAATCAGCATATTTATTTGCATTTCACGAATTTGAATCTCTCAAAATCTTATTAGTCACTTATTTATAAATGAACCTGAAAAAACTTATTATGGCAATCTATCTTTAAAATTTGTTGTAGCTTAGGATATTTTTTTGCTATAATCCAAAATAAATTTCATGAAAAAATTCTGTAGAATGTGCAGAGCTAAATTCCTAAAATAGTTGAATTTAATGTTCATTTGAAATCATGAACTATAATTATTTAACTAAATCACCTGCGTAAACTAATCGAAGTGCTAGTGAACGATCAATCCATGATCAGCACAATAGGCTTATTAAAAATGATAAAGAGGACATTAAATGGTAATTAGAACATGAGATAAAGAAGAGAACAGATCAACGGCAAGTTTTCACTGTAATCATTATAAATTAAAGAGATCAGCAAACAGTACAATTCCTCCGATAGTGAAATTGGGGTCAGGTAAGTACATCGGCTGTTGGCTTTGCAACATTAATTTTATTCTTCACTCAGCTAAATCTTTATCTTTTTTCACTCTAAGATCATTTATTCCTCTATAAATTACGACGAATATATGAAATAAGCAAGACCTAATTGGTAAATATCGCAAGAACAAGGAAAGATGCAATTGTGATAGTATATACATGTCAACTAATTACAACATATAGTTTAACAAGCTGGAATAAACAACCACTAATATATTCGAACGATTTTCATTCTATTTGAAGTTTGGAGAAATAATGAGTAATTTAGATCGAAAATGAGCAAAGGATAGATAACCATTCTTTATTGAAGTATTCTGAACAGCAAAATATGGCTCAGAAGTCGATTAAAAGGAATTTAAGAAGCATGATATATGTTATCATATCCGCATTTCTTTGGAATCAGATGGCAAACGCCATACACATTTCTTGAACTTTCCGGGTCATCACCGTCACAAACACGAGTGGCTATTCTTAGAGCTTCCGGTTAAAAAGAAATCAATTAAATATGAAAAAGGATAGTGGGACTGATGTCGGTAGCCTTAATATTCCTACACCTTCTCAAGGTGATGAGCAAAAGTTTTGAGAAAGAAAAATAGTGAAATAACTCAGAGAAAAGAATTTCGGTACAATTAAAAAAGGAAAGAAAAAGTGTTGTAGGAATGAAATGTTCGAGGATGGTAACAGTTTTTCAGTAAAGAATGTCATTGTTCACCTTCACCTAATTTTTTTCTATCTCTTTTTAACTTTAACACATAAATTGAAATAAAAATTACAAATGGTGCCCATGTGCAATGCATTTTAAAGGGAGAAACCTTCGTGATAGGATGAGCCAGAAGAAAGTAAAGGAAATTAGTCCTTGTGGATAAGATCTTTTCGTTTTGCTTTGTTTTTTTTAACATGCCAAATTCTTCAAACGGACAAATGACTCTCTAATGAATAAACACAGATAAGGAAAAAACGCTGAAAAAACTTACTCCAACTTCCATACATGATTTTATGCATTGTTTATCGGCGGAAAAAGATAAACAATAGTGATCAGATTGATAGAATTGATGAAGAAAGTATGAATAGATGGTGATTCCAGCAATTATGAACTTTCTAAAATAAAGATGTAACAAAAATGTTCTTTTTTCTTCCGATATTGTTGATTATGCTAAGGTAATTTGGCCAGCGATAAACTTGCCATTGGCAAATATATTTGTCTTCAAGCATTCTTGCAACTTCCTTCAATCTTCTAGAATTTGAAATGTAGCGTAGGCGCTGAATAAATTGAAAATTTCAATATTTATCATGCTAAAAAAAGACATTGCCAATGAAATTTATATCTGTTTCTGGCCAGAACCAACTGGGAGTGAGGTTGAAATGAAAGGTTGTTTAATTTAATTTCTGTATGACCTTGAATTTTCTTCAAACTGGCAAGAAGAATTCTCGAGAACAATATTGAAAAACATAATTCACGCAAAATGATTGTGCTAAAACCGTATATTAATTCAAATTTCAAGTAGAATTTAATATAACAAAATTATTTCAGTTTATGATAAAGCTTTTTGAAATATCATCTACCTCTTTAAAGGTTTCACATCTATAGATGAAGAAAAGAAAGTTGAAAGACATGGATTATCTCTAAAGAGCAGTAACATCTTTACAATCCCAAACCAAATAGGAATACAGTGAAAGCTTTTTCATTATCTGAAAAAAGTTTCGATAGTAAAAAAATTGCAAATTACAAATGTTAACTGGCATCTTCTTGTTATGTTGACTACTAAGCAGTGCTATAATCATATCCTGGTCATTGTTATGTTGATTACTACTATCACTAACATTCTTGAGCTGTCTTATCACTTGAGCTATCTTCCTTCTTCGAGAATTGTGAAACAAACTTGAATGATAGTTAAGGAAATAAGATAAGCGCCTCATCAATTATCGCTGGTAATACAAGAATTTTGTGATGCCATTGCGGACATTATAGCCTTCAAATGAATGAAAAGAATTTTTTTCTTATCGCATGCGCACTTTGAAAAGAATTAATTACCAGAATTGTCGCATTGTGCATTCGTTGATTTATGCAACCGTCGTATGTATGTGAAAACGTATGTTCACGGTTTTTGTTGCAATAAGCTATATATTAGCTTGGATTTATTTAAACTGATCTTGAAAGTGTACGGAAGTATTTGTTATGGTTAATTATACCGTTTAGAGCGAAATGAGTAAGTTGAGAAAATTAATGAAATTGGAATGCGATTGTTTTTTTTTTTTTTTGGATTTTTTTGTAGTTTATTGTCGTGACGTGGTTAACTTGAAATAAATTCAATCAAATAATGATGGTCTTTGTGCTTACCATAAGACTCAAATTAGCTTAAAACTTACTCAGAACCAATTGGCACTTCGTGTTTATGCAATATGGGTAGAATAGTATGGGTCGTTATGAAAAAGAGATTTGAATTGAAATCAACAATTATGTTGAGGAATTTGCTGCCCTAAACACTATGCTCCTCTATTCTAATTATATGTGTAATATTCTTTAAATGATTGATTTCACTAATTTATAATTGTGTTTCATTTCTACCGATGTTTATCCTCGAGACGCAAACTGAAGGTCATTCTTGAACTTTGTACGTGAAAAAAGTAAGATTTAAATGTTGAGAGTTTAATTGAGTGGAAAAAGACACTTTTAGACTTTGAAATTTATGAAAATCTTTAAAATGGTGATGAGAAATCCAGTGCATTGTACCGGAAATAGCAACGGTAACATTACCCTTTTACCTTGATTGATCTTTTCTCAGTCCTCTTCCAACTTCCTCCAATTCCTCAATTACTGTAAATCTTGCAGTTCCTTCAAAAATCAATTATTAGTACACGAAGGAGTGAAAGTATGGGACAGAGAGTGAAATGGCGGCAATTTCTATCGTCATTGTTATTTTGTCAGGGTCAAATTATCCACAAACAACCACATGACTATGGACAGGTAGGGGAAATGGAAGAAACATGTCGTTTAAAATATGCTGTCAGACAAAGGAAATTCAAAACATTAAACTGATTGTCCATAGAATTTTAAAATTCCTCACTGAAAGTGACTCAAATGTTCATCCTAGTACAAAAGGGCCTTCTTCGGTGCATTCAAAAGTAATGAAAAAAAAATACTGAAACAAGATAATGTTATGGATAAATAAAGCATATTTTTGTAAGATTTTTAAAAAATGTCGTAGAAATAAACTATATTAGTTGTTTCAGTATTCTGTCATCCTTGAAATAAGCAAGTCATGGACTTTTAAAATCCTGCATTTCAACTTTGGATTCTACGTATAATTATCTATTTGAGTCCAAGTTAAAGAGCATAAGGTTTTAAATTTGTTTGCTACTTTAAAAGAATGATTCTTTTGTGACGATATCATCAAATTTCCAATTACTTGCTAAGAAATTTGCGAAGACAAAAACTGCTTTATATTTTCCCGTAAGCAGGCCCCAGAATATTCAAAAAATGGAGCTTAAAAAAAAAAAGAAAATCTAGACAAAATAGTCGATTGGATCTGAAATGAACATTTTAAGAAAAAAGCCTATCACAATTACCATCGCGACATGAATCCAAAGCGTCACATCAGGGTACACTAGTCTCCATGAACTGTAAAAGCAAAACATTGATGTACAGAATATATATTTTGTTTAAGCGTCAAATATACGAGGATAGATCATTAATATAAAATGAGTGGTTTACAGTTTTTAGACACTATTTAATTTTTTAAATAAAAATCATATAAAAAAATCATTTGAAAGAAAAAACCATATAAGAAAAATGAATGTCTGATGACGAAGAAGAGACCTAGAGTCAATGTACTTTTTGTAAAGGTCAACTCACTGAACAGGAGCTACTATTATGTTATTTTTTGTAGCAAAAATTTTTTCCTAATTGTTGTTGGACGTTAGTTCATCTCTGAAAAAAACTAGAGAAGTGAAAAAAAAAAAAAAAAATTAGAAAGTAAGAAGAGCTAAATATTGGTACAATAGCAGCGGTGATAATAATGTTATAAAAGAACTGGTCAGGCTATCCTAATTTCATTATTAGCCTTTTTACATTTTTTAAATTGATCAGCTGGAAAAATATTGATTCACGAGGCATGCGGTTGTTTTTATTTACAATTCAAGGAGCAAACATATCTTTCATGACAGATGATTGGTTCAAGGGTAGATTAATATTTTAAATGGTACCTTACATAGTACATTGAAAATGATTAGAAAGTGATTGAAATTTATTTTTTCAGATGCTTAATTGGTTTATTGATCAGAGTAACATGAAGTTTAATCTCCGCTTAAAACCAAAATAATTTTTACTTCTTATAAGTGAATGAAAAAACTAAACTTCTTTCATCAACAAGATTTGTCAATTGTTTAATATTTGATCATACAAATACAGCTTTTCTTTTAGATGGCGTTACCCAATTCGGAAAATTTACCTTTAAATAAAGTAAATCAAATCGATAAATGTTTAATAGTTGGCATGCAAGCTGGCACTGATAAGTTTATTATGCAGATTTTAATTATCGGAGGATTTTCACGCCAATTCGTAATTACGCAACAGCGGTTCATGGCCACTTGTCTATTGGTAATTACAACCGAATGACCTTTTTTGGTTCGTATTTACAAAACGAATTTGAATTCCAGATCAGATTTAATTTAAATCAATTCTTCATCAAAATACCAGACTAAACTGCCATAAAACTTATCTACCTTTAAATACATAGATTACAAAAAGCTAAATAAGCTTCTAAATATTTCATTCGAAAAGTTCTTGTTCACACTACTTTCAGTTATGTGCTAAGAAAAAAGAGTGACAAATGACCAAGTGAAAAAGCCTAAAGAACTAGGATCAATGTTTAGTTTTTGAATGATAAGAAGTATTCCCTATGTATTTGAGATTTAACATTAATGCCTTCTTTGTGAGACGAATATTTTTATTTATTTTGTAATTTCATGACAGGTTCTATTTTGTTTTTTGGTTATTTCATTTATGTTTACTGCCATGAAAAAAAAAAAAAAAAAACGATGCATATGAGTTCAAGCAAATTTTGGTAAATTTTATTTTCAATTATTATTTGAAATATTCATTATTTTGAGCTCATTATCAACATCCAGCACAAAATGCGTGCGGTCGTGAAAATCCGTTTCACCGATTTTCTTCTTCGTCATTGCTTTTACATCTACTGGATCGTACTTTGGTTTACCTGGAAGAGGTCACTTGAGACTTAAATGGGAGAACATCGAAATTATCAGACACAACAGTAATTAATTGAACCTCTAGTTGCAATATTATTATAATACATTGAACGAACCATCATTATATGTCAGTTTGAATTCAAACTTGCAAATTTAAATACAACCCAAGTTTTTTTATATTTAAAAATATCTAGATTAACAATGAAAGCGCAAGCCTGCAACTATCGTTCGAATGTAAACACCAATGTTATTCGCACTACGATTTTTTGTCAATCTTTGAACCTGTACCATGGCACTGACCATATCGAAAACTGTACATGCCAAAGGAAATATTATCGGCTTTGTACTATTTTCCGACTGATAGACGGAACAGAAAAACACACATTCATCTTTGCCCTAAAGACTAAATAATTTAAATTAAATTAAAACATTTAGGTCTTTTCTAGTATTTAAATTAATTACTCATCTGTTTTATGAAGTTTTAGATGAACTGAATGAATAGTAAAGTTGAATTCAAGTTTCAAGTACTGAATTACGTTGCCTATAGTGATAATGAAAACGACTAAGTTCTTTAAAGTAATGAGGAAAGAAAAAGAAAATCACCGGTGGTTCCTCAGGAGAGTCATCAGGACTTGCTTCAATCAACCTGGCACAAACCTGACGCATATGTGGCGCGCGCTCAGATATTTTTGCAATTTCGTTTTTAGTGAGTCGATTCGCACATCGAAATATGGGACAGCATGGTAGCTCTTCTGCAACTATGCAACAAGGCATCAAGCTTTAGAATTAATCACTGTGGTGCAATTTAAAACTGAAAACAAAAAACCAACGAGCTGCAACGGCGACATTAATGCGCGATGTTAGACAATCGAAGCAGAGACGGTGACGACAATCCATCAACGTCATGCGTGCCGAATTCGCGCATGCAAATGCACCTTCACAAAGTGTTCAGTTAGAGGTCAGAAATATGTATCAGATTAATTCAGAGGTTATCTAGTGTAGCTTGACTCATTTAAGGTCATAGTGTCAAGTAAACTAAGCAGTTCTTGTTGATATGGATGAACTGTTTGATGAGTTCCACCAATAATTTTGCTAGATAAAATTCGGAAAAGAGAACCTTTTCTGCCATCACACCGTTGTCGCTCTTCGAGCTGTAGCATCGATGGTAATTTTTGCCCAAATGATATCTTTTGTATCTCCTCATCACCCTGAAAAAACATCACTTCCTTTCTGCATTATGCTATCGTGCCAGGAATTTTGTTAGGTGATCATGATTCTATTAAAATCTGTATTATTAGATTGAAATGGTAAGAAATGGTAAGTAAGTTCATTCTCAGGCTAATGCAGATAAATAAGGTGAATTTTTTAGAATTTATGGTAATATATTTCGTCAACAAAACCAATATTACTGATATTGGTTTTGTTTACTGATTACTGATACATTTAGCCAAGTAGGATCTGGATCCAAGTCATATATCTAGTTCAAGAGCTTATGAGATAATAGAGCAATAATGCCTATTTTCTGCACCGTATAGATTGAATTGCCTATTTTGCGTCTTGTCACCTTTCGCATTTATGATTTGAAGGTATTCATTGATTACTATTTGATACATTCATAGGTTATTACCTCATCTGCTTCATCGATGATGACGTTCACATGACGTATGTAAGTGCAGCAAGGAAGGGGACAAAGCTGTGACGCTGAACATTTCGATATGCAGCCTCTGCAGAACATATGTGAACAAGGTAGCTTTTGCATCTCATTCGGTTGCTTACACTGCAAACAAATTGAACACACAGTCATGTCGACGTGTTCTGTAAACGAATAAATGAAATGTGCAGGTCGGATACGCATAATAAATAGTTCGTAGTGTTAAATATTAGATATGTAAAGTTCACGTAAGTGAGGAGATATTAATGGAAATGCGTGATAATAAATACTGTTCGCGTTCTTGCCTTCCTTTCTCGTCGACCACAGAACTGCCAGTAACGGCGAACTTTCTGCTGTTATTGTAAATATGTAAAATCATTTCATAGTTTATTGTATATTGGTCAGACATTGCTATACAGTTGTTTCTTATCACTACCGCTTTAGAAGGAAGCAAAAGATGGATGACTCAATAGAACTGAATAACGAACTTCAGCGAACCTTCTATCATGGATTTCTCCCACACGCTGACATCGATCCATTACTTAAAGAGGAGGGCGATTTTGTCATTCGCAAAACAGACAAAGATGGTAATCATTTATCGAAAATTTATAATTGGAAAATAATTTTTCAGTCGGCGCAAAACAATTTCTTTTGTTCCTGCTACTTTTATTGCCTTCAGGATGTTAAATTCACATAACATATGTAAGTTCGAGTTGGACTTTATTTCAAAGTATGTAGTTATATTGAATTCACATAATGGATGACGACCTAAAAAAAAATCAGGGCAAAAATGTTTGTTAAAATTTCCGGTCAAATCATCCTCGCTTTATCAGTAAAATGGAACAAACAAATATTGCATTTTGTGGTCAATCAGGACGAGACGGGCTACTATTACTTCGAGACCCATAAAGTTTCTTTTCTTTCAATTTGCCTGTTGCTCCTGGAAGATTTCATGCTTTTAATGGATTAACTACTAGAATGTACAAACAACTAATAATTTAGGAGAAAACAATGCACGATTTAATTAACTGGCACAAAACAACAGGAACTCCAATATCTGCGGGTAGTCATGCAAAGCTTGTTAATGGAGTTGGCCGACAACCATGGCTTTTGGAACATGACGAGATTCAACTGCAAAGGAAGTTAGGTGAAGGAGCCTTTGGCGAGGTCGTTCATTTTGCTTGAAATTTGAAAGTCTTCTAGATTCAACATTGCTTTAAAAATGCATAATACCACTTGATTTTTATACTTAATATTTATTGACGCCATCATAAATGCTTTTTTTATTATCACAAATGATATAGAGTTCTCATCCTATTGCATAACTACTAGCGTAATGACAAATGACAGAGAAAGCATTTATGCTTAACTGTTAGCAACATCAAGGAAGTAAGTAAGTGTAATCTATGAAGCTTTCTTGGCAAACGACGTTCGTAATCTCATTTATACACGTTCCTTCGTGATTGATACTGCTCGCCTATTTTAAATTTCAAACAATACTTCCCTTTCATTGATAGCAATCTGCGAATGTTCCAGCGAAGTAACTTAGTCTAATTTAGCTTAAGATGTTATGAATTACTATAGGTATATCTAGCGCAATATGTACAAATGAACAAAATAACTGATGTGGCAGTAAAAACGATGCGAGAAGAGGCCTCTCGGCAGGCACGACTTAAATTTATGAAGGAAGCTCGAATAATGCGTAAATTCTCGCATCCCAATGTAGTAAAAATTATGGGTATTGTGGTATATGAAAATCCATTAATGATTGTCATGGAGCTATGTCCCGGTAAATATTGATATTTCTCAAATTTCATAAAACCTACTGCTTACCCAATCCGGGTGCGCTTCAATTGAAAATGTATATATTTCAGAAGGTTCAATGCTCAGTTACCTTAGGAAAAATGTACCTGTCAACTCAGATCTAAAACTACGTTTTGTTACAGAAGCTAGTGCCGGCCTTGCATATTTAGAATCAAAACACTGCATCCACAGGTTAGCCGTTGATTTCTAACTTCCTATCACTAAATATTCTCATACTAATCATCTGACTTGATTTCCTGTTCGTGATTCAATTAGCTTGATAACTAATAACGCGTTTTTCTCTCGCAATATACTTCTGTGTGCGTATTGCATATATGACGACATGCGTTAAACAACGCTTTCGCAAATATTTTGTCAAAATATAGTAAATTTCAGAGATATAGCGGCAAGAAATTGCTTGTTATCAGAACAACTGGAAGTAAAAATAAGTGACTTTGGTATGTCTGATGAACGAAGAATTATCCATGACGAAACGTTAGAAAAAGTATCTTTACACTAATCAAGACTTCGAGATTTATAGATACCAGAAGGCATTAATTTAATATAGCTTAAAATAAGACATATTTGTCAAGCAAATGTCAGGTTCCAATGAAATGGCTTGCCCCAGAGACCATGCAACAACGTATATTCTCGTCCAAAACTGATGTCTGGTCCTTTGGTGTGTTGGTAAGCTCATTTTCAAATCTATAACAGTGTGGATTCAAATTTCATTACGGGTGTACTTCTGTCAAATTCATCCAATTTTCTCGTAAAAATCATATATTATTAGGTTTGGGAAGTGTACGCGGACGGCAAGGAACCATATCCAGGCTTATCAAACATTCAGACACGAGCCAAAATTGTTGTTCAGAACTATCGAATGGAAATGCCGAAAGTGAGTTCGATCAAAGTCAATCATATTTATTATACAAATGTCTACTTTACGGGGTGAAAAAAAAAACTTTTCAAGCAGAACTTAGACTGTTTAAACAGAAAGACTTTTAACTTGTTTTGCGAACCATTTTTCAATAAGAATCTCATTAATAAAACCATTCTAACTCATTAATACCACAAAGTTTTCTGGTCTAATCACAAACTTTATGTTGTACTTCTACTTATTTCTAGACAGCGCCATTGGCTATATCAAAGCTTGTTTACCGATGCTGGAAAACGGAACCTAGCGAAAGACCATCATTCGCTGAAATTTACAACAAGCTAAAGGTGTTAAACAAAAAGTAAAATAAGGAAATCCTATTCTTCCATTACAAATATTCAACGTCTTCAGAGTTTAGAATGGTAAATCTGTTAAGACAAAAGTCGATATATTGAAGCGAAACTACTAACATTATCAGCACACCAATTTCATGTTCTCAACCCTTATATTATATTTACGAAAAACCGAAATTTTTGTAGCGAAAAATACCTATTCAGCACATTTTGCCTTTTCCCCATTTTCCATTATCATTCATAACAGAGCAATTTAATGACCAGAAATACAACAAAAACAATGGTGAATCATAAATTGTTTCTGTCCCGAAATATTGTTTGAAACGGTGCCTAGCTAAATCTAATTACAAAATTAATGTAATTATTATGCAATAAAACAAAGTGATGAGAAAAATATTAAAAATCGAATGACCAGTGTTAACAAAATACTACCAAATAGTGACCTCAGTTAAATGTTCATCAGATTTAATATTTCTTCAATGATTACAATTCATTTGCGGGTAAGCACTTTCGCGCAAAAATATTTGTAGAAGCTTCCTTTTCAATTATATTTGCTTTTAGACAACTTTCAAATTCAGAGTAAGGAAAAGAAACCATCCCACCACAAGTTGTACGATGTCTACAAAGAGCATTTATCGGTAATGAGGATCCAATAAAGCATAGATGAGGGACTGCTTTCACATGAATTGCTTGAGAATAAAATAATATTCTTGGATAATTTGTAATAATAAGCTGTTCACTTTCATACAACTCGGCGAACTTCAAAAAATCTTTTTAGGTAAAATATCTGTCCAACGGTCATCGAAGCAAGAACCACAGCTTCGAAAACAGCCCATAAAACCACTCTTGAATTTGTGTTTTCATTTACTGAAAAACAAATCTTATTGAAGCAAGTCAAGAAACACTTTTCTGTAGAACAGAAATGCTACAGAAAAGTAGCGGTAATGAAACACAACTGATTACTAAACACTTATGGAAGTATTTCATTTGAAGACGAGAACATGCAATAATCAACAAAGTAATGTCGGTATCTACAAATGGGAAGGGATAAAGCAGACATCTCGACCAAATTTAAGCTAAAATATACGCGCTGGTTGCTCCAAACTTATATAAAACTTTAATCTCTTCTCACTTTATTTACTTCAAAAAAAATCGAATCTAGAAAACCTAAAATCATTTTCCCAACATTATATTTGTCTCAAAAATCGGTCGAATCACCAGTCCAATTTTATGCGTTGGTTAGTTCAGATTTCCTGCAGTGATAAAATATGATGCTTCAAAAATTAAATAAACTGAAGTCCAGTGAAAATTCAAGAAAAAACTTACTTGACCTATGTACACGTTCCCGTACCTCCATATATTCCTGCTCATGCTTGACAGATGTCAATGCCGATGATAGTTCCCGTACCATTTCTTCTAGTTTAAGACTGTCCGCTAAAAAGTCAGTCTCTGTATAATCCTTAAGAAAAAGATAGCATTGTTAAATTGGATATCAGATAACAGATATAATATAAACACCTGACATGGAAGGGAATAATATTAAGGGAACCGAAAGCAATATTCTACCTGAAGAATCATTACCACTCCCCTTTCCTGCTTCAGATGGTATCGGTTGTCCAGGTTGTGCAATTTCCATTGAAAACATGACCACTTTTGGAGTCATAGTTGACATCTGATTTCCAAAACAATACGTATAGGGCCCATCCATATGTGCAGCAAAGGTATACTTACCAGAACTTTCACGTTCTCCCCTGTAGATTTCTTTGTTGTCAGGGCCAATAATCTAAAAAGAGAAGCACTCTTAAAATTCATTAAACACACACTGCATTTTGGCACTGGAAATTCTACACTGGTTGCCGATTCTACAGCAATTGTGCCAATACTATATGATACAAATGACTAATAATTATAAACAAAAATTCTGCATTTGTTGTATTATTCAGAGAATACAGGCAGCAATTGAGAAGTTGCTCCAGCCAATTTTGCAAGCAACCGAAACTGAAAAAGGGAACCTTCACATCAATATCCAAAAATCCGCCTTCAGCAACTTCAAATATCACACCCATCTTAGTGCCAGCCCTCACACGATCGAAAAAACATTGCTCCTCGTTCGCATCAATGTGTATGAAATAAGCAGCTGATTCCATCACATAACAAGCAGTCAACAAGAATCTGATCAACATCACGGCACCTTTAATAATATATTCATGACATCCACAACATATCCCACCTCTTGTATTTATCCCCCCTACCCCTTACCTACTTCACTCTCGACAACCACCAAATCCTTACACACTGGCAAAAATGCTTCCCCTATCACCACAAATCAAAAACAAATCCGCCACGTTGCCAAAAGTACAATTTAACGCAGTTCGCATATGTATGGCGTTAGATCTAGATGTATTGATTTGGATAAGTGTAGCTTCTGCAGTGGGATATACTGGGCTTTTTATAATAAACCGAATGAACGTTTGTGTTGTATTGTTTTGGAAGACAATGGTGAGTAATGTGTATTACTTGAAATGCCGCTAAGTTTAACTACCCAACTTTGAGCATCGAGTAGAAGACTCTAGGATTTATTTGTCCACGGAACATCGGAAATGAATTATCAAAACTTCTACTGATCCTGACAATGAAATTTTTCAAGATGTCCAAAAGCTGAGAGGAACAGTACGGTTGAATCATCAAACAGATTGGCGTTAATGATGTAAAACGATCCAGAAGTAATGAGCATGTACTGATTGTTCGCAAAAAATTAGTCTTGAAATGGCGTGAAGGATGGTGAGATGGATGGGATGATGGATTTTAGGATACTTCACCATTCACATATATTTTCAGCCTCATTCAAATTTAAATAAGTATTAAATTAAGAAGTATTAAAGATAAGCCTTAATCAAAAATAATGAGTCATCCATCGTCATTCTTCTTCATTGTAGGTTCATGGAACTTTCTGCTGTTTTCATGAGAGTTGTTAGACGCATGACCTTCTATAAGCTTGGTTTTTCACCAAAATTTAGCTTTTTGGAGTGAACTAAATTATTTTCGGAAACACGTCCTCTTTTCACAACATTTTTATTTCCGCTGCTTGGCCCATTCTTTGGGTGCGTTAATTCAGTTTAATATATTTAAGATTGATGTTGTATAATATATCTTAATTCAATATCAACTTTATCAAATTTAGCTAGTAGTTGAGAATAAAGAAGAGATATTAGTTAACCTCCAGATACTAATTTTCATTTCTAGCACTTTCATTTAAAGTTTCTTAGATGAATTAATGGACTTGTTCGCTCATAAGAGAAGTTAGAACCGCTTCCTTCTCTCTTTTTAGGATATTTGTTCTCTGCTTTGGGTATGAACTTATTCTCTTTTCCAATCGAAATTTTAGAAATACTTTTAGAAAATTACTGTAAGATTTTCTTACTTCACTGTTACATGTGGCAATTCTACCGAGAAATATTAGAAGCTGAGTAATTCGAAAGTATGGCCCCATACACTTTTGATAGCTCCAAGAAGGTTAATAACTGTAGAAATATTTAGAAGATAATAATCACATGGAGTTTTGCATGAAACAAGAAATCATTTGCAGGAAAAAAATGATACATCTTTGCCCTTCTGAATTGTTTCGCCTTCCTGATGTTTCTGGACTGTTGATGTCATTCCGAATGGTTCTGCCAAGTTTGTTAAACTGTTTGAATTATTTGACATTGTGCGCACTTGCAGCTGTCCATTCAGTGCACCTAAGTCAAACTTATTAGTAGGAAGTAGTTATCTAATCAAAAGTTACTGTGTTGATTTAAATTAGTTAGTTCCTGCTACGTTTAACAGTTTTCTTTGTGGTGTTCATTTCTCATTTGTTAGAAGCTAAGAAGACCATTTCGGGATTAGTAATTTTTAACTCACTATGAATGTCTCGGAATGACATAAGCCTTTAGCAAGGAATTCTAAAAGTTTTCGTAGCAGGAACTAACTAACTCGTTTCCTTTTTAAATGTCGCAACTTTTGTGTCCTTTTTCCACGATTTCGGCATCAGCTAACTGTAGGCTAGAAGGCCCTATCTTCTACATAAAATCGGAATATTTCTGATGTGAAGTTTATGTCAAAATTGATGCTGTGCTTAGCACAATATAAGAAGCCAAAACTAGGACTTAACATCAAAAAACAACTCACAAAGATATAAATCTTAATTTTTAGTCCTGATCCTGGTGATCGTTGTTTTTCGCAAAATAAAGAAGTACAATAAATAGTTTGAAATAATGTATATATCAGTCATTTTTATACTCAATGATTACTCATTTTATACTCACTGGAATAGTTGAACTAATTCGAAAGACGAATTATCTATTCAGGAAGTGTGTTTTTTCGATTTTCATTGCTGAATTGCTATGTCATTTATAGATAGCTTTCTTATTCGATGACAATATCTCGGAAACACGAACTCATTACTCACGCAATAATATTTGTTTGCTTATATTATTGCTTATGAGAAGTGAATCTAGAAATTTGTCTTCACGTATTAATGATATTGCTCACGTATACCAAAATATTTAATGTAAGATTGTTTGGAGTTTCTTTTATCTTTCAAAATATTAAATGAAATTTAAGACAAACCATATAAAATCCAATTTATAGCAGAATTAGTAAACGGAAGAGCATGGATGAAATACATGAAGTAGACGAAAATCGGCGGCACATCACTATTCTTGTCACCGGCATATTCCAAATACACTGCATAAACGGTTGCCAACCAAAACGGTGTCCAGCACAAAAAATAAAGACACGCGACAGCTAACGTATAGAGAGAGATTCGCATCAGCGGAATACGTGAAGACTGCAAAGCAGAATAATTTTTAAAACTAAATCTCATGACTGTTGCTTTTGAGATAACATTAGCACTTCTACTTTTGCTTTATAGTAAGTTTGATATTTGCAATAAAAACTTGAAATATTCTTAATTAAAATTAAACCAGTTAAAAAATAATGATAAGTATCTAATAATTTGTTTTGCTATACTACTGGTGAAAGTTTATAACTGAAGATGTTTTTCTCTAAAAAATCGCACTTTGACTTTTTTGTTTTATATATTATATCTACATCCC
Source organism: Brugia malayi (assembly GCF_000002995.4). NCBI lineage: Eukaryota > Metazoa > Nematoda > Chromadorea > Rhabditida > Onchocercidae > Brugia > Brugia malayi. The sequence continues at coordinate 8,598,495 of NW_025062475.1, forward strand.
TTTATTGATATAAAAAGTACTGATTTCTATTAAATGTTAAATGAAGCTTGATATCTCAAACTGTGTTATTTCTGATCAGAAGTAGAAACGTAAAGCATTAAAGTTATTAGAGGAAAATTAGTAAGTTAATAAATAAACCGCAGCTCTCTTATCTGATGAGAAATTAAGAAGTTTTTTTTTAATTTAAGAATTTTTTTTTTTTTTTAAATAGAATTTAAGAAATTTTTTTTTTAATTTATAAATCTGAATGACTTAGAATGCTGAAGTAACATATGAGCATAGTGAAGTTTTCATATCTTTCAATCCAACAATTTTGTTGGATCCATTAGTGTTAGGTTTCAATTGGACTTAAAAGGGTCATTTTTTTAAACCAATATATACCATGCTTTTGCAGGCATTTTTGAAATTATGTGTGAAATAAATTGTTCTTATTCTGCAATTGTGAAAATAATCCACATCGCAAACGTCAACTGAAGTTCAGAAATCCAACATACCTTAAATCGTCGTGCATGTTGCCGCAATCGCTTTAGTAGTTTGGCATAGAAAAAGGTGACTAATGACAGTGGGAAACAATAACAAAATATGAATAGATATATGGTGAAAAGAGTAAATATAAATGATGAAATATTGACCATCGTACATTTCTCTATTGTCATGCGCGTCAACTTCAAAGGTGCAGTTTCCTGCAATATTTTAATAAAATGAATAAACCTCTCGCTTGACCCACTGATTCTTTTCACTTGTTTTGAATTAAAAAGTCAATGGTCTCTCCTACACAAGTCAAAGAAACACAAATTTAATTTGATATCGAATTTTTTAAGTACTGGGAAATTTACCTTCTCAAATAGTACCAATTCTCGGGCTCTGAAACTCCACAAAAACGGACATAGAGTAATCATGGCATAAAATGCTAATCCTAAAATTTAATGGTAAAAATTTGAACCACTACCAACGATACAAAAATATTAAACTTGTAAGTACGATGACAGATAATATGTTAGTTTACGGATATAGAGAGTAAAATACAGTTGCCTATGAATTTTTTTTTTTTTTTGAATGATAGTGAGAACAGATAAACATCACAAACATGAGGTCACTCGTAATATTTTAGATAACTTCTAAGCAGCTTGAATCATTTAGCCTTCACTCGAAGCCTGAAACAAGCCTTAGGATGTCCAGCAGTGACTGCTACTGCAGTGACTGTTCTTAATAGCAATTATTTTATGCAAACCATTGTCATTGAAAAATTTCTCAGAAACTGAATAAATAACTAAAACAAAATGTATGATAGTACCAGTAAGTATGGTGATAGCTAAACGCCTGGATCTAAGCCATTTGCGTTGTGAATGACAAACGCTAACGTAGCGATCAATGGACATTACCGTGATAATTAGTGATGAAAGGATTTTACCGAAATTCTCCAGCACTGCATGCAATTTGCATATTACCGTGCCAAACATCCAAAATCCAAGAATCTGCAAAGAAGCGATGTGAATTACACAATTTCTTATTTTCGTTCATTTTCTAGCCTCTCTCATTAAATTTGTCAGTTGAAAATTTGTTCCTTTTTGTTCCCAAAACAGTGTATATAAGACTTACTTGGTCGATTACGGTAAAAGGCAATGAAACGCAAACACCAAAATCAACGCATGATAAAACAATTACATAGATGAGAGTATTATCCAGTGATCCTCGATTCGATCGTGCCTGGAATATCTTAGAAAATGGAACAAAAACAAAGTTAAATTAATTTTGACCTTACTATTTAACTAATACCTTGCAACAATTAGATATCGTTAGTGTAATGACAATATAATTTGCTTATAATTTTGAAATTATAATTAGTTCCCTTTCGAGAATTAGATATTTTAGATATTTTTAGAATCAATTAGATATTTTAGAAATTTAATTCTAAACAAACCACATGATAAATGGTAGTGAGAACTGCAACATTACCAGAGGTACCAAGAAGAAACAGTAGCATGTAAGTGCCTGCCATGACCAGAACCTGACGATTCTCGTGATTAGGTGGTGGTAGCACATCCGTTATTTCCATCTTGGCTCGATATTCCAGTCCCAGTTGCTGTAAAGAACACTACTGATAAATAGATTAGTTGAGTACATAATATAGTGTAAGTAACATTGAACAGTTGTCATACGGTAGATATACACTGCTTAGATGTTTTCACAAATGTTGAGAATTTAATTACTAGCATAGTTAATTGCTAAGCAGCAGACTGATTAGGTCAATTCAGTAATAAGTATAATAACCATGGCATACCCCTCTTTCATCCTCTGTATCATTGCGCCACAGTTCATGATGAAATTCCACCTGCTCCATGCATAAATAAGCTATTGTAATTGTTCAAGAAGAATGAAAGAATTGCTCCTCCATTTTATTTGATATTCGAACTGAACTAATACTTTTTGACCGGAAATGCGTAAATATACTTGCAAAATAATTTGAACTGAAACTTAGTTTTATGTCATTATCTATATTTAAGCTATACTGTGACATCTCTTATGAATTTTCATCTAGATACAATCAATGGCAAACTTTAAGAAACATCTTAAGAACTACTTTAATATCTGAAGCAGTATCATTATTATCCGGCAAGTATGAAAACGCAATTATTTCTAAATCGTAGAGATGTAAAGTTTGTTTTTGAGGCTTCAAGAATTTGTTATATATTCCGGAGAGGTTTTCATGAAGTTCCTATACTACTAAACGAACGATGAAAATTTGTTCAGCACAATATAATCTTTTTTTTTTTTTCATAATTCAAGATCTATAGCAAATCTATTACCTCTGAAATAGGCCTAAACAATCTCCTTACCATAGTAGGAGATAGTAGTGCTAAGGCATACTCGAGATCAAGAAAAGAAGATACTAGAGCATTATGAAGGATTAAAAATGTCAGAAATCAAATGATGGTTGAATAAAACGGTGTTAATTGACAGTACTTTGGAGAGATTCATGGGAAAGCAGTACAGTAGTGTTACCAGCAAAAAAACTTTTATTCTTTTATAAACATACAGTCATGCTGGTTTTACTAACAATAAATATCAGCAAAGCAATAGGTCAAAGGATACTATACAAACGTAGCTAATGATATGGACGTAAAGAACAAAAGATCGAAAAAGGAGAACTGGAAAGGACACCTAAAAGGCAAAATTTTTCTAACAAATTTCCGCTAAATAAAAGATAGTTTATACTGCCAAGCCTTATCTCATATTTCAATGTAATCTGACAAGCCTTTCAAGATATACGAACAATATTTTTATATTCATACTTCTATCATCTTCTTTTTCTCAAACTATCATTTTGAACCACTCATAGGAAAACAGAAAGAGAAATTTACAGACATTACAATTTACACTTTATATTTCTTTTCTTCACATTTTATAACCGGTTTTCCCTTCTTTTAGAAAATTTCCTAAAGCATATTCAAAAAGCATTACTTAATAAAGCATTACTAAAAAGCTACTTAAAATACTAGGAAAAAATGGATGGAATTATATTCTGCTGAATACTAGCAATCTTTAAGTCTTGTTTTTCACTTTGCTCTAAATGAAATTAAGCTAAACATATGCTAAGAATGAAAAATACTAAATTTCTTCCCATTTTCGGAAGAAAATTGATATATGTAGGTAAATGCAAAGCTTTTTACACTTGATATTGTGTTTTGTCCAGTTACTTTAAAAAAGTTCGCAATTAACAATGGCTAACAAAAATAACTAAATAAACAAAATATCATAGAAGTGATTAAATATATATTAAAAAAACAAAAAGAGGCAATTTTCAATAATTTTGTGGGCGTTTTTATTCTATAAAGGCACAATTATATTTAAAACTTGCTTATTTGCAAGATAAATTAACTACGAAATTTAAAAATAGTCACGATGTTTTAAAGAAATGCTTCACGATAAAAAAAATTGTTAATGTAACAAAATTTTCAACCACAATTGGAGGTTGCATTTAATAATTTATAAAATGAAATGCAATAAAAGGGAAATGTAACAGGAGGGAAAAAGAAATGCAAAGAGTATTAAGAAAAATGGATATAAAAGTCATTTTATACTGATTGTATATTTACATCATTTCACTCCCTTCCCGTTTTATCATCTTTCATTTCAGAGATATTTGCCGAAGTCACACTTCACATAATTAAATGCGGCAAAAAAGAGCGACGAAATGAAAGAAAAAGGCTGAAAGATTATGTTCTTTACTTTTCACTTACTTGAAATATTTAATCTTATAGCTTTCTTTAATTGAAATAATAACAACTCTTTTTATCAGCAGTTCTTCATATGGGTTTCTTCACAATAAATGCTTCATGATCATTGATTGCATCGACAGTTGTAAATAATGAAAACAGCCGAATGCATTCCGCTAGCTACAGCTACTAATGAAGAAAGTAAAGTATTGCTTTAGAGATAGACACATCAATAGCTCATTTAAAAAAAAAAAAAAAACAAGTCATATTTACCAGTTTCACATCTTCATGACAATGTATTATCTGAAGAAGTTCATTGTTAAAGAATCATCAGAAAGATAATTTGAGATCAATCAGTGCAAAACAATGAATTTGAAGCAGACGAAGGGAAAGCCTGTGACAATTTACTCAGCAAGCTTTCTTAGCATCAAGAAAGAAGCAATAAAATAAGCTGAATTTAGTCAACTAATTAAAAACAAGCTTAGGTTTAGGATAATCAAAAAATTATTTTATGTCGGTCCATTTATTTGATGAGGAAAATGGTAATACACCAGGATTCACTAGGATATCTCGAATAACTCAGTTGCTAAATGAATATTATCAGAATATTCCTTGGACCAAGTTTATTTTTCTAGATGCATTGCTTGTGACGATTCACTTGACAGTTCCATCAGTTGCAGTAATTTAAGTCATTCGATCAGCAAAATTTTATAGACACCAGTAAAATATTCATACGGAGATTTATGGGAGATATAGTAAATATGCACTAAAAATTATTAACTGAGAGAACATAGTCCTTTAACCAATGAAAATTCGTTCCTACTCGTTGACTAATCACTGACTTTACCATTTTTAATCTAAATAAAAAACTAAGTGAAAGAAATATAGAACAGGATTTTAGATGAATCTAACTTCTACCTACATGAATTTTTGGCTAATAAACGACCGTGTGGAATAAGAATCATTTTCCATAAATCCACTTCAATGATATGCAGATAGTAAAGCTCAGAGGAGGATTTCGATTTTAGCTTACGTATTCATTATCGCGTGCTTATTCACATTTAATCTTAGAATATATTTCGTTTAGACCACTTCTTGTATTCATCGAGTTATCTAGCTGTAGCGGGAAATCACCATTTATCATGAAAATACCTCAAGTAGAATTAAAATGTATTCGAGGTGGAAAGTTTATGCTGAGTGCTTTATCAAAATGTGGGATCAGACAATTCATCGATGGATGTTTGAAAAAAAGGAGAATTTAAAGACTTTCTGATGTGTGTTATTTGGTTATTATCGATCATATATGATCAGTTCATCTCGGTGATTTTAGCAGTAATGAGAGAAAGTGTGCATCGAACAAATAAAATGACCTTATAGATTGCAACTTAAATAGCAAAAAAATTTCAGTTTTCCTTTCTTAAACCTAAACCGCCATTTCTTAGGACAAGTACACATTGATTACATTTTTTAAATAAAAACTTCAGTATTACGTATTGGAAACCTAAGAAATTTGTCCAACTATTAAAAATAATTTGAAATAATAATTTTAATTTTTAAAAATAATAATTTTGTAATAAAAAGCTAAACTGAATCAAAACTTAATGAATTTCAAAATTCGAAAAAAGAATAACACTCTACAGGAGCAACGTCTTCCTGGATAATGTAATTATGTAGAGCTCTTCGTGACTATCACTTAACTTGTGATGAACAGAGCTTAAATTTAGCAATTTTTGCTTCTAAAAAATTTTAAATTGCATATGAGAATAAACAAAGAGAAGAAAAGAAACAGGAATATTTTTAGAGTGAAAATATTTAGATTTACATTTCGAATTAACACATAACAGGAAAGCTGAAAATGTACACTTATCACAATACCCAATAAATCGTTGTTCATGAAATTTCACTGATTGAAAATAACGTAAGGATTTAAAAGATGAAAAATGCAGTCAAATAGAATCTCATCAAAAATTAAAGCTGGAGCTAAGTTTTACGGGAAAAATCAAACATCAGAAAATAAAACTTAGCTCAGTGATCATTTATAGTCTTTTTATCATTTTAGAAAGAAGCAAAACCTAATTTAATCTATCAGTAAAACTCATGAACATTATATCAAATATTACAAGTGGTTCAAGACAATTTCCTCACTTGTCTTAGCTCTCAATGATAATGTATGGATATACGGTTTCTTACAAACTTTCAAAAAAAGAAGAAAATTTGTTCACACATAAAGTGAAAAAATGTCACCTGTTTGTTTTATGAAACTTAACATAAATGTGAAATGTCATAAGATGAATGTATAAATGAAGATATAAGATGATATTGAGGATACTCATTCGTTGCTAAAACATTGCTGATTCAATTTCATTCTTCACACTATCTTATAAAAGCTGTTGAAATAATTCCTCCTTGACTAAGTTGACAATTTTTTCCAGACAGTTTCACTAGTTTCATCTGAAAGTTAAGCTAGATTTTAAGAAACTACGACGACAAAGACAACAGAATTGTAACAGTGATGCCAAATTTCACTATCTAAAGGAATCATAAAGACCAAAACTTGAGAGATAGGAATTGAAAACTAAGAAAATCAACATTCGAAATCTTTGTAATTAATTTGCTTAATAGTTCCAATATTTCATAGTTTTGGAATGCAAATATCATCTTCGCATTTATGATGACAATTTAGCCTTGATATTCGGCATGAACTATTTGCCATTTGTATGAATTATATTCATTTAATGATGGCTCCTTTTGTAACTGACTGACTGAGCGCATCCTCTTATTGTTCTAGAAAAGACATTATTTTATGTTAAAATTGAAGGAAGAAAATATGGCTCGCCAAGTGAAGTAAATTGGAATCTTCAATTGTTAAGGTTAAAATGTTGTTCATCTAAAAATCCCCAGCAATAGTAAACTAGTATCCCAGCATTGATACAGCTAGAAGGATTTAATTACCGATTCTCAAGCAATCCCCTCTTTTCCAATTATTAGAACTTAACAGGCTATTCACCACTAAATTACATTGGATCATAATGATGATTCCCCCCCAATTTGAGTTCATATTTGGCAGACCATATTTCTCTTCCTTTTTTTGTGACCTTTCCTCTTATTTCTTTCTTTTGTTTGATTGGAAGCTGAAGGAAAAGAAGTCAAGCGTTCATAGTTTAAAAGACAAATCGCCTTTCAAACACGTGACCCTAATTTTTAAAGTACTACCTTAAGAAATAACTTTGAAGCACCATTAAAACAAAAACTGCTCTTAAATCTAAAAAAATGAACTAATCCCCAGGAATCTTCGATATTCCCACCAAAACCAATACCACATATCTCACCAACCTGTCACATTAGCCTATAGTTTCTGGTCGTTCTCCAACTTTTTCCACAACCTAATTAGATTTAAAACATTCGCAAGAAAAAGAGACTAAAAGAGAAGAAATAATGCACAACAATGTGAAAATGATGTCAGCTTAAAAAAGTCTATTATGGATCCTTATCAAAGCATATTTCTTATCCCACAAAAAGTCCAACTTAAATTAGAGCACTTACGCATAGTTCCCTTAAAATAACATTTAAATTACAAGAAGCACTTCCCGAGGAATTTGTACTAAAACTGGAGTTTGCAGTGAAGTAAATAAAGACCTAATTATATCGAGTGTTGATCACACGAGAATAAAATGTTTATCAAGTAAATGCAGTAAATAATCAAATCATGGAGAAGTATGAATAATCGATAATCTTGAAGCAGTAGAATAAATCACATATGATCACAACAGAAAAGTTTATATTTCTTTGCTGTGCTTTAGATTTTGTGTGCAAAAGTACATACATGAGTGAAAGGAAATTAATTTCTTATATAACTTGACACGTAATATGAGAGAAGTATTTAATGAGAAATACGAGTAGCTAGGAAGAAAACATTCGTCCCAACAGCTGCAGGAAGTCTTCACATTGTGTGAAAGATAAATTAGTGTTTGAACCTGTTAAAAGAGTAAAATTAGAAGGAACAAATAAGATGTGTGCCTTGAGAATGCCACGATGTTTCACTTTGTTTCCTAAAATTCATGGAAGACAAATCTGACTTGCTAAGAATCAGTATTAAAACTTCATACTCCATATATTATGCGAACACTTCGGACTAAATACTAAGCAAACATATTATTACAAAAAGTTTACAAAGAACATCACAGATCACTTTGTGTTCCAATTATGATTTGTCGCTCATTTTAATACAACTATTAATCTACTTTGATAAAAAAAATAAAACAGAAAGACTACAACTGAAAGAGAATATGTTATTGCTTATATCTGAGAAAAACATTTTTTAACAAAGTATCAAACAAAGAACCAGCTAAAATTATCGTTTTAAAGCATACAATTTACATTTTAAACACTACATGTCAATCAACTGCAGTAGCCAAACACATTTTGCGACATTTTTTTTCTAAATGGTGCAGTGTAACTAATATGCTGGAGTTTCTAGTATGTCCTTACTGTTGTAAATCAACAATAACTTTACAACATCGCACAATATCGCGTTTATGTAATAATAGGAAAGAAATGAACAAAATGAATATTAAATTGTACCGACAATCCACAAACGTTCGAAAACTGTCGTACTTTGCTGTCGTATCACCTTTTATTGAAAATGAATTGAGTATGAATGAGCGATGAGATGAACTGAATCGAAGCTTGAAATACTCAAAAACTGAGCCAAGCCAATGATTTTAACTGCTTATACAAGAATTGGCTTATAAAAAAGTGCATAATTAGTGTAAGTAAAAAGTTGTCTCTCTACGATGATCAGTACCCTTCGGTTTATGACATTAAAATTGGTAGTTCTTTGTTAACAGACTGTAACATTTTAGACGCTGAAATACAGTTGCAAAATAATCTTGAATAAATGATTTCTTAGTTGTGATGTAAATTTGAACAATTTTGTATATGTTTAAGAATTGTTGAGATAGACAATGTTTAGCCTACAAGTTTTTATCATATGGAATTAATCCAAAATTATCTGGACATATTATAAATTTAGTTTTGGCTTTCCCAACATGCAGTAACAGTTATATTACTTTGAAATATAATGTATCAAAAATTCTTAGCTTTTTAGTGTACTTCCCAATAGTATTTAAGCACTTAGATCGCCCACAAACTGTTCTTCCACTGATCGGCTTAAGCCACAAGGCCTTCGAAACTCTTGACCACGTTCATGTATCCATTTATTTGAAACCCACTTCGTACCGGTTAACACAGGACACGCAGCGTGACGTGTTCTCAAGTCACCCTCACCGCTGCGCAATAAATTATACCAAAATAATGCATCGTTCTGCAAAGAAAATTTCTTTTTATTCAAAAACTTGATTATTAGTCTAAAAGTCAGAAAAACTTCAAATTCGTAATTTAGTATCCGAAAAACTTCATCCAAAAGACTTTAAGCAGATATCAATCTTCAATTTTCCAATTCGACCACCACTTCCAATCAAAATGGCAAAGTTTAAATAGTAATATTGATCAAAACATGTAGAAATCACTAACTTTAGAAGGCATAACTGTTGTTTTAACCTCAGTAAATACAGTAGCACCTCCTGATTCAGGCTGTGTCATCTGTAAATTTTTTCGTTTTAAAAAATTTTCATTTAAAAGCAACTTTTTCAGCAATGGCTATGGACTGAATAAACTTAACGGTTAGAGAAAAGTAAACTAGGAGCAGAGAAAATTTGAAAAAGATGACGTTTAGAAATTTTATGTTTTCAAACAATTTTAATGCATCAAAGTTACAACAAGAGATTTTGGTGGTTTGAGCTTCACAGAAATTAGCGAGTATTAGCGAAAATTAGCGACCCTCCTTTTCTAATTTCTTTTATGCAGAATGAATTGAATACTCACATAAAATAGCAATGTTGCCAAACGATTCCCGGTGTTGAGCGACTGAAAAGCGTTAACTTCTTCTCTCTGAATGAATGCCACATCATTTATGTACAATAAAATACTCAGTACAATAATGAAAAAATAAATCAGAGTTAAAAAATTAAATAAAAATATTTTAATTAATCGAAAATAATGAAACTTACTCTTGCGAAGTCAAAATGAGGATCATAATGACCACCAATACCATAATTTCCAACCTAATATTTGCTTTAGCATGAAAAATACAAAATAGTAGAAACTATTGAATAAAAAAAGCATCGCACTACGATGACAGTAATACCAGCCAAAACAACTAAACAGTGTGAATCTTCAAAGTAATACTGTGAAATTAGGGAGTTAGAGACTTTTTTAAAGGCAAACTATTACTGAGAAACAAAATTTCCAAACAGTGATTTGTAGTAAAAATACAAATTATATATGTGAAATCTGGAATTAATTAAACTACAAATTAACTAGTAATAGAAAGCAGGTAAAGCAAGTAAGAAACATCAGCAATTTAATTTTAAAATTTGTACTTTGAATAAAAGCAACAAACCTGCAATTCTTCTGAAGTCTCTTGCTCCAAATTAGTCATCAGATCAATTCGTTTATTGATCCGATGTACAACTTCGTGTTCCTCATCTTTCAACCATGCACTATAAGTAAATGAACAAAGCATTCGCTTTTTTCCTTGCAATTTATTTCTTACCAGTGAATAAGGAAAAAAGAAATTGAAGTAATTTCATGAAATCCTGTGAAATAATAAAATTCAGAAATCTTATACTTTCTTTCAAACATCCAAAATAGTAGAAAGCAGGTATGGCAAGTACAAAACATCAGCAATTAAAATTTTTTTTACATCTATTTGAAATAGGATATATCACAATTCTCGAAATCTAAAAATTAATTTTTTTAAAAATAAAAAAAAGTGCTCATGTCTCCCTACAATTGACCATCATATATTCCGGAAACTTTCGCATCCAGCTAAAATGCTTCTTAAGCTAGCAAATCATGAATGTGAGCAAGTTTACAGCCAACCTTTTACTTGTTCGGTATGATGCTGTTTCAAGTTCACCAGTTATCGAGTTCTGCACAGTAGCTCTTCGCAGCTATGAAAACAATAAAAATAATAAAAAGTAAGGGGATAGAGAAGAAAAAAATTAAAAAAAAAAACCGACATTGAATTTCGCTTTCGAAAATCCTTACAATTAATTTGCAAAAGAATATCATTTAGAAATTAATTATAAGGGATAATATAATAAAGAAAACATAGGAAGGACAATATTAAGATGCTTATTAAAATAACGGATACTCTCGGTGTCGCCAACATTTGGATCATTGTAACTTCTTCGTCTGTAATAACATCACGGAACAATACGGCGAGTGGATTAAATCTTAAAATTTCAACTTTGAAAGGAGCCAAACGCAAAAATGGACGATCCATTTTGTAGTAGCAGTAAAGTTTTGACGTTACCTTAATGCTCTGAAAATTTTGACGTTTCAACTGAAAAAATGAAAGTGAAAAATTACGAGTGAATAAAGAAGCGCAGATGAGTTCAAAAAGTTTTCAAAATAACAAAATTTAGAAATTTCAGATTTTATTTTTTTGCCCAGAAATAGGAGGGAAACAAGACTAAAAGGCTTACAATTGCTTACTGAAACTTCTCATATCCATAAAAAAACGCCTTAGATAAACCGTTTGTCTCTCATATTAATTTTTGCCTCCTGAATAATTTTTTGTTTTTTATGAAGGTAGTTACGTAAAGCAAAATTCGAGTAACGGCTAATCATCGACTTCCCGAAACGAAATTATGCAAACAGTTTAATTATGTTTTTAATTTACCTCTTAATTGGCCTAACGGAAGTTAGTTAGCTTTTGACAACAGATTTTCTTATTTTAAAATTTTGTCAGTTTAACCAAAGCAGTTTTGTTCAAATGTGAGTAAGATACAGAAAAAACACCACGGGTATTTCGTTTCTACATAAGGCTTCGTAGATATCATGCTCCGCTGTTTCCAAACCAGTCGTAGGTCGAGGATTAGTTACCGGCGGAATATTTCGCCGATAATCAATTGGCTTCAGACCTTCCTCAGCCAATAGGTCTTCATACCACTTAATATTGTTTTTTGCGCGTGGATGATTTGGATCTGTGATGAAGAAGGACATTATTTAACCTCGGTTACGAAAAGTAACCTGATCTAAATTTGAATTCGCTATATTTAGCTTCTTATATATTGAACGTTTCTAAAATATACCATAATAATCTTTAATGGTAGCAACGTAGCAAAAATCTTAGATAGATTTGGGTGAACTTACACAGTTTCAAATTAAAATTCAAGTAACACTACAAGTAGTAAAAAACAACCAATTGTATGCAGCTGTTCAGTGAGCAGAAGGGCGCGTTTCAGATTGCCTTGTTTGAAGAGCGCAAAAGCTAAATATTCCAAAATTTCCTTTAATTGCACAGTTTCGTGCGGCGCTTCATCCCGCAACCGCTCCTGTGCCTCTTCCATCCATATTAAGGTATGGTAGTAGTCATTCACATTGTATGCTGCTCGACCAATATCAAAGCAATCCCTGGCTGAAAAAATATAAAATCATATTCCATACCAGAATTTTTAGAAATTGTTCTAAAAAAATACTAATTATGATAAAATATATATATGCCTGTATCTTTCTTTTTTATATCCGAAAGTTGAAACTTCTTCGGTAAACAGAAGAAAAAAATAGCAGCAAATACAGTTTCAAATAATTGCAAACTTTTTGTTCATCCATTTTATGCTGAACTTTAAAAGCAGGGCTTGACATTTGATCAAACTCCTAGACCCTAATTTAGCAGACAGTTAGAAATGTATGTACTAAAATAAAACATTCATTAAGGTGTTCAAAATATAAGGACTGGAAACGTCATTTTATAATGCATTTGCTTTCGAACCTGTAAACGGTTGAACACCAGAAGCATTCAGAATTTTCCCATCAGCTATCTCCTTAACATTTAGCCGATATGTATCTTGCAGCCGAAGTAAGGCTATTGCAGCTCCAACCAAATCTTCCTCAAAAATGTATTTTATTGAAGCAAGAGGTCATTTGCCCAATTTTATATGAAAAATTACTGAAAATCCATCCTATAAGTGTCCGTAAATCTTAAAAAAATTCATAATTATGATAATTTGAACCTTACTTTTCATGCAAATTATAGAAATGAGAAGTAATCTGCTAAGATCATAGAATAGGATAAGTTAGGGAGGGACTCATGAAAAAGTACCGTTGTAGGGTTTTTCACATAATTCATTGCTCGTAATTCTGAAATTTCCTTCAATAACTCTTCGCCAATATCACTTCCTGCCAACCGTTTTATATCATCCCATTCCTCAATCAGTCTTTTGATAAGCAGATAAGCACTGACTGGATTGCTTAGCAATCGTATATCATTTCCTAAACTGCGATTGCCAAGCTGTTTTTTGCCTACTGAAAGCCTGAAAAATAAAATTAGTGGGATCTGACACTTAAGATGAAAGAATCGAAATTGAAATCATATTCTTCCAGTAATTGATAACCATTTTTAGTACTTGAACATTATAATCCAACTGGCGCAATATTTTAAAGGCATCCAAAAATTTTAAACTTTCAACATAAATGGATAAAACAAACTGTCTAATTTGATCCAAACGTTGTTGGAACCTTTCGATGTACATATCGAGCAAATCAGGAATTCTCTTATCAGCTTCCAGAAGTAACTCCATTTCTGCGATTGATGTAAATAAATCAGCATGTGTAGTACTCCGCAGTGCCAAAATGAACACCACGGTAGCTATCATCACTGGCTCTGGAAAATAAGAAGTATCAAAATAACAAATAATGAAGATATGTTCTTTTACAACGAATACGTTGTAACAAAGAAACAGCGCAATTACTGTAAAACGTTATCATTTGATTTATTCAAGTCCATTATAATTCAGATGCTTCAATCCACTACCTTTGTTGTGCTACGGTAATAAAATTTAGGTTTTTTAAAAAACTCTCATTAAATGAAGGATTTAAATGATACCATATCATCTATGTTTACTGCTTTTCTATGAGCAAAATTAAAATATGGAAGTAACTTAAAATCGGACAACTACGACACTAAGGGCGCAAAAGTCGCCCTTAGTGTCGTAGTTGTCCTAATTTCAATCCTAAACTCTGCAAGATTAGGGGAGAGAAGTGATGACATTAATTTGAGCATTAACAGGTCACTATAAATTATAGATGAAACAAGGAGGGGAAATTTATTATTGGACAGACAAATAGCAACAAAATTGCGGACAGTCAAATAAAATCAATACGAACAGATCTAAGAGAAGAAGGAATTTGAAAGGAAGGGAAAGAGAGAAAAAGTGATGGATATGAGCCGAAAATGCTGAAAGGAAAGGCAGGCGAGAAGGCAATCTATCCTTCCTTCCTCTTCTTTTTCTCTCATGTACAATGCAAAAAGCGAAGAGTTACTGCAGTCAGCTGTAGTAATGGGATGGATGATGACATTTGCTAACCACAATGGCAGTAGTAGCCTTCTTCTAAGTGCACTGCCGGACGACTCATTACGGGAAAGGTTGCTTATTACTTCCATGTTTCCGGAAGACTGTCAACCACATGGCGACTATACTCTCGTACATTTTAATCTTTCGCGTTTTCATATAATCTGATTCTTCCTCCGTAATGGGTTTCAACCTCTTTTGAAATCCTACAACAGTGAAACAATTTTACTGTTGGAAAGGAGAGGAACTATCCAGGCACTTGACGATTGGAATAGAGAGAGGGAAATATATTCCAAGCTTCAGTCCTTTTTCATTTCTTCTAATCTTCAACAAACATTTACAATCCTAGAAAATTTGAAATTGAGATATTATAATTTGTCGTTTTTATAGATAGATGCCAAGAGAGAAGGAGAGATTTAAAAAAGTGACAGAGAAAATCAAATACAGAAATAGAAAAACAATGAAGGAGGAAAGGGGGCTAAGTCTTCGTCGTCCTGTACGTAGTGTGATCTAAATTTTTAGCACTACCACATCACATTAATTTTTCTTCGGGAATATATTTATTTCCCTTTCTCACTATATAACTTAAAATATGGAATGAATTTATTAAAAAAGGACTAGAAACATCACTTTACTCACCGTAAGTTAATGAATTCCTGCAGATTTGATCCCGAACAAGATAAATTTGTTAATATTACTATTAAATCCATTTGTGTCTTAAATATAAATTAATGAACAATTTGAGGCTTATTGAGCAGAAAGACGAGTACAGGAAAAATGTAGAACTTTAAGCTCTATTTGATCTCTAGTGGAAAAAGATTTTAGATTATTTAATGAAAATTTATTAAAATTGAAGTTTCAATTGGACTTACAATTCAAAGTGAGAAAACTGGTGCTACTAAAATAGAATTTCGCTTTCTTCTAGCCACCATCACAACATTAAACAATAACAAGTAAAATAAGTCTTTGAATCGGTGTAAAAAAAGTTTTCGCCTCTTACCATAGAATCTCGTTTTTGTTCAATTTTCATAAAGTCATCATATGTTTGCTACTTCCCATTAATCGTATAAATCTTTTTACTTGTCTTTCTTATTAATCGTCTTGTTATTGTCACAGGAACTGTCTTCAAATGTTTGCTGAATTTTAATATAATTGAGTGTAGCTAAGGTTTATTTAACACACCATTGAAATTTGTACTCAAGTGACGGGGACAATGAGTAGCAAAGCCATTTTGTATTCGTTGCACAACAATCTTTAGTATAATTCTATGTCATTTTTGGGACAAATTCATTGATAAATCAAACGATATGTTGAATCATATCAATTGCATATCACTTACTTATAGTACATGCTCCTTCATTATTTGTAGTTTTCTACATTAAAGCAATTTCTGGCCAATAAATTAGCGGCAGTAGGTAGCTAGAATAGTTAAAAGAGCCAAACCTTTTCCTACATGCAAGTCGCTCTAATACTTGTGCAATTGTCTCATTCAAAAAAATACAAGAAATTTTGTTATCCTCTACTTCCGTTGTACAAAATAACAACAAAAAATCTGATACTAACGAATAAAACCAAAATTTTAGTTTGAGTGTGTATTTCAGTGTATTTCTGAGTGTACATTTCTGAGAGAACTTTCTTTACTTAAGAAATATTTTTTTTTTTTTTAATATTATTTTGTAGCAGTATGTGTCACCACTAGAATACAAAAAAATATCTTAGTTGTTTCTGAAAGTCATTTTGTATGTCGCACCTGCTGATCCATTCTAAAGGCATCCGAATTTTAAATCGAAATTGCAGTTTGCAAAGAAATAATTAAATGAAAAAGAGAAAAGGATGGCTATTGCTGTTTGTTAAAAGTATTTGGTAATTTCAAATTTTTATTCCTGTTTTGTATAATGAAACCGAATGGTGGTGATAAAAAATTGCTCGTCGAAGAATCTCATGGAATGTTATCGGATGAAACGATTGTGGAAATATTCGAACAACTTGCGCCTAGAGAAAGGGCTCGATTCTCTGTTATTAATAAACGCTTGTATAATTTGTTACACCCAGTTTGTTGCTTTCTATTGATGCTAATCTAATAATGATCAAAGTGGATTTAAATAATTTGAGTCATGAAACATGTGTCGTCGTCGTCGTTCATATGGGCATTGTATCACTAGAACTTTTGCAGTGGAGTGATATTAATCGTATTACGGCACACAAAGTGGGCATTGTTCTCTCTTCTGATCGCTACATATTGGAAATACATAATAATAGTAGTACGGGAAATACGGTATGTTTTACAACACACGTCTTGCTGTCCATTTGATACAGCTTGTCGTCATTCATCTTTTCCAACTTGGTCATCATAATAGTTGTATTTTGAGCAAAAATGTCTAATATTATTAAAAAATGCTTAATATTACGGAAAAATATGACGAGCATACCGGAAAGCATCCAATTGAAATGGTCTTATTCAGGACGTTAATAAACTAGCGAAAGCACTTCGCAGTTCTCCGTTTATACAAAAGCTTGTGATTAGTAGCACGGACCATATTCGCACAATTCCTGCTACATCGTTCGACTGTTTATCAAACCTTCGAGAACTCACTCTACCTTGTGATATTTTTGATAAGTAAGACATTAACATCCTCTTGCTTTCCCTATAAATTGATTGAATCATCGTAAAATGCGTAGGATCATCCGCTACCTAAAATGAAATGAATTATCGATGTTGTGGACCTTTCACTGCACTATCTGATGCCATTAGAATTGAAGTCTGTGAAGAATCCCATAATGCTAACCAGTCCGCGGTCAATTGCAGCTTAGACTATATTAGTCTTGATCGATAAGACAAAAGAGTATCATCTGTTTCATTTTAGGTTTCTGCCATTTTTCTAGGCTTTGATATCACTGGGACCGCTGTCACTTTGTGTTATACAATCATAACTTCTTATTATAGAATAGAATTATATTTCCACCTTATTATGTAATTTAATTAACTAGTTTTACTCTTTAGAGAGTCGAATTTACATGAAAAAATCGAAGCAATATTTTCAATCAAGAGATTACTGGTTTTACGTATTTTAAAACGATTTGATACTCCACGTAAAGCAACAAATGTAATACTTGGGGAACACATAGAAAATTTGCGAGCAAATGCTATTAAAATGTTAAAATTACAGGTTACAAAATTTTATTTTTTTAAATTTCAAAAGACGTAGAATTTATTGAATAACAAAAATTATTTGAAATATGCATTAGTTCGGCTTACTACTTTGATAGATAAGACTGAAAGAGGCTTTAGATTTGATGTGATAACTGTACAGCTATAAAATTGAGGTTAAAAGCTTTGTGAGGAGAAATTACAACTACAATTACTGTCATTTTTCTAGGGTGTGTCATTGACCGCAGTGGCAATGGAAAAGATTTCCGACAAATACTCGAATTCGTTAAAATATCTATGTCTTATGGGCACCTTGGTACATACACCCGATGGTGCCATTTATCTGAAAGCGTTGTGTGAGTTGGAATTTAATAGTGAATGTCAATTATCAGTTATTTAATTAATGAGAAAGAAGGAGGGGAAAACCGTGTAACAAGTTTATCAGTTGCTATCATAGTTACAGTAAACTAGCTAACGTTTGCATTTTTTTTAAAAAAGTTATTGAAGAATTGCAGATAGTTAACAATCACGCACAAATAATTAACTACCGGAATTTTAATTTAAGGCAATTTGAGGTGCTTGTGTAAACTGACGTTACCGCCATCACTTCTATCATTGAGTAGTAAACCATTGTATCAAGAATGTCGAATGCTGCAACAACTCACTACCAAATATCTCTCCGTATATGTTTACGAATCAGAAATAGTTGAGACACGATATTTTATGAAGAAATTGCTACCGCTTACACTAAGAGAATTATGTTTGCATGACCCTACCCATATGGTAGCTAGAGATTTGAAAAATGATGACTTTCGAAAATTACATTTCAAGGTAAGTAATTTCTTCAACGTATTACTTTAGTCTCCTTGTTGTGCACGAATACAAACAATGAATCATAATTGCTAACACAAAAAGAATGAACATCTCATGAACAAGTCTATTTTCAACTCATTCAAAAAAAAAAAAGGGTTCAAAAACATACATCAATATATATGAAGGAGCGAAAGAAGATTTGGTGATCAAAAACGTACGCCCAAAAAAGTCAAAACTAGTTATAGTCATTCCATTTTACTGCAATGATCAACCAGAAAGTGAATTATTCATCTCACATCAGCAATTTATCATTCTATCTTTTGAGGAAAAGAAGTTTCTGGAAGATTCGCCTTCCTCTTTTTATTTTACGTAACGCACTCTCTTATAAACGTAACACTGTGTTTCTCCACTGTATTTTTTTGCTACTTCTACTGGATTAGGAGTAAGTTTTGAAAGTTATATATTGCAAGGTATTTTAAATTTGATGAGTTTTACTATGCATGATTGTGTTAGCATTAAACGTGGAAAAAAGACAGAGGAGAGGAAGTATTATTCATTTATCGAAAGATTCATTAGTCATTTCGCATTTACGCCTCATTGTAATCTGCCAATGTGAGAAGGATTTAAAAAAATCACTATGTTATGACTTTTACGTAAGTTTTACATTGAAATGAAGAACGGAATGCAAAAGTAAGAGTCAAATTGGGCTTTAAAGAAAGCAAAAGCGCTTACTTTTTCAAATAATCAAGTTTTTCTAACTCTTTTTCCACGTAAGCGTTAATCATTACCGGAATATCTCTCTCAGCTCCTATCAATGCTTTCAGAGAGGCAAGGGATGAGAAACTATCGGCAGAAACCGCGATCAATAACAATACATTAAGTATTATCTGGAACATCATTTTCCTGCAATGCATTATCCATAGCAGCATTACTTTCTGCACTTATGCAATTGCAAGCATATTGCAAGCAGTATGCTAAAGGGAATCGACTGAATATGTTGTAAAGAAATATGGTTGTATTGTACATGTTCTGCATGAAATGTAGGAAACGAGAAGTCAGTGTGAAATAGTAGAGGATGAAGTAAAGGTAAAGGTATGACGACGCATCACCACCACTTTGTTATCTACATATTAAGCATGTCAAACTGAAACTATCCTGTCATCCTTTTCCTTCGCTAGAACCCTAAGGCCGGCGAGCATCACAAATCTGCTAGTTCTAATTATAGAACATAAATAACATTGAAATTAAATAAAGAATCAAGTTTCAATTAATGTCAAATATGCGTAGTGTGCATTGAAATATCTGTATCTATATGGAAATGTGGTATTTATGAACATCACATTTCCCTCTTAAGCACTATAAAATACAGCAAAGAGCGAAAGAAGGCATGGTGATTGAAAGGTGTGCCACGTAAGAGTCAAAACTAGTTATAGTCATTCCATTTTACTGCAATGATCAACCAGAAAGTGAATTATTCATCTCACATCAGCAATTTATCATTCTATCTTTTGAGGAAAAGAAGTTTCTGGAAGATTCGCCTTCCTCTTTTTACGTACAACCGTAACGCTCTCCCTTATAACCGTAACACTATCACGACCGGTCGGGTATTTTGATGATAATCTTAGTTTTTTTAAGTTTATCAATCTAATATTCATCTGAAATTCATCTGTGTAGGAATGTTAGAATTAACGCTTCTATACCAATGATGAAAAGATCCAGGAAGAATATATGTGTGAGATTGAAACACCACTTGAAATGCCACTTGAGTGCTTAGCCAGAATCGATATCACAAAAGTGCTAATATTGTAATATTTCCCACTATATTACTTTTCAAATGTGTTTTCTGAATATTAGGCACGAAAATGATAGTACAATTATTATTTAAAGATGTGAATAAGAAGGATTACATGACAGGCGAGATTCTAAAGGAAAGTATAATGCAACTTCCGTTGTACATTGCAGTGGAACGAATAAAGCGCTCTTACATGTGATAGTCACTGAATGGTAAACAGCGCTCATTTAGACCCTCAAACTGAATTATCATCAATCTGGTATTGAACACATTAATCTAAATTCCACCATCTTTCCTTATGCAACAACAATTTTATGACGAAAGACGACGAGCAACATGACTTTTCTCTTCTTGCAGTGCCCAGAAAGCTCAATGGATTTAGAATGACGAGGTGATTGATATGTTTTGAGAGCAAATAATACAGAGAACGTCTGTGATATAACAGGGAATTGTCATTGATTTGCTTCAATTCAGAACATTAAACAAAACATTACGTCTGGCATATTCAGTTTCGATAGGGCTTTACGTAAGCAACAGTAATGTTTCTTAGCTTAGGTAAAATTTGGCCATGTGATCTGTAATACTTTAAAAGTATTCGCTGGTTAACACTTCTGTGCTCCAATCAGTCTGCTCTATTCGGTCTTCTGAGATAGTGCTGTATACCAATAAAAAAGTAGTGGTACTTTTGGTCGACAAACGAAAATCATAATTTTTCTAGAAGTGAATGGTTGGGGCAGAAAGATGGTTCAATGGTCGTAGAATTGTCCCTGTTGCGAATTTCAATACTGCGAAACTCTAATAAGATAATTTTATAAAAAAAGAATTCATTATTCGAATTATAAACAAATGTTAACAGTGTTATGAATCAATGTTATGAATCAATTTAACTAGTTCTATCCTCATATTTAACCAAATTCGCATTCCAATTTTTCGATTTGATGTTGTTGACATCCTTGAATCTTTACAATTCCTTCTGTATCGATATGAAGTCTATTAGCTACTCACTTGATTGGTATTTTTTACCTGAAAATCGTGCTATATCATTAAAGATTCAGTAATCTGATTGGGATTTCATAGATTAAGGTAACCCATAATTTGCTTTCATGATCAATAGGTAACACCATTGTTACATTGTCTTGGAATTTTATTAATTAAAATGCCGATTCTGCAATTGGTAAACTTTTTAAATTCCTGTTTGTTCCTGATGCTTGATAAAATATTCCAAGACAAAAAAAATCATTACAATATTTTATGTGGTCTAATAACATTACGATAAGCATCGAACCGGCAAAGGAAAGGTTAGCTAATCTTCTCAAAGAGATAAAATTAATACATTTTGTGTCTCCGGAGCCAAATACGATATTGGGGCAACAGGAAGAATTCTATATACTAAGGAAGAGAATACTTGAAGACAGAATACTCCAACGTTCATTCATTTTTGTTGACAATAAACTAAAGTCACCAAGTTTGAACAAAACAACGTTATACCCTGGAGAAACCTCAGCACTGTCAACAATATGAAGTAATCAAAAATTTTTATAAGCTACAATAAAGGAAAGGTCACCATGTATATTTTGCACATGCGACGTCTATTCTACCCTCAATACTCGTTGAGCTATTATAGAATCATATACCCAATAGATTTTATTTTATCTACTACTTCATTAAATATAGCGATCAATTATGATAGTGATGAAGACGAATATACTCTTTAAACATTAAAGACTAAAAACAAACTAGTCAAATACTGAATCAATATTCTTATCACAGATCTTTTTTGAAACTAGTGTCCCATAGATTGGTAGAAAAAAGAAATCTATATGTGAATGAAATAGTTTTAATAAATGAACCCGGAATGTCTCGTGGTATGTGGAAATTAGCAAAGATAATAAAAATTAACCGAGGATGGGATGGAAGAATGAAACAACAATACAAAGGCCCAAAAGCAAATAATTTGATCAGTTAACAAATATGTTCTATTCTATGGAAATAGATGTTTCCGAGAATATAGATCAAAAGAACTTATCGCATTTCGAACCAGAAGTGTCAAAAGGCTATAAACTTCAGCTCAATCAAAAGATAAGTCTGATCTTACGATGAAAAGTCTACTATTGATAAAATGGTATCATTAATATCAAGGCATGTGTAGCAACAAAACTGTAATTAAATTTTCGGAGTGTCATTTAATATTCCTGAAAAATGAAACTGTGAAGAATTAATCGAAAAGGCACACTACACAAGATGTGTGTACACACGCACTCACATAACAGTACCAACTATAAAATACAGCAACATTACACGAATGGTATATACCAAGACAATTACTATCCGTAGAATCACACCGATCAACTACTACAGCAATATCTTGACAATTCCGTCGATTTCTAAATGCTCAAAGACGAGTGAATGGAATTCGCATAATTCAACTTTCTCCTAATAGATGGAATACAAGTAATGCGAGTGGCTAGGAGTCAAATATCAATCGATAACAAACTTCGTATTAGTATTAGTTGATGGGAGAGGGTTAGTTTCCAATCTTGATAATATAAAAAATTGTATAATATGAGAAGGAAAGTGTATAATAAATACTATTATTGTTTTATGGAGCAATGCTGATACAATCAACCATTGTTTGTATCGAAAATTAGGAAGATTCGATGCTATGTAGTATGGAAATTACTTCGTCATAGATGAACTGTAAGTATCACTCATAATTAATGAAGAACACAATCACGACAAATTGTAGATTAACCAGTCCTAGCTAATGAAAGATATAGACACTAGAAATAATGAGAACTTTACCAAAGAATTTAAACGATAAAACAATTACTCATAATGGAAACTTCTCCAGATGAAACATTCGACCACTCGAGATGAAACAGTGTAAAGTTTTAATATGTTTTTGATTCGTTTAGACAAGAATTTTTCCAGCAACTTAAAGAAACATTTTTTTTTTCCATCAAAGAAGTCGCCAAAACAGAAATAATCTATTGTTATTGATTGAATGGTTGTTTATTAGCAATTGCATCCTCGCAAACAGAATGTTACTGCAAAGCAACGATGTGATGATGATACCTAAGAATGTTGATAGAATTGATTGATAGTGCCTGTAAAATTAAGGAAATTACAGCTGGAAATAATAAATTCAAAGGAAGTCTAATAAGTAAGTTCAAAGTTGAAACAATTGATGTACATTTGGAAATCTTAACTCACAACCAAGAAGTAGTTAATTCAATACCATATGAACATAGGGATGAATTTCTTATTTCAATTTGGAAAATTCAACCAAGTTACTAGATCGATACAAGAAAAACTTGAAAGCTTAGTAATACGTTGGAGATTAGTACCATTTGTGTAAGTACAATATAAATTGTATAATTGTTCTGTGAAATTTGGATTACTTCAATCCGCATTCTGTTCTAACAAAAGAAATTTAAATGAAAAAACTGTCACTGTTCTTCTTATGATATCATCCATGTCATAAAAATTTCTCAGTCGAAGTTTTACATTAAATTTCTCCTGTCTTCCCCTTTGAGAGTGTCGCGATACTTCAATATCTAAATAAAAGTATAAAATAAATTTATAAAAAAAGAATTAATCATTCAAATTGCAAATAAATAAATATTGCATGTTATCCTCATATTCATTTCTTATGCTTTTTTTTTGTTATCTTATTTTACCAAATCCGCACGCTAATTTTCCGATTTGATCTTGTTACAATCATTACGGTGTAATTGAATTTTTACGATTTCTTTATTAGATAACAATAGTGTTATATTGTGCATTAATTGAACTGCCTAAGCCTTTAAATTCCTGTTTGTTCCTGATCTTCAACGAAACCTTCCAAGACAAAAAAATTCACGACAGTCTCCCCAAGAGTAAATATAAATGGCGATGTTCTCAATTCACAAAGAGAAACAAAGACAGAACAAAAACTAAGCGAGTGGACCTTATCACAAAATAGTATCTTTAGCGAGAATTGGGACGTCTAACTTCTTGAATCAAATTGAGCTTTCACATGCTCGAGAACCCTCCTTGTTTGTAATTGTAGTTGGTACAGATGAATGCATTCATTGAAAGGTCTATTGCAACGATTTTATTCGCTAGCAACCACAATACAAATCTATACTGAGAATGTGCTTAAATATGTTTCTAGTATTTGCATTTAAAAGATTTAGATGTACTGAAGATAAAGGGTTTAAATCCTTATATAATGGACATTGACTTAATAATTACAGTAAGTAAAGAGTTATCAAATGATCTTTACTCTTTATATAACAAAAGATGGATTTTAATATTGTCAGTTTCTCATGAGAATGACTATTAGACTAGAAAAGCTTTACAGTATTTCGACATTGGAAGTGAAATTGACTTGGAACACAAGAGTGATTTTTAACATATTAAACAATGTTCCTTTGTTAACGATTGAAAAATTCTAGATATAATGGGAAGATGAGTATTGGATAGATAATTGCTTACATGAGATGCAATTTGAAACAGTAATATATTTCTTTAAAGACGGTCCAATTAAGATTAATTTTAGTATTATGCAATTTTGTTTGACATATTTGACTTAGACAAAAGAGTAATTTTTAAAATATTTCGAGTTTCGCAACAGTGTTCAAACTTGTGTCTTGCAGATAATTTCTTCGACTCCTTGTCAATTCCATAGCAGATTAAATCTATTGTGTGCCACCTGATCCGTTTCACTTCTAAGATGCAAAAGTGGCGAAATTCACAAATTTTTGAAAATGAAATCACGGCAATATCGAGTGAACTAAGTTGATTAGAAGCCTAACTACCTATTTCAACTTTAAGTAGTTGTTTCCACACTATAAACAAAATTATCAGTAGGAATGATAAGGAAAGAGAGATAATTAGATAAGTGGAAACAGAATAAGAGTAGAAAGAAATGAGCATAAAAAATGAGTGCATCTCATCATGTTTGTTTTTTGAATATGATCGGAACAACCTTGTTTTCTTATAATTGATGCCGCAAATTGGTGTCCGTCCTTGCTGAATATGCACTACATTGAACATCGCTACACAAAAATCCACATTAATTTTTCCTCGGGAATATATTTATTTCTCCTGCTCGGAACCATATATAATTCATTTTAATAAAAAATGTACAAGTTCATGAAGACACGGGGACATTACGTCACGCAAGTAAATTGATTTATGTAGATTTGTGTTATGGTTTTTTTCGGATACTCTAAATATAAATTAACGAATTGAGGCTCATTAAATCGAAAAGAATTTTAATTTATAAAAATTTTAGTTTCATTTTCTCCCTAAAGAAAAAGATTTTAGATTATGTAGATGAGGTATATCATACCGAAGATCCCAACCATACTATATTGAGGCGAAAGATTTCTGGGGTGGTATTAAGAAAGATAGATTCACATGCCGATTAGAAGTTGCCAACAAATCCACAAATGACGCATACAGAGATTATGATATGGAAAAGAAACTGAAATAATAGTTTGTGGGAGTGAGTTAAAAAAACAAAAAAAACAGAAGCCCAAATCCATTATATAACCCGATAACTTTTTAATTTAATTCAAACATAAAATAATTCTAATATTAATAATATTAGATGAATTGGCGAAAAATTATGAATTATGTAGATTGGTTGAAATATCGATGAAGGTGGAGAGACTCACGGGGAAACTAGACAGGATGAACGGACATTTCTTGATAGAAGAATCTTCTTAACACAGTTTCAACTATTTTCATCATAAATCTTAAAAAGAAACTAAAATATTTGTCTTTTCTTCAGACTCCACATCTTTAATTTTTGTTCAGAAACTTTGAATTCACAAATATTTTTAACGTTTTCTATTCATTTTCTAGCTTTCTCTGATCTGATATTTAAGTGACGCTTCGGCTCGGGAGCTCCTAAATCACCCACGTATCGTTCCTGATCCAGTTGATTTAAACCACATGGTCGACGCCATTCCTGCCCACTTTCATGAAACCATTTGTTCGCTGTCCACTTTGTTCCAGTCAATACCGGACATGCAGCATGGTAAGAACGCATGTCTACTGCACCGCTACGCATTAAATTATACCAAAACAGTGCTGCATTCTGCAAAAAGCACAATAATATATTAATTGGTATATTGAATTTCAAGAATGACAAAAGCGTTTTAAAACTGTGACAATTTTTGCAGTACTTTTAATAAACCTAAAAAGTTTCGGACCAGACAATAAAGACGTACTTCGATTGATTCTATCTATTTGCTGCTAAATTTTTTTTTTTTATAGGTCTGCTATAGGAAAACATTGCAATAATAATAAAGTTGAAACTAATAAATTAAATATAAACTTTAAAAGCTATCACAAAAGCATAAGAGCATCTATCTGACTGGCGGTACTTAATATCTAACAACTTACCTTGGTACATGATACAGAAGTTTTCAAATCGATGAATACTGTCCCACCTCCGATTTCCGGTTCAGTCATCTGTAAAATCATTGTTTTTGCATTACTATTGTTTGCACAACTATTTTCAAAGCAATAAAAAAAAAAAAAAAAAAAAAAAAACAATTCATAAATGAAATAGAAGTAGGTAAAACAAATGAAAACAATTTTCTCCACAACTATTCTCAAAGTAACAATGAAATAGAAATAAATGAATACATAAATCAAAATTGTGGCTATTCGATTTCCATTTTTTGTTTTTTCGAAGACATTTTCTCTCTGAAATTATCACACTGTCATTAGCATGTGAATTAATTAAGAATACCAGTTTAATACTGCGCGCAATAACAATTAAAAGTATTTGTTTTCGTGCATTGTATCATTTCCGCTAATCTAATTTCTAAACTTTCTTATTCGAATTGTATTTCGAATGAGGAACTCAGAAAAACGGCATCAATACATAACAATGTAATAATGATAGAACAGTTAGAAAAGATAGAAGTTACCCTTGAACAATCATAATGTGGTTCGTAATGTCCACCGATTCCATAATTTTGAACCTAAAATTTTCCAAATGTTCAAATAAGCTAAAATTTATAGAATGCATAGTCTGCTGCTGATAAAAATTTAGGTAGTGATATCAATAACCCTTTTAAAAATATCCGTTTGAAACAATAAATAGCAGGAAGTGATAATTTTCATGACTCTACCTTGAAATTTAGGAATCTAAAGGAATGACCTGAAGTTCTTCAGCGGTTTCTGTCTCGAGATTTGTTGCCAAATCAAGACGTTTATTGATGCGTTTAACTACTTCATGTTCTGTCGATCCCAACCAGGAACTAAGTTTGAACTTATTTACCCAGTGAAAATTTATTTAGACAAATGATGAAATAAATTTTCTCACTTATTTGAATCAGTTTCAACCAGTCTCACTTATAAACATGATTAAAAAGGAGAAAAAAGAATTGTCATCAAAAATATTAAAAAAGTCATCATTAATTAATCAAAAGTGGGACAAAAACGATACGAAACACCTTTCTTTATCTTTGCAGTCTTCTCACAAATTGTAGGAACATATTACTGAAGCATTATTGAAGTATGTCAAAATTTATAAAATAGGAATTTTTAAACTCAAGACTGTCTTTGAATATTCCTTATACAAATATAAAACTGTTTCAAATTTACATCACAACTAAGAAATCATTTATTCAAGATTATTTTGCAACTGTATTTCAGCGTCTAAAATGTTACAGTCTGTTAACAAAGAACTACCAATTTTAATGTCATAAACCGAAGGGTACTGATCATCGTAGAGGGACAACTTTTTACTTACACTAATTATGCGCTTTTTTATAAGCCAATTCTTGTATAAGCAGTTAAAATCATTGGCTTGGCTCAGTTTTTGAGTATTTCAAGCTTCGATTCAGTTCATCTCATCGCTCATTCATACTCAATTCATTTTCAATAAAAGGTGATACAGCGACAACATATCTCTTTCCTAGCGCAATATTGTGAGACATCGTAAAAGAACAATAAAGCTACTGCTAAGTGTTATGGAGTAACAACTGTAGGAAAAAACCGAATTATAATAATATGTTGGGATAAACATGTATTAATCCATAAGATTAAAGATCATCTTAATTGAATATGTTTTAGATCAATATAAGACTGTTTCAAATTGTATCTTATGTAAGTAATCATTTATCAACACATCTTCCAGTTGTAGTTAAGCTTATCTGCATTGTTTAAAAATTTTCAATTGTTAACAAAGAGTATGTGTATTGCTTAATGTGTTGAAAATTACTCCTTTGTTCGGAACCAAATCTACTTGAATGTCAAAATATTGTGGAAGAGTTAAGAGTCATTCTTATCAGCAACCGACATAATGTTAAAATCTATTTCTTACTATATAAAGAATGAAGATCGTCTGATGTACGGCTCTTTGCTCACTATAACCATTACTTATAAAATTTTAACCTTTTATCTATCAGCTTTTTGCTAAAGCTAGTTACAATTCTGTTGCTCTCTCGCACCATTTAATTCGATATATTTAAAAATTCTTTGTTTAAATTTTCCATTAATTTATTTCTTCCTTTTCTTTTAACCTTCAAGTTCTAGCAAATTATCAGTATATTGTTGTCTTAGCGAATAAAAGTTATTACAACAAACTCTTTAACACATTCGTTTGAGTCAACTCCAAACCATAACCAAGAAAGCTTCTCTAAAAAGAACCTATGATTTCTTGACAACAGAATACATATTACTAAGAAATTTCCTGACACAAATTCTGTTTCATCATAAAACTGGGGTAAGCGAAATATTTGAATACTTACCTCTGGCTAGTACGGTAGAAAGCCGTCTCAATATTTCCGGTCACAACATTGTGAACTGTAGCTCGGGCCAACTGAAATCATATATTAGTAATTTTACCAAATACAAAATAACCTAGTCCAGTACATCCCATTCTTCCTTTTCTGATCATTGTGAATAAGCATACAGTTATAATATAGACAACTAAACGTGCCTTAGGTACTGCAAGCATTTCAATGATTCGCATCTCTTCATCCGACACAATGTCACGGAACAGAACAACCAATGGATTTTGATGGACAATTTCAACTTTGAATGGTGCTAGACGTAAATATGGGCGATCCATTTTATAATAGCAATACAACCGCGATTGTGCCTTAGTGTTCTGCATGAAATTCAGCCAAAATCAGGACCGCAATCCCGAACAGTTACTGAGCTAGCAGTTTAAAGTTAGCAGCCTTTTTTAACAAAACAAATTTAATCCAAATATGAACAGAAGTAAGCTATAGTATCTAGTGATTTCTGACACAAAATCAAGTTGAAAAAATTAAAAAATTAAGTAACAATTAGTGAACTCAAAAGAATTATTCCTTATATGAGAAAAATAAATAAACGATACGATGGGCACTTCTTGTCGACATAATGCTTCGTATGTGTCCTTCAAGTTACTTTTATCTCGTGGATTATTCATCGGTGGAACTTTTCGTCGCATATCAGCACGTCGAATTCCCTCATCTTCCAGCAAATCTTCATACCATCTCACGTTGCCTTTCGCTCGTGGATGATCCGGATCTGTAGTTGTTTTCTATAAGCACAATAAAACACTTCGTACTAAGCAGGAATTGAAAAATTAATTTATTACTAAATGACTTAACTAATATTGCATGTAAAAGTAGAAGTTGAAATCAGCAAAACTTCAGCTTGTCAATATTCAATAAATTGATGAATTTCATAAATTTTCGAAGAGTGAGACGAAATTCTGAGAAAGCCTTAAAATTTCTCTTCTGATCACTAGATCCCAGTACTGAAGCTAGAGATTTTTTGTGGTAAAAAAGAACTTAATAATAAATGACTTACTCATACGATACAATTCATCCGTAAGCAATAAAGCTCGTTTTAGATTACCCTGTTTATACAGTGAGAAGGCCAAGTGATCGAGAATGCTCTCTAGATTAGCCGTTGGCTTAGTTTCCTTCTGAATACGCTCTCGCGCTTCCTGCATCCAAAGAATGGCATGATAATAGTCATGTTCACTGTATGCTACACGACCAATTTCAAAACAATCTTCAGCTGCAACATTCGAAAATTTGATATCCGTGTATTTTCGCTTTTTAACATCTCTCTCTTTTTTCTCTGTTTCTCTCTTTTCTCTCTTTATTTCTAAGGAAGCAAAAAAGGGAAATATAATCTACCAGCACCTTCTTCGTTCAACATTTTGTTTCAAATCATTTTCGGCGGTCGAAACTAACCAGTCAAAGCAACTGTTCGCATTTTAGAATTCAGAATTTTTCCATCAGCAATATCTTTGGTATTCATTTCATATGTGTCTTGTAAACGTAATATACCAATTGCTGCACCTGATAGATCCACCTGTGCAATACTTCATAATTTTTTTTATCACAATAATAGCAGTCCAAAAATTGTTTTGTAAAATAAACAGTTCAGATCTTATTAAACATACATTAATAATAGCTACTTCGACAGCATGAAAGTTATTTAGGAGATTAATCCCATAAGCAAATAGACTCAAATCAGCTCATGTAACAGTTGAGAGAAGTTGAATAGTAAGAACTAATGCCCAAAACTTTTTGGCCATATTATTTAATTTTATAAATTAAATGCATTTCTGTCCTTCAATTGATATATGACATTTACGTTCAACAACAAGGAAGAAGTGCGATTTATTGACTTCAAACAAAATGAAACAAAATTCAAAACGATATTTTCCTTAATCAGCTCTTGTTGAGAAGAGTAAAGATTATAAAGAGAAGGAAAAACCTCCGTAGGATAGTTGATACGCTTAACAATCCGCTGGTAAGTTACGTTGCGAATGAAATCATCAGCGGAATTAGATCGCATAATTTTAATTACTTTGTTCCAGTCTGTTGTCATTCCCTTAATCAACAAGAAGGCATTGATCGGATGTGTTATCGCCTCCTCACCATCTCGTATAGCTTTATTGTTACTTTTTTGTATTTCTTGAGCAAACCTAAAATTATATCAATAACTTGTGGAGTGACAGCACTGAGTACTGACAGTGCGACAGAAACTACTACAGAGGCTTTCAGTTGTTTGCAAAAAGTGCCGTTAATTCAAAAATTGGTCATTAGATTTTCTCTGACAACCACTGAGTTAGTAAAAGGATTCTGGTGAGAATACAATGGAAACTGATACCAGCAGCCAATTAACATGCAGCTAAAGAAGTTCTTTTCAAGCATGGTGTTTGAAATTATAAAGACCTAGAAGATCAAACAGTTTCGACATGTGACCTAAAAGGAATAGAAGCAGTGGTTTTGGTTAGACTACCTTGGAACCAAGTCGAGTAGTTGGAAAGAAAAGCAAACAACAAAAAGACTGCAACAAGGTCTTTTTGCTCGAATAGTCTCTCTAAATATTTTTAGGAACGACTCTCTAAGTCATTTTTAATGCAGTAGGCACCGGTCTACTTTTCCTTCCCTCCACTGTATGTTTTTGCTACTTCACTGGATTAGGAGTAAGTTTTGAAAGTTATATATTGCAAGGTATTTTAAATTTGATGAGTTTTACTATGCATGATTGTGTTAGCATTAAACGTGGAAAAAAGACAGAGGAGAGGAAGTATTATTCATTTATCGAAAGATTCATTAGTCATTTCGCATTTACGCCTCATTGTAATCTGCCAATGTGAGAAGGATTTAAAAAAATCACTATGTTATGACTTTTACGTAAGTTTTACATTGAAATGAAGAACGGAATGCAAAAGTAAGAGTCAAATTGGGCTTTAAAGAAAGCAAAAGCGCTTACTTTTTCAAATAATCAAGTTTTTCTAACTCTTTTTCCACGTAAGCGTTAATCATTACCGGAATATCTCTCTCAGCTCCTATCAATGCTTTCAGAGAGGCAAGGGATGAGAAACTATCGGCAGAAACCGCGATCAATAACAATACATTAAGTATTATCTGGAACATCATTTTCCTGCAATGCATTATCCATAGCAGCATTACTTTCTGCACTTATGCAATTGCAAGCATATTGCAAGCAATCTTTAAATAATAATTGTTATTCACATCTTTAAATCTTGATTACCGGATGTGGATATTCAGTGTTAAAGAGTGCGTTACGTAAAATAAAAAAAAAAGTGCGTTACGTTAAGTACAATTATTATTTAAAGATGTGAATAAGAAGGATTACATGACAGGCGAGATTCTAAAGGAAAGTATAATGCAACTTCCGTTGTACATTGCAGTGGAACGAATAAAGCGCTCTTACATGTGATAGTCACTGAATGGTAAACAGCGCTCATTTAGACCCTCAAACTGAATTATCATCAATCTGGTATTGAACACATTAATCTAAATTCCACCATCTTTCCTTATGCAACAACAATTTTATGACGAAAGACGACGAGCAACATGACTTTTCTCTTCTTGCAGTGCCCAGAAAGCTCAATGGATTTAGAATGACGAGGTGATTGATATGTTTTGAGAGCAAATAATACAGAGAACGTCTGTGATATAACAGGGAATTGTCATTGATTTGCTTCAATTCAGAACATTAAACAAAACATTACGTCTGGCATATTCAGTTTCGATAGGGCTTTACGTAAGCAACAGTAATGTTTCTTAGCTTAGGTAAAATTTGGCCATGTGATCTGTAATACTTTAAAAGTATTCGCTGGTTAACACTTCTGTGCTCCAATCAGTCTGCTCTATTCGGTCTTCTGAGATAGTGCTGTATACCAATAAAAAAGTAGTGGTACTTTTGGTCGACAAACGAAAATCATAATTTTTCTAGAAGTGAATGGTTGGGGCAGAAAGATGGTTCAATGGTCGTAGAGTGAATAACCTGTTGTCCCTTTAGAAAGAGTAAATATAAATGGCCGTGTTGTTGTGCTAATTACCTGATAAAAATGCACTAAATATTCACAAAGAGAAAGAAAAGGAGGACAAATGTTAAATGAGTGGATCTTATCACAGAACTATATCCAAACTCTGAGAACTGACGTTTTGCTGATCATATCTTTAACTCCGGTCGTCCATTCCATAGCAGAGCAAATTTATATGTGACACCTGATTCATCTGATTTCAACGATGCAAAGTATCACGGGGCAATATCGAGTGAATTAAGTTGATCAGAAGCCTAACTACCTATTTCAACTTTAAGTAGTTGTTTCCACACTATAAACAAAATTATCAGTAGGAATGATAAGGAAAGAGAGATAATTAGATAAGTGGAAACAGAATAAGAGTAGAAAGAAATGAGCATAAAAAATGAGTGCATCTCATCATGTTTGTTTTTTGAATATGATCGGAACAACTTTGTTTTCTTATAATTGATGCCGCAAATTGGTGTCCATCCTCGCCGAACTATTTCTTCGGGAATATATTTATTTCCTTTTCTCACTATATAACTTAAAATATGGAATGAATTTATTAAAAAAGGACTAGAAACATCACTTTACTCACCGTAAGTTAATGAATTCCTGCAGATTTGATCCCGAACAAGATAAATTTGTTAATATTACTATTAAATCCATTTGTGTCTTAAATATAAATTAATGAACAATTTGAGGCTTATTGAGCAGAAAGACGAGTACAGGAAAAATGTAGAACTTTAAGCTCTATTTGATCTCTAGTGGAAAAAGATTTTAGATTATTTAATGAAAATTTATTAAAATTGAAGTTTCAATTGGACTTACAATTCAAAGTGAGAAAACTGGTGCTACTAAAATAGAATTTCGCTTTCTTCTAGCCACCATCACAACATTAAACAATAACAAGTAAAATAAGTCTTTGAATCGGTGTAAAAAAAGTTTTCGCCTCTTACCATAGAATCTCGTTTTTGTTCAATTTTCATAAAGTCATCATATGTTTGCTACTTCCCATTAATCGTATAAATCTTTTTACTTGTCTTTCTTATTAATCGTCTTGTTATTGTCACAGGAACTGTCTTCAAATGTTTGCTGAATTTTAATATAATTGAGTGTAGCTAAGGTTTATTTAACACACCATTGAAATTTGTACTCAAGTGACGGGGACAATGAGTAGCAAAGCCATTTTGTATTCGTTGCACAACAATCTTTAGTATAATTCTATGTCATTTTTGGGACAAATTCATTGATAAATCAAACGATATGTTGAATCATATCAATTGCATATCACTTACTTATAGTACATGCTCCTTCATTATTTGTAGTTTTCTACATTAAAGCAATTTCTGGCCAATAAATTAGCGGCAGTAGGTAGCTAGAATAGTTAAAAGAGCCAAACCTTTTCCTACATGCAAGTCGCTCTAATACTTGTGCAATTGTCTCATTCAAAAAAATACAAGAAATTTTGTTATCCTCTACTTCCGTTGTACAAAATAACAACAAAAAATCTGATACTAACGAATAAAACCAAAATTTTAGTTTGAGTGTGTATTTCAGTGTATTTCTGAGTGTACATTTCTGAGAGAACTTTCTTTACTTAAGAAATATTTTTTTTTTTTTTAATATTATTTTGTAGCAGTATGTGTCACCACTAGAATACAAAAAAATATCTTAGTTGTTTCTGAAAGTCATTTTGTATGTCGCACCTGCTGATCCATTCTAAAGGCATCCGAATTTTAAATCGAAATTGCAGTTTGCAAAGAAATAATTAAATGAAAAAGAGAAAAGGATGGCTATTGCTGTTTGTTAAAAGTATTTGGTAATTTCAAATTTTTATTCCTGTTTTGTATAATGAAACCGAATGGTGGTGATAAAAAATTGCTCGTCGAAGAATCTCATGGAATGTTATCGGATGAAACGATTGTGGAAATATTCGAACAACTTGCGCCTAGAGAAAGGGCTCGATTCTCTGTTATTAATAAACGCTTGTATAATTTGTTACACCCAGTTTGTTGCTTTCTATTGATGCTAATCTAATAATGATCAAAGTGGATTTAAATAATTTGAGTCATGAAACATGTGTCGTCGTCGTCGTTCATATGGGCATTGTATCACTAGAACTTTTGCAGTGGAGTGATATTAATCGTATTACGGCACACAAAGTGGGCATTGTTCTCTCTTCTGATCGCTACATATTGGAAATACATAATAATAGTAGTACGGGAAATACGGTATGTTTTACAACACACGTCTTGCTGTCCATTTGATACAGCTTGTCGTCATTCATCTTTTCCAACTTGGTCATCATAATAGTTGTATTTTGAGCAAAAATGTCTAATATTATTAAAAAATGCTTAATATTACGGAAAAATATGACGAGCATACCGGAAAGCATCCAATTGAAATGGTCTTATTCAGGACGTTAATAAACTAGCGAAAGCACTTCGCAGTTCTCCGTTTATACAAAAGCTTGTGATTAGTAGCACGGACCATATTCGCACAATTCCTGCTACATCGTTCGACTGTTTATCAAACCTTCGAGAACTCACTCTACCTTGTGATATTTTTGATAAGTAAGACATTAACATCCTCTTGCTTTCCCTATAAATTGATTGAATCATCGTAAAATGCGTAGGATCATCCGCTACCTAAAATGAAATGAATTATCGATGTTGTGGACCTTTCACTGCACTATCTGATGCCATTAGAATTGAAGTCTGTGAAGAATCCCATAATGCTAACCAGTCCGCGGTCAATTGCAGCTTAGACTATATTAGTCTTGATCGATAAGACAAAAGAGTATCATCTGTTTCATTTTAGGTTTCTGCCATTTTTCTAGGCTTTGATATCACTGGGACCGCTGTCACTTTGTGTTATACAATCATAACTTCTTATTATAGAATAGAATTATATTTCCACCTTATTATGTAATTTAATTAACTAGTTTTACTCTTTAGAGAGTCGAATTTACATGAAAAAATCGAAGCAATATTTTCAATCAAGAGATTACTGGTTTTACGTATTTTAAAACGATTTGATACTCCACGTAAAGCAACAAATGTAATACTTGGGGAACACATAGAAAATTTGCGAGCAAATGCTATTAAAATGTTAAAATTACAGGTTACAAAATTTTATTTTTTTAAATTTCAAAAGACGTAGAATTTATTGAATAACAAAAATTATTTGAAATATGCATTAGTTCGGCTTACTACTTTGATAGATAAGACTGAAAGAGGCTTTAGATTTGATGTGATAACTGTACAGCTATAAAATTGAGGTTAAAAGCTTTGTGAGGAGAAATTACAACTACAATTACTGTCATTTTTCTAGGGTGTGTCATTGACCGCAGTGGCAATGGAAAAGATTTCCGACAAATACTCGAATTCGTTAAAATATCTATGTCTTATGGGCACCTTGGTACATACACCCGATGGTGCCATTTATCTGAAAGCGTTGTGTGAGTTGGAATTTAATAGTGAATGTCAATTATCAGTTATTTAATTAATGAGAAAGAAGGAGGGGAAAACCGTGTAACAAGTTTATCAGTTGCTATCATAGTTACAGTAAACTAGCTAACGTTTGCATTTTTTTTAAAAAAGTTATTGAAGAATTGCAGATAGTTAACAATCACGCACAAATAATTAACTACCGGAATTTTAATTTAAGGCAATTTGAGGTGCTTGTGTAAACTGACGTTACCGCCATCACTTCTATCATTGAGTAGTAAACCATTGTATCAAGAATGTCGAATGCTGCAACAACTCACTACCAAATATCTCTCCGTATATGTTTACGAATCAGAAATAGTTGAGACACGATATTTTATGAAGAAATTGCTACCGCTTACACTAAGAGAATTATGTTTGCATGACCCTACCCATATGGTAGCTAGAGATTTGAAAAATGATGACTTTCGAAAATTACATTTCAAGGTAAGTAATTTCTTCAACGTATTACTTTAGTCTCCTTGTTGTGCACGAATACAAACAATGAATCATAATTGCTAACACAAAAAGAATGAACATCTCATGAACAAGTCTATTTTGTGTCAAAACTCATTCAGCTTTTGAAATTTCCATTGAGGTGACATTTTGCAAACGAGCAGACTCACTGTATCAGCAAGAATGGATGCATGGTCATTGTGAGTTGTTATCACATATGGTTTGGGTGCAACCATACAAACATTTTAACACTGAATATCCACATCCGGTAATCAAGAAATATTTTATTTCCGTGGTTTGTAATATAGATCAATGCGCCACAAGCAAATATTTGTTTGAAATCATTTTCTACAATAGTTTTGAACCGTAAAATTTAAAGTATGACAAATGACTGTAGTAAGATATGGAGGACATCAAACGATTTGAATTTTCATTAAAAAAGTTATAATTTGATTTTTTAAAAGAATGCAAAGGTTATGCTAGGTACCTGGTTGGTGGTTTTTTATGAGCGAAAACGTAGATACAGCTGAAGAAGCCACAGAAGTTACGGCAACCGAAGAATCTCCAATCCTCCAACCACATGCTGTTCCACAAATCCAAGTACCACCAAATGAGGATCCTGGGGAAATGATGATGGCTACTATTGCAAGTGAGCGGCATTAATGCAAATAAGAGAATGTGTAGGAAACATTATAAGAATTAGAATTTCGAAGAGTAAGAATTTGAAAAACTTTAACTTGAATTGAGAACCAGAACTACTTACAAAATCAAACATCAACTAAATAATCGAAGGAACAACAGGATTACGATCTAATGATAATCGGTTATTAGTCTCATCTTAAAATTAATTACAGCTTTCACATCAACCGATAAGCTATATATGATCTTTAAAAACTAATCGATAGCTTATTACCTATCGTATAACAATAAATTCTTTGATTTTTCTGCACAGGATTTTTTGAGCGAATGATTGATGATCAACTGAACGCTGAATTTGGTGGTAGAGCTCTTACGGATTTGGCAGTACTTGAAAATCCTAGCAACAATGTGGTGACACCTAATACTGCTAGTCAATTACCAGTACCACCTAACCAAATTGGTATTTTGCATAATAATTCTCAGAAATTTAGTTCGTAATCCTAGTAACTTTAAGTGGTATGAGCAACTCGTTTTTTATCATTATAAATTTTGGTCATAATTCCAGTTTTAGGTAGTCACTCAGAGCGTTCCACCGACCGATCGCGTCGAAGTTACGTGGTGATATCAAGAGGTGGAAGGGGAAATCTACGTCAATCTATTGGAAGAACATCCTCACAAACAAATACTCAATCTATTACACCAACCCAAAGAGATATATCTGCAGGACAACACCAAGAAACATCTACGTGAGTTGTAATTGAAAAAGTGGAATTTCTTCCGACATAATTTATAGGTAACTTATAATTAAAATTAGGTAAATTTAATTCTTGCAATCTTCCGTATTCTAGGTACTACCGGATAACAGTCAGCATTTAAACAAGTGATTTACGTATCTTCTTGTCATTTTCAGAACTGCAGAATCGCCAGATTCAGAAGAATCGGAAGGACAATCAAACCAGAATGACAATGATGAAGCAGCTCAGTCTGGATCAACAACAGCAACAACAAACACAGCGTCGAGTGATGGGCGAGAAGGAAGAAATATAAGACGAAACTAGATCTTAATAACGTCAAAAAAGGCTCAGACATTTGCAGTATCACTATTTTACAGTTCAAGCTAAATAAATACAAAAAAAAAAACCAGATATAACCAGAAAATCAATGGAGACAAGTCACAGTCATCAGTATACTTATACGCTTTTATAACTGGCTTATTAAGCTGTAATGGATAAAAAAAAAAAAAAAAAAAACCATATTCCAAAACACTTGAAGCTTTCATCTGAAATCAATTATCCGAAAAATCATTTCAACAACACTCAGTCCATAAGTTCATCTAATTACTGCTCGTACAAAGCCTTAGCTTATGACAAATTTACTAGAACTGACTAGAGAAAAGACAATAAGCAAGCAGAAGCATTGTTGTTTTCCTTTATACATACCCAGGAAATAGCGAGCAAAAAAAAAAAAAATCTAACAAAGACATACAAATATATATAGCATGAAATAAGCTTATTTTTAGTGTCGTGAAGGAAGAGTAAACAAAAGTAAAATATAACATCGACGACCTTGACTCAAAATTTGTTCCATACACTTTGAAAAATAATATTTAAAAGAGGCAAAAGCATGTATAAATTACGTAAATTACATCATTAAATTTCCCCATTAAAAACTTTGTCCCACTCTCTAACTTTCACGGCGTCTTTGCTTGAGTCGAAGAAAAAAATCGAAAAAAAAAAAATGCTATAAATTCAAATATGCTAGTTCCTCCCTTTAGAAGACTTCTATCTTTTGTAAGATTTTTTCATCGAATATCTTTAATCAAATGTATTTGGTTGTTTACAATAAAGCAAAAAGCCGAAAAGTCTTATTTTACGATTTGTTGA
The DNA here is from genome assembly GCF_000002995.4 of Brugia malayi. Taxonomy (NCBI): domain Eukaryota; kingdom Metazoa; phylum Nematoda; class Chromadorea; order Rhabditida; family Onchocercidae; genus Brugia; species Brugia malayi. Next base: position 8,638,154 of record NW_025062475.1, read on the forward strand.
AACTTGAAGTTTCATTCAAATTTAAATAGAAATATAAAAGCAGTAATTGAAAATAAACAATAGGAAGACCACAAAGCACAAATCAGTAAGCAAAGGAAACCAAATTGTGTAACCTTATCAAGAAGCAACACAAAAAGTCATCATAACTAACAAATATGAATCTAAGTTGCTTGACCGGAAAACGATGGCATCGAGCGCATTGATGGTATTGGACTGCTGGAGGCATGCACAGGGCTATAACCACCGCTACTGAAGCTCTCTTTATTGAAGAAAAATCGGAAACTGCAATTACAAATTTTATAAATTTCAACTGACTCCTAAGGAGGTGTTCAATGACTAACTTGTGTACTATTTGACATGTTGGGGGACTAATTCATGACTGAACTAGACAAATTCTACATGCTCTCCTCAAATTCTGAGTACAATGTAAAGACAGTGATTAGGAATGGTTTTCTATGTGCATCATCAAAAACATAATATTCATTGCAAACTTTCATGTTTTATACAAAACGATCCGAAATTAAAGTTTCAAAATACCTTTTTGATAACTTCCATGAGGTTCTTTAATAATCGGCAGATTCTCAAGACTTCATGTTAACTAGTCTTTATCGTCCTTCCACAGTGTAAGCTGCATATGAAACAAATGAAAAACATAGTTACTTCTTCTGTAACTTTTTATAAAGTAAAGCATACAACTTTCGCACGCCGCTTTCTTTTCGTTCATATTTCCATGGGTATAATTTTTCTTCAGGCTCCTTGTTGATTGGTCCATAAACAACATATTCTTCTGTTTGAGCAGATCTGAATTACAATAATGAGAATTGCAAAACAAATTACGCAGTTCGTGCTTCCATAACTTGAGCGATGTGGAATCATATCTACGGAAAAACAAAATATTTAGAATAAAAAAATAGGATTCTTCAAAATTAACAATAATTTTTTCACAAGAAATTCTTCAAATATTAAAAAATACCTATCAAATTCTCTACTGGAGTCACTTGCAACAGATTCTCGTCTGCGTAAGGGTCGCAGCTGTTCAAGTTCCTCTTCCAATTCCAAAACTTTGCCTTTCAGCAAATTCTTCTCTTGTAGTACTTCACGTAACTCTGACAAAGTGAATCTAGGAGCATTATCATTGTCATCCTGAAAATTTTTCATTGAAAGAAACAACTATATAGAATAATATATATATATATATATATATTATTCTATATAGTATTATTCTATATATTATTCTATATATATATATATATATATAGAAAAAAAGAAAAATAACTATATATAGAAAAAACTTCGATCTGGTTTGCTGACTAGAAAATCACAAAATTAGAACCAAAATTTTTATCTTAAAAGAAGAGTGAACGGAAATAAAGAGAAACAATATTTTTGCAAAATGGTAACAGTTGCTATGTACAAAAGTAGTTGGTGGTAAACAAACGTTCTTGATTGAGAGAGTATTTTCGCAAAATTGATGTATAGGAATGGTATAGCATAAAACTTTTTCTCGAAATAGAAAGATTTGATGCAAACATATGAAGATAAATCTTATAACGTATATGAAATGCAAAATTTTTCTAAAAATTGCATAAATAAGATAAAAGATACCACTTGACACTGTTGCAAATCTTTGCACTGACGAGTAGCATCTTTGAATAATTTCGTTAGTTTAATATTAGCTTCTTCAGTCAACTGCAATCTTTTAATAATTTCACTTTTTTCTTCTACCAACAACCTTCCCTGTTTTTGCAACGATGCATTCTTCCGTAAGAGTTCTTCATTTTGACGAATCAGTTTTTCAACATTGTTATGCAGCTGGAAGAAAAATGATAGATTCTAGCATAAAAATTGTAATGTATATGAAAGTTTTATAGTATGATAGAAATATGATAAAAGTCATTGAAGCATTTTGATTTTTAAAAACATGGCACTGAAATAAAGCAGCAAATGTTTCAACTAATAAAAAATTGTTCAGATATCTATCTTCAAACCTAATGAAAGTTAAATTTATCAGTGATGGAACAAATCGTAAAAGTATTAGAGATTAGAAAAAAAATCCCAAGAAATGTAAGTCCTGAAAATTTCAAAATTCTTGCTAATGACACTGGACGTTGACTGTTTTTTTTTTTTTTTTCAAAAAAAAAAAACATCGCAGCATCAATGAAAAGTGACTTACATTTTCTACTTCACAATTATAAGTACTGATATCTTTTTGCAAATCTTTTATTTCCTCTTTTTGTTTAGTAGAGAGTTCACGTAGTTCTAACAGCATTTTTAGATCTTCATCACGAGTTGCTGGAATGGACAAACTAATTTAATGATCTCCGAGACATTATTAGATGACAAAATCTGATAGGGCCTAGATTTGTTAAGAAAACCGATGGAAAAAGGAAAATATAAATGAATATTAGAAGAGATGTCTTGAAGAATTATAACTTTTTAGTAGTGATTTCTTTAAACTAAGGATCTCACCAGTTCTTCCAAGTACAAAGGATAAAAATTTTCTAGTTATGTTCAAATACATAGAAAATAAACATGAAGTTAACCTAAGCAAATCCTCTGTATCATCACTATCAAATGATATTTTTCATTATTAATACAAAATTCAAATTCTGAAAAAATACTCATAGAAGTAAATGCTGAAGCATCATCTCCAGTTACTGATGATAAATGCTTGTTTTCCAATTGCAAATTCTTTACCATCGACCATAAATCATCAATTTCTTTTCGATAATTCTCTTCTACTGCTTCTAATTCCTGCAATTTTTGATACTGTGCTACTTCACCATATTTAACAAAGTGTATAAATGACAAATGAATAAAACCCATCTATAATTTCTGTCTAAGAATAAAGAAGGCGAAAAAAAAAGAACTCCAGCATAAGAAAAGGTGAAAAAATTAGGATTAGGGGCAAAGGACAAATCAGGCTCACGGAGAAAGAACTGATGAGAGGAAACAGAAATTAATATTTAGATGTAGATAAATTCAATAAAAGAATAATAACAAAGACCAAACAGTGAATAGTAAGTGCAAAAAATGAGCTTCCTAATATTTTGCTTTTATTTCTTACATCACTCCATATATTAAGTGAGATAATATTACAGCTGGAATTTAATTTAGCTAAGCAGCATTACTAACAAATAATAACCAATGAAAAACAAATAATAACCAATTCAAATTTGATTCGATCTTGCTGTTTCATTTGTTTCTCATTCTCCAACCTTTCAACTGTTTTTTTCAACATCAGAATTTCTTCATTTTCTTTTTCGTTATGATTAGCAAGTGATTCGAGTGTTTCGAGAGCTGATATTACCTGCAATTTACATTTTTTCAATGGCAAAACTGAAACTAATGAATTGTAAAAGAAACAATGCGGGATGAAATTGGTGATGTCAACCACTTCTTAAACAAGTTTTATTTCACACTACATACTTTCTGAATAGTGGAAGAATTTCTATACCAATTCCATATTAACTTTTCTATGATAGGAGAGATTTATAAAATTTCGAATAGCAGTTATATAAATTAATTACTTTCGCGAATCCTTTCTACGATAGATATTTATATGTTCTATTGTGATGTTTTCTTTTTTGTTCTGTGATTTCTAATTTTGTGGTTTTTTTTTTTAATAATTCAAGATTTTAGAGTCAAAATTTAACTAAAATTGGAACTGCTCAGAAAGCTAAAAATACGATATAAACAATGTAATATCCAAAATTTAATGCAACTAACACAGATTAAATCTTAAACAGAATTTACCTTTGGCATAATTTGTCGCACGCTATCATTGCCAAACTCATCAATGATTCGTTCAAAATCTTTACCGATTGAAGCAGCCAAATCGTAGACATCAACAACAGTAATATGTCTTGAGGGACTATCAGCTGGAGACCGTACATCAGTCATCATTGTGGTAGTCGTTACAGCACTTGTCGCAAAAGTCTTGAGTATCTGGAAGGAAGAAAGAAAAAAGCAGTGCCTGATGGTGATCCATGCCAATCAATCAAATAACTTAAAAACAACCAGGTGATGTAAAAGATAACCGTTTCTTTAACATTATGGTATCATAAAATAAGATTTCCATACTCAATATCAAATATTTCGTTATTCAGAACAGCCAAGCCGGATAAGATAACTTGATATCTTCGTAAAGAGCATATATTTGATCATTTGCAGATGACATGTGATCGGTTACATAACAAGACCGGATAAAATGGAAAAATGTAATGCAAATAAAGACCTAGTTAATTGTATATTGAAGGAACAGTTAGATAATTGTACAATAAACTTGATGACATCAAAACAGTACATATTTTCATTCATACAACAAATAAAGGAACTGCCCTAAAAATAAGTCATAGAAAAGTCCGACAAAAAGATAAGTAGGAATCTTCGGAGATTTCAAAAATTTAATCATAAATCTTTCATGATTCTTTATTTAAATTATTAGGATGGATCAATTTGAAAATTTGATCTTTTCCAAACAGGTATAAAAATACAAATGCGAAAAAGACGAAAGTAATGACGACCACGCGCTGAATGTGAAAATAAAAGTAATGAAGACCTGAAATCATGATTTGTGAGAGAGGAGAATTTTGTAAAGTAGTCAGAGAGAATGAAAGAAGAAAGGAAGTAAGAAGAATTAAAGAGAAATGATAATTGCCAGTACTACATCGCCTACGCGCTCATCCACTTTCATCCTTTCAATAGCAACAGAATGGACATTAAAGCACAGCATTCCTTCCATTGCTGCATTTTCAACTTTATCGATTTCTCATCCTCCTTAAAATTCTCGAAAGGACGAGGACAGAGAAACCACTCTCTGCGCATATTCCGAAGCAAAAAGACTCCAACTGAATGTGCATGAAAAAAGATCGATCATTATTTTTTATTGATGCTTAACTCATCTAATTACTGCAGCTTTATTTCAGCCTGCACATGTCCTCACACTACACAACACTACAACACTCACATAAGTAAGGTGACATTGCATCAATTTTATTCAAAAAAGTAGCGAATTTTCTTTTTTTAAATTTAATGTCACTTCAGTTTTGATAAGATTCCTACAGACAACAATCAATATTCATAGTTCTCAAAGACCTACTGCCCTGAAATAAATTTGAAATACTTGGTATCGACAGGAACACAAACATTTCTAGCATTTATCATATAAATTAAAAATTAAGATAGCTGAGCAGCAACGTCCGTGATCTAGCTTCTAATGACAGATATGTAATTGTGTCTCCTAAATTACCTAAAGCTCTTAAAGCATACTTGATAATTCTAACACTCTAATCCTGAGCTCTTCAAGGTCAATATCTTAAAGGTCCATACGACAAATTTCTAACATTTATATATTTCCTCTGATATTTGTTTGTTGAATAATTATAAGGAAATAGCATACATTATGAAATGCTTAAAAATAAAGTTAGGAATATTACCTGAAATGAATTTCTACATTTTAAGAACCAGTGCATGACACTCAAGATAGTTTTGAGACCAGGAATAGACATAGGTATTGCAAATATCGTCATTATTATCCTATAGTATCCGACAATTTAACTCAAGAATGTTTGTATTTTTTACACTGTGACTCTGCTAGATTAACAGCATAACCATTTCTCTGCTTAATTTAATAAGCAAAAATGAAATCAGTAAAAACTTCAAACATTTACTGTACGAGTAAAAATATAAATGAATGACAAGGTATATGTGTAAGAAATGAAGCATACGAGTTTAAATTGAGCAAAGAAAAATTTATTTTCATAAGAATAGCTAAATTAAGCATAAAAAAGTTTCATAGCAACAGGTAAACCAAAAATCAGACTGGTGGTTTTATACGCCTATACTGAAGATTGATGACAATAGTTTATGAGTGCTCCAACAGAGTGTAACTGGAAATTGTTATGCGTTATAAGCAGGGAGAAAGGTACTGTGATGGGCAACTATATGATACCATCGCTGCAAAACAAAGTGAGTCAGTTAATCACTGAAAATACTGATTGCTCATAAAAACCAAATTTTTCAACTCTGCTCTCCTCCACTCTACTTCTACACTTTAGAAATGATTTTAAAAAATTATTCGAAACAGTGGAAATGAATGACTCACTTCGTATGTAATTGATGTATGGGTAAAAGAAAACAAGCTAGTCATATTTTCTACAATCACATTTAAAAAACTTGATAATCATCCTTTTCAGAAAGTAGTTAGCTTTTGATCGCAATAATAATAATTAAAGTTTTAAATTTAATTTATCTGAACATACTAGTAATAGATTTAAAATAATCTACAAAATTTCGAATTAAACATCCACTTATCCATGATAAATAATCCCCCCTGCTTCAGCTTTTTCAACCAATCTATCACCACCGGAACTTCTAGAAAATAGCACCTTTAACGTTATTCTACAGCGTCTCATTTTATAACACCTGAAATTGACATTTTGTTCTGAGGGAAATATTTCTAAAGTATCTTTTGTTTTCGTTCCTAATGTATGTATATGAAGTGATTTCTTTTTTCTCAATATTAAACTCCTGACCAGGCATAACATACGCAAAATAAAAATATCAGAAAAATTGACTATAGATTTCCAATATCTGTAATATATATTTTATTGTACCAAATCTCAATAAGTACTATTAATGAGATTAGAATTTAATTACGTGCTGCTAAACGTTTATACAAAAGTGGTTGTACATGAACAACAAACCAGGGATGGAAAATATTACATACAATGAATGCATAAGGAAGAATTGAGGGTTCCTGGAACCAGAAACTATAAGCAGCAGTAAATCAATTGTAGTCAAACCTTTACACGCATGGAAAAGCGAATCTATTTCACCATGGACAAGTGGAGACAATGCCCCTATCAATTCGTCGTGAAAATGATATGAATTTATGGGACAAAAAAAAGTTAACCACTTCAAAAAACTTCTCCCTCTATCTACTTATAGAAACCTTACGAATTTTTATAAAGAATATCGCCTCAACTGTTACTATAACCATGGAAGACACAATACAGAATACTTTAAAACTAGTTTGTGACATAATTTATGCAGAACCTCGGAATCTTTTGCAACTTTGATCAAAGATCCAAACTAAGAACAAGGGAGATATAATGTTGTCTGAGTCATGAGATGCTGAAGACTTCTACTGAGAAACTCTTTTGCATAAAGTTAGGAATAAAATTACCACTCAAACCAAATATGAACAAGACAGTAAGACAGCATAACCATGTACATCGTAATCAAAGTAATCTTTTTTGTTAAAAAAAAAGTGAACAGTAGCACCAAGTAAAATCAAAACCCGTTAATACATATTCACGGGATCATAACAACTAATAAAATCAATATCGTAAGCATTTTTAAGATATGAATTCAAAAAAAGGAAAGAAAAGAAAAAAAAATTTTAGGGAGTGGTGCCTCCTCACATGCTAACATCACAACGGTTAATGCTTGACAAACCTTCAATTTGAACCAAAGGTATTAGTTTATCTCTTTTGTATCTTCAGCATGAATTTTAACGCGACGTTCAGTAGATCTAGCCAGTTATTTCGACAGAGTTTTCCGTAAAAAAACTAACTTAAAATTCAAAAGTTAGTGAAACCATGGGCCTACAATGTCATATATAACATGCATCACAATTAATCATCCAAAACCGAAAAAATTTTTGGAACACCAACTTTAAAAACAGTAGATGTAATAAATCTAAGCACTGTGCACATATGCTATGAGTAATTTGCTGGCTTACATAGTGGCCAATAAAGAGCTTATTTCACCCTGTGAGAGCATAATTGTAATTATATCTGATTAATTTTATATTGACAAGGTTAGTCGATTTATAAAAAACAAAAAGTAATGGTATTATGTACAAATTAAATGCACACTTATTTTGGAAAAGAGGACAAAAGTATTTTCCCTGGTTCTTAAAAATATCCTTAAGTAATTAGAGCGTAGTAAGATCTTCCAGTTTTGGTCTTTTTGCCTCTATGAACTGTTCATCATCATCCTCATCGCTGTCACTCAATGCCAGATCTGCATTCAACTGACCAGAACTATGCATTCGAGATTGTAACAAATCAATCTCCGCATCGTAGTGGTTATTTACTTCGTCTGATGCATTACAACTGCTTCCTAAAAATAAAATTTGAACTAAAAATTTTTAGACAAACTTATCTCATACAATTAGTCAATACGAAGAAAAAATTTTAAACTCTAAACGAAACAAATATTAACCTCTGGGCATACCTAAATCCTGGTCATCATCATCTATATCATCACCACTCAAAGCAAGATCATCCTGTAGATTACCCATTTTTGTCGCTTCTTCATCATCTAAATAACGCATAAAAATTACCTTTAAAAAATAGGAAATGAAACAAAATTTGCTTCCATTATCAGTCACCAAGCACATGATAAAACATCTAAACACGTCTTTGATTAAACATGAACCTGGTTCCATTTTGACTATATTTTCACTCATTCTTGATTCCGATCCATCAGGTTTTGAGCCTGGAGATGGTTCCTCCACTTCTTCAGCACATATAGTACTAGCAGCATTTGATTCGAGATCTACATGTTCATTTAATGTTGACTGTATATTCATCTCCAGTTCTGCTAATTGTTCCTTTCGTTCCTGCAACTTGATGGTTGTAAGAAAAAATGATTTGATGTAGCACAGATCTGTTAGTGACAGTTTATTTTAAAAAAATCTGGAAAATGGAATGATAACAAGAAAATACACCTCAAGCATCTTCTCGGCTAATGTACATATTTCAACAGCTTTAGAGGTGTATTGTGATGTCTCCGGCGGTCCATTATACAGCTCACTGTTCATTCTGATCTGTAAAGACTCGTACAGAAATTCGTTCTATGTTTTTGTAAAAAATTTGCAAAAATGATTGCCATTTGCTGATCAGTAAGAAAAAAGTAAACTGAAACCTGTTTAATATCATTTCGAAATGCTTCGACAGTAGTGTACCGATGCTCCTTAATATTTTGTTGCATGGTACCCAAATCCATTGGCTTATGTATTTTCTCATAATATTGAGGCAACTAAAAAATACAATTATTTAATCATTTTAATTTAAAAAAAATTTAATCATTTTGGTAAATCATTCTAGTAAATTCTGCCAGTCATTTGTAATAGCAATAAAAAAGCATAATGAAAAAACAACGATTACAAAAAAAGTATCATTCCACTTTTAAAAAATATAATATACGCATCTGTAAATCACTTCCATCAACAGTCTAGTAAAAATATAGTTGAAATGGTTCCAAAGTCCAGTAATAACGAAAAATATGAAACTGACCTTCTTTGGATCAACTTTAAAGTGGAACGCAACGCTTTTAGGTATATTTTTACATTCCTGTACAATTTCGTTCAGTATGAACGAAAAACCAATAATGTCATTATCATCGAGCAAGGGGTTAATTGCTTTCTCCAAGGCAATCAACTTCTGTTCACGTTCAGCAACATATCTCGATGCCATTTCAAATACCTAAGATTAGGATTTCCTCATCAAATATTTAATATTTGAAAAGAGGAATTGAGAAACAACATTTTTATTCCTCAACTATAGAAAACTAACATTTTTGGCAGTAATTGTAATAGAATGGCCACCACCATTATAAAGTATTGAATTATCCATTATCAGCTTGATATCATACAAGAACTGCCGTCTCAGTTCGTATTTATTCTCAGAAATTTTTGTTTTGATTTGCTGCAGATCCATCGGTTCTTTTATAATGTTGTAGTAATCTGGGACCTAAATAAAAACGTAATATTATAAAAGTATAAATTCCACTCTTCGCAGAATCTTTGATTTTTTAAAAGTCACTCACTTACCTCTTTATTCTACTCTTTCTAAATAACCTTTATACTTTTTGTATACCTGCACATTATGTAGCATCCTGTATCATTTTAAATCATCGGAGAGATTTTAACCATTTTAAATAGTCGCATGACTTCAATTAAAATAGTGCTTATTACATAGCAGTCCAAAAAAGTTACTTTTTTTGGATTAACTGGAAACATAATTTCTTCACAACCGGAGATACTGCGAACATCGTTAAATATTTCACTCAAAACAATCGACATCGATACCTACAATTCATTATGTATATTTTTTATTGCTAGATCAATAAAATCAATAAAAATCAGTAAAGATTAGCACTTTTTGTATGGCTTTTTGGAAACAATTACAGCTCATATCAATCACATTTTGAATTTTCGCTGCATCATAATTCATGAAAACATTTCGTCATTAGGGTTTGAGTTAATAAATAAACTAACTTTTGGATCAGCTCTTATCCGCTTGACAGTTTTTTGTGGGCCGCACAAGTAATCTTCCATTTCAGCAGTATGACGGCGCTTATTTGAGCCAATGGTAGTTATTCGAACTTTGCCTAAAACTATGAATAATATCTGCCTATATCCTCCATTAATTGGAAGACGAAAAGTAGATCTACTAATCTGCCATTAAAAATTCTACAAAAAATCAACGTTTTTTTTACTTAGATATCTGACTTTTTAGTTCAGAGCTGCATATCAACAACATTTAGAAAAATACATAAATGAATTTTTGAACATATATCCTCACTTGCTTTAGGTAGTTCAGAAGTTTCTGAAATTTGTACATTGTTGTCGGGATCAACATCGTCCTGATCGTCGTTTTCGTGCACAATACTTATATTTTCTTCCTGTTCAGCTGGAATAAGTGGTGATCGCTTGTCTCCTTCTGCCACCAGTTTTTTATCACCTTCTATCAGTTCACGAGGTATATGAAGCCTAAAAGCTTAATATACAAAAAGTAAGATTTCTCTTTGCAGAATCAAGTTGTGCACTACCATAGTAATCAAATGAAAAAGAATTTGCCTAAGCGCATTTTTTTTGATCATTTCTGCATGACTGTACAATTTTCTTGATATTTTCAATTTTGTGCCTTCAACTGCAATCAGTTCTCCTGATGGAACGGCCATTTTCTCAAGTTGTTCATCGGTTAGAGCAACCTAAATAGTCAAACTAACATGAATTTTAATTTTTAGAAGGTTATGCATTGCACTAAAGTTTATAACTTGCTAATAAACTTCAAAAATTCTTACACTCTACAGAAATTAAGAGTGCAAAATAATGACAAGTGAAAAGCCAAATGGAACTTCAAACATATTACTCATCATTAAAGACTAGTAATGAGTACTGATGAAAGTATATAGCGTAAAAAGCAATTCAGTCAAAACAAAAATCTTGATCATATTTGGTACTCAAAAATACCGGATGAATGTCGCCAACGGTTTTGATAGTCTTCGTCGGATCCTTACCATACAATGGACAATTTTTATTAGTTTTCATGTGCCCCGTACCATGACAAGCACTGCATCTCATTTTTAACAAATTTGGTTTTATAACTGGCGGCTTCTTTTCCGCTACTTTGGCCTCAAAAATTATTAATGGATTATCTTTTCTTTTATTACTTCCAGCATAGAGATGTCTCTAGTAAAAAGGACAATTTTTATTGCATAAAAAAGAAGATTTAAATATTTTCGGCTCATTATTATCCAAATTAAATATACATGGTCGTCTTACAGTTAAAAAATTGAGCCAACCTTAGTAATAGGCTGTCCAATGGGTACACCATGAAGCTTGGCTTTGAGCTCGTTACGCCTAATTCGACGTAACTGATCTTGTAATCGTCGTTTCTCTTTTCTTCTTTCCTATATAAACTTATAAACAGAGTAAATGAAGAAAAGATCTATTAAAATTTATAAAAAAAATCTGACGAAATAAGAAAACAGACAACCCAAAGACTTCAAACTAGACATCAAATTTGATGCAAGCAACTTACTTCCTTAAACTGCTCATCCATCTGCGCATATACTCGAATAAACGTTTCATCACATCTCGTGCGTATACGAACGTACGCATCGATTAGCTGTTGGCGTGTAATTACTTCAACTCGAGTCTGTAGGAAGAAATTAAAGGATAAACATAAATTCTTGAAAAAGTTATATTGCACATTAACCACCGCACTTTCATTTCATCCATTATCAATAAATCATTAAAATATACTGTTTCTGTGCCGTCTTCAGCTCTATAGGTACGATATATTTTAAGTTTCTTTGTTACAGAGAGTGCTGGAGTCTGAGAATTTGGCATTTCGTTAAGCACTGCTGTTGCCAATCCTTTGTCTGTAAATCAAAGAGCTGCTCCCATTAATAGGCCATTATCACAAAAATAAAAAACAAAAATAAAAAGTGGAGGGAAAATGCAGATTTTTTAAATGAAATATAAACCTTTCACATCATTTTCCTTTTTATGTTTAGCTGTAGACAACCCTGCAGGTTCATCACAAAGCATTTTTTGCAGCGCTTTTCGTTCTTTTTCCTCTTGTTCAAACTCCAATTTTTTCTTATCAAATGTGAATGATTTGCCTTAATAAGTGACAAGTAGTAGGGTGAGTCAAGTGGTGATCAACTTCTAGCATGCTTTTATAATACTATTATAATTTTTTTTTTCTATTGAATAAACTAGTAAAAAAAAACTTTTAATAATTGCTAATATTTTGAATCTCCACATTTAAAGAACCTTTATTAACATCCAGCATGCTCTCAAGCTTTGTTGCAAGTTCTTCGTTGTCTGAGTCCTCTCCACTACTTCCTTCATCCGTACTCAAAAGATCTGTATTTGACAATGTCCTGCAATAAATTTGTCTTTTGATCAAAGTAAACACCTAGAAAACTATATGTTTGGAAATATTAACAATATAAAATATTAGGGACATCAATAACGTACTGATTTTGCAAATCAAATGTTCGCTGACAGAATTTTTTGTATTTTTCTTGCATGTCTGCAAAGTTGAACCTGATATTTCCACGAGCAAACCGAGCCATACCTACAATTCCCTTCTCATTACAACTACTATAAAGAGAGCAAAAACGTGAAGAATTGTACCAAAATGAATTATGTTTGTTACGCTAGAAAAAAAAGGATACATTTTACCGGAGAAATCTGATCTCGCTTTAGCAGCTTGTGTGGACAGTGTCCGGATGACGTCAATTATTTCCCACCGACTCAACGAATTAATCTAAAAAATGAAATGAGAATTTCCATGCTGCACATGGATTTCATTTTTTCAACTTAATCACATCCAATTCAAACTTTTAGGTATTTGATAAAGCACCTCTTCTTCCCTAACACCATAATCTCGACATATTTCTTTCGCTTCCTTCAATGGTAGCTTTCTAAGATCGGCATTTGTTCCAGTTACCAATCGTTTCGGAACATTTGTCACTTCTTCCTGCAAAAAAATCTGAATATAAATGAACATATAAAAAAAATGAAAAAAAAAAAAAAAGTAAAACAAACACTAGAGGCAGAAAAAGAAACACTAACTTTCGCTTTTTGTGGTTTGGCGCTGACACGAACATATGAAAAAGCTTCACCACATCCGGTTGGATCAGCTATACCTGTTTGATCCAACAAACATTTGCCTTTCATTGATGATATGTAAGCTCGTGTCGTATTCCATGGAGCGCATTTTATCTTTAAAATATGATAGAATGAAATTAAAAAAAAAAAAAAAATAAAATAAATAAATAAAAGACAAAGTAACATACATTGCAGAATCTAAATATCATTTAGTATTTGCGAGTTGCGGAGATTTATCAATTAATATTAAACCGAAGATCTGTTTAGTATTATAAAAACTCTTTCGTTTAACACTGCAAGCAACATCAACATATATAATACTGTACATCGCCTGTACATCGCTTGTGTCGAGCAAACGTTATTCGGAAATATATATTTCTCAAAGACATTAAATAAGCCAGCAGACAATTTAACCGACCTCATCCTCGATGGTAACCTGATCATCCGAATCATCCTCATTTTCTGGAGTGAAGAAATATTTCTCGCCATAACCAGCGTCCTAAAAAATTTTATTTACAGATTGGGAGTTCTTCGTATTCCTGATTTTGCTGGGAAACTTAACTACCATTTAAATACGCAAAGAACCCTAACATCCAATTACCTTTAAGCGCTGCTCAGCTGCTAGCATACTATACTGTGCACAACACATTTCTGGCGTTACCATTGCAAGTACCTCTTCTTTACTTGGTAATCGAAAATCACTCCGTAAAACCTAAAATCTATCAAATAGTTCCCATTCGTGAAAGCATGAAATTAAAGGACACTGTTAAAATATCAAAATATAATAAAATAATGTTTCCCAAGAACTGCAAAAATAATTTTAAGTTATAAAAATTCTATTATAGCTCTCCGAGTTCAATGACAACTAACCCAATAGTTTTGATCAGGACCTTGCCCCAATCGTCTAAAATCTGAACACTGTTTTAATCGCTTGCGCACTGAACTTTCAGCATAATGAGGGAATGCTTCCTTGATGTCCTCCATTTTTAACCTGAATTAAAATGAAAATTCTTAGCAACAAAAATTTCGCTCACTGTTGGTGAATTGATGAGCTTTCATTTTATGCCTAATAAACAAAAAGCCTACTACAGAACAGCAATATATTGTTTATTAGACATGAAAGGAAAGCTCTACCCTCTTAATAAAAAATAAAAACTCAAAATCGTGGGTTAAATTGATGAAAATGTTGACCTCCTAGGATTCTGATCGCTAGCCCAGAAAAGTCGATAAATATACGCCAACAAAAAATCTCGAACAAAAACTGTTGCTCGCTTCGAATTCGGACTTGGTACTTCGTATAGCGGACATTCTTGACCAACAAGAAATAAGTTCGGACAATGACGGATAAAGTATCTGCAACTTCTGACTCCTCAACACCGTTGAAAACAAATAGTTCCCACTCGTAATATGTCAAATAGAACGGTTTTATTTCTATCAGATTATAGCAATACCAGAAGATATTGAGATAGAAGACCGAATAATCCTTGAGATTAGCGAATTGTTTGATTGGAAGTTTATGATGCTAATCAGTGTGTCGTATTGCTTAACAATCAGTCATTGTTTGGTAAATAACTTGTTTATAGATCACTCATTAAAATCTCCCACACTTCAACAAAAATTCAGTATAAAGCAATACACAACACCCATTAATTGATTCCATCAAATGAAAACTAATGGTAATAAACTCAAACATCAACAAAAAATAACTTACCCTTGCTTTGTACGAATAAGGAGAAAGTCATTTGAATTCGAAGAATGTTTGTAAATGGGAGCGCGATACAAATTGTTCTCCAATGACTGCAAACCTTGACCTGGTGCAAGAGAACCCAGGAATGGTGATGTATGTGTAAAAGCAGTTTCACCAAATTCATATTCTGGATCTGTCTCTTTTCCAACTTTCTGCAAAGATATCAACTATATGTTGAAAATAAAATTTAATAGCAAGAAGAGCAGAGTTCACAATAAGTCGATTCCACAGTGAACTCTTCCACAAATAATTTTAACAATGGATAGATTGAAATAACAAGTTCAGCATAGCAGATTGAAACTCAGTATAAAATTAGCCGAAAAAAGACGAAAAATGAAGCGGAAACTTTTCATATATCTCATTAAGCATGCTCAGTAAAACTCAGTAGGAATCAAACAGGTATAGCAAAATTGAGTAGAAATTTAAACTTACTCTTTTGTAATAATTTCTGATTTTACTGGCCATTCCGGGCTGATTTAGAAGTGGTGGATGTTCTTCAGAATATTCCATCAGTAAAAGAGTACCATCTTTGCCCGACAGATCTTGCACTTCACGCATGAAAAAAATCTCACCTCCTCCTTCTGCTGCCTTCTGTTTTTCACGAAACTTAAAAATACAGTTAAATATCAGGAGTAATACTTAAAAATATCTATGAAAAATATGGGTTGTTCTAAAGTTTCGTTTGTTTTCCGCATGCCTTTAAATCAAGAAATGAAATAATCTCTATTTACTTCTTCTTTTTCTTTGATCAGTTTGGTTAGTGTTTTAACGAACACGAGGCGAGTGCCTGTTGTCCGTAAGATTCTTTTAGACAATGGTAAACGATGATAGTGCCGCAATTTAAATGGATTTAAATGTGTCGGGAAAAACGTCCGATGGATATTCTGCGCAGGTAGTGAGTGTTGAATAAGTGAATTACCGGAAACGGAACTGACTGTTCTATAAAAAAAAGATACAAAATAGTTTTAAAAAAAATAGTCAGAAAAAATTAAAGTTCAAATGATTAAGAAAAAAAAAAAAAAAACGATTGCGTTTCCAAAACGGCAAGGAATCATATGTGATGCTGCTACAAATATAAATAAATAAAACATAAAAATCAGCTCAAGAATTGGATACAATCAACCTTACCTTTCAACATTTTTAGGTCTGTAATAATCATCGTTACTAAGGTTAAATGGATCTTTGTCGGTCAGCTGAGCAATAGAACTCTCCATCTGTTCATCTTCTTCTTGTTTCTGTCGCTGTTGTACTTGGCCAAGAATCATTTTGGATTTTTTTGTAAACTGATGCTCCTGTATAACGTATAACTTCTTTAAAAATTATAAACAGCAATTTTTTTTTTGCTAATATATCTGCTTCAGAACTTTCTTAATAATTTAAAAGATAACTATGTGCTTGCATGATGATCCGAAAACTTTTATAATAATGAAACAGAAACCTTTCGATCGAACGGTTTTGGTGGATTGGGCAATTCACCATCCTGAACCTTATCCTCAGTCGCTTTGTCTTCTGGCATACCAAATAATTTAGGATCGTCTGAGTAATCAAGGGTAAGGAGTTTCGGCTCTAAAGAGAATTGTCATTATCAACTTATTATTTCATGCAACTCCATCTTGAACAAAAGAGTGTCAGCTGTTTTAATTGTACATTTCAAGTAACACGTTACTTGCTTGAACTTTAACAATTTTTTGAGTTATTTATTGATTTTGCTTATTCTAATTTCTATATATTTACGGACCATACCTGGTATATGATCCATATTTTCTGAATCCCATATAATGTCATCTTCCCATTTCGTATAAAGTAAGTCATAGTTTTCCATAGGAAAAAGAGAATGAGATGGAGTTGGTTCTTTTAGAAAGTCTAAAGAATTGAAATTTGACACATTAATAATACATATCTTTAAAGATTGAGGATCATACATTATATTATTGAAGGTGAATGAGATAAACTCTTAATTTAACACAGGCCGCTAAAATTGCAAAAAAAAATTGATTAGCTCATAAAGTACGAAACACTAATTTGAAACAAGCCTTTTATATAAAAGAAAAGTATGCTCGTTTTTCTATTTAACAATCCCAACCATTTTTTTGAAGAACTCTCAGGATTTTTTGTGTTATTCGAATTTCAACAAATGATGCTTTAGAATTTCATTGCTCACCATGAGAGGATTTCAAAAGAACATAATAGATTGAAATTCGCGAGAATCAGTTTATATCAGTTACACTCCCGAAAAAAAAAAATCAGTCACATATTACTAACTCAAATTTGCGTTGTTCAATGAAGAAAATGTGCCAGATTTCGAAAACATCTGTTCAAATGCACGGGTTTTAACTGAAAAAAGAGGAATTGCAGAAAAAGCTTAAATAATTAGCTGAATATGTTTATGCTCAAAATTTATAGCAAGTTCAAGAATTAAAAAAACAGTGATCATTGTGCTCAAGAAACACTTATAATAACATGGAAAATAAAAGAAAAGGGATAAATTTTACAAGCTATCATAAAAGACTCGTAATTTCTCGTTTGCTGAGTAGGTATCCAACCACATTCAGGGAGTTTATCAGATGACTGAGAAGCCAAACCTTTCAAAATCTGAAATGATTTTTTCAAAAAAGAAGAAACTGATTTCGTTAGTGCACAATTTCACGAAAAGCACTTGAACGAATTTAAAAATGGAAGAAAACCTGTCGCCGAGCCTGTTCTTCATTGAGCATTATGTCATCTTCCCACCGAATTAAATTTACAGGAAGGAATGTTTCCGGAGGAAATGGTTCAGTCGCTGCCAACCCAGGACCAATTTCTTCCTCGATCACTTCATTTTCACTTTTATCATCTTTCCCGTCTTTCATGGGACTCTTTTTTTGCAACAACTGCTGTAAAAATATGATTTATACAACTAAAAGTTGAAATAATCAATACGAAAAGTGTTGAAAACACAAACTTCACGCTTCAATTTGAACCCATAATCGAAATGAGATGGATTAGACAAAACATTCATTGAGTCATACCAAATACGAGCAGGACCGAATCTAAAACCTGCATATATTAAAATCAGCAACTATTGCTGGAAACTTATCAAGTCAGAAAAACTCTTGAAATTTCATCAAATCAGATTCGTTTCTTTTTAACTGATGTATGCATAGCAAATAAAGCCAATTTGATTGATTTTCTAAAAAAAAACCTCCACGGTGATATATCATCCACATCTTCATCGCCATCACCATTTTTAGCCGATACAGTTGAAGATGAAGGTTTCATTAAAAGAATTTCATCATCCATAAGACAGTCTTCCGGGGCTGGAGGATCCCCGAATATTAACTTCGTGCCATAAGTTTCAGTCGATTGCGATGTTTCCGCGAGCTCAAATCAGTGGAATAGAAAAAACCAAAAAATCTGACATCATTACGGTACTAATTACGCTGCTATTAGGACACACTTTTATAATAAGAAACGAACTCACTTCTGTAGATTTTCTGAACACTTGTGACCCTTCCACGCTTACTGCTCCTACTGTTTCATTTTCCTCTTGTCTAGGACTCTATAAAAGTGCCACTTTTATTGAGGTCAAAAATTTGTTTGGCTTTTTAGGCAAGATGGATTTTATAAATATTATTTATACATAAGTAAGAAATAGAATAAAACAGTCAAACAGACAACAGCGGCAAAAAAATGTATCGAAAAATAACGTCTGGTCGGAATGTCTTTGATGGCCACCAAATTCTTGTTTTAGATGAAGACTTGATGTTAGTCCCGAAAAGACGAGAGAATCGCAAGATTTTGTTGCGTGAGTAATCTGGGAAAAATTGCCTAAAGGTAAAACGATGATTACTAGAAATAAGTGATTCCACAGAATGAAAAAAACGAAACATTCCTTAAAATCAGTGTTACAATAGAATTTATAAAATATTACTTTGGATCGAGTTTATCAAGCTCAGGATTTTGTAAAATTCCTGACAATGGTGCATCAGCACGTTCTGATGGGGGTACAAACGGCTCATCATTGCGATCTAAATTAATGAAACGTAATGTCAGTATGCCAATCTCCTATATAGAAAAGCAACCAAAAGTAAGTCCACAGCCTGACTCTACATACCAGCAGCAATCGAATTATAATCATCATCTGAAAAATCATCATATTCATCATCTGCATCAGTTGTCTGATCCACCAAATTCGAATGACGAATGTACCATGCTGCAAAATGTGCTGCTTTATATTGCTATGCAACAGAAAGTAACATATGATCCTAAGGATATTTAACATTTCGAAGTTTGATCAAGTTTGAAGAAAATAAACCAACAGAAAATTCATCTGACTCATTGAAACGGACTTCCTGAATTTAATTCTCCCCCATCAAAATTTTAATTCTCCACTTTTCAAATGCAACAAAATTTTAATTCTCCACTTCTCAAATGCAACAAAAAAGAAATGAATTGTTGAGATCAACAAAACCAAATGAAAAATTTAATTTGAAAAAAAGTTACTGGAATTCAAAACTTACGTTCATTGATAGCACAAGGATGATTTTGGTAGAATTCTTCAATATTCGCATTGGACGAATGGAAATTAATATTACGATTCTCATCTTCACAGTCATCGTCGCTTACAGCTGTTCTCAAACTCTCCTGATCTATAACTTTATTTCTGATGCCATTAGTTTAGTGAATTAAATGTGCAAAAAAGTGAAGAATGCGTGATGAGTCTTGGCATAGCTATTATTTCTTTATATTACTGAAAACTTAGTTAAGAGAGAAAAAACAAGGAATATTTTAAGCCTGTGTAATCAAACGAATATTTTCAAGCGGCATTACTTTTATCAGATCATTTAGGAGAAAGCCAACACTACGGGGCTTATTTTGAAATTGGACCAAAGGCTGAAATTGGACCAAGCTTATTTGAAATTGGACCAACAGCTGATGAAAGCAAAGCAAATGGATGGATGATCTTTTTTTTTCATCTTTTTAAGAACCTGGAATCGGACAATAGGACAAAGAAGATCAAACAAAAATGATACCGTTAAAGTGTGAAGAACCAAACTCCTGCGTAGAACTCCGAGACGAATCGCTGTCAGTATCCTCCATCGCTCTTTATGGTTATGAGAAGATAAAAATAAATATAACGAAAAATGCTCGAGAATAAAAATACAACGTATCTTGATGAAAAATTAGCACTGAAAAAAAAGACACCACTGCCATGCTGATCATTTAATCTAAAATGTCTCTTCTTTGCAACAATTTGAAATAGCATCCATCAACCAACAGCAATAATAATCACCTGAACTACAAATCACAAGTAACGAAGTATTAAAAACGGTAACACAACAAACCGTTTTGGAGTCATTACAGCGCCGTTATGAAAACTGTGCGTCTAAGAAGTTTTGCTTCAAGTAGGAAGGAAACCTTGAGATTCAGTTGCGATTTGGTGACTTAGTATTCTAATGATCCAGCATTCTTCAGAATATGTAAGATATCACTTTTTCGTATAAATATATTATATATCAGGGCAAATGAAATCAGACCCTTCCTATGTCCAATTACATATTTCAAATTTGTAACAAAGCCTACCAGTTCTGTCGCTCAAATGCTATCCATTTTTAGATGACATTATCACCTCATAATGGAGCGGAACTGCTTATTTTTATGTACAACATGAATCAAGCTTACCTCTTATGTCATTATAAAATATCTGATGTGGAAATAATGGAATATCCAAGTGTTCGCTCGAGGCTACTGAATTTCATATGGAAATATATTTTATGATGCGCATCTACAATGTAATGCCTTGCCGTTATCTCATAGCAAAAACATTTGCAAAACATCTTGGCTTAAAGGAATATTTTATTGCTAGTTCGTCTACCAGCAGACATCAATTGGCTCTAATTTTAAAAAAAGCAAAATATATACAACGATCTCACAGACAATCACAATAGTTTTTGGCAGTAAAGATGCTAAGCAGTGCAATGAGCTTCTGGAAGATCTTAAAAAAGAGGACAAAAATTTCGACATTGTTTCATAATTAGTAACGATTATGGACCAATTAAAGGTTTATTTCGACTTAAGGTACCTATGAATGATCAGTGGTATAATTTTAGGGTATAAGCAGACCATAATGATTGGTAGTGTAATTTTAGTTCTACTTAATTATTTAGTGAAAATGTAATAGCATAAATACACCAAAGAATGTGGTTGTTTGCTTCTTTTTTGATGTAACTGTTATAAGAAGGCAGAAAGAAAATACAGCGACATACGTCAGACAAATGACAGTGCATAATGAAAAGTACGGAAAATGTCTAAGATAATAGATAACTTTGGGTTAGTAGAAAAAGATGATTAAAATGCTATTCATCGAGATCTAATGATAAACATACTACGAATTCACAGCATCACATGCGTGTATATACACTTAGGTGACCTGCATAATACACAAATGTATAGCTGACTTACGGCTGAATAATTTCTTTCCATGCGTTATAACGCAAAAAATTTTTCAGATTTACGAAGAAAGACTTCAGAAAAATCTTCCATGCTCCATAAACCCAAAATTATTTAAGAGTACGTTTTTTAAACTAAGAATAAACTAAAGAAATATGTGGTATATGTAAAAAGAAATTTAAATAGCAAGAAAGAAGGGCTATGCATTGGATGGACAGTGATAATATGTATAAAAATAGCGATGACATCGATAAACGTGATACAACTCTGATAATAAATGAATGGTAAAGATAATGGTAGTAACAAAAAACACAAAATTCATTTTGATTTTTGAAAATTCAGAAGTCTGCTTAACTTTTTTTTCGGAAATTTTCAAAATAGCCATTTGAAGGCCTTTCGTACAACTGCTGGCATCAATGACCATTCAAATGAGATCGTTTTGTCATCTTCTGATTTCACTGTTGCCTAAAATTGTGTGAATTGAAATTTTGGATGTCCAAAAGAAGTCGAAAAAATTAGCAAAATAGTAGTAAATGGATAAAAAACAGATGAAATTAAATAAATGAAAAAAAAAATTTTTTAATGAAGAGGAGCTAATGTGAAAAGGCAACAACGAACAATAAATAAGAAATAAAAAAGCCTTATCAGAAAAAAATATTGATTTTTTTAATCAGAAGTAATCATTCTGTGCGCATTTCTTTTGATATGTTGCAAATTAACCTTTGGATAGTAGAATATCACAATTTTCATTCTCATTTTCAGTAATTTTAAAGTACTGAAAGGTAAAGATTGACACCGATCATTTTACATTTCTTGAAAATTCAGCAGCTTGTACAGTTCATATAATTCCTCACTTCTTTGAAACTTGCTTATTTTTTTCATACGATTGACTTTTTAAGAACCTTTCTTAATTTGCATCCTAATTGTTCAACTTTCTATTAAACATAGCCTTATCTCATAATTTTGATTAAAGGAATGCATGGATTGAGTGTTTTTCACCACTTATGTTTTCAATCTGAAAGACGCAAATGAGATCTCCGATTCATAAATCCTTAAAAACATCTGAAGATTTTAAAACATAGATTTGTTACTCTCGTAAGACTCAAAAGCAAGCAATCACTAACCTTATATCTCACTACTTTTCCATCAGTTTGTGCATCACTTTTTTCATTACTGGTAGCATTTGCATTATATTGGTTTGCGTGAAGATACTGACCGAACAACGCTGCGATCCGGTCGAAACTACTCGCAACACTGATACACATTTTTAGATCTGCTGGGTCACGCATCATGCCATGTGGACATGCACAGTAAAAGTCCCCAGGAGTGTTCACGCAGCCATGCGAACAGCCGCCATTTTGTTGTTCACATTCATCTACGTCTTAAAATTAACTCATATTACACTTTTATTAATGTCGCATGCTACAGCAAGCAATTTCAGTTAATATAAGCATAACGGAGTTTACTACAACCCTGAAGAACGGCAAGTGCTAAAACCTAAATTTCAGTATTAATCTGATAAAGAGTATAT
Source organism: Brugia malayi (assembly GCF_000002995.4). NCBI lineage: Eukaryota > Metazoa > Nematoda > Chromadorea > Rhabditida > Onchocercidae > Brugia > Brugia malayi. Next base: position 8,661,284 of record NW_025062475.1, read on the forward strand.
TTTACAAAATATATAATCTAAATAGATCTATTTCAGTTAATATAAACATCAGGACAAGAAAGTACTCAAAATTTATCTTTTATGGAAACATCTTTTATGAAATTTATGAAAACATTACACAACATTTTCATAACAATTTTTTATGCTGTATAGATTCGACTGTGCATTTTTAATTTAAAAGAGAAAAATCTCAACCCCGTTTGCTATAAAAAATGTAAAACCTATGTCAAGAATGGTCTGCTAGAGCGAATAACTAACCATAGCACTGCCCACGATCAAAGAAGTATCCACTAGGACATCGTCCGCCTTTCGAGGGTATACTACAGTGACATTCACCATCTATAGCCGGTGGAAGGGTAGCCACTGGACGGAACGGATCCATTAGTGTTCCACATGTCGGTTTTACAAAGGCTTTTCCATTATTTGCACAAATACATTGACACTGTACTGTCGACTGGCTATTCGGTAACTTTTGGTCCGGTGGCGCAGTAGTATCTCAAATTCATCAATTGAAACTAAACTACATGAGCTTTTTCTCTGAATATGAACTTTTTTGAACCTTTTCTCTTTTTTTTTTTTTTCTTCTCTAATAAAGTAGAAACAACTCTAATAAAAGCTGAGTGTATAGTTCGATTGTTATTCAATTTCAAAGTAAAGTAATTCACCACTGTCGATTTTTATAGTTTCACATTCGTCCGTATTAAAAGGAACAGATTTGTTGATGTACCGCTGTAATGTCTCAACACAAACAGAATAAGTGCCGGATGGTAAGCCATCAATTTTTCTTCCAAAGCTGTCGCGACAGGTTGCATTCAATTTGTGCCAATATTCTTTCGGCAATGATAAATCCGAAGTATACGAAATGATGTAATCCTGAATAGTATAATCCGAGTTTCTGACATCAAACTCTCCACCTGTTTCTGGTAGGAAATTTCAGATCAGTTAAGAAGGATTTGAATTTTATACTATTTGATAAATTAGAAGTTTTCCTCAAAATACCAATAGGAATTTTCAATTTTCCTTTCACAGTAAGAGAACTATAGAAAATAGTACTGCAGAAAATGAGAGGCACTACATTACTTACATAGACTTTTATTAAAAAAATAAATATTAGTGATGACAACTGACTGCTTTGTTATTTGTACAACAAGTCCATGAGACCAGTAGAGAATTTGGACTTAAAGGTGTTACTTCAACGTTGGTCGCATCATTCATTGATATTTTTGCTAAAAAAGTAATTGTAATATTCGATTTGCATACCCCTCTGAAAGGAAAAAAGCTAAAATACGTGGATTTTTCGGAAATAAAATGGGCAAAGCGTAAGCATAATTTCTGCTTACTTGGAGTTCTGCTAAAATTACATAAAACATGCAAAAGCTATCCATATCGGTGGAGTACAAAAGAACAGAAAAATTACAATCATCATAAACTTTTTTTTGGTAATTTAATCATCACAGTAGTTAATTGGTATATTAAATTTTAATTAGTACATGTCTTTCGAATTGGTGGTCGAGTCATGCGTGTTAATTTAATCTTCCTTGTTATTGATGTAGAAACATAACTGCAAAAAGCATGAGAGATCCAGCTTTGGAATAACTCATTTCCAATCGACCAATCTGGGAAGTGAATCACTCTGCAAAATTCAGTTGTTTTTGTTTTTAAAAATGTCATTCTTAGTCATTTTCAAAAAAAAAAAAATGTCATTCAATTGTTTAATGCAATGTACGCAACAGCTTTATGGTCTATACTTTGATATGATTTTGATATGATTTAATACCGCCAATTCATATTCTGAAGTTTTAAGTTATTGGATCAAAATTGCTGATCATTATGCCTGATCAACAATTTTTTAAAATAAAAAGTAAGCAATTATAATGAAAGAAATGTAGAAGTTGAATAAACTAGGACAGAATTGTAAAACAGACTTGGTAGAACTTCCCAATGATAATTCCTTCAAGAGTTCGCTAGACGGAGCCCTTATCGAGATTGCAACAATGCCATCTACATACTGTTCTCTTGCATTTTGTGCTGATTGTATTGCGTCATCACTAGAAAGGTGAGAAGAAAAAGAAATCCTCAACCAATATCTTCATATCATTTGATGAAGGAATAGTTTCATTTATTACATGAATAAGGCAAGAAAAGCTTGCAATACCTGCTTGTCCCATCAGCACTAATGATCAGAATTATCTGAATGACTCCTTTCACAGCGTGCTCCTTGGCTAACAACATTGCTTCATCAAGACCTCGACCAAGTTTGGGAGAAATTTCATCACTTCTACAATGTTTTGTATGGATTAGATTAATTAAGCTGTAAAATTGCTCAGAAATTTATATCAAGCAATAAATAAAGTTGAAATGTCATATTCCATAGAAGTTTAATTTAGCTTTTTTTCTTTTTATATGGATTCGAAGATTTTACAAATAAAACTCGCTTCTTTTGTATCAGTTTGGCGAAAATTTTATCCGCCACATCAACGCCAAAATCTGCTGCCTTTAAATTGGTGCCATCACTACCAACGCCTACCAAATTTAATTGCACAAGTTTGCTTTCTGGTGAAAACCGCATTTTCAGAAAGCTAACAATATGATTCAATACTAGGCGGAAATCCTAAAAGACGTATATAATGGTGAGACGTATACATGCTATGAAAAACAAAAGCAAAAAGAAAGAGGACGAATGTAAGTTATAAATCATAAAATCGAATTATTCTAAAACAGAATTGCATTACTTTCTCAGGCGATCTGGCGGTGTTGTCAACCACGATTGAAATTTGATATGGGCGTAACAAACCATCCTTACAAAGTGGTTTGGGAGCAACATGTTCGGTTGCGGTTGTTGTTTTCCAATACAGCAGTGACGAACGAGATATTTTATCTTTCCTAATCGACAAAGTTTTCAAAAATCATTTTAGTAAATTAAGTGGACAGAATCAAACTTAGCCTTAAGTAGGTGCCTGTTGGAACTGTATTATAGTTTAATAAGTCTTTTGTTATCGTTCTGTGTTGGAGATTGAAAATAAGAAGATTAAGATTAAGAAAATCGATTGCACTACAAAACTTACTTGCGCTTTGAATCACCGTAAGAAACATCACGTTTTGTAGTTCGATGTGGAGTCTCCTGCGCTGGCCAAATGGTAGCAGGGATTACATCACTATCACCGCAGAGTACTTGTCCAATATGTAGCAACTCTCGTTCTTGTAATTTACTTGCGCTAGAAATTGATATTACTCGTCGTTGAGTGTGTTCATCCCCCGTCAAACGATTCAGCATCATTTGGGCTCCCCGAGATGTATTTACGACCAGCGCAAAGACACTAACTTTCAGACGCTTACGAAGATCGTCTGCTGCGGTGGCTACATTACCACTGAAAAGTGTGACCACTGAATAGAGTATCTGCATAAAAAATTTAAAACAGAGATTCATAGATTATAAACACCATGTTAAATATGAATGTAAGCTACTCAATAAATATAATAGTTTGTTTAAATTGCTATTGCAATTAGTGCCGAAATTGTCATGTGAATGAAAAAAGCGCCAACAGACATCAATTATTTTCATCTGATGTTTTCTTGTGAAAGGTTATTGGTTTTAAAAGACACGAACCGATTAGCACCACTCGTTACCAAAAGTAAAATTCTTGAAACACCATTCCGGCCATGTCGCTTGAACTGTTCTTTAGCAGCGTGAAGACCTCTTACAATGACTGGTGTACCACCAAGCTGTTCACTATTTGATATATCTGCCAAAAGTTGCACTTTATTATCATAATAACCAAGTGGTACGGGAACTGACGCCTTATCACTGAAAATAATGAAACCATAAATAAAAAAAATAAATCAATGTGTTTATCTAATTAGTGTCTTACTGCACAGAACCAAATCTCAAATTCCAAGTTAATGCCTGAATCAAAGATAAATACCTGGACTATTGCAAAGAAGTAATTATTAAATGTAATCAGGTCATTGGATGTCGATAAATTAGAAGTAAATATTTGACGCAAAAATTCAGTTGCAAATTATAATTTAATTTCTAAAATCATTTTGGATTAAAATTGGTACATTCAAATGCAGAAATTCTTGTTCACTTGCTATAGGAAAATTATTCAAACTGAAAAAACCTACATTACTGATCCCAAAAAAAAGTATTCGTTATTTGGAAAGAATAACAGTTTGTGCATTTCTCTTTTTGAATTATATTATAAATCTAGTACCTATATTCGATGAAGCCAATGCGAACAATATCTGGTGATAAATCGAATATGTCGTCAATCAACATACTTATATCTTCTTTCAAGTTAACGTATTCTTTTGATGTAACATTGTCGGAGGAATCCAGGACAAATATTATATCTGCCTTAAACTGATACTTTTAAGAAGACGAAATATGCAAACGAGGGATAGACTATGACCAATAGTTCTCTTCTCCTACAATGTAAGTGAATGCGAAAATTTAAATATTTCATTTCCAAGCAAAGATTTCTACCTGAAAATCAACCCGATTGCAAATACGTATAGGAGTTGCAATTCGCATTTCAGTTTGTCTTGTTGGCCAAGTACTATCTCTACTTGCTTTATCTTGCTTTTGTGGCAGTAGCTGAAAGGATAGTTGACATTGAATATTCATCCGAGTACTCAAAAATTTGAAAAGTCTTATTTAAAATATCTGACAAATGGCAGTGAACATTATTTCACTACTCATAACAATCATCAGAAATAGTAAGACATTATAGAGAGAATGCAACAGTATAAAAAAATAAGAGCTTCAAAATCGCTATTAAAAAGTGGTCATTTGCAGTTGGAGTATTATCTGGGCCAAGAAAAGAACAAAAACAGAATTCTGGAATGAACTTTTCATAAACATTACCAACCTTGCATAATTCATTCACAAAAGGATTCAGAATGTCTGGACGCATTGCATGCCATCCATCAATAGCAATAATCCGATGTGGATTGGATTCACCAACAATGGCTAGATTTTGTGCCTTGTCACCCTGATTCCCAACATCCACTAAGAATATATGAACTTTTGTATCATTCCGTAATAGAAGAGCATTTTCTTTTAATTCACCTCTGCAAATTCAAAATTGAAAAAACAAAACTGGAAAAAAATTGCGTTTTTTTTAATCACTAAAATCAATCTCATGATACTTTCATAACCTATAGATATAGTTTGATTCTCTTCCAGAATTGGAATAAACTTGGTTCAACCTCTTCGAATTTATCTGCCGGTCATAAATTTATTTTCGATAAACCCTATCAGAAGTAGTATTGATAAAAACTGATCGCTAAAGATTAATATCTAAGAGCATCAAGACATGCATTAATACCTAGACCGCCCGTTTGAAAATATAATGATGATGCGAGGAATATCCTTGGAACCGAAAATTAGAAATTCTCCAGAAGCGTCGAGTAAAGCCTGACCAAGATTAGCATTACCACGCATACGCCTGGTTTCACTAATCCTTGACAGGAGCTCAGTTTGACTATCGTAGTCACCCAGTGATATCGGGATCTCAACCTGAAATTATATATCTGAAAAACACATACCATTTTTACAACAAAATTATTTTGCAGAAGAATAACGAATATAACAATGCAAAATAAATTTTTCAAGATTTAAAAAATTTTTTCACAAATCTAAGATCTAGGGTAACTAACCTTATCACCGTATTTCATTACACCGACACGAACATAATTGCGTTGTAAGTTGAAATGATTAGTTAGAAACTTTTTGATAAAATCCTTCATAATTCGGTAATCAACAACTCTTACACTGCTCGATGAATCCAGAATAAGTAACATGTCAACATTTGAACTGACCACACAATATGATGATGAACTGGTCCAAGTGTCGATTCTCCAACAAATTTAAATTATTTTATTTTAAAGTAACTAGCACATTTCTGATTGATAGATGCTCATACCGATGATTTTGTTGTATTTATTATCAGCACTCATATTATACTCGTGCAGTACCTCAGAATTAATCTGTAAAATCTGCAATCCTACTGCTTTTCATAACTGACTAAGTTCAATAAATAAAAAAGGTTTCAATCCAATAAAAATTCAATACAATTATTACTATCTCACCCGGAAGATGTTGACGCATGATATGCTAATGTCGTTTCCACATAGCTCCCACGTTCATCCTCCGGAGATGATCTGCCATAGCCAGATCGTTCTCTATCATTTAATTGTATTTGACGACCACCAGAATCTGTTCGCAATAGATGATCCTCATCACCAACATTAGCAAAGGTTGGTTTTTCTTTTTGGGATTCATATGGATAGAGATATTTGCCATTACCAATTTTCTGCAGTGGTGTGCCGTTAGCTGATATTATAGGATGGCCACTTTGATCGATATGAACCAAACTTTGTCCGTTGTCATCAAGATAAGCACCATTTTCACCGATAGATAATGCACGACCATCTGGGAACAAGATCAAGAATGGCAAGGAAACAGAAGTTGCAGATACGAAGGTGTCCGCAATAGTCTTCAAATTTGAATCCGTTGCTGGATACAAGAGACTGCTATTTCTTTTATTTTCGGTCAGTTTTTTGGTTGAAATATGATAACCCTCACTCGTATCAGTTGAAAAAATTGAGCTTCGCTCGCTATTCAGTGGTTCTCCATAAAAATTAGTTACTCCTGATTTACCATCCACTTTGAAACGTGCACCAGTTTGATCTGTTGGAAGAATCCTTCTGTCATCACCAAATATTTGGTAAATAAGCTTTCTATGACTATTGGTTGATCGATGTCTATTTTCAGAAGCAAACGTCTGATAAATATGCTGCTTTCCTCCATCTGCTGATATGATTTTACCATCTGGGGCAATTGTTTTATCCTCATTTACTGTTATCTGTTTCGCATACTGGCCTAAATAGGAGCTATAATAACCTGTCTGTAATGGTTTCCTACTAGATCTAATCGAATGTGGATATAACCTCTTTCGTTGGTTGGCAAAACTTTCACGCCTTCTCGTTCATCAGTTGGCAAGGATAATGCATAGGTATCCAATGGTCTTCCAAATCGATCAGAGCGAACTGTTCCACCATCCGAATCTACAATAACATTATCCATATCATTTTTACTACTTGGAAAACATTTAACTGATGATTTTCTGTCAAAAATGTTTAAAAATACTGACCTTTTTAGATAAAGGTTATTCATCTGTTTCTAACGGATAAAGCAGGAACATAAACTGATCATCGCAGATTCTCTAACAGAAATCTATCGGTATATCTGTTTCATTTGTTGATTTGACCTACCTAGGGGTTAAAATATTGTCGTTTGTATTCATCATTTAGATGACAGCTTTCTATTCGTTGGAAACCTTCATTATTTGCCGTAACTGACTTACTAAATATAACTATAAAATCATCGATCGGGAGCAGCTTCTATTCTGATCCGATGGCAAGATTAAATTTCTGACATTGCCACTACCGTTTGGTTGTCTGAATAAACCTCACAGTATCATTCATTAACTGTAACTGGTTTTTCACCACGTGAATCAAAATGACGTTAAGATTGATTCGTTGATAATAATTTGCCATCCGGAGTAATAACAGGATGGAATGGCCTTTTTTCTTTGCAAGATACGGAAATTCTATTCTCATCTGTCGGTGGCTGCTAGCCATCGGCATTGACAGGTTGTTACAATTATTTATTGATGCTGTCATGACTCTTCACCATTGTTGGCAGGCAGTGATTGGTCATTCATCGTCGGCTAATTTCTTTGTGCATCCGTTGAGAGCACCATTCTATCTGCTTGGTATACCGGATTGATGTAGTATCCTTATCCGTTAATCCTCTAGTAGAATAAATCATCTCAGCTTTTCTCTCGAAACAAGTTTTCATTTTGTTCAATATTGGGACAAAAATATCCTGCATATTTTTGGATTCAAAGGCTTTCAGTAGTACAGACATTCTCTATGGATCCAGTAGATAGCAAGCTTTTGTCAACTTATAAATGATCTCTCTTTCTTTTAGTCTGATTTAATAAAAATTTGCCATTGAAAACCGTCGTGATTAACCCTCCGACAGTACTTAGCCTTTCGTATTGTCGTAATCGCTTTTATAATAAAACCAATCAACACGCCGCTTTCATCATTTATTGTCATTATCATGCAGAACAAATTTTCTAAATGAATCAGTCGAGGAATAAAAATTATGAATAGCAAATACCCCACCCTTTGAGCCAAACATCGAATGCATAAAATCTCTGGAAAAACATTTTTTTTTTTTTTTTAACCCTAGAAAACCAGGTTTCATTCTATTCTTCAATTCACTTGAGAATGAAAATGACGTGTTATAGAACAAATTAAGAGCAAAGTAAAAAATCGATCACCATTTTCAAGCATATTTTCTCAAATAACATCAATTTCTGTTCCTGCCATTATGAACATTCAAATCAAGCCGACAGGGTCAAAAGAATAAAAAACCGGAAAAAAAAATTTCATGACGGAGCAAATAACATCATCACCAAAGAAAGTAAGAGAAAGTTCTGCTTTAACAATGATTGCAAATCACAACCCAAGCTAGTCAATACTAAAAATTAATACAGTGATTGGAAATACGACTGATTCTTAGACTACCAAAATATCCGATGTATGACTCAGTGCTGATAAGTTATTAATGATGAACTAATGAGATATACTAACCACTAGGCTTCCTGGTTCGTGCGAGATGACTTTTCATTAACAGTAAACACATATTGCTTCGTAATTTCTTGATTTCTTTGTCATTCTCCAATCGGTACCATTGATCTGATCCAAGTGATAAGATTGAAATAGTTTCATTCATTTTCAAATGATCAGCAATTATTTGAGCATCTTTACTGAAAATTAAAACTCATTTTATACTTTATATCGAAGAAAACTTTCTGCTGATTGTTAGATCCATTATTTGTATAGGAACTGCGCCAGCGAGAAAAGAAGAATGGATCGTTAATGTGATAGGATAATAATATAAATAACGTTGTCAACAATTCAGGTTAAACAAACCTGAGTGGAGTCTTAAAGACATGCATGATTAGTTCTCCACTATCATTGTTATATTTTTCACGGAAGAGCTGAAGAGCAGTTCTGAATGCATGTTCATCACCAGATGATGAACCACCAATAAGTGACAAACTAAGAATGGATTTTTTCAAATCATCATAGCTTTGATAATTTCCAACATTCAGATTAACGTTCATTGTACTTCCGTAAGAAACTATACCGACTTTAGCAATGTTCCAATTAATATTCTTTTTAATAAAATTTAACAATGAAAATTTAATTTTATTGAGATTGGTCCCTGTAGCATTTGAAGATTCCACCATAAAAATGATGTTTACAGATTTTTCAACTTTATTACATGTTGAGACTTTTGCCAAAAGTTTCGTTTCCCCTAAACCAGTTCTATCTGGTATGTAATCAGATACGTCGCGTCCACGATAATCAACTGACATCAAGGAATCGTCTGGACCAATGGCTTGTTCCGAAGCACTTGTAGATACCATACTACCACCTGCATATATTGAATCGCCATATTTATTAGTAGGAAAAGGTTCTACTTTAACAACTGGCTTCCCGGCCTGATCTACTTCGATTGGTAACGGACTATTTTGATTATTGATAAAATTTCTAGTTTCAGCAATAGCCTCTGGTTCTTCGAAAGAGACTTGATTGTGTTCATCTGACACTTTATTATTACTTAGAGTGTAAGGTAGTCTTTTGTGGAAACTGGTATCAACAATAAAACCATCGTTTTTGGCGGTTGAAATATTTGAATCACTGCGTGGAAGTTTACCACCCTGACTATGTTTTCTGTAAGTGAATCCTCCTGCATCACTAGGCATCATTTTCTCAACAGACCCAAGAAGTTTCCCACTATCATCACGTTCAACTACCCGCTCAATATTGTTTATGTAAAAATCTGAGGGATCCCTCGACAATAAGATATTATCCGGATCGATAACTGGATAATCAGTTGCATCTGTTATTTTTTCTGTCCTTTTTGACATGATGATGTTGTCATTGCCGTTAAATGAATACGGCGATCCTTGGCTACTGTATTTTCCAGCTAAATTCGTGACTATCGACTGCCCATTGATGTCCAAAGATAAACCATCTTGATTAGTAGACAGTGGTTTCTCATCAATACTTGTATTCCATCCTTTTTTGCTATCAGGAGATAAAGCTTTGTCTTTGCCACCAGCGGAATAAATAAATGCTTCAGATTCATCTGTTGGCAATTGCCTTCTATTTGAAGCAATTGATTTACTATAATCGGATTCGACTAGCTCTCTATCCATCACTAAACCATTTCCATTTATGGGAAGAAGTCTACCAGAAGTATCCTTTACAGAATATGCGACGTGACCATATTCATCGGTAGATAGGATCACTCGTTCACTTGTTGGTAGTACCACAATACGACCGAATTCATCAGTTGTAAGTGATGAACCAGTAAAATCTTCGAATCTCTCAGATTTTGATCTTGAGGATACTTTTTTTGTTGGAATGAAAATTCTTCCGAGCAAGCATTCCTTTTCGATCATGTTAGCAATAGAATCAGCATGCAGTTGTTTCCAAGAATCTACCAAAATGTATGATTTAGTCCAGTCTTTAATTTCTTCTTCAAATTCTTTACTGCCAACAACAAGCATTGGAATAATGTTGTCTTTAAAGCGATCCTCCGAATATCTAAAACATTGGAGAAATATTTACTTGATTCTATTTCTTATCAACTTATTCCTTACTTTTTATCTACAAAAAAAAAAAAAGTGACACTTTTCAAAATTCATCATTAAAGAGAACTTTTAAGAGATATTTTACGTTGAAAGCAAAACTTGAAAGACGACATAACTTACATGTCTTGTCCATTAGTTATCACTATCATCAGCTTACCAGCATCTTCGCGACCAAACGATACGAACTGTTGTTTGGCAGCACTCACTCCCACAATCAGTCTGGGATGCTCTTTGATATGATCAATTTTGACTCGACTTAACTCTTCCAGTAGTTCCATTTTTTCGTTATAACCACCCAAAGTAATTGGTACCTCAGCAGTTCCAGCGTATTTGACTAACGCAAACTGTGTTACATCCGGCGAAAGATCGAAGTGTTCAATCACTAAATTCTGAATCACTTTCTTGACATGATCGAAACTATCACGATCCAGGATTTCCACGTTAATTACTACCGTAATATCCATAATGCCCCTATGCGTATCACAATTTTTTTTGCCAGTGTCATAAACAACATTTCCTTTAGAATCCATTGGCAACATTATACCGTCTTCATCCAACGGTCGTCCAATATTATTAGTCGGGATTGGATGTCCTTCAAAATTAAGTGCTAATCCTTCGTCGTTTGTCGGCAAAAGTTCGCCATCATATCCAATAACCGGATAAACTGGACGATATCCTCGGTCTGTTGGATATAGCTTTCCATTTGGTTTTAATGCCGGATAAATATATTTACCATATTCATCTGTTGAAAGAATCCCTTCAGCTGGCTCTGAAAATCGGACCTTTTCACCTAGCCGCGCCTCTTCTCCTTCTTCATTAATTAGTTGACGGTCAATTGGTAACAATTCGCCGTCCATTCCATAAATACCTTGCACGCTACTGGATGTCATCATTGACATTCCAAATTGGTCAGTTGGTAGGGGATAATGATCGGTACCTTTTTGTGACGGTATCATTGGTTTTTGTCGTGTAGTAGCAAAAACGTAATAACCTGTGTCAGTGGTAGGTAATACTATTCCATCTGGAGATATTGGTTTTCCTTCTTCATTTTCAGCAATCGGATATCCATTATGATATAAGAAATTACCAGCCTCATCAGTTGGTAGTATTTGATTTTGTTCATCTAAAACCTGGTATGATTTTGTTTGTGTCGGAAGTTCTGGAACAATTAAGATGCCACGTTCGTCAGTAGGCAATATTACACCTTGTCCATCCATCATTAGACCTACTGATTCTGTTGTAATCATTGAATCATTCCTTCGCACATAAAAACCGTCCTCATTGGTTGGTAATGGATGCCCGAAATCATCTTCTGCATCACTCGGGTATTTCATTTTCTCTCGATAGACATAGTTACCAGAATCGTCAGTGGGAAGTGGCTGACCATCTGGTCCGATCAATCTGCCAGAATCGTCCTGTCGAACAGGGAAGTTCGGTGCTAGCAGATAGCGACCAAGTTCGTCAGTAGGTAATGGTCTACCTTCGATATTAACAACCTTTTTCGTAGGATGAGTTCCAATAACTTCAGTATGGATAAAGAGTCCTTCTTCATCTGTTGGAAGAGGTTTGCCATCTGGTCTTACCGGTTTTCCGAGCTCACCATCCGGTCGAGAAGTAGCACCATTTGAATCTGTATCAAGAAGCTGTCCATTTCGACCAGTTAGTGGATATAATGTTTGACTGGTCTTATCCGTAGGCAGTATTCTTCCCATAATATCCAGATCAGGAAAAATGTAATTTCCTTGCGAATCTGTTGGTAGAATATTGCCATCGGGGTCAACGGGAAGATAATTCTCATTTAGTTCTACTGGGATACCATTTTTGGTTATGTGCGCGCCAGTATCATCTTTATCCAAAGGTTTACCAGCCATATCTACAACCGGATGAACGATATGACCATACTCATTGGTTGCAAATGTCGACAACGGTTCCTCAGGAGGCAGATGTATGACTCGACCTACTTCATCAGTAGGCAGCAATGATGCATCTGGTCCAACAGGTTTTCCAGCAGCATTTGTTGATAGCGGGCTACCATCTAAACCGATGACCAGACCACCCTCCGCAGTTGGCAATAATTCTCCGTTAGGACCAATCACCGGATAAACTGGTACTGGGCTTTCATCTGCTGGACTCGGTTGACCGTCAACAACACCAATTTTGTCAGCTGGTAACAGCTCTTCATCAGGTCCAATTACAGGATAGATCCCTTGGTCAGTAGACAAGGACTTCTGGGCATCTTTCCTATATATTAAATTGCCGTTAGAATCAATAGGCAATGGTTTTCCATGATCGTCAACTGGAACTCCTGCCGCATTGGTGGGTAAAGATTTCCCTTGACCATTGATCGATAATCCTCTGTCATTTGTAGGTAACATTTGTCCATCAGAGTCTATCACTCGATAAATAGGTAGTCCATTACTATCGGTGGGAAGCAATTCGGCATCGAGACCTCCCAACGGATATATAAAATTTCCAAAACGATCAGAAGGTAGCGTTTCACCACGATTGTTGATCGGTCTACCCTCATTGTCGACAGAAATTGCATGTCCATCAGGCCCAATCACATTGCCTGATTCCTCGGTCGGTAGTAATTCACCACTGGGTCCAATAATCGGATATAGTAATCCTCTATGATCAGTAGGCTCTATCGGAGTACCAAAAATGAAATTTCCTTTGACATCTTTCGGCAAAGATTTCCCATGTTCATCAACAGGTAAGCCAAATCTATTAGTTGGTATCGGAGATCCATCATTATTAACGAATGCTCCATTTTCATTAGTAGGCAAAGGTTCACCATGAGAATCGACAATAGGATAGACAATTTTTCCAGATCTGTCTGTAGGCAATAATTTGACATCCAAACCAGTTGCCGGATATATAAAATTGCCCTGTCTATCTCTTGGCAATGGTTCACCACGATGATTGGTTGGTACACCAGCAGCATTCACAGGCACAATATTTCCATCAGGACCAATAATTTTGTGATCAGCAGTTATCGGTAACGGATGACCATCAGGTCCAATAACTGAATAAACTGGTTTTCCACTTTTGTCTGTAGGCATAGGTTCAGCATCCAAACCATTTGCAGGAAATATAACAACTCCAGTTTTATCACTTGGCAAAGGCTGTCCTTTATTATCCACTGGGACACCATCATCGTTGGTAGGAATCGGACGTCCGGCAGGATCAACAACATTACCATCCTTATCCTGAGGCAACAATTTTCCGTCTGGACCGATAACCGGATATACTGGTAATCCGCTGTGATCAGTAGGCTTTATCGGAGTACCAAAAATGAAATTTCCTTTGATATCTTTAGGCAGAAAATTCCCATGTTCATCAACAGGTAAGCCAAACCTATTGGTTGGTATTGGGGATCCATCATTATCAACGAGTGCTCCATTTTCATTAGTAGGCAAAGGTTCACCATGAGAATCGACAATAGGATAGACAATTTTTCCAGATCTGTCTGTAGGCAATAATTTGACATCCAAACCAGTTGCCGGATATATAAAATTGCCCTGTCTATCTCTTGGCAATGGTTCACCACGATGATTGGTTGGTACACCAGCAGCATTCACAGGCACAATATTTCCATCAGGACCAATAATTTTGTGATCAGCAGTTATCGGTAACGGATGACCATCAGGTCCAATAACTGAATAAACTGGTTTTCCACTTTTGTCTGTAGGCATAGGTTCAGCATCCAAACCATTTGCAGGAAATATAACAACTCCAGTTTTATCACTTGGCAAAGGCTGTCCTTTATTATCCACTGGGACACCATCATCGTTGGTAGGAATCGGACGTCCGGCAGGATCAACAACATTACCATCCTTATCCTGAGGCAACAATTTTCCGTCTGGACCGATAACCGGATATACTGGTAATCCGCTGTGATCAGTAGGCTTTATCGGAGTACCAAAAATGAAATTTCCTTTGATATCTTTAGGCAGAAAATTCCCATGTTCATCAACAGGTAAGCCAAACCTATTGGTTGGTATTGGGGATCCATCATTATCAACGAGTGCTCCATTTTCATTAGTAGGCAAAGGTTCACCATGAGAATCGACAATAGGATAGACAATTTTTCCAGATCTGTCTGTAGGCAATAATTTGACATCCAAACCAGTTGCCGGATATATAAAATTGCCTTGTCTATCTCTTGGCAATGGTTCACCACGATGATTGGTTGGTACACCAGCAGCATTCACAGGCACAATATTTCCATCAGGACCAATAATTTTGTGATCAGCAGTTATCGGTAACGGATGACCATCAGGTCCAATAACTGAATAAACTGGTTTTCCACTTTTGTCTGTAGGCATAGGTTCAGCATCCAAACCATTTGCAGGAAATATAACAACTCCAGTTTTATCACTTGGCAAAGGCTGTCCTTTATTATCCACTGGGACACCATCATCGTTGGTAGGAATCGGACGTCCGGCAGGATCAACAACATTACCATCCTTATCCTGAGGCAACAATTTTCCGTCTGGACCGATAACCGGATATACTGGTAATCCGCTGTGATCAGTAGGCTTTATCGGAGTACCAAAAATGAAATTTCCTTTGATATCTTTAGGCAGAAAATTCCCATGTTCATCAACAGGTAAGCCAAACCTATTGGTTGGTATTGGGGATCCATCATTATCAACGAGTGCTCCATTTTCATTAGTAGGCAAAGGTTCACCATGAGAATCGACAATAGGATAGACAATTTTTCCAGATCTGTCTGTAGGCAATAATTTGACATCCAAACCAGTTGCCGGATATATAAAATTGCCTTGTATATCTCTTGGCAATGGTTCTCCTTGATTGTTTACTGGAATACCAATAGCATTTGTAGGGATTGGTGTGCCATACGGATCTAGTATCTCTCCACTATAACCTCTTGGTAGTACTTCACCATTCGGACCGATTACGAAGTATTGTGGTCGTTTACTTGCATCAGTTGGTGCAGATCCTACGTTCAAATCTCCTGCTGGATATATAAAATTACCCATGTTGTCTCGCAGTAGAGGTTTTCCATAATTATCAATGGGGTATCCATTGGAATCTGTTGGAATTGGCCTACCATATGGATCCACAATTGCGCCATCAGCATTCTGCTTTAATAGAACTCCATCAGGTCCTAAAATAGCGTATACCGGTACATCGGCTCTAACAGATTCGTAACTTTCTTTCGGGTAGAAAACATAACCATTCCGATCAACGGATAGTGGTTTCCCATAGTGGTCCAATGGAACTCCTGCAGCATTCGTCGGAATGGGTCGTCCGTCAATATCAATTACAACGTCATTACTATCTTTCGGAAGCAATTGGCCATCCGGTCCTATAACCAAGTACATTGGTCTACCATTTCGGTCAGTTGGCATCGGTTCAGCATCTATACCATTGGCAGGATAAATGATATTACCACTTCTGTCTTGAGGTAAAGGTCTTCCACGATGATCCACTGGGTATCCAGAAGCGTCAGTTGGCACTGGCTTATTATCTGGACCAATGACTAATCCATCTCCATTTCTTGGTAATGGTTCTCCATCTGTCCCGATAATGATGTATGCAGATTTTCCCTGTCTTTCTACTGCCGGATATCTAATGTAACCATTTTGATCGAATGGAAGTGGTTCGCCTTGTTCATTGACCGGAACGCCAGCAGCATTTGTTGGCAGAGGCCTACCATCCTCATCAATCACTCTAGCGTCTTTATTTGTCGGTAATAATCTTCCGTCAAGTCCAATTACTGGATATACCGGTTTTCCATTAGAATCTGTTGGAAGGGGTTCAATACTGATTCCTCTGGCTGGATAAATGATAGAACCATTTCTATCGCTGGGCAGAGGCCGTCCTTTTCTGTCGACAGGTACTCCAGCTGCATTAGTTGGAAGTAGGTTGCCATCTGGATCAATTGCAGCCCCGTCATATTTTCGAGGAAGAAGCCTACCATCTGGTCCGACCACTGAATAAACTGGTCTTCCATGTCGGTCTGTTGGAGGTAGTGGGCAGTCCAAACCATCCTTTGGATAAATAGCCTGTCCTTCACTATTAGTTGGTAGCGGTTCATTACGATAATTTACTGGTTCCCCAATATTATTCGTTGGTATGGTCTTTCCAAAAGGATCTAAAACAGTACCATCTTCCATAGTCGGTAGCAAATGGCCATTAGGTCCGACAATATTAAGAAGTCGTTTTACTCCTTTTTTTTGTTCCGTTCCTGGAACTACCATACCCTTTCCATCAGTTACTGGTAATACAAATATGCCATCAGAAGTAGTTGAAAACACAGTGTTAGACTCGTCGATTGGATATCCGTAATCATTGACTACCACTAACTGCCCATTAGGACCAATAATGTGTCCCATTTTGTCGCTCTTAAGAAACCTCCCGTTATATTGTACCTTTACAGGTTGTCCATTAGAATCAGTCGGTAAAATGTAATTGCCTACATAAACAAAATTCCCTTCAGAATCCTTCGGTAACACTTCGTCTCTTTCATTAACTGGCAATCCGGCATCATTGGTTGGAATGAGGTGTCCATGTTCGTTAACAAATCGACCATCGTCTACTGTTGCTAGCAATATTCCATCTGGATAAAAAACAGGATAGATAACACGTCCAAGTTCATCCGTTGGTACAACTTGTTGAATGACATTTTCCGAATCCACAATGTATCGACCGTATTCGTCAGTTGGATAAGGTGACCCATCAACACTAATTGGACGTCCAGAGGTATCTGTTGGGATTATTTGACCATACTGATCGATATGCATACCTTCCTGGTTTTTCCGAAACGGCTGATTATCTGGTCCAACTATGGGATAAATGGGTTTCATGTTAATGTCAGTGGGCAACGGCTGTCCATTTTTTCCAATAACTGGATATATGTATTCTCCTTTGTAGTTGCGACGTAAAGGAATACCATTTGGGCCTATCGGGCGGCCTTCATTGTCCCAGATAATTGGATTTCTGAGATTATCCACTGCGCGACCGTATTCATCCGTAGGCAAGGGCGCACCATCAAAGCCAACAACTGGCGACAAAACACGATCTTGCTGACTAGAATCGGTTGATATTAGGGAAAAACCATCACTAACCGATTCTCTACTCGTAGTTACCAGTTGTTCATCCTGCCAAATAGCTCGTCCGAATTCATCGGTTTGTGACGGCTTGATTTTTGCAAGCTCCTTTGGTTCCAGAATTTCCATCTCCTTATCAAATTTCTCCGACTTTGATAATAAATCATTAAAAAGAGTTGGCATGGTGGTCAGTTCCTTCGGATGCTCAGATTCAGGAATCAGTGTTGGTGGAGTAACCTGGAATGTTTAATTTTTCGGAATTGATTACTCTAGGAATTTGAAAAAAACGTTTTAAATGACTTTTAGATAAGAGAATCGGATTGTAAACAAAATGCTGTTGTACTGTGATTTTCGCAAATAAATTTGATCATGTGAAAGCTCTCAAAATAAATTGATTCTAAGAAATATTTCTGATAAATTTAAATTGTTAATCATTAAATTATTCTTGATAATCATTAAGATGTTTAGCTGTTTATTACCAGAATTCTGAATCTGATGAAGACTTTACATAAGTTCAAAATTTTCAGACTTTTGAAGTAAAATATAAAAGAGTTACCTGCACAATGCTCCCTTCCTCATCTTCTTCTATAGGTTCACATGATTTCTTATCATCAGCAAGTTTAAAACCATTATGACAATAGCATGATGCTATTATCATTCCTTCCTCATCTTCTTCAAACATGCAGGCATGTGCACAGTGGCATTGGATATCTACAATACTTTTGAAGTAAAATATAAAAGAGTTACCTGCGGTTTGAAACTTATCATCTTAGCTTTAAAAAGTTTAGGATCAATAAAAACACGAACTCAATTTTTATATTCATTAAACTTAAAATGTTTTACATTTTCGGAAGATATGACATATGAAAAACATTTCACAAGGAAGAAAAAGTGACACACCTTCGGAAGGTGTACGTATTTTAGTTGGTTCACTTGCAAGATTGTCGCCGTCGTCAAATTTTGCAGTAACCTTAATTCACATTTAATTAACTTGAAATTCGTTTCAAAAAAATTGAAGTTATGCCTTTACATGAGAAATCATTATTTTTTGAGAAGGACAGTTGAAGATGGCGAAACGTTTACCATAAAATTATAGTCAATTTCAGGCTGCAAGCCATCTAGCACAATCTTATCGGTAACATTGACTGGTGTTTCCATGTACATCACAGCCGATGGATTGCTATCCGGCCAGTATTTGATAATGTATTTCTGAAATTTTCAATGAACTGAAGATGTGAGTTATATCTGCTCAAAATTTGACAAAGTAGAACATATAAAAAGTTGCAGGAGGAAAGCTTAATAGAGAGGTATGTCATGCACACAAAGACCGCAATTTTTCAAAAAAACGAAATCTGAAACCATCCAACTTCCCTTCCATTGTAGCAATATTAATTACCTTGATAGGTTCCGTAGCAAGTGCTGGCTTGAAATCTAGCACTGTTTCGCCGTTAATATCAGTTCCAACCCGTATGTCGCTAGCTGCCTCTGGAATTTCCGATAAGCAATAAAATTCATTATTATAACTTGCATTTTTGCACTGACACTTCAAGCTGCTTTTTTGAAAATATAAAGTTCAACTTACTGAGCTTAAAGAAATTATCGTTTTTTGCTGACAGCTGTAACTGGAAGAAGATATAGGGAACCCAGACTTTTGAAACAAAATATTCTGTTTACATTTTCTTCTGCATTTTTGTATATTTTTTTGATTTATCATTCAAAGAACTCATATAAGACAAAAAATTACTTGGAGTCATTATGTCGAAGACCGGTGTTTTGATCCCAGCAGATGGCTGCTCGATCACCAAGTGATACTTAGCACCAGGTTCCATTTCTGGGATAGCTATACGATCTAAGGGACGCCCGTTAGATGGAATTAAATTCCAAGTTTCGAAAGGTTTTGATGGATTGTCAGTCCAGTAGATATTCCAAGGGTTTTGCTAGAATCTCGTAAATTTCGTTTATGTTCTGCTCAAGAGTTTGTGAAATAAAAAAAAATTCAAGAAAAAAGCCATTCGCTATGGATTAAAATTCTATTTAGATAAATGTTTACCGATCCCTTAAGATAATCCGGTAGATCGTCTGTAAAGTGTACCGCCACTTCACCGTCCTCATTCTTCGCAACTAAGAAATCATTTTTCCAAGTTGGTCGAAGATCTATAAAAATCTGACAGTTGTTTGACATTCGTTCGGATAGAAATTGTCTTCATCAATGTCACTTCATTAAAGTTGTCTTCATCAATGCCGGCTAAAATCCTCCTTCGGATAATGAGCTAGATCATTGCAAAGCTAGTATAGTTTTAAAAAATTTAAGATTTAGTCTAAATGAGTAATTCAAATTTATTACTAACTTTAAAATTTTGATTAAAGACACAGTTAATGCTCAGGATTGTACAACTCGAAAGATTAGACAATTATATATTCCACCTGAAAGAAGACGAACACTGATGGTCCAATTGGCAAAACCAAGCGGACTTTGGGCAACACAATTGAATGACGTATCTTCGGTAATATTAGATACTTTCAGAAACCATATAGCGTATTTCTCGTCTGCTTTTACCTAAATATGCCTGGAATTTATAATACGTTTTCTAAAAAGTAAGATGAAAATAATTCACTTTAAAAAGTGGTTAAATTCAATACGCAAACCCAAATAAATTGTAATAGGCCACTAAAAATTTTTGAATATTTAGAAGATATTATGCTTATGATCATAAAAGTGGTTGTATTTTCTTCCGCTTTTAAGGTGGCAATGGTTAAGCAACATAGGATAATGCTTAGAAGCACTAAGTAAATAGTGAAGACATCAGTGTGTATCTTCGACATGCATAAAAGATTTGTACCATTCTTACACTGATTATCTTCTGAATACGACTACTCTAGGGTTTGACATCAGAATTGATTTCGAGAATATGTTCGATTGTCAGTTACTCTATTACCACGAAACATAATGCAGGAATTAATAAACATTGATTTTATCAATTTGACCTATTCAAAAATGATCTTAAAAAGTTGCAATTTTCAAAACACGAAACCCAAGCAGGATCAATAGGGTAATATCCGGAGCGGATCCATTTAACTGCCGGACGAGGCTGTCCTGTTGCATTACATGAGAGGTCGAGTGCTGAACCCGGAAGGATCGTTATTTCTGTTTTACCTTCTACTCCGTGCTCACCGTTCGAAATGAGGATATACGGGGCGTTACCTGAAAGCATGTTTGTTTGATAGACTCAGAAACTCATGCTCGTATAATGTTAAAGTGACTGTTAAATATTGTTTTTGCTCTTATCATTTTATTTTAATTCCTACTTTTTCCAGCTTTTTCTTTCCAGTTTATTCAATGAATTATTAGTTTGTTCTTAATGGCTTATTTACTGCTGTTATTGACAAATTAGCATGCAACTGTAAGTGGTTCAGATAAAAACATGTAAACATAAACCGTCTGGTAGTGTTTTGGTAATACAAGCATCGGAGAATACTCCCGGCCCATCTGGATAAACAGCACGCATCCGAAACACGTACTCCGTGTCTGGTTCAAGCGATCCATCAATCTTATAGTACAATCTATCTTCATCTTTTTCCGTTATTGATATCATGCTCCTACAAGCAAAAGCACATAAAATTTATGTAATAATTAATTTGGTTTGTCATTGTTTACAAAATTAATGGACCAATGAAGGTCAACATCAGATAAATGTGGCTTAACAAAAACTGATAGAAGTAGTTATAATTTCTGGAGAAGAAGAGAAAATAGAACTGTAGTACACCTTCAGAAAATAAGTTATTTACCCTCACCACTCACTACTTATCTATCACTTTTTAATTGCCTTATTATTATCATATATAACTCTTCTGAACGGCTGATGGCTTATCATTTCCCAAGTATGCTTCTTGATGATAAAATTAAAATTAATGTAGGTCAAGTCAAAAGTTACCAATCGGAGGTTGTCTGAAAAGATAGATTAAAAAACTGCTTCTGAAAGGAATATCTCATCGGTTATTTCAAGTTTGTATTAGTTCCATTTGTTTCTACATTCCATTTATCAATTTAATTTGTCGCGTAATCCATTCATACTTGATATGTCATCCCTTTGATTTTAAACATGCTGACCACAAAAGAACCTATTTTAGAAGACCTAACTCACAAAAATTTATGTTTTCTCATAATTTTCCTCGATCGAAAGGCATACCAATCATCGATGCTAGCTAAATCGTCTTCCCAGATTTTAGCGTCTGCTTTAATGTAATATAATTCATAGCCAATTGGTAATTGTTCGCTAGTAATTGGCCTGTGCCATTCAACATTTGCCGATCGCTGACCTTCAGGTTCAACCTTTAGATCAAGTGGTGGACCCTCTCGAGCTAAAATAGTAAAAATAAGTGGTGGCATGTTTTGGATTTTCTTTTTTTCCCTTTCCAATTTTGTTATTGAAATTCCTAGATATTGGATATCTGCTTAAATCTTCTAAGAAGACATTTTAAACTAAGCAGTTCAGGAGATGTGATTCACCTCATTGAGTTTGTGGGTACATACAGTACTTAAAAACAAGTGAGTTTTCCGTTTCCGATTTTTTCTCATTTCTCAGAAGTATTAGAAAGTTAATTCAAACCTCGTGACATCGTTCGGATGGTATGCTGTTCAGAATACGGCCCAGGTCCATCTTGATTGACAGCTTGTAGTACTACAGCATAAGCAGTATCAGGTTCAACAAAATCTATTAGGTCGGCTCTTTGTGACGCCCCAATCAGTGGCTCGCTATCTTTATGGGACGTCATCCATTCAGTTATTGGTTTTTTCGGGATTTGCCCCATTTGATAAACTATATTCTAAAAATAAGCAAATGATATGCATTGCTTACAAGAAATCAGTGTTAGATGCCGACATATAAATATAGCTCATCATCTAACTGCAAATTTTAATTTCATTTCCAAATTTTATTTAAAGTTTTGCAAAATAAACTTGACCTGATCATCCAATGGAGTATAATAAATAATATAACGAGTAATATTTCCATTGGGTATGGTTGGCGGATCCCAATCAATATGAATTGTACGTGGTCTTACTGAATTCAAGCGAATGTTACTTGGAGCATTACCAGGACCTTAAACATTGATCAATTATGACAAGATGAAACAAGAATTTTAAAATCTCAAAGCTTCTTTAACATGAAGTATATAAGAATTCCAAATAAAAGTGCTGAAGCTGTTCTGTACGCCAACCCTGACAATAACAGAAAAGAATCGATAATACAAACCAGTAACAAAAATTTCAAAAGGCGTTTCAGTTCGTCCACCTTCATTTTCCGCAACACATTTTGCTTTTACGGTCTCCTTCACATCTTGCAATCTTAGCATCGGTCCATCACTGAGAGGCTGAAGAAATGCTTTCAGAAAATAAATCAGAAAAATTGGCGGCAATTTTTCATAGAATGACATTTTCTTGAGTTGAGATTTTCTAAAAAATATCACTAACTTATTATTTAAATAGACACTGAAGGGTTTGCAAAGTAATGTAGTGTATCTTATCATAAACAATTTCATTTTAAAACCAATTTCAATATGTCTCGAAATTCAGGACTTTAAATAGAGACAGCAATCCCATATGAGCTAAAGTCGATTTTAATTTTTTTTAAGGGTCTAAAGGGAACAATAAATTTATATTCGCTCCTACCATAATAATATGTAACTGCTGAACTATTAGGCCTTTTCTTTTCAAATTTTAGTGAAGTCCTGTTCCTTCACTATATGCATGTTTTTGATTGTATTTAAAAATAAGAAGGAATTGGAAAGAAAGCAAGGGAAGAAGACAGAAAATGTATGATTTGCCTGCTCATCCTTATTAACCCAGAAAATTCTTGGAATAGGAAATCCGGTTGATGAACAGCCAACAGTATAATCGCTACCAGCTGGTACACGTATCACGTCATCTGGTGCATCAACATTGATTTGTGGTTTCTCCGGTGGTACAACTAGAATGTGTTTCGCATAATTAATTTGACAAAAATGCTACCGATACTAAGCTATGACATAGATTGGAATGACTGAGTAGTGCAATCAAAATTGCTCTACTCCAAACCCGGAAAATACATGATAAGAGGAACTCAGAAAGAAACGGAGTTCGAAAAATCAGAAGGTTTATAGCTGAAGAATTTTACAGCTTCTTATTTATCTTCTTTTAGACTTAACCATCTTTGTTCGAGATTTTCTAATTTGCACTTCCTTTGACCTGATTTAATTACTTTTAATAAGTTAAACACAAACTTCCATCTCCGGTCTGAAAAACAATCGGTTCCGACGGCGGGCTATCGATTTCACCGCGAGCTATTAACTGAAATAAATTAAATTAATCAAATCTTATTAAAATCTTTCATAAAACCTACTTCTCTTATTTGACATATTTTTGCGATCTTCAAATTAGACAGAATAGAAGCACACTAACTTTTATTGAATACTTGGTGTCAGGCTTGAAATGCTCGCCGCCGATAGGGATGCTAACTGAAAAATCATCATCTGGTTCCGTCCAAAACATTTCTTTCCATTCTGCATCTTCACTCAATGGATCATCATCCGTGTAATGAATAAGAAATTCCTAAATATATTCACACTGTCATTTTGAATATTAAGTCCATTTCTGTGAATCGAAAGTAACTGTACAATCATATAGGAGAAGAATGTACTTAATCAAAACAAACTGAAGAAATTAAACGTAAAAATAAATTGTAATTAACATAGCAAGAAAACTAAAAATAGTTTTAAATGATGACGTATTCAATTATCATATTGCTGATCATGTTAATAAGATTTTATTAAAGTTTTTTTTTTTCATAAAAGAAAAAAAGTTCTCATTTTATTCCTTTATTACTATATGAACCTTGATGGGTTTTCCTGGATCTTCGGGATCTCTTGGTGCATCAAACTGGATAGCGACCGTATTATTTTCATGGACCTTTATATCAGATAGTTGAACAATAGCAGGCGCTAAATTTAAATTTTCAATTAATAAAAAGATAAATTAAAATAAAGTTCTTAAATAATTATTCAATTATCCATAATTTTGAAAAACTTGAGAGTTTAATCAAATATATTCCCGGTATAACCTAATGGTAGCGTTGTTATTTTGATCGGATCAGATAAAACACCCGGTCCACGATCACTCATCGCTTGCAATCGAATCGCATAACTAGTTTTTGGTTTTAATCCAACAAGACGATGCTTTTGGGGTTCCTCAGCCGACACATGTACAGTTTCCCAGGCACGTGGAAGAGCTTCTCCTGTAAAGCCAGAACTAATGAGTGCCTTGCATAAAATTCAAATTTGAAATGTTTCAAAAATTTTTAAAAATATCCTGGTTGAATCGTGTGGTAAAAATAAACAAAACACGATCGCGTTACATGAAAGAGTTAAGTCCCATGGTTATCATATGAAGATGACATTATCTAAAATGAAGGTTGGGATTGTGTAATTCTGCAAAGCTAACATAATTCATTACTAACCATCAAAAACTTCTCCGTAATGAATAATGTAATCCGTAATTCTCCCGTTCGGACTGTCAGGCGTTGTCCATTCTATGCTTGCTTGTTGATTTTCTAGAGGAAAAGCGACAATCTCATTTGGTGGAGTTCCAGGTCCTCAAATGAATAAGAATTGAGTGAATGAAAAAAACACGGGACAATATCAATGACCCTATACATGAAAGTCTGGAGAAATAGAAAAAAATTAGCTGTTCAAATTAGATTTATACTTAATTTTTATTTGCGACATTTTTTGTATGTTGACATATTTAATCAAATTAAAATATAAGAACTAACCGGCTACAAGTATTTGCAACACTTCCTGAGCTTGTCCAGCATTATTTTCAGCCTTACAAGTTACAGTTTCATCTTTTCGGAGATTGGTTAACTGAAGAATTGGTCCTCGTATGACATCACTAGCATTTGTACCAATAATCCACATGATGATAGGTGGCGGTATTCCTGTTGCAGTGCATCGCACAGATATCGAACCATACGGTGCTACGGTAAGAGGATTATCAATCGGTTCCAGATGTATTACCGGAGGTGTTTCTAAAGCAGGTAACTTTCTTTGAGATCAAAAAAGAGATGAAATTTTCTTCTACAAGAAATGGAATTTGATGTATTCAAATTTCCTATTTGAATAAAAACATAACCAATAAAAATATTGGAACTGGAAAAGTATAAACTCTCTCATACTCTAGTAATCTGACCTCCACTTTCGGTTCTGATTGTTATAGGTTCACTTGCCGGACCCTCTGACAGATCATTAGTTGCAGATACTCGAATTCGGTACAATTTATTGGGCAAAATATCGTAGATATCTTTGTTCAAGCGTAAGGTTCCAAAATTTTCGCTACTTTGAACAACAATTTTATCCCACTGTTTGTATGCATCATCAGATGTTTGATACTGATCCAACGGAGTGAAGTAGACCGTATAAGCCTAGAAATTGTTTAATTAGTATTTTTTTGTTTATATTAGTACGTTCTATTCAAGATGAGATCTTATTAGTTATTCTGAAATATTAATAAATGTTATACTCAAACAGTTCAATCAAACTTGCCTGAATGGGACCGTTAGGAACACTTGGTCCTGTCCAAGATATATCCATAGTATTATCCCGTTCCACTGTTGCTAGTACATTCTTAGGTTCATCAATTGGTGCTGAAAAACACGAATTAAACGAGAAATAATACAGGATCTCCTTTTAATTGTCCAAATTGGTAAGTTTAATTAAGGATTAAGTTTCGAAAGTCCCCTGCCATCTTCCTGTAGTGGTGGGAATGATTCTGAATTGGGAAGGATAAAAGAAAAAAATTTACACAATCCGGTCGAAAACAACCTACCTCCACTGACTGTTTCGAAGAGAATGATATCAGATTGTAAACCTTCGCCTTTTTCACCGACTGCTACAACTTTTATATAATACGGTGTTTCTGGCTGCAATTTACCACGTTCCAAGACCAGACGTGGTTCTTCACTCGGTTCAACATCATAAATGTTCCAGTGATTGATCGGTTCACTCGGATCAGATGTCAAATACACTTTATATTTCTAAGGAAAAGTCGAACTGATTCGAATTATTCCAAAAATTAATGAAGATTTATTTGGTTTTTAAGAGGATTCGCAACATTGCTAACAAAAAATTCTTTTTAAATATCATAAAAAAAAAAGATTCCGTTGAAACCAGCTTCTTCTATAAAGTTCACAGATTGTGGTCTTTTTTAAAAATGGTTACGGGTGCTTAAAGTTTGTTTAATTAACAGCTATAGCGACTTGCAATTTTGAAGAAATTTCATCTGTAATTGAAATCAAATCCCATTGGCTGCTAACAGGCATTTTAATTTTGCAAATATTTAAAAGCAATTTTAGACTGGCCAAGAATTGCTTTGTAATATTAAACTACACCAACTACAATAGGTCCATTAGGATATTTCGGTTCTTGCCACGACATTGTAACACGATTATCCAGATCAATGATTGCTTGAATATTTTCTGGCGGGCTGCCTGGTTCTGAAATATTTTCATACACAGTTTAATTTCTAAACTTTATGTCCTCATTTTATCCACTAGCAGTTGTATACTAACAACTCTCAATAGCCTTAATTCTAATATGAAGAACTAAAATTTCATTTAAATTTTTTAGAATATTTATGCATATGGAAAAACACACTGAGGACATTGAAAATGTGCTGGTCGCTCTCGGAACCATCAATATTTCGAGCATTGCACATTAGCGCACGCTTAGTAGCCGTGTTAGTGTTCACATCCAATGAATGGTACCGGTGGGCTTCTTGTGGATCAGAATAAGCTGGGATTGATATTGGTTCCTATAAAAGCTTTCACAAATCCTAGTTTTTGTTTATTTTATTTTGAATTATAAATGAAGAACCATATATATATATTTACTAGAATACGATGCGCACTTTTTTAGGTGTTGCATGTTTTTTCATACTATGTCAAGACTGTGAAAAAAAAAAAAAAAAACAGTGAGTGTGCTTGCGCATTATAATTGAATAAGCAAGCACACCTGCCCGCTTTCAGTTTCATTGAATGGAAGCCAAGTGTATGAAATTTGAGGTGCTGGTCTTCCTTTTGCATCACACTTAAATATAATTGTCTTTAGCGGCTCAACAACTGTCTCCGTACTACCGTCCTCTACTTGAGGATCCAATATAACCAGTTTTACAGAAAGCGGAACTGCTGAAAAATGAATACAGGTATTAAAAATTTTTTGTAGGTCAGCTAGTACATTGTAAAAATATTAAGTATCGCATTTATCTTAACTGTACTTATAATAAACAACTTACTTGCTATTTTCTTGCATCATATTGATTGCTTGCAGCTTGAAAAAAAAAGATTAAAATTAATAGTTACCTAAAATCTTCCACAAATTTACTGTTTAGGTGTGCCGCACATGAAATTTTACTCATGCTAAAAACTAACGTTTCTTGCCAGTAGTGACATCATACGCTTCTGATATGATACCAGGACCGTCCTTAGTAACAGCTTGTACCCGCACATTGTATGGGGTATCCTCATCAGCTGATACAGTTACCTCCAGCTGATCACCACCTACAGCTGTTTTTTCCCAATCTCCCAACAGGTCATCCGGATTCTTCGTGTAGTAAATAATATAACGCTAAAATGTATAACTAATTGAGCTATTTCCACTGTTTAAAATAGAGCAGCAACATTTTAATATTCTGTCGATCGATCTCCCAATCTTTTGTACAAGTTTTGCAGATTTTTCCAGAGAATTATTTAACCAAGCGCAGGATTTGTTTCACATTATAAATTTTTCGGAATTTCTGGATATTGGAAGAAGGAAGTTACATGCTTACTATAATTTTTCCATTTGGATATTTTGGTGGATTCCAAGAGACTTTAAAATCATTTGTAAATGGAATTGTTGAGATATCGCGAGGTGGACTTCCAGGTCCAACAATTTTCACTTCAGTATGTTTTTCATCCGAACCTATCAAAAGACGATATATTAATGATATTATGCCAAATTGTCATACAAAATTATTGACATAAATTATGTTATAACATCAGTTTTCAGGAATTCTCAAAAACAATAAATCGTCTGTAAAACAGATTATTGATTGGTTTAAAGGAATTTTCATAACACTTGTTACACTGAAAAAACAACAAACCATGAGGATTGACAGCTTGACATGTGGCTACTCCAGCCCGATTTGTCTTCTCAGCAATTAGCTTGCTGTTAGATCGATTTTGCGCGTCTGGTGGTGTCACATCATAAATACGAAATTCATTCTGCAAAATTCACTGTGTGAGTTGAAGCGGAAAGATATCGGTACTGGCCCACATTATCTTCATGAATCAAGTCTTTGTGATAATTGTGTTAAAACGGATGAAATCAAAAACTAACCTTCCCATCTTCGACCAAACCACCACTCCATAGCCAAAGTATCTTTGGTCTCGGCACACCAATCGCTTCACACTCAAAAATGAGTTCCTCATTGCTTGGATCTTTCACTACCTTTTCAGCAGGCGTGATTGTTACAATTGGCGGACGAGCTACAATTCATGAACTAAATCTTCTTTCCAGTCAATATCTTCGTTTTTTATTTTTTAGTTCTATTAGTTGGAAATGATAAAAATTTATAACAATAAAGTGGAATAAAGGTTCACAAACCTGCAAGCCAAGTTGTTAGAGTAAACTGATTGCTGAAAAGGCCGGGACCCAATTCATTGTGTGCTCGTATTTTGAACGTGTAGTCTCTTTTTTCTTTCAAATTCGATATCCGCAAAGAACGTGCATCTGGATTTCCAGTTTTTACAACTTCCCAATATTCATCTGACAATTTCGGATTGTCTGTGTATAACACCTGCAATCCCTACTTATTGTTGAGCTGAAAAGATTTGCTCCATATTTTCAAATAAATTAGCCAAGCACAAATAGGCTTATATTTTCCATTTGATTCGAATATCATTCGTAGACATGTAATTTTGAAGATAATTTTTATACATCGTTATAAAAATACTGACATCATAATCTTTCAATTGTCCATTTGTAATACGCGGTGGTTCCCACTGCAAATCAACATTATTGCCATGAATTTGATATCGTATCCGTTCGGGAGATGTCGGTCCTATACGATAACTAATTAAGCAATAACATAAAACATACCACTACTATTCAGCACGCAAGTATTCACTTGAACTCCTTGTGCCAACTTAACTTTAAAAAAAAACATATTACCAGTTACAATGACTTGTATTCTTTTTGTTGTTCGACCAGCATCGTTTTCAGCAACACATGAGAAATTTGTACTTTCATATAGACCGCCGTGCTCCATTGTTATAAATTTTTTCCTCTGCGATTTATTGATTGGTCGAGCTCTATAAATTAAGCTAATATCGATTTCTCGTTAAATTTTAAAAAATGTGAAGAATAAAAGATTCTTATTTAAGATTGTTCTGAAGTTTTAAAAGCAGTAGATTTTTTTATCCCAAACCTTTTTTTTTTTTTCAAACTAAAATAATTAAATTTTTTTTTTTGTATTTTCTCAAACTAAAATAATTAAATAATCAGAAAGTTTTATTTGCTCCATTTTTTAATTTATCTATAATTTCTCATCTATATAAACTTTTTTAAATCTACTTTCTATCTATATACATTTTTTAATCTATCTATAATTCGGTTAATACCACTTCAACACAATTGATGTACCTCGTATACCAAGCAATTTTAGGTGATGGATCTCCGCGTGTTACATTACAACTGATGCTGAACCTCTTTAATGGTCCGACGTATATCGTATCACCTTCTTGAATGAACAGCTGTGGGCGTACTGCTAAAAATCTAAAGTGTTACATCTAATTTTAAATCTTCTGCTATTCATTATTTGAACAAATCTACCTGAAAATAATAATCATTTGTCTCAATTGAATCTAATGAATGTTAAGAGTTATCATCAAAGATCAACAGATCATTCATGTAGTATTTGCATGAATGATTTATGACGCTAAGGATCTCTACAATTTCAATCGTCAAATCGGTTCACTTAATTCATCTACTATTTATTAAGTCATTAATTGCCATAACTGTAAAAAATATTTGGTTTATCTAAATAAAAAAAGTAATAATAATAAGAATCCAAGATGAATCGAGTAATAGGAGCTTAAATTGATAGACAAAGTTTGAAACTTTCAATTTGCTCACATTTTAAGTTGTTTTAAGTGTCTAACATGTTTTTTCAATTTACCTGGTCTACGTGTGTTAAGCGAAACTGGATTTGAGAGACGTCCTGGGCCTAGTTTATCGTTTGCCCGTAAGCGGATAAAGTATTGCGTATTTGGCCGAAGATCCTTGATCGTTACCTCACGATCTGGTTCTATGTATATATAAAAGAAAGAAACAAATACTAAACCTTTTAAATCACTAAATTCTTCAAAAACTAGTGCTCCCACTACACTTGATAAACAACTGATATCGTCTAACATTTTTAGTAATATTTATTTCATATCTTATAGTTTTATACAAATAACTTCAATACAACTGTAAACAATTTACCTTCAACATTTACTTTCTTCCAGTTTTTGATTGGCTGATTACCATTATTTGTATAATAAACTGTATATGAAGTTACTGGTCTATTCACAATTACTGGTGGATCCCAACGAACATAAACTGATGAACGACCAGCATCAATACCGCGAATTATTGGTGCTGACCCGGGACCTGCATTAACAAATTATTAAATAAATTGAACTAGTAGAAAAACATACCATACATATTTCCAAAGCTGTGATGAAGGATGAAGCTTAAAAAATAAAGTGTAAGAAGAGCAAGGAAGAAATTGTACTGTCAAAACTTTTACTTTAGGTGAAAAATCTCCAGAACTCGCTACTATCAGCGGTGTTCAAATGGGGAGAGTTATTTGTCAGAATGAAATAATAATTTCAGAGCATGATATAATGATTATATTTAATATTTCTGATAAATTTACAACTCAAGAAACTATCAGCAATGTGAACTTCTCTTACAATGCAGCATTTTATGTCGTCGAGATCAGGATAAGACTGTACTAAGTTGAATGAAATGATAAAGGAAACCTACCAGTGACAACAATTTCGATTGTGCGCTCCGTCTTTCCAAGTGAATTATTGGCATGACAAGTGAATTGGGTGTTTTTGTAGAGCTCTTTGATGATCAGAATTTGCTCACTTCGAACAGTTCCTGGTTTAACAGGTGCAATATCAACTGCTTCATCACCTCTATAAAAATGAAAAACAATGTGACGTTGCGACACAGAGATACTTAACACTTAGTTATTTTATATTCTAAGAAAGTTCAAATAAGCCGAGACGTTTTTTGTTAGATGAACTGAGATTTTTTATCAAAAAAAAGGTAAAACTGAACTTTAAAAATTAATAGCAAAAGCTTATTTCAGAATTGACATTTTTATATTCTGTGAGTGAGTGAAAACTATGGCTGACCGTTGCCAAAAAATTTGCGGAAATGGATGTGAAACTGCTGAGCATGTAATGTTTAAATTTCCGCCCGGAGTTATTTCATACGGCGCTGCTGGTTCAATATAAATTTTTGGCCGACCGCGAAGCACTGAATTGCAATTTCCGTAGAAAAAATCAAATTCGATTCGTATAATTTGTATTTTCAATTATTTACTTATATGCTCACAACATATATTTTTTTCTGCTTAATTTAATAGTAAACTGACACGATAATTATGGTCTTTGTCACAAAATTCAGTTTGTTTCCAATATGCAAGTATTGTATGCTAAACTATTGTTTTAAGTGTCCAATTTTTTGAAAGGAATTAGATTCTTACGCAAGCATTTTTCTCCTTTTGGACAGGTGCATGAATACTGATTTTCATTAATAGCGGTACATGAACAACTGTTAAGAATGCGGCATAAATTCTTCGGGATCGGTTCTGAAAGAATCTTAATACTAAAAGTGTTGCACTGAATTTATTAGATTTTGATAGTATTTCTTCCGGATGTAATTCGTTGCTTTTCGGATTTGTTATAAGCAACGATTGCGGGATGCTTTTTCTATAATGCATTAATAAAAGCATTTTTAAAAAAAAAATTAGGGATTTTTCCCAGTGATAATGAGAAGTCTTACTGATGCAAGTTTTCTGATCGCTACCAAGAACCAGTCCATGTGGACAGCGACATTCTATTCGGTCTTCAATTGATAGACAAGAATGACTACATCCACCGTTATCTATTTCACACATACCTTCAAAACAAAAAAATTAAATGTCCTTGACACTACAACTAAATGCGAAGGGAGAGAAAAATTTATAAGTGAAATTTGAAGAACTGATGAACAATGAGATTTCAGGATTGGTGGCTTCGAAGATAGTTGGAAAGGAACAAAATGATTTACCACATTAATTATTTTGCTTACTTCATATTTTGTAAATCCACTATAAATTATATAAAAAGAACTTTTGTTGTGACACGGCGAATATTCTGACATACTTCATCACTCAAATAAATTAACCCTTCAATATTGAATTTTCAATTAATCTTCAAAGTCCAAAACTACCTTTTCCGCGACATTTTGGTGGTGTTATAACCCAGTGACGGTTGATACAAAACATAGAGTTCACCTCATCCACAAATTCGTATCCGTCATCGCATTCATATAATGCAAATAAGAATGAATTCTTACTAAATGTTGTATTTCGTGGAACAGATAAACCTTTTTGTCGGTAATACTGTCGTACAAGACGCCGGAGATTATCTGGCGGTACGAATGCCATAGCACGAATACTACAATGTAAGTGAGAAAATTATATTAGTTGACAGCAGCGGAAGCTAAGCAGTCAGTCTCAAGTAATCGTCTCAAGCAAAGTAATTTTTCAGTAGGTTGACCTACCGAAGTAGTGAAAGTGTGTCTTGGTTGTTTGATATTTAGTATAAATAAAAATTCAACTAACGCAGCATGTTTGACAGCGGGTGCCGAGACCATACCATTTCCTATATCTGTGCAGGTCGTGTCCAAGTCCTCATATCTTGGCCAACAAATCTCACGACTACTTTCACTTGAAAAATGACATTGACCAGCTTCGGGAGGAGGAAATGGCGGTGCTGTCACTGTAAAATTTATGAAGTCACGTATTCCTGGATTTAATAGTTAATAGCTGCAGAAATAGCTTGATTCATAACGATAAGCATGCACCGCTTGCAAATTCAGCATCTTTTTCTGATTTGTTATTAGAACATTAAAAAAATTTCCCAACTACTATGAAAATCCAGGAAAGTGAAAATGTGCAATCAATGCAAAGTATAATGCATGTAATTTAAATGCATTGGATATGTCAGAATTTATCACATGATATTCTTGTTGTGATGTTCTTGAAACTGGATGAATTGAAATCCATTCAAATTCTCTAAATTGTTGCAAGCGGTAATGCCTTATTGAAATGCCTTAAACAGATCTATGCAAGACATGCTCTACATTTTTTAATTTCATGCTGTTACAAACTTGATAAGCATGCATGCATGCAGTTTTCACAAGTGAAAAATAGAATAGTAAATAAAAATGATGAACTTCTATTCCACCTCAAACATGCACAAATATTGAAGAAGTGACACGAATGTCTTTTTCCACTGATGCGAAACAGTACAGCAGCCAGAAGAAGCCGAACCTATCTGATCTACAAAAGAATGCAAACGATAACATAGGCCACAACCACTAAATAGCAGAAATCTTAAATTTTTCAGTGCGGATAAATGCAGAGAAGTTTTATAAATTAAACTGAAAGTTATGTTTGCTCTTTTGTTCAGCATCTGAGAGTTATAAGACATATTTTGTGGATGTTAAATCGAAAAAGATTAAAATGCATTTAATTTAGAATTCACTTTTCTGGTTGTTTGCTACGCTCAAAAAAAAAAAACTCTGAATGAAAAAGTTGACATAAAAATGAAATTTTGCCATAAACACTTTTAAAACTTACAAATAAAAGTTACAGCGCTTATAAATACAAAAAGTGATATTTCTCATTAAATTTTTCCTCAGTTACAGTTTCGATTTTCTTAAATTTCTCAAATTAGATTTCATAAAATTTTCTTAAATATTTTCCCAAATTATCATAAAAAGTATCATAAAAATTAAGTGCATAAAAATCCCGAGCCCACGGACAAAATCATGCAAGGAATGAGAAAAAAACGAACTAATTGCAACAAAGGTGAGCTGAAAGTCAAAGTTCACAACAACAGCATTATGACACAAATTTTCGAATTATACACAAAAAGAAAAAAATTGAGGAAAACAAACTTAAAAATAAAATTATAATTTTATTGTTTAAGGTAATCGGAGCACACACCACAATCATACAACACAACGCAACGCCAATTTTCCAATCCTCCGTAGGAATTTTGAAGAATACAAAAAAAATTAGCAAAAACTAAACTATTGAATAATATAATGATATAATAACAAGTTTTATACAATACGAAAACTGAAAATTCTCAAATGGATTTTACACATTTTTATCCATGGGTCAGATAAAGCTTATTATGTTTAATTCTACAATTTGAGAGACCACTTGAGCATCAAGAATTAAAATACCTGAGGTATGAAAGGAAAGTGAAGTGATAATGTCGCTGAATATGTGTCACTTTCAATTATTTGATATTTAGTATTTTTTTATTATTATTTAGTAGGCTTGGCAACAAATTAGTGTGGTTTTATGTTGGAGTTTTACTTTTAATTTTTGTTTTATAAAAAGTCGAAAAAGAGCTTTCGAGGTTGCACGTGATAACATTTACCTATTTAATAATCTTTCAGATTATTAAAAGATTAAACTTAATTCATTATACCTTAGAAAAAAGAGTGCAGATTTTTTGCTAGAATTTGAGACATTTCTTCCTCATAGTACCACACTACAACATATTAGAAAGTAGGCTTAATAAGCATTCTGAATAATAGAACTTGTATAAACTGAATAATCTAATTGGATACTCAAAGTAATAAGTGGAGGAAGATGAGCAAGTAATGATGGATGTTATGTTTAACAAAATTTCCATTATTATGTTTTTTGTCTCATTTCTCTTTCCCTCTCTTTCTCTCAACTTATTAATTTTTGGATTAGAAAAAAGGCGTTGACTTCAATTAGTATGACAGGTGGCACGAACCTTCGATGTCGCCGCAGTAATGGCTAGCTTTGTCAGCACTGACCACACATCGGCCAGTGTCGTTCGTTGACAGAACGACACTCGATTGCTGATAATCTGAAGGTGTTCTCATTCCATATCATTTTGATTCACCCTCTTTTTTGTAATCACTGATTTTGAATTCAAAATTCAAAAAAATGTGTTATGATGATTATTAATCGACTCATTTTACAGCTTAATCTATTCTCCAATATCTGACAATTTGATCACGAACATGAATTAATTTTAAAGTTGGAAGTTCGAGAGTTAATCATGGCTGTAATAAATCCACCAGTGCTGCAAATATTTTTAGGTAACAATCAACAAAATAAAAAGAAGCTGACATGAGCAGTTTTAAGGTGTATCTGCCTAAGAACAGATTAAAAATTATTGTGATCTGGTACGCAATACTTTTTACTTTGATCAAAGCAAATTCCATTCAATTTTTCTCAAAGAAACATTCATATTTTGTAAAATTAAAGTCATGATCAAGCTTATACACCATGCCTCGTTAATTGACCTTTAATAGGTATGTATAGTTGCAAGAGAAAAATTTTTTATGATCATTTTTATGTTTTTATGATCATAAAAATGTTCTATACGGTAATAAGCTGACTTTGGAAGATTTCAAAAATTTTATTTTATCCAGATTTGCATTATGATTCATAGAAAACACGTCAATAGTGTGAAATTTTGACTTCGTTTTAAGATTAGGATGACTTTTCGGAAACAACCGTGTTTTAGATATCTTTTTCAGTAAATCTCTTTCATCCAATTAAATTCCAAATTTCATTTGAGTCAAATTTTACTCGTTTCATTAAAAACCAAAAAGCATTCAAACTATTCTGTGATTACTTTAATTCAGAACACTATCACAACGATTAAATGAGAAAGAAGTAATGAGAATATTAGAATTTGCCAAGTACTTCATTTCCAACTTATGCAAGCTTAAAAATTTCTATGAGGCTGAGAATTTGTTTGATTTCATTAATTTTGATAAATTCTTGGCTACTTCAAGTCACTTTTAAGTTATAACAATTCAATTAATTGAATGGAAATTCAAAGTCTCGATTTTTAATATTGCTGAAATACAAGCCATCGTATAACAATTTAAGCTCGAAACATTCAAAAAAGAGATATTACTAGTGAATCGAACTTTATCCAAAAGGCTTTTTCTAGTTATGCAATTCTTGTTGCTGTTGTGTTGGGTATGTGCAAGAAGCATGTGAGAGACGGAAAGATGCAAACTGGATGCAGTGATAAGCACAGGAAAGAAAAAGGTGGATAATGTTGAGGCGTGAACCAACCAGAGAATTACAGGTGATGGGTAACAGAAAAGCTGTATTATGATTGTATCAGGCAAAAGATATTGATTTGAAAGCGAATGTGGAGTAGGGAATGTGCTGTGAGATCGGAATGATGAGAAATTGTACTGGGCAATCAGTCCGGAATGAAACTGCCCAATATGAAGGCTTTCAAAAAGAAAGGATTTAGTTCTCAAAATGAAACTGAAGAATTTAATAGTTGTGAGGTATTCAGATCCACAAGAATGTTTTTAAAGCCTTATTTGCTTTATCAGAAGTGGAAAATAAAGGAAATTGTGAAGTACTCTTTTATCAAAATGTCAGCGCATAATGCTGATCGCCTGAAAATTTCTAAATCAAAACAAAATTTGTTCATTTCATTCACTGTCTCGCTTATTTACCTGGTCCTCTCCGAGAATCTCCTTTCCTCAGCAGGCCGCATTCTTTGATGATGTTGCCAGGATAACCTGTACATTCAAAAAAGTTAAGAATGCTTTTGTTGCCAAATTATTTTTAGGCCTCAAACCTCGAATGTAATTACAATGAAGGAGGTTCAAATTTAATAAATGGTAGCATTTGCAGCAATTGCAACGCTAGTAAACCGATTTGCATAAGATCGGAAAATATTGAAATTAGTACTATTTTGCAAAAAAAAAAGGCAATTCATTTTTTTTTTTAATTAAATGAAAATGGCCTGGTATGTGCCAAATCATATTTGTAGAGTTTGCTTGTGTAAAATTCGGGGAGAATAAAAATGAGAATAAAAAAGACTAACGGTCAATCTATTATTCGCTGTAAAAGCTTTCAGCATGTTTTTAGCAAATAGCAGTAATGAAAAAGGCATAAAGCAAGTACTGCTGCAGCATTATTTTAAGCTGAGCTTTTTCCAGTCACTTTTCCACGTACTTAAGTATAATTTCACGTTTCAACATGCTCGAACTGGCTATCAACATACTTTAAGTTATCTTCAAATCTTACGGTTATGCAAGAGCTATATTTAAACTGTCCTAAATGTTCTAAATGCAGTGCTATATTGTCTTTCTCTCACTGAATCATAAACATGAATATCATCAGTTCAAAGTTTTTCTATTTACTTGATCAAAGCAGGAAGTTTCTTTAAAAAGTGTTGCCAAAGTCTTTTGTTTGCAAAATTACATAGCAAAGGATTGCATTAAGAGTAAATAGAATTCAACGCGCCATAGAAAGTGTTGCAGGCCGTTGTGTAAGATTACCGGAAACGTACTGCATAAACAACGAATTATCGAGTCCTTCCGGACAGCTATATAAAACATTCCGTTACTGATAATAGAACTTAATAGATAAAGGATTAGTAACTATAAATACTGTCCTTTCAGCAAAAATAAGGCATTAATTTCAAAAACATTTACTTTTGTAAGAGTTTCGTTTGTAATGTAACTGAGGAATAAAGGCATTATTTGGGGATACGTCGTCAACTGTATGCTCTCAGGCCAACTGTAAGTACAATTCAGCTGTTAAGCCATTCTCTTCAAGTTAATGAGGAAATGATTCAATGTGAGAATGAAAAATCAAATTTTAGATTGTAACTAAGCTCATGCGCTGATATATCCGAGATGGATGAGTAGAGAATTTCTGCACTTTTCAAAATAAATCAGAATAATATGACAACAATACACTTTTTGCAATTTGTCAAAAAATTTTTGACTATTTAATATTTCATTAATTATGAGACGACAGTTCCATAGGTTGTTGAAATTAATATTATGAGGTTTTTTTTTCTTTTTCTTTTTTTTTTTTTTTTTGAAGACTTTCTCAAATTTGAAGTCGAAGTTTTGAAAAAAAAATGAAACAAATGTGATGGGCTAATTTGCAAAATGTTGAAACTTTCTTCAGTCTCGAGATCTAGAAATAGAGCATTCAAAAATAAGAAAAGTCAATGGAAATGACAGAAAATGAAAGAGAAAAACATAATTAAGTCATTAAGAGAGATGGAATCAACTACCGAATTATTGAGTTATTTGTTTTTACATAAATTCAACAACTAACTCTTCGTCGCTCGTTTGAGACGATTAATTTGGTGCATAATATCTTCCATGCGCAGATCGCCAGATAAGCTCTGAATATAATTATCCGAACTTCTTCCTTCACTTAACTCAAGAGGTGTCTGACTTAGTATTGACGGCGCAAACAACAGTACCAATATGGCCCGAAGTATAGGCCATACAATCAGGCCAAGCGCCATTGTTTTACTGAAATTAAAAACAATTTGTGATCAAATGAATAAAGGCAAAAGCACTTTTCTAAGTTAAGAAGTGTTAAAAGATATATGCTTTTGCCAGCTTGTATTCAAGCTCTCTTTCTGATTTTTATAGAAAAACAAAACTAAAAGTAGTTAAAGAGATTAATGGCGATGAATGGTTATTACCGTTATGGACTAAGCATATTCAATTTCATCCTTGAAAAATTTTGTGAAAAAAGTGAACGGTGTTAATGAAAGCACAAAGAACAAAGCACAAAAGTAACTTATTACACTTAATATTTGTGTTAAAAAGAAACTATAAAACTGACCTTTTGAACAGTAACGTATTGTTCTTTTAATACTTCTGGACCATACAATACTTATTGATATTCAAATTATTCAAAATAGAAAAACGTTGAATGCTAACAGTTGTATGGCAATATCACAGATATTTTCCGCTTTCCCTGTCGCAGAACTATTTAGCTTTCTTTGAAATGGAATTATACTGTATGGCACTACTAAGCTTTTTATACTGGACTGCTCTATAATATTAATTGAATTAAAAGAGATTAAAATTACAGCAAAATAATTAATTCGATATCAAACGAAAAAAGTTATGTGAATTTAAAGTTTCGGTTGCATTTATATAGTAGGCTATTTAATTTAGTAAACCTTGAAAACGATCGTCTCATAAATGCATCAAATATTCGGAGCAATAAATTTTTTTCTAAGTAAGCAATTAATCAATTAATTGAGTACTTAAAGATCAGAGAATAAAATCACCATTTAATCCACTATTTTTAAATTTAAAAAAAAATTTACAAGGGATGAAATAACGATCATGCAATATAACACGGAGCAAGCAAATCTGTTAAAAAATTAATTATATTTTTATTAGCAAAAGAATAATAATAATTAAGACTACTTAAATCTAACTAAGGTACATATATATGTACTCTCTTTCCGAACTAGGAATCTAAGTCAAATATCCATTCACTAAATTGTAAAAGAAAAAAGAAGAGTGAGGTATGTCTTTCTGCGTTAATAATAAAATGAAACTTTATGTTAAAAGATTAATTAAAAGGTTAGCACAAAAATAAAGCATTGTAGAATGTTGTAGAGACTTGAAAGCAAGTTAAAGTTCTTTTTCTTTAAATTATGACTAATGATTGTCACTTTAGTCTGTGTTCATCTATGTTCTCTCTCTCTCTCTCTCTCTTTATCTCTCTCTGCATTTTTTGACCTTACTGATTGTTTTTGAAACATGAATCTCAAAATAAGATTATTTTTGAAATAACTTTTCGAAAAAATTCTTACTGCTGTATTCATCAAAATAATTAACGATTATCAAGAAGATATTTGTAAATCAGAAAGTAATTTCTAGGCCAGCGGTATCTTCCTGCTCTTCTCAAGAAGAACCTAAGGAACCGAAACATGAAAGAAACTCAG
Organism: Brugia malayi; assembly: GCF_000002995.4. Classification (NCBI taxonomy): domain Eukaryota; kingdom Metazoa; phylum Nematoda; class Chromadorea; order Rhabditida; family Onchocercidae; genus Brugia; species Brugia malayi. Next base: position 8,702,252 of record NW_025062475.1, read on the forward strand.
TCGAATTTCTGATTACAAATAACGACGTAATAGTAAATGAAAGAACAGACAAGAGCAATACTTACGATGATTCATATTTTTTATCAGATAATTGAGAAATCAACGTTGATATTAAGGAACACATTTTAATTTTCAGCAGATCGTTTTGACATTTCATATTCTATTATCATTTAAACTCTCTATTCAACTTGTTTCACAAAAAGTAAACAAATGAAAAAAATTAATTTCGCCATTATAAGAGTTCTATCTTAGACCAAAACGTAAAGTGTGACAAATGACTATATCACATATTCAACATGCAAAAAATATTTAATGATGCAAAGATAATCTGATAATCGATAGTGCGATCATTCAGAATCATTAATTTAGATGACATTATTTTGTGATCAAAATCCATCAAAATTCACTTTCTTCTTGTCAAAAAAAGTGAAAAAAAGAATGTTTTTTGATAAGTTTGATATAAAGCAGATGTGTATGAATTGATGAGTGGATGAAATTATAAACGCAGTTACACTTCTTTGTTTGTATTAAAAATAAGACATTTGGAGGTGCCGAAGGATCCATTTCTGATGCAATGTAATGTATAACTGATAGTAAACCTTACCAAAATATTCAAGCAGAAATATTAAATGAATCATCCATTTACTATATCAATTTCTAATAAATATGTCATTAAACAAGGAAATCGATTATTTCAGAAACGAAGTTATACTTCTCATCAATTTACTTACCTTTTTCGTCAAAAAGAATAATGCTGGTACTTCTGAAAATTAAAGTTGTCTTCGAAATGAAATTTCTATTTTATAAAAGACAGTATGTATTAGAAAACGATCGAAAGCATAAAATACTTCAGAGAGAAAAGTGAGAATTACGGTTACTGAATAACATTTGTGCAAAATAAAAAAAAATTGGGATATTTGACATTCTTTTAAGTGGCTAAATTTGAAAAGTAGAAATTAATACACAAACAAACAGGAGGTTTTCGAGAAATGAAGCAGAAAAGTGGGTTTCAAAAACCACATCAACATCTTTATGGATAAATGAAGAAAAATTGGTGAGTAATGAAAATTGTCAAAATCAAAGCGTTACCATATTGCTAGCGTCAGGACGTTATCACACCATCAATATCATGATATCACCATAATGTTGGTGATAAAACATGAATAATTAAGACTGAAAAACCTTGTAACAATGATAAAGGGACGAGCACGGAAGCATTTTACTGAGCAGTTGAAAATTAACGAACAAACAGTATTTCGACTGAATATTTAAGGATCAGGAAGCATTCCTTGTAATTAAATCATTAATAGGGAGAAAGAAAAAAAGGAGGTAAACTAGTAGCATTCGAAGGACATACAAATTATTTAAGTAACTTCTACATATCGGCCAAATTATAGCCAAGGTTTTAACTTTTTATTGAAATGGAACTTGTCTGCATTCTTTTCATGTTCAAATGTTCACATCATCTATCTGATGCTTTTTATAGCTACATACGTCAGTGACGGTTCATCTTGAAAATACTTAAGATATATTTTAACTTTACCTTCCACGTCATTTCAGTTGTGTTGTCTGTGACGATTACAAGATCACAAAAAGCTGAAAATCTATGTTCAAAACATAATACTAACTTCTACTGTTCTATCTTGGAGGGCGAAAAGTTTACACCGCTTGATTTATTGCTCGTAAAATTTTGCAGTAATTTTACAGGTGCTCGTTATTCTCTCGTCTTTTCATTTCTGCTGAAGATTCATCCCATCCTATTTCGTTTGCATTCTTATTTTAGCCCATTTCAGCTTACATTTCTGTCTTTCTCTCTTCTTTTTGACGCTACTTCGTTATCACTTTGCTAATATACTTATCACAACAAATAATGCTGTATACATCACACTACATATCACCACCAGGAACAATTGCCTGCAAATCATACAATCAGAACTGTTAATCAAGTGACTCATCGTCAACAAATTAGTTGACAAAACAATTTGTGCTTAGTTTTCATCTCATCTATTCCATAGAAATTACATCAAACTTTGATTACTATAATTTATATATAATTTTGGGGAGATACAGGATGTGTCATCACTTGTTTATCACTTCATGCAAAATGCAATATTTGTTGTCGCAGCGTAGTGTGATAAGGAAATTTACTAATTAATTTCAGCAAACTAAATTCATTTCAACAGCAGTAGTAGTAGTAGTAGTAGTAGCATTGTAATAGTAGTAGTAGAAATAAGCGAGGTGTACCAGGTATACCATTAATAACATTACACAGTTTTGTAAGCAATGTAAGGCTAACAAGATGCTGAAATGCTATATGTATTCACACTCCAAAATTTTACAGTAATACTTTTGTTTGAGTTGAATATTGTAAAGATTTTGTGAGGAAGAAATTCGAAATAAATAGTAAAAGATTCATTTGGCGATAAATCATTCGTATTTGAGAAATGATAGTAAAGAGCTTTGATTCAGATCGTACTTCGAATTCCTATGCTAATACAAAAATAGAAGGCAATTCTTTTTAGTTCATCCATTTCATCGTTTATCATTTTTATCCTGCAACAAGTAGACACTTTATGAAACAATCACAACTTCAATTAAGCATATTATTTCAGAAAAAATTCAATTTAAACTTTTAATTACAACTTTAACTCTTCCTTCCAATTGTCATTAAAATCATGTACCTGACAAACAATAATAACAATGGAATAATTAAATGAGTTGTAAGCAACAAATTTAAAAACAACTCTGTGCAGGATAGAGATGAGTGCACAAATCACTGCATCCAAACTTTGCTACTTAACTATTACTTTGTTGCGCCCAAAATTCAACAATTTCTGCTGTAATTCAATATTATTATTATTATTAGCATGATTACTTCGATTAATGGTTATCAAATAATGTGGTAGTAAAGCTGTCAATACAACATCCACAGATTTCGGTGAGTGTCCATAAGCAAATAGTCTGCATTAACAGTAAGAAAGAATAATATTTCTTATTGAAGTTGTTGTCAAATTTTAGATTTTGAAATGTTTCTTACATTCCAAAATTCAAGTACTTTTCAATTCCTTTATTTTTGGAGAAGAAAAAGTTAAGGAAAATTGAAATGGTTTTGGACAAAATGAAAAATGTGCTCCACAGTATGAAGCGTTCATATGAAGTGAATAATTTCTAACTTCATTATAAATATATACTCATTACAGTTACTAAATTGAATTCTAATTAACATAAACAGCAACAAAATGCTTTGATTCTTTTCTTTAGAAGTTAAGTCTGACAAAAACGAAACAAAAAAAAAAAATGTCTTGTGAAAAAAGCAATGAGAAAGATTTATTGAAGTGGAAATAGAAATATTATTTTTCGGATTCTTTTTCTTATCCCACGTGTGATACCGATTTTTTACGCCAATTTTGCACCTGCAAACACTTCTTCCCTTCAACATTATTTCCCGTTTTTTATGCTGAAAAAATAAATTAAAAGCTTCATAATTAAGTCATAGTGCAATACTGGGGTACTACGATGAGTGGGACAAAGTGTTCAGTTTGGGAAGTGACGCAGAAAATCGAAATACCTTAATCGAATGAAACTGAAATTTCCAGAATAAAGGAAGTGTTACTGTCTCACAGGGTTATATCATATAGATGAGACTAAAAAGAGTACCTTTGTGTGTTTGTCCAATTTTTTACAAAGGAAGAAGACAAAAAATGAAAATAAAAAACGCAGAAAATTCAAAAAATTTTCATCCTTGCCATATTGTTATCAAAAATTTGCTTACCTGTATAATTAGTTGCATAGTGTTCAGTTGTCTTTCGATCAAACAGAAAGTTACAATTATTTCTGGTTCAGTTCATTTGCACTTTAAAATATATATTTATACGTATTTAAATAAAATAAATATCATTGATTATATCTGTCCTTTCGAAAAATTTTTGGAACCACTTCCCTTAACTAAGTTTAAAATTAAAGTTAATTCAAGCATAATATATAATCTGTGTTAAGATTTCGATAAAATTCTGATCCACATTCTTCTTTCTGTGCACCCTATTTCTCATTATGAAGTAAATTTTATCCAGGTGTAGCAATTTCAATTTATCTAAGCACCTACTCCTCTCTGTATCTCAAGATAATGTTTGAGTGCTGAATGATTCAGATTTTCTTATTGGTTCGAAGTTCCAATTTGCATAAGGGTTGAATCATTCACATTCTTAAAATATGCGAACAAAATTCCTTGTCTAGTATGTTTCAGATCAAACTTCATCAAATCTGTAAATGAAATTAATTGTATCTAATCGGAAAGTTAGCGTAAAAAAAGGATTTAAAAAATACAAAACGAAAGAAAGAAGGAATAAGCTGGTTTGATGGTAAGTCAAAAAACTGATGCAAAACTGTGCTTCCATATTTTGAGATAGTTGAGAAGCCAGTGATAGTGGAAGAAAGAAAGGTAGCACAAAGCTAAGATGATAGCGTGGCGCCTTTGTACCACTGCATTCTCGGCAAGGATGATATTATAATTGAAGGAATAAATTCGGGACATCTTCCCTTTCCCGTGCATCATAATAATATGACAGAGATTCTTCGGTGCAGATGCATAGGTATAATGCGTAGATCGTACCTGGTAATAATCATCTTTTCTTTTATTTTTTTTCTCAGCACCTAAAGAGATATTTTCTAGATTCCTTCCTGAACTGATTTTCTGCTTGCAAAATTTTGACTTCTCCAGAAAGGTCATGCAGAAATTTATGACATCACACTTGATATTAGCGATGTATCATCTTTTTGAGTTCGTTAAGCAAAATCTCATTTTGAAATTATTGCAATGAATATATGCAGCACTTTTTATATCTTTTATGGAAATATAACAAACAAAATAATATTAAAAGAAGGATCTAAATTTAATGGAATAAATGAAAATGTAACCGTAAGCGAGTTAATACTATTATTAACTGTCAATATGATAGATTTAGAAGTTTTCGGGGCTTGCTTTCGGGGTTTTGTATAATACTGGATCAAACGCTTAAGGACAATCTAAAAAATTCATTAACAATTATTTTCTTGAAAAAGTAATTGGAAAGACTAAAGATGAATTAATATTATTCGGTAATTAATTCCAAGATCAATGATAAACCTGAGAAATGAAAAAAGAGCTTTAAAGTTTAATGAACTGAGAGTGCAATTATCCATGCTAAAGATCTTCAGACAATAAGATATCTCGACTGCCAATTGTCATTGGTGGCATAAATAGAAATCTTAGATCACTATTCTTTTTAGTAAAGCTTATTAAAAGAAAGATAGAGTGGATGCAAAACAGTGAAACATTTAGTGAATTTTTCATGAATAGCACACTGAGTAACATATCATCGGCTAAATCGCACTTCAGATTTTAAAGAATTTGATAGTGGGATGGGCTTCATCATCTCTTCACTCCCTTTACATTTCACTCCTTCACACTTCTTTATCTATAAATAATACATCTGTACATGCTGCTTATGTTGATCAGCAATAATGAAATTATTTAAAAACACTTTGTCTTCGATCTTTGCAACATATACACAACACACACACACACACACACATTAAAAGAAAGGAATTTCAATATTTCAAGTGAAACTTTCCCTATTAGACTAAGATTTGTAAATTTAATTAGCAGTAAATAATCACTACCACTAAAAAGTAAGCAAAAAAGTCGTGGAAAACAACACATGATATTTAGGAAGTCTGTCACAAAATATAAAATAATGCAAAGAAGAAATAAATTATCATCGGGAAAGTTGCGAATTCAAAAGATGAATCAATTTTTTTTTCCACGAACTAATTTTAATTAATTGCAAGAATGCTGGAAAATGTTCAGAGATTTCTGCTACATATAATTGTTCAGCATAGCAAACTATTCAGTTTCATACGAAAAAAAAGTTGAAAAGATTTCAAAAGAAACTTTTCCCTGTTGGGTTCGAACAAAAAGTAATTTTTAAAAGTTTTGATAGTGCTATTTATTGCTCGAAAACTGCTTAACTTTGAACTGACAATTCTCTCTTCAAACAATTACAAAATGTCTTTTGGATCCAGAAATAACTGTTACAGCGATGCTGTGATTGGTCGTTCAACAGTAACCGAAATTTCAAAGAATTAATGAAGAATCAAAGGAAAAAAAATTATTAAAGAATTTTCCTCCTTGAAAAAACAAAAATGATTGTCAAAGCATTTAGGGTGGTTTGTGAAAGCTTTGGCATAATGAGTTTCTTTATTAACTGTGCCTTTATCTGCAATTCTTTCTCTGATTGAATAATATATCCTGATTTATGCTTCTAATGATCCTAATTGATACAAAATTTTAAACAATTTTTAGGCTTAATGCTTTTTTAGTTACAAAACTTTCATTTGCTTTCATTTTCACTGCTTTTCAGTTTTTGCAAAAAATTTTTTCTCGAGATTTTTTATGAATAAAGTGAAAAGATTCTTGCTAATTACATTAATCCTTTTTCAATCTTCTCTTTAATTGTATGAAATTCTCGACTAAGTGGAGCAAAACTTTCCAACTCCTTCTATTTCAAAAAGACATCCGGTTTGCTGAGCAAAATCAATCACAAGTGAAAAACCGTACAATTTTTCATTTTGATATAAGGACATTTAAAAAAGTAATTTTCCTGTCTAATATTTTACATCTAGCAAGAAAATGGAATTTAAAACAGCGACTCAACTTTTGAATCTCGAATGAATCATGAAACAAAAAATAATCAACAACTGAAAAGCTTATAATACTTATATTTAAAAAATGCAATAAATGAGATATCAGATGCCGGACTACCGGAACTCGCAGAAACTTAAAAAATAGTTCGTCTATTTTTTAGAAAATCTGTTATTTAAATTAACATTGCTTTTAGCAATTATGAACTAAAACAAAACAGAACGCTTATATTCTTTTTGCTAAGATTTGCACAAACTACTGACCCATTTTACCAGGTCATGCAAGATAAGTGAATATTTCATGCGGGAAAAAAGTGAATATCTTAATGATTTTATTAAATAGTTTAGGTCAAAATGTATTGACTAATATTCTGCTTCTTATCCAAAGCTTTAATTAATTCATTTTTAAATCACTAATTATACGTTTCAAGAATATCGTATGACGGAAATATTGTAATAAATAATGTAATTTGGTCAGGAAAATGAACTTAAATTTTTTTAAAGCAAATATTACAAATCGATATTTCTCTTCGTGTGCTTTAAAATCTTTTCGGATTGTAAAGTTTGGATAGTTTTAAGGAACTGCAAATTTGTAAGACATTATAGTCTTGGAACTAAAAGTAATGTTTATTTGTCCTTTTGCCATTTGTTTTACACAGCTATTGGCATAATTATAAAATTTCAAGACGAAAGGCATTAAATTTGAATTTGACGTGATTAATAATTTTTAGTAAATTTAAATGTAGCTGAGATGTTGAATAGAATTGTAATTTCAAATCGATACAGATTGTGAAATTTTGGGAAACGTTAAGGAACCAAAAAAGCACTGGGATCCTTTATTGGTTCGATGATTGCAGATAAGTCCTACAAGATCTCTTGTTTACGATGACATCAGAGATTATCGAGTATTTCGGGAATTTTAGAAAAAAGGAAGTTTCATTCTCCAAACTGCTAAGAACGAGAATATCAAAAGCTGAAGGAAAGACTAAAAATACTTCCATATTTCATTTTACAATATTTATCGATTCACAGCTGAACAACATAAAAGATTTCATAAAAGATTTGTTTTAGACCTGAAACATGCATTTCACTTTGATGATTATCAATACGTAACGTATGTTTCTATTTCAAATATTAATTTTATCCTGATAAAGACGTGGTTTTAATGCGATAATTGACTCAATTTCTGAATTCTTTTAAATATTTTACTGCTGAAATTAGCAGTAAGATAAAAAACATTCGAAAGTTCAAATTCAAGATGTAAATGACAATTATAAATTCAGCATTTCATTATTGTCAGCTAGCGCATTTGTTTCAATGAATTGACCTGAAGTATATTGTGATATCTTTGTGGCTCATCATTCAACAGAAGAAGAAAGGAATTTCGATCTCTTCCTTCTGTTTCTTTCCCATCTTTTATTGCACTCATAAGATTTAACTTTAACCGTGTCAAAGGTCACCACATATTAACTCTTACAACTATCAAATGATTCATCATTGACAGCAGAACTGCATTACTTTAATGCAATTTTGTTCTTCTCTTCGTCACTTTTTATGACTTTTCTCATTTCAGTCATTTTAAATAATTCCCACAGCTTAGCCTTATCTCAAAATTTCTCCATTTCTTCCCACTCTATCAGTCAATCAATCATCCAAAACAAATCGACGACACAGATTAATTCATTATCAAAATAAAATCTTCACACATGCGATTGGAAGAATGTTTGTAGAGAACCAATTCTAGTCCCATCTGTCACTCTTTTTTTTAGCATTTATTCACTTATTTTTTTGTTAACTGTGAAAAAGTAAATAAGAAAGGTAAATCAAATCATGACAGGAAACAGAAAGATAAATAGGACTTTAGTAATTGAAACACTTAGATGACATTATGTTAGAAAACTGAATCTAACCTGAATCTTCGCTTTCATTGCCTTGTTACAGCAACGTGTTGAAGTTTTTTAATTTCGAAAAAAAAGCGATTTCTTCTCCCTTAGTCTTCTGCATTCCATTTTTGTAAATTATGAAATACTTTGAAATGCCAACCAGGATACAGCAATCATATTTCAGTCTTCATAAAAGAAGGAAATTAGATCTACTTCTGAGGGATTTTTGTCCACAATCCAATCACTACTGTAAACAGTGACAAGAGCTCCGACAACGAACTTAGCATTAAATTGATCTCGCTTTATGCAAAATCTTCTACTTATCATAAAATGTTTCTGGTTAGCCACCTCTCAACTTTACAGATATCCAGTATACCATAAACAATAAATTTGAAAATGAACGTCCTCACATCTGAAACAACAAATGCTGCAAACAGCTGCAAATGTAAACGTTGGTAATAGCGAATGAAAGGATGAAAGGATATACCAAATTATCTTTCGTCTCTGAAAGTATCAAATAAGAATGAACTTCCAATTTACAGTGAACATTGACCAGATTCTAAAAAAGTACAAATGAATCAATGGTCATTTTCTTGGTCATTAAATTCCGTGGAGACAGAAAACAAACAGAATTTTTTATTAGTAAGTAGATTCATTTATTGACAATTATTAGTTTTGGAGAACGAATGAAATATTAATAGAAACAGTGTTATTTGCGCGTTATAATGCGGAGGGCAAAATAAAGCGGAGATTGATGTAGTCTGGACGATAATGTAGTTGACACTGCGACTAATGTTGATGCTTGGAAGGATCTTTTAAGACTGTTAGTGTTAGCTATTCCATTCCGTGTTCTTTCGACCTACTTTTAAAATCACTAAAACTAATGTAATAAATGAAAAGACTGAAAAGATGAAATACTTCTCCTCATGTTTACTTTTTCTTCTTTACTATCTGCGCATCTTCCTTTAATCACTTGTCAGATTTTCTATATTGCTACAAGAAATATTCCGCACAGAAAGCTTATGGAATATGATAATATCATGATAATTGTTGAGCAATGCCATAATCATCTTATCACCTTACCTCATACATGAATTACCTATAATTTTCAAATACTTCATTTTTAGATAAATTACTGATTAGTTTTCATCTCCTTTAACTTTATGTGATTATTGATGCTATCAAAGATTTTCACATATTTTAAGTTGAACTTCTGAAAAATAAATAATATATAGAAGTCAACTAATCTTTAAAATTGTCAAATGACTTCAGGTAATTCAGGTATCTTTTATGTGAAATATAAATGTTCGCTGAACAGTGTTCGATTGTTGATCAGTTCTACGCTTCAATGCTGGCTTATAAAAATGGTTGTCTGATTAATTATTTAAATTATTAAATATAAGGAAGACTTTACATCGATTTTCTGGAAAAGACCGATCATTTTAATCATCAAATCATCCCTTCAATAAATCTGTCACTAATAGGATTTCAAAAATAATGGGATTTAAAATATTCATGCACTACGGAAGTAATCAAAAAAAGAGCAAAATCGCATCTACTCAACTGTAAGATTGTGACGACAGAATGCAAACAAAATAAAAATAATAAAAATTAATAATGACTTTGAAAACTTTACCAGAGTTTTTAAAATATGATAATTTTTGCACAATTGGATCGGACAAAAAATGAAGAATTGAAATAAATAAATAAGGCTGTCTGAAAGCTAAATGTAAACAAAATGCACAACAAACTCAAATACAAGATTTTTCTTGACAGAATTCTGCCAAATCTTAAAAAAAAAGTTCTTCGCAAAGGATAATATTATAGAATTAAAGAATAAGAAAATTTATTAGATTAACTAGGTCAATTTATTGGACAAATATCTATTAGTAAAAGTAAAAGCTTGTTGTTCAAATAATTTTTAGTATGTGCATTGAGCTATATGAAAGAAAGCAAAAGAGACGAGGTAAACTAAATTTGCTGCAGAATTTTTGAAAAAAATTTTGGTTGCGGTGAGCAGTAGAAAAATGAATCCATTGAGAAGCCAAGAGAAGATTTCGATTGCAACTGCCCTTTGAAAAGAAACATAGGCCAGTATCGAACTAGTCCGAGACTGGAAGGGAACAAAAGAGTTGGCATAAGAGCATTAGAACAAACGTTTTTATATGCAGATGAGTCTCCTTTCTTAATCGGAAATGCAACAGAGTGGTAGTAGTGATGAGGGGAAGTGATATCAGTAATATCAGATATTTCATGCCTGAGATGACTGATTGATGTAGATTTATCAATAATCACTCACTGATAAAAGAAGAGATTCATAGAGTGACAATAGTTATCATTACTATGTAATGACAAAATGTGAGACAAAATTGGCATTGCTGTCATAAATGTTGCACGAATTCTAACGTAAGCCTTTCCAACCGTATCATCAAAATGGATTAAACATTACTAAAAGCCGTTATTTCTTTCAGTGTGAATTGAAATGGGTAAAATCTAAGATGATAGTTCAATTACTTGGGTTTATTGCAAGAATTAAAATCAGAATATTAGTGAAAATTAAAAGAGAAGAGTGGAAATGAATTACTGGAGATGGATTCCACTCTTTTCAGACGATTTCTGAATGAAGAACATCAGGAAACAATTCAAAGTAATGGAAACTAATTATGGGGAAATAGCTTTCATAAACGGAAGCATCAGTTACGAATAATACATAATTTCTTTTTCCACTCATCGCTTCTTTTGATTATTATAAACAATTTGTAATATGTTTGCAGTGATACACTAAATTTTAATGAACTTTTCTGCTCAGCCGAATAAAAGCGGTTTTATTGTTTCACCAAGCCTTTCTCATCTTATCTAAAATTATTCATTGAAAATATGGCTTAATGGAAAATGATTATATGAGATAGAGTGATTCATTGGCGAAATCAAGACTTTACTTTAAAAATTTGACAATTTAATTTTATATTTAAGAAATGAGAAATGCTTTATAGAAATTATTTACGTTAAAACAAAAACAAACAAAGTTAGAATTATTTTCCATTACATCAGTAAGATGACTGCTATCATCAAAAATAGCTAAGCAAAGGCAATTTAGCTAATAAAACTGAAAAGAAAAAATCCATTCATTTCACTAACCAAAATCAATAACTAACGTATGTTGAAATGAAATCCGTGCTTTCATTTGCAGCTACTTTTTGTTTCTTGTCGAATATCACCAGTTTTGAAAGACTTGATAAATTTATCAAAAAAGAAAAAATATTTTCTTTTTAAAGGATTCAGTCTACAAATTCTTGCACCATTTCCTTATTTGGCGCTTTTTTTTTGAACAAATATAAGAATAAAAATTTTTAAAATCCAATTGTTAAGACAAATTGTGTTATAGCTAAATACTATAACCATAAATGGCATAACGACTTATTGTTTTTAATAGAAGGAATGCAAGGTTCAGCAAAAATTACTTTAAATGTAACGAATGAAATAGTGAATTTTGATAGCAATGGAGAAAAGTTCTTATGGTACGAGTATGAATGAGTGTATTTTCAATATAAAAACTGGGAAAATGATTTATTATATTTTAGAAGTTCATCAGTAAGTTTAGCTTTAAACATAATTATTACTGAATATTCAAATATTAAGCAATTATTTGCTAAAATTCATTTAAACTCTACAAGCTACACTTTATATTTGGATACAAAGTTTTTCACCTTGCTGAGAAATTTTCTCACTGATATCCATTACTATTTGATGAACCATTTCAAATGCGAAGTCCTTTTCGATGCTTAGTAAAGCTACAACTTATTCAGGAATCATTCTTTGAACTTAAGCGGCCTTTGTAATATTGAACAAAAAAGTAAAGGAAGAAAGGGAAATAAAATAAAGCACAGTGATGGCACGAAAGTAAATTTATAGATAAGTCTTAGATGATGTGAATATTCTGAAAGCTATTATACACAATTAGGACTCATATGTTATTAGATATTTTATTAGAATAAGTCAGCAGAAATTTATATAACTGTAAATTGAGCTTACAAAAAATTGTTTATTGAAAAGCTGTGGTGGACTGCAAGGTCCCTTATGTCATTGTCGGACGATGCTTCTTTTTTGCAGCTTCACTTTTTTCTACAATTTAAACAAATGAGTTGCCTGTAAGCAATTTACCTCCTCTGCCATTCATTTTGACTTTTTTTATGAATTTGTAATAAGAGAAAGTCAATAAATTACTGTAATAATTTTTGAGCAAACGTTAGCTTTGTTTATTCTCACTAAAATAGACAAATAATTTTAAAATTGTTCATTTCACTGAAAACTTTATCATTAATAATTTTTCATTTTTCTTTGGCATTTCTGTTGATCGGTGTAACAAATTAAATTTTAAGCTCAGTGATCAGATTAAACTTGATTGGCACATCCAATTTTAATTTTTTTTTACACATTACATATTAAAGTGAAATTGTTCAATTTGATTCAATGTATTTTTCCTGAATTCATTAGCTTCAATGTTTTAAATGAATTTCTAAAATTTCTTCTGATTAATGCTATTCATTGAAATTAACGTGAAGCAAAAAAATTATTTCGGTTTGTAAAATCAGAGCCAATTTCATTTCCATTAGCCTTAATTACAAATGACAACACTTTACTTAAACTAGATTTTCATCTTTCTCCTTAATCTAAGCTTCCATCTTATTCTATTTTAAAATAAAAATTTTTTAAAGACGAGAAATGGTTTGGTTGAGTGATTTCACTATGCAATATAATGTATTACTTTACCATAAGAATGTCTTCAATAAAAAGTTCTATACTCTAGTCCTCATTGAGAAATACTCGAAACTACTTCTATCAAAGGCTAGGTAAAGCATATTAGCTAAGGTATCTTGAGAAAGTATTTAACAGTAAGCAGTGAAGACAGCTTAGCTTACTCAGTGCTTTCATACATTCTTCAATGTCCTCGTAAGAAGCCTTAAATTGCTGCATAGCACCATCTTCCATCAGTTATTTCATATATTATCCCTTTCATACAGAACGATTACTTTAAATCTTCACTTGCAGCTTTTTTCTTTCTCCAAAAATTAAACCAATTGATGCTTTTTTTTCATCAGCTATCAGTCACATTTCTATTCTATTCTCTTTCTCTTTCCTTTTTTGCAAATAAATAAAAGTAATAAAAAGGAAGCAGTTGTAATTACGACAAATTTTTTGAATTTATACATTTATTACAAAAGTCTTTACATCTGACTATTTTTTATGGGTCGAACTGACTGATGTACTTCTAATCACAGGAAAATTTCAGGATGACTTTTTTTAAAGTAAATTTCTGAAAGATCACTTCAACAGAAGCATATTCTAAATTTAACAAGAAGATGTGCACTTGATAGATGCATCATATTTATTCACACTTAATTTGTTTTTTTCTTCTCGTATGCTCTGCTTCGTTAAAATAGATGAATCAAACTATTTCATGCATATTTCTGTAGTTACTTGAAAATTCATTTCCCTGATGTAGATGGATTTTAATGTCGAAATTGGTATATAAATTTCAAGCAAGGATTTTTTCCTGCATTGAACTATTGTAAAAAATAATGCGGGACAATTTAAATATAATCCAAGAATTGTTGCCCTATTCGCTATCATTTATCTGAAATGCTTCCAATCTTCAGTCAAACGGCCTGTTTTTGGTGCTTATTTATGATCTCTTTCAAATCATTACATATGGAAATTTTAATGTAAATTAATATATTTACTAAGATTAATTAGATCATCAGACTTTTTTTATTAAAAACGTGAAAGGATGAAGAAGCATGAAATAAATATGAAAAAAATGTATATTGAATTTTGATATTGCGACTTCAAATAATTAAGTCATGAAATTGTTACTGCCTGAAATTGAAATAATACAAAGATGAGAACATGGATCGAATTTACGAAAAGATTTTATCATTTTAATTCTCTCACAATAACTATAAAGAAATAGTCCCAAAAATGTAAAAAAAGGCATACATGCATTTGAAAAGAAAATAAGAGATGCACTGATCGTTGAGCAATTTGAATCTAATCGGGAATCAGTCTTCCGGAAGTATATACGGTACTAACAGCACAGTCATTAATTTAATTCCCTCACAGTTCGGTTGCTGGTAGAAATTTGCTTTTATGTTATTCAGGGATACATAAACAAAACATAACAAAATTGTGAAAGAAGTTAAAGAGAATTGGCTAAGTGAGAATGACAAATACATTTTATCATTTTAATTCTCTCACAGTAAATGATTTCCTCTGATTTTTACAAACGAATATTTGCTTATTATCACTTAATTTTATTCATTTTTTGCAAATACTTTAAATATTCAATGGAAATGTTAATGCACTTTTTTATTTTCTAAATTGTAAGATTGAAAAGCGGCTGCCACGGTTAAAAAGCAGCCACCTACAAATGGAATCATCACCTGGCGACAATACATCAATTGATTTAGTGCCAACAGCTGGGCCAAGTTTGACTTGTATGCAGAATATTGTTCTCCCAAAGTTTGTTGTCTTTTCGAGATATAACATGCTACTTGCTTGGATTGCCACCTGAAGTTTGCTTTGTAATCTGGATGACAGCATGTAATAACTGAAAAAAAAAAAAAAAACAAGAAAACAGCTATTTGATATCATATTACTATTGACACACTTGCATACATTGGTTTAGAAGCGATTCATTGCAGAAAATTTACTAAGGTAGGACGTCTCACACCAACAATACAATTAGATGTTGACGATACTTTGGTAAAATTTGGTGAGAAAATACGCGATCGATGGCTTATCAAAGTAATAAATAATTGGTTCTTGAAAAAAAGTTCAAGCTTACATTTCTGTTTTTAATATTTATTCAACTCTGAAATGCTCATCTTCATATGCAGAATTTTTTCTAAGTTCAGTAAAATCTCGATTTATATCGTGAGTCGAAAAAAATCTGAATAAAAGAAATAAATGATATTATTTTTTCTAGGGATTAATTGGTAGTGGAGGATATGGAGAAATATATTATGCAACAGATTTGAAAATGAGTGGGGAATCAGTAGCTGTTAAAGTAGAACCTGTGATAAGGAAGGGAAAAGTATCTAGACGAATGATCCTAGAGCAGAAAGTAATCGGATTTTGCCACTTGTCGAACTTGAACACTGTATTTAGCAATTGCTTCTCAGATAGAAAATTGGTGCACTGCAATCGTAATTGCTTACTACGTCCTACATTCTTTCAAAATGAAATTTTGAAATTTAAGTTAGCTGGTTATCAGGTAATGTTACGTCTGCAAGGTCAACCTCATGCACCTCTGATGTGGGGTTCCGGAACGGAACGTGGCCTAAATTATATTGTAATGCAATTACTGTCAACGAATGTCGCCGATCTAAGAAAGCAGTGCCCCTTACAACGATTATCAAAAGCTACCTCAGGACGAATAATGCAACAGGTAATATCGAAAATGTGTCACTTTTAAGACAGCATTGGTATTTTTGATCTTCCACTTTCATTTCTTTTTCATTTCTCTTCTTTTTTTCTTCATTATCAATCTTTTTCGACCAAATACTTCGTTCAGTGAAATTCTGAATCAAAATCTGAGCAGAAAATTCTATAATCTCTGTCCGAAAGATCAGATGAGCTTGTGAAGTTTCAAAATGTCAGTTGTTAAATAAAGAAATATGTCACAAATTAAGATCAAATTTCAGTACTTATTATCACAAATTAATTTGCTTTGATTTTGTTTCAAATTCCATTAAAAGTAGCTACGACAAAATTGAGTTTACTGTGTTCTCTCATTGCAGGCAATAGCTGCCCTTCGTGACATCCATAAAATGGGATATATTCATAGAGATGTAAAACCTGCCAACATGTGTTTTGGTCTGACCAAAAAAGTAGGTCAATTGATAATAAAATCCGGTTCTTTTGTATTCATCTGAATGCTTTGCAAATGGAAATTGAAGATTGAAAGCATTAGCTCTTATAATTTACAAAATTCCATAATGCTATATATTACCTGCATGGTTTAAATTATTTGAAGATTTTATTTTTCATCAATTTTTTGGAAACTGTAATTTCAGTTTTTATTGGTAAATAACTCGAACTGAACAAATACCAAAATAGTATTAATATTAACACACACTTAAGAAATATGAAATATGTCTATCAGAGCACCAGGCGCTTGATCATCGTGGATTATGGTTTGGCGAGAAAATTTCGGCAATCGGATGGAAAACCAATAGAGAGAAGAAAACGAGCTGGTTTCCGTGGAACATTGCGTTACGTGTCAATGCGTGTACATGATCGGGAAGAGCAAGGACCATCAGACGATTTAATCGCACTTTTTTTCACGCTTATAGAAATACTTAAAGGAGAATTACCCTGGAAGGATGAAAAAAATGATGAAAAAATGAAAAGTGCTAAGATGGAGTTGGTAATTTCATGTTTCTCATTCATCGATGTTAATGTTAAGTATCGATAAATCCAAGCAGTTTTGTCTTGAAACACATCGAAATTATTCGATGAGTTTTGAAGGTTAGAAAACTATTTCTATTTCAGGTGAAAAATGATTTTGTCAAAATATCCGAAAACTTTGGTTCCAGCTTGGGTGAATACGGTCGAGCAGTAATGACATTAGCTGTAGATGCCGAACCTAATTATACATTTTTAATTTCAGTCATGAAGGTTGCAGCGCTTGAAATTTTGAAATCCTGGGACTGAGCGATTTACTTTCTTGAAAATGAAGGACTTGCTTTTGAAATAAATGCCTCAACCATTTACTGCACGACTTCCAAACTTAAATTAAACAAAGCAATAAAAATACTAAAAATATGAAAGCGATAGTCCCATCTGTCATCTATTCCAAAATTAGGTTATCATGAAACCCAGAGAAAAATGAATTTTGGTACTAACTTCAACATTTCAGCCATAATTTTATAGAATTTGGCTGGTAATCGACCTTTAAACGATCCATATGATTGGGAAAATGATTATCTGGAAGTGCTAAAGGAATATAAATAATCACTTCGCTTTATATATATATTATTTTAAATATATTGTTAAGTTTATGCATTGAGCAATACATCGTTGATTTGTGTATTAGGTTTATTTCACATTATTTATGAGAACTTCATTAAGTTATAATGAAACTTTACTCAATTCACAAAGCAAATGCGAATTTGTATGTAAAACAGTAGTGTCAAACTAGTCTCTAACTCATTCAGAAACTTGTTAAGAAAATGATGATTAAGTGTAATCTCGTTTCTTTTGCATTTGCATAATTCTCTTTAGTTTATTAATGATGCAAGAATTTAGATCACAAGTTCACACCAAGTATACAATGTAAGAAACAGCTTTCGTCCAATAATAAAACGTGGTTATTGCTAAATTAAAATCATTCTTGATTGTTATATTTGTTGCTAACCAAAATGCTACATTTGTCAAAAGTCTTTTGAAATGTCGGTGGAAAACGTTATAAGCTGCAGATAAAGAAAGGTTTGAAGCTAAACTATGAAGGAATGAAATCTTGCATAAAAAATTTCCCTCAAAAGTTGGAAAATTCACTGAAATTTAGTACCTATTATGCAACATTATGAAATACTTTGTTGAAATCGTTGAAAAATCCCCAGTTGATATTGTATTTATTGTTGATAGCAATTGGACCGAACATACCTTCATTACCGATACTAAGACCTACGAAACAGATAATATATAAGGAGAGGTAGAAATCTTCATAATTTCAATAATCTAAAAGCATAAAAAGATTAATATAGCTTCTAATTGATATCATTCTTTGATCATCTGATTTCAGCTATATTTCTGCATGTATTATGTATTATTATGATATTTTATATAATATATTAAGCATTATCATTATTATTAAATGGCTTTGAAAGGAAACCTCTCAACGGAGCCAATGAAATACCATCCTTTCGGCCAATGGGCATGCCAAGTACGTTCACCGTCCGATCATGATCAACTTCGACTTCCTCACGATGTTCTTGACTATGACCAAACGATTCTAACAATGTCAATATTGATGGCACTGCTATTTGCGACTAAAATTATTTTAAATAAGAAAATTCTCTTAAGAATACGTAGTTTCCTTTCCTGCTTATGAATATTACTTAAGATGCGAAAATTAAAGGTCATATATATATAACAAATCTTGAACAGATATCCACTCAGTACTAATATGAAAAAAAAAAATATATATATATATATATAAATCATTTCCAACTGAATAAAAGATACATAGCTAGAATATATATATAAGAAGGATGAATTTATCTTATGCAGTGCAAAAATAAATAGAAAAATTGAAAAAGTTGATGTTGATTAAATGCATTAATGAATGAACACAAAATTACAAGAATTCATCAAGATAATGGAGTGATTTTAGGTGATTGGATAATGAACAGGAAAAATTGTTTTTTATAATGAATGATTTTCGTTACATTTTTCAAAATTAATGGGTTATGAAATGGATCAGTAAAGAAGTAAGTTTTGTATGTGCATTTGCGGTATTTGAGGATTTAAATTTGGAAAGCTTCAAGACATAATGGTCAAGTATCATCAGCAGTAACAAGCTTGTGGATTTAGAGTGATTGAGTTATCGAGCTAAATTGTTTTTAGATCAGTAAGTCTTAGCAGAAGCTTCAGAAATGATGTATTAAATAGATTGGTTTTTTGATCTTTTGGAAAGGTAATTTGCAACCTTTGCTTGTTGGATAAGAGTTCCATTTTTGGTTGAAGAATTGATAAGGATTATGCTCTGGGGTGTTGTAGGTTTTGAAAAAAGTGCAGGGCTTGTTAGCACAAAATTTTTTGGTGAAACAGTCGCACTGATGGTTGCAATGAGACCGAGCGGCTGCAAATCCTGAAGAAATGCATATTTGGGAATTCACATTTGGTATAAATGAATCTAAAATATAAATGGACAAATGATTAATGTCGACTGCATTGATAGTAAATTTTCAGAAAAAAGCTGTGTTGATTACTGATAAAAGTCTGGACAAAATAAATGAAATTTTTTATTCCAATTTAAATTCTTCACTTGAAAAACAATGAAAACAAAAAAAAAAAAAAAAAAAATAATAAGGAAAACGAAAACATATCTTGGTAAGTCGATCAAACTCATTAAGCGATTTGACAAATGGATCGAATAGACGTTGTTTTGGCTCAGTATATGCTTTTACCTTCTTCGCTGATCTCAGAGAATCAAATATTGATCGCAATGGACTTATTACTGAATTCCCCCGGGATTTCTTCTCCGCCTGAAATGAATTTTCCAACTTCAGTAACTTGATAGTGATAATGCCTCACAAGATTTTGTTGTACATAAATATTATCTGTCCAAATAATTTTCATTACTGTAAACAAAAGACTTAGTTATTTCTGCAAGCTATAAAATAAACATAAGTGTAAAGTGCAAACGTAGAAAGTGTTGGGTAAGCATTTACAGCATTTACATTTATTTATGTGGTATATGTGGTCGATGTTCTGAAATAACAGTTATAAAAAATCATACTTCATTCGCAAATTCGAATGCTTCCGCGTTCTGTTTCGTTGTATCACTATCTCTATCCCAAGACTTTAGCCGTGGGTAAATAATTGCTTCGGTGTCTCTTTGACTTTCAGCATGTGTTTCTGAAATTATTCTTCAGCATTAATTTACTTCAAATTAAAAGAACGCTCAATATCAATAGATATCTAATTATGGAGAAAGAAAACCTTCCGGGAGTGACAGTTGTCTATTTTTAATACGAAATAAAGCGTTGCACCACAGTAAATGATGAAAGACAAATATTGCTTGAGGTTTCATCAAGTATTCTACAAGCAAGTATTTCTGATGACAACGGAAGAAAGATAGTTGTCGAAGGTAACAACTCTCAGTTTTTTGTGGCTAATTGATTAATTTTTGTGACCCTCTACAATTAATTTATTTCCCAAAGTTACCAAAATAGTTTATTCTGGGAGCACAAGAATAACATCACCAAAATCAACAAAACTATCTGTTACTAGTAGTTTCAACTGACTGACTGAACTACCTGACACTTAATGCGTTAGAAACTTTAGCAATAATGATTACGTTAGATCACTTCGCTTGATCAAGCTAAAACACGAATGAACAACCACAAAACACCCCCATTTCCTGATATCATCATCTCTTTCATGCATCGATGCAGAAAAACCACGCAGTCCTAAGAATATGGTAATGCACCCATGAGAATTTATATAAAACAGAAAACAAACCGAAAGAAAGTTGCTGTGCACTTTTCGATTTAAAGATAACTGATAGTAGCAGCAATAGCGGCCGCCATAGTGAAGAGGTAACGGATGACATAATGAATTTGTTGTAAAATTATAGGGACCAATATGTCATTTGGGTTAACCCATTTACAGTTATCCCACTTCCATGGTAAATGTGTCGCGAAAACCAGCCTCCTCAAACATTTATTCACTTCACGGCACTGAATATGAAAACTTAACAAAAAGAACTTCACAATATTTAATATGCTTATTTACTACAAAAAAACGTTATTAAATATTTGGAAAAAATAAAAAGAATCAAGTCTGTCACATTCCGTCAAAACCCTTGTTATTTTCTTCAATAAATTACATTACATATTCCGTAAATTCATTTCCTATGTAACAGTAATTAATGTGATATTTCAACAAAAAAAAAAAAAATTGCGTCCTTCAACAAAACTGAACCTAAGATGTTTCTCAATTATATGAGGAAAATTAATCTTTTCTGTCATATAAAACAAAGAAGAAACACCAACATTGCGCACGCTCATTCACTCAGTAATCAAAAAAATGCTCAAAAAAGTACTGAATCTAGCAAATTCGAGAAATACGAAAAAAAAAATGCAAAAAAATTTCTCAAGCATTGATAACTTTTCCTGGAAATCCCATTTTCCATCGGTAATTTCAAATTCAGCTAAGAAACGATGACACAACTGTCAATAAGAAGAAAAATATGAACATAACGACGTGAACAAATTTATGAAACCATAAGGCGTGGTGCAATTGACATAGACATTAATTCCTGGAATAGCAGCTTGCAAGCATATGGAATACGAAATGCCGACACTTGTGTTTTGTTTCGGCAAGCCTGGAAATGTTTCACTTATATTTCTCAACCCATGAGTTATTTTTGCAAATGAAATTCAGTGTCCCATACCGAAAAAAATTTACAAAAAAATTCACAAAACATGTCGAAAATTGTTGATTTCTAATACAATATTTAAAAAATATTAAAAATTTATTCAAAGTAACAAGAATGAACACCAACCAATAATTAATATTTATAACTTTTTGTAAAGCATAAACAAAAAGGAGTATTCCAGTTTCACTTTTTTAAATGATGTACTCATTGATTAGCAGCCTACATATTTTGGTATACAAAAGATATTCACAATGAGTGACTAGAAATCATAAAATTGTGGATGGCTATTTCAAATCATCTAAAACCAGTTTCCTCACTTACCTTGCACTCGAATGAGTTTGTTCGCAAATTAGCCACCACGATTAAGCCGCAATTGTTGCAAATATATACATGGTAAGGATCAGATACTTCGAAAAGACGTTCTCGCAAAAACTGTGCTGCTCCGTGTGAAATTTGACAATCTCGTTCCATTTCGCCGAAACGAAGACCGCCATCTCTTGAATTATTTCATTTCTCAGATTACCTTTTGCTATCCCAAATCTAAGAATCTCAAGCATAAATTATAGAAGCAAACAAAAATATGAAAATACCTAGCTCTGCCCTCCATGGGTTGCCGGTTCATCATTTGTACAGGTCCACGAGCTCTCGAATGAATTTTGTCATCCACCATATGTTTCAATCGCTGATAATAAGTTGGACCCAAGAAAACCTACAAGATTTACGAAAAATTCTTCTTTTTAAAATCAAAAGGAAAACTCGAAGTACTCAGCAATGAAGGAAATTAGACTATATACATTTCTGAAACTTGAAGCATGCAAACAAGTTTTCTTCTAATGCTGAGATAGCACAGGGCTTCTATTAAGCTTTAAAACAGCAAGATCAAAAATTAATTTTTACTTACTTGAATTGTGAGTTTTCGACCAGTATGTCCATTATACATGATTTCATTTCCACGGAGGTGATAACCATATTCTTGCAATAAATTACTGATTTTCTGAACATTAACAGTGTCGTTGAAAGGTGTTGCATCACCAATCTCACCTTTGTTCGCGGATAACTGAAAATTATTTTGAGTAGTCAAATGTATAGTGATTATGTTGAAATTGCGACGATAACGATAATTGTACATGATAAGGATCAGATACTTCACAGCAAAAAATCTCAAAAGAATATGAATTCTCATGTTTTTTTAGATAATGGAGATAAAAGAACAAAAAATAGAATCTGTATCCTTAAAAAATCTCATTATGAAAAAAAAAAAAATGTTTACACACCTTCCCTTGCAAACATTCGATCAAGTGTCCAATTGTCATACGAGAAGGCACTGCATGAGGATTTATAATGATATCTGGAGTTATACCCTCATTTGTAAAAGGCATATCTTCCTGAAGATTCCCTGCATTTAAGTTAAGCAAAAAAAAAAAACCACCAAACCGAAGCAGTAAATTTATCAAAAATTCTGCAGTGCAACTTTAACGTTCATGATCATCCTGACAAATACGACTAAAGAAGCTATGCTATATAAACAAAAAAAAAAACACTAACCTGTCTGTACATCATACCCATCGTACCTTTTTGACCATGTCTTGATGCAAACTTATCACCAATTTGTGGAAGACGTACTGAACGCACACGAATTTTAACGAACTTGTTACCATCCGTGTTTAGAGTCAACATAACCTAATTCAACAAAGATAGATTTTCAAACACAGGAAACAAACTCTATATAAGCAGAAACATGCTGCGTATATAATTCTTAATTTAAAAAGAAAAAATTTCAAAAAGTACTTGGTCAACAATGCCTGTTTCACTACTTCGTAAGAATGTACTAGCGTCTTTCTTCGTATACCGCTTGATTGCTGCATCCAAATCATCCTCCTAAACAACACTGATGTTGGACATTACTGAGACAAAAAGTTTCTTAGAAACTACTAATAACTTATATGTTCATTTAAAAACTATAAAAAATACGAAAACAGACGGTGTCTGGTAGTGATATGGTCTTTCCAATAATGACGTCATCGCCCGAAACACGCATCCCAGGTGATATTATACCATCTTCATCCAGCTTATCGTAAAGTGAATGTCGCATACCCGAACATTTATCCCTGAATATTGCATTAATTATTTGGAAGGTTGAGATAAACTGTTCAAAAATCACAAAAGAAATACCTTGTGGGCTTCTCAATCAATTCTTCATTTGCGTTATCTAGATTTGCTTCTTGGTCACGATATGAACGATAAAAGACCTTAAAAATTTTAATTATTATAGATGGCATTATTCCTTACTGCTAGCTAAAGTTCATTAGAAAGGTTTACGCCAAAAAAGATGCTAACCGATCTAAAGAGACCTCTGTCAATACCAGACTGATTCATGATAATGGAATCTTCTTGATTGTAACCAGTATAAGACAAAATAGCAACGATAGCATTAATTCCTGCAGGTAGTTCATTGAATCTAAAAATGCATTTTTTAAAGCGCTTCTCAGATAGCACTTTGTATTCTTTGAAAAAACTCTCTCCAAGAATTTTGACAATTTATTATTTAGCACCTGAGATATTCCATAGATCTAGTTGTGACCAAAGGCTTCTGTGGATAATAGAGTACATGAGCAAGCGTGTCCATTCTAACATGAAAATTGGTAGTGTAGACACCCATAGCTTGTTTGCCCATAGCGCTCTAAAAAAAGACTTCATAGGAATATATATAACTTCGAGAAACTTACACATTTATAGAAACGTACTTGATATGTGTTTCGTGGGCTTTGGTTATGGTCCGGAAAAGGTATAATTGAAGCACAAACACCTAAAATCATTGCCGGATGAATTTCACAATGTGTATAAGTATCGCAGTATCCTCCAGCTTTCAAATCCTCTGGCATCATTGCAAGCATCACTGTTTCTGTAAAACAATGAACTAAAATAATTGAAAAATGACTAAAACTACACCGAATATAACAATACTTGGGTTTAAAATAGGTCAGGCTAGTCTGACCTTCTTGTAAAAAACGAAAAAATTTTAGCTGCATACTTTATCCATTTACTAAAATACGATATTTACATCTAGAAAAAGATATTCAAAATGCTCAAACCTTCCTCCATAGCATCAATAAGCTCTACTACGCCACCTGCAACAAGTTCCGACCAAGTATAGCTGTTATCCTTCAGTTGATCAATATGCTTCCTCTTCAGAGCTAATTTTTGGTTCTCAACAATCAACAGTGGTCTACAGACACGTCCAGCATCCGTATAAATACGAATTTCCCTATCTCTGATATCTCGCACCATAGATACCTACAGTTTTTTTCAAATTCCAAAGGAAAAAATCAAGAAAAAGACGGAAATCAGTAACTTTTCTCTTCAAATACAATTATAATACGTACTTCCGAAACGATAATGTCCATTTCTCTTCGTAGCTTTTTCAACGTTGTCATCAGCTGTTCGGGATCTCTATGGATACCAACCCAAGCACCGTTAACAAAAATTTTTGTTGCATCAGCAATCGCCGTTGGTGCTACTTCTGTAATGTGTTTATCCTTAATAACATATTTAAAATAAACAACAATAAAGAGACCAAAACAAAAACCTGACCCAAATTTTTATTAGGACTATTTCATCCTTTCAAGCAATAAATTCACTGGACCTTCAAGGTTTTCCATAGACCACTCCTCCAAAAATTCAAGAATTGGCTCCGGTAAACTACCAACAGAAATGTATGCCATAAGCGCTAGATTCTTTACCAAGCCAACAGCTTGGCCTTCAGGAGTTTCAGCTGGGCAGACCATACCCCACTGTGTATTATGTAGCTGACGTGGCTTTGCTAGTTTTCCTTCTCGCCCAATTGGTGAATTGCAACGTCGTAAATGCGACAACGTTGCAGTGTATGTCAAACGATTTAGTACCTAATACGATTTCATAATACACGATGTTAAAATAAAGGCTAGAAATTGAAAATTCATTGAATTCAAGTACCTAATTTTTAGAAAATTTAATTGCATAATAAGGAATGGATAAAACAAAAAAAACTAAAAATAAATAAAACTATACCTGGCTAACACCAGCTCTTGATTGATGTGCTTTTTTCTGATCTCCCCAGTTACCTGTTGCTAAAGAATACGCAAGGCCTCTAGTAATAAGTGGCGTTTTAACGCATAAATCTAACATGAAATCACCATTCTTATTAATGTACTTTTGTGCCGTTAAGCGTACCTTAAAAAATACAAAAGTAAAATTTCAATAAATGATGAAAAGTATCTGAAACTTTTTTTTTTTTTTTTTTTTTTTTGCAAATACCCACGAAAGAAAGAAAGTTTTACTAGGAAGCAAATTAATAATCATTTTAAAAGACAACCAATAAAGCATTAGTTTCGGCTGACTCAAAAGTTTTTGAAAATTCACTTCTTTTAGAAGATTCCTGAAAAGTGCTCGGAATAGAAATGCTAGCAAAGGTCCAGCAAGATCCAATCGCTTGTTTCCCATATGATCACGATCATCCAATTCACGACGTCCAAGAGCTGCCAATAGTAGTCTGTGGACCATGTAACCCAAAAAATACTGAAAGTAATGCATCCATTTTATTTTGTTCCTTTATTTATTGTCATACAAAAAAAGAAGAAAAAAAATTTCCTTCAAAGACTGAAATTGTTATCAAGACTAAATTCTGGAAAATTTGTACGGAACCATAATTTTATTCGCAAAAAATTTATTGAACAGTAAGATGATTTATAAAAAATATATGTAGATATGAAGAGTTATTACTGGATTTATCACTATAATTTTATTCACAGCAGCATTAACTTTGATGACAGTCCTATACTATCCTAACCATTCGAGTATTTAAAAATTATATAGAAAATATTAAAATGCATTGAAAATACCAATGCTGAATACCGTTCAATTAAAAAACTGATTATGACATACCGCTTTCTTCGTTTCGCAAAAATCTGAGATGCCAACATGCGGAAGCATTTCTTTCTGTAATATTTCTCTAGCATATTTAATACGTTGCTCCTTTGTTACGCCTGGCTTGGCACCACGTGCACCAATGAAGTTTAGTGCAACATTTTGTTCCTGTAAATTTAATACTACAACAAATCAGTTTAAATTCAGAATGTTGTTGAATAGTGTCAAAGACACCAGAAAAAGACATGCAACAACTAATCCCCTAGAGTGCATTAACTTTTTTTCTTATTTAAAAAATTTCTTTTGTAAGCAACCAAATAAGAAAGCAATGTTAAAAAAAAAAAAAAAAAAAAAAAAAAAAAAACATGATATGTAAATGGTGATGTAATGAAACACAAACATGTTTTTCGATAAACCGTCATTAAATACGTTAACCAAAGCATACCTGAATGACAAAAGCTTCATCGAGACTTGGTTTTACCATCTCCATCATTTCTGGATCTTCGAAATCGTAGATTATGTGTTCCAGTATATCATGGTCAGACACAAAACCTAGAGCGCGGAATACGATCATCACAGGAATTTCCTGGAGGGAAAATCTTGTCAGCATTATTTAATTTCCACAATTTATTTATTCGATCTATAAAACTTTCTCAAAAGGCTCAGAAAGCAAAAAAGATCAGAACCTGTTTAATATATGGTAAAATGGCAATAATTTTAGGTCCCATAGCAGATTTCTTGCTACCTCCGCCACCTCGAGGTAACATGTTAACCCAAAGAGTAGACGTTGGACGGCTGAAATATTTGAAACCATCAAGTTAATTTGTTAAACAAATTTCAACATTATTTTAATCTGTATATAAAGCACAAAAATTTACAAGCATCTAGTGTATCAACCTAAATGTCTTCAAGAGACAGAAAATCTCAATCTGTCCTATTTACTTCATCGGTCATTGGTCATAAGTTGTCACATGATATTGTCACTAACGTAACTTCAAGTATGCTTAAAAAATATTGTTTCAATACTTGCCTTGAATTTTCAAGACAGGAACGACATTCAGTCTTGTATGTATACTTCCCATCTTTCATAGAAAAAACATATACTGTATTTGTAGCCATTTTTTCCTGAGCAATCAGAACCTGGAAATTAAAACTTTTGCTGAAAGTTCCAAATGTTGGTTAAGCTGTACAAGATTAAGTTTATAGAATTCAGCTCTACTGAAACTACCTTTTCAGAGCCGTTAATGACAAAGTAACCGCCAGGATCCAAAGGACACTCGTTTAACTCGGATAAGTCACGGTCGGACATATTCGCTAACATGCAGTACGAAGATCTAAATCCATTATATATTTTTATGATTCATATTACTAAAAATAAACGTATAATATTTATCTTTTTCTTTTTAGTATTGCAAATGTTCTTCACTAATTCTTATTTTAAATGAAAAAGTGAAGAAAATCGAAAAGAAACCGTCTTGAAAATTAAACCTAAGCATGATCGGAATCTTCCCGACAAATACTTTTTCATATTTAGTTTCCTTAGGTTCTTCACCACTTCGAGTCATTGTCTTCGTTATGTCAATATAAAGAGGAGAGGAATATGTCAAATTTCGAAGACGTGCCTTAAAATCATTTAAATTAATCATTTGTCCTATAGTCACAAACAACTGATGGAAACAGCAAACATGTTTAACCAAAATCAGTGTTATGTTAACCTTTTTATTTTATAAATTAATCACATCTACAAAAACGTCGCTGCTTAGAAAATGTATATGTAAGTATTAAAAACGTATTGTATTTTAGAATGCTGAACATGCCTCATTTGGCATCATAGGAGTTGGTGCGCCGTCCTTTTCCCAATGAGTTGGCTTTGAAAGATAGATCTGATCGAATTTTAATGCGAACTTGATAGGATTCTCCACATCACCTATAAAATGTATAATTATAGTAAACCTGAATCAAAAATTTTGTGGTCGTGGACAAGCGCCATTAGAAAGTACATATTACCGGAGAAATGTTGAACTTCAGACTGAAGCTCAACAGGAGGTGAGTCTTCAACAATTCGTTGGACATTCATTTGAATAAATTCGTCGAAACTATCCAACTGTTGCCTTACAAGGCCCTTCTCATCGAAATAGGCCGAAATCACAACCCAGCATGCTTCCTGAATTGAATCCATACAAGGAAGGTTCCTCACTGTTTCAGTAAAAGAGGTAATATATGACATACCTGCCACTGTTCTGATGAAATTTCTTCATCCTCTTCGAAGAGAGCTTCTTCAGTTTCATCATCTTCTTCAAACATTCCTTCTAAAACTGTAACACTGAGGAAAGAAATACTGCAATATACATCAGGAACAAAACTGATTATGAAAAAAGCAAAACCCTATGAAGAAAGCGAGTGCTGATTAAAGTAAATATATCATTATGAATCATTGTCTTAGTCGTCCACTAAAGAACAAAACAAAGACCACTGTTCATCAGCAAGACGCTTTTCCAGAAATGCCTCTGTCAATTTTGTCTAATTTGCAAGCACCGCAGATTGTGTCTTCAAAACACTTCCTTCAAAAAACTATTTGAAGAGCGTACTAAGACTAATACTACTGCCAGTAACAATGCTTTACACTTATCACAGAGACCAACCTCTTACAAAATTAACATTTCGGTTCAACACTAATTTGGAAAACATACTGTTGAACAAATAAGAGCTGCTAACAAACATCTGCCCTATGAACTGTCAAATCACTGTCTACCCACCCTGAACCCACCCAACTCACTCTACCCCTCATATCCTCCCGCATTACTGTACTCGGCCTCTCCTTGCTTCTGTCACGCATTTCAGTCTACTTTCGATGGACAAATGGGTATTTCAAGGCCGGCAGATCTTGCTATTGTAAAAAGTGATCTGTGAGCTGTTTTTCTTCGGCTATCTGTCGGTTGTGAGGTGAAATTCCCGAGGGTGACTAGACTGTGGCGTTTCTCGACAAGCTTAGAGTAGTGACTTCTTTTACTGAGGTTTAGATTTCTGTTATTTTTTTTTATTGCTTTTGTTTAAAGCTATATGCTGTGTATTTTAACTGCTTGCTTTGTTGTTCGGGAATATCTGAAAAAAATAGACCGAAAACTTGAAAATTACCTGGAACTTACGATGGAACTAATGAACACAAGGACTGATAGTGAGGAATTTAATCTATCAATCACTGGAAATCCAGAAATATGGGAAGGGTAAGTTGGACAAGTAAGCCACTATACATCACCGAATTTACCGAAATACCTGATCCCGTGACCAGAGCAGCAAAGAATAATTTGGCGAACTTAATTTTTTAATGTCTACAGTGTTTCTGAGTTATTTTCAGCATTTTGGTGGTGGCATAACCATTTCGAACATTGATTCACTGTAACTTAAGTCAGATCCAATTCATTCATAATATATATTGGTGTATCACGTTAGAACCAAGGTAAAATAAAGGTAGTCATCAGAATTGTATGAATACTAATGTATTTTTTTTTAAATATATCTTTCTTTTAAAGGTAAAAAGTAAAAACATGAAGTTAATGGGATATTTGAGACTTTAATTGAAAGCTGCGTGCCGCGACATATATATACTACGATGTTTTTCCAACAAATAGTGCTATCTCTGGATTTTCTTTAGCCTTACATTTTGCAAGAAACTTGACTTCAAGATTTCAAAGCTCGGAAGCAACTGCCGTAGCTTATCTCTACTTCCTCACAGCACCGCCTTACGACTACGAAAGTCTCTCTCGTCCTAGTTTGCAAGAGACAGATCGGTATTTCTTGGTCGCATGTGGCTAAAGAAGCGTTTAATAAATGGAGTTTCGCTTATTTTGTACTTTTGATAATTAGAAGTAAATTGGGCCGTGTATTTGGGTCTCTCTTGCTTCCTTTATAGCAGCCGCTACCCTCAATTGGTCAAGTCATGGAAAGTTTTTTCAATTCTCCTGAAAAGTAACTTGTGAGATCTCTTCAGTTCTTGTAATTCTCCAAATGATTACATTTTAGTTGCCTTGTCATGTTTCACTTTCAGTGGTAAGAACGAATACACAGTGCTTATAGAATTAAGATATTTTTATGTATCTGTTCTATTTACATTTACCAGATTTTAACGTTTCTTGACAGTTGTTTAAAATTTTAAAATTGATTGAGCTTGGATAATCCCATTTCTAGAAGTTATGCTAGAATCTGAACAGCAACAACAGCTGACTGACGGTAGATCGTTGGGAAGTTGTCAGCAAACCAATGCTGTAACCTCACAGCAGCAACAACTAACCTTTCTAGTAACTACTCAGCAGCCGCTACCCTCAGTTGGTCATGTAATTGGACAACCACAATCAGTTCAGAACCAAAATTGCTACATCTCAACTGGACAAGTAACAAGTGCTCTGAACTGTGTATCCTCGCCTGTACCTTCAAGAACAACACCCTCCACACCGCATACTCATTCGGCAATTTCGTCCCCTTCTTCTCTTTCCGTTCAGTCGACGAATGGAGGTCAGTGTTCCGTACAGTTGAGAGGCACTGCTTCATGTCCGCCACAGTCTTTATCAAACCCTTCTGCGCTATCATCGACTCGAGTTAACGCACCTTCTCCTGTGCAAACCTCCTCTAATGCAATTGGTACAGTTCCTCACTTTCAACGACAACATTCTGTATCATTCACAACAGGTGCTAGCTCACATGCGGATCATCTCCGCTGCACAACGAGCACGAACTTCGATGGAGAATACGATAATGTCCATCGACAACAGCCTATCATATGCGATGCTTCGTCACAACAAATGTATCACAATCTACAGCTGCACCAAGCTCGTCAACAGCATATTTTGCAGCCTTCTCGCATACAGCAACATCATCAGCAACAAAAATGCTTGAAACAATCGGCAACAATAAATCAGCAAAACCAACATCAGAATTCTTTATTGCAACAGCAACAGCAAATGCTGCATTGTCAACAAACCCAAGTGACATTGCAGCAACAGCAGTTTCAAGTGTTGCAACAACCACAACAACAACAAAATTTTCCACATCAGCCGCAAATCGTTCAACAGAAACAGCAGATGCAACAGTCGCAGCATGGATATGTACAGTTCTCACTGCAGAAACAATTAAAGAAACATTTTATACAACAACGTGATGATGGTGACGAGGAAGAGGAGGATGTGCAGCAGAGACCACTGACAGCAAAAGAAGAATATAGGGAGCTGAAGCATCGCTTCAAATTTCTCGTTTATGTGAGTTTTTAAAAGAAGTACTTCTAGACGAAAGTTCTTAGGTGCTATATTATATTAATATAATGTAATATATATATATATATATATATATATATTAAAAGCATTGAATGTTTGTAAAGTTAGTTTTAAAAAGAAATCTCGATGTTGTAGCGCATCCATTGTTTCTGTAATGAGGTGCTGATCCCATTCTTTCTTTTTTTTTCTTAAAAAGCAGGACTAGTTTAGGAGAATGAATGTTATCAGGAGGAACTGCGAAACTTGCAAAGAAAATTGTTAAAGCTTTCAAGGGATAAAAATTTCTTATTGGATCGCTTGCTGCTCTATGAAAAACTAAGTGATTCGTCGGATGAATCGGATTCGTCTGTAAAAACTGTCGAAGAAAAGGTGCCACCCAAAAAGTAATCTGTTTGTAGTATTGCATTAATATGAAGTATTAAATCACCTCAAAAAAAAAGTCAGCGGCACGAGAAATTATGCCGAGATTCAATTTGCTCATTTTTCTGATTTAAGCCTCAGGTCGTTAAGAAATGGATGGATGTTTATTATTTTATTATAAAGGCAGTTTCTCACGTTCCATTCTCTACATAAATTTTATTTTATTAAATGTCACTATTTGTGACAATGGATTTGAAGATTCACTCTGTTGATATTTCCAGAAAATCTCGTCCTCCTGCTTCAAGGCGTCGTTCAGCGAATGCGAGAGCTAAAGGAGCAAATAATACCAGTTGTATAGATTCAGATGCAACGAAGATCTCAGTAATGGAACAACAACAGCAGGTACAAAAACAATCGTTAGAGCAGCCATCTGAACAACATCGGTTACCGGTGCAAGATACAGGTTCCCCTTTTGTTGAAAAATATTTTTTTTAGCTTTAAACATTTTGTGGCATTAATTAAAAGGCAAAGTCTTTTTCAGAAAATTTTTAATTAGTTTAGAAACATCCTGTATCAGTATTCCGGTCTGTTCTGCAGCGGAAACGGGCACTGGGGAACAGCATACTGCTGTTTCGGTTCCTATGTGCTGCTCATCAGAGCGAAATATCAAAAGAGAAGAAACAATGATCGGCCCTCCAACAACTGAAAATGCGGTGTTTGAAGAAAATCGAAGCGTTCAATTCTCGCCATCTGCGTTTACTTCGTCTCGATGATGATGATTTCCAGACTATCGGTTTTATTGAATTTTTTGAAATTTTTGACACTGGGCTCATTCAGTTTGCATATGTCTGAGCATAATGGTATTAAATAAATTTTTAGTTTTTACGTTAGTGAAAGTGGTAGAAATTTTCACTTTGATGTTGTGATACTTTCCCTGGAATTATGCATTCCGTAATATCCCTTTAAATACTATTCTCATTTGGTAAGATTTCGATAGGAAGACTTTTCTTCATTTTCTGCTACTTTTAGCAATGTAGTTCAAAAATTCGAGTGCTGAGAAAGGGCTAATCTTGATTCGTAACTCTTTTATATTTTGTTTATTTTTGGGACATAAAGATTCAAACAGTCTCTGTTGTGATGCATATATAATGTTGGTATACAACATACAGGAATTCGATCTTTGCGTTGTTTACTTTTAAGGATTTAATATGTTCAGAAATCACGTGCTGCAAGGAAAAATATTTGGTGTTTTTTCAGTTGATTAGTAACTTGAGATAACTCTGGTCATGATACATGATGACCAGTGTTGCTACACTTTTTGCGGATATCATTTTTCCTTGCAGATGTTCCTGAATTACTATTTTTATAAATAATCATTTACAGAAACATAAGTTTCAATGAATAGGACGTCTTCCACTGCCAGAGCAGTATCGTTGAGAGTGTCAACGAAGTGCAATAATCTTATGTCATGGCTCAAACGGACGGAAGGTCCCTTGAAAAAAGAAACTGCAGCAAAGATTTCATTTGTTGAGGGGAAAGAAAGCTTAGGTTTCTTTTATATATTTGTCATTTGGATAGTAATAAGGTAAACACTATTACATTTGAGTATTTTTGCTAAAAATTTAAAAATAATGGTACTTCTGAAAATTATTCAGTCTCAGGAAAAGATGTTACGTCACAAGGATCAGTAGAGTATCTAAAAAGTCTGGTTGAAGATACTAATTGGCGAAAAGTGCTTTTGGTTGAGTTTCAAAAGGAATATATGGATAAAATTGTTAAATTTTTGATAATGGAAAAGGAAAAGGTAATCTTAAAATGATGATTGTTAATAGAAATGGTAACTTTTACCACTAAAGGTTTTAAAGGTTGAATGAAAGATGAGTTTAGAATTGTTTCCCGTTTATTTCCTTTTTGAAAGTTTTCCTGAATTGCTTGTATTCAGGGAGTGAAAATTTATCCACCTCAACATCAAATTTTCAACGCTTTCAACCTCACTCCGCTGCAGCAAATTCGCGTTGTGCTTATAGGTCAAGACCCTTATCATGGCGAAAACCAGGTATTTTATAATTCCACAATTTCAAATTCCAGCATGCATTTAGAATAATTCATGCAGTTAAGTTTCAGGCACATGGACTGTGCTTCTCAGTTTGCAAAGGTGTCAGACTTCCACCCTCACTTATAAATATCTACAAAGTTAGTCATTTGAAATTCGTGATACTTTTGCTTCATTTTTAATTGTATGTGCCTTATTTACGGTATTTAAGGAACTGAAGACGGATATACCAAATTTCAAAGTTCCTGCCCACGGCTGTCTCGAGTCTTGGGCTCATCAGGGTGTCTTTATGTTGAACGCAACACTGACCGTTGAGTAAGTAATGTTAATGGTATTGAGTAAACAGTCATAAATGGCAATGAAATTATCAACAAGTTAGCTAATAATGAATTGATATTGCAGTCATTGTTTAAAAAATTTATATCTGTTAAGCTCCAGTTAGGCGATCTACAAAGTAAATCACAACGAGTGAATAAAATGTCTGAGTGAAACCTACATAAAATTTACGTATTTTATATAGGATACATTTTTTCTTTTGTTATCCTGATTATTTAATTTGTAAAAATGTTTAGAGCTCATCGACCAAATTCGCATAATCATATCGGGTGGCAAAAGTTCACTGATGAAGTAATTCGAATCATTTCACGTGAATGTAAAGGAATCGTCTTTTTGCTTTGGGGGGGATTCGCTCACAAGAAAGAATATATAATTGACAAGAAAAAGCACATTATTATCAAGGTGATTATTTTTCAGCCATATTTGTTTGAAATGTGTCAGATTGATTAGGCTTGGAAACAATCTGAAATTCACAAATTTTTCTAGACTGCACATCCATCTCCACTAAGTGCACGCATGTTTTTGGGTTGCAAATGTTTTTCGAGAACCAACGAAGCTCTGATGAAACTTGGGCAACCGGTTGTTGATTGGGGTGCATTCTGAAATCTTTTGCTGTTGATTTTTTATACCCGATATATGGCTCGGAATTAATGCAGCGTTTCTTCACTTGTTATGTGTCATTCCAATTTTTTGTTAACTCACAGTTTTTATATAAATTTGCTTTTTTGTGCTTATTGTCTTCGTGGAAGTCTTTACTTGCATTCACTTACCTCACTTGTATGCTCATTCTTAACTCTTGTAGGAAACATCTAATTTCTTACTTTTGAATACTGTGCTTATCTTATTTTCTCAATTCTGCTTTTGCAATAATCTGTTATGTTCTTCATTGCAAAAAGAATCTCATTTTATGAAAAAATCTCATTGTCAGGCTTTTTTCATACTGCTGCATATTTCCTATAAATTGATTTTCTATTGACTTTTTTCACAAATGCACTTTTACAGTTTTACAGTTTGGAGTTAGAAAAATGACACTGATAAATTTCATTGTTTTTCTGGAGGTCTGCAACGGTACTTTTCAGATAATAAGACACATCTGCCCAGATTTTATACTTCTCCAGTTCTTATTCTCTGGGATCTTCGAGAACAGTCCACTACTTTTTTCGAGAATTAGGGATATCCATCAGCCAGTATTTCATGTGGAGAGAAAATAAGGTCTTGGAGAGATTAGCGTGACTTCAGGTTTTTGTACTTTTGGGCTACTTTTACGATGTGTGCTAAGAATATGGAACTTTCTGCAGTCACTTTGATTCAATTTGACGGTTGTATTTAAGCCTAACTTAGAGGAGTATCGATCTCCTCAGCGGCATATAAATCCGCCATCCGTAGATCAGATAGTCTTGATAATTCCCATTCAACGACGAAGTATTAAGCATGTTTTATTCTTTCCACAGACCTTCCATACAGGGTATTAAAATGTGATATAAGCGGGTGGCTAGCGCGTTTGGCTATATATATATATGTATACATATATATAATGCACACAGGAGTAAGCAGGCTATGAATATGTTGATTAGAGAAATCTTCGAAATGTAGGATGGAATGTGAATTCCTGAGTAGGTGATCATGTGATTGTAACTGGAATTGATTGTGGAAATTGCATTCAGTGCGGCGCATACAAATCTAAATCCCCTGTGAACATTTGGTAATTGCGCTATCGGACAGAGAAATAGGCTGAAGTAGCCCCTGGGGTACTGCCGGCTCCGCCGCCTGATGGTGCAAAGTATGCCGATACACCTGGGCCAGCAGCACTGCCGGTAGCACCACCTCCAACTGGCTTAGCACCACCGCCACCACCAGCGCCAACACCAAAGTAGGCGGAGGTATAGCCTCCACCACTACCACCTGTAAGTATAGGATGTTTCACTAGTCACACATTTAAATTATAAAAAAACTTTCGGTATCGAAAAATTTTGAATTTTGAGTTCATTGTTGGAGCTAGTAGATAAGAAATACGAAATTTAAAAGGAATTCAGCCAAAAAGGAATGATGGACAACAACCTCCACCAACACCAAAGTAAGCAGATGTAGCTCCACCACCACCTGGAGCTGTTGGCGAATATCCTCCTCCTCCCGCTGGTGCTGAAATCTTTTTTATTATTAAAAATTTTTTTGAAGCACTTATATGTTGGCTCAAATTAAACACTGAATTTAAATCTTAGAATAAAATTACTTAAACCTTCGAAAGCTTTTAAAACAAAAAAATTAAAGTTAACTTGTTGTTTGACATATATTACCTGGAGCAGCTCCAATAGCAGTTCTTGTTAAATCTACCGGCGCTCCAATAGCTGTTTTTGTGAAATCTCCAGTCGGAGATCCAATTGCAGTCTTTGTCAGATCTACCGCACCAATGGCAGTTCTGGTAGGATCCACAGCACCAATAGCAGTTCGAGTGGGATCCACAGCACCGATAGCAGTTTTTGTTGGATCGACAACACCGATGGCAGTTCGAGTGGGATCCACAGCACCGATAGCAGTTTTTGTTGGATCAACAACGCCGATAGCAGTTTTTGTT
Source organism: Brugia malayi (assembly GCF_000002995.4). Taxonomy (NCBI): domain Eukaryota; kingdom Metazoa; phylum Nematoda; class Chromadorea; order Rhabditida; family Onchocercidae; genus Brugia; species Brugia malayi. Next base: position 8,739,468 of record NW_025062475.1, read on the forward strand.
GGATCGACAACACCGATGGCAGTTCGAGTGGGATCCACAGCACCGATAGCAGTTTTTGTTGGATCGACAACACCGATAGCAGTTAGAGTGGGATCCACGGCACCAATAGCAGTTTTTGTTGGATCTACAGCGCCAATAGCAGTTCTCGTTGGATCTCCAATGGCTGTTTTCGTAGAATCTATTGCACCAACTGCAAAACTATTTTAATTAATACTTGTCGATTATCTTAAAAATTTATTCAGCTACCACATTTATAACATAACAGAACTAAAAGTAACATTAAAGATCCACATATGGAACATTCAGATTATATAATCCATTAGTGCTAAAGTCTCGTTTACATTCACCCGTATTCTGTGCTTATGTAGCGAAATAAATTGGATGCCGTTTTAATTTTTTTTTTCCAAAATTCAATCTGTATAAGCTGAACACTTAGTTATTTTCCTTAGATATATCGCTAAGTCATCTTTTTTTCAATTTCTTTCAAAACCAGGAACTGTTCTACTTTAACTGAATACATTCAGAAAACTAATATTTTTAATTTGGATTTCCTAATACCTACTCAAAAAATATTATTTTAATACTATGCTTTGAAAAAATTACCTGTGGGTGAGCCTCCGCCTCCTTCTCCCAAACTTCCAGGTGTAGTCGGTGAAAAATACGCTGAAACATATCCACCTCCTCCTCCCGATCCTGGTGCAGCGAAATAAGCGGACGTTGTACCACCACCACCACCTCCGCCTCCAAAACCTATACCACCACCGCCACCACCACCTCCAACGCTGGGTCTTGCTCCTGGTGCCGCGAAGTATGCAGATACTGTTCCCGGTGCAGCACCACCGCCACCACCCGGTGCACTGAAATACTGCGACGTCATCCCCCTTTCAGCCACGCCGCGCGTTAGTTATAAGAATGCAAACAATAATCTAAGTAGTTAAAACTCGATTTTAAATCATATTGCATTCAAAAAAAAAAATAATGATACTAATTTAGTAGATTCAAGACTTATCGCAAAATATGTAAATGTCGCATTTGCTAACTCATAATAGTAAAGCTGTTTAATCGCATTCTTGTGTGGTAATTGTACTAAACATAATAAAAAGTTATGTTAGCAACAAACATTTACTATACAATTCCTAATTCAAACAACAGAAATAATTTATTTCGGCAAAAACAATAAATTTTCTGTTAACGATTACACTATCGAATTAAGCAAGAAAAAATCATCGGATAAAGAAATGAAAAAATAAATCAGTAATTTTTAATACAGAGTGAAAACCCAGTAACAGAGATATAGTAAAATATTCTGTTTTATTTCAGTTTTTTATCGCTAACGCCTTATCGAAAATACTCTTCACAAATTAAATAATATTTCTCAAGAATTATATTAAATTTCGCCGTCACAAAGCATTCCTTAACGCCACTTTTAGAGCAGGTTGCCGTTGCATGGGATTTTCTGTTCTTGTGCTGTGTAAATACCTGAAAAGAAATAAGTGTAAATAGATAGATTTGTGTCTCTAGTTAACAACGCTAGGTTATTCATTCAAATATTTGGTAACAGAAATGTATCAGAAATATGGAGAAAATAGCAACTACCAATTTTAACTTACAAGTAGGAGACAGCACACCACGCTGCGATAACTGCAATTCAGAATTAAAACATTGAAATGGTTCCACTGCGCCTGACAGACTAGTGTCATTCATGTTTTTATCTATTCCAGGTACTTTTTTCAGAAATTTCTGGATATACACCAGAGCAGCTTCGCATTCCTTCACATTTTGGCCAATTATTTCTACAGGAAATACACCGCCATGTCTTGCCTCTGTGTGCAACTACAACAAGTGTATCGGTGAATAACAAAGATTACACTTTTTTTTTTTTGATAATACCAGTATTCTATTCGTTCGCATTTATAAAAAATAAACAAAAGACTTTGTCGAGGATTCAAAGTTTGAAGAAGATTTTCTAAATTTTATAAAATACAAGACCGAAATGAAGCAGTTTGTATGCTCCTCGATTCTTTTCTTATTTACTCCTCGAATGCCAATTAGGTGCGAAGCTTCAGAAGCAGGCACAGTGAAAGTTAAGCTTTTGTCTGCTTGATCACGTAACATAGCTTCGCATTCGTCCACTGAAAAGTATTCGTAAATTATTGAAGAGGCTTGATGAATGAATTTATTCACGCAACATTTCAAAAGAATAAGAAATTTACATGTGCGACAAGATACTTCCGGAACTGATCGTGATACATGCGAGCCACAGCAAACTGTTACGGGAGTTGGCCATTTATGAATTTTCCCAAAATAACTTTCAATTAGTTCCATTAGCGCTGTCTTTGCAGCTAATGCATTGGCTAACTGTAATTAGAAATTAGCTTGCCAAGCTCATTACACTTCCGTTGAAATGTTTTCCATATTTTTTAGATAAATTTGTAGCCCGACTTAATGCGCTACTTCTATATGATCTTTACTATGTGTCTTTTGTTCTGATCACCTCTATTATACATTCTTGCAAAAGAGATGAAAATCATAATGACACTGAATTTAATGCAACAATATGGGTTAAATGTGAATTCTAGTTTTTACGAAGCAATATAGTTATGAAAATATGAAACAAACTGCTTGAAACATACGTCTTTGGTGATTATATCAATTTTAGTGTTACCAATTGCATCAGTATCCTTAAAATGTGGTTCAATTACGCAACGATATAAATGTTCCAAAGCATTTACACTTCGCTTATTGTTTGAAAATAAAAACTGAGCAATTGCACTCGGAATATTCATCAAAATAACGCAAGGTTCTTCATTAGAGCCTTGCAAAGCTGTGTCTGAAAATATGCAAAAAAACTACACTGACATCAAAAGTGATATTAAGGATTCGAGAGAAAAAATCTGTTATTAAACATAGCAAGAGAGATGACGGAAGAGTAAGAGATAAAGTAAACTGGAAAAGAAAAAGTATTAGATAATGAAATGTAGTCACACCAAATTAAACAACATTGTATATTCTTACTTCCCCATTTATACACGAAACATAATTTAAACTTGCTGTTTTTAAAAGATGCTTTGCGAAGAATCGAAACTACTTTATGGTAAGCACCACAAACTGAGGCTCCATTTCCAAAAATACACACGTGACCATTGCTATCTGTCTGCAAAATTAGCCATAGAAAAGTAAGGAAAATATTAAAAACGACAAATGCTTTGCAATTATTTAAGAAACATACTTTCAACTGCAGTGCTTCCGTTCGGTGTAGAAGAGTCTTAGCATTCAGTTGTATAAGAGCAGCTTCGGAAGGTGATACTTTAAATAAAAACTGATAATCTGATTTGGCAGTTAATTCACAAATTTCTATAGCACTGCAAGATTTTAAAAGCATAACAAATTAGAGGAAAATATGAAATTCAATAATCAACATGACATAGTTGTTTAAAGCGCAAAAACAACAACTAATACGATAATAACTAAAAAACCAACTAATTCGAATAAGGTTAAATTCTTATCACCATAGGAAATTTTTTTCTTTTTTTTGGACAAAAGTAACATTATTTCCACCACTAACCACTACAAGACGAAAAAATTCAATAACCGCTGAAAATTATTCATTTTCCACGCATCGGAAAGTGCTTCTTGGATGAACTTTAGATTCTGCTCCTTCAAACCTTTCACATAAACTGAATCTTCATCAATGATAAATTTTACGTCGTATCTTCTTTCCAGTTCCAGTAATGCATCACTTGCATCATTACCTAAATTTACAAATTTTTAAAGCTCGACGTTGTAAGCAAATCTTCTGAATTTCTCCAAAAATTTGAAAATTAAAAGTTAGAAAATATGAATTCAGAAACGTAAGCCTCTCTGTTTTGTCAAAGAAAGAAAAATATTTGACCTGTGACATAAGAAAGGAAAAGTGGTAATTCAAACAATAGTTTTGTTGAACAACGTTCCGACATCTTACTTTTCTTTCGTACTTAAGTGGGACTAGAACTATTGATTATTAAATTGAAAATTTAAAAAATAACGAGAAAATTCTATGTTGAAACCATTAAGCTAAGCTATACAAAACCTGACAGGACCTTAGTTGAAATAACTGATCATAATTGAAAAATGATGAGGATGAGTTATTCGAAGTTCTCTGAAGTTTTCCGTCACCGGTGGTAATGGAAGAGTACTATTCCATGAGATGAAACTCTTACTATGCTACTATTCACTGATAACATTTTCTTTTTCCGAGAAGTGATAAGACTGTATGTATCAGTTAATATAAGTGCATTCACAGACATACCTATAATGCTCCCTAATCTTTTAAATTCAAGTCTAAAACACAACTTCAATTTTCAATCCAATCAACTTCCCAAAAGTAAAGTCATTGACCCGATTAAGAGAGCTACCCTTAGTCTTCCGCCTTTCTCAGCCATACTGGGTAAACGACTGCAGCCATCTCACTGAAACAATTCAAAACTCTCGTCATCACGTAATGCACATTACCCGACCTCATCCCAATTTCGTTTCCATATCCTCTTTTCATTTCCGACCTTTTCCCGCCAAAACAGGCAATTTGAAAAACTTATACAAGGTAACAACTATTACATTGTGTCTTGTCCTCTTTATTTTCGTGGATATCCTCCAGTCAGAAATAATATACTCTGTCTCTTCCAATTTATTTTTTGAAAGTGGTCAAAGAAGTTGAACAGTTTATCAGTGACACCAACTCATCTATCACCTTTCTACATAAATCATTATTTAGCACTTTGTGTATTAAGTTTTCTTCTTTACCAGCTGTTCCAACCTTCTCATGCTCGAATCGCTGATGTTTTCTAATGCCGAGATCGTTGACGATTGCATTTTTACTAAAACTGAATAAAATTAAGTCCCAAATTTACCTTATGCCTTAAGTAAAGATGTGGAACAACCAAAACTTTCTAAACCAAGTTTTCTGCTAAAAAAATGTAGCCAATCTCGTTGATACCATACTTCAATTACAGTAGTTCAAACACTTCCCTTTTTTAATGCATCTCCTTTTTATAAAATCTGATTATTTCTTTTGAACATCAAAATACTGAAAAAGATCAACACTAAAGCACAAAGAATTAAGAACGTTTCAAAAAATTGCCACCAATTTCCATATTACAATATTCTCTTGTCCTTACTAGTTTCTTCTCGAATTTAATAAATAAAAATAAAAACCAACGGCGGTTTTCAACAGTTGCTTGTCCCTCAACACGTGATTTGTATATTTGTATAATACTCGTTTGTTCCTGACGTTTTAATGCCTTCATTTCTAGAACTTTCTGTAACTCCGAAGAATCCGAATCGGGTAATAGTCGTACATATGTCGTTACAAATTCTTCATGTGAATTTATCTCCGACATAACAATCTAAGATGGATTGAAAGCGAAATAAATTAACCATAAAGGAGAAAATTTGTTGAAACTGTTACTTAATTTGTTAGTCAATTTTTTGTCTTTCATGTCACATGCATGTTCCACTATTTATTTCCCTTTGGGCAACTCTACAGTCATATTGGAAAAAAAATTCTTCATACTACGAAATTTATTGTATGATTACTTCAACAAAAATAATGTTAATAACATATATATACATAAATGCTTATCAAACAATTGGCCATTTAACTTCTAGAATACAAAAAAAAAAAACTCAAAGAATGACAAAAACAAACTTTGAGTATCATTTCTACTTTTGTCATCGTTCTTACTACAACATTTGTGTACATTGTTGGCGGTTTCGTGTTAATAGATGATTCAACCGTTGGCAAAGATAATAAAAAGGTCTTCAATGCATGTGTATCCAAAAGCAACTGTTCTGCACCAGTGACACCCACTGGACGACACCTGAATTTCAAGCACACTATAAGAAAATAATTTTAAAAAAATTTAGAAAATCAAGTTATAGATAAATTATACGATAGTGTAATAATAGAAATAAATAGAAATCGCCCAAGAAAATCTTATATTCCTCTATGAAGAGAAATTAAGGAGTAGTAATTAAGGTTAAGATTCCACTTGTGACTTTTCTGTCTTATGAAAACGTAGGATTTTCATAGATGCTTTTTACATTACTATTAACATATGCAAACATAATTTCTAATGGTTCTAACGAACAATGTAGATAGATTCCAACATTTTGGTGATAATATGCAAGATTTTATTTCTATTGCATCACCTTGACCATATGATTACTGGATGGAAAAACTTGTTACTGTAATGTGTCATTACTGTAACTTGTATTTTATCCACATTTTCCAACTCTAAATGCATTTTCTCTGAATTACTCTTTCCATTATTTCAATCAGTGACATGACCATTCAGTATCTACCTGAATAACGCACCCAGGAATTTATTGACCAACTGCGTAGCAAGCTTCAAACAAAAATATGCGAAATATTTTCGTCTGTCAACGAAAAAATCCCTTATCGGCGGCACACTCGACCGCAGATGACTTCGTATCGATGAAACATATAGTGACTCGTCACCAACACTCTCTACACCATGCCAACTGAAAACATTTTTGATTATTAGGTTCTATTGTTATGAAGATTCTTCGGTACTTAATGAAGACCAGCTATCTAAAAAAGAGTTCATCATGCCACGCAAAAGCACGTGCTAGTACGAGACCCTTTCCACAGCCGAAAGAAAAGAGAAATGAAAGGCGTAAAAAAATCACTTTTTTTTTACCATCGTTTGCAGGGCAGCATCACAACTGGACTCTACATCCTGTACTAATACAGAAAGTGCACTATTTGATATACTGTAGAACAATTCCATTTCCTGATTCAGATCGATGCTCTAAAAAAATACCAGATATGATTCTGTCCCATGTCTAGCGTCTAAAAAGAGTATACTTCTAATATTATCCCACGTATTTTCTATACTTTCTACCGTCAAGTCGTAAATAGTTTTAAACAGTAGTTTGCATATTCCTTTATTATTACATTTCTCTATAACCTAATAAATTGCAGATTTAGGATAACCATAGCCCGCACAAAAGAAAAATATATGATTTCGTCTTTTTCCCCATTCAACAAGTTAAAGACACTGCATTCACCTGCACTCGTTGTTTTAGTTTTTCTTGCAGTTGCAGTGTTGTTTCAGCGCACCAATCAGCAGTAGCAAGTATACAGCATGTAAAAAATTGCTGATCAACTGTTAAACGAACTGCAGCTTCATCCCTGAAAATTTTAAAATGAGTTTATAGACGTCCGAAACTGCTATAATGTGACTAGATTTAATTGGACCGTAATTTCGTAACTTCAAGATGAAATAGAAGTTCATCTTGAAATTATGAGACGAAATTTGAATGGAGAGACAAGTAAACAAATAACAGCACGAAATATCAAAAAATGAACCTCATCAAAGTTTGTAAAATTGAAGCAGACGAAAATTGAGTAGATGATAAGGATGGCAAGAAAGCTGTTAAACAACCATGAGCATAACCACGAAGACAGCTGCGCAGTACTTCTACGAGATTCCTAAAAGAAAAAAAAAATACTTCTAAGTAATTCCTTATCAATTGGCTTTGATATCATTCTATAACTGCTTTTCAAATATTACATTACACAAAGTAGTAAGTTTTCTTAAGGTGATGGACACTATCAATGGATGGCAAAATGGGATTTTTCCTCAAACGGTACTAATGACATCTCAAAGACAAGTGGTAACGAATGGTTAATTCGAAGAAAGCAAAAGCTGAGATAATATAACTCCAAACCTTAGTAAAGAATTTGGATTGGAACTGAGTTTTGTTGATTCGGCAATTATTTTCTTCAACAAAAGGAACATATCGGCAGATGATGGAAGTGGATATGCATGAGATGCAGTTTCTCGGGTTGGTCGTTCAGCACCACTCCTAATTCTAATGATGCATTCCTCTAGAAAACTATCCAAGTTTTTCTTTTGAGCTGCCACAAATACATCCATATACTTGTCAAATACTTGCCAAATGATCTGAATTGAATGTTAGAATCTTAGTTTCTACATCATAGTTTCTATATCGGCGAGAAAATTTTATTTCTCATGGCCTTATTTATACATTCTGGTTACTTTTAACGCTTTTTTCTTCAGATATGATCAGTCTAAACCAATAATAAAACAATGATAAAACCAATAATTAAACAACTGTTTAAATTCCATGCCTAATGAAATACCTAACCATTTCCTAAATTAAACAATTGTTTAATTTCATAAAATGTTGGGTGTTTCACAAATGCAGTTTAAATGTTCAATAAAACAATACAACAATTTCCCAACGAAGTCATGATTGCAACGTTAACTGTTTTATTGATGAAACTTTCTGACAATGAGCAAACAGCAATATCTTCTCGACTGTTCGATGATTTTTTCTAATGAAATATTCACATCAAATTTTATGAGTCAAAGAGAACAAACCTTTTCGAAGTTGTAACCTTCTTTTGCTGGGAATCTTTTGCAAAGTAGATTTTCAAACATCACTGTATGATTGATGGCATGCGCGAGTACTTTATAATCAAGTTCTAACCAACGTCTCGACATCATTCGTTCCAACATCCCTCTGATAAATTGTGCGATGAAAGATATGAAAAATTGAAGGCAACACTTTAAGATAATTATAATCAGATATTATTATAATCTGATATTGTTCTTCCCATTTTTATTTATTTAGATGAATTTGTGTAGATGTTTATTGTAGATATTGTATTTGCAGAAATTCAGAAAATCCAACGCAAAGCACATGGAAAGAAATACCTTGTTAAATTACAATATCCTAAAGTCAAACGCCGACCCATATCCCAATCAGCGGGGAATACTTTCATCACACTCGTTTTTTCAAGTTCTGTCAGTTTTTGCACGAACCATCGATATCTATAAAAAACAAGTCTTTCACTAAATATCAACAGTAAATTAAAATTTGATAAAAATCTAACCTTAAGTCAATTTTATCAATCCAAGCAATACTTTCACTTTCACCGTATAACACAGTATATTCGGAAAGCTGATGTTCTATGAGCCATTTGCAAAAATCTTCCCGTATAACTGGATCCAACGATGAAACAACGCGGCACATATCAGTTACCGAAGAATTTAAGATTCCGGTCTGAACACAAATTAATTCATATTTTGGAAAAAAGAAAAACTAAAAAAAAATTTTTTGGAAAATATTTTTGAAAAAAAAGTTGCATATATTTTGGAAAAAAATAAAACTTAGTTTTTAAGGAAATTAATATTGAAGATATTTTCTAATCAGTCAAAAAACCTGGAATGAATGCTTCAAATCCGAAGCAAGTTGAATAGTTAATCGCTGTTTTAGTCGTTCGAGTTGTTCAGAGATATTTTTGATATGTTCTACTTCCATATAAGGACCAAAAAGCTGTAAGACATTCAGGACAGCCGGTAACTGTGAAGCAATATCACCATATCGATGTTGATCTATCCATGATCCTATTAAGTAAATATATACTACAGAGCTTCATTTGACGAAAAGTGGAGATTTTTTGGAATTCAAAAAATCATGACTATCGCAATCCTTAAAAAAAAAAAAAAAAAATTATGAAAGAAAATTACAAAAATTGGACCTAAATTAATATCTTGGAAATCTTAATAATTACCTTACCAGCAGAACAAGATCTTCAGGTTTTCTGATATTCTAAAATATAACTGAAAGGTAACTTGAAACTATTCTTTATCAGACTTTACCAAATCAAATCCAGCACTACTAACGAGAATTTTAAGTATTCCAAATAATTAGAATGAGAAATCCATTTTTCTCCATATACATATACTGAAGCTTCAACAGGATTTTCTTTCCTCGCTGTATTTGCCAAGTTCGTTCCCTTAGCTATGATTTCGCTAGATAGTAGATTGGGGACTGTGGAAATCTTATCAAACATTCGTGTTCATGAATTAGATGATAAGGCATTTGGTTACCTTAAGAGTGTCAAAGTTACTTTCTCTGTTTACCTCTGTCCGGTTGAATCCCATCATTTTTACATTTAGAGGTGTTTACTGCAGAACTTGCTTATTGTGGAGTTTAAATGTAAGCAGTTTTTAATAAGAAAGACGGTACCGAGTGAATAGACGCCAGTTAGCAGAATTTGAAGATGATGAAGAGCTTTGAGTGATGAGATTAAATTCCGCTTTGCGACATCAAGCTGCTTGATGTCACGAGTCATTTCCTGCACAACATTTTCTGAGGACTGTGTCTTCAAGCAAACCGCCTGTACACGCTCTTCTAAGTCTCTCATCGCAGCATGGGCCTAAACATTCATCTCGCATTAATAAATCTAAAAACAATTGAAATTTATTCATTTGCTTTTATTTCTGCTTTAGTCACATATCATATATCAGTCAAATATAAATGTTTGAAACAATAGAACAATGAACCTCATCTAAGGCCTGGCCTCCTTCAGCACCAGCCTTCTCATGTGTTTCAACAAGTTTCGCCAGCTGACGATCCAAGCCAACGATTTCATCCTTGATCGACTGCATTACCGAATCCAAATGTGATAATGACTGTTCTGTTGGAAATAAAGCATTGATCTGATCAACAACATCCACAGCAGAAGGGCAAAATCCACCACCACTGACTGAGGCAATAGTATGAATCACCTGAAATTGCAGTACAGCAGCACACCATTCCTTTCCAAATTGAAAGCTCTCTTGTTTAAGAAAAGAACGGAAAATTCAGTCATGCGTAACAGAAGCATTGAAAAGATGAACTTAACTCTTCCCTTTTTCCTTTGCCGTGTTCTTACAACTAAATATGTAAATTCTACTCCAAATAATATTCTAAAGATTAATTAAGCTAAGTGCTAGTTTAAAAATGTTGAGATCAAGCAAGACACAATGAAATAAAGGAAATGTCATCCTTATCAAACTAATAATCACTCACCCTGTCACTGAATGTCACTTCATCTCCTACAACCTCAGTACTTCCAACTTTCTTCGTTCCAAGGTTATTTTCTAATGCCTCGTTCATATCCTTCTCATCAAAACTGCTGCTTTTTTCCATCAGCATATTGCTAATATCTTGAAAAACGAAATGCATTTTACATAAGAGTGTAACCGACCGTTCATTTTAAAACAGATCAATTTATCTGAAAACTTTGTAGACATTTTCTTCTTCATTCAACTTCAATTAACTTTGAACCACTCCCTTTAAATCTTGAATGTCTATTCCATCCAAGTCCTCCAGTCCTGACCTTTATCCTAAGCAACTAACCAAGCCTTACTCTTGAAGTACAAAAACTGATCCACAGTCTGATTAGTAAACAATATCGATGGCTGAATGACGCAGCGATATGCAATTGTGACTTGAGACGACTCTTTCAAAGCGCTGACATTATCGCTTATCATGGGGCCCTCTGAGGGGGCTGATAATGTGTTCACTTTGCACGCAACAATGAAGACACGTAACCACACAAAGTCTTATCAGTGGACTCTTCATATCTGCAACGTTACGTCCCACGTCACTGTTACATTCCGTTGCATCCGAACTTGAACACTTCAACTTCAATTCTAGCTTCCGTTCAGCTCGAAGTTTGTTGTCATACCATTTCCCTTCCCTTCTTTTTATACTTAATATAGAATAATATTCCTGCACTGCTCCTCTCCCCATCTCAGTATTGAAATGCCTTGCTCTAAAATGTGCAATGTTTAGTGAGGTGAGTGATTTAATTTCGTCTCAGATTTCAGGTCTAATAAGCAGAGGAATGAAGTTTGAGAATTTGCTCGGTCAGCGGGGTACTGCTGTGGCGAAATGTCTGGGGTGGAAGCAAGGTTTGTATCTTATCTGAAATTCATTGCAAATGTAACTTCTTTGTTGAAGAGCTGAACAGAAATCCTTTATCGCCAGGAATTATATGAATGTATCAGTTGTAGGTGATGAAGAGGAAAGCTGGTCTAAGAAAGCTATCGATAGTTTGATGAAGAAGCTACAAAAACATAACAAGGAAGCATTGGCAAGTTTGGAAATGGCGTTGCAGTGTCAAGGACGTCAACGAACAGACTGCGTTACTATACCACGTTCACTTGACGGCAGGTTACAGGTTCGTCGTTCATTCTCGTTTGTTTTCTACAAATTTTTTTGAAATAAAGTAGACGAAAATTCTGATCTCTTCATCACTGAGTTTGAAATGTATCAGCTGAATAATACCGTAATATAGCTCAATATAGTTTGGGCGATTATAGGTCAACACAGAATTCGTTTTTTTATTTTGTTATAGAATTCATTTTGTCATCAAAATGTAGCGGAAAAATATTTGGTTTTTCCTATGGACGTCAGTATGTTCTATTCTGTGACGTATTTGGTTACATTTTTTAGATATCGCATCGGAAAGCGTTGCCACATGTAATTTACTGTCGTGTTTATCGTTGGCCAGATTTGCAGTCGCATCATGAACTGAAAGCAATCGATGACTGTCGCTATTGTTATGAATCAGGTCAAAAAGATGTTTGTATCAATCCATATCACTACGAAAGAGTGGAAAGTGCTGGTATCTTACCTCCGGTTCTGGTACCCCGGTATACTGAACCACCGCCACATATTATACCACGACTATTACGTATTTCTAGATTACAAACGAGTCCATCGGCTTCATCGATGCCATGCAATATTGACTTCAGTCATTACAGTGATGCAGTTCGTTTCAACTTCCACTTTTTTCAAAGTTTCACTCAAAACTTATTTTTTCTGACGCAGGTCAAATATCTAATCTCTTGAATGTCTTTCTTCCTGCTGATTTGTATTGATCTGCTGAGTTTTTTGCAGATGTTCAGTTAAGCTTTTGTTCTAATAAAGAGGACTTTCTGTTACAAATTCATTGTTACTATAACGGTATAATTAAAGAATTCCCATCAGATTTAGTTAAGGAAACTTAAGAGATATTTCCAGGTGATGATGTCAAAACGTGACGACGAGATGGATGCAAGTGTAATCATCCCGAACGGTGTTACCACGATAGAGGTGTGCTGGTTTATGTTATGATTTAAAAGAAATTTTCGGTCCGAGTTTTCTCATATTATTTTGATATGGAAGACCTGAAGTTTTTTGAATCTGTATTCTGTCTTTGCTCATCGTTCTCTAGAGTTCATTTCAGATACCATATGAGGAAGGGAAGTTCTGGGCTACAATCAGCTATTTTGAACTTAATACTCGTGTCGGTGAACAATATAAAGTTTCATCCCCAACCGTTGAAATTGATGGTTTTACGGACCCAACCTCAAATCCTGGTAAGATATGTCTTGGTCTTTTGTCTAACGTGAACAGAAATCAACAAATCGAGTCGACTAGACGACGTATTGGAAGAGGTTTGATTTTCCGTAATTTACAGCCATCAAATTACCTGTGCTAGATATGGTAAATTATTTGTTTTAAAGAGACAGTATTGTTTGTTTTCACCATAATCTTTTAATTCTTACAGCTCTAATTTTTATTCCTGTCTTTTTTTTATTTTTTATAATTTTCCTAGATGCTTAGGAGTTTTTTTTTTTATTCATAAATTTCAGGAGTAAAACTTACTTATGTTCCAAATCAAGGAACACTTTTTGCCGAATGCCAAAGTGAAAGTGCTATATTCATTCAATCTCGTAACTGCAATTATTTTCATAGTTTTCATCCGACAACAGTGTGCAAAATAACAAATGGAATTTCTTTGAAAATTTTCGACATGTCAAAATTTAGAGAGGTTTTCTTTTTGCAAAAATTTAAAACGCAATATTTTCTTCTTTACACAAAGAATATATGATATTTCTTCTATAAATCTTTGTTATTTTAGCTCTCCATTTATTTATTTTTATCAATAGATGTCATTTTTGATCTGGAATTTGTTGTTTTCCAGCTGTTAGCTGAATCGACACGTTGCTGCTCATTTGATGCAATCTATGAGCTAACCAATATGACAATCATACGTATGTCGTTTGTGAAGGGTTGGGGTGCGGAATATCAGAGACAGGATGTGACATCTACGCCTTGTTGGGTTGAAATACATCTGCACGCTCCACTACAGGTATGCCTTTCATGGTGTAGTGCTAACATTTAAACTTGATTAATTTGTATTAAAATAATTTGGGATAAATCGGGAAACAACCATAATCCTTCTATTTTGTTTTTTTCCTACTCACATTCAATCGAAATCGATTTTTTATCATTTTCTTATATCGTCGAATGATAAAAAACCAATACTCATTTTTGTTTTAGTGGCTGGATAAAGTTCTTTCTCAAATGGGTCCTCCGCCTAATCCAATTTCTTCAATATCTTGATTCTTTACAATGTCAATTTCTTTCGGAATATGATGAACGACGAGATGTAAATTTTTTTATGTGACATTTGAGTGAGTAATGCTTGCTTTTGTTTTAATCTGCGCATTCGGAATAAATTAAGAGATTTCTTTCGTGTCATTTTTTCCATGTAAATTTGTCTTTATCTTCAACTTGTAGCCTCTTAATCAATTGTTTTCAGAATAATTTCCAATTAAAGCATTTAAAATAACTAGTTGTATTTACGTTTTAATTGTTGAACAGAATTTTGATTACTATTTGTACATTTTTTTGCATTTTCATTTACATAAAATGAACTACATATATGTTTAGCGTTGTCATGAATCAGCACTTTTTAATAGCCCGTCAGCCCTCTAACAATTTTTTTTTTTCATATTATTCATAAAATATTAGATGTTTCAATGTAACCTCATTATCTAGGTTTTCATCCAAAATCCAAACCTCAAAATTATTCATATCCAAAGTCATGCATATAATATGTGAGTGAAAAGGGAAACAAATTCAGTTCAAATAGTTTATCCTCATTCTTATTCTTCGTTTATAAATTTAATGGTTTTTTGAATTTCAAGAAATTTTCACTGTTAATTAGCAGATTTTTGTCATCTGTGTGAAAAGGGTCTAAGTGAAATTCCACTTAGACCCTTATCATTGCTTGTTTTCTGTGGTTTAAGAGAATTTCATTTCAAATGAGGATATTTTGGTTTGTTATAATATCTGATCTCGTTTTTTCTGAGAAATAATTGAAGGGATATGGGGGCATGAAGGTAGAACAATGCAGTTGAAAGTGTAGTAGGAAAATTTATTGAGCTATAACTGTGAAGTTTTTACAACAAATCTAGAATTACTCAAGTTCTCTTCAATTTCTAATTTGCTACTGATGTCTAAGTTTTTAATTTAATGTCATCATAGCTATTTTTGCCTTACCTTTAATACCTTTTGCATTACTCTTCACTTTTGCTATGCACCTTTAACTTTTCATGAAGTTTGTACTAAAATCTAATAAATATGCAATGGTATTCTTATAATTTACATGACCACACATGCTGTCTTTCATATCTCTCTTCTATATGTATTCATTTACATTCAAGTTATATTATTTTCGGAATTGAATAGCACTACAGTTGTTTGTAAGTCTGCAATGTTGAAGTATTGGGAACAATACTTCACATTACAGTATCAGCGGAGTTTTATTTCGTGTCCAGAGTTCAAATAGAAGTGTGTAATGTCTAAGTTCACTTCCAATCTGGGAATCAGCCGTATAGTTCCCTGAGCTTGTTTGTATCGGATTCGATTGTAAATGAAAAATCGTATTTAATGACAGTGGGTAGAAAGTGGCATTTCTGATAGCTGTTTTAGCTGTCTTGAAAGAGAAAACAAACTTTCTTTTGATAACTATTTTTTCTATAAACACTTTATTGATTGCTGATAATCGATGTGCTTGGTTTGTTGTTTTGAAATAACTTGCAGTCTTAGTATCCATTGTCTTTCTTTTCAGATGTTTTTCGAATAAAAATATGTCGTAATAAGCGAATCATCTTTGGTGCTATATTGGTTTGTTGAACCGTTGTATTGACGGAATTGGTTCCATTGATATCCTATTCAGTTCTATTATTATCCAGGCGTATGAATTTATTTCATGAAACAAAAAGTTCTCAGGATGGCATTTCATGTGGATGGTTAACATTTCATTTTTGAATACATTGTTCACTAAGTTTTCCTGTACTGCATTCATCAGGAGGCGTTCTTTTCTAAAGTGGTCTTTCATTTTTCAAATGTATTGCCTAGAAACGCTTCCTTAACTGATAAATATGCAAAATAATCATTTAGTAATGATTGAAACTGACATTGCACTTCATTGGTGTGTTTTTTATTATACTGTAGGTCCATCGTTTTTCATCTTTAATACATCAGGAAGATTTGATTGTATTGAGAAGGTTTGGATGGGAAATGGGTGTATACAGTTTATTGCAGCAATGCTGGTTAAAGGGAATTGGGAGAAAGTGCCATTAGGAAATATTCCATTGACATCATCGGAAATGATTGAAAACGGAGAACGAAGTAGTCTTCGTTTCAAATGTTTCATTATTATTCAAATGATTTTCGTTTGGACAAGCTATACAGTAACTGTGAGATATTCTCGTTTAAGTGCTCCCAGACATTTGGTAAGCGATATGATTGTTTGTAATCTAGCAGATTTCAGAATTTTTAAAACTAATTCAATTTGACGGCCATTACAAAATTTTCATTGTCAGTGTTTAATAAGCATTCATCATCGATTATTAATTTCTAAATAGCATTATTTATTGTAATATGTAGCATTAATCAAACTTTACTTATTTCCTCATTAAACTGTTAGTATTATTTTATTTCATCTAGTGTCCCTTTCATTATGTTCTGTACTTTTAGGTTTATATTTTTGTTCAGCTAAGCTGCGTTTGGAATAAAAAGGTATTATTACAAATTTGTTTTTTCCAGCAATATTCCTCAACAACAGTCGTATACCTTTCGGAAATAATCAAAATGACTATTGCTTTATTCTTTGTCTTCCAGATCAATAACTACAATGTAAAAGAATTTACTAGAGTAAGTTTACTTCATTTTTTACTTGTTCTACATGTGATGATTCACCAGCGTGAATGCATATAGTGGTTTGTCAATTACAATCTATTATCATTATTCCAAATCTTTTATATCTATATTTTTTTAATTTTTTTTTCCAAAACCTTGGACGCTTTAGAATTTATCATCTTTTTTCATTTGTTTTTTTTTTTTCTCTCAGACCTTAGAAATTTTTTTTCAAAATTATTTCAAATTATTATTATTGTAGAGAAAATTTAGGTCAGTATTAGATATAACTTGAAGTTATTATTCATTATTATCGTTGTAGAAAATTTAGACCAGTGTTAGATATATATATCAAAGTTTGAAAGTGCAACAAAAAGTGAAGGACAAGTTTTAGTGAATGGCAGTTTTCTAAATAAATGAATTTTTCAAATAAGTGGCAAATAAATGAATTCTATTTGTAGCAGTTAATTGAATTGCAGTGTATAAAGAAAGAATATTTCGGGAAACCAAAGGATTTGCTGAAGATGACTTTTCCGTCAATAGCCTATGCGCTTCAAAATAATCTTGATTTTGTGGCATTATCAAATCTGAATGCAGGTATATATCATGTTACTACTCAACTTAAAGTGGTTACTACGGCTATTTTTATGATGATTATCCTTGGGCGACGATTCTCGGGCACACGATGGCTTTCAATTTTTTTGCTTTTCGGAGGTGTTGCTGCTGTGGAGGTAACAATTTCGATTTTTTTTTTCTTTTATAGTTAATGTAAGCTAGTTTATTCTTTTGACTGTTCGTCACTAATTGTATTAATTGTGCTCTGTTTGGGAGTGCATGAAGTATGCAACTAGAAAGATGAAGCCAAGTTAATATTGCAAAGCTTATAAGGTATGGTTTTTGGGTTTCGTGCAGATTTCGATATGTTATAGCTTACGTTTTAGTGAACTGGAAAATTTATTTGTGTAAGATATGATAGACTACCACGACCACAATGGGATGTATGAGGTAGAAACAGTTCTAGTTTTTCACAATGTTATCTCATTATTTGCCATCTCTTATTTGAATGAAATTGAATTTCATTCAGTCAAAACTGATGGGTTGAATTTATAGCTCAGTATAAACGAAAGAAGCATTAAGGAGAAAAGTGATGAAAATTACTTGCTTGGATTGAGCGCTGTACTCTTCACATGTGTAACTGCAGGCTTTGCTGGTTAGTAATCTTCCGTTTAGATGATTATGATTTCAGGTACAGATTTAGAAATAGTCGATTTATGACTAATTGCAGGAGTATACTTTGAATATATGCTTAAAGATGGCAGTGAAACACCGTTCTGGATACGGAATCTTCAAATGTATAGTTGTGGCGTAGTTAGTGCAGCTTTGGGATGCATTCTTTCTGAATGGAACAGAATTTTGACTAAAGGATTTTTTTATGGTTACAATAGTAATGTTATTGCTGTCATTCTGTTCTTGAGTTTAGGTTAGTTTTTTTTTTTTTCTCAATTTTAGATAGACTTATATGAAATTTTCTGCAATCTGATGAACAGTAGCAGTCAGAAAAACTAAAAATGTCTGGTAAGTTTTCGGTGAGATATCGAATATAATCCTTCACTCAATATTGTGATGCTTCAAATGGACATGTGATTAAGAAGGTATATAAAATGGAAGAGAGCGATATTACAGACAACACAGCAGCAAATCGTAAGCGAGAAATGCGAAGTTCTTTTTATTCCAGGAGGGATTTTCATATCACTGGTAATGAAATACCTAGATAACTTATGCAAAAGTTTTGCCTCAGCAATGAGTATCATCTTGGTTGTTATGATCTCTCATCTTATATTCCACGACGTGCAGCTGAATTTGATGTTTCTTACCGGTTCCATAACTGTTTGTGGAGCAGTATTATTGTACAGTTCAGTACCAGAGTGAATAATTCTTTCAAAAAATATTTTTATTGTTAAGGATTTGAAAAGTCCAGTTGTCATTTTAATACGTGAAAATCTGTTACGAAATACTCAGGAAAATTATCCAAACTGATTCGTGCCAGTGTGTTTTACTGAAAGTCGAACTTTTACTTCCTTTGAGGTGGTAGTGCAAAAAATTAGAAAAAAAAAAAAAGTAGACTGCTGCACTTTGTATCCATATTTACACATTTGTATTCATATTATTTATAGCGAATGCGGTCTTCATAAATCGTAAGTTTTTCGTGACATTTTTGAATGTTTTTCTAATTGTTGAATGCCACAGGAAATCCAAACTCATAAAAGATTCAAATTGCTTCCACTAAATTCATTATTTTTTCAGGATTATTCTATTCCAATGTATTTATAACTGATTTGGACCTTTATATTGATTCCTTTTTATTCTGTGCTTTTTATATCTAAACGTTTAGATTAATGGTATAAATATCAACCATTTATAGTGCCGTTTTCTTAGCACTTGTTGCGGATTTTAACATCGCGAAGCACTAAATAAATGTTAACAATGCTTAATGTAGCAATCCATTGATGTCTTTTACAATTCATCGTAATGGTTTAATTGACTTTTAATCTTATATCAATTCATATACTATGGGCATCTGTCATGTAATGTCTATTGCAACTCACAGTAGCCATTTATCACAATGCCTAGACAAATCATTATACACTCTTTCGTAATATCATTCAATTCATCGTGATATCCATTTTTAAACTTACTGTTAAAGTTACTATCATCCTTTGTACAAAAATGTCTAATTATAAACCACCCCCACATTTTAACATATATAATGTAAGATAATTGCTACATAAGGATCACCCTTGTTAAAAGAATTAGTATATGTGTAATTTATCGCCAAGGACCGATGATTCCAATTTCAATTGTTCTCTATCAACGTTTTGTCTTATTACTTCTGCTAATAAAGAACTTGGATTATATTTGTTACCTCACGCATTTATATTTACATCCAAGACAATCTCCCTGCGATCAAACACCTCTCCCAATATTATTAATTAAACAATCAAAACCTTCCACGACAGCGCTTGCTTAATATATTAAGACATAGCACTGACGTTTCAAAAACATCTGCTGATAAACAGTAGACTTTTCTCCAATAAGGAAAGATGTATCCGTATTTAAAAAAAGCACCTTCTTTCAGCGGAATTTTCAAAATTCAACCACCACTTATCGGTGGTATTACAGCGATTTCTGAATGCGCAGCGATCGTAAACGTTCCGTTATGATCATCAACATATTCCTGATTTAGAGCTAGTATGCAACAATCTTCGATTGGTGACAAATCTTTGAATATCTAAAAAGAGTTCACTTCAGCATTGCTTGTTTACTTATCCTTTTAAAGTCCTGTAACAACTAGTCTGCTGTTGAATAAACAAGGAGACCAAGGCCTGCCCCGGGATGAAATTTCACTTATTAATCGAATGGACTTGTCAATCTAACCTACTTTTGTTAAGTATGCTTGTTTCAACTCTCAATAATTATACGGCAACTTGGTACTTCAGCAAACAGCGTAATAAAATAGAAGTGTTTGCTTATTTGGAAGTGATTTGAACATAAAAATTTTCTATCGAAACCGAGTGCAGAAAGCTTCCAAAAGCCTTAGTCTTCCGGAAAGTATCCAGAAACAGCAAACGGTAACGTTCAATAAACACTAAAGTAAAGGTAAAAAACCTCATGAAATATTAATTGTCGTAGCTGTCGGCAGTTTAACATATTCGGCACATTTACATTTCTCTCCGATAAGTTAACCAATTCACGTGCTTCACCAAATAAAACAAAACGGACAGGTACTGCTGCCATCATTCTCATGCAAAGTAGAAGCATGTCTTATGTGACCGCATCATTTATTTCTAACTGCAAACACAAAAAAAGCAACTTTTTCGCAAAAAATATGCATACAATGTAGCAACGAATGTGCAAAAACTCATACGGATAGTGACGATACTTTATATTCCTTTGAACTGAACTGATAACGGAAAAAGCAAAAAAAGAGATTGATCTATGTAATTTTTACCTTTATTCGAAAAAAGCCTTCAAATAATTCCCGTATAAGATGATGAATGAAATCAGGAATATAAAAATACATGAAATGGAGATCAATAAAACCTGATAATATAGATTACTAATCCAATAATTCACATAAAAATTAGAACAATAAGAAATGATCAACAACCAATACCTCAGTGCGTCCAGTATTATCAACAAGCATTAAACATGTGTTTCCAAAATTTTTTGAAAAAAACAGATTTGAGAAAAAACAGTCGAAAAACAGCGGAGAATAAAACCATCAATATCAGTACTACTGATGACAAATAAGAGATTCGAGGCGGAGTGTAACATCGCGAATAAACTCACTGCATCCTTCGCTTGCTTTTGCCAGCTCTAATATTTCACGCAATAATATATCACACTTTAACCCACAGATTGAAACGGCCGTAAAATATGTTGAGACAATTTCATTTAACTTGGCGGTACATCCTAGAACGACAATGATTTAAAATACCAGAAAGGTTCATTAAGTCTAAAAAGCTGATATTCTCTAGATATTTTTCTGTTCTGCGTTGAAAGTGAGCCATAAGCTGAACAGTGAGTCGTAAATTTCTATGCTTTTTTACTTGGTCTCTTTTCATCCAACCATCTATTCACGAAAAAATTACATCACTGCCTTTTAGGTTCTATGTTACTACACTGAAGATCATAGTTCAAGTGTAAAATATTTGACAGGGTGATATAACGGCTTGATCGGGATTAATTATACTATTTTTTAGTATACTAACAGTATGTAATTGTATATTTTCTAGTATATTTTTAGTACACTTATATATTAATAATATTATATATACTGTATTATGTTTTCACTATGTTATATTATTATATTAGTAACATTAAAAAATTATTGATCCTGCCACAGTTACACAGTATGGCCATTTTGGAGCAAAACTGCTAGATATCATTCGTTTTCAAAGCAGATTTTCGAAATACATTTGAAGTCCACAGGTCTTCATCTCTGATCAAGTAGATTAGGGATTATTTATAGTATAATTTTACAATTTTCCTACCATGCTGAAGTAGAGATCGTACGTATAAATTGAGGTAGTGACGAAAATCATTAGGAAGTTTTAACGAAAGTGCGCTGCAAAGCCTTTCTTCTAAGAATGAATGTGTGGCACTTATTTGGACTTCACTATTCACATGAATTGGGCTACTGAAAAACAGTAAATTCTAGCATAGAGAATGAAAAAATTCTCGTATAAATAAAAACAAAGTAAAATAATAGTGGATCAGAAAAATTCGCAGAAAGAGAAGAAGTTTTAGCAACAACTAACCTTTTTATAGTACCAAGTAAGGCATTAGCTGAAGCATTCATTGATGGTGTACTTAATCTAGGCAGGATGCTTTTTTCATCAAACAGTAATTGCCTAAAATCAAAAATGGAAACAATTTTTTCAAAATATCTTTCGATATCAGACTGAAGTTCAACATATTTCACGGGTGATAATTTTAAACAAACAAAATAAAAAGCTTATACACATTATGTCAACTTCTTTTTGGAAAACATCAGCAAAAAATGTTCCTTACCAGCAATCTAATGACAGCAGAAATGAATAAGTTCTTCCATTTGAAAGTGTAATGATAGGTTCTCCTACATCGGATAATGTACATGAAACTATTTTACAATCTGTAAAGTACTCATAAAGTATCAAAGGAATCAGTACACGTTAAACGGAATGAATAGTGATATAATAAGTCGCTTTTTTATTAGCAAGGAAAAATTTCTATGTCAGAAATGAATTCTAGTTCTAAACAGATCAAATGCCTGATAAAATTATTTGATCGTCGCAGTGTTATCAAAAAATTGCGGGAACAAATATTCCTTCCAATAATTCATTTTCTATAACAAGCTAAAATTACCTTTTTCGCAAAAATCGGCGATAGATCTCCTTGACATAATACATTTCCTATTTTCTATGTTCCTGAAATGGGTCTTACCACAAATCTTGAAGTCATAAAAAAGTTGGAAAAAAAAGATTTCGAGGAAATTTTCGCAGATGTTTGTATGTCTTCTACCCCTTAAATTGATAAAAAATGAAGTCTAACCAAGAATAAACAAATCCTTGAGATGAGCAAACAGAAAGATAATTGCGATGCACTTGAATTATGAAAGGTAATGAATCGATGGTAAAGAATGTATGTAATCGACCAGAAGGTGTTGAATAAATATGGATGCTACTGTCGTAGCAACCAGCTACAAACCAGTGACTGTAACAGAACCACTTAGGAACTGTTTCCTTGAAACCTTTAGTTAATTTGAGCTAACATCTTTTCATTAGTAACATACGCTAATACTTATAGCAACAATTTATAGCATCCCGTGAAAATAATGTCATTTCTGTGCATAAGATTAAATGATTGCTTTTGCGAAATAAAAAAGTCTTTATTCAAAATCCTATCAAAGATAGAAAGTAAAAAGAATACCTGCTAGCGGCAACGGAGCAAACAACTGGATCCAAATGAGCTGTCCACAATACTGTTGCATCTTTCATACCACATAACTTCGTCAGTTTTATAGTTGCAGCAATTTCATACTCATTCAATACATCAATCCTATTTATTGAACACATCTCAGTCTGTAAATAATTATAGATATCAAGCAAATATCTTGCAAAAAACTATTTTAGCAAAAAGTAATTTAAAAAGAATTTATTTTAGAACAATTAATAAAACTGAATGATTACAGTCAATACTAATTTATGCTTTTGTGTTATAATTTTAACTTATCGTATACTTCTAAGCAAAAAATATCAGTCAGTATTTCAATCCGACAAATGCCAACTCAAGTGAAAGAAGTACTACAATCAAGTGAGTTATCGAAAGTTACCGGAGGGACAGATATCGACAATGATCGTCGTTGTTGCGGAATAGAAAAGGTAACGGAACGGTTATTATTCAACATAACTGTCAATGATTCCGGAAAAGGAGCAGGACGCAACAGTGGTTTCAATGATAAATGAGGTAGGATCTATAATAAACTGGTAATTTAGTGTCGGCAGCTACAAATTTCGTGAAATTTCTGTTAGATCACTGAAAAATTAAACCTGCTCAGTTCTAGATGACAGAGGATGCGTGTCCATTGGTTCATCAATCCTTGGCATGGCTTCTACCTTTTCAATGCTACTTAGCAAAACTCGGCCATTACTTTTGGATGGAGATGCCAAAAGATGCACAGACGAAGCTTGCGCTGGCTCATAACTGAAACAAGCAGTGTTTTTCCTTGAAGTCGATGGAAAATTTTGAGGAAAAAATTGGATTAAAATATCAGATTTATAACACTTCGACCTATTTAACGCTGGTTCGTCCACTAAAACAGGTGTTGCAGTTATTTCAGCTTCAGGAATTGTAACAGAAGCTATGAAAGAAGGCTGTATTCTTCGCTTTCCTAATTTGGTTCGAAGGTCAGTTTGTTTCATCGGCAATTCCGATGAAGTAAGCACCTTTTCCGAGCAATTAGTTTGGACTGCAAATAAAAACTAGTCCATAAATAAGATTGTCACAGTAAAAACAGAAAGCAAATTTCATTTCATCCATACTGGTAGATCATTCATGCTATTCTGAATATCTAACCACATTTTGATTCTGA
The DNA here is from genome assembly GCF_000002995.4 of Brugia malayi. Taxonomy (NCBI): domain Eukaryota; kingdom Metazoa; phylum Nematoda; class Chromadorea; order Rhabditida; family Onchocercidae; genus Brugia; species Brugia malayi. The sequence goes on from NW_025062475.1 coordinate 8,763,940, forward strand.
GAAAAATAAATTAACTAAATAAACAATTCATCATTTTCTTCAAAAAGAAATGTGGATCGAAAAGATCGTGATGGACGAAAAGATGCCATCACACTAATACTGGTGCAGCAGAATAACCTTGTTGACAGCTGACATAAACATTTTGGATATATTTTCAATTAAAAACAAAACGAAACCTGCGTCACACGAAATTGGTATACTGACAGCGTTTTGATTGCTAGGAAGTTCTTTTATTTGTGACGAAGTGAATGAACCACTGTCGTGGATTTTTAACTGTTTCGGCTCTTGCTTTTCACTTTGAATCTTTTTTAGATCATCAACAAACATTCGACTAGAATCCTTGAATGACAACAACTGACGTCCATTATTTTGCTGATCAGAAGAATACTGCAGTGGTCGACGACTATACATTCGTTCACATAGATCACCCTTAAAAGCATCATAATCACAATAAATAGAAATCATAATTGATAAATCCCTTTCGTTCTTTTATTAGAATTATTGTATAAAACCAAAGACAAAAAATTATCTATCTTAAAAACGATGGAGATTAACTATCTTAAAGGAGTATTTAAAAATACCATTTCAGAAGAAGTAAGCAACCGCCCTAATTCCTTCGCATCGAATACAATTGATTTCACTGTTCCATCCATGGAGCAAATAGTTAGATGATAATCATTCCTGCATCATTTAAAATGGTACTTACTTCAATCGATCCTACTGGTAGTATTACAAAACGGATATTAAATAAATTTCCAGATCAAAGTAAACTTCCATCAATCAATAAATAGGTGATTTTTCAATTTCGTAAATAAAAACAGAAAAAACAAATATTTACCAGGAAAAATCAAGTATAGAATGCTTAAAAAGCTTGTACAAGACAACTAAAGGTCGATCTACATTTGGCAATAACCAAACGCTTAATGATTTGTCACGACTACCCATTGCTATACAGCTCACTTGAAGGCGATTGCCCTGCAATAAAATTTCTTTAATTTGATAGAGAACCACAGAATACAAGTCACATGTAAAGCTAAAGTACACAAAGATAAAAATAAGATAGGAAAGATAGAGACATTAAATCAATAAACCGACAATGTACAAAATAAAGAAGTAGAGTAAAAAGTATAAAAAAGCTTAAGTAAGAAAAGAAACTTATGAAATGATTCTGTAAAAAAAAATTTCAGTGCTTCTCAAATTATTAAATCAGTTTAATTTAAAAACCTTGTAGTTCTGATATTCAATCATACGAGGACAAGCCCGAACCACTGTTACAGCTTTCCGATGGCCAACTAAATCCAACGTAGTATCCCAATCCTAAATATAGATGTTAATGAATATATAAGCAATCCCTTTTTAAATAAACTTATTAAAAAAGTTAGTCCCAGTGCAAAGTAATAGTGAGAATAAATTGTGTCTGCACAAAAATTGTTCACCTTTCGTCGTATCAAGTGGGCAGTTGGCCCCGAGTTATTACTCGCACATGGCGCTATCAAATAAGTACCATCTGGTGACCAATCTAATCGACAAAACATGGTAGATTGGCTACTCTGCAGAAACATGTAATCATTTCTAGGGTTTCGAATTCCGCTTTTTTCTTTTTAATTTAAAGGACTAGAACAAATTTTCCTGCGAAAGACTATTTAAACCTAAAGCTTCACTGGAAGACTAATCGACTAACTAATGTTTCATTGTTATAAAATTCGAGAAATTCTTGTAATTTCTTTATGCATGAAGAGTTATTGCTGCAAGCTGTTAGCAATTTCTCTTTAACAAACCTCAATAAACGGATCCATTACTACTTTGATGCACTGCCAATTATCGATTGTCCAGATTCTCACAGACTTGTCAGCTGACTGAGTAGCGAGAAATTTCCCAATTGGATCCCAGCTTACTCCTTTTACAATACCCTGATGTCCACCTCGTTCGACTGTTAATGATACCACTTTGTCTGAGAATTTTGCGAACCCCACAGTTAACAAAATCAGTTAACATACAAGACAAAAGAACAAAACTCCAGAACCTTTTCAGCACAGAAATCTTTCTTAAAAAAAAAAAAAAAAGACAATGTTACAAAAATTGTTATAAAAACACATACTCGGTAAATTATGGGCATCCCAAATGATCACGGAATGATCCATCCCACAGGATGCAAGATAACGGCCATCTTTAGACCATTCAAGATGTAACACATCTAATGAATGGCCATACAGTCGATATTTTTCCCGATATTTTTCAACATTGACGGAATCCTGAAAGATGTATCATTTATAAATATAAATGTTTTGACATCTTAACTGATTCGCCTTCAAAGAAGAAGAGTGTAAAAATGATAATGCTGAAAGTTTAAAAAAAGATTTTTAAAGTATATATACCTTTTTTTTAAAGTATATATATTCAATAATTTTTTATGAATAAGTATTTTCTAAGAACACAAAAATGAATGATTTCATTGATGAAGAAATTACCTTAGAACCAATCGTTCCAGCACTGAAAACTCGGCCACCGAATTCCCAGAGTGTTAGTGATTGTTGATCACCAGCACATCCAAGATATGTTCCATCCGGAGACCAACGAACACAATTAACACAATCTAAATTAATAAAGCATTATATACAAAAATTTAATAGCTGTAATTATCACATATGAAAGCAAGGATAGCAGTAGCACGAAGATATAGTGACCTGCTAGTGTCCCCTTAGTCTCGCTTCATCGCTATCAACTTCCATACATCTCGATAAGGCTACAGACGTAAAGAAATAGGATAATGCGAGACACGTTTGGGTGAGAGCAATTAAGCAACCCTAATGAATATAGGAAGCATGACATGAAGATCTTCTAAATTACTTTGATGAAGTATTCGAGAGAGTAGTCGACTGCATGATGCCTCCTGACTAGCTTTCTCGTTAATCACTGGTTTCACATTCCAAATGATCACGAGGCCTGAACCACCTTCACCACCTTGTCCGCATGTAGCAATCTTCGTACCGTCTGGATGAATATCTACCGAGTAGATTGCACCACCTAAATTTGAAAATTATAAAAAGGAATGAAAATGTAGACTAATTAACTAAATATTTTTCTAGCAAATAGAAGCATTTGGCGAACATATGAGAACAACCATATCGATGCAGCAAGAATATAAAATTCCCAAAATCTTCAGCTTGCATGAAATTTAACCATACACTTACCTGAGTGATGAATCCATACTGGATTCGTTAACTGCATCAATTAATACCTGCCTGCACAGAACCCTTTGTAAAACAACACTTATCCGATATAATTTTTACAACTGTCTCTTCTGCTGTATGGTTTTATAAATTTAAGATTTCAGATAGCTTTCTGAAAAGCGCAAAACAAATTTTATGATAGGAATCAGCTTAGCTCTTCAAATGTAACGTCTTTTTTTTTAACAAGTATATTTTACAGCCAAGAAAACACAGAGTTTATTGGGAACTATGATTTGAACGAACTAGCGTCTACAAAAAATATAATGTCTACAGTTGAACCAATTTCATCTACTCCGATCACGCCCACCTGGCGTAATTCTAAATTCACGAAAATTAAAAATGATTGAAAACCCCAAATAATTAAAAAACTTGCCTCTATAAGTAGTAGCATACAACAGCGTTCGCCGCTACGCGTTATATCAAATTAAGTGTGAACAGTTTAAGTTACTCCAAGGTTATTCTCTTCCAACTGATCAAAAACTTTAATGGATTAATAACGAGAAAATAATGACATTTCTATAACGAGATAATGCAAAAATGAATGACAGAAGAGCTAAAGTGATGAAAAGAGCATAAAATATACAGATGAATTTCGCCATGATTATAGGAACATCTCAAGCAAACTGCGATATGATAATCTGTAAGCCGGGTTCTTCTTGTTAGAACATCAATAATCAAATAGCAATCCTGATTTAGCAAATGCTTATGGAAAAGATAGTATGAGCAAGTGTGAATATAAATACAAAAATAAATACAAAAGCACTATAACACAATCGACTTAGCTGAAACTCGAGTTAAATTCAAATTTGAAATATAAATTAATTGATAAAAGCAAGACAACTCGTAACTTGGTTTTCACAAAGAGTAATGTTAAATTCAGATAGGAAATCAAATAAATCTTAACCACCGCACGGTTTGTCGTATAATGTTTCCGTTTCTTAAAAGAGGAAAAGGCAAGTTAAAAAGCACCATGTCTTAGAGTATACCTACCACATATAAAAAGAAAAATTATGTATGAGAAAAAAGAATTTAGTTGAACAACTAAATTCGTTGAGGAAACTAGGTTTCTCGGGATGAAGAAAATCTGAAGACTTTATAATCAAATTTGAAGAACATATCAGTACATGATATGGGTGAAAACTTACTCCAGTTGATATAAAATCCAAAGCACAACAAAACGCGATCACAATTGGAATAAAAACAATAAACAAGAATGGGTCAAGAGTTTCACAGAAGTAAAGTGAACTATTCAACACATTTCATTTCATTCCTAGTATTACTTCATTGTATAAAAATTTGGTGGAAAAAACAAATGGTATTCAGAGATGAGAGAATACACAAATATTATCAGATGCAGCGTTTCATCAAATTTCTAAAAGTTCCTATTAAGGATTAAATACTAATAAAATAAAGGAACAAAAACAATCTGTTGTATTTAAAATCTTAAATAGATAAGTAGAATGTGCAAACGAATAGTGGCCAATATATATGTGAATTAGTGAACTGCTACGTTTGAGAGGAAGCAAAATAATGACAATGATAACATCAGTCTCCAATTGACTTTACATTATGCTTGACTTCGTCGCTATTGTTGAGATTTCCTTAAATTATTTTGGCGGTGATCACTGATAGAAACTGGGTTAGTTTAAGAGGTTTTCAGATTAGCACTACCTAAAGAAATGCTGCATATAGAATCGAACAAAGACGAAAATTTTTGTCAGTGAACTACAGGATATTTCTCATAATTTATTCCACCAAATAAATATAAAATGAAGTAATATCATAGTAAAAAACAAATAAATTAAAAATAAAGGAATTATATCAATGATGGTAAAAATCCTTAGTCCATTTACTGTTCAATATTTATATCCAAGGCGACCCTCCGTAATTTTTATTTTCCAGGCCTCGATTAACAAATAAATTATTAAATTGTAACAAACAATTAATAAAACCGATTCGCTGAGATTTGAACAATGCATAAGAGAAAAAAGAAAGCGAAAATTAGGTACGATGAAATTAATTTAGCGCGATGAATTAAAATATTTCGATCTCACACACCGATTGATATTATATAAATATAATATCAAGAATAACAATGGTTGAATAATAAGTAAACACTTCATGCAGATTCCTCATCTCAAAAGCATATGAAATGCATAGCAAATAATTATGCAGAAAATTACCCACCCTAGCAGAAATTAGAAATCCTTTAAGAAAAATTAAAAATTCCTGCTCAATGAAATGCAAATGAGTTCTTTAGAGTAGGTGCATCACACACTGTATCAGATTTTCTACTGCTCATGTTTATTACCCATGCTTTTCAGAATGTCATCATCTATGGTTATTCTATGTTCTCATGTTTACCCACAATTCTCGACGGTTTTTGGTTGATTATGCATCAAATGTTTCATTGATTTTAAATTCGCAAACTACATATCATATTTTTAAAAAAAGTACTGATGAGAAATTATAGATAATAAGCAATTAAGTATATAGAAATACTTCCTTCACACTAAAATATTTTTATTTTTTATTATTATCTAGATTTGTGCATGAATCTTTATACATTTTGTTCAAAGATGGAATATACAACCAGAAAGCAAGAAGATAATTTCAAACTGAAGAATTACTTATTTCGTTTCTTATCTTTTATTCCCAAAGGACAATCCATCACAAAATGTCCAACCTGTCGACATCGGTGGCAACAGTTGCGATCCAATGGAGGACCATTGCCCACACGACAGCTTGAAAGCAGGAGAGACTGAAAAAATAAACAAAAATGCGAAATTAAAATACAGAAAATCACTCCGCTAATATTTATTCCTTCATAGTACAAAAAAAAGGATTCACTAAGACACCATATTAGAAAAATTGACCTAAAAAGAGAAAGGCTTACCGCATACAGTACAAGTGAATTGTGATTTAGTTTTGAATTTGGGACGACCGATAAGGTATTAAATTTTTCCCGACTTTGTATAAATGATTTCTGTATATATGCCATTGCTGAAAGTGTATTCCTCTTCAACATATTTTTCTCTTTTAACATTCATTTTCCGATTATTTTTGTTCACTAACTTCAGAGTTAATTAAAAACTAGGAACATCATGCCATATTAACTCATGATATTATCATTTATCTTTTTAATCACTTGGAATGTAATCAGAAAACAAAGAGAAATTTCGAGGAGTTAAGTGATTTAAAGCAAATAATTATATAATAACATATTTCAATTAAGACACACAAATTATAATGAATCAGACAATAATTGATGTTTCATTCCCTTTTTTATTCTACTTAACACTTAAATTTTTCTTACTTTTGGAATGAACACCAGAGGAAAGATTATGACTGAGATCAAATGGATCTTCAATAGCGATTGGTCTGGATTGCCAGCCTTTGTCCAACTTCATTAGCGGTGGAGTTTGTCGAATTTGTACAACTTCTCGTGTAAAATCAAATTTCGTCGCGAAATAATCCAGAAAGCCTATCCACAATTCTCCAACAGTTAAGCGATTGTGGACTGTCCATTCCTAGCATAATACAATTTACAAGTAATGCAGATAAGACAGCAATATCTTTCGAGAGAAATAAAAAATAACCAAGGAAAAAATTTGAATTAAAGAAAGCGAACACGATATAAATTGAGAATTTAGTAACTAACCAAATCTTCAAAGTTACAAAAGTACACATCGCAGTTATCAATTATTATTGGTTCTCTACATCTTCCAGGCGGTGCTACCTAAAAGAAAGTCATTACAAGCAAATTAAGTAATGAATTATTGCAAAGTTCATATAACCAATATCAACAAGTATCGAAAAACAAGTACTGCCGACATAATAAAATAGAATATGAAGTTAAAAAAAAAAATAAAAGATCGAATTCGCAAAATAATGCAAAGCAAAACAAACTTCCTGGAGGAATGGAGCGACTGGTGGATCTGTTCGTTGAAGATAATGAATAAGCATGATGATATATGAATAGGATGATAGGCTTCCTTTCGATGCATTTCCAATTTCGCAGTTTTTAGCCCATATTTTAGTCATTATTCCTAACTGATGTATTCGACGATCAAGCTTACTGTACGTCCGTAGCAAGCGTGTATTCTCTAACGCTAGCACGTTATATAGCGACACACTAAAATCAATTGAAATCTAAGAAAAACTAATAAGTTATTGCAGTTAAAATATTTGAAAATACTTCAAAATAAAAAACTACGTAATAAAATCCAACAATTCTTACTAAATGTAAAATATTACATTTATCAACAGACTCGACTAGAAATACATTTTAGTCACAAATTTTAACAATTAAATGAAAAAAAGTGAGGCATGTCCTTTTTGCGTAACATAAAATACTTACTCTGCCTCAAGATTATAATGATTACGGCAACGAAACTTTACGATTGGTACTTTAGCATGTGGGATTTCGCAGACATATACAACATTAGGCATTTTACGAATCACTTCCGCTATTTTATTTATGACTTCCACCGAATCGATATCCTAAAAAAACTACATCACATCTAGTACAAAATGGTCAAATTTACGAAAATTTTCATCTGTAGTTTGAAAAACTTATCATCAAATTGAATTTCATAAATTTTTAATTATTACAATTAACATTGAAAAAACTTTGATCACACAAATAAAAAGTAACTTTAAAATTCACTTCAGGCCTCACTCCTGGTCCGAACTGAAGACAGATATCAGCATCTGAACCTAAAAGACCGAATCCATTTCCAGCTGAACCAAACAATGAAAGATGACAATCAGTACGATAAAAACGTCGAAGAAAACCTTCAAGTTCGCGGCAGAGTGCTGACATATGATGCACATAATAGGGTCTTATTCTCATTGTATCTGAAAAATATATTTATTGAAAATTACAACTCCTTCAACTTGCCAACATTCATTTCATCGAATATCTCTCTCTCTCTATTGAAAAGCACGATTTATTTCCTTCACAATATTTTTTCATCTCTATTTTTTGCTTCAAAATCATTTTACTTTCTTTTCTCATGACTTCCGTTTTTCGACTATTTGTGAAATATGGGGGTTGAATTTAGGATATAATGCATTCAGGGATGCAAACTATCTCCAAACTCTCTATATTTTGAATTTGCACCATTAGAAAAAACGGAAAGTATGCGAGAGCATGGAAAGAATGTAACTTTTTTGATGACACTCGAACAAACTAGACGGTAAAGTTTGAAAAAAGCCGCTTAAATGCAAATACGTGAACTGACGGATGGAAGTTTACCAATACACTTTTTTCAAAAACATTTAAAAACTTTTTTTTGCAAAAATATTTGAAAAGAAATACTGAAAATATCGAAGATGATAAGATTAATTATTTTCTTTTGTGCATTGGTCATTGGTGGGAAATTTTTGGGTTCTGGAATCACAAGTTCAGGACAGTTCTCACGCAAATGACCATCTGCATTACAACATGTGCACCGTGCCACTGGTTCCTGAAAAAGTAAGTCAAATATGAATTTAGAACTGTAAAGTGTGAAGCAATCCTCTGCATCAATTGTCGAAATGGAAACAAAAATAGGGGTCACAGCTTAAAAAACTTCATTTTTTTAGGTTACTTTCGCAAAATTTCAAGGTAATTTCGGTTTTCAAGCCTTCTGGATATATTCATTCCAGTTATGTTTAGTAAATTCCTTTACCACACAATCTAAACTGACATACCAATCCGCCCGTGAAGAAGTGCAAAGCCCACGGATAATCATAATCATTATTATTTAAAGTCAACCATAACTTGCGAATAGCCATTTCGTCATAATCATGAAATTTAATATTCAAAATCGAAGCATTTGCAAGCCTGTTCCCAGCCAATTCTCTTCCCTGAAATTAGTTCTAAAAATCCGATAATGAATACAGCAATTAAATTCATTTAAAAAGTTAAAAACAGAAACAAACAAGCCATTATGAAAATTATACTTCATATTCTCCCTTGATGTATAAATTTCCGCAATTTTGGACAGCAGCCGCCGACAATTTGAATGCTTTCATTCGCTGAAACAAAGCAATGATAATTTCAATGATATCTCGAATTTCAAATGGTTGTAAAAAGAAATCAAAAAAAAAAGCTTAAAAAAAAGTCAGTACGCTTTGTGCTAGTATAACAAAACATGTAAGTTAAAAAGCAACTTGCTCTGAAAAATGAGTTGAAAACAAAGAAATTTCTGGCGCCAGTCATAGAAATTTATGGTCAGTGCACAAAAATTCGAAGTTTCAAACTCACTCATAGTGAAAGTACTTCGAAGTTCCAAGATTTCAAAGAAGTGAAACCAACTGAAGGAAGCTCCTTGAAGTGGATACCATGCTGTTGGAAAGTTGACGTCACATTACGGTCGCAACACGTCTCACCAGCATCATCTCTTTGCAAATCACTATGAGACGTATGCAAATCCAGGCACGAAGTAACAGGATCAGAAAATGACATTTCTAAATCCTTGTGTTCCCCATATAGTAATGAATTTTCATCGTTCACATCCTCAAAAAATATGAAATAAAAATAACATTCTCTGAAAATCTGCTGGATATTTCTACAAGATTACTACATTCGCTGCTAAGAGACGTATTCAAATCCTATACTTTAATTATTTAAATGAATTATTAGCTAAGAAACTGTTAATAATGCAAAAATTTACTACCCCATTACAATGCCAGTTTAAAGTCTGCAGAAAAAAATTAAAGAAGAAATTCTGTTTTAACAGTTTAACGATATATGCATCACTCTCCCAATGTATGTGTAGACAGAAAATTTTCATTGTCATAATTTACTTTCGCTATCCTATTATTTCAGTAAACTAAAATTCCAAAAATATCAAAATTTATTCAATTCGTTCACTTCTCTTTCCATTTAATCTTTTTTGTGTTGCTTTATTTCTCTTTCCTTTCACAAAAAAACAAATAACTACAAGGAATTGATACTGGACAAAAAATAGCCATTTTACAACTAATCCGTAAAACTGACCATTTTCTTAAAGGAATCTGCTCTATAACAGCTTAAAACTAGGATCAAAAAATCATTTTAAGTATCAATACTATACCAATCTTTATTGTCAATTTTTGAAACAAAGCTTCTTTCAGCATAAAACTGATTTACAAAAATATCATCTTTAGTCATATTATGGCATCTAACTAAGAAAAATTCCAAAATCACCTTGTTTGTCCAGATTTGGTTCACATCTTCCAATCTAGTTTCGGTTACTTCAGAAATTCCTTGCGGGCTCACATCGGTCTCTAACCTGATAGCCTCTAGAGTTGCATCTAAAAGATTGAAATATAAAAATTAAAAAAATTATTAATCTGTGGAAACTGGTGTTGCTGCAGTTGCATCAGTTTTATTTCGAAAAGAAACCTTGATATAAATTATCGACGTCATCCAAATCACCTTTGTTTATTTGCTGATTATTATTTGCTGCAGCTTCATCAGAACAAGAACCGTTCAACAGCGTGGTTCTTCTCGACCTGTGTTTTCTTCTCTACAATGACGTTGAAATGAAAAAAAATGATTTTATTCAAATAAAAAATAAAAAGTTACATCAAATGAAAGAGTATAATACATGAAAACTACCTTTTTCGTCTGCACAGCAACAGTTCCGGGTGTTATAACGGAATATGGAATTAGCGAACAAACAATAGTGCGCGGCAAAGCAAAATGAAAATAAGTAAACAAAAAGCAACTTGAGAAATAACCATTTATGCGCTGCTGTGGTTGCATTATGTGATACGGAGCAAATGGGTCTGAAAAAAAAAAAACATAAGTCAAACTATTCTTAGATTTTTCAAAAAGTAAAAAATGATGATGGAAATAATTTCTTTCAATAGTGCAAGAACCTCTCCGTATTAGGCAAGGAGAGAAAAATATAACTGCGATGTTGTACAAATCTAGAAAATTCAGAAACCAGGATTATTTTTATCTCACTGGCTGAAATTTTACTCAATAATCAAAGTAATATAACCTTCGACGGCAAGCCGTTTTTTGCTCCAACGCGTACAGTCTTCTGACAAATATCTTTTTCTCAAACGTATTTGTATTAGTTCTTCAATAGGATGTTCAATAGCGTAATAACGGAATAAATCAATCCAAATTTCGCCGAAATTCCATTTTTCACTGCCAGTACCGAAACCAGTATTCTAAAACAGACAGCCATTTGAAAATGCATTTTACTTTACAGAATTAAAAAGAAAAAAAAAAACACACTATCTTATCCACTTGATGGTCAAAGTCGAGACTTTCACTGTCTAGCAGTAGCATTTCTTCTTCACTTAGAATCTGCAATGATCCCATTACTTGACTTATGTTAAGCACTAGATATTTGGAACTCTGAAATTATGGTAAGTTTGGATCTTCTTTCCTGCTAAACATTACTATTTTTTAATTTCTCTTGACAAAAACAAACCAATATTCATAATTTCGGGAAAAATAGAGATTTTTTGAAATAATTCATAAATATACCTCGAAGACGAAAGGAAGTAATCCCTTGCGCTGCAGATAGTAAATTAATATAATATCAAAAGCAAATTTCGGTATACCACCCAACTGTACATTGGTCAACGAACACAGCTACAAAAGTATTTAAAACCATACACAGAAATCGAATTTACTTCGGAATTTTAGTCTTCAACAAGTAGCATGATTGAGATTAAGAATGAAATATATAGATCTCAGCATTACGTGCAACCGTATGCTTTAGAGAAATGCAGAGTTCAGCTGCGCAGATGTTAAATTTATTCATCCGAGTATATGAATGTTCTGAATAAAATGAATCAATAAATACTTTTATCATTTTTTCCTAAATCCAAGATATTTCCTGAACGATTCTAAAGATAAAAATGCTAGCAAAACAAGAAATTTAGCAACATAAGAGAATAAAATCTGTTCATACGTTCGCCCATGAACGGAAGATAGTAGCGAGAATCCTGAATTGTGAACAAATTGTACAATATAAATTAACAAGCTGGGTAGCACGCTGCTGTCGAACGCAATTTGCTGTAATAACAACGGCAACGGAGTTTACAGTGCAGTGAATCGAAGGATCCGGACGTTGAAAATCAGGAGTTATAGAATGAACAGTAAAGCTTTTCTCTGAAAGAGAAAAATCCATACTTTTAATTTCAAAAAATTCGCAATTATAAATTTAAGCTATATAACTCGGGAAATTATAAAGAGTACAGAAAGTAGAAAAAAAATACCTAATGCTGTATCATTTAGAACTTCCATGACCTCTGACAATGCATGACCAAGTGAGTATTCCAGTGGAAAAATCAGTGATAAATTCAGATTGCTATGCACAGTCGCTAGCCTTGTCAGATATGAGCCATAAACCATCACCGAATAATCTGCATATTTTTGTTAAAAAAAAAAAAAAAAAAGAAATTAATGAGGAATTCGAAATCTTAAAATCTTAACAAAACCGAATGCAGATCATTCGGTTTTGTTAAGATTAATAATTCATACCACTGCACATAATCACGGTTTCAATAATTTAATGAAAACTTTTTTTATAATTTTAAGTAGAGTATCATTACAGCATAAATACAGTTATGATTTGTAATGATATATTCAACTGAATCTAAGTTGACATTAAACCATAAAAAATAAGAAAAGCATACTTCTGTGAGCTTTGTTTTGTAAAAAATCTGATAATAAATTCGCGATTTGTGACCCAACTTCACACCGTACATCCGTAAGTCCAGTGAAAATGTATAATTCTCGAATGATTTGGTCTACTTTGAACATCTGCTCCCTGACCGGACCTGGCAAACATGCCAGCTTTTTAAGCGACTCTGCCTTCTGTAACTATATTTTATTAAACTGAGAAATACGGATCCATGATTAGATGTGAATGATATATATTGGAAAAGAAATAGACTATAAAAATCTGAAAACATAGAGAAAAATCTGAAAACATTTTATATTGCATGAAAATCTTCCAGCGTGCAGCTGGATTGTTTTGAAAATTTCTTCATTAGCAGTTAAAACGCTCACTTCCTTGTTGTCAATGTGTTCTTGTGCCAAGAAATGCGTTACTGCTTGAGAAATTGAACAGATATGATACTTGCATAATTGACAGTAGTAGAGAGCTCGTGGGAAACTTGAAGATTTCTTTTTCAGCGGATAAATGTACTGCTTCTCCAAGTAAGACAAAGAGTATTTACTCACCGAATAAGATAACTTTTCGCCTAAATTAAAACACCTCTGCACTATATTCTAAACAATACCAAATATTAAAGATAGTTTAATAAACAACTGAATTTCAAACAAGCTGTACATTCACCACCATAAAACGAATCACGAGATATTCGCTCAAGTTGTTCAGCTAAGTCAATAAGCGCCGCACGTATTACTTCCACAGATGTATTCTCATGTAATACAGCTGATGCACATATCTTGTATCCACCTCGAGTGACTTGTTTAGGATCTTCCAACGGGCCACAGCATTCAAATAAAATGAGTTGAATAAAATCCTTCCCTTTTGGCTTTTCAATTTTCACCTGAAATTCAGCAAAAAACCAAACGCAAAATAAAAAGTGAAATGAAGGCCGTTAATAAATTAAAAATTTACCTCTATTTCGCCATTTTGAATAAACTTATGCGTGCCAGGGATTAAATTAAATCCATCGAAAGAATCTTTTCGAATCAAAAGTGGACCACTTCTTAATGGTACCTAAAATAATTCCAAACAAAAGAATTTATAAAGCAATGGAAAAAATGCGTAATAAGAAATTATCAAAAACAAATAGGAATTCACAACTTGGTAGTAAAATGAAAACATACTTTGGTGGTGAACTGTTTCTTCTCTTTGCAAACTACATCCAATTTCATTTGTTCCTTGTTTCTTAGAATTAGACTATTGCCTGCAACTTGAATGAGCTTTATGCTTTTAGTCAACCCCAAAAAACGTTTCTTATCGTCTAGTTTCAGAAATTAATTTTTCAGCTGAATTACTAAATGAAATAGTACCTTCATTTTCTAAAACACTGGCATTATTAGTTTTCTCAGAAACTGCATTATTTACAAGTTTGCTTCTTTCTAATTCGTTAGAAGCAGTTAAAGAATTTAGAACTGCTTTGCTGACTAGCGGTGCAGTTTGTAATTCCGTACTGAAATCATTATCCTGAAACTCAGTTCCATATGTTTAATTGCTTAGTTTTAAAAAAGTATAATTATGAACTAATGACAAAAGCATAGACAACTTATTGGACACTAAGTAGTTTGTTTCAATCACGACAACCATATAATTTGCGAGCGCCTTAGTACGAAAATTTAAAGCATTTATAAGTCGCACTGTTTTTAAAAGGTTGTAATTAATAGTATAAAGCTGTAAAATTATTGCACTTCTCCTTCGATTACTCATTCGTTCATAACTTGCAATATTTTAAAAGTTCGAAGAGCACTCATTTTCCAAATAATATTGAAGTGAGATTATTAATATTGATGGAAAATTTCACAGAACTTGAAGATAAATATTTAGGGTTATCAGTATCACCTGCCTTTTCGACTAAAGTAAATTCAGCATCATCTTCCAGATTCTCACTCCCTTCCTTACCACTTAATGATATTACATCTGGCTCATTGCATCTTGCAACAGCATTTGCATGTTCATTTACGGAAGTACTTGCAGCAAGAGTTACCAAACGAAACTGCAAATCATCTATTTTGAAAAACTTATCTACGAGTTCATAAGAAATAAAATGAAGAGACTGAGATAAGTATGCCAATAAAATGGCAAGTTTTGTTAAGAACTGAAATACGAAGTGTAAAATTATTCAAAAGTTATAGACCGAGGAATTTTTCAGCTTGTTCCTTTTGGAGCGTTTTTCGTGAGAAGAACCCAAGTCTGGATGTTCCCAAAAGTTACGAACTTCTGAATTCATTTCAGACGACATATCGTTCACTTTCCAATTCAAATGACCGTTATCCTATACATACGGCAAATTTTCATGAAACATACTGGTCACTAGAATTATAAAAAAGATTTTCTTTAAAAAAAAAAAAGATTTTCTAAAAGCTCAAAGAACTAAAATGTATCCTGATTTGATGCAGCAAGCACTTGACTATGGAAATAAAATAAAACTTACCTGAGTTGCAGACTGCATTTCCGTATGTCCAAAAACATTTTCGCGTTGGATAGACATGTTTTCAAATCTACTCAGAGATGCATCAAGCGCACTACTCGTTGCAGAAATAACTGATGTTCGCTTTTTTCGAGTCCTTTTTCGATTACTGATATTTTTCGAAATTTTCTGACTCGCCTGAAATAAACAAAGCAAATATAAAATCTAAGACATGAAAAACATAAACAATTTATTCTGTTGAGTTCAATAAGTTTTATCACTATCCTTATTTCGTAGCATAACTTTCGCCTGCAATTAATCAACAACCCTTTTCAATTTTCAGTTATCATGTTGTAATGCGGTACTTACATTTTCACTACATATTAGAAGATGGTTTTTAGAATTCGATGAATGATAGGATTAAACTGAACGATTTGTCCGTATTAAGTATATCAGTAATAAGTTACCATCCGACTCTTTTGTGAGACAATCAATGAGTCGCTATTGATCGTTGTCTTTTGTTTCTCCTTCTGATCTGCAGCAGTGCGCTTCGAATTACTCGAACCTTGTGCTATTGCAGATCCCATCTATCAACAGTCCAATTATATGTAACCCTTCACACCCTTTATGAACAAACCAAATCGCCCAAGAAAAAAGAAACGAACCTCAACTTCAGTCACCACATTATTTAATGATATTACAAACAATGCGGTCATTCAACGTAAAATCTCATCCCAAGCAGTTATTGTCCAGATTTGTTGACGGATTACTTTTACTTGGTCACAAATTCGCTTGCAATTTTATGCAAAACTTATAAAAAGGAGTTTAGATAAAAAATACAAAAGAAGCGAAACAGTTAAAGGAGATTTATTATTACGTTTAGTTAAGATAAAGTAAGCGCTTGTATGCAGTGGTATGCTCAAATCATTGCAAGTTTTCTTATTTCCATTTCTGGCTCTTGTTACCGGTCTTGTACTGGATGCTACAAATCGTCGCATCCGATTTCTCCGCATACCGGATACTATTCTCATTTTCTTATTTGCACTTGGCACAAGGTTTCATCCTTCTTCCATTCTTAAATACCCATCAAAACTAAATTGTCTCGTTGTGCATCTCTATGCAATAATACTCACGACTTATTAACATTTATTACTGTTTTGTTCTTAATGTTAACTACTTAATTAATTATGTCCCATTTCTCATTTTCCTAACTTTCCAATTAATTTTGTTTAAGCGGAAATATATTTGAAGCCCTTTTTTAAATTATTTGGCGTGATCAAAAAAGCCATAATCACGATGAAATCTTAAAATCAATGGACCTTAAGCTTCTTCGATGGAGAATAAAGAATCAAAATTGATAGATTGGAATTTGTTAAATAATGACTTAAGTTACGCAAACTTTACTTCAATGACTGCTTAATACTTCAGTTTCATTCTTCACTTATTCTTCCCAGAAAATTTGATGGCACACATCGATGAGACTTACACGTGGAAGACCGTCGAACCTGGCATTGTTGTTGGAGTACGTTTATGATATCAATTACAATCAGTGCAAACGGTGCGACACACAGAGATTCATTTTTTGAAATGGAGCAAGCAAGCAAGCTATTTCGATCAGAATTAATCTCTCATTTAGGTTCTTCTACCGTTACTTATTTTTGAATCTGCGGTGAAAAGCAATTCACATCTATTCTTTCGCAAGCAATGGCTATTATTCGCGCTGACCGCTACTGTTTATTTATTAACACTAATATTATACACTGCCTTAATGCTACCATTTCTGCGGATTATGGACAACTGGAATGTATTCACGGTTAGTATGATTATCACTGTTATGACTTACCGATCTAAATGAAAATTGAAAATTAAAATACAGATTTTAAATTTCATTCAAATCAACATCAGATGAGGTCTTTGGTACAATGTTTATAGTATTTCTGGAATGCGGCATAAAAATTATGCTGCTTAGTCTTACTCATTTCTTTCGCCATGTACGTGTACCATTCATTTACCGTGAACATCACTAGAAAATATGCAAAGTAGACTGGTTATGGCGGAATGAGTTTCACTTCATTTCGCTTCAAAGCATTTTATTGTCTGTTTTCTCTGTTTTGAATCTGACGAATTCTATGTAATTTTTCTTATTTTATAATAAATTGACACATGTTTAGACCGTCATTTTGTGAGTTTTTTTTTTTTTTAATTATCCGCTTTTAAGATCGCAAAAGTGTTTTTTTTTTTTTTTTTTTTTACTGTAAAGCATTAATAATGCAAGCTACAGAAGTCGCACTTTCAGCACGAAATATCTGACTGCAGGCTGCGGTCTATACTATCTCTTTGGCTTAGGTTATCATAACTTTGACTAATTCCTTCTAGCTAGCATCGATTGCATATATATTACCTGTGAAAACCGCGCTGATTTTCACACTTCTCTTGCGTTTAACTCATTCCAGAGTCATTTTTCGCATGTGTATGCCTCATCATCCATAAAGCATATTTGATTTGTCGTTAGTTTTCTGAATAATGATAAATTGGGGTCATATAGGTCATGCTGATGGGTGCAATTTTGGCTGCAACAGACCCTGTAGCAGTTGTCGCAATCCTGGAAGATATCGGTGCTCCGCAGCGTATCAAAATATTGGTAGAGGGTGAATCATTACTCAATGATGGTCTAGCCATTTTTGTCTACCAAATTCTCCGCAATTTTGTTTTGGTAGTTCTTTTCTGTTCATAATTTTCTTGCCATGGAGTATTGTTAGTAACGTATACGTGTCTTTCCACACAGTTTTACGGAATCCCAATCCCGATGAATCAGTATTTGACAATAAAAATATCCAAGCATCAATTGATTCGTGCAAGTTTTAGTTTAAACTCTTCCTTGATTTCAGAAGGAAGTAAATTTACCATCTTACCCGTATACTTTTGTACATTATGCAGCGATGTGCGTAAGCTGTATCGTAATTTCGCCGTTGTTGGGGTATACTAGTGCTCATATTACTGTTATGATCATACGACATGGTATTAATGAGGAGAAAAGAATTCAGGTTATTCATTATTCCTTCTTCCCTCTTACTTTTTGCAGTTTTAACACTGCTAATTGCTATGATTGCACCAAATATTCCTTTTGCCAATTTCCGTTGGATTCTTGGACGATATTTTAGGAATTTCTGTAGTTCGAGAACTAACGCAAAGTTTTCTTTCCTGAATTGGAACCACTTTGAATTTAAGTGCAATTTGTGTTCTCCACAATGCAAGAGATTTTTTTTTTCCTTTGATGATTCTTGCTTAAAACTTTTACAGTTTTAGATGTTTTTGGTAATTTCCGTATACTTTGTATGGCAGTTGGGTGAAGTAACCAAAGGATCGGCCGCTGTAGCCACCGTCTTTTACGGTGTTACACTGAACTATCTTAGGTGATTTTTATTGTTTTGCAACACAAGGGTCTTGAAATCATGATCAGGCCGATAAAGTTCGTATGAAAAAAAATGGTGCGAAGTATAATCTTTAACTATTTACCGATCTTATACCATTTCGTTTTATCATATTGCACCGATTTGTAGAGAACGATTAAATCCCAGAAGTGTAGAATTGACTTTACAAATTTGGACAGCATTTGGATATTGGGCTAACTGCATTGTATTTATGTTCAGTGGCTATGCCATTGGTCTGCTGCTCTTCAATAATCCAGTTGAAGTGAATTCTTATATGTTTTTTTTAGACATCATAACCATCATTTAAGGTTTGATTGATTGATAATCCTTGAAGCCTGTAGTTCTTTTTGATGGTTAGATGATAAATTCAGAAGCTCAGAAAACGAATCGTTGAAGTATGCTATGTTTAGATTGATGTAATTTATCATTTAATCTCCGGTGTGCTGTTATTTCCCGTATCATTGATGGCTCGTATGTTGGCATTACTTGTGTTTCGTGAAGTATGGAATGCACTGGGTAGTTCTCATATTGTCTATGATACCGATTACGTTCTTTTGGCGTATGGCGGCCTGAAGGGAGCGTTGGCACTCCTATTGGTACATGAATTTACTGAAAGTGTTCAGTACGACCCGTATGCTCGTCGAGTTGGCGAAAAAGTGGTACTTTATGCGAGTTCTGCCGTTTTCGTTTGTTTGGTGATTCAGGTAGTCACTGCTGATATCACTGTATCCTCATCTGTCATTCTTTATAGCACCATTATAATAAATTTATAGAAAGCTCTAAGCATAGCAAGCAGTTTTCTTGATAAGTGACTAAACGCTCCTATACGAAATGGTTAGTGTTGATTGTCTCATAAAATGTTGGAAAATTGTAGGGAATGACATTTTCCTATGTTACGAATCGTGAAGGCACAAATCGCCGATCACGTTACATTAAAGATTCAGAGAAGAACGTAGAACGACATTTAAATCGTACTCTACGTACGAATATAAAAGCAATGCGTCGGCAAGCTGACTCTTATCTTACAGAGGCTAATTGGACCGTTGTTAATGAGCAGATCGAAGCTAATGTCTTCAAAGTAATTTAATTTTTAAGTGTCATTTTTTTAGGTATTTTCTTTGAATATTAGAATACTTCTTCTTCGAAGTAAAGTTTTTTCTTTGATTCATTGATTCACTGGTTATCGCAATTCTAGAAGAAGTAACTGATCATAATTTGGTGATTTTAGGGCTTTGCGAGTAATGTAGGACAATATTCACGGGTGCAAACTAGCATGTATGATGAATCAGTGAAAAGTATTGACAGTCAGTCGGTGGACGAGTCACTTCTTATAGTATCTTATCTATTTCCATTTTTTACTCCTTTGTTCGCATGACGAGAGTTGTTTTTACTCTCATACTTGACTATAAACTATCACATTGTTTCTTTACATAATAGCTTTCACGACTGAAATTAAATGTTAAAGTAAAAATGGATCGGATTTTCTGAACTACAGAAGAAAGACGACAGTGACGTTTGTACTGGTTACTATAGTATTCTTCTTGCTCGAGTATACAGCCTTTGGACTTTGGGTGCGATTTCTGGACGTGCAGCACATTTAGTAATCGACCTCCTGGAACATGGTGTTGATGAAGGAAAGTTAACATTGGATGACTTTTGTGAACATTTGAATTCAGCTGATAACAAGTGGTACCATCACGTGGAGTTAAGGATCCTAACAGTGTTGAGGGTTATGTCTTTAAAAATTACTTTGAAAGGGAGATTATTCTTTACACTTCAAAGCAGCGTTTAATGGAACATTATTTTAAATTTAATAAGATATCTTAAAGTCAACATAAGAATTTCTTTCCATTGAACGGTTTATCATTATATTCAGTTACAAATATCTTAAAATATATGAAAATATATATATGACCTTTCAAATTTGTAGTATTGGATTGATACGGACACAAAACTGAATCGTCTAAACTGGATGGGTATTCCATTCTTGCCTTATCCAATTCCTACTAATATTTCCGTTTTAAAACCGGTTCGGTCTCTGGAATGGTATGTATTCAAAGAAGAAGCAACTACCCACGTTCTTTTTTTGCATTAAATTAATGATTATTATTATTAATTAATTGATACATTTACCTCCATAAACATGTCCGAGTATTATAGGTTGCTCCATCAACAGTATCATTCTCGTTTTGCATCCTTTCTGATTCAATTTTTTTACTTGAAGGTGGTGCATATTTTCTACATTTTTGGCTATCATCCAGTCTGTCTTGATTGCATTTGTCATTTTCTGGCAGCCAGCAGTCGGGACTGATGTTAGCTATTCAGTCCTGATGTTCACATTCCTGATTGCGTTCATTTTTTTTGTTGAAGAAGTGGTACATTTTCATCGATTACGGAAACCAGCATATCGAATGGTTGGTTAGCGATCCAAGTTATTTGTCAATTTTTTATGCCAACTGTTTGTACCCAACCAGCATACAAGCGTAGATAAATGTTGAGAATACATAAAAGATTGGTGCGGTAAATGAGAATTGTGTAAATAGCGAGTCTTCGGAAACATTTCCGAAAATAGCAAAATATGCACAAATTTTGAAAGCTGTTCAGTGAGTGGTGTTAACTTTTCAAAATAAGTTTTCAGCTTCTTTAGGAATTAGATCGTCTGGATATGCGCTGTTTTCAAAGCATGAATCGGATTACTATCGAATTCGCTCTTTTTCTTGTTTATATGTCACTAATTGTCGGAATTTGCATCGTTCTTTCGGTAATATTGGCCAAATATCCGAACGGTTCATGCATACGAGACAATGGACAGTGGAGAATATTGTGTCAGTACCGTCATTTCATTTTACCTTTCCAGCTTTTTTAAGTTGCTCTGAATCCAAAGAAAAACAAGGCATACAATTTGATAAAACCATGAAATTTTATTCTTTAAGAGTTTCGTTATTTTCTGCACAGAAAATCCGATATTTTGATAACTTTAGTTTCAATGTTTTTCTTCAATGTTTTTTCAAACCCATATTTATCACTTAATTTATATTTAGAGAATTGTTTTATAGTTTCAAAAAGATCATTTCAAAATCTTGACATCTTGAAATCTTATTTCTTTCCCTTCTTTTCATTCTCTTATTTTCAGCTGTGTGCAACACGATGCGTTTTATACTTCTTTTATTTATGGTATTTTTGACACTTTTAAAAATCCTGCGCATCACACCACTGTTTATTTTCACGCTTCATGAGGCACTGTATACTGCTAGCGTATGTGTCTTCATATCCACTTCTATATAGTTGCTTTCATTACTTTATATTTTATGCCATATTAACTTTATTTCAGCTCCTACGTATACGTATTCAGCTCTCGGCACTTTATTTTCTTCAGTTCTTGCTCAGTCAACCGCCAGCGAAATTTACCTTTTTCCCGGGTGATTCCTATCAGGTAGCATTAGGAGAACAGAAAAATTTAAATAAAATTGTGGATGCTCTGATTCGAAAAGCGATGAAAAAAAACAAAGAAGTGCTTGACCTAATTACTGTTATCAAAACCAAACAAGCCATCCGAATGGCTGCACAAACGCTGGAACATACTATTATTGATTTGCAAAAGTTAGTAGAAGTTATTGTTCAAATGCATTCGTAAACCCATTATTTTTTTTGCTTTAGGTTCTAAATATTAGTATCCTAATATTATAAATTATCTAAATAACTTTGCTTAAATGACTTCTTTCCGTCAAATTGATTACAATTCCAGAATTTAAAGTATTTAGTGCAAAAGCTATTTTCATTTTAGGCAGGGATTTTTGCATCACGAATCGGTACAACAATGGGAGCGTTCTTTGAATCGTTTGCGTGATCGTGGTGAGCGTTTAATTAATTCTCCGGATCCCAGCTTTCAGGATGCTCTGGAATCTGTTCATTGGATTCAGGCTATCGATAATCAGAAAAGGCAGGACTTAGTGGATAAATTGGTCAAATATCTTGAAACACAATCTGGAATTGAACAGTCAGGTGGCCAGTTAGTCCAAACGTTCGGAAAGACGATGTACTTTATCCGAAAGGGCATTTGCAAGTTAGTCATTTGTCTTTGACCACAAGATATCTTTTTAGGAAATTTATTTGTTCCATTTCTTTTTTGCAAGCTCTCAAACTTCTATTTTTGGTTTCAAATGCGAGTACGATTGTGAGGCTAATATAAATATGATTGTTACTAATGATAAATACAACTACTAATTACAGAGTAACTGAAATGACATTATCGAGGCGGGGGAAAGAGCACAAGCACGATTATTATGTATATCAGGGGCGCTTTGTTGGAGAGCGAAATTTGTTGGACAAAAATGATTTCGTTTGTTTTCTTCTGATTGCCAGAAATTTTTCACTACTTTAGAATTCCGATGAAAAAAAGTAATAAATCTAATGTAATCCTCAAAAAATATGATAAATGGATATGTAAAAATATCACTGAAAAATGGCTTTGTTGTTAGGAAATTTTCCAAGCTTTTTAGCAATATATCTAATTTGATCTTATTGTTTAAGCGACGTGAATCCGTGAAAAAACCAAAAGTTGAATACCGGACATCAACCGACTGCATTTTGATCAAGATTGATGAAGATACAATGGATATGGTTCGGTCATTTGATAGCTCAATCATTAGGACAATATCGCGAAAGGAGCAAACACGACGACTTATATATGAACTAAAGGAACAACATGAGTCGTTTGTATTTACTTTCTTAGATACAATTTCAAATTTATATTGGGTATTCATATATATTTTGTATTCATATACTATTCGCATACAGTTTCAAATTTCTATTCATGTACGCTGGTTGGAAGTAGATAGATTTTTAGAATATATCTAAAATAATCAGAACTGAATTTACAAAAATTTGCATATTAAATTAATTGAAATTAAAATAATGTTAATGGTATTACTGCAGTTTTGCTTTAATAACTTTGGATGAATTCGAAAAATTATACACAAGACATGGATATTCCGTGGGTGGTCGAGTAGACGTTGAAGTTGGAATTGGAAGGAAGCTTATTATCGGATTCCGAGCAATGATGGTTGCCTTGAAACCTTCAACGAGTTTGGATGATCATTATCATATTCTGGGACCAGCTGTTGTAACGCTGAAACCTGTTGGTGAAGATGTAAGGTTTCTTTTATTCTTAAAAATGTAGCTAGGAATTTGAAATGGAATATAGAGTATGAATGATTAAACGTTAAAAAGTTAAACCATTGAAAATCCGAAAAATGAGTACATTTTTTAGGAAGGAATGTCTGTTCTTATTGATAATGAGCGAAGTGCCGATCAGCCGACCCTAGATGTAGAAAGTAATATATCATTAGAAACTGGAACGGAAGAGCCGGACAAAATTTTATCAAGGAAAAAAGTTAATGCTAAAATATGTTTTCTTGAACGTTTCATCCATGTTTTATGAGATTTTTAGCAGTTGAAATTTTATAATTCTAATAAATTTAATAATTTTAAGAAAATTACTAAGAAAAATAGTTACCAAATTTACAGGGCAGTATTAAAAAGAAAATATTGTCAACAACTTCAAGGACCGCGGTAATAGTTCACATTCAAGTGCATTCAGTTAACTTTTGTTTATGAAATACGGATTATACATTTGCTCTAGAATTGAAGACTTATTTTAATAGCAACAAAAATTTTTTTTTATTGATTTTCATAAAACTAAACTGCTTTATTTAGCAAACACTCCCAATCCTTTTGGAGAAGACCAAATCATCGTTTGGTGAGCTAGAAAAGGTAAAAATGGAATTAACTGAGTCTGTTTTTGCTTTTGCTTATTGCACTTCATGCTACTTAATTATTCGGTATCACCAAATTGTTGAAATAAATGATTAAATCAATGTTAGCAGACAAGCATTTAAAGAAATATTGAACTAAATCAGTGACTAAATTAAGGTTAGTGCACAGATGTCCAAAGCTGGCACATTGTACAAATAAGCTCAAAGTTGACAAAAGATTGGCTTGCATGCACAGAAGGATTGTGATTATTACATCTTCAGATATGACTTATTTCAGGGTAAAATAGAAGCAAAAAAATTACGGCCAAGTTCAGAACGGACTCAACTGACAAGGAGGACTGAATCAAAACCTTTAAAACCATCATCACTAGATGTAACAGAAAAGAAGACATTAGAAACACAGTCGGATGAGGAAGATGAAGACCAAGAACAGAAAGATTCGGAAACCACCGCAAAACTGAGGAAAAAGACGGAAAAATATTTGGAAATCGAGCGCACTCAGACACATTCACAACAGTCCTACGTCACAAGTATCACAAGCGTTAAAAGTTCCAATAGTGAAGGTACTACTAACTCTAATTTCAGTGGTTAAGCACTTAATTATTACAAGAACTGTTGCAAAAACATTGATGTTTGAGCAATTTAAAAATCACCGAACAAATTGTTGCAATATTTTTTGTGTTGGTGCTAATTAATCATCCAATTATTTCTATACTTTTCACTCTTCAATTCTTTTTTTTTTTGTCATTTACTAAACTTTTCTTATATCTTAAACCAATACTGGTTCATGTGTTCAAAATCATATATCATTTCTAACATGCTAAAATATACATAGATCTATTTTTGAGTTTTCCTTTTTTTCAGCGCCAGCAAAGTGATCAAAATAAACCGAAGAATTTTGCATTTTTGTATATATTTTAAAGTATCATTTTTAGAAAAATTGTTGCTGTGCTGAAGTTCCAAATCATATTCAATTATTTTTCTCTGTTTCACATTTTTATCTATAGATGGAAACTGTAACAATTAACATAGTAAATTTCTAAAGTACCGCAATTCAGCTGATTCTCTTACAATTGATTTCGTTATGACATCTAAGGTTACCAATGTGAAATTTCTCACCAAATTCCCCTTTATCATGAGCTCATTATTTAATGAACAAAGTTAGAGTTCATTCGTAACATTCCTTATTAACAATAAAAATTCAACAATTTTAAAATGTGAAGTTGTAAACATTGTTATGGTGGAGCTCCATATAATAAAAGACATTGAAAGAAATTTAGGTGAAACGGTATTCTCAGTTCACTGCATGAGTAGGAAGAACAACGGGGCAGTTTAAAATTTAATATGCAAAATACAATAGTATTATACAAAGTTATACATTAATGTCAGCTTATTAGTTGGTCTTTAATCTAGATCTAGACGACAAGAAATCAAAAGTCAAGAATTGTTGTATGTGAAATTATGACAGTTACGGGCATTTTCTTCCCCACTGAGTTCTTCGAAATCATCTTACGATAAAGATGGAATTAAACATTGCAAAAAAAATAAAAATAAGCTGTACAGAATCACTGGACTTCATTGAACTGAATTTTGAAGTGATAATTATGAATGCCAGTCGAAAATGATTGTATTCAATAACCCGATTGCATTAAATCTTTCCATTAAAGTGAAAACTTATCCAGTATTTCGGGAAGGAGTTATTCAAGTCATTATTTTAAAGAAAAACATTTGATTTTTCTTGTTTAATCTTAATTTATATTTAGGCTCGAACTATATTTACTCTTATGACTTCATCGCAACGTAAGCACTACTTAAAGTACACTTAATTACAGGGAACGATATCATGGAATTCCTAGAGCGTACTCAAATTCATTTTTATTTTATGTTCACTCGATGCCATTTGCAGTCTAATTGGGTAGATTCCAATTGATTCAAATCAGTTTCCTCATGAATCTTGTCTATTCGATAAAATTTTTGGATACGACCAATGTCCACCATAACTATCAGATGTCAGTTGATATCTTTCCCATTCAGACACATAAAGTCGGAAGCAATCCAAACGTCTGATACCGATTGTCATATCATCTTCATATTTATGTAATCGTTGAATAGCAAAGTTTGGTAAGCAAAAGTCATAGCAATTCGAGCAGCTTGAATCTGAAATATGCATGATATTGTTAGAGTACTAACCTATAAATGTAATAAAGAGCATAATTATATATAATGAGAATTAGCAAATATCTCAATTAAGCGCTTCAACAACAAGTAATACCAGTATTAAAGGTTAAAAGTTCTGAACTAACCTCTTGTATAGACCGTATGTTTCAGCAAGTACCATTTTGCACTTTGACAATTATCGATTTCATTTGTAAATTTACGTTTTGCACTTTTAGCATCTATTGCTTCTGCATGGTACTGCCAATATTCTTGCCATCCGTATTCCGAATAAATCTTAATGCTCAGCCGGAGGTTTCAAAATGATGAGATTTATAAGCAATAGCAACATTTGGTAAACAAATTTAAGAGCCGCGACGTTTTTTGTTACAATGTTGTTTGCATTATTCAAAATCTATGAGCTTTTGTAAATTGGAAATTAGACAAAAATTGAATAGTCGGCATGCTACCTCAGACGTTACAGATGAAAGTGCATCACGAAGAGCTGAGATATTTGGAATAGCGGACCGGTCAAGAGGTATCAAGAAACATACAATCTGTTTGCCAGAACTGTCAATCAACGCATGATCCGCTATTGCTACGTAACCCTGCAAATTTCAAATGCTGCTACCAAGAAACAGAAATGATGTTAATTTAAAAATTTCCTGTGGAATATTGACAATAAACTAAAGAGTTAAACTGTTCAGTTTTTTTTTTTTTTTTTTCTTTTTGTGAATCCTAGCCTGTAGATAAGGATAAAAGAATGTCGATAGAGATGTAAATAAAAATAAAAGAAATGTAGATAAGAAATAAATAAAAGTACCGTTTCGAAATCGATAACACTGAGTGAATTACTTCTGAACGGTAAATTACCGATCAGCTCGAAGTGAACTTGTGATGAACTGTAAAAGATAATATTAAGTAGGCTGGGAATCTGGTTGTAAACGCCATCCTGGACAAGACGATGACACTTTTTACATATTGGTGGATATAGAGATAATGTCCGTACCTAAAGGCCAATTTTTTACAAAGAAAGTCATACAGAACTGATCTATTTAGACTTATAACAAATTTATTACAGAAGCTCATTGTGAACATCTAATAGTATTTTATATTTAGGAGATCATTAAAAGTTGGTATTTCGACAGAAAGACTTCAAACACCAATTGCAAAAATTTTCTAACTTCAAAATTATTTCTTAAAGACTTTAAAAAACATTTCAAAATTTAAATAATCATTCATAATATTGATAAGTATCTAGAAAGCAGAAATGAGCCTCTTTATTAGCCTCAAAAATATAGCCTTCATTACCAACCAGTGGTAACACTTACCGAATAAGAGCCAAATAAAGCGTTAAGAACAATACCAAGCAAAATAAAAAATAAAGTGATAAGAAGCAAAAATAACAATAAAAAACAAATTAAGCGAGGCGTCCATGTCGTATTCCTGAAATTTTCTTTCCGACACTTAAAACATTCACAAGAATTGCTTCAGAATAATTTTCAATTTTTCACTTTACATGAAAAGAGGTAGGTAGTGATACTTTGGTAATCATTACGGTATATAACACTTATGACGTACAGAAAAGATACCTTAAAGAGATCCATGTGCATTTCTACTTCCATTAGCTTCAATTTCCATTTGACGACTATTTGCTATCTCGAGATGTAAGGACTGAATTTTGTAAGGAGTAAATGATTTCCCAAACTTATTCCCGGTTTCTGAGATTATTAAAATAAGGCTCACAATTTGCTGAGAATTGCAATAACTTAGAAAACCTTGCTCTGGAGATAATTTTCCTTATGAATTGTATCATTTGTTCCCATAGTGTGATCATTTCTTCGGATGATTGCGAATGCGATTTTATAAAATCAGCGATTAATGAGGCATCCGACCGAGGCTGTAATTCGGAATTATCATGAAAATTTAAATGCTTTAAGGTTGATATATTTTCCCTTCATTAAAATTGGCAATTCCTTAGCACATGTTTCAACTCACCGCATAAACATCAGTCGGATCATCTTGTTGTCCCATTTGCATACGCTTGTAACTATCCTTTCGCGACAGTTTACTAAAATAGGCCACACTTCCAGATTTAGATTAAATTGAATGAGAACAAGATAAAGTTAAACATCAAACGATGATCAGGAAAGGCAGATCTTTAAATTTTGCATAGAAGTGCTATGATTTATTTATATATATTGTTAAATATTGTAATCTTCTGTGGAGCAAATCTAAATTTACTTAGGAGGTAATAAGCATAAAAAGAGCAAATTCTATTAAATATTTTGGCGGAAATAATAAAAGACGATTAGAAAGTGGTTTCCACCATGCCTTCTTTAGTTACTCTCTGCTCTAAGTTCGAATCTTTGCAACTAATTAACTAATTTTTGTAACTAATTAGTAAGCGAACCTTTCTGCCGGTAGAGTATCGGTATCTTGCCAGGTTTTCGTTCTCTCAGTGGGTGTTAAAGGAAGTGTATAAACAGTTTGCCGATGATGATCAATTGCAGCACCAATTTCATTAGCAGTTGACCTAAATGACAATTCTCATTTTGAGAGGAAGTATTTCAGATTACAGTTTGGTGTGAAAATACAAGCAACCTTGCTGAGTGAAGGAAGCCGACTTCTTTGTGACTAGATTTGAGAGGTGAGGAGATTCTTGAAGGCTTTCCTGCAGTTCGTTCCTGAATCAGTGTTGTCCGCTGATGTTCAACACTTCTATCAGTAAGCATCTGCTGCTGCTGATCTGGGCTCCGCTCTGTGTGCTGCATTCCGGATCCATCATCGTTGATAAGGCCTGTCCCATGCGTTTGCACTATTCTTGCACCGCCCTCTGTAATAATAACTGTAGTCGAATTGAAGTGGGAGGGATTTGAGCAACAACTCAATATTGTTTACAATGATTAAGAATGTTAAATTTGATTTGTTGCAAAATATTTACATAGCTAAAAAACAAAAACTAATCTGTGATAATTAGAATTCAAAGCTTTAAATTTAAATGAGTAAGCGTTGCGAACTGACCTGACGTATGAACTTCGTGAACATCGTATCCATAGGAATAAATATTTGCCATGGAACGATCTAGATTATCTGATAATTTGAGGTATGGTATGGATACGTTTACTGAATCCGTTTGACCAACCGGAGGCATCCCTATAATTAATTATTCTAATAGATCGATCCTCCTCACTCCTTTTCATCTTACTTTTTAAATCAATAAACATGCTCTTTATTAATTTATTAATAATATGCTCAGGCCTTTTTTTATTTAATTAATAACTTTGTATTTATACATGATTAAAAGGAAGGATTGGTTAGCAGCAGCAACATTAAGGTTTAAGTTAAATTTTCAGAACTATACTGGACTCATAACTGATCAGATAAAGTCTCATATATTCCATTTCCTTTGTAAACAGAAATTCAGGAGAAAGCTAAAGAAACAAATAAGGAAAAAGAGTAAGTAGTAGTATCTAAGACTATGACAGAGCAGTTGCAGAAGAGAAAACCAAAGTTTAGAATTTTCAACAAACGCTCTTCCACTGCTTTATTCACGGCGTTGCTTTTTAACCTAATTCTCTCTTATGATTTAAATTAATTAACAAATATATGAGAATCTAAAGAATTATAAGTAATGAACACATGAAATAATCTATAAATACCAATATAAATCCAAACTATTGAAATTTTGGACTTCGTCCATATCACCCCTTGCTCTTCAAACAAACCGATGTTATAGAAGGCGATAAGCACATATAAATTTTACTTAAAAGTTTTACTTATTAGTAAAATATTAAACAATGACAACAAGAAGGTATGAAATTCTCTCATAATGTCAACTTTGTAGATTTGTAAAATGAATAGTTAGTATAGTCACTGTAGTTTCATGAATAGATTTTTTATTTTATTAATGTGTTTTAAAAGAAAGTTTTGATATGAGTTTTGATGTGATAATATTATCAATCCCACAAATTTCCGTAAATCTCTAAAATAGCCAAACGAGAACTTTATAAAATTTTCAGTGAGCTCTTCAATTTAATTCAAATGGATGCCAAAAGATACTGAATGCTTTTTTTGAACATAGCAATTTTATGTTGAATTGCAAATTTATTTATTTATTGCTAAGAAGCTTAAAAATTATAGCAAAACATTTAAAATCCAAGTACGCAAAATTGACATCCATTTGGAGGATAAATTAAAATGACAATACGGTTGATTATTTGTTTATATAGCAATGAGGTATTTAATGTTATTTATATTTGCAATAACAGAAAGTACTACTAATAATACCTGATGTTTGCAAGAAGGATGCATCTCTGCTGCAGTCTCTTTCACCGGTTGCATAGAATCTGGAAGCGATAATAGATAACAAAGAATTGGAAGTTGAATTTGAAGGGAAGATGTAGTAATTTGAAGCGATAGAGACAGTTGGATAAAAATTTCCAATCTATATTATAAACTGTGTTTTAAGGATAATCCATCTAAGAAAAAGCAGTAAAGGAACGAACCTTCGCTCTGCTTCAGTATTAAGTGCAGATGAAGGTGCTTGTAAAAAGTTTCGTGATGTACGGTAGAAATCATGAATCGGTAATTCCTCATTGTATCGTTGTTCAACTGTTTCCGTTAGAATTTCTTGAAGGGGAATACGTGAATCACTGGTGCTGGCGCCAGTAGTTCGACGTGATTCGGTCACATAATGCTCAATAATTTCCTTTTGCTCAATTTTCTTCGCCAGAGACTCATAGTCCATCTAGAAAAAGAACAAATTATGTACGAAAAAAACAAAAAATATATTCTACGGTATCGAAGCAAGGTCAGAAGTAAAATAGCAAATGAAGAAATGGTATTTGATAATGAAGTCATTCTAATTTATTCATACAATTTATAAGATTAT
The DNA here is from genome assembly GCF_000002995.4 of Brugia malayi. Lineage (NCBI taxonomy): Eukaryota > Metazoa > Nematoda > Chromadorea > Rhabditida > Onchocercidae > Brugia > Brugia malayi. The sequence continues at coordinate 8,795,501 of NW_025062475.1, forward strand.
TTAGGATAAATTATTAGTAAGTGCATTATCATTTTGTTACCCAGAAAAATCGATCGTGTAATTGATTTATTTATACGGCCAAGTAAAAGAAATCGACTGATTAAAATTTTGAAAAAGTAGAAAATGGTGACAGTGTGCCTATAGTTCTTCTTCGAAATGATTTATGGTGCGGAGGGATATTCAATATGATTGATAAAGGAAGGAAATAAGTAGGAGTGAGACAGGTATGCAAAATGCACAGGTTGGATTAGTGAAAAAGTAATTTTTCAGACAGTTCGGATTAAAATACACAGCAAAATTATTTGGCTCTCAGTTTGTTTGCTGTGAATGGTATCGATTTCTTATTAAAAAAATATTGAAGTATGACGATCATTTTGTTGACAACAAATCAGAATTTGAAGAACGATTCGCTTCTGAACATAGAACAATGCTAATTTATTTTATAATCAAGTGGGTATTTGAGTGATTATCGATAAGCAGAATCCAATTTGTAATCTTAAATTCAAGTCACTTGTGAAGTAAAATTGAACACAAACTTTGATCTAGTTCATGCATTGGTCATCGTAAAAAAGTATCACTATGCTGCCCTCTTTGAACAAAATGATTTAAATAGAACTGTAGGTGAATCTCGTTGCTTCAGTGTAGCATTTTAGAAATAAATTCAATTCAAGTCAGTTATTATCTAACTGAGGTGATAACAACTGTAACGATATCACACATAAAAGCAATGATATATATATATATATATTTGTTATTGGGATAAAAACTGATCATTCAACAATGCGCTAAAGGAATCGTGATTTTCTAATTTGTAATGATTTTTGTTAGATTAGTGTTAATTTGCCAGAATTTTTCTTACGTTAATATATTAATTTTGTGATCGTAATAACTCGAATAACTTTTGGCGCATTTGTATAGCTAATGCAATCGAACAAATCTTGAATTTCAAGTTTTGCAGGCTGACTCTTATAAAATCCTAGAATATTCATTTGTTTGAGCAATTCAAAATCTCCATTTCTTTAAAAATTTTTTATATGCAGACTTTTTAATTTAAGCGAAAAAGATGAAATGAAGGATTCTAAATTTTGGAAGAAAAAATTTGCAGAAAATCTTCGTCCGTCCGATAGCTATGCGCTGTCATTATTCCTGTCATCATTCCCGTGGAAATATTTACTTCATAAAAAATTTTCTGAATGAATATGACTCAAAATACAATTAATAAAAGGACACCGCTCAAAATATTATTAATCCTTAAAGTTCAAAGCTATCTTTTTCGGTTAGTCAAAAAATCTTTCATACGGTGATCAAATGACTGGTAGTGTGTATGTGTGTGTGTGTGTATGTGTGTGTGTGTGTGTGTGTGTGTGTGTGTGTGTGTGTGTGTGTGTGTGTGTGTGTGTGTGTGTGTGTGTGTGTGTGTGTGTGTGTGTGTGTGTGTGTGTGTGTGTGTGTGTGTGTGTGTGTGTGTGTGTGTGTGTGTGTGTGTGTGTGTGTGTGTGTGTGTGCGTAGTTTTAGCGATGTAATAAATCTGTATTCTTAGTATCACTATCAATAATAAGAGTGCTAGCCTGAAACATGGATGCCAATACTGAAGTCATTATTACGTGGACATATCACTGTAAGTACCCATTTCAGAAAATATGTAATTACTCTTTAAAGGGTCACTGAGAGAAAATTTTTGAAGAGAAAATAATTCAAAAAATTAGGAAAGGGTATGTCAGCATAATAACCTAACAGCAATACTTTTGCAACATTTTAGTATCGAGGAGTGCAACGACAGTGACATGTAGAGAATATCCAGTAGTATAGAAAGATAGTTCGGGAAATGAAGTCTAAATTTCGAAAGATTGAAGTATCAAGTAATTCTTGAAATAGAAAACAGTTACATAATAGATTAAGAAGAAAAAAGGTATACTGCACAATGAATACTTTTTTTTTTTTTAAGTGTGGTAAAGTTTTGATGAAATTGTTGATGAATGATGATACTCGAACTGAGCAATATAAGAATCAGTATATAGAATCGGAACGTTACGTGAGGTCACGGGAGATACTTGTTGAACATAAAAAAGAAAGAAATTTCTGCAAGAGGGAAGATGAAGGAAAACAAAATAGTTAGCAGTTCCTAGAAGAAGTAGCACTTCTTAATGGAAAATTTCGATTTTAAAGAGTTATAAACCGAAAAGCGAAGAGAAACCTATTTGAGCTTATGTGAAAAATTAAATGTTGAATTTATGTAAAAAAAAATTAAAGTAAACAAGTTTAGCCAATGGATGTGGTAAATCTAATCAAAAAAGTTTGCTTTCTAAGCGTGTTATAGCAGTGACTGCTTGAAGTCTACATGGATAGCAATATGGTATAACTTCACTTCACTGAACCAAGGGCAACTGATTTCCAGTTTAACATTAGTATTAACAAAGTTAATATGTGAAGAGCAGCCTGTTACACACGTTATGAAACATAAATATCAGCACCAAATATTTACCAAATACATTTTAAAGTTAATCAAGAAAAAGTAGCGTTTGTAAGGACACTGTGAGGAAATCGAAAAAGTAATAATACCAAAGTTGAAATGTTCAAAGTTAGTGTGTTGTAGCAATAAATGCGACAATAAAATGCGATACATACTGACCCAAGGAAAGTTAAAATTTCCGAGGATGAGATAGAGCAATAATTCTCAAGAATTCCTGAACAAAACTGGTCATACTGGAGGTACTAAAACATGTTAAAAGTAGTATGTTGTAAAATGATAAAAAAGTTTTCGTCACCAGCAATTCTGGATCAATGTGAATGAAAATGATGATCGCATGAAAAACTAGAAAGCAAACGTGCGTGAAGATGCTTTGAATCGTTAACAGCTTAATTTACATAAGCACTAAAGTTGATAAGTGTAAAAAAAGCTCAAAAAGATTGGAAATAATAACTCAGGAATTATATGATTTGTATCGAATTTCCCTTTGTTCGACATAAACGGATTTGAAATTTCTTTTGAAAGATAAAATTAGTAAGCTATGGGCTGAAATTAAGGTGAAATTGGTGTAAAAAATTTAAATTGCACTACCTGCGCTTTTCATTTCGTTCTTGATACTCTTTATACATTATGTCTAAAGAAATAACAAAAAATAAATAAATAAATTCTCTTTCATAAAGGGAACTTATTTGAACATAGAATGATGTTTAGAAGGAGGATTTAAGTAACATTTAACGTTGGCTTAAGAGTTTAATTAAGGTTATAATTCATTCACACCTATGAAATTTCACGTGAATTCAGTAAAACTTTTAGAGTTTTTATAGTAGTAGCAAACTTGTACACTTATTACTTGGTCCGCTTGATTACTGCATAACATAATAAATAGACAAAAATTTTTTAAATTTTCAAAGAAAATTCTCAAGAAAGTGGACATAAATACTGTCACGTTATCTTGCTTCCATAAAATACAATAGTTAATTATATGAATTCCGTGGTATTTAACATTAATATCGTTAGGTCTTTATTTTGAAATTTCAATCATTTTTTATGGAATGCAATTTTTTATTAACATCTTTTGATGATGTATAATAATAATGATAATAATAATAATAATAATAATAATAATAATAATAATAATAATAATAATACCAACAAATAACATTAACTATAAAATGCAAGCAGCATTTATAGAAATAATTCTCTGTAAACTGAAAAGAATAAATGTATTACGATCATTTCATTTGTGATCATAAAACGTTTTCGATCATCAGTCTTCGACTTTAAGCCTTCCAGTATTTTTAGTTTCTGGAAGTGGGTGGTCCTTTTAATATGCAATAGTTACAAATTCGAAAATTAAAGGATTGGGAAACCCTGAAGAAAATTAGATATAAAAGAAGAAAAGAAGGTGAAAAAATAGAAAAGTTCTCAGACTTCTTTTTATTTCCTAACTTATTTATCCGAAAGAGATATTATCAGGATGTTCCTTTGCATAAAATACAACTTTTTCTTTTTTTTAAATCAAAATGTTCTTCCAATAAAAAGAACTTCCATAACTTCCTACTTAATCAAAATTTATAGAGAATAATAGAAATTCTGGCAGATTATGCACTGCATGTTCTACCAGAAGGGCTTTTTAATTCACAAAGAAATGTCCCAATTAAGCAATTCACGTCTCTTAAGGCTGGTTGAGAAAATTTTCTGCAATTTCTTTGGTAATGCGGAAGTGAAAATAATAGAATTATGATGTAGGCATCATAATTCTATTATTGAGAGAATTTAGACAAATGTTGAGAGAGAATTTAGACAAAGATAAGCAGTTGATATAAGTGATAGTGTTACTTTTTTTTTTATCATAGCAACTTATTTAAATGTGTCCGAATATCATCTTTTGATAGATACTACCACATACTTTTTTTTCTTCATGACAAAGTTCCCGTTTCAAAAAAAGTTAGATCTATCAAAATATCGGAGTGAAGGTCTTTTACATACTATCATCAGCAATTGACTGAAATTTATTACCTTCTTCCAGTAAGTGTTGAAGTTTTGATAGAATTTAAAAAAAACTATTCACTATGATATATATTACTGCGAAAATTTTTATTCATATTCATTGAGGCATATTTAAAATTTCTTTCATAAAATGTTGAAAACATTCCATCAAAAAGCTTTTTCTCTTTGGTAAAAAATCTTCAAACCGACCGGAAAATGATTAGAAAATTTTCGAATTCTTGGTAGTAAGCAAAATATGTCTATATCACCGCTTAAATTAGCATTTTTTAGCCTTGACCTGATGCTCATGCTCTCTAAGAAGAAAATCAAAAAACGCATCAAGTCAGAGATTAATATCGAACAACGGAAAACAGCATTCTGCTGCACTGAATTTAATTTCTGTTCTGAGATAATTTCTTGTTTGATCGTGGAAAGTTGAAACAGTAAGGGTAAGTGACTTGGTTACTTTCGTTTTACCGATGCGTATTCTGACATTCATTTCAGTGCAGTGTTGGTTTGAAAAGGATGCTCTGCAATCGGTCAAAGTACTTTTCGACTAGGATCGAGAGATCAGAGGAGAAAGGAAGCACAATATAGTATGCTTGGCATTTCATAGTTTGCTCTTTCTGAACTGTAGTTAAGTATCAGTTTAAAAAAAAATGCCAGTAGTAACAGTATGTAGTAACAGACAGTATGTCACAAAAGTGGATGCAATATTTTAAATTGGATTATCGATTGATTCCTAATTTGAAAACACTTTCTGTAGAAGTGCTGTCGCTAATGTAAAACCTAAAACTACAATTACGATTAATTCGAAATAAAAGATGTTTCGAATGTTCAAACATTGCTTGAAGATCTGAGGACGAGTGATGGATGCATACAGTCACCATGCGATTTGCGCATGAAATTATATGAAAATATAGATGGGAAGTGAAGGGTGAGGAAAATGGATGAGTGACCTAGTTTCGGAGATTCGGTGACCACCAACAGCAACCATTTCTGGTCATCGGCCTAAAAATTTTAGATTGAGCGTCGAGCGAAAAAGAAAATGGTAGAAAGACATTGCCTGCTTTTCAATTTGCCCCTAGCTGATAAATTGTTCCAAAAGGGACAGAGAACGAACCTGAATAATTTCTGGATAAGTGGCATGTTTTAAATTTTATTAATTCATTCGATAATAAAAGCTCATTCCTAGTTGTTATTAATATAATATTAATAAAATATTAATAAAAACAAGCAAAGCACATGAGTTTTTTAAACCGATAGAAAGCTGAAAAATGATGAATTAAGTGAGAACTGGTCAATATTGATGATTAGCAAGTAACTTAAGTCATACGGAACAGGTTTTCCTTTCGTTCGGGCAACAAGTAGCATTTGGCCTTCAAATACATCTACCACACAACTACTATTATCAATCAGAGAAACTGACAAGCGATGATTTCTCCTCATCAAATACAGTCCTCGTTTTTACAAAAGTGACATGAAACAGACAGTAGAAGTGTAAAGAATTTCACTATTGATAGCCTTTGGGCAATTACACGCGAATCATACTCTATCAGTTGCTAAAGATTACTGTCATCAAATGATTACCCATATTTCTCTACAACAGTTATCCTGTTTCATCCGTAGAAAGAACAACGTTTTATTTATATTGCCAAAGTGTCACCTTAAGACACAATAATTTTTCAAATTAAGATACTCTATAAAGTGAGTCTTCTGCTGCAGAAACGTCTGAAACCTTCGAAATGTTCAAAGTCAACTATCCTCTCTTTACCTGCAAATAAGGTTATCAATGTTTTCGTCTTTCTTCTTTATTAAATATTTCTTGTTGACGCAGAAAACTTTACCACCACTTTTATATTAAGCGTTCTTAAAGCACTAAATTAAAAGAAAAAAGAGAACGATTTCTCTTCGAGTTATTAATAAGGTATAATGTGCATTTTAGTCAGTAAATCACTAAATTATTCACTAAATAGTTTATAAGACCTTTCTGCACTTATTTTCTTGCTTACTCTGACTTTCTCAGGCACTAAAAAGCAAGTTACTAGCAATTTTGAAAATCGGTGTGAAATTTCATTTGTACTTTGGTATTCTTCCTGATACCATTTCATATCTCCACTGCTTTAAATTGAACTGCGTGATGACTGAGATTCCCCCTTCCACTTATCTTCCATTCTTAACGGTCAACCATTTACGAACTGATATATTTCAATGCTCATTTCGATATGAAGAATCACTGATATCAGTGAATATCGACCAATGGGCAGTAAGTACTATCCCCAGTTGCTGATCCTAAACGATAGCTTGCAAAACTTCGACTCCCGCATTTTGCTAAGCAAAGAGAAGAGATCTGATGACATGCATTTGACCACTATTGCCATCCCCTTCTCCACTCTTCTTCCACTTATTCCTTAAATTTTCGTTTTATTTTCAGGTTGCTGTTATTATTATTGTTGCATTATTTACCAATTAGTAAGAAGGTGTAGTTTATAAGTCACACATCTCTCGAAGAATGCTATCTTCCCTTTCTTCTCGTTTCTATCTTTTTCTGCAAATGACTGACTCATTATAAGTGAATGAATGTGTGATTGTACTGCAACGCAACGCAACGCACGCTTTACTTGCATTACTGCCATAGCACTATTTACATTATTTTTAGCATATATTTTGCACACGATAGCATTATTGGAGCACCATCTTCCATTCCAACAGCAGGAATCGAAACCGCCGCTGCAAACAACCTCATCATGTTATGTAGCAGACTGCAGGAGTAGAAGTGATCTTTGAACTAAGAGTAGTAGAGTTACCGATCTAATGTCGCCTGTCTCTACTCATCATTCGCCCTCGCTGTTTCTTCACGTTCTCTAACTCATTTATCCTGCAACTCTGCAAAAATTTTCATTTTCTACGCACACCACCCTCAGTGCTCTTTTTTTTGTATCGAAAAAAGTGGTAAATAGCCGTTGTACTGTAGGGCGACCTATGCCACCTTTGTTAACCTCTGACCCGGCAGACTCAACTGTCGTTCCATCCTGAATAAGAATGACATTGACTAGCAAACTTCAGCATTCAATTTGCTCAAATTTGTATTGCCCGACTAATATGGATACGTTCAGATTTGATTTGAGATTTGAGAGTTGGAGAATCTCTCGAGAACTGCTTTGTTCGTATTTTGTGGCTGGCCGATTAAGAGCGCTCATTGAATACTTCGTTATCTTCGAAGTTAGCAGGCGCAATTTTCCTCTTTGTGTTTCGTCGTAGCTGTAGTATGGGACCAAGAACACCAATCAAGGTGACTCTTGTCGGCTCAGGCAATTGGTTCGTTCATTTTCTCGTATTTTATTGGCAAAGGAATAAATTGACGGGGATTTTTGGAAAAAGATTCCGGTTCAACACAAAATTTGAAATTATAATAATTTGGTTGCTGTTTCAGTGTTTTAGGATTACTGAGCAAATATTGGAAAACAGTTTGAACTAATTTTGATTTTTCTTTGGTTAGGGGTTCAGCAATTTCGCTGATCGTTGGGAAAAATGTGCAGAAGTACAAAGATATGTTTGATCATCAAGTACGCATGTGGGTTTATGAAGAGATAATCAATGGGATGAAACTTACGGAAGTAATTAACACGCAACATGAAAATATCAAATATCTGCCAGGCAAAAAGCTGCCACCAAACGTGGTTCGTTATTTCGATTCTTGCATTTTTCTCTTTATTCAATGGTATCCTTCTCCTACATGCGAAGAGAGCATATGACCCATGACCTATAACAAAACAATATTATATAATATTATTAATAGTTTCTGCTAAGTTTTCTTTTCGCTGTGAAATGTGGTAATGCATTGATTTATAATTTGTCTATTTTCCAGCATAGTTCGATTCGTAAAACTTTGCCAATTGCATGTCTTTCATTTCAGATTTACCAAATATTATAAAAAAAATTTCATTTGGAATCGCTCTTTCATCAAATTTCTGCTGAAATTCATATGATATAAAAAAAGCAATTAATCAAACTAATTGTAGGTAGCTATACCGGACTTGCTGACAGCTTGCAAAGGCAGTGACATACTCATATTTGTAATCCCTCATCAGTTTGTGGAAAATGTTTGCATACAGTTGAAGGGTCACCTAAAAGAAGGCGCGCTTGTAGTTTCACTCATAAAGGTTCTATTCATCATTTGTAGACTTTGGTAAAGTTTTGTCAAATTGTTTGAATTTGCCGCTTAGTCAGAGATGTTAAAGATGATAATAGGAGCCGGCTGTTTTGGTTCAGAAATCCATTTCAATGCTTTCAGCTTGAGATTAAAATTTGTCATGTAAAATAACACGATTAAAATTAGCATTAGGTCTTTTAGGGCTTCATGATTCAGAAAAAGAAAGGTGGGATTCGTTTGGTTACTGAAGAGATTCGCGATTTGCTGGATGTTGATACAGCTGTTCTGATGGGTGCGAATTTGGCCACTGAAGTGGCAAATGAAGATTTTTGCGAGGCTACTATTGGTAGGTGCAGATTTGAGATAGCTGAAAGTATTGCTCGATGTTTTGTTTTTATAAATTTGCGAGATCAGATAAACCACGCTGTGGTATGTTTATATCCATATTCCTCTAGTTATCTTACACAAGGTGCACATGTCAACTGCTTTCTATTTTGAGATTATTTAACATGTTTAATAATTATTGTTCTCTTTGTTAAATCAGTAGTTGTAGGTTGTAAAGATCAGAAAGACAGATGGTCTATACTGCAGAAATTGTTTGATAGTGACAATTTCAAGATTGCTCTAACGGAAGATGCAAATACTGTCGAATTATGTGGTGGTCTCAAAGTTAGCAATTCTTGTTTTGCTTATAAAATGCATTCTAGTATGGAATTTGGAACTCTACTGTAGCATACTTTTCGGTTTGTTGCAGAATATTGTGGCATGTGCCGCAGGCTTTGCTGATGGCCTTGGTTATGGAAGTAATACAAAATCAGCTATTATCCGACTGGGTCTTATGGAAATTACCATCGTAATATTTTTATGAAGCTTAATCATTTCGTTTTCTCAGTTAATAGACTAAGTTAACGATTATGATGCGAGTGCACTTGATTGTCATGATCGCACAATAACCTTTGTGCATTTCAGTTTGTCGAACTGTTTTATCATGGCTCGAACATCCGGACATTTTTTGAAAGTTGTGGTGTAGCTGATCTTATAGCAACGTGTAGTGCTGGCAGAAACCGTAAAATATGCGAAGCATTCGTTAAAACGGGGAAAGTGAGTGAATTGAAAGTCAGATCCATTCGAATCATTTGTACTTAACTATTTGTTCCCTAATCTATTCGTTCCTCTGTAGTGTATTTGACAAAGAATGATCTCCTTTTTGGATGCCAAATCACATTTAGTTCCAAAAGTACGTTAAGCTTTATATTTCAAGGCATTAAAGGAAAAATGTATATATGATGAGGGCAGAGCGTCAAGACATTCAATAAACAGAATATCATCAAATATAGAATCTTCAAATTTGAATTGTTTTAGTTCATTGTCAGAATTTCTGTTTTTACTCTCTGATTTTCTCATCAGTTCTATGAATGAGAACAGGTAAGTTATGATTTTAGAGTAGAGGTTTGTTGAAGGCACTGAAGTTCAGTTTCGTTTTTATACTTGCTTTTTTAGTCAATTAAAGAATTGGAACAGGAGATGCTGAATGGACAAAGTGCTCAAGGTCCTTTGACAGCTGAAGAAGTTTATCTTATGTTGAAGAAGCACAACATGGTTTCAAGGTAACAATTCTTGAGTTAGTTTAATATTGATGCAACCTTATTCACAGAGAAACTTACAGAAGAGTTTTTTGAGAATTCTACTAATCTTGCTGTCAAGAAATTAATTCTAGAATGAGTCAGATAGTTAACTCTTAAGAACATGAAACTTGTGGTAATCCTCATCGTAGTTAATATTCGAAATGTTTATATCTATATAATTCTTTTCAGATTTCCATTGTTCTCAGCTGTGCACCAGATATGCCAAGGACATATTTCTCCAGATCATCTGGTAGCTCACCTTCGTGAATCCCAAAACTCGAATTGAGAAACCATCGGATTTTTAAAACATTTGTTTGTTGTCATAGTGGTTTGAGAAAAAACTAATCTCAGCGAATTCAGCTTTTCCATCCTCAGTTTTTATTTTCGATGCTTGTAATCTCATAGGAGCTCTACATTTCATTGATACGGTTCCTATCACTTATACCTACGTATTTGTACAGTCTCCAGAAATTATTTTAATAGTCTTATTACATTCTTTTAAATATTTCTTTCCTTTGATATTATAAAGTTATCCATTTTCATTGATGTTTCAAAACAAAAAAGTGTTTTCCGAATCTCCCCTTTTTTCAAGAGCTGTGTTTTTCATATCTTTCTTGAGTAAACCTAAGCACTAGCTTAATTCTTTTTTTTTATCTCGTTGTGGTTATGTCTCATAATTTCGAAGAAAAAATAGAAATAAAAGAAAAATGCTATAGCTTCTCTTGAAGCTTTATAGCTCCCACCTATCTAACAGTTTTTTGTTCTATGTAAATCGAAGCCAGTGCTAATTTTCATGCATGTAATAGAACCTTGGAGAGACAAGAGGTTTTATCTGGCATTTTTTTTTTTTTTTCAACCGTTTACTACGCTCCTTTTTCGACAGTTTTGAGGGAATTGAATGCTTTATTAATTGAAATGTACTATCGATATTGATTTATACTACCGATTTAAATTTTGATGAAAAGTTTTCATTTTTTGTTTAATCTAGCTTGTTTTTGTTTTTTGAAATAAAAGCCGACTACAAGAAAGTTGATACGGTTGCTTTGCAAACATCCAAACAGTTTTGGGACTAATTACGCTAATCTTCAGTGAATCGGATTTTGCATATCTTATTAGATAATAGAAGCTATAGGTTATTTCTTTGACTTTTATTTACCATGAATGATTATGTATATAAAATTGTTTCCCAGCTAAAATTTTGGATGCTTTTTGAACTTAGTGTTTGATTGAATACAACGATTGTTTCGCCATGTCATTTTAAATCTCATGACAATTTTCAAATGTCACCGTGACCTACTGCAATAAATTCAAAACCATAACTTGTTGGAAAGGAGTGACAATATGTAGGGATGTTGCTGATAGGTAATGGAAGCTCGAACGTATTATGTAGTGAAATATTTCTTATTTTTCAAAACTGATTTGTAAATGTGATTCATTCTTATTAAGTACTGTATTAAAAAATTTAACATCAACTGAAGAGATTAGCAGTAGCAGTACTACTTCAAATTCTGTGATATTGCATTTGTTAAGAAAAATAATGGAAATACAGAAAAGTTTACCTTACTCTATTTGGATGTACGAAAAGTAGTAGAGAAATTGTCTTAACTACTGCAATGTTGATGATATCGCTAAGATGCTGAAGCAACATTTGAAGTGAGCTAAATTATAAGCAGCACTTAGAAGTAAGATAAATCAAAATGACTTAAGGAAGGTGGGTCGGAGTTGACAAACTAAAACGTATTGCGATGTGTTAAATTTTTAATTTCAAATCTAATACTGAAGATTGATAAAAGGATAGTAGCATTAGTAAAAGTTGTGTTGTATACATAAAATAATTTTTATTGTACTTTTAGAAAGGGAGTGGCGAGTGGAAGATACTGAATGTTGGGAAAGTTATATGCACGTGCAATTGCAATCTGCGTGAGCAAGATTGGATGGTTATTTGTTAAACGAGGGGAGAAGCAAGATCTAAATTTGTGATAACCACTAAATTCGAATTTGCATCAATTGTTACGACTAAAAGTTTTCATTCAATTGAGTTGACAAATTATGATGAATTCATGCTCGAGTTGCAATCTTCTCGGCCTATTTACAATTAAGTTCATCTCATTTACTTATCCTTTATATAAATGTCTAACTTTTTCTTATTTCAACACTCACCATGACTTTCGTCAACTACCTTGCCTTGATTTTACTATCCAGAACCGCTCATTGACATCTGACAGTCGTACTGCTTTTTACTACCTTTCATCACCAATTCAGTAGTGATGGGCAATTTTAACAACACTTAATTTCTGTATAACAATTTGAAAAAACTTAATTCGGCCTTTCTTTTTATTCAACCATAATCTATCTGCTAATAACGTCAGTGCTAGCTGGTTACAGCATGCTTTAGTACACAAATAGACCATGCTGTGTTTTCAGTACTTGAATGTTTCGAGAAATTATAAAAGATACTCCACCTTAACTTCATACTTTTGCATAATATTTATAGTTTACTACGCCGGAAAGCAACGCTATTTGTAAATGAAAAAGTTTTTTCTACCAGAATTTCTGTTGGTGATAAGAGTAAGTTGTGTATGTACAAATGAGCTCGTAGTTTTAAATTGTAGTATTTTGTCTTTTTTTTCAATGGCCACGGAGAAATAGAATAAATTAAGTGGAGAACAGATGAACCGGTTCATTGATATGTTCGTTTGCGAAGACTAACAATTGCCTGCTCACACAATGAAGCGAAATTTTTGTGGAAAAGTCAAAATGATGGCAAGACATAACTGAGCTACGCTCACATGTCGTATGCCTAACGACTAATGATTTATGATTTTTGCTATGCCAGATAGGTATATTAATTACTAATTTTGGCTCCTATTCATCTTTCATCTATTTCTTTCTCCATAGTCTCTCCCATTTCCTCTACTACAACTACTTGTAAAGCTATTGCTACTACTAAAAAATGTCATTGAACGCAGTAAATTACTCCTTCTTAAAATTTTCAATTCTTGAATTTCTTCTAAACGATGAGTTAAATTATTAACAAAGCTGTATTGATACTATTTAATGTCGTCCTTTCATCAAATCCTGGATATGATATCGTAATATGTAACTTGCAACTTTTGAATAGTTATAAGTATGGTTGAGATGTGTTTTAAAGTGAAGCTTATTACTTTGTTAAGTCTACCTCCAGCAAATTCTTCTTATCCTTCCGAGAAATAGATATAAATTTAGCTGCGTTCGAAACGTAACGTTATTTTAGTAAATTCAAACTCATGGGAATAGAAAAATGAATGTAAACATGATTTTATGGAATGATTTCTTTTTAGTCGTAATCTACTAAACTTGCTGGTATTAAAATTACTGCACTTATTGTTTTATGTCCAATAAACGAATGCTAGTAGAAGATTGATATTTCATGTATCACTAAATCGAGAATAATATATAATTCCAAAGAATGTATTGACAAAATTCAGTTGTTCAACTATTCATTCTCCCTTATGTTACAATATCAGCATTATCTATTGTAGCCATATGAAAACATATGCTGCAAATGATAGTCTGAACAAAAAACAAAACGTCCACTAGCATAAATGAAGTGCACAAATTTAGACTCCCGACCGAATTCTAGAAACCTGTGAAGAGATCAATTTTGAATATCAATAAATTTCATTTTTGTTAAACTATCACCCTGATACGAAAAGGTGGACACACAGCTATCATGCACTACATCTCAACTCAAATCCTTCAATATTAATCTTTTGAAAAACTTTTCAACCATTAAAGAACAACTGGTAGGAAGAGGTGACTTCTCATTATGAATTCCATTCTAGATGTTTCGGGAATTTATTTGAGAATCCAAGCAGGAAATCTTGATGAAAGGAGTACAAAAAGAGTTTTGTGATCTGATTAAGGAGGTTCTATAGAGTACTTCAATTCGAATTTGGTAGTTCTGTGTGACCTGATTGTATTGCTAAGAAATCGCTTCAGTGTAGTAGTGAATATGTGTCATTTTCTGTAGAGAGATGTCATTCCATTAACTACTTCTAAACAATATCATAGTTTGAAACTTTTTAAATAAAACTGAAGCGGATTAATGAAAGGCAGCCAAGTTGTTGCAGCATAACTATTAGCATTAGTACTACTAATGACTGTACTTATAATTATGAAGATATCTAGCTTTATGGCTGTCAAGGTAATATATTTCCTGATATAAAAAATATTCTTTTTAAATTCAAAACATAATTGCTTATGAACAGATATCAGATCCTTGGAAACGCAACATCAAAGCGACATACGATTTTAAAAATTTTTGATTTTTGGGAGACCCGAACTGCTTCTGACGAAATTTGCGATGCTCTAAGAAAAGTATGGCTGGACCTCTTAGAACATGGAAGGTATCAACGAACTTCCAAGCCACCGTTCCGCGATTTTCTTGACAATTAGTTGTATCTATGAAGTATTTACTCTCAAAATTATTCAAATAATAATTTGGCTGTTTAAAAATAGGGAATGTTGTAGAAATTACTAAAATTAGCATACGTTATTTTTCAGATTCAACCGCTTACAAATGGCTAATATTTCTCATATAATGGAGGTAGGGGCAAAATCTATCGTAAAATTCCATGTATTGGTAAAATAATAATAACAGTTAATAATTAATAATAATAATAAATATGCAAATTTTAATTAATTAGCTAAATAAATAAATAAATGGTGTAATAAATGCCCTTAGACTAAGTAAGGAAAAAGGATGGCGATTGGTTAATAATGATAGCTTGCATGGTTAGGTGAATAATTTGTTTCAGTAGCGTTTAGCACTAGTGGTCGTCATTTGGTCATGACGGAGAAGGAAAAGTTGTTGATTGTCTAGACAGTTTTGTTGATGAGAGGAGAGGGGGAAGGGTCGAATGCATGGAGGGTTTTTAGGAGGTTCAGATGTGGTTGAGGATGGGAATTGTAGTTGGAAATTTCTTCAGTAAGGGGTACAAAGGGGTAGGGTTGCAGAAGAGAGAGATAGTGCGCGAATGGTATTGTGAAGGAAGAGTTTTGTATAATTCAATGTACAAACAAAGGTCACCGACAAGCACAGACAGCATCACAGTCATCATCCCACCACTAGCACCTCTGATACCAGTGACAGTACCGCGGATACATCGTATTGTTGATGTGTATACCCTTTTAACCATACTGCTATGCTCATGGTGCTACTGCGAATATTCCAGCTCTGTTGACCTAACGATCGGAAATGTCCTTTTTCATTTTTGAAGATCCTATCTATCATCCATGCTGGTTATCATCCGGTTTTTCCATTAAAATTGGTACCCAGCCGTCGTAGTTAAAATATGCAACCTCTATAATCTTCACCGATCGACTTAATTGCTCTTTTCCTCTTATATGTATTTTACTGTTATTGTTATCAGTAACAGCCGTCCCTCAATCGTAAGGATCTATCTCACCTATCGTTAAAATATTGTTTGTCCATTCGACCATGTCCACATAAATTTTATATTGCCCAGATTTTGTTTACTTACACACAGTTGTATCTACTGGAGATTGTTTCATCAAGAATCTCGTTCTTGATGAATCTGGAATTCTAGGTATGTAGCAGAATATGTAGCAGCACTTATACGTTTTTTGTGCCGGAAATGGCATCCGCCACATGCCTGCGTCATCTCCAAGAACAAATTAGATTTCATTGTTTTAAAAATTAAGCTTTTTCGCTGGAAATTTTTCCCTTCGCGATCAGCCTTTAGAATGAACTTAATATATTTATGTCAAACGATCAGCCATCGAATTAGCTGAAATTAATTCAGTTTTAATGATCTAACATTTTTGTTAAATGCTACGCTTCACTAGCTTTGGCGCATTACGCAGATTTCTTTTACTCTTCTACTACAGTGAAGTACCTAATTGCAGAAAAGGAATCTAGTGGCATCTGCAATTCCAGTACTACACACACACACACACATACACACATACACATGTCATACATCACTCTACTACACAAGAGGATGCGTGGAGTGCTGGCGAAGAGTTGCTGCTGGCACCAGCTGTTTTCACCACTTGTAGTTGGTGTGTTAGCCGGGAGTGTGGCTAGGCTAGTGACCGGTAGTAGTGGCAGAAGAATGACGTTGGTGTTGTTTCATGCGTGATTATCAGTGCAGTCATGCAGTGCACGAAGGCAGCAGAGTGTTCTACCCAAGTCACTTCTGCTAAGGATAAAGTGCCAGAAAATATCATTATCCGGAGTATCTTGTACACATTACATGTAAGGCATTAGCCTTACGCTCACCTCAAACTGATCAATAATATCGGTAAATGCAGTTTTCCACTGGACTTTCTTGAAGTGCTTGATGATATGACTGTCAAAAATTTACCTTTGATCTGGCACAGTTGCTACTGATTTTGTTAATTTCAGAATGTATTATCAACATGTCTTCTGATTTCGAATAGGACTGAAAGATGCACTCGCATGCTACTTTCTGCTTCTTTTAGAATTTCCTTCGGAAGTTTCAATTTTCAAGCAATTTCAATGCATAAGTCGGAAATTCCTGATTATTCTTGAATATAAGACGGAAAAAAGGTACACTGAGTGACTTTTTTTTTTGAATGATAATAATCCTTCAGTGCAGTACCTTCCGCAGTGTCTCTTTCTTTCTCCGTCTCTCTCTCTCTCTCTCCCGTTACGTGATTAGAATTAGGTTATTCGAACAGCATAACACACAGTAAACAAATTCCATCTGTCCGCATTTTAATATCAACGTGTATGTTTACTCCTAACTTTTATTAATATTCCCTTCTCTTAATTGTCAGCCACTTAATTGCTGTATTATTATTCCTTAAGTTAAAAACATTCCAAAAATGGCGAGTTAATATAATAATATCGAAAAAGTGATTCGCGCCTCCTTACGTTGTCTTGTAATGTATTTGTATTTTGAACCCAAATTTATTTAGCATTAGTTACAACAAACACTAACATTTACATAATTGTTTATTATTCTATTGTCATTAAGGACATCCAATGACCGCTAGTCACTTCTTGACCTGCAAAGTTTTTCAATCGGTTTGTTCTTTCCTCATTTGCTTCTTATGATAGAAGAGCACCATCGTATATTCGGCATACTTTGTTTCGGTAGTTAAAAACTCTTCGATACTTGAGCATACGCTGTATTGATTTGTCTATTATGAATAAATATTAAAAGAATTCCGTTTCCATTCCCATAACAATCTCATAATCTTTCTCTTATTATCATCCTTTTTGTGCAGAAGCAGTAAAAAAAGTTTCCCTACCCGAAGTCATTTTGCTTATCCGTAAACAATCTTTTCAGTTTTTTCTCAAAATAAAATTTCAAAAAATCGGAAATATAAGCATATTTTGATGTGAAGTAAATAAAAAGGAAAGCTAAAAAACAGAATTGTGAAGCTAACATTGCCGTTTACTAAATTTTTCATATTTCTACTGGGCTAACAATAAAAATTTAAATTGTTCACTTTCCATCATTAGCGTTGAATTTTTCTGAATTTAATCCTTCCTTCATTTTCATTGGTATTTGCTAGCATTGAAATTAAATTATTGCTGATACAGTTGTTTTTTGCATGTGACAAAAAGCAAAAAACGGTGATAAAGAAAAATGGTACTCAGGTATCGCACATGTTCAACTTTTGCTTGATATTTGTTAAAGGATGGTTCACTTGTCTTGTGTTTCGACATTTTTGACCTTTTTTGATTCCTTGCCCTTTTCAAACTTCAAAAAGAGCTAAAAAAGGTAGACACTCTTCAGAAGAATCCTTATCTTCTTTTGTAAATATTGCAACTTTGCCTGTTTTTCCTCCTGCAATAGACTGCAGTGCCGATATGTCTAGATAAAGCTGAAGAAGGGATTGCAGAAAATGTTTGCAAGCAATAATTCCTTCAAGGAAAGAACAATACCGCTTGTTGCTCAACTTTTCCAATGAAATAACACATATCTTGAGTCTTGATTAGCGATTACCGGTGTCATTCACGAACGGATCTACTTTACTGCTGGAGTGCAGGATGCAAGTGCAACAGTGATAATGCTAGGCGCTAAGTTATCCCCGATGACACTCATCCACAGTACAAAGTGATCGACCTGATGCCGAAATGTACGAGAGAGACAAAATGTAATGACACTTCGCTGATATCACAACCACTGATATTTCATTGATGTGCCATCTATAAGTTATCATAAAGAACAATAAATAATGTTGACGGATGATGATATAATAATTTTATAGTCACAACAATTAGAACTGTGTAGCGGTGATTGCAAAGACGCGGGAGGAGAAGAGAGGGTTGGGAAGAGTGGCCACTGGTTTGGAAAGTTCCCATTGTTTGTGCCAGATAGATTGGCGGAGCTGGTAGCGGTAGGCAATGCTGGTGCGGTGCGGTGCGGTGCGGTGCAGTGCGGGTGATATGGTGCATTCCCTTTCTTTGTTTCGTTTACTTTTGATAAATTATATTTCCTCTCCCGCGTATCCTATCCTATTCGCTTCCTCTAAATTCCAGAAAGAAACTTTCTATGCATTTATTTCAATTTTCTAGTTACGTATGATGTGTTCATCCAAAAAAGTAAATGACGGGAGGAGACATGGCATGTGGGGTAAACATCAGCAGTACTAGCTTCCGCTTTTCAGTAAATTTTAAATTTTCAAAAATTTTAAATTCATCATCTGCAAAAGGATGTTACAATCCTTGGCTAGAAGTCATTTAGTGGAAGTAAATAGGGCAATAGGGCAAGATTTAGTTGTGGTGAAATGGTTCTCAACTTCTTATGTCAATTTTATTAGATGATTTGCCGAGTTCTTTCTTTTCATTATTACATCCCACTTGTTTAATATCAAATTGCCACAGAGTTAAAAACAAATAGCGTGCTGAGATGCTGCATTTCTGTAATTTGATGTTGTCGATATCTGATTATCATTGTATTCAATGAATTAAATATTGCAGATAGTATTACGAATAATATCTTTTTTTTTCCATCTATATTTATTAAGAATTGAATTTATTTGTTCTCTGCAACAAATAATGGTTAATGCGAATTGAAAAGGATGAAAGCGATACTGAAAGACTTCCATGAATGACCATTAACCTTTCAGCAGGTTGATCAGAGAATAGCTTGTTATCCTTCCTTCCGTAGATAAAAGTGTTCCTTTAGTTGAAGCATCTCTTTTGCATGACTCACTCCGATACTGTCTCACTCAGTCCCAATTATAATACAAACAGTCGCTGTTACATTATAATTTTCAATGCCTCTCCGCAAGCGCTTTAGCACAGTTTATCAGTAATTATTCATTAATTTGCATTTTCCTATCTGCAGATATGTGCAGGAAATTATTTGAAAGTCCTTCTTACCCTCTCAGTTCATGCATTTACCTACCCACCCACCCATCCATCCATCTACCCACCCATCCATCCATTACTCATTTTCCTATTCCTTCCCTCTTTCGTATCTCACCGTTCACACGTTATTCTCATTATACAAGCGATAACCGTCCCATCGTTTCGTTCTTCATATTTCCAAACTGCGTCAGAATCGGTCCTAATTTACTTCATCCGACACTGCAACACTGCATCTCCTATAGCTTTTTCACCCACCTGTCAAACAAGCTTATCCATATTTGCATCCAGAGAATGTCACTATTATTGTTGTCTTTTAAATTAACAGCACATCATCAAAATTTTAAAGTAATCGATTTTTTAATGCAGCTAATAAATTCTTTATTCCCTGCCAGCATTATCCGGATCTACAGTAACAGAATGAGTAATGTTGCTATCACTTTACGATGTGTCGAGCAATTACAAATACATCATTTTCCATTTATTCATTTTTCACCCATCAGTTTGTTTGAGGGAATTACCGATTCATTAATGATTCACAGATTTGGAAAGTTTTAGTTTAAAAAACAGCTGAAATTTGGAAGCAAAGTTAAGGACTCTCAGTAAATCTTAGCTTTCTCAATAACGATTGGATTCATTAATTCTGTTTTGTAATATTTTGTTATTCTAACCATTATAGATGGAAGAAAAAGTTTTGAGTGAGTTCAGCTGTGGAGGTTTGCTAATAGCAATAAGCAACTTTCTTCATTTGCCTCTTTCATAGGTTGTTGTGAAAAGAGGAGAAGAAAGGAGTTTATCGAAACTGCTGCTTTATGCAAATTCAATTTTCAGAAGTAGTCCAAATTGGATTTGTTAACGGGATAGACAACTATAGTAAAGCTAGTAATGCTCCTGCCTATTTCATAACTTCCATACCTGAACTGTTCCTAGTATCTTTCTCCTTTATTTATATTATTTCACATTTTGGAACCTGAGCACAATTTAGCTCGGTGTGACGAACATTGATAACACAAATATACTTACTTAACTGGGAGAGAAAGTATTGCTATATCTATCAGTGCTGTACTATTGGTTATTACATTCAAGATGGAAGGAGCGAACACGGTGTGTGTTGATAGTGCAGGAATGAAAGCGCAATACAAATGGATTTAGCCTTGAATATTATGCGCATTGGTACTTGCAGAGTACAGTTGTCTTGTCCTTGCAGTGTCATAAAACGTGTAAGTATCAGAAATGCTTCACTGAAGGTGACAGCAATATGGTTTCTCTATTATTTTCTTTCTGGATTCCATACCGTTAAGATAATTATTTGCTGGGTACTGTAGACCCTTTTCTCATTGTAATCGTCGTTGTAATGTACGTACAGTGATCATTCGCTTGATGAGAGCATTTGTAGCAAAGCTATTGACCTTACTTTACTTTCATGATCATAATGATTGGACGTGTAATATGCATGATTCATAGTTCGTTTTTAGACTACTGGTAGTAGTAGTAGTAGTAGTAATAGTAATAGTATTAATAATAATAATAATAGTAATAAGATAATAATAATAAACGTAATGATAGCATAGGAACAACAGTAGTAGTAGCAGTAGTAATTAGTTGTTGTTGTGTTAGTAGTAAAATAATGGAATTACGTCCATGTTTCTCAGTTCCTCTGAAACGGGTTTTAATTGATTATTTTCTGGCTTTTGTACCGGTTGATTCAAACTGGCGGTAACTGGCAGTGTCTGGAGGAAAAGATGATGATGTATTTGCAGAAATTTAAGTTTTGGTCTCGCTGGTAATGGTACTGCTGGAAATTCTCTGGGAACACAAACCTTATCACCCATAACGGCAGTGATTGTGGAACAAATAAAACTTTGTATTTACTGAATTTATGATTACTGAAAACATAGATTAAGAAATGTGGTGGTATTCTATATCAGTGATTTCTGGCCTGCATAGCAATTTTGACATTTTTCTACTTGTTTTAGTGTTTCAGATGAAAAGATTTTTGCTCATTAAATGATAAATTCGGTGTTCAAACTTCTTGATTCGAAGTATAATCATGTTTGCTTTGCTTATTTGTGAGATTTATTTTATCAGTTCAAAGGATTTGCTTATTTTTCCGGAAACTGAGAATGACTTTGCTTTAATAAAAATTATTTAAATCAAATAAATCATTGCCGAGGAGGGGTTGTAGAGATAAATATCTTAGAGTTCGAAGGTTACTGGTGTATGAAAGTTTTTGGATACGTGAAAGGTTAAAGTTATTCAGTGGGCAAATGTGAGAAGTGTTATCTTGATTTGAAATGAAAAGTTTCATTCAAATTCCTGTTGTTGAATTAGCAACAGTGTTACTCGGTGAGATTCCAGTGATGCGACGCAAACTTGTTTATAACTATATTTTAATAAATTGAATGTTTATTACTAATAATTTCATGCAGTATAAATTTAACCTCTACAACACACTTCACTCATCCATTTTAGCTTCTGTGATGCAGCAGACTGTTCATTTAGTTGTGGAAAGACGCAGCTAGTCCTGTTTAGATTAACTTGAAATTCTGCAAATTGTTTCCATCACTTTCTCTCAAAAATTGGTGAACGTCCACTGGTGTCTTTATCATTCTCACTATAATCCTTATCATCATTCTTCTCATCAGTTATATTATAATCAGTGTTTCGTCATTACCACCACCATCTTTCTTAGCATGCTTATCACTGTGACTAATAAGGTTTAGCCGTTAATCCATTCTGCCTCCTAACCGTGATAATTCTTACCTAAAATCCATGAATTGATGGGATATTTCGTTGCAGAATTATTTTTCATGATCTGATTGTCTTGAAGATGCATTTTGGAGACTTCCTTCTTAGTGTAAGAATATTGGATGCAGAAATGAACGGCGCAATTTGTTAATTATTTTCTATTAATAAATAGTTATAATTCTTTTTTATCCGTCACGTCTTTTGTTACTTTCAATGCCATGTTTGTAGTTATGACCAGTATCATTGGTAGCGGTTGAAATTTGCTTCAATGTTCATTTTAATACTTGGAACTTCACTTTATTTTGTAGAATTTTGTGTCTTTTGTTCAACCACAAAATCAATTTTTTTTAAAAAAAAATAGTCAAAAATTTTGAAATTTGAAAATTTTCCCTGAAATTTTGCGAAGTTTAAGAGTGGGATGAATGGTAAGTAATTAGTGCATTTCATTAGTAAGATTCATTAATGCTAGCAGGAGTAAAACAGCAAACTATATGATTTATGCTATAGCAGATGTTCAACCAAATTTTTCACTTTTTTCTTCATACTAAAGCCAACAAAATTTTTTATCTTTTTGTGCTAGGACGAATATTACTGGGGAAAGTGAATAGCGCTGCTGTAAAATAGAAAGATTTGGAAGCTGAACTGAATTTTGGTACTTGGAGAAAGTATTTTTTGATACCTTAGTAGATCTCTTTCAGATTTTGCCCAGGACCGACTTAAATTTCAGAGGTCTACGTGCACATACAGACTTAATATTTTTTAGAGTGTTGTTGTTTGTTGAAAATCAAACCTAAAAATTGCAGACTGTCTGATCGAAGAGGATGTTATATGAAAGGTCAGGGTGTTCCTTTTAATAATATGAATGAATATGATTCTTGATTGAGTTGTCATAGATTGGAAATCTTCGAGTTTGAAAAAGTTCAAAAATTGCTCGCTAAAATAGCTGTTATCGTAATGTTGGAAGGGTGACAACGGTTGCTTGTTATCAGTGTGCTACTATCGAGTGTTAATTTAAGATTATAGTGACGAGATATTGATAAATTCATTCAACTGTAGTCATAAAAAAAGAAATTTATCGATGTATTTTGAGGGAAAAATGAGTCAATTGAAATCCTGTGAGGTTCACAATCTCTATTCAAAAATGCTGCTTCACTTTAATTATTTTCCCTTATCAGAATAACAGCCAACTTCCCATAAAACAATTTGCGAGCATCGGGAATCCTCGGGAAACAAGAGCTCTCTTCTGTTTACTCTCTTCTATTCATTTCATTCATCAATTACTTACAATGTTTTCCCCAAGATCATTCATAGCACATATGTCTGTCAGTCCCCTCTCTCTCTCTCTCTCTCTTTGTGTGTCTGCCTAACAATACAGTGTACAGTAGACATAAATAACGGAAATGGGATTTTTTGTTACCTCACATGTTGGCTTCCCCTCGAATTACTTATTCTGATGTTTGGTATAACCTTATCGATCGAGACAGTGCCATAATGGTTTGCATCGAGGAGCTCTGCTGATGGAATTACTCGATTTATGTGTTGAAGGATAGACAGATTTCCTTTGTAGAACGAATAAGCATATGACTCTCTCTTTCATCCGCCTCTCTGACCACGTGATTCGACGCGTGGTAAAAATTTCTTGAAAATTGGTACTGGACAATTTATTTACATACATATATGATTATTGAGATTATACTTGTATATTTGAGGGTTGATAGTTTGTAGAGTTTTGAACGCGAAGAGCACGAATTCTTGTTATATAAACATGAATCTGAATTTTAGGAATAAATTTGACTTTACGGTTCACGTAAAACACTGTTTCGTTAATGCATTTTTTCACATGGACAAGTGTTAACCTTTATCACGTTGGGTCCAGTTTGAAATTCGAGCTTATAGATTAAGTGTAGTATGAGAAAAAGGCGAGAAAGATTGTTTTTTGCTCGAAATTTTAAATATGTAGAAATTAAGCACTGGTGGCAGTTTGTTTATCAATACATCGAAGTATCATTTATTACTTATGCTGTTGCTATAGTAATATAATGTGATAAATTTTATCAAATTTGAAAGCTAAAGGGAAATGACGTGACACATGCCCCATATACATTTATTACTTTATTTACCACCTCAGATTACATGGTTTAAATTTGTTTGTTTATGAATTAGGTGTAAATTTCATGTATTTCTTCGATAAATTTCCCTAACTTGTTCAAGTTTAAAATGAAAATGCTTATTTTCGTGGAACAGCAAAAAGGAAGAGTTATTGAACAAATGTATAAAGAGCTCTAGATCATCACTATGAGCGCTAGTCCATGGTGATGGTGGGTACAGTGATACTAAGTGGTAGTGATAACGATGTTAATCATGATAATCGCGATTACTAATCAAATTGTTTTCTTGATACAACGTGCCGCATTAAATCTCATTCCTTAATGTTATACTTCATTTCCCTTTTATTTTTTATAGGTTTCCACTATTTTGTACAGTTTATAACTTTAGCTTACTTTTGAGCTTAATCGTGAAACCGGTCAAGGTATTAGCCCAAAGTAGTAGTTGACAATCCTGTTGTATGCATAAGTGTCGCTTTGGTTGTGGCGCTTCCTGGTCAAATTTCAAGGACGAATGTTGGCATTCTCTCCAGTATGCGCATATATGTTTATATCTGTTTCCCTATCTATATATATATATATATGTGTGTGTATGTATGTATGTGGGTGGATGGATGGGTGTCAGTGTGTGGGTGGATGGGAGGTGTTTTCCAAGGCCATCATATAGTGCGGCCATTTTCCAGTAGAATTGTGAAAAAGTGTGTGAATGTTTTATGGTTTGACTTATCACCACTGGACTCCTTGTGCGTGAATAGTTTTGTAGTGCTATAATGATGACGAAGAGGTGTTAACAATTGATGAGATGAAGTTGAAGAGGGGTGGGTTCAGCCTGGATTTATAATAACAAGGTTTAGGGATTTTGGCTGATTACAATTTCATGATTTTGTATATATATTTTGGTATCATTAGGCGAATGATAAGCGGCGAATTATTGTTTTAACTGTTGGCTGTTTTGACCGCTTCGAATTGTGCAGGTTAGGAGTTTTTCCTTTCTAAACTTAAAATTCAGCTCTCAGTGATAGGAAAACTAAATGAAATGTACATTCACTGTTTCAGGGATTACTGATGTGACCTATATAACGGAGGCACTTTATCGTCCTCTCATCAATTTTACAACGCTTTATTCTAATTCAAAACACACTTTTCATACAGACACATCTTTTAGTTCTGTTTTGAATAAACTTACTAGTTCGTTCATTATTTGTTCATCTTCGGTTACAGTGTTTCTAATGGTACCATGCAGATACAAATATTGCTGAAGAAAGTATCTCAAGTTTCTCCCGAGACAAATGAATGTTTGAACAGCAGGATTTTTTCAGCAGAAAAGTGTTATTTCTCACTTATCAGGATAATATGTGATGCTTGGTGGCCTTGGAAACTCTGATCTTAAACCTAACGTATGTGATGATGTCTGAACGTGTATCCCTTTATCCGGATCGTTCTGTGTCAATGATAAATCAGTTATTTCATAATTGTATGTTTACAGGAAGTAATTCCTTCTTTGTGCTGATAAAAGAAATAAATAATGATGGAAAGACAATTGCAAAGCGAAGAATCAGCTTTTAAATGGATTTGTTCTTTCGGCGGTAAGTATTTCGTATTTCCACGAAGGAAGTTGCTCATAGGATAAACTCAATGTAGGAGACAGGTAGGTGAGAGTGGTACTCATTTCTAATGTCACGGAATACAACAAAGCAAATTGAAAACTCACACACTTTCCGATTCAGGTAAAATAAAGAATGCATATATGTTTTAATTTTCTTATTTATTCAAAGGACGGAATCAAATTATATAATGTTCCTGTTATCATTTTTTAAACATACTGTCTTTAGAAATTTTTAATCTAGTCATTGACTAAAATGTTTTTGACTCCATTCAGCATTTGTTTTTTCTTTCCTTTTTATTTAGATATAAATTTCGATAACAGTCAGTTCTTTAAATATCTTCACTAAATTCAATTTCAAAATTTGATATGTGTCCGGTATTGTGTTTGAAATAGAAATGAATGGACGTATACATATATATATATGTGTGTGTGTGTGCCATTGTTATCATACAATGTATAACGATTCCATTGTTCATTTCATTATCATCAAAAAGTAGAAAATGTTAAACGTGGGGGTGGTTTGTAGATGAATGGGAATGTTTACCGTCATGCCACGGCTACCTTTTCTCTTTTTTCTTTAATTTCTATTTTAAATATACTTAATTATACAGGTAGTGACTTATAGTTATGTGAGTAGGAGAAATTAGGATGAATATGACTATACGTAATTAAAATGTAATTAAGAGTACACGCTTATTTTTCTTGGTTAATGTATGATGCTAATGGCATGCTTAATTATCAGAAGTCTATTCAGAATTTACAATTTTTCCTGGTACATCTTTGAGAATGAATAATCTCTGACGTTTATCCTCTTCTGTTTAAGTCGGCTTCATGGTTTTTCAGTTCTTAAAATGTTATAAAGCAAACGTTTAGATATAGAGGGCACCAGTATAAATCAAATTACTGTCTACCAATGAGATATATTAGATGTACAGAAAGATCTTATCACATAGGTCATGTTATAATTGTAAATCAAATAACTTTTTCATAGTCTATAATCGGTTTTGATCAACTAGTATCGGAGGTTTGCTATAATAACATTTCTAAATGTTACTGTTGCTAAAGGTTAAATGTATTACGATTCGGTTGCAAGTTTGAAGATTTTCCTTTTTAACTTGGAAAATTTTTTCCTGGAAGAGCTTCAAGACTTTATGTTCATTGAATAAGAGCTGCGTATGTAACGGTTGAATCACTGCTTATTGAACGTAGTGGTGCGGTTTTGTCATACAGTTTGATCTATAAAATAAATGACTAAACAACTCATTTCAAGAGATTTAAAGTTAAAATTTAAAGGAAATGCGATAAACTAATGCAGTTGAAGCCAACTGAATTGAAATTCTGGATGATCAGTGAACTGTACAGAGTGCAGCAAATCACCATGTGCTCTGATCTTTTGTTGAACGCTATTTCTGGAACATTCAGCATTTCTGGATAATTATTGTCCAGAAATAATTAGTTTCTCTCTCTCCCTTCTTTTTCTCTAAACGTCGTTTAGTCTTAAATCAAAAATTATTCCTTTGCAAATCATAAAGAAATTTTTTTATGATGATGTTTGTTTGATTTGTTGATGTCATCTGAATCTCTGAGAAGCAAAAAAAAAAACCCTGAGAGATGTGATGGAATTCCTCTTCCTATCGCCATTTATTTTCAAATGTCCAAAAATTTTCTTTTTTCGACTTTTACTGTTAAAACGACCTCTGATCAGCTTAAATCCTATTAAGAATATGATATTATAGAATTTCGAAGAAATCCCACTATCACTATTAACACAGGATTTTAAAATCCTGTGTTAATATTAATAATGATGGCCAGCAATATCCTTATAGGCAGTCAAATTAACCAAAATACTCTTATAGAGACTTGGATTCATTCATGTTTTAAACATGCCATTCTGAATAACCGAAAAAAACTAACAGGTATAAAGTGCTTTGGATATAAGAATGAGATAGATGAAGAGAAAAAATAAGGAGGACACTAAGAAATTGAAATTTGACAGTTCTGTAGAGAGTGTTCCTCTGTCCAATTGCCTGCCCGATTTTCCAGAGTATCTAAGGCTATATGTTGTAGATAGTGAGGGTCAGATGGCGATGATGACAAGTGGCGAATGTTAAAAAGTCACTATCAAATTCTGACAGCTATAAAGTGCTTTGGATTTATTATCGAAATCAATCAAAAATATTCGCCTCTGTGTTGTCTTCCTGTTAATAATATCCGGCACTCTTTTTTTGCATTTTTTCGGAACGATATTTTTGCCACGCAAATTAATCAGAAAAAATGTGCAATGTAACAAAGAACTTTTTCACTTAAAAGTGTGGGAAGAAAACCGATATTTGATACTTTGTTTTCAGTAAGATTGAAATAGTTGAAGTACAGTAAGTTGTATATAACAGTGATTTTACTGAAAAGGAGGTGTATTGAAATCATCTTAAATTACCAGTCTAGTAAAACTCAATACGGATAATATCACTGTCATAAATGCAACTCAACTTAGCATCCAGTAGCTTCTCGGTAAGGTTAACTAAGTTTTTTACTACCCACCTGAAACATAGAGTTATGTTTTTTATATTTGGATTATGCAATTCCAAGTCGCTATTATTATATTGTAATAGAATATTTGCGGATGATGTAATGATAAGGTAAATAATAATGTTAAGGTGTATCTAAAGTTGTAACTTCAATGCTAGATTAATATTTTGGGAAACAGTGTGTCCTTTCCATGCATTTTTAAAATTAAAGGAAGTGAGGAAGAATTATGAAATAAAAATTTATCTTGAAGTTACTGTTTCTGTATCTATCATCATCGTTTCAGACAAAATCTCTCATTTGCTTCATAAATCAAGAAATATCGAGACAGTTGTCATACTCTTTCTTCCAGATATCTCTTTTTCATACCTCATTTTTTGAATTTCTAATCCCTGCATAGAATTCTTTGCTAATATCATGGCATAAATGAAAAATGACTGTATCTATAACTTTTATGGTTCATTTCATCTATTCAATTAACAGCTATTTTTTCCTTTCTGTATTTTAATGAATGGAAAAATATAATGTAGAGAAAGAAAATTCTGCTTTTTCATAGCTGCCATTTGATATCAGAAT
Organism: Brugia malayi; assembly: GCF_000002995.4. NCBI lineage: Eukaryota > Metazoa > Nematoda > Chromadorea > Rhabditida > Onchocercidae > Brugia > Brugia malayi. The sequence continues at coordinate 8,824,646 of NW_025062475.1, forward strand.
TAGTTAGTATAAGTTCGAGATGATTCCTTACCTGTCATTTATGTTTTCAGTTGATAATCAAATTCTTCGCTTTATTTTGAATTAACAACTGTCAGCGTTATATAGCACATAGCAGAAGGATGTGCTACTTATTTATATGAATGTGCACATCTCCGCTACATACATACATATGTTAGTCACATACTTAGTCATATACTGTCAACTTGACAGTATATGACTTAGTCACAATTGCATTTCTTGATTACCTCAGTTTATTTATTAGTTGCTTCATGTGACAGATATTTTTCAGTAAACAATCAGGAGAAAGAGATAAGAAAGAAACATAACACTTTCTTTTATCAATTTAGGTTTTTTTTTTTTTTATTTCAAAGACTTTTTAATACTTACGGATGAAGCTTATGCATCGTTTTTGAATGGAATTTCATTTCATTTTATGAAATATACTTCATCTTTTATCTATATCATTCACTTTCATTTACTGATAATTGTACCGTCTTTTAACGTAAGAAAAGTCAAACTTGAGTAGAATTCATACTGACCCTGTTTTAATAACTCTTTTGAACTGTGGATTTTGAGACAAAATTTTGAGACAAACCGTGGAGGATATCACTGGTGCCATATAATGGCAATATCAACTGATTTCTTGCATCTTTAACGATGTATAACTTTTCGAGATTACATGCAAAATATGAGAAATTACCAACAGTCTGGTTTTATTTTGGACGCAAATAATTTTCTTGTATTATTTCTACAGTTCATCGTTCTTTCTCATAAATGTCTCTCTCCACTTTTTTCTTATTATTACCAAGTAAGGAAATCTGTGGATGAAGTAATGAGATTACGAAGTTGCACGAGTATTTATAAGTGATTCAAATACTCATTCCATTTTAACTAGAGATGGGGGAATTTTTCTGTCTTTCATTTCATTGTTGAACTTACTCAGCTGATATTTCCAATAAATTATAGAATCAGTATGAGTGTTCCACTGTCCATGGGTCCTATGTTGCTAATGGAGAGCAGACAGACAAACGGTCCGATGTATCACGGTGCTCATTACATGCAGCCTGGACCGCCACCATCATCCGCAATACCAAATGGTACTCATATTCCGCCCAATTTAATACAATCGCATCATTCAGTGCACGGGCAAGCTGCTGCATCCGGACAGCACATTATCACATCCTCAATGAATAGGTCTCAAAGGTTGGTATTTGTGAAGATGCTATCATCATCATCTCAAAATCGAAAATAAACTGGAACTTTTCAAATTCGGTAAAATCAAATTTCTTCAGTTAACTTCAAAATGTTTAAAATCATGATCTGTTATTACTCACTAGATATTTTAAAATACTGCTTTGAGGTAATTTAAGATGTGGTGTATGCCGTGGCTGTCAATGTAAACCATGTGGACAGTGCACTTATTGTCAGGACAGCCCACAGTTTGGTGGTCCAGGTGTTAAGAAGCAATCTTGTATCGAACGAAGATGCTTACGCGTACTTGAAAACAGATTGCAGGTTTCTAAGTCATGTTTTGTATTTCTTTTATTTGCATGATTATTACTGGTTTTCCCAAACCTCATAAGTTACCTCAAAAAAGGGAATTATGGTTTTTGAAATCCAAAAACAGCATTAATTAATAACTTCATATTCATATCACTCTACTCTAATATTAGCAGAATGCATCTATTTTGTCTAACAATTTTTTTTGAAAAAAATATGCTACAGACACATTTTTGGTTTGAAATACTTCAATTTAATTTGTTACAGAGAGATGCACCGACGTTCAAAGCTCGTGTTGGATGTAATCAGTGTGAAGACTGTCGGATGCCCGATTGTCAAATATGCCTTGTATGTCTTGACAAAAGGTCCATTCAGTTACATTTTTTTAAAAAAATGGGAAGCAGTTGGGTTTCTACGAATTTGTAAATATCTTATTGGGAAAGTTATTTAAGCCATATTTTTCAAGAAAATTCGAAAATCATCCAAAACTTAGTGATCGGATTATTTGAAATACCTTTTTAAGATTTTTCGATAACCGATATATGACTGGTGCAATGTGCGCCAAGAAACGCTGTAATAATGCCACAAGCATAGAACTACCTGCTGCACAAAATGCTGAATTACGACAGGTATGCTGATGTCCTAAGTGATACTCTTCTAATTCTGCAGTGATAAAATATCCTATCTTAGGGGAGACCTTGCTGATTTACATCTGTGACGTCCTGAAATAGTTTGTTTGTTATTTATTGTAAGGTTAATACAATTAATACTATAATAGTGTTTTTTATTGCCCTTTTTTTGGCTACATTATTCACTGAATTATCACTAGGGTATTTCAGGCACATAAGAGGACATACGAACAGTCAGGAATGACGGATTATCAGATTATGAAACGTCGCGTTCATCAAGGTCTGGAACAGCTGGGACAGACGCAACAACAACGCATCCTGAATATGCCAGCACAAGCGGTTCTGAATGGACAAGGATGCCCTACCCCACCGAGTGCCACCGCTCTTTATGTTAGCCAACAAATGCGATTGGTGTCATCCCAGTCGGGAACACCGCAGCAGTTACTTATCGTCCATCATCAGCAACAACAACATCATCCTGGAACTGGGTCTGTTGTTCCATCCACCACTGCACGATGTGCAGAAACGACTGCGATCAGCACCACCCAGGAATCAGTAACAGTCGCAAATTCCGGTGCACTCTCTGGTACCAGCAGTGGTACCATTCATATGACGCCACAATCGCGACATGTACAGCATCCCGCACCTCAATACATACAGCAGATACAAACACAACATGTTTCCCATCCGTATCTGATTGTGGGAGCTGGATCTAATGCCTCATATCTTCCGAGCTACATTGAAGAACGTGTGGTGCCTCAGTCGGATCCATTTACACCACCGAGTTATGCACCGGAAATGAAGAATGTTGTCGTATTGCAGCCCTTATGAATCGCTCCAGAATTAAAGATTTATAGTAGGGTAGTACGTTTTCAGTAAATTTGAACTGAGCCAATTCGATCACTTTGAATTATTTCATGTCATCAAGCTTTTTCTCAAGGGCATTATTTCAAATATTCTTGCCGAGTTTCCCAGTGTTTCATTTCCCATTTTATTTACTTACATGACTTTTGAATGTTGTGATTTCTTGGCTGTTACTCATTGCCTTCTTATTTTTCTCCTGCGACATATTCCTTTTCAATTTCTCACATATTCCTTTTCAATTTCTCACTTTATCACTTTATTCTACGTGTCCTTCCTACCTTCATATATTGCTGTAAGGGCACAGTTTTATGACCATATATCCCGAAATGAATTACTTGAATACCACACGTGTCTCAAGATCTAGTGAAGTTATGCTAATCTGATATACAAACGTAAAGACTGGCTCTATTTCTAAGAGGAAAGAGTTTGAATTCAAAGTGGTTTATAATTTCCCATGCCATTTTTGATCTCATGTCTTTATTTAAACCAATAAAATTCAAATATATGATAATGGGGAGGGACTAGACAAACGTAGTGTGGAGTATAGCATAAGTTCCATCTAATTTAAGCTGTCCTATTTCATCGCATGTCTTCAATATACTTAAACGATGAATTTGAATGCATCTTGAGGAACTTTCAGTGGTCTCATCCTGAAATTACAATTTCTTGTTTTTGAGCAGCAAAGATCAGATAATATCTCCAATAGTTGTATTCACATACGTTTAAAAACTTCCATAAGATAGCAACAGTCGACTTCTCCATGTGGTAGTCTTCGTGTTTGGCAGCCAGATTTACTAGTGAATACTAGCTTTGGTTGGGATTATTATTTGAAAATAAGTGAGAGCAGAATTATACCATCTTAACTAACATATAAGTAAATCGCATATGGTTTTGTATTATAATTCCTCTTCAATTACCAGTTCCTTCTTAATTACAACAGTCACTTCAATTACTGTTTTTTTTTTTTTTTTTTTCAGTGTTCTCTACTTCAAATATATATAGTGAGGTCAGTGCCTTAACACCCATCGTTGTTCCTCTTTTTCCATAATCTTAGTAAAGTTTGCATGTTTTCATTTCTACGGCTTATTTTCGTTTGGATCAAAAGCATTTCTTATTTAAACTTTTTTGGTGCTTGCCTATAATTATTATAATAGATTTTTGAGTTTATGAATAAAGGTCAGAGTCAGCGTTCAACTGGGAGGAGAAAATATCAGTTTATTTTCATTCTTTAAGGAACATTTATGAGCGTCCTCAAAACGTACAGTCATTTGGGATTTCGTTAGCTACGCTATCGGTTAACACCAATGCGGGAATGAAGTATTCAGTTCAGTCCATTCCGCACCGACTCATTTTGCATTTCAACGATTCGTGACATAACAACATGGTCTATTAGATTTTCATTCAATAAATTTTGCGAAATGAAGAAAATAAACTTCAACTGAACCGTTTTCCCCTCAATATCCTCTGGAAAATTGTATTTCAGTCCTTTCTGTCGCCGAGCATCCTAGCAAAAATATTGATTCCGCCTAACATTCTGAAGCCTAAACAAAGTAAGATGTACTTAAATATGAGGATAAAGATTAGAATGTACTTAAATAGCTCGCTGTAAAGGACAGAACTTACCGAGCTGCCGCCATTCAGATATCTGAATGTTGTCTCCTATGTTCCTCTTGAAGTTTCGTGTTTTCTGTTTCGGAGTAGTCATTGTATTGTGTGTAATAAAAAGCAATAAAAATGTATCCAATTTATTCCAATTCATTTATGTTTATTTAAATTTGCCCAAATAGCCGAACTGTTGGACTTACTGATTTATTGAGAGACGAAAGTGAGTAAAATGTGACAACTCTGAGTCAGCTTAAAATTGAATTTTTCTTTCAGGAAAATGACATCTAAACCTGTTTGGATATTATTGCTCACTTAGAGTATTGGGTCCAATTGTTACGTATCCCAAGATCCTTAAGCGTAACTTGTGTTCCACACATTGAATAACGAAACGTACATTTAACAAGTATAGCAATCCAAACTTTCATAGGCTCATTTGAAAATGTTTTCTCATAAAAATCTGCAGCCATAAATTTTAAACTTTTGCTGACTATAATATAATACTAAGATTCTACGCCTTTCATCATCAGAACTGAGATATTATTCCAGATGTGGGAAAGTGCCATGGAAATGATAAAGTCAAGTGGAAGTGAGTGTTGAAATTAAATTCATCTTTTTTAGGAAGTTGAAATTGAAAATTGTTCATAAATTCGAAAAGTTCGTACAGAATATGAATTATGAATTTTTCTTATTTCCTCTCTTCATCCTATTATTCTCTTGAACATTTCGTCACTAGCAGAAATAAAACGAAGAAACACTTTCATAGTCAGGTATAATACCGATACTAAGAGTTCCTGCAAAAGAATCCGTCTATGCGAAGCGATACAGAACCTGAAGTTTCTAAAGATATGAAAAAACCTAGTGTTGGAATTTTTAAATTTCTAAATATAATGTCATTTCTAAACAAAAAGACCGAAAATTTTTTAAAAACACAAACAAGACAACAAAAAAATGGAGAAGTATCGGATAGAAGAATAAAGCTCTAGAGTTTTTTGGTTTACTTGGCCATAAGGCCCTCCTGTTCCAATTCTTCCACCTGATGATGAAGTTGATCACGTTGGGGTAATAATATCGATAAAATTGCTTTCGTTCTCTGCATTTATTTCATGTCTCACTAGTACTGTTAGTTCTTTGGTCAGTATCTTCATTGCTGAAAATTTACTGCTCATTTTGTTTCGGAGCCCATTTCCCTAAATATCCGTCTCAGAAAATGAATAAATTTTCAAATAAACTTCTGGAATACTATGAAAAATCTTTTTATAAGATTGTCAGAAACATTACGTCTTCTCGTGATCCAAGTGAACTGGCATGCAAACCCAGCAAATCAACTCTAAACGTTTTATCAGGTGATGCTGTCGGATCAACGTCGTTTTAAGCTCATCATCAGCACTTTCTCCTATTATCAACTGCTCTGTAAAACAATCTATAGTGTTAATAATCTATTGACAATCCGAATTACAAAAGTTTTGAAAGTTTTAAAAAAACTCGGCACGCCATATAATTCGTGCGATAAAAACTTTTCAACAAGAAAAGTGGATTGAGATAACAAAAATCGAGGGTGTTGAAGAAAAGATTGAAAGAAGTTATTCATAAATGTTAATTAAGAAAAAAAGCAAAATTGAATTTCTTCATGAAACATGTGACAATAATAATTGATATCTGAATTGCAGTATCGAAACTACAAATTTTGAATCATATAGCTTGAAATATTTATAAATTATTCCAGTAAATTTTAAGCTTTAAAATAAAGGAGACTGTGAGATAATATTCACAAATAAAAATAAGTTTCCGGAGCATGTTATGCAAAGTAACAAGTGTGAAAGATGGTGAGATCAAATTTGCGAAACAAAAAAGAGATTCTAGTGAAAACAACCAAACGCATCAAGAGACTCATAAAAATATGGACGAAAAACAAAGTACAAGTAATGAAGTAGAGATCACCTTCAGCTAAAACTCCTGAAACAAAATGAAAAAGAAAAAATACACAATGAAAAATAATTACTGACAGTTATGATTAATGGACTGACAAATAAAGCAACAAGAAAAATCGGTTCTTAAAAACATAAACAGATGATGGCGGTTAAAAGCGTTTGCTAGCTCAAATACAAATCCAGATAGAGTAGACAACAACAACATTAATGTTTGCTCCATAAACAGTCAATTTTTTTTTTTTTCATATGAATTAACATCATATCTTTGCCACCAACTACGTATTTTATGAAAGAATTAAGAAGGGGGAGAAAGGAAGATATCATACAATTTTATAATTTTCTTTTGGCCGCTAATTCATCTGGCAGTATAAAATATAGATAGACATTACTATGAGAGAAATTTTCTAACAATAATTGTGCAGACATAAATTAAGAAAACAAAAAATGTCTTTTCTTACAGTAATTCCTTGCAGCACGTTGACAATCCTTTAAACAAACATTCCACATTCGAAATCAAATAAATTACAACTGCTTGGAAGCATTGAGTTTTTGAATCCGTTCAATTGCTTTATCAAGAGAACTGTTCTTGGTAATAGTGCTTCTAGCCAAGTTGCTGTTGCTGCCTGGTGATACCATTGTTGGTGACCAGTGGTACGGTTTCGATTCTAATTTCATTAATTCCGCAAGATCCTATAATTACAAGTAGAGCTACCATCAGCATAGTCAGCAAAACTACAAAATGAAAACCACAAAAAGAATTAATTTTGGATCTCTAAAAAAAAACTTCAGTACAAGTGATGTTAGAGTTTCCATTTTCTCAAATAAGAAAAAGATTTGTAATCGAAAAAAAATATTTTCTTATATTTTTTTTCTTACGCATTAAATCCTAATAGGAAAAAAATTTTGCTCTAGGAATAGATATATACAAACTACTTTACAATGCATTCAGGCATTGAAAATGAAGACTATGACTCAAATGCGACAAGAATTATACTGGCTGTTATATATCCTAAGCAGTAAAACAGTAAAAACTAAATAACTAAAAACAACTCGTATAAGAAACAGATTAACCTGCTTCCACCGATCACTGTTATTTTTTCCATTTGCTGAATTTCTTTTTTGACCGTTGTCCCCATTTAGAAGATTTTCAGCTCTCAAACTTGCCTGTAATTTAGATTTTACAAAAACTGAGACAGAAAGAAATGTAGCAGTAGATTCACATTTTCCACTAGTTTTAAAAAGTAACTCTAATTAGTCAAAAAATTTCGTATAAACCTTTTGTCGAGTTCGATAATTATGAAACCAATTGCTCACAGTCCTAGTACTCAAAGAAAGAGTCTGCGAAAGTTGCTCAATTGTCCGTTGATTCGGATGCTGGTCACGTTCAAAAACATGTTTCAGTGCTTCTTTTTGCTGGTCCGTAATAACTGTTCTCTATAATAATTCGGATGCTGGTCAATAATAATAAAACAAAAGGAATTTTATTTCAAACTTTACTATCGAGTTTGAAATAAAAGCTTTGAAACTTCAAAAATTCAAAAATCAGAAATATTTTTGAACATGGTTGAAATGTTATTGAAGATTAGTCAATTAATCCTTTATGCTACGTTACGATGAATCTTCCCCAAAAAGTCAGAAATGAAATTAAAAAAACCTGTGCTTTCTTCGGCAGCTCGCCGGTAGCTGTATTCAAAGCTGCTTTTCTTTTCTGTGGTGACAGAGTTTTTGTTAAAGAACCTGTAGATGTCAACGTATCCACCATACTTGAAAAGGTCGATGTGAGAGATGAAGAGAGCAACGCAGTGGAAGTAGATGTCTCCTGTATCCTATTATTTCCATCTAATTCACTGAGCCATTCGCTCATCTTGAGATACAAGTCACGAGCGCGTGGAGATAACTGTTCCCAAGTTTTTGGTTTGGTCAGGAGCTCTGATACACCCCCTGGACTTACTCCCAATATTACATCACCAAATGTCTGGAAAAGGAGAATGGGTTAAACAGTAGCGAAAGTTAGTAAGAACAAATTTAATCCAGAAATGATAATTAAGAAAAAAGGTGTTTATGTAAAATATAACAAGATGAAAGAGCTAAAACAACTGAATAACTGAATAAAAAGTGACAAGAAATATAATTACAAGAGATATAATAAAAGGAAAGAAAACATTATCTGAACGGATGCATTATTTAGCAAGTTCGAAATCAATAAATAATCTTATAATATTTATATGAATAAAAACAGACTTTCTGAGAAATTCCACTGCTGTGCAACCGATCCTTGACCTGTCGCGCAATCTCACTTGTATCAACCATTGACAGCTCTTTTTTCACCCTCCGCACCATTTTTTTATCACCGTCATCCATGACCGAGAATTTCTTAATTTCCCGCACTTTTTCAGTATGGCATTTCACAATCTATAGAGAAATAAAAGCAGATATAAGGATTTTTTTAGATAATTCAAGACCACAATTAATTTTAATTCAACGCACAATTAATTTACTGGAAGGATAAATCCTATCTCATTGGAATTTTTTTCGTAGGTTAGGAATGTACAGCTAAAAAATGCCAGGCAAGGCAATCTCTTTTAATATATAATTGTTCAAACTGAAAAAAAAATTGCATTGACCGTTCAAAAATACACTTCAATATTTATGCAAGCTTTAGAATATGCGTTTTGTGTCCCCGATTACTTATTTGTATGCAGTGAAAATTAACCTCATGATCAATTTCGTCACCTGAAGGAAAGTTTCGCATACTTAGCAAGCCGCTAATCGAATTTTGCTTTGCACCATTGTTTCTTTCATTCCTAGGCAACACTTCCGAAGACTGAAGTGCACCTAACTTTCCATTCAGCTCTGCAAAAAACCTTTCTATACTTCGGGATCTCATCAGGATAAATAAAGCTTTTTAATTTTTTCTTTTACGTGACTCAGCACTCGGTAATAACGCGATGATTTTGGTAGTTTAAAAATAAAAACAAGACAGATACAGCACCTTCTTCAGGTTTACAAACCAAAGATTGAGCTTCATTTAAGAAAAGCTGCATGCGCACAAACGGCTCTCGTCCTTTCTGCGTCAACATGGCCCACGGTTTTGGCCTTGCTAAAAGATCCGAAACAGATCCCTGTGAAAGACCAAGTACATGCTCACCAAACTGACGTTGAGATATCGAATTTAAACAAAGGAAATCTTTGATCTGTAAATGAAGATACTAGTCAAACGCAATAATTCCGATGTCGAGAAAAAAATCTCTTAGACTGTGAGCTGTAGGCAGATAATACCTTCTTAAGGTGTGCAACAAAAGAAAAAAAGAAAACAAAACAGTCAAGCAACGTTGGAAAATTACTTGTCTCACGATATCTTCAGTATCCAATACCGGATAACGTTCAAGCTCCTCTTGCGTTATGGATGCCATTCCACTGCGACATTTCAAAGCAAACAAAGCTTGAGCAGAATTTACAGGAAAATTTGATTGCGGCGGTGAATTGGTATCTCTTGTTGATCCGCAATGAGATGACGATGATGACAACGAAGATGATTTATTCGATGTTTCCACTGTTGGAAGCTATGAACAAGTGTGATAGAACATTTCGACTCATAAACTTTTTGATAAACTAAAGGATTGAAAATTTTCTGAAATACTAAGGCACGACAGTAATGGAGGTAAATTTTCTTCTTTTTCACTTGCTTTCCTTTTATTTCTCCTTCGTTTTAGAATAATTAGAATCGCTGACACAACAAATTCATTGCAATTGAAATAAATGTTGCGAATATCAGGAAATAACATACTTACCTTTTCATCTTTAGTTCTTATACTTAAAGGCCGTGAACCAATTGCCTGTTCTAGATGAGATTCCTGAAATTGGTAAATTCCGTTCCCAGCAAATGATGTCTATTGAGATCATGAATTGTAACTGTCATCGCACACTCTGCCATCACATTAACTTGTAAATTTGGCTAATTTACCTGCTCCCTTAACAGTGCCAATTCACGTTTGTATATCTTCATAATTTTTTCTTTCGGTATGTCGTCATGTCGCCATCGACTTGTACGTTGCGCAACTGAATTCACGCTACCACCACCAGCTGCAGCTGATAACTTGTCACGCTGCTTCAACTAAAAATACAAATACTGATCGACGATAAGAATAACGCTCCTTTAATTAGCGCACTAAAGTTTCGCAATTTCAAACTTTTAAACTAAGAGAAAATGAAAATGCTTCCAAATAAAGAGAACTGACTGAACTTACATCGCCTGGAGTGACTTTCGAAGACTGCTTTTGTACAAATAAATCGAAATTATCATCTGCATTATATCTGGAGACCGCAGCTAACGAGACAGCCTGCTGATCCCACAAAATTTCACGCGATGGTACTTCAATCTCGATTAATCCTGATATATGTAAAATAAAAAAAAAACAATCCGTTCAATGAACTAAAAAACCTGAGTTTACAGAGACGAAATCAAAAGCATATATTAGTGTAAATTTTTATATGAGGATAAATAGAATAAAGAAAACCTAACCCACTGGTTGAGTTCGACGGGGTGAGATATTACACAACAATTCAATAGCTTTAGGATCTGAAACCCAGCCATACATGCGTCGAAACGCTTCTCGTCCTTTATCAGTGAGTTTATTCCAGTGCCTTGGTTTAGACAATAATTCACTGAGTGATCCCTGTGACTGCAAAAAATGTGCTTACTTATGAATATAAATATTCGTCCCAGTTTAAAAAACAGTTGAAGTAAATATGGCTACGGCGATGAAATTCCATGTGTAAAATTTAAGAAAAATTAATTCAGGGAATTGAAATGAAAGACGAAAATTAGAGAATCAAATACCTTGACTACCTGGTTCATGACGTACTTCGCGAATAACCGCTGTCCAATATTGTGGGTAACCATTAAATGTTTGCATTGCTTTGCAATTTCCGTCGTATTCAAAGCCTTTGTACCTAATTCATGAATATTTCTGGTAACAATATCCTGCAAACATTCATATTCAAAAAAATAAATGATATACTTTATAGGTGTGACAATAAAATACAGAATGATCATTGATCAAAATATATAATACTTTTGATTCTATTCATTCAATCATCTACATAATTGGAATAGGAGGAATTTTCTCTTTTCTCAGCAAATAAACATTAAATTAACCGTATATATCTCATTTCACGTTTTTAAAAATCAAAACTGATATCACATCAATTAGTTCAAATCATTACGCATTGATTCCGCAAATATGCCTCAATTTTTTTCCTGTTTACATGATGTACTGAAATAATTTCAATACATAATTTATCAGTTGGAGTCTAAGCTTATCAATTGTCATCTCTATTAAATATATCAAGAAATGTCGACTAAAAGTAAGGAGAAAGAAAAAACTAAACCTGCAGCTCATTATAGGTCCTGAGTTCAGCAGGTGACCGAGGTAATTCATGCAAACTGGACGAAGCTGTTGAATAATAATTTTCTAGTTTCGAAGTATCATTTGATGAACTAGCAGAGCACTAAAACAAATTTTATAATAAAACTCTAAAAAGTGATTTTTCCTTTTCTTTTAAACACGATATCTAATTGACTTCAATCTCTTTTAGCAGTGAACGAAGCAATATCTCCAAATGGTTTATAATTATTACGAAGCATAGAGTTAATATCAAAAGCCGAGAAGCGATATTTACCATAAACAAATTAAGGAGACTCGTGGCACGATGCGGATCACTTTCTAAATCCAAATCACCATTTGTCTGAATAGATTTCTGGCCGCTCTGAAAAGAATAAGAAACTAACCAAGAGTTCTTCCTAACGGAAATTATTATTTCAAACTAAGCTAGAAGTGCAAACTATTTTGTTTGCAAATATGGAAAGTGAGATGGCCATCTTTTACACAAATATTCCAGAAGAAACGACTCATCAGAATACGAATTCAAATGTACTTTAGCTGTAGGAAAAATTCAAAGTCATACTTTACTTGAGAACAAGTCGGCGAGTGTGTTACTATTGAAGTTGGCATCAACTAAACCGAAAACATCCGACAAATCATTCCCATCTATCGTCTGTTCGTCCAAAACGCTGTGATGGTCACCTATAAAGATAAGGTGTTTTCGCTGCACCCCATCGTTCAAGAAACAAACAAACAAAAATGCAGCAAAATTCCAGAACTGAATATAGAGCAAATATGAAGCGATTTAAGATTTACTGAGAGGAAATACAGAAGCTAAGAATCATCAGTTTAAATGTCAAATCTCGACTTAGTATAATTCTGTAAAATTATATCTCGAATAATATACAACTCTTGGATATCGCATAAAATGCTTTAATGGCCCAATATATTCCTAATACGGTCGTATTCAAATAAATTGCATTTCTTTTTTGAGTATAACTTAAAATCCTCTCATCATTATCCACGAAACACAAGCGTTCATAATAACACAATACAGATATGTATGTAGAAAAACTACTGTGATAAATGGATAACAGATAAACAACAGCGTGCTGCAATGGTACTTCTTTTTCCAAAATAAAAAAGTGAGTCGGAAACACATTACAAGCATGCATAATCAATCTATAAGCACTTGAATCAATTGAAGAACAATTTGGACTAATAATTTCCTTATGTAATTTTAGGTACTTATCATCAATTCTTCTAGTTTCCTCAACATTGTTGTCTTTATTCCTTTCTATGTGATTCTTAGATTTTCACTAAATCTTTGCTAATTAATATATTATTAATCCTCCTTGTGCATAGTATCAATGCTCAACACGACGCAAAATCAAAATGCGCCTCCTTGTTACCTTTACTAATTTAACTTTCTTTTTCTTACTAACTTTACTATTTCACCTCAAAAATATTTAATATACATAATACACTCGACAACTATAAAGCCAATAAACATACCTTCAAGTTTTTGATTACGCATTCGCAAATCCGCATTTTCACTATGCAATTTGCGATTTTTTCCAACAAGTAATTCATCAAGTGCCTTCGAACGACCACCCAACTGCACTTCGGCTGTTGCGGTCGCAGTGGCAGTAGCACCATTGCTCACGAAACATGTCCTTTCAGCGGTTTCTTCTCCCAACTCAACACCACGTAGATTCCTAAATAGTAAATCTAGAGAAAAATTTTTAAATTGTGTTTAAACTTAAATTACAGCGGCAGCTGAAATCTTTTCCTATAGCTTTAAATTGTTTCCTTCACAACACCATAATCATAAGTTACACTTTTTTTTCAGTTTTTTTTAAGAATGTTTGTTTTTTAGGATGAACTACTTTTTCATGCTTGATCTCGAAGTTTAACTTAGAAATAACGCAAACCTTAAATCTTTTTTATCTTCATAATCAGACTGAGCTTCTAATTGGGCTTGCAACTGCGCTACAATTTCCACATGGCGCCCCAATTCTTGAGTCAGCTCATCGATACGTTTGTTCGATTCTGTTTTCAAATGGATAAGCTTCGAGTTCAGCTTCTTGTTTTCTTCCAACAATTTACGAATCTACAACATATGCTTTAAGTAAGATATCCAAAAAAAAAGAGTATTTTAGGCAAGAACAAAATTTTCAAATCCAATGACCTGACTGTCTTTCGAATGAATCAGGGAAGTGCCTCCAAATGTTCCTTCATTTGGATTCGAACCAGCATGGCTAAAGCGCTCCAATTCACCTTGCAAACGTTGCACTTTCTTTTCCGCTTCTATCTGAAAGACCATCAACAAGTCATTTTCTAAAAAGGTAAACAAGTTATTTTCTAAAGATAACAAAGAACTAAAAGATTTACAGAACTGCATTTCCTTCTCATGATCTGATTAAATAAACGATACGATGGCTTCATCCAGTTTAAAAATTAAGAAGACAATCCATATTGTATTTGTGTCATACTAACAGCTCTTTGCAAAGCGTTCTCGAGATCATTCGTAACAATTTCCAATTTTTCGCCGTCTACATCTTCATTTCTTATCAGTTGTAACTTTGCCTCTTCAAACATTCGATTGGTTTCTTTGTTCTTCATCTAAAGTTGATGGAAAACTCTATTGTATACTAACTATTTATAGAGAAATAATTATGGTTATGCTATTGAAGAACAAACTGCGAAAATTTTTGGACGAAATCGACCATTAAAATTGATAGAATATTCCATAACGATATTCGTAATATTTGACGAAAACATACCGTTAGATCTGCAACAGCATCTGAGAGCGTTTTATTTTCAGCAGTACTTTGCACCCGCCCTTCAGCAACTTCTCTTTCAAATGCTTGCAGTTCGACGCGCAATCCTTTTTCTCTCTCATTTATCGCAGCCTGTAGCAATATATTTTTGTATTATATTTCAATTATACTGCTGAAAATAAAACGCTTATTTTATGTCAAATAAGGAACAACAGTTTATTAATCAAAGGAAGGTAAGGCAGGAAGGCCAAACAGAAATAGGCACAAAGAATAACAAAATGGAGTACTCATCTGGGTCATCCGCGATCCTATCGAGCTATTGTTATAAAAATTCATTATCCACAATTAAGCAAACCTGAATGCTACTATTTGTTTTAGCTTCCATTTCTTTCATCCGTTCTTTGAGTTGCCGAATGGTTAGATCTGAAGAAAAGGTTTAATTTTAAATTTAATTTACTCTTCTAAGAAGTTAAAGATTACAAGATCTGTCGAATGTTCATACAAAATCCTGATAAAAATCAGTTTCCGTTCTTGAACTGTTCAAGTTCATTTATTTTAGGGTCTTATTTGTACACGACCAGAAACTAACCAAGAGTTCTTCCTAACGGATATCGCAAAGGACGAATTTTGTTGATGTTAATTAAATTTTGCATTTCTGTACCTGTTGCTTGACTATTTCAGCGAAAATGTTAAACATCAAGATTGCCCGTATTCAGCTTATTGTTATCGATATTACTGAAACGTTAACTTATGCCAAGTACAATTCATCTGGAAAAACTATTCTTGGCACACAAGTTCCCCATTCAGAATTAATCTCCCGCTCAAAAGTAGTCATCCTCACTACATCCATCTTATTCCTCGAGATTAGTCACGCACATTTATGCTGCACCAGGTCTTCTCGGAATAAAAATCACTTATTTCAAAATACTTGTAAATATAATGCGAATTTAATAAGTACATACCCTGATTTCGTAAGTGATCATATTCTTCTTGTAACTCATTCAGTTGTTTAGTCAGGTCCCTAACTTGCTCTTCAACAGAACGTAATCGCACGACTTCCTTTAGCAATGTTGAAACCTGTTCCAAATATGGAGAAGGATCTGTAAAAAAAATATAAAAAGGTACAATAAGTAGGTATGCGTAAAGAAATGAGGAGAATCCGAAAATTTTTGACTGTTCTATTTGATTTATACAAAATCTAGTTAGTGAATTTGATAAATTCAGGAAAGAGACATAAAGGAGAAGAGAGACAAAGCGACGAACCACTGGTCTCATGACGACAATTTAGAGTTAATCAATAAGCAACCTTGGATCACAAGCCTGAGTAGGGATGCAGGACGATTGTAAGCAATATAAGTGTGGTGATGAGCAGACAAGCGCAAGCTTACATGTGTCTCAGGAATTCGATTGCCGATACGACGATTGCGGAGACAGAACTATCGACTAAGCGCTGCTCGCTAACTGACTAGTGACTGGATGCAGAAAATCGAACCCAAAAATAAACGATTTCCCAGGGATAAATGAAAGAATGAAGCGATTGACGGTCGATTCAGTATAATGCGGGTGCAATGGATGGAAGGAACGCTTCAAAAGCAAATAATCGATGCGATTGCGCGAGCTCCACAAAGCTAAGCTAGACAGCCTTGTAAAAGAAACTTACTGCTTACTAGAGCAATGATCAACGCTTGACTCGAACCTAGCTCACTACGACTACGAGATACTAACACATATTGAGTCATAATTTACGCTTCTCAAAAATCCTTCAGGCCTACCCTGCTCAAATTTAAACGATTTCAATCACATTTGATGATAAAGAGATTCTTCGATTGCGTGTCTATGAATAAATATAACTGCAAATACAGCGGAAAGAAGAATTTCCATAAATATTCACACAGAAATATTCTCAAACGTTATGTATCTGCGACAAGTGGTGATTAAGCTGTATTACAATAATTTTCACACTGTCGCTTTTTTTCAGATATAAAGCTAATACACAGCATTTGAACCTACTTAAAGATCAATAAATTCCAACGCACAGCGATGCATATAGATAGAAAAATGAGGAAAATCTAATAACTAATTTTGTTCCATTGATAAAAATTTCTCTTACCACAAACAGAAGTGAATGTCCGACAAACAAAGATTAAATCAGCTTCTGCTGCTTTTGCTCTTTCTATAGCTCGATCATACTCTTTTTGGAACGCTCTAATCAGCGGCGAAGCAGCTTTACGTGACTGCTACAAAAAAAAAAAAAAAAAAAAAAAAAAAAAACTTGAAGTATAGAAAAGAACATTTGTAAATTTATACGTATCAAGTAACCAGTTGCTTTCCTGACTTTTATCTTTTATACCACTTGATTTAGACCTATATGATGCCATGCCACTGCAAATATTCCAAGAATAACAGAGTTACAGTAGTTAACTTTTTGGCATCATAACTATAATTCTTAATTTTCTTTTTTTGTTTTTTGTTGTATAAAATTTTTTTGCTGACTTATATCCCTTCCAATACTGTAATGGTTTGACTGATGATGTCAGTTACTACGATTGTATCACTTCATGCCGTTGAAATTAAACGTAAAATGCAGGCCTTACACGTCCTAAAATATATTTTTTCCTTTTCTCAGACCATTATGACAACTATCATGATATCAAGAATTCAACACATATCACAGCGTTTCGACGGATATTAATTTTTAAAAATCGATCGACAGAAATGACGAACTTAACCATTATTAGATGATCAGAAAACCAGATCTCAACAAAATGTTTTATTTTGTAGACTTAATGCTGATAATTAAGGTAAAACCAAGTTGCATAAGTAAAAACCATAATAAAACTTACCTTATCAGCATGCTCATAATAATTTTTGCTTTCAGCAATTAACTGTTGGCGAGCAACTCTGCATTGACTCTCTCTCACACCAATTGCCTGTACCTCTTCGTTTAAATTCCTCTGCAAAAACCGCTAAAAAAGAATAGTTCATCAAATAAAGGACAAACAAATACCCTTATCGATCAACGGTGTCCCCACGAGGTGAAGATTTTAAGACGCACCTGAATCGGGTCAGAAGGAAAGAGAGGAAGAGGACAGAGAGATCAAAAATCAGGTACAAGAACCGCATTTTTCTTGATTTACATAAAAAATTATACCACAGTATGCAATAGAAAGTGATAATAATAAAAGATAGTAATCACGACATAATAATAAACGATAGCATTTAAGAATGCACTAATCTCAGCAACTGAATTCGGAACTCTCTCACCAATAGATTATTTTGATTCTATATACAATAAATTCAAAGTACTTTATAAGGATTTCAATTATGAGTGAAAGATCGATAATGTTAGTAACATATTACAACTAAGTTAAGCATTGATGCCATTTAATTGCTGGAAAGATGAAATTGAGAGATCAGCAGTAGAATAAGCCAGTGGTCTGAGCTGTATGCAGCTGAGATGCATTTACTCAGTCAGTCAGTTAACAACCATTTCAGTAAGTATGGTTTTGAAGCCTCATCGAAAATCGATCTTCCAGATGGGCTCGCCTTTCGCGGCAACAACTGCATGATTTGATTCTACGACAAAATAACATTCCCTCTCACCAATCATTCCATTCAGACATTTCAAACTCCGTGCTGACCGTTCACTGAACTGAACCTCTTCGAACATATATATATATCCACGGACAGAAAGATACACGTGCATCAGTAAACAAATCAATTTATTGATATCGATTTATCTGACATGAGCTCAATAAACTGCGGCTCACTGATAGGCAATACTCCAGAGACTACTTCAACACGGGAACAGCTCATCTTTCTCCGATAATGCATGCATATCTCAGATGAGATTTTTTTCGTCAAACATATATTTTATTGAGAACCAAAAACAGATAATCAGCTGAGGAACAAAATGAATGATCCTCATGATGCATACCACTTTAGATATTTCCGCGACGGATGGAAAATACGAAAACATCTATATTCTTTACACCTAATGAGTCGAATTTCACGCAATAGATCATAAGTTGTTCATAAACTGAGCAATTCCAACTATACTTTATAATACATGAGGAAAGTTTTTTTTTGCGTGATTTTTTCCAAAATATTTACAAGCACCTCTTTTGATTTTTAAGATTATTCAACGAGTTGCATTTTGCTTACTGACCTTTTTCTTTTATGCAATTCAAAATCGGTTAGTCATTATTTCACATTCTTCGACTGCAATTTTTGACCTTTTCATATTCTTTCCAGTTACAGTAAATTTGATGAATTACAACCATGAATGCAATCGAAATGAAAATTATGAAAGGATAAATAAGCATATTAACACACTGCCACTTAATTAGCTTATCCTTTAAAAATGAACTAAGTATATAACGAAGATCGATAAAATGAAAAGATAAAAAACTTAGATGCTATTTCAACATGCTCAGCTGCAAAGTCCGTTTAAGCAATACTGTACCTGCAAGTGTTCGAAATCGATCTGTGACCATTTCTTCGCTATACTTTCCACTTCTTGCATGTTTTGTGGATCTATTGCCATATCACTCTCTAAAGAAATAATTAGTTTTATCCATTGTCCGAAATTAGTTCCTTAAAAAATTATCACAGAAATTCGAAGGATCGGAGATGCAACAACGAGCAGTGTTCAGCAGTTGGGAGGAAACGCCGAATTCTCATAATTTCTGCCTTGTTCACATTTTAATATAACATAAATTATGATCTAAAAACAATAGACAACAAAGATGTTGCATCAGTAATTTTCGAACAGAAATCTTGACAAAATATGAAATTCGGTTGAAACGTCAAGTGAACTAGAAGAGAAGGATATTCTTTCCGTACAGTGTACCGCACGCATATATTAAGCTACTACAAGCAATTTTAAGATAATAACTATGTATATATTTCAGTAATTTCAATTTATTTCAATAATGGTTCAAACAGCCTCATAAATTAGTCGTAAATAGCCAGTATATTTAGAACTGGTGATTAGTCAAACCATCTAGCTGTACCGTTACGACAAATTATCTCGAGTTTATGTTTCCTGAGTTTCTTCATACCATACCACTAATCTAACTCTCGATATAATTTTGGCCTCTACTTTATTTTTATTAATTTAGAGAAATTGAAATAATGGAGAAAAAATCAGCTAATTAGATCTCTAATTTAAATATACAATAGCACACAAATATATCAAAATATGCTGCTAGAAACCACTGTGGCATTGGCAGTGTGTCAACGAATATTCGCGAAATTCCCCTGATCAACCGATCAATATGTGCAACGACACCCTCATAGATCGATCAGAGATCGACCTACTTCACTGTTATATGAAATTCACTGGGTTTACTAAAGAGATAACTGTAATGTATCTATCATTTTAAAATCAGATTTAACAATTAAACTAGTATAGCGTTCAGAACTACTAGCAAAAATTTACATTCCAAGATTCGGAGAGATTTTTTCTTTTTGAACAAGCAAGGAAAATCATTTTTCATTGTATCTAATTTATAGCTGACCTGAATGGTTATCCATATCTAAAACATAGTTTAAATAAAAAGATACGTGAGACGTTTAAATCATATGAAAGACTGGAGAAGAGAACTTTATTAAAAAATACTTTCTATAAACAAATCCTGATTTGTACAAATGAAAAAATAGGGAAAGCAAGCAACTATGACCACTTCATATATCGAAGAAACTGTAGCGCTGTTGTTCATAAGCACGACTATCTTCACGCAAATGATAATCATCTGGTAATTCCGCCAATACTTTTGCAGCTTCTGCTTTATAATCTCGTGTGTAATGTACTGAAGCATTTTAAATAAATGAATTAATAAATAAATAGATGCTAAAAGTCACACAATCACATTAGAGCCAATCACGATGACCGAAAGCTAGAAAACCACTGAATCATAACCAATCGAGGAAATGGTAGCTTTGATAATAAAATAATTTAAATCAGTTAAATAATTACTTTTTATTTCTAAAATTATCCTGACGTCGAAAATCCATTTTAATAGGTAACTCAAAGATTAAAAAGACAAAAATTTGAACTATTATAGTATAGTCCATATGTAAAAAACTTGAAAAAGATACAGGACTAAAAATCGATGGTCTCAACATATCATGTGCTATTAGAACAATTTCACAATTTTTACTCGAGAGTAACGCTTAAACCAAAGAAACCAGAGAGAGGTATCTGAAAACTTACCAGTATGAACTTATATATAAATAAGATAAATAAACCAAAATATTGTTGTAATTACCATGTCTTGGAAAGTGTGCGTTATGCACATGTAATTTGCTGAAATATCCCACTCTTGGTCGAATAATGTTCAAGTTTTCTTCCACGCAAATATCCAAACGACGCTGTTGTTCACGGCAACTGTAACTATTATTATTAATATCATTTTCCCATAATTTAGTTAATAAAAATGGGCCCAAGAAACCATAGAAAATTCTGAAAATAAAATAAAACAATTCTTGCATTTAAAATTAAAAAATTTTCCAGTCTTAGTATGTATCAATGAAAAGGAACAAACGGTGTAATGTAGAGTTTGGAAGTACGGTGATCAATACAATCAGCATAACGATCAACATTTTCATTGCAAACCTTTTTCAGTGCTTGTAAAAATTTGATACCGCATGCGGTAAGAGCCTGACCTTCTCTTAGTGAAAGCCGTGGATCTTCAGTTTCCTGTCGACGCAACATAAAATCCTGTAAAAACAATATATCAACTCTCAAATATACATAACAAAAGTAAAAAATAATAGTCAATTTATAGACAAATACATTAAGTCATCTACAATTTAAAAAACATTTCCAAACTGCGAAATGGATAGAAATTACTATTCAGCCAAGCTGACAAAAGTTGAAAAACGAACTTTAACTTCTCTCTCACATGCTCTGTGCATATATGGTATAACGGCTTTAAAGTAAGGCGTTGAAAGAGTGATTTCATGAGGTACTATTAGCTCCTCATCTGAGGGCATTGGAGTACTTTTAGTTAACATCCCCTTAAAATGAGATTACTAAACAAATTATGCAAAACGACAAAAAAGTGTTGATAAATAATCAATGGAAAATGACGCAGGAAGGTACAAACAAGTTCTACAAACACTGATATGGCAACGGTGGCAAAATTCACGCATATTCGGTCCAGCTATTCCCTCACTTCTTCTTCCTCCTTATAAACAAACAAGGAATAATACAAGTTAATTAAATAAGTCGTTTCCTTAACCTTTAAATTATCCTGCCCACCTAGAAAGCGGGTAATCATAGTTTCCCAAAGGAATCAGCATAACCCTTTCTCTTCCTATAAATCACGCCAGTCCATAATCTACCGAAAATACTACCAGGGAGCACCTCTCATCCTCCCCATCTCTACCTTTTAACCACCCGCCTGCCACTCGGGAGAACCTCGATTTTCCTGACTCTGTGCAATGGCACAATGAAAAAGTTGATCTCGAGAATAGGCACGAAGGTACAGATTGTTCAAGACTGGAGACTAGTTATATCTCCTGGCTAAGAAGTCTTGAGGACCGCTTTATTGACAACTTGGTAAGTTGGCTACTAAGTGGAATAGCCAGATGGCCAGAAATACAACATAGATCATGCCGTTATTGCTTATCTTTCTTTCAGTTTTCGAGCTGTTTACATGGTTGCAATATCCCAATGCTGCATCATTAAACAACACTTTCGAAATCTTTAAAAACTCGATTTATATGCAAATTCAAGATTCACTTAGTATAAAAGGTATACATTTGAAAGATCATTAAATTGTTTTCTATCCAAGTTATCTGCAAAGTTGGTTGAATGACAACTAGTTTTCACAGAGGTCTGAGAGCCATAGCTGACTCCTAGAGAAAAGGTTTTGGAAATTTCAGTCAAATCTGAAGAGATTTTTTTGTTTTATAGATTTTGAAGTATTCAAATATTTCTGGGCAAATCCGAAATTTTAAAATCAAATAATTACAATTGTAATGCCATAACAATCACAGATGAAAGCTTTCCAAAATTTGCGGAATACATTATCATCATCACAAGCGCAATCATCGGACAATAGAGCATCAAACAACGAAGATCAAATTGTTGGCAGTGACAATATAAAGCAAAGGAAGCAATCATCTTTCAACAAATTTTCACCGTCATCGCAGTTCAAAACATCTGTAGGAAAATCTAATAGCATAACGAAAGACGAAAAGCATCCTATTAATCGAAAGGTGAAAAAGGCGATGACACAATCAAGAGCTTGGTATCTCCATCTGTGAAGTTCAAGTTTCTTTTATTGTAGAATTTTTTAGTAACTCTTATTAAAAGAGCTTAAAATTATGACTAAAATAAAGCCGTCATATTTAACCCGAAAATGAGAAGTTTCAGTTTGGTGACAAGACACGGGAAAAGCGTGACCTCACCAAAAGTTCAAATTTCACGAATACAAAACAATCTGGGATTTCCGTGTGAACTACCAGATGATCTCGTTGTCGACGTAAACATACAAGCAAAGTTCGATCAGAGAGACAAAAAAGTGAGGGTAATTAAGTTTACAAATCGCCCTTATTCTCATATTGTGCTCCCTATTTCGGAAATCTGAAAATCAATCGATAATTTCAACATATTAAAAAAAATGATCTGAACAAACAGATTAACCCTATACGATGATGATGCAATTATCCAATGTTTATTTATTTATTATTATTTTTTTCTTGAAATACTCTTTGTAAATGACTCAGTCTTTCAGGTAGGCGTTGCTATAACCAAATCTCTGCTCATTCTTAGAGTAGAGGAATATTCAATATTTTATGGAATGTTGAAAATCTGCGATTTCTTAACACATATTGAAGATGAGCCAATTACCAGTAAAAGAGAATTCTACGATAAGCTGAAATTATTGCGAGATGTTGGCAAGGAGGTTGTGAACGGTCTCAAATTTTTATTTTCGGGTTAAACAGTGAAGCATATTTCCAATTTCAGTTTAATTTGCGGTTGCGAAGACCGTTGTGGAATACGCCAGCTACTAGATTACCAAAAGGATATGATCGTGCACCAGGATATAGTTATATTCGCGGTTTGATGATCCTTTATCCAGGCGGTAATCTGGGAATGAATGTTAAATCATATAACAGCAAAGTTTGTTTCTTGTTGCATTGATTATCGACTTAAGAGCATAAAATTTTCTAATAAATACTAAAGATGTTTTCAAATATTGCGGAAAATCTGTAGAGGAAAAGATATTACGTTTTTTTTTCTACTGTTGAACACTACGCAGTGTAAGGAACATAAAATTTCATTATCAAGCTTCTAGAAATCCAACAATAAGTCCAGTTCATTTCAGGTATATGTAACGAGTATAGATCAAATGAGCATAGCATCAGCCGCTTGTTTGATGGGTGACTGTATTGTAGACGTAGATGGTACACCAGTTACGTCAACTGTATCATGCGGTGAACGAGTCATTTCAGGACTCAAACACCGTAAATTTGTACGTTACATGCATTTATACAATTGCGTTGCATTGCATTTACACAATTTTTAAACTATTAATGTCAAGAGTTAAGTTTTTAATTTAAAAAATTTTGGCAGGTGCTGATGACAATTGAAAGAGCGATAGATGTGCAAGCTATACGAGTGGTTAAATTTGTACTACTTGTCGAAAAAGTCCCTGAAAAGGATCCCAGGTATTAAATGCTTTGAAACTGATTTTTGTTGGTTATTTCATTCAGGAAATCATCCAGTTTTAAAGAGATGATTACTGTTATTTCTTCTAAATTATTGAAATTTATAAAAATAGGATGGCACAAGACACTACTAAGATTGGTTTGAATGAAGCACAAAAGATTCGGCAAAATGCTCTGCCAGGAACATTGAAAGGCATTTATCGCGGAAAGCATGGATATGGCCAAAAGTTTTTTTTTTTTTCTTTGTTTATTTGTCTTGATGTTCGCTTTCACTTATCTTTATGATCCAATTTTTATATTACTTCAGCACCGTTTATGTTTGTGATTAACTATTCACCTCGTTTTTATCATAAATGGAATCTTTCTTACATTCTAATCTCCAGACGTCTGGTAATCCACGAGATGTCGATGTTCACTCCAATTGGTGCAGATCCGTTTAATCCACTGCTTATGCAAGCAGTACCACCAAAAAAGATGGACATCATGCATGCTAGTAAATCGAGTCAAGGGAATATTTCGACACCCCTGCAGCGACCGAAGGAATAACTATTGTCTTACAAGATGACATGACTTATCCGTCCTTCCTTTATAATCTGACTTAATTTGATGCATGTCACATACTTACTCTAATTTGTTTCCTCGATGTATACATGTATTTAGAGTCGAAAAATTAAGAATTTGATAATCTAAGCTTTTGTTTAGAATCTTGTCTGTTACTGCAGTTAAGAATTGTATTAAGCACTGATATTTGTCCAAAGCACATCAGTTGCAAATATACTGTCAAATACCCGTTCAAATCATATATAATCATATATTGCATTAATATTTGTATCAATCAGCAAATCAGAACTTTGATTTTCTATTGCTTCTGAACATATATTATAGAGCACTGAAAGAAAAACTTGGAATCTCATTCATACAGTAAGCAAGGCAAATAATTCGTTGTGTATTTGATTTTCCGTCATATCAGAAGCTGATGAAATCCAGTTACACTATAGACTTAAACTACGACAAACAGAAAGAAACAATCTGTGACCGCTAACAAATCGTTGTGATAGAAATCTCCCGTAATCGATGAATTCAGAAATCGCTTGAATAGCAAATCTCCCGGGTTTTCGAATTTCGTTTCCGAACTATCCTAAGGATTCATCTTTGGCGATTATTATCCCATCTAATTTATTAAAACTTTTCAGAAGTATCCCGTATCACAGATCACTAGTAAGTTTTCACTAAGTAATGGAAACAAGAAAAAAAAAAATTTATAGTCAGAAAAAAAAAACATTTATCTTGATACAAACATAGGCAAAGTCTGCAGAGAATTTTGATTCCATGTTCTTCAGCCACCCAACTTTTAAAATTTGGAACTTTTAAAAAAAAAGTTTCACACCTGTTGGAAATATCAGATTGACTTGAAACACTATCGATAAATTTTATTTAGTGCAGACAACACTTCCGTTGATTCAGATCTGGTGGCATCATTAAAAAAAGCTGAAATTCCATTCTCTCAAACCACACGAAAAACACGAACGATATATGTAGGGAACTGTATTCAGTGGCAAAACTCATGAATTTCATAGTGCTAACTGAAAGATTGCAAGACTTTTTTGCAAAGGAGAAGATTTAAATGTGGTGCTTTCTCACTGTGAAATTTAAGTCTTTGTGAAAGAGGTGTATTCCAATGGACTTGAGAATGGATTGCCAATTAGTAACTAGTAAATCAAAGATATCTCAAAAATCAAGTTATCTAAACCTATTTAAATATTTATTTTTCATCTTAAATCCTCGACACAGCTTTCCCAAAGTGTGAAACAGTTACAAGAAATATAGATTTTATGATGCCTTATGTCATAATAAATAAAATTAATACCTGAATCTAATAAGTTACTTAGAATTAGCAACAGTTCTTGATGAAATTGAAGGATTTGGATTTGCCTAATGCAGTTGAGAATTAAATGAAAATTGAGGATGAAACTCGTCTTGCAAAGTCTTACAGTAAACACAACAAAACAAAAGTTATGTAGTTTTTAACCTTTAAAATTGAGTACATTTGCAACCGAAATAGGAAAATTAATGCATTGTTATAATCATTATAATAACAGAACGAAGACCATTTACAGTGAAAAAATTAATTTGTTTAAAATCAATAATGCAAATAAAACGTATCTTCCCGAACACTGCTTATTTCACCACTGATGAAAAATCTGACCAGATACTTTGATCAAACTCAGAACCGCTAATTTCGCAATCTGTTGTAACCTCTCGTGAGTCATTTCCTGACAGCGGGCTTCCAAAGGCAGATGGTGGTAGCGGGTAGTACTCTCCTAACTAAAATAATCTGGGCAAAAATCATTTGTGTAAGCTTCAAAATATTTTATTCAGCTTTCTTCTATAAGCATCATTGAAATCTACCTACATTTGCATCCGCTTTAACTACTTTAACAGCACTTGAATCAGCCTTATCCATTCTACTAATATGAATATCACTTGGGATTTTTCCCGTTCCCTCCGAATCTACAGCAAATTCATCTCCAAATTTCCTCACCTGAAATAAAAACTGCAAAAAACAAATCCAAATTTTGATTAGAAAACAAGTTTTAAATCTGTCAAGTCAAACTTTGAAATAATTTTATAGAAATTTCAAACCATACCAACACTCCACCTCCAAAACTTGCTTTATCAAACAATACGCTTGTCATATTATCAGTTGTAGTAAGCCACGAAACCGCATCTCGATTAAAATCATCTGATGATGGCTCTCCAAAGTTAGTAGTGTCCGGGTTACAAACTTCACTGTACCAAAGGGAGTGAACTTTCGCCTCGCCTGGATTTGATTTTTTAAAAACTTCTCATATTCTGAACTTGAACTTCTTAAATTCCTTTGAAGAGTGCGATTTAGTAAGAAAAGCAGTTAAAATTAAAAGGACCAACCATCCTGTGAATATGCATGTTTTTCAGAACGAATAGTTGCTGCTTGACTACGAATCATTTCATAACGTTTCTTTTCCTCAAATTATGCAGACAGTAAAAAAAACATATTAAATTTAAGTTAATATTTAAGCAGTCACCAAATTACGTTTCATCAAGTAAAACTGACAACACAAAAGCAATGAGCAAACAATTTTTCGTTTGAGCAATATGGTGTTCCCTGCTGTTAAGGGTATGAATTTCTCTATATCTGCGAGAAGTGAAGTTGCAAGACTGCTCTAATACTGAACGGAGAGCTATTCCAATCGAAGGAATTACAAGTTTATCATAAGCGGATTTTATGAATTTACCAAATACCATTCAAATCAAAAAAAAAAAAAAATAACCTCTTTCTCCTTGGCAATTAGTTTCTCGAGATACTTCTGAAGGTTGTTAATTTCAATTTCATACTGCATCATTTCTGCCTTATTGCTTTCACGAAGAGCATTGGTTTCCATTTCCAATCGGTTGCACTGAATTGATCTATGTAAATTATTTTTAAATTCAGATCAGCATAATTACAAAAGTTTTATTGTTAGACATTTTATGGTTAGATGAAAAAATGGCTGAAGGAAACGAATAAATCTGTCTCAAAACAGTGGGAATATGTAGAAATAAAAATATATGATACGTACAAATAAGAAATATGTAGAAACTACGTAGAAATAAAAAACAAACAAAGAGAATGAGAGAGAGAGAAAGATTAAGTTTTTTTTTTTTTCAAATGAGAAAATGTTATTCTGAAAAAGCTAAACAAATAGTGACAATTCAAACAGATTGTCTTTACATCGCTTTGAAAATTTTATTGGAAATAATACTGGAATTCCGGGAATCATAATAGTGGATTATCAAAAATTTGAAATTGCGACAAAATATGCATATTTTTTAGACTCTAAAATATACATTGTCATACGTAAGGATATTGTTTATATGAGCAAAAAGCTCCACGCTAGTGCTCTAAACAATTGAAAAATTCTTTTAGCTCTCAAAATTGGTAAAAAATATTGCTTCGATATCAAGTTCCATCCTCTTGTTGCGAAGAGCAGCAGATGCTTGTCTTTCTGTGGTTATCATTTCTTCCAAATGTCGCCCTGTGACAATGGCAGCTTCAATCTCCTTTGACCAGTCGTGCTGCTCATCACCAAGAAATATCATTAAAGAAGCATGTTCATTTTCTCCACTGTTTAATTCTGTTTGCACTTGTTTGGCTTCGTCTTGCAAAGTACTGACTTTTTCACTTATTTTTACCTATAACATAGAATTAAGAACGAAAGAAAATTTATGCTGTCGTTTTATTATATTTATAGTTATCAGTGAGGCTGGAGAGAATGGGGATTGCAAAAATATAAAACTTTTTAACAAACCTGTAGATTTTCCCGAATACTTTTATACTGCAAAGAAATAATTTCAGGATCATCTCTCTTAAGTGTTGTTAGATTCTCCAATTCTGTTTTCAAGACGATAATCTGTAAAATGACTTTGAATAAAGCTTGATAAGAATTTACAAATTTATTTAAAATTTTATATGTACTTTAAATGTTAAAGTTAGAAATATAGTGGCAGCAATAAAATTAGAGAGACTCGCCTAATTAATGCACTTACTTTTTCATCAAGCAACCGTTCTTTATTCACAATTTTTCCATTTTCCTCATTCAAATTCGATAATTCAATAACAGCTTCATCACATTCTTGAGAACATTGGTGAAGTTGTTGTTGTAGCTCTTTCTCCTCTATCATAATTCCATCCAAATTTTCCTTTAAACTGATTAAATGATAAAATATAAACGTCATTCATAACTTTTGAAATATTTTGATATCAGTTCTGTTATTGCAATTTTTCTTTAAAGTTGAATATTAACGATATCAGTCGATAATATGTTCTCCAACTCCGCTTCCACCTCACGAGACTGTTGTTTAAGTTTCTTGTTTGCGGAATTTTTGATTTCTGAAAATGGCATCACCATTCGAAAATAGACTATGCTTATTTTAAAAATAATTTAACTAACAGATTTGCATTTAGGAAGTGACTTTGTTGAATTTTTCTCTACCATCGTGATACAAAATTTCAGCGAAAGCTGACCCCACATGAAATATGAAATGAGTTTTCCACACGTGAAATCATGTAACTTCTTTGTTGATTTATTTGCTCCAGTCAATGCTGCTCACTGGGTACATTGAGCAACATTTTCGAACTTTCTTAAAATTAACCAATTTTAATTACCAAGATTCGATTTCAAAAGCGTAACATGATTTAGCAACTCCTCCTGTTCCATTCTCAACAGTTTTTCTATATCATCTCGCATCTTTCGCAGACGTTCAGTTCGTTCTTCCAGGCTTCTATGACGTAATAAATGATTTAGGCTACTTTGCAGTTCAAATAAAGCATTATCAATTCCCGCGATTCGCTCTACTGAAAAAAACTAGCTTTTATCCTTTTTAAAGAGCTCGGATCGACATCAAATAATATGTATGGATAACTATATCCCGATTTTTTTTTACTTCACAACTTTGCTCGTTTCTGAACTATTACTCGCCATGAATATATACCAAGAGTAAGAAATATAAAACACTGTTTGATATTTCAAGTCTCTCCGAGGTCGACAAAAATCTATAAATTATTACAAAAAACATGAACATGTGGAATATACATTTTTCCTGCAAAGATTTCCAATCGTTTTCAGCGCGAATTTTGAGAGCCTGAAAGCGGGATGTGAGAGTCTCGACGTTGAAGTTATTGACATTGCTCGTCACCTGCACTGTATCCATGGCTTAAAAAATTTTATGTGTATATTTAATTTACACTGCAAAATGAACCAATGAAACAGACTTGTATTTCATTTCATTCTGAATTTTTCGATTGCACAGGCAAGAAAAACGTAGTAGAGATATTAGGAAAATCAAACTTGTCTTGATGAGCTCTGAAACAGTCCGAAAACGCATTTCAACCAACTGAAGATTTTTGGCATTGCGATGAAGTCTGAAGTGGATTTCTTACTAATAATATGAATTCAATAATGACATAATTTATCAAAAAGCGCTTGGTAATAGACATTGGATGACTACATGACCTGTAGCCCTTAAAAGAACTTTATTAATTAAAATCACTATCAATATACAAAAATTTTAAATCAAAAACCACACTGTTTTGAAATTTCTTTGCACGCTTGACGTGACTGCTTCAAATTTTCTTCATCATCGATATTTTGAGCAAGAATTGCTTTTGAATGTTCCCACATATTTCTTTCCTCTTCCACAAAAGCTACTTTCTAAAATAGCTCAGTTAATCCTGCTTATATAGAATTTGATAGCTGAATAAAGTTTAGAAATTTAAATAATTTCTTTGACACAAGATATATGCAAACCTTTTGGAGCAGCTTCTTATGCTTTTTGAATAGTTCTGCTGTAAGATGCTCAGGATGTGGTGTGTCGTTCTGTTTGAATTGGACAGAAGGTCCGCTGACAGCCGTCGTATCCATGGTTCGCCTATCAAAATACTATCACCTTGAGCGCCCTTTCAACACTGCCTGAGGCTAACATACCACAAACATAAATGACGTATGATAGTGTTAAGTTAATCAAGGGTTACTTGAAGAGAAATTCCACCAGGAAACTAGAAAACAAATCAGATGAGAGATTAACCATAAATTGAAGCATCTTCCTTCAACCTTAATATTTACAGAGAGAAGTTTCTAGAAAGAGTCATTCCTCCAAAATGTTTCAGGAAAATGGAAGTATGATATATTCGTCATGCATAAACAAACTGAATGGTAAACAAATCACCAAACAACGGACTTAAAGTTAAACTTTATGTTAAAAACATTGCGTCAGGAATTAGAAAACAAACAGTTTTAAATAATCAAGTAAGAGTTTTGCACGAATTTCCCAAATATTCTAATTTGCACGTACACCCGGATGTAGATTCATATTCTGCACGTAGACATTCACTGCTAAATTGTTACCGCTCGGAGAGATTCCTCCTTGTTTAAGTGGTCTTCTGTGTTGTAAATAGGTATTTTGGTGATTATGACGCGCAAATATCGCTTTCCCATCGCATGCATGACTGCAAGTTTAGGTATGACTTGAACTTATATCGCTTTTATGTTTCATCTAATGGATACGCATAATTTGCACGTTTGAGTGATGCCATCTGAACTTATCTGTATGTACTGTTCATTAGTTATGCAAGGGACTGTAGAAATTAATCGAGCTATATGGTCTATGGCTTGAGGATCATAAAGGTCAAAAGGGTTAATTCTCGACCGGTTCATAGTTCTTGTAGCATTTGCACTTTCTCAACACTTCCCGAGAGCTCCGCTACGGTGCTTTCTACTTTACTCTTTTCTTTAACCTACTTATCTATCGCACTTCACTTATCATCCTTCCAGTGTAATATGCATTATTAGCGGCCTTTCTAGTAATAAGCATAGTGATTAAGACCGAGGATAGGGATGATGCTGAGAAATATTAGCAACTGTTATTCAGAAAGCTTTTAAAAGCCATATAAAGTTATCATTGCAACAATGCTTTTAAGCTTAGCCATAATTTCAGTTTCAAATTAAAGCCATAAGGGCTGGAATTGTAATTGGTGTACTAGAAATGCAGCAAACGACGATTTCATCAGTTCAGTACAATTTCCAGCCCTCATCAGCCATTAATTCGCAATATGGTATGGATATATTAATAGATCTCTTAAGTCTAAATTCGCTTTAGTTATTCCTAAACGTAGGAAAAAGTTTAGATTGTATACACTCCTTCCCTAGCTTTCATGACCTTTCAAAGTTCGCAGAGGTTATTTCCTGATATTCAATCAATCCATCCTGATACAACCTTTTGAATATAATCATTATGAACAGAGATATTTTTACTCATTTTTTTATTGATTATTTTAGAGCGAATGAGTACAGATGCTGCTACAGATCAGCTTTGCCAGAACATATCATCTATTACGGTTATTTTACGTGTTCTAATCAGAATAATGATTAATGATGCTTCCCTTATAAGGTACATTCCATTCGTTTTCTTTGAATATTTGCAGGTCAGTGATAAAGAAAATGGGATGAATGAGATGCACTGGTGTTCTCCTTGTAACCAGTATACTGACAATTCAGGTTACACCTACACAAATCCAGCGGAACATCAACTAGTAAGTGTAAGAACTTATTGAACAGTTACCAACAAATAACTGTATTTTTTTCTTCAAAGAAATCAAGTATAAATGATTTTGCATCGTTTTACAACAACTCTGCACTTTTCTGGAAAACACTGTAATTGCATGCTGGATGAAGTTAAACACAATCATCCAAAAGACGCCATAATGCGAGCAGTTTGACTGTGTTAAGATATTGGTGATCAAGCCTAATTATTCTGTAGCTTTGTACTTTCTAAGTGTCGTTTTGTTCTATCGACCTTATAAGGTTATACTCTGGTCGGAATTTCTAAAAGCACAGAAACTATATACTAAAATTAATGAAACCAAACACAGGTGAAGAATAACTTGTACAGACTACAACTCTGGATTTTGAAGTTTGATTTTTTCTTTTTATTCATTCAGAATCTAGATCTCAACATGTTTTTATCTTTGGTTCGGATATTATAATCTTCAAAATTTAATTGCTAAGGAAGCATCAACTGAATCATAAAATAAACATAAACTTCAAGTCAGTTATAGATTACAAAATTTCCTTTTACGTTTTGAGTTCTGTATAAAAAAAATTCGGGTTTTTTCGAAGTAGGGTGATAGAGACGTTTCCCTGTCCTCTTTTTAGATGGCTTGTGATAGCTGTGTACAACAATGCGAAGTGTCACATGTCAACAGATTGAGAAATGGTGAATGTTGGGATAGCTACGAATGGTTTCTTTCACATTTCTTATTATTAATACCCTGCACTTGTTCGTTGATTAAAAAATTTACGGTTCAGTGTAATTGCTAATATCTTTAGCTATGGCTTAAACAACAATATTGAATTAATGCAGCCGACATTGTTCTATTTACTGACATCGGGTTGCATTTCAAATTTCGGCAAGGACGAAAAAGGCAGCCGGTGAGACCTGCACAAAGTATTTGATTTTGATACTGAGTACTTCATTTTCTGCAAAATGGGAAATAGATTCGGTGGAGTTAATATTATATATGATAGTTACTAGTGTTTGTTTAGATTCGTGCAAGAAGAATTTGCAAAAAGCTCTCCAGCGGTTCGTCAAATGATGTTTGACTACCTTTTCGAAAGAGGTGGATTTGACTGGTTCTCCAATGATCCACATGGAAATTTTATCATTCAAGTATGCTATACAATGGTCAGGAGTGAGAATAAGTTAAATTGCGAGTTTTGAACCTTCTCCTTTAATTGTAGAAGATAACAATGGAAGCCTTTCCTGGTATAGAACAAGCTAGAGTCGCTGAGCATGTCGCAAATAAAGTGGTCAAAATGTGCTCCAACCGTTATGGAAGCAGGATCATGCAGCGTATTTTCGAAAGGTTTGATTTCGGGTACAGAGTCGAACTTCTCAATAAGCTCAGTGGGTCGGAGTGTTTCCTAGCGGTTGACAGTTGTGCTACCCATGTTATGCAGGTGCGTTTGAAATTTCAATTTTAGGACATGTATTGCCTTTTTGCTCATCAGATTGGAATTAAAGTACAAGAAAGTTTTTTAGAAGTTGTTTGCTCTTTTTCCACCAACAAAATATAGCTTTATCGTGATAGCGCTTACACTTTCGAAAGAGAATTTCAAGCAAGTTGTTCAAAACAAATATGGATGCCGCGTTATTCAGTCTGCTTTGGAGGTAAAATCCTACTTTTCTCATGGTCTTAATGGGAATTAGATGTACTGAGTACCACATGAAGTTCCTTCGGAACAAATATTTTAGATTTAATTCAAATGAATGTACAATTAATTTGGATTTAATTCAAATGCATACTAAGGCCATTATGTATTTAGCTAAACTTTTCAGGAACTTGAAATATCAGCATGTACCACGCGCTGTGCCAATACTCCAAATGAATTCAAGGCAGCAAGACGACTTTTGAATAAACTATTGCGACGACTAACAGAGAACTGCATGGAGTTTATAGATCATCAATTTGCGAATTACGTCATGCAGCACGTTATTACTTCAGAATTCCATCCTGAAGCTCGAGATTACATTATTAAGCATGCTATTCTGTACGTCTTTAGTCATTTTGTATATCATAACAAGATTTGCAGACACTTATGTAGAAAAAGGAGGTGATAACACTAATCAAAAATTGGATACAAGACTTTCTACGAGAAAGAAAGAAATTGTGAAGTCATGATTCGCTTTACATCAAGGATTATAAAATATTCAGTTGATCGGCCTTCTATTTCTTACGCATTCCTTTCTTTTCATTTTAAGAAATCTTGTTTTTCTTTACAGAAGCAATGTGTTAACGCTATCACAAGAAAAATTCGCTTCTCATGTCGTAGAAAAGTCATTGCAATATGCATCGCCGAAAGTATTGCATTGTTTGATGAGTGAAATTTTTGATGGTTATGTCAAGGATGAGTGAGTTAGTTCTCTGATTTAGTGCTCCAGACTAATAGAATTTTTGAGCACTTAATAGTCTTACTGTATTTACATAAAGAGCAAATTTTATAAGTATGCAATTGAATATAGCTATCATTGTATGCATTTTTTTGGAAAACTGTCTTCGAATCGTCCCTTATAATTATTGATCTTTCAATTAGATTGGCTATGATTCGAGTCGTCCAATGACTTTAAATCTATAGGAAGCCTTATGATGCCAATCTAAATATTTCCAGCAAAGGGCGTGATGCGCTTGATATAATGCTATTTGATCAGTATGGCAACTATGTTGTGCAAACAATGATTAACGTATCAATTGACGTACACGATGACAGACGTGAAGGTGACCTGATATGGTTGGCTCGCCTCTCTGAACGAATCTCTCGACATGAATCTCGGCTCTTGAGATATTCGTCTGGTAAAAAAATAATCGAAAAGATGAAACAGGTGCTTTAATTAATATTATTAGTTTTGCAATTACCAAGAAACTAATTTGTGGTTTTCAATAGGTTCAACAACTTACGTTTTAGACCGAATTGTTGGGATTTTACAATCTCATAAATATCGTAAAAAAGCTGGAGTTCTAATTTCGGATTGATTTAAATTTACCGATATTCACAAAGGTCAGATTACCAAACTATTTTTAATGTCAGTTTCTTATTTTATTTAAATAGAGGTGTTGGAGATTACTGAATTTCAATATTACCAGGATTATGGGTTTTGCTCAGATTTCGATTATTTTTGAAAGAGAAATTTTTGTTTCATGGAGTTGCTTGCTTCTTTATATTTGTTGATTCGATTGGGCTCGAACGGGAAGAGAGTGGAGGAAAAAAACATAGTAAAGGAGGGAAGCGGATCAGTGTCTCTTTCAGCAGATCAAATTGAAAGAAGAATTACAAGTCGTATTTTATTGATTTTTTGCTTTTAAGCGAATATATATTGTCGACACTGATAATGTGATTTACAGTGTGCCGTTTGATTGGAATTATCAAAATTAATTCACCGGGACCGTGTTGAGCAATAGTTTGGCAGATAATTCTGGGACGTTTTTATCACGCCACTTTGTCAAGTGCCTAATGTCCATTTTTTTTTTTTTTTTTTTTTTTGTGATCTTGTGTTCTTGGTTTCCAGTTCTTGCTTTTTTTCATCCATGTGTTTTGAAAATTTCATATTCATGTTTAATCGTTTGCAAACATTGTTTTATAGTTTGTATTAGTGTTAGCTTCCAGCTTCCATCCACTTTGTTGCCAGTCTTGCCTGGCATTGTCTTTAGCTTCCAACTACCTGTACAGCTAGTTTTGAAGGGAATTATTGGTGTTGGCTGCGATCATCCTTTATTCCTGCAGTTGTACCGTCATTTTTCATATCTATCATATGGTGTAATTACTGTATGAATTAAAGTATTCATTCGATGCTTTTGAGACGTGCAAACTTTCATTTTCAATTTGTGTGTATTTTGCAGTGTTAATAAAATTTTTTGATGCGACAGTGTTACATTTTCCGGCTTTATATGTATGGGTAGGCATTTTTCCAATTATTGTCTTAAAATTTCTTTCGGTAACAAATAACACAGAGCTATATCAAGATACCTGGAAGAGAACAGTGCGGACACGCTTTCTCTTGTCAAAGATTCAATGAATTCTTATCTTTTTTCTGGGAAAAAGGAAGTACTGCATTTGTGCAACTGGGCAAGTGCTCACTCACTAAATTCACCTTTCGTTTTGAGTGGTAAATGTCTAAAAGGCTTATGCTTGGTAATAAAAATTAAGTGCAAAAATAGCATCTCTGTTTTTCTTTCATCGGCCCTGTGCTTCATTACTTTTTTAATTTTATACATTTTCACAGTCAATAATCCTACTCGCAGCAATCTTCTGCTAATTGTTTGCAAGAAAACATGATCATATTATTTCATTGAGAAAGAAGTATTTGAACTGAAG
Source organism: Brugia malayi (assembly GCF_000002995.4). Classification (NCBI taxonomy): domain Eukaryota; kingdom Metazoa; phylum Nematoda; class Chromadorea; order Rhabditida; family Onchocercidae; genus Brugia; species Brugia malayi. The sequence goes on from NW_025062475.1 coordinate 8,861,466, forward strand.
TGTCATTAGAAATGTGAAATTTTTATTGCTTGTATTTAATGAATAATGGTCCTTTAGAAATTGATAAATTCAATTATAATCAGATTTTCATAGTATAGAATATTGCTTATTACCTTTAATATTTTCCTCATTTTCCGTATTCTCGCAAATAATATTGTTGTTTATTCGGGTTGTAAGATTTCTAATCATCTTAGGTTTAGCGAATCAATATCTCGCTTTCTCCTTTTGGTGTATAGTCTCATTATCAGCTTATAAAGTCATTTGCAGACCAGTTGACATCACTAGCACTTCTGGAAAATACGAAATGCCGCGAATCTTTGATCTATGAACTGCAGAACTATTGAACATATCATTTGTTTCGCCACTTCTAAAGCTCCGATCTACAATCATTTTTCAGCAGTCCCAGTTCTGCGAACATCGTTAATTAATGCAGCATGAGCATGGCATCTATTCTATGGTCTTTCGTAGAAACAATGATAAGGTTTAACGGGTATTGTCACATTTTAACTTCTCTTGGCCATAACCTTTCTGGTGGCCAGAAATCAGGCAGAATCAAAACGTAATTAGTAAAATTCGGGATTCGAGGGAAAATTGTCAACCCTTCCGAAGCAGTTTTTATTATTCGTCAAATTTGCTGAATTAATGGAAATTAAATCTAATCATTACTAAAGAAAGTATTTTCAATTTTATTGGAATATAAATTTTTGGATGCTATTTTCTCATAAATCCAAAAAAAAAAAAACATCTCAAAACACTGATCTCTTTTAACTAATCTTCCGTTCATATGCCGTGGTCCAATATTTATTAGTTAAATGCCGTTGACAAAAATGTGGTATTTAAAAAGATAGAGGTTGGGCTGATTAAAAATAGATCTGTAATTAACGGTGTGAAATCTCAATTCTCCAAAATTGAAATATTTGTTAATATGCTACTGATATTTGGTTTACTTCCTTATTATGTGATAAATTTGAACCATTATCATTATCACTGTTATTATTGTTATTTGTTTTTTTCTAAAGCAAATTTACAGGATTTCAGCAAGATATGTTCTCATATCTAACATTAATTGCTTTGCTACTTTTGTTTCACGTAAGTGATGCATTTTCACGAAGGATGGTTAGTAATGCCAAATTAGTTGCGCCTGAATCATTTCCGTATATAGCCGAGTTATATATTGTTTGGCCAGGTAAGTCTGAGCGACAAACCTTAAGAAAAATTCCTAATTTTTTGGCATGAATTAACACAACAAATAAGTGAAACTGATTTAAAACAGTTTGGATCAACATTGATTTTCTTTTTTGCAGATCGGAAGATATTATGCACAGGTAGTCTCCTATCTCGTTCAATAATGATGACTGCTGCGCACTGCATGGTGTAAGCATTGAATTTATAAGGCTTAATCTTAGAAGTTTAAACTTTTATTTTTTATGAGATTGTAACTCAGGACTGTTTCATAAATTTCGAATTTTTAGTGATGAAAAAACGAAGAAACAGCTTGGTAAAGTGAAGAAAGTGATATTTCGACAAGACCGTGGACGATCTTATGCAACTTGGGTTAGCGGTAAAATTCACGGTATGTTAAAGATATCCGACCTAGAAGTAAGCCCACTTTTTTGTTCTCTTCTGTTTTTCCTTTAATTTTGCTAGTAGCTTATTTTTCTGTTGTGTGGAAGATGGTATATTTTTAGACCAGTCACAAAATCAATAGCATAGGAGTAGATAAAGACTATCCGTGTTGGATAGTTCACTTACCAGATGTCATGAAATTATCATCGCTGCTTTCAAAATCCAGTAGATCTTAAAAAGCACGTCTTTAATTTTCATAAATGTTTTGTTTTAAATACTAAAAATTTATACTTACTAACTTTGTTCATATCAGTTGTATAAATAATTTGTGCAGGAAAAGGAAGGGATTTTGGATTATGCATTATTTGAATTAGACAAACCATTGCCAGTATGTCGGGCTAGGGATGGAAGAGTATTTTCAATTATCAAATTACCGGTGAAGGACATAGGAACTCGTAAATGGAAAACTTTGCAACCATCGAAGGAACTACTCGACCAATGCTCATTATTCGGTTACGGAGCTTCGGAAAAAGGTACAGAATTTTGAATTCAAAATAATCAAATTCTTTTGCCTAATTCATGCGCCAAATACCAGTGCATAGAAAAAGAGTGAATTAACTTTGCAAGAAATATTATAAAATTTGTTTATCAATTGAGATTCAGATCTGTCTGCTACAAGTTTCAATAAGAATTATTATATTATTCGCAAAAGCAACTTCAACCATTTTCTCTCTAACTTCAACCAGTTCTAATAAAATGCTGGATATCCAACTCTTTTGTAGGTGGACCCGATGGTAGGCTGCGGAAGCTAACAAATATTTCAGTTTGGGAAGTTAATGGACGGCTTCTGATACCGATGGAAAATAATGCACAATATATACGCCAAGGTCGTATATGTGGTGTAAGTTAATTTTACAGAATAACGAAAGCATGCGGAAATAGATCTCTCCCAAATGATGTTGATTTAACAAATTACTTTAATCGTAATTAGATTATTAGTAAGGCATTTATATTGATTGTATTTAAAATATCATATCATCTGAAACTTGGATTTTTTTGAAGAGATTGTTTTTTTTTTTTTTTTTGTTAATTTAATTTTTGATGGAATATACAGATAATAAATGTTCATATTCCCTTTTATCATTCATTCATTTGTTGGAGCCATGAATTCATTTCAGGGTGATTCTGGTGGGCCTTTCGTTTGCGGCACAGAGTTCGGTGAACGGATTTATGGCATTCTGTCACATTCCGAACCATTGTTGGAATCTCATCTTTCTTCTTGCTATGGCGAGGTACGCATAAATATTTTTTCAGACGCATTTTTTGTGGATTCAGCTCAAGAAGTTAAATTCCTAACAAATTACACAATTAAATAAAATAGCAAACCTTAGTCAAGAACGTCTCTCTACATTCAAAAATTTCTTTGAAATTTTCAATATTTCCGTTTATCAGATATATACCGTTTATCAGGTTTTTTAATCATTACAAAAGTTCTGCAGGAAAATGCGTTTCTATACGATGTGATGGGTGATGTCCGCAGAATGCTGCCTTACATTCAAGATTCATTCGCTAAAATGAATAAAACAACTGAGCTAATTGAAGATTATGCAAGATGCGACTTCTAAATCTGCCATAACCTTTTACCATCATTTTTTATCAAAACTACTGCGCTTGCTTATTCATTCGGGAATCTCTGCATCATTTTGATTCTTTGTGTTTCAATGTAAAACATAGTCTATATGGAATATCTTGTAATTTGCAAAAATTACTCCAACTTTAAATTGTGCTTCTGGAAATAAATTCAAATAAACTTGTATTTGTGGAACAGAATACATTTTTGATGTCGACGATGAATTCTTTTGATTAATATAAATTTATCGATGAAATTAAACATCTTTAAATCACCAAAAATAATCAATTATGACAACACATCGATATCTCCTCATAATCGATTATTTTTACCAAGCGTAACATCGTTTTTTAGAACTGTTAGTTTCCTAAATTTTTTCAACAATTTTTAAAACTTTTTAAGCTCTGTGAAATATTTGCCAGCCCAACATTATCTTCACATGAGTCTCATGACACATTATCAGGTTTATTATAATAGTACTAGAAGAGGTCTGTTGTGTGCCTAAAACATACAAGCAAATTACTGGCTTTTTTGGCCTAATTACAACCTTAGCCATTATCAGAGCAGAAATACAGCACTGAGTGAAATAATTAATTTGAGAAGAACAAACATTCATTCAATTCCGCCCTTTCTTGTGCAATTTCTACTTCATGTTGACGGTTGGCTTCATAATTTTCTCGTAAAATGGTACGCCATTGATCTAAGCCAAAATAACCAACTAATACTGACATAAGATAAAGGATATCACAAGCCTAAAAAAGTAGGTAATACAAGAAACCTACACATTTTTTTACTAAACTAATACGGAAATACCTATAGAATTAGTAAGTAAATAATCAAATAACAGTTTAATAATAGATTCGCACAATGCTTACTACTTACTCGTGAAAATGCAGGAATACATTTGATGATTGCTATCGTGCAGTATGCAACCGACATCGGTATCAGAAATATCAATGAACCAATGGCGAAAGGCACCGCTGCTAGCATCATGATCGGGTACAGAGCCACTGCCTCAAGTAAAATGCAAATGATTTATAATTCGAAATATTGCTGTATATGATGAAATCCATCAAAATTACATGCTATAGTTGATTAATCCCGTTAGATCAATTGCTAAATTAAATAAAGTGATATTATTACCAAGGTAGTAATTACCCATGGCGGTTTACCCATTCCACGCATGCATTCTCGAAACAATAAAATTATATGGTAAGGGAATGTGATCAATACTAATAACGGTCCAAAATACTGTAAAAAATAATGTCATAACAGGAAGATATATATGGCAAAGTTTCTCAGATGTCCGAAAAATACTAAATGTTTAAGTAAGGATTATCGATTGGTGAACTCTGGCATTCATCATAAAATTTTTTTAACAGATTTTTAAAGAACAACTATTTGCATTGAATCAATACTTATCATATAGAAGCTTGGGAAGCATAAATGAGCCATCAAACGTACAGCAAAGGTTCCACGCATGAAAGAGTAATATATGGGAAATAAATTCAACAAACTAACAATTAAAGTTGTGCTAACGAGCGGTAAGAAAATAATGAGCAAGCATCCTTCGGTGAATGCCAAAAATTTGAGTATGAAACAGATTTTAAATAAATCATCCCATCCAAGTTTGCATGTTCCACCTGCAGATATCCATGTTTGAATTATTTCCTCATAACAAAACTTTTTCAGTCTCTCCATTATTAAATTATAACGAACTCTATACAGCTCAAAACAAGCCCATGAAGTACTATAGCTTGTGCCAAAAGAGATAGTAAATGAGAGGAGAGACTTTTTAAACAAATGATATGAAATAATTTGACGTTATTATTAGGAAGTTTTCACGAATACAGTGGAGTGCTGCACAATTGAACTTTTATTAGAAGTATGAAACTGAGCAGATAATTTTGTGTTCAAGTAAATAGTTATTAAAATATTTTAATTTCTAATATGCAAATATTCACCAACCGATCTGATTCCTCTACCTTCTCTTAAGAGTAAAGAAATAAGTAAGTACCAGCGAAATGTTGCAGTGATTCTGTAGGCTCATTACATAACCAACAAAATCGTTGTTTACATCTTATATTAACGCACTGTACAAAATTGCAACCATTGTACTCTGTATAAAGCGCCTATAATTGTCCCTTCAACTACTCATTTTTAATGCTAGTATGAAACCATAAGACCCTCACAATTCATTTACTCAATGCACAGTTAGCTTCTTTTGAATAAATTCATCAAGGAAATTTTTACAATTTGCTTCCTTCTTCACTTTAACTTCAACTATGTTCAAAAACTTTTAGCCTTGTTCATTTAATTATTAATGATATTGCTTTAATAACTACCACCTGATTCAACTATTAGTAGACTTATCTCTAACCTTACAAAGTGGACACCTTTGTATCAATCCTGCAAATGCATAATAAATGCTATGTTTTCGGTGTTCATGTAATAGATACTCGCGTTTCGCTCTTTTCATAAAAGTCTCTAAATCGTCATTATCAGGATCAAGCACGGCGTCAATATCATTTTCATGGATATGCTTTGGACATGTACTCTTTGTACATTTTATTCGTACTTTATTTTCCTCCTCAATCCAATACTACAAAGTTTTAGTGAAAGATTCATTTTTTGTAATTAAACTAATTTAAGCTCTATGATTTAATTTGATCATCTAACCGTTGTTCAGTTTATTTTAATTTAATCCAAGCATAATACACACTGTTCAATTTCTCCAAGTTTACTTATTTGAATTTCTAAAATTCGCTTCATTTCAAATTAATTCTAATTCCTCTCCTAAATACTTGATGGAAAGTAATATCCTAGGTTACCATGATATGTTCGAGAATGCATGTGATGCAAACAAAATGTCCACATTGTCTCAACTTAATGCGCCATACATTCAACACCTTGCATTTGCAGCATCGCAGTCCTGCGGGATTGCTCTTCCTAATTTCATAAATGATAATGGCAGAAAACAAATTTCACTAGCTGATTAAGAAAATTAAATTATAGTAGGAATAAATTAAAAGGTGAGGCAGAGATTGCAGAAATCTGCCATAAACTGAAAGCATAATTAAATGACAAGGTGAATATTGCCGTTCTTTTAACTGGGGAAAGATTTAATTAGAAATTAAGCATAACAGATTTTTGGTTGTTGAAAGAATTGTCCAGCGTAATTAGCTTTAATATTAATTAGTTTTAGATATTTGTTTATATCAATTTCCTCAGTCCAATACTTCTGATTTTATTCTAATTAATCGCTGGTTGTATATTTTAATTTGATAATGTTGCCGAACCAATATAGCAAATTTATAAAAGAAATAAAAAACATTTAAGTACATTACATATCATCGTTTTCTTTAAAAAATACCATTACTAGATCAAGCTATTACTATAAGCCTCACTTAAATTCAGAAAAGAATGAGTGTTTTAGTTTGTTTGTTAATTTTTTACTATTTGCTTTTATCGCCTGTCGCTTATCATGACAGATTGTATACGTTTAGTCTATGAACTACTTCAACCATTACCTTCCTTCAATTTCCTTTTTATGCTCTTCCGCCTTCTTTTGGTTCTTGACCATATGTCTAACTGAAACCTTTTAGAACTTTTATGACTATTCTTTAAAGACTGATGAAACATCGAGAAATATGTAAATGAAACCAATTAATCACTGCTAAGTGCTGCAAATTAGTGACAAGTGTAATGTTCAATCAGTAATTTCTCATTGTTTATCGATTCAGAGTTTAAAATGTTTAAAAAGCTTGACACTGATGAAAAAATCAATGAAGGAATTCCTGTACAACACTGGTAACAACAAATGCCAAGAACAGAAAATATGAACGACTATTCCTAACTTATGTGATTTTCTGAATGAAGCAATAATTTCTGAACATCTCATTATATGTAAGAGAGACTCCTCATCCCACTTCAAACATTTATTCCTCACCCAATAATCAGGTTGTTGTGCAACCTAATACAGGTATAACTTCAAGTCCAACTCAAGTCACAGTTATCGAACTCGTCCCTTAAGCACACAACAACGCTACCTTGTTTACTCAGTGTTCACCTGTTGTTGGTACGTCGAAGCGAGCTGTGCTGTCGTCTGCATTACCTTTCTGCCTATGCTTACCTTAGTAAGTTGGGATTTAGATTCAGTATGTTCTGTGCAATAACTTCCATAGTGTGCTTTTCAAACTACTTTGTCAGTAAGTGGGAAAGTTGCCCAACTCAATTACTTGTTTCTATTCAACTTTATCCATCACACTTCACCATCGTACACTCTCCTCTTCACTACAAAAATTCACCATCATTTCTGCTCCCACCTGTCACCTATCCCGTCATTTCTACTTATCTTTTGCATGCAGTGAATCCTTCAAATGCTACCACTTACTGTCTACTTCTGGTATCCATAAGCATATCTCCTTTGCACACTCTCTCGTGAATTTTATCATTCTTTATTGTCTCTGTTTCTGCTGCACTCTATCTGCACGAAATGTTCCGTAAGCAGCATTGACATGTGACACTGTGACAGTATCGTTTGAGAAGAGGAGGATATGAGTGTGTTAGTCAGGTACAGAGGTCGTTTTAGAACCGCCGTAGTTGTCCGGTAGCTTTCGTGCATTCATTTTTGATTAGAATTTCTGTTTAAACTGCTGCTCAGTTGAGTACTTTTTGTTGGGCTTAAACACTCACATGTGTTACGGCACACATTTGATTCCACGAAAGATCATAATTTCATAAAAAGTCACTCTTTGAAGCGTTACCTTTTGCGCTTCCTTTGTCAGTTACAAGCAGGTGTTCCGTGCGATTTCGTTTCTTTTTGATGGTCATATTAATGACATGGAATAAGTTAACTTGACAACGATCAGCGATGGAGTTAGTTGCAGAACTTTTGATAAAAACAAAGTAAAATACAGAAGTAATTTGATAGTAATCAACTAAAATGAAGGAGCACTTGCGTTTGTTTGTTGTTTGAACGCGCTCCCAATAGCTCGCTCAAATGTTTGTCATTACAGATAATGCTGTTAAGGATAAGTCTAATCCTGATATATCTGCTTGAGTGTGTATCTGTGGAAGAGAAAGAAAGCGAATTTCAACAAAATGGTGGTGTCTTTGTTTTGAATGAGAGAAATTTCATGTCCTTCCTTCAGCAACATCCAACAGCACTAGTAGAATTTTATGCTCCCTGGTAAATACAGCTTTTTTCGTTGTTCCTTAAAGGCCTTTAATTGCTTTTTAAGTGATTGCGTGTTGTACGTGCTTATCGTACAGAATAATTTACTTTATAGTATTACATAGGTTATTGTAGAATTCTGCATTTATTTCACAATAAACTTTTATTTCTGAAAAATGAATTTGAAGGTGTGGCCACTGTAAAGCGCTGGCACCGGAGTATGCAAAGGCTGCTAAGAAACTGAAGGTGCCATTGGCTAAAGTGGATGCTACCGTTGAAACAAAACTTGCAGAAACGTAGAATTAAATTTTATTGCTTTTATTTTTAAAACTTTTTTAATGTTTAAACCACCTGTATAATAAGTCAGATATTCATTATCAATTTGATACGCTTACTCATGTGTCATATGCTCCATGCTTACCACAACAATTAAAACAGTGAAAAGCCTATGTTCTGTTAACAACGACAAGTAGTAGTTAAGCGTTTAAATTAGATTAAATTCTGAATATATATGAAGTTATTTCAGTTACAACATCGAAGAATTTCCAACACTAAAATTTTGGCAAAATGACAAAGATCCAATCGTTTACGATGGAGGATTAGAATCTAACGGTATCAAATATTTCAGTGAATTTTGAAATTTTTGTAGCTAATTTTGAATAACTTCATAACTAATTTCAGAGATTATACAGTGGGTTTTGGAGAAAACAGATCCCACTTATAAGGCACCTCCGCTAGCTGTTGCGAAATTAACGAAAGAAAAATTTAGTGGATTTATCACTTTACACCAACTCGTATTAGTCAAATTCTATGCGCCATGGTGTGGTCATTGTAGGAAACTCGCACCTGAATATGAAAAAGCTGCGAGAAAATTAAAAGTATGTTTGAACTACTTCAAGTCACTTTTTTAATAAACTTCAAAAGGACATAGTGGGAAGATTGCTTAGATCTAAATCACGAACTAGATTGAGAAGAAATTTTACAAGACAGGAATATTTTTTTTCAGAGTGCAGGTATAATGCTTGCAGAAGTGGATTCTACAGTTGAGAAGAGTTTATCAGCGGAATTTGATATCACTGGCTATCCAACATTGTACATCTTCCGAAACGGAAAGAAATTTGATTACAAAGGACCTCGTGATACAGAGGGTATATTTTCTGCCGAAAAATTAGCATGCAAATATCTTTTATTTTTCACATATTTTTTAATGTTGCATTTTAGGTATTGTGAAACACATGCTTGAACAGGCTGAACCTGCTTTAAGAAAAATTAACAGTGTGAAGGAGGCTCAGCATTTTATGCGCAAAGATGATATAACAGTCATTGGTTTTTTCAGTGATGGAAAAGCAGAACTACTGGAATCTTTAAGTGAAGCAGGTTAGCTTCTTATAACTGATGGAAGACTTTATTCCGCCTCTATTATCTGTATCACATCCACCTGCAGAGTGAAGATGACAATGAATTTTTCTGCCGTTAAAAGTTTTCCTTCTACAGTTTCCATAGAAATCTTTTAGGAAAAATAGTTTCTACAGCTAAATGAAAATATTAGAAAATGGAAATGAGAATACTAGTTGAAAATATTTTTTTCATACTAGTTTGTTTTTATTCTGGTTTTCAATTCAGATCGACATTTGCAATTTAAGTAGCTTAACTGATTTCCTTTCTTTTTAGCTGAAATGGTGCGAAATGATTTCAGTATTGCTGTTTGTTTGCAAGTGAACACTAAAAAATATTTTAAAATTGATTCTGACCAAATAGTTATTTTTTTCCCTGAAATATACTGGAGCAAATACGAGTCGAAGCAAATTGTTTACCAAAAGGCATGCGTTTTCAGTTATTATCCTCCAGCGACATAACTTACTGCTTATCTGGGAAATCGATCTGCCAGTTTGCTGGATTTAATCGTTAAAATGCTTAGCATATAACCATAATTCTGATATTTTATAGGAGGATGGTACTGTGGAAGATTTGGTAAGATTTTTTCAAGAAAATTCAACACCTCTTGTGGGTCAAAGAACCAAAAAAAATGTTGCCACCAGATATACTAAACTCCCTCTTGTTGTAATTTATTATAATATTGACTTCTCAGTAGAATATCGCGAAGGAACACAATACTGGAGGAAAAAGGTTGGGTTATTTGTCCAGTTATTTTACATTCTTTAGGTTAAGCATTTTAAGTTTCCAGAATATCTATTACATATATAATGCTAGTTTTTCTTCGTGTTAATGGATGTTGGAAAGTTTAAGTTTGATATATTTCTTATTTTTTTAAAAATGTACTAGCATTGTTCGTTTGAGATCTATCCCATTTCCCAAATTTAATACGTCAGCTTTTTGAGATGAGTTGCATATTATTTTTTGATTTGCATTTTTCAGGTGTTAGATATTGCAAATGAATATAGGAAACATAAGTATCATTTTGCAATTTCAGACGAAAGCGAGTTTGCAGATGAGCTTATAGCGGTTGGTTTATCATCATTTTTATATATTTAGTTTAGATTATCTTCTTCTGAAATCACTAAAAAATGAAGTGCTGGTGGTTTTACATTTACGACATTTGTAGAATGCATGCTTAAATAACTCAAACGTTTTTGAACAGAAACTCGTTGTGATTTTGGCTTCATATATTTCAGGTGGGATTGGGTGACAGTGGGCTTGAGCATAATGTTTTAGTTTTCGGTTATGATGGTAAAAAGTACCCGATGCGTCCGAATGAATTCGATGATGAATTATCTGAGAATTTACAAGCTTTCATGAAAAAACTATCTTCAGGTATACAAATTATAGGGGTTTACTACTCCGAATAAATTTACAGATATTTATTAAATGAGTACTGTCGTTTAATGTTATGAATTTTAACTTAATAAACTCGTTTTAGTTCATCTTTTTTTGAAGGTAAAATAAAACCTTTTATGAAATCTGCGCCATTGCCAAAAGATAATAAGGGTCCAGTGAAAACTGTCGTTGCATCAAATTTCGCTCAGGTTGTGTTTGATGAAACGAAGGATGTGCTGATGGAGTTTTATGCACCGTGGTGTGGGCTTTGTAAGGTATATTTATTGTTTTTTTAAAGTTTTAATCCTCATATAAAAACTGCTGAATTACATTGACATTAAAAATCTGGAATTGAAAATTAAAGATTTGAAATGCGTTGAACCTTATAAACTTCCGAGACAAACCTTGCTATAATGTTTCAATTCTAGGCATTCGAGTCAAAATACAAAGAGTTGGCAGTGAAATTAAAAAGTGAATCAAATTTGCTACTTGTAAAAATTGATGCAACAGCCAATGATATTCCGAAGAATTACGATGTGAGTGGTTTTCCAACAATTTATTTTGCACCAGCTGGTAAAAAGAAGGAACCAATCAAATACAAAGGAAATCGTGACTTAGATGACCTCATTAACTTCATGAAAAAGCATGCCTCTATTTCGTTTCGAAGTAAAATCGAATTGTAGATGCTCAGTTATTTTTTAGAAAAGGAATCTTATGCATGCTTACATAGACTCTAAAACGAAACGAAGGTTTTTCAGTAAAATCAGTGTATAGAGAGGGGAGGGGGGGGAGGAGATTTGGCCTTCTGAAAAAGAGCCCGAATTATGTGAAAAGTGGACCTTCTGGATGTATTCCATCACTTTCTTGTTTTGATGTGATTGTCTTTTGAATCTATTTTGTCCTTTCTCACTATGAATTTTATTCTGTTTAAAAATTTTTTATTGTTTATTAAACCTTTAGTTCTACTTCATTTTTGATTTTCTCCCAATTTCTGCAATTCTTTTTGTTAGAAAATTTGAAGATTTCAAAAGAAAGACTCGTCCCATTTCCTTTGAATGGCAAGGATTTTTCAAAATATTTTGTGATTTTTTTTTTATCAAACTTGTTTAGAGCTGCAGCCTTTTTATCGTTTACTTATTGATTATGCTTTATCACTTCCCTCAAATTTGCTCGCTCATTTCCAAGAGTATTCTCTACATTACTTTTGAATTTAATTCACCAGTTGTTGACAAGATTCCTTCTGCTACAACAGATTTTTAAATGATCCTATCCAGATCTGCACTGGAAGTGATATTGTTATTACATTTTATGTTTCTTATGTCTAGTGTTCAATTGTTTGTTATTTTGATTATTTTTTGTTCCAGTAAAGGTAGCAATCATATTAGTGATGCATCAAAAAACTAAATATCACAAATTAATGATGAACCTCCAGCGATATTATTTGAGTACATATATTAAAGGAGGATTACGATAAAGTTGCTCGATGCTGGAAACCAATTGGATTATTTATAAGTGATTTTTGGATGTTTAACTCCAATGTTATGTGGTCATTTAATTTGCTTTTTCCTTGACTGAAGTGAAATGTGTAGAATTGATGGGTGACATGACATGACTTTGGTGCTTGAGACAATTTCAATGTTACGCATAGTAGATTTCATTGAAATTAAAGCTTTTTTGGTTGAATCTTTTCGTGAATTATGGACAACGTAGAGGTCACTGGCAGTATCAACATCTACTAGTCTTTTTTGTTCGCTTACCACAGAAGGAACTGTTGCAGGAACTTTCACGTTACACGTCTGCAAGTGATGAAACCTGGGTGTTAAGATCACAGGTGATTCGAGATCATTTACAGGATAAGTATGCGGGTAATAGCGATGGGATTCCGGAAATGATTTTTTTCGGAGAATTTTAAGTTAATTGGGATTGGTAGTGTTATAAATGATGCATCATTGCTGACAGTTCATCAATAAGTAAAAAGAAAGAAAGCAGGGAGAGAGGAAGAAGATAAAAACAAAGGTAAACCACTGAGTTGTCCAACAGTGCAGAAAGCTACTACAAAAAAAAAAATGTCTAAGAGATAGAATGAGCGCTTAATGAAAAAGCTGGATGGCATCAAATCGCAGTACTACCACTCTGATCATTCTCCGACATTACGAAAGACAACATTCCTTCCACATATCTGCAGTGTTTCCCCTCACAATGTTGTTTTTTGAGGATAATCGGAGCCACTCAGGAGAGGAAGTAAAATATTACACATCAGTGAGTATTTTGAAGAAACAGTTAGGACAGACTAAAGGATGGATGGGATAGTGACGAGAGGGTAGCTTGAGACCAAGCTATAGGTGCATTTTGTCTTGCTTTACCTGTGGTTTTCTTCCTTCCCTTCCTTCTTTCTACCATTCCTTTCTTTTTCATTGTAGCTTAACTTTCATCAGTGCAATTCTTTTTAAAACATGAATCCATTTTTGTTTTCTAAATGAAATATTTTCTTTTTTTTGCATTACATGTGACGACGTTACCTTCGTTTCATTCCTCCTTCCAGTTCATTTTCAGTTTGCAAATATCTTTTGTTATTGTTAGACTACTCGACAGGTATGTTGCCTTTGTTACTCATATTTGATTAAATCAGTTCTTTTCTTCACGTGAAAAATTTTAGATGACAATAAAGGATGTGCCAGAGAGTTTTTCTGTCCTTTCATTGCAAGAACCATAAAAGTGCAGGCTGTTGCTGAAATTGGTAGTGTAGGATGAGAAGAAATATTTGCTACATTTGCTTTTGTGTCCTTTTCATCCAGCTTATCACATTATCTAATCAATGTTGACAGTACAACTGACATCCATCAGCGTACTATCTCAACTACATGAGATTCAATTTCCGTCATCCTACGCCTCATCAACTATCTTTCATCTGAATGTCTTTAATAGTATCACATCAAAAGGACACAAAATCACTTAAGATCATTAAGTAAGGCCCTCTTTTCAAAATTCTCAAAAATATGGAATTACGTGACCTAAACATCTTTATTACTGTGCTACTGTATATTAACTATTGTATATTTATTATTGTGTTACTATATCTAGAAAGAATATTGGTGGTGCAAGGCTTATTTTTCAAGTAGCATATCTTATAGAACGAATTAAACTTAGCTTGATAATAATATCTCCATGAATTCTATGTTAGATCGTATTCAAAGTACTGTGAACTTTGTGAGAAGCTGGATAATATTAACATCAGACAATAATTCTTGACATTTCTTGACATAGCTAATCGGTAAATATAATTCCGACTTACGAGAAATCTTTTAAAACCTCTTTGAGTTTTTTTTTTTTTTTTTTTTTTATTTTCTTTAAGGATGGAAGAAAAGGTAGTGGAACTAACGCACAACTGGAGTGCGGAGCAGTGGGATTGGCCCTTACAGCACAACGATGAGGTGATTAAAGTAACCAACACGAATGATAAGTTTGAAGTCGGTTTGGATGCATCATTCTTCACGCCGAAGGAAATCGAGGTTTAATTGAATTTATAGTTTTTATTTTTTTATTTATAATTTATAGTTTGCTGTAGGGTCGGTTAGGCGAGATAATTCTGTGATTAGTTGGTGTTCATAGCAATTATGATAAAAGGTAATGATCGTAGTTTTTGTTAAAAGGGAAAGACATTTGGATAATGAAAGAGCGAAATTTAAAAGATGGAATTAGAAGCTTTTACACATCTGTAAATGAGGGTAAGATGGTCATAAATGAGGAATAAAAAAAAAATGCTTACGTTCTTGGCATTTTTTTAATTTCTTTCTAACAAAATTTCTTAGGTCGATTTTTCATGCAAATATAGCAAAATATCTGATGGAATTAGAGCAAATTCGAGAATAAAGTTTTTTACTTGTCTTATTACCTAATTTGTATATTTACTTTCAGTACACAAACTTCAAATCTGTCTAGGAAAGTATTATCTACTTATCTGAACAATTCCCACTAATTAGAACTGATTGTTGTGAGTACTGAAGAACTTTCATAGAACTAAAGTTGCAAAGATCTAGTTCGTACCCTCAAATTTTAGGTAAAAGTTGCTGGCGATAATCTGGTCATTCACTGCAGACATGAATCACGTGCCGAGCATTATGGAGAAATTAAACGTGAAATTAGTCGTACCTATAAGCTTCCGTCGGATGTAGATACGAAGACTCTGACATCAAATTTGACCAAGCGAGGACATTTGGTCATCGCTGCCAAAAAGAAAGCATGATTTCTTTCCTAAAGTTCCCTCATTGTAACAATTTAAGTTTTGCCGATAAATATTCTGACTATGCTCCATTATCCACTTCTTTGGCACTTTCACGTCTTGCTTATCAGATCTTCAACCAATTTATTTGAATAAGTATTATTAAATATTACCTCTAATTAAATTAAGAGTTTTCCGCCGAACGTATATGTAGAGCTATACAGATATTAATTTGATGAATTGGGAATTTCCTGGTGCTTGCGAATTGATCTACAAGGCTGACTTTACATTCATGATCTAATTTTGATATGCTCATACCTTGAAATAATTTTTATTCATTAAAAAAAAGATCCTACTGGATGGCACCGAACCTTTGGGGAATAAAACTGATTTAATTTCGTGGATGTTTATTTTATACAAAATAGTGTAATCTCCAAAATGAGAAAAGGCAGTTAACCTTGAATGAAATTTTGATAATTTTATTGGAATACATTTATTTCGATGATTAAAGTGAAGAAAGGGCAAATAATCAATGGTAAAGGAAAGAAGAGAAGGAAAAAAAGACAGCTAACTCACTGGAGTTTGTACATTTTTCCAATTGTTATCACTAGTAAAACTATCTTTTCCAACTCGACTAAATATAAACGGAGTGCTGTTAAGGAAGCAATTGAGCTAAAGAGTATTAAATGGAGAATAAAATGAATCAGTAGTTGGTGTCTAGCGAATTAGTTCGTTTCAAATTTATTGATTCTTGTAAGCAGAAAAGTTCTAGAATGATTCAAGCCAGTTCTTCAGCATGGTCTTCTGGAAGATTCCAGAAGCACAAATTAGCATTTAGAATAAATTTCTTGCAGAATACTGGAAAATACAGCTAATAGATGAACAAAATAATAAAGTAAACAATAAAACTACTTCATCAAGACTGTACGAATTTGGCAGATAAATGAAAGACAAAGTGAGATCAAAGAGTCGGGCAAGTTTATTTATACAGCAGTGAATAATATGTAAGGCTAACTTCTCGAAAGATATGGCCAAGAAGTGTAGAATATCCTTGATAAGAAATGGACGAAATGCAAACACGAGTGCTCTCATTAAATTAAGCTAATTAACAATAATTAATAGTTGGAGTTAAATTAATAATTCGAGTAAAGTGATACTTTCAAAATGAATTTCGAGCATGAGCAAATTGTCAGTGTTCCCATGAATAAACCTTCACTTCAAATGATATTATCAGAATGTTTCAAATCGATGACAGAATGATGCTGCGCTTCGAACCCTATTTACTTCTCTGCATGCTTTTCGGATTTCCTTATTGATTGAATTTGGACCACAGCTGAATACGCCAACTGCTTGGACCTACAAAAAACTGTACAACTGAGGTTCAAATCTAAAAAGAATATAAATTAAGAATTATCTGACTCAAAAATAGATCTCGACCTGCATACCCTGCTCATCACTTTTAAATATGCAAATGTCTGATTACCAATTTTTCTTCATCAATTCTATTCGATTTGCTAATTGTTCAATTTCAATGAAATACATTATGTTATGTGAAACTTACATCTCTGTGTTTGTTTTGTATGAATTTGAAGAGGGCCTCGAAATTTGGACGACCGAAATGATTCACAGCATTAAGGCCTGTAAACATACTTCGACCATTGCTGTCACTTCGGAAGTGTTTCTCACAAATGTACTAAAAGTAAACATGTGCAGTAAAACTGTATTATTCATTATTAAGTAATATTAGTAGTGGCCAGTGGGAAGTAACACTTTAAAATTCGAGAAGGTTATGAATTTACACTCAAAAAACCAAATAGCATATCGTACAAGCATTGTGGTTCGAAGATCAAATTTATGAAAGAATTGTGTGACAAAAATATGTATTTCTAGCAAATCTTCCTTGTCCAATTCTTCCACATTGTGTAAAACTTCGATGAACCACTCGTAATTCTTATGTGTCGAGCATACCCAAATGAAGTAAACCTAAAATATTAGATCTCTGAACTGCAACCAAATTACCTTTAGCTGCCCTAAATCATAAGCCTACCGTAGTAAAAAGTTATCAATGCTTTAGTTATTGAATTAACTTGGAGGACTGAAGAAATGAATATTGTGACGAACCATACACATTCACTATACTCCCACACTCCTGTTATAGATGAGCTTTTTCCAAAGAATCATCCTCTGAGAAACCTTAAAATTATACAAGCCCCTTTGTACCTTATGAAAAATCCTTTATATCTATTTCTTCACTTCTTTTTAATTAAAAATTTTTCAAAGCACAAAAGTGAGTTTGCAAGCAGAAACATGCCTTTTCACATTTAACATTTGTATATCGGCCAGACATTTTTTCAGTGACAAGATCAGTGAGTATGGACGCATACGGAGTCACACCAATACCACCACCTATCAACACGGCAATTTCGAAATTACGCCAATCCTAAAATAAAAAGGATGTTGTCGCATTGCTTTATTTAAATTTGCAAAATGCTGCTTTCAGTCTGAATTGCTGATTATTTCATATCAAATTCCACATTTTGGTCTAGCAATGCTATGTGTGCATAAGACATACCTGATTCCCGTCACCGTATGGCCCATGTAAATGAAGTACTGGATAAGGTACCCCATTGGAATGTGAGCAAGCGATCTGATTTCGTAGATTCCAGGTCCATGGGCCAACCGCTTTGATATACAGTTCCAGCGTTGACGCCTGTGGTGCAGAGGCCAAAGAAAATGCATGAAGCTCATTAAATGTACATGAAAATGCCGGGCATGAAATACGCACCCATTGACCAGAACGAAATCGGAATGAATTTGGTCTCTTGAATTGAATGTAGATAATATCTAGAAAATAAATTATTTGAAAATTTTTGAAACTTAAAATGTCAACTACTTTTAGAGTAATGTATAAAGATAAACCCGATACAGATGTTAGAAACTTATCGCAGATGAGATTTGATGAATTTTCGAAACGTTTCGTCTCATTTATCGAAAATAGTCACATCACCTTTATCAGAGAATTATAAGCATATTTTGAGTCTAATGGAATTTTGAAATATTTATCCGAAACCAGAAAGCTGCTTAAAACTAGGAACATTTCATATTTTATTCTAAAATCCATCTAAGTGAAGCGAATGCGCCCATTATTGTCAGTCTCGTTATTTTGTTCTGCAAATCTATTTCTCCTATTTTCATCAATTAATTTTCTTTGATTTAAAACAGTCCTTAGTTCTATTTGTAATTTCGCTTAATAAAATTCCGTTGAGTAGATCTTGCCAATAATTTTTTTTTTGAGTATGAATCACTTTGATTACAATTACTTCAAACTTACATATTCAAAAAATTTTTTCATATGCAAAGAAATTTTTAAATTTTGTGATTTTAGTTGATGCATAAGTTTAAATCTAATTTCATCTAAATTTGGTTATCTTGTTAGCATTATTTTCCGGGAACAACTAAAATGAAGTAGGAGGAAAATACCCACACATCAATGATATAAAAATTTCCCATTCCATCCTATTTTATTAATGTAATGTAGGTTAAACCAGTAAGTCATCTAAAGCATACCTGACGGTAGTATTGCACCGCTCAGAATTTGTAATCTTTTATACTGTTGTCGCATACCAATAATACGGTCTATTACAAACAGAGCAATCGGGCCAGCTACGTAATATAGAAATTTGGGACTCTGTAATTAAAATGTTTAATCCTGGAAAATTTTTTATAAGCTAAATGGAAGCATAAAAAGGATCACTTCCGACTTTTACCAACAGTAGTGAGAAGGTTACGAAAAAGCTTATTTTCAGTGGTGATATGATGTTGCAAGTTAAACAAATTTAAATATCAGCTTTGTATAACCGCAAGCATTTAATAAATGCTAGAAACTACAATGCTATATTCGCCTGATTAAATTACTGTTGAATGATTTCATCTTTAAGTAAAGTTAAGCAAAGAGAAATGAGCGTACAATATGAAATAGCACTTTCCATTAACTTTTCTTTGCAAAATTATTGAAATATGTGAATTCTAAACTAACATCCAAAAGTTTTGGAAGCCCATGAAGCACAGTAACTGCATAAATTAGGATATTCAGAAGATGAGTGATCTTAAAAGCGTGATATGCTTCCCTCATAATAGCTGGCGTTGAAAATACATAGGTGATACTCATAAGAGCTACCAGTAGAATTCCTGTTATTCCAGTTGTGGTACCGTAAAGCCAGTAACTAATTGAGGGCAAGAAATTTGAACTGAAATTGGGTTTTTTTTGAAACTTTTTAAGTATTTCAAACTGAGCAAACTATATGACTTTACATTCCTAAAAAAGAGTTAAATGGATCATTTCACACTCATAAATGTAAGCTAACTGAAAAGTTTACCCAAAAACAGCTTCTTGGAAGAGACATTGTAAGCCATCTTGACTCTGCGTTGCCACATGATAGAAATTGATACAGTGTCCAACCGTATGTACCGTAGCCCAGAAGCCAGCTGTCATTGCTACAAGTTTATGGAATGCTATCGCTGAATCAAGAGGCAGATATTCGCGAAATGGAGTTTCACGTAATAACGTGATAATATTTTGGCAAACTGTGATCAAAATGAGTCCCATACAAAAGGATAAAGATGCGGCAGCACCACGTGTAACTGCTATACCTACACCCATAACACGTCGCAGATCGCGGTGCTCCGTTTCATATCGATAATCTACAAATGTTTAAACATTCATTAAATACTTATAAAAACACTAAGGATGCAATAAGAGCCTAACACTTCAGTTTATCAATTAAATAATGTATAAACTTACGCCAAAATCGTTCAGAGAATAGTAACAGATTAATAGCAGTGAAAAAGAAGATAATAACAATATGCTGACGATATGTTTCCAAATATGATATTGTTGAAAGATACCAGCTGATATGAACACATCCAATCTCTTCGTTTTGTATTGCAAAACTATTCATACTTTCTGTCCTTCAAAAGACAGTATATTTGTGCAATCACACCAGTAGTTCTAAATTTACTTCCATAATTTTCTTTACTTAAATCTTCTCTTTATTTATCTATTTCATTTCTTTTTTCAAATCCATCTACAACAATGCAGCAATACGAACTCATCAAGATTGAATTTTAACTTGACACCGCGCATATGCATTCCAATAGGATGTCGTATGTCATCCACATTACTAAAAATAGCTTCGAAATCTTTGTAGGATAAAAACTTGCAGTCCATGCTAATTCCAGATTGCTGTAGTACTTTATCAATTACTCCATCTTGTATAGCTTCTTCAATTTTTACTCCAACTGTCACATTTAATGACTTAACAAAGTCACAAAATTCCTTCTTGTGGACTCTTCCCTGTCCTTCTCGATCACACATATCGAATAGAAGTCCAAGCTTATCACGAAGAGATCCTAAAATGTCTTTTTCCAAAGCTCAGAAAAAGAAATTCATGCTGCATTAAGTAATCTTGCTTTCAACGGTTGAAAGTTCCCGTGATAAGACTATCCTTTTACAGTGATTAAAAAAAAAAAAGTAATTTTGGTACCTCTGACAAATCGAGTAACAACACTGAGGAATTTGAGGAATGTAATGTGCTGATTAGGGTCTTCTTTTGTCATACAAGCAAACATCCGTTCAACAAATAAATCATTTTCACGCATCCCCAGAGCATCAGCCATCTCTGCTTTAGTAATTGCAGTGCCAAGGACTTCCTGCGAAACCGATTCGTGCAACACTGCACTAATATCTTCTGACAGTTGCGATATATTGAATGACTGAAAGGATGCCAATCTCAGCCTTATTCCTTCGACTTCTTCGCCTTCCCCAAAACTTGAATACTACGCCTCATTTCCTAATAGACCGCAGGAATTAGGAGAACACATGAAAAAGGTCAGTAAAGGAGTTTGCTTCGATCAGCGTTACTACGTATTAAACGATATAAATCATGCTAAAAGTGATGGTGGCAGGTGGCATTACTCTCGCGTAAGCTTCTCGGAAGAAATGATCCAGCTTTTCCTGTCGTCTTTCACTCGTTTCAGCTGTTTCGATAATATAGCTATTTGGACAGCGACGAATGACCAACTGTTTACTGGTCCGGTTCAAAACATTGCTCAGAACACAAAGGAACTGAGCACATTGGCATTCGCTGTTCAAACGAACAACCTGAAATGCTTTCATTAATTTCCGAAGCACTGAAATCTATGCAGAACCGATATAAGTTCATGTTACTTACTTTCTAGGTAATCATCTTTCCAAAAGCTATGAGTGCTTCAGGGCGCAAATATTAAAGATAGTCGATTTCAAACATTACAAGCTAAATGAAATTTGAAAAAGGTTTGGTAACATTTTTTATGCGATATTTCATAATGATAAAAAAAGGGGACAAACCAAATCATAATGTTTTGGGATGGAAATCATAACGAATGGACAAGTGCAACTGTTCAGATCAGAAACGACGACGTTTACAAAATTGACATTGCTAAAATCGAGACATCGCAATAGACCACCACCTGGCTTTTCCAATCGAATCAATGGAGTAACATCAACAATTAGAATCACCGATCGACAGTAATTTTTACTGAGCCATTCGATAGCTATAATTTGTTTAATTATCTATTTAGAACTGGGTATGTAAAATGACTACAATTTAATTAGTAAATTGTTAAAAATAAGGAATTAGTTAAAAAATGAGGAATACAATTCACAATGACCATAGCATGCCATTCTGAATAATATATATATTCAACAATTCCAAGACTTAATGCAACTGTACGGATAACAATGTAAAATGACAAACCAGACAAGTGCAATTTTTCCTTCTCACTATTCTTTTTAATAAGTTCGCTCCTAATATTGCTCGAATTGGTACTTTCTAAGAATAATTTTTTAATGCATGGCTCCATATCACCGCCCAATTTCTTTCTCCTTTGTATCAACATATATCCAATTCCGATGCAAACTAAAATCAAATATTTACCTCAAAAATTTTGAAGAACTACCGTAATTTCCAGTTGTTTAAGGATGAAATTCAATTTTTATTACATCATATGAAGAAACACTGGATAAAAATATTTCATAGAATGGCTTAATGGGTGGAATTTATCTTTTTGTGTACTCATAAAATATCATTTAAACTATTGCATGGACTAATCACCTTGCATTTCAAAAAAAATTGAAAGATCAAATTTCATGTTTAACTTAGAAATCTCTACATTTTCCAAAAAATACAATATAATTAACATTTTCAAGTAGTAAACATACTCAGTGGAATGATGCCAAGCGCAATGCATGAAAAAATAAATGTTACTTCATTGCCTGTGAAATGATCGAAACGCATGAATGGTATGCATGGCTCTAAACCACTTGTGTTTACTTGAAACGGTTGACCACATGGATCACCAGCGCGCCAAAGAAATACCTTTACAATTAAATTATGCAAATTTTGGGAAAAAAAGGTAAAATTTCTAAGTTGTAAATAATTTTCAAGTCTGTTTCATCAATTACAAATAACAGATGAACCAATGCATTTCTGCGGAACAAATTTTTAAATCTTTATTAAAATATCTCTTTTTCTCTTTCTCTTTCTCTGTAAATGAAAATACCACGAATATTGCAGTCTAGAGAAAAGGAGAATCAAAAATACGCTTAAATAAACCGAACACTGACATTCTCTTGCAATTCGTGCTCATCAATAAATGTTGTTTCTCGGATAATATCACGTAGTGTTGTTGAATGTATCTGTTCAATTTCCTCCTCAGTGAAAATCCTGAAAAACGCCAATGGATTTACAGACTCCATGTGAGAGAAGTTCCGACTACGCAGAATTTTATCTATTTCAATTATTTTGTACAAGGAAATTTCTGCTTTTTCGTTTCGTTTGATAAGCAATAACCTAAGAAAGAGAAGTAGCTCCAGTACTATTTCGTTTCTGATTTCTTAAATTCTGAGTTATGTTTTAAGAATTTAAGAACTATTTCTCGTTTTCAAAACTCATTGACTCTTTGCATTCTTCCGATTCTAGATTGAATTTAAAAAATAAAAAACTAGTAAATTATTTAATATTTGTACAGTGTACCATAAACTGAAAAAGAGATTAAACAGATAGCGAACCCATTCCAAGTGTTTTCGAACCAAAATCGATCACCATCACGCAGTCTTAAAAACTGATCAAGAATGATTGCTCTGAAGAGTTCTCCTGGTCCTTCACCGTTTGTTTCCAACATTCCACCAACGTAGGCATCAAGCTTTGATATGTCACCTTCATACAATTTTTCCAGTTCATGAAATATCTGAGAAAACAACAAAATTTCAACAAACATCAATGATTTATATTAATTACGTGTAGGAAACGCAAAAAAAAAGAAGGTTGTGACTAGCATTCGCATTTAAGCCCTTTAGGTATTTACTATAACATTTCTTAAACTTTTAAAACTTTTGAGAAACAACTCTAATAACTTTGTAAATCCGTTTTTTTTTTCTTTTTTCTCAAAATTGAGCAGAATTATACCTTCGGTTTTTCCTTGTACATCACAGGATTAATTGTTACCCAATCTTTGATGGGAAGATTGTAACTTTGTCGTAATTCGTTGTACGGTGGCAAACCATTATCACGGCCACGCATTATGGAACTGGAAACGACATCCAGACGGGTGAAATGCATTGGACCAAAGACAAAATCTACAATTGCTTAAACATTTTAAACCTAAAAAGTGTAAATTACATTCAAGTAATTCGTTTTGTAAAAATTTTTTTAATCTAACCGACACAAATAATATTGCAAAATAATTGCTAAATGGTCCGCAGATCTTTATTAATACCAATCAGTATGGCGTGCACAATCGGATTCTTTCATGATATTTTTTGAAAAGTAAAATAATCTATTTTAACATCTTATACCTCGCAAATCCTCAACAACAATGGCATCTTCGCCTTCGGCAATTTGCGATGCCATTCCAAGGACAATTTCATCTACCGAATATTCCTGCACGATATCCTGAGCATTCCACCAATTCTGACATAATCTTAGTGCTGGATAACCGCCTACTTCATCACGAAATTCACATTTCCCATTTGTTCGTTTTCGAAGTAACAAGGCGGGCGGTACCTGTACTCCTTATAAATTACGTCAGTCACATGGCTCATAGGAAGTACAAAAGAGCATTTAGTTAACATTACCAAATAAATAAATGTCTCTCAAACTTTTCTTGAATTTCTACAGAATCATCTTATTTACTTATTTACTTACAATTGTATGAGGAAATCGGAAAGCAGCGGTTGCAAAAGCATGCGATATACCGGGCGGTACAAGAGGTTTGTACTTCTCATAGGGTGGAATTGCCTTTTCGTCAGCTAACATTACCGGTAAAAAGTCATATAATGTTATTTTCTGCAGCGTTGCGATCACCCACCGACGAGCACCCTATAATCGTCGTTGTTTAGCAGATATTATATTGGAAATTCAAATTTTCAAAAAAAAAAGAAGCCTAACCTGAAATACTTCTTCATCGGTCCAATTCGGATGTTCTTCTTGAATTCTCTTTGCTTGTATGTTATGCCATCGATATAAAATTAAACCCAGGCTTAACAAACCCGGATTTTCGTTGGTACGAGGATCACCCAGCACTGAAATTCTGATGAAAACAACAATAATCAGGTACAATGATTTAATGAAACCTACAAAGTATAGCCAATTTTTTCTGACACTTGTGTATTAGCATAAATTTAATTCATATTCTTCCTTCCTCTTCCTAGTCACCAAAATATTTGCTGTTTAATTATTATCATTACTCTGTAAATTGGAATACAAATTGCTGCTCCACAGAATCTATTCTAATTTTAATCGAAAAACATTTGTGAATGAGTTTTGCAGTGAAATCAACAGTTGATTTAATGGAATAATTGTCGGAGCTTTCCTATCATTTAAATAAGTGTTAGTTTCGACAACAATTTAAAAATTTATTCGAATTTGGAATTCATCTAATCATTAAAATGATGTCTGTATAATTAATTCTAAAAAAAATACTATAGGAACAACATGTACGTGAAAGTGAAAAATTGAAAGGTTGTAACCCTGTAAATTTAAAGTAAATTATTTTAGGTGTGATAGGTGTATTTATAACTGATAAGACGTGAGATGCTCTTTATTTGGGAAAATTTAGAAAAACTTGCTAAAAAGACGTTCGGGATTCATCAAACGATGTATCTGTGGTGGTGCAGGATTGATTAACGGAATACGAGGACCGTTTAGAGGAGGATAATCCTTCATAGGTCCTTCCAGCAACGAACCATTATTCCAAGCGCGAAGTGCAGCAACCCACGGTTCCTGAGTGCTGTACAAAAAAGACGCATCAATCCAGCTTGTACGTTCATTCATCTGTAATTTCATTTTTTCACTCTTTAACAGCCAATGAATTGAAATCGAAATAATTGAGGGAAATTTGGATTGAAAGAATCACAAATTTTTTTTAAAAGTTAGCTAAAATAAGAAACTATCTCATTTGGGCGGCTTAATCTTGATGTATTTGTGAGCAATTTACATTCTATAGATGTGATTGTATTCCAGTATTAAATATTTGACAAAATATTCAATTCAAAAGGTGGCACTTGCTCTCTATTGTATGTTAAATAACCCTACCCGTAAATACCACTAAACCGGTATATAGAAGTAACATCGCGTCTATCAATCAAATTTTTTCTGTAAAAATAAAGAAGTTCCAACTGTATTAATGTCTCAATTCCTGAAATTCTTTAGTCAGAGTTGAAAAGTTTGTAGTCTTGATTAGTTGTAGAACAAATTTTTTAAAACACAAGCTAAGGTAAACTCGGTTAGCATCTGCTTTACCAAAAAGGCGATTATCAATCCTCATTTGAATTTAATCAGTTTATAAATACCTTAACCTTTTATTTTAATGTTTTTATTTAAAAACAATAATGCTTTTTGTGCCAACTGAGCCTGTAATTTAAATCTATGACTGTAATTTAAGGAATAACTGAGACTGTAGTTTAAATTTGTCGTAATATCTGGGAATTAATTTATAATATGATATCTGAACTACAAAATAGAAATGAAAATCTAATTCATTTCTCTCTTTCAACATCCGCATCAAAGATCAAAAATGAATATTTGAAAATATTGGTGGAAAATTTCTATTTCTGCAGGTCTAGAAAGCTCAGAATTACCAACTCCGTAATCGGATAATTTTCTCACTTTTTCCATAAAATGAAAACAGTGAAATGTATTTGGATGAGAAAAAAAATTTGTTGAAGCTAGAAATTTCAAATATTCATAGATGATAAATAAAGCAAATATTGGAATTTCATTAGAGAAAAGATTAATCCATTCATTGAATTATTGATTAAAACGAATCGGACAAAAACTATAAAATTTTGGGTACTTTATGCAAACTAAAAGAAATATTCATTCCAGTAATGCTTTTCAATAGTAGACAAGTCATTTCAATATCATACTTTCAATTTTCATTATAAAAAATTACTAGGACCTACAAAAAATTACATAAACCAAATTTCCTATTCCCAACATAAAAAGTAACTTACAATTACTTCTTGCTACTTTCTAAATACGAAAAATCCAATTATACAGCATAAAATATTTTGAAAAAATCTTCCTTCAAAATTTTTTCATTTCCGAATTCAACAATTATTGCTTTTATTTCACTTTTTTATTCGTTTTATCTTCCAAGGACGCATTACTTAAATTATTTGGCTATTTGTGAAATGCATGATTGAAGCGTCTCATAAATACGAACAAAATTTTTTTGGTCAACTTAATTCCAAACTTCCACACAACGACAATTTCTTTATAAAAAAAAGAAAAAAAAATATTACAATTTCTTGGATTTTCAGTTAAATTGCTTATAGCATCTTAATAGATAAATCATATTGATAGAAACCATTGATAAGAGCTTCTCATTCAGTTTGATTCTTAAGATCATTTAAGTCTCTGTTTTGTTACTAGCTAAGCTTATGTTGCGAGAAATATTTCGGATGCCTGAACAACAACTGGAAATGTAGTGTAGAAGATAATACATGAATTTTCGAAAGTGCCTTGTCTTTCTAAATTAGTCTAATTATTAACTTAATTGATAATTGGTGTTTTAAGAAGATTCAGTACTTAAGTCGTAAGCTTTTTTACAATTCAAATGATTTCGAGGATCATTACTCAAATAATTAGGATAAAATGCTGCGTGAAAAGTAAAATAATGATTTTTTGTAGGAAGATTAGACTGAGTAAGATGGATCAGTCTATTATCAAGTTTTTTTTTTCAAGATATTGTAATAAGAGGAAAAGAAGCATGTAAATTTCTGGATTTCACATCGCTCAATTTCATTCAACAACGAATTCCTTATCTCTGCATTTCATTTTTTGTTATATTTTTCTCCATATATAAGCACAATCCAGAAGTGAAAAAGGATCAGTGTAAGTTTACGGGTTCACACTTGCATCGTTCTGAACTGGAAACGGAAGATGTCATCTGCACCATTCTAATACAAACAGATGAAAAAACGGAATTACGTCACAGGCATTCCTCACCAATTAATGACCAAAAACCCGTTTCTTACAAGTACTTAATTCTCGTTCTATGTATGTCTTCCGCTATAAGAACCTATCGTACATCGATATCAATTAAGCTGGAAATAGAATACCACCTTTGTACTATTATTATACTCGTAATTCAATAATATAAAAACTTTTAGTTTCCGGAACAGAGATACAGCTTACTTGTTCACGCGGTGCGTTAAAGCCATGCCCGGTTTTCTTGTCATATTTTGCACGAACAAAAGGAATTTCTGTTTTACCCATGCATTGGGCATCAAAAATAGCATCACAGCGCGGTACAGGAATTTTGTGCATTTCTAACGGACAGCTAACTAAAGTAGACTGCATAATTTCGTATGCAATTACTTGGCCTGCAACCAGTTTCTTCATAGAAAAAAAGAAAAACATTTTCAGCATGAATTCTTCTTTAATACTTTCCTACTTTCTTCTCCTTCTACTATTTATACTTCCACCTTCTGATGTAACCTTCAAACAGTTCAGCAATTTTATCTCTCGGAAAGTTCCACTTTTTTGATCTTATTGATATATCCACTGTGTAAAGACAATACAGATCAAAATAAACTAATTGTGCTTAACTAAATCTTATTTTCTACTAAAGCAATATATTTTCCCATAATCGCGTTTTTTATTTGAAAAGAAAGAAAAATATTTGGCCTTTATTTACAAAGAAAACTGAATGTCCAATAATTAATTTAGTTTCTCAATAAACATTGTAAAAATGAATGACTGAGCATAGAATCCACCCACCCTTATTTTTTGCCGCTTTGTTCATTTTGTAGAAATGTAAAAAAATTTCTTTTTGCAGTTAAAGTGGTTTAACAAGATATTCACAAAAGTTGAAAAAAATTCTCAGAATCGCCGAGTTATCATAAACACATTTTTCATAAAAAACTTTTCTTTTTTTTTTTAAAAAAAAAGAAAACTATTCTGCTTAGAAATCGGACAAGAGCTCTTCCGCTTATTTTTTTAAATATTAATCCAATCAAAAAATTCCAGAACTTACTAAAAAAGGCAAGCATTGTAGTGACATTTCGCTTGTTTGGTATTCCGGATGGACCTTTGAAAACTAACTCTGAAATGGCTCGCGCGGATGGTAAATTATTATTAAGCATGTAGACACCATCCTCATATCGGCTTGGTGCATCACGGTGCAAATGCGATCCTGAAATTTTGTATATAAAAAAGTTCTAAGGTGTTTCATGTACGGAGAATCTAAAAGATAGAGGAGATAAGTAATTTAAAATTAATTAATTCATTATCGATAGATATTATTTATAATACTTTTACGAAATACAAATCGTGAAGGGATTTCTTTTAGTGACAATATTTCAAGCTAAATTTTTAAACATTAAATTCATGTTTATAATTTAAGATTCTAGTGCTGACCACAACTGACCATAGCTGACCATAAACGATTACTATAAATAAGAGCAAGACGAAAGATTGATTATCAGTAGCAATGAAATGTTTTTTAGGAAATAAATGCTTACCCACAGTACCCCAATGAGGATTAGCAAGATTGTTGAACCACCCGTCGTAACGTTGATATTCATAGATCCTTCCGAGACCTATATTCTGGAGACATTATGAGGACATTTTCTGGCTCTTTACTTCTTATCCATGCATGTTAATTAGATGACTGCTTTTTTGTGCAATTTTAGATAATTTTAACATTATCGAGATAAACAAATCTGACTTATAAGCTTACTATGCATAGAATGCAAAAAAATAGTTTATTTCTTATGAAATTCCATTTCTGAATCTATTACGTTAATTTCTTTCAAATATTAAGCATTAATTCTCAAGCGTACTACCATACACTCAAATAGGTTATTAATTTAAAGTTTAATTTCGCTATTAGCTACACATCATAATAATTCTATAAACTGATGCATTAGAAGCGATATTTAAAATTCATCCACATGAATAATAAATGAAAAATTAGCAACTTGAGAATTTTCTAAAATATTTTCCAAAAAAATATAAAAAGAAGTTAAAATTTAAAAGCTTCAGTTCTCCAATACCTCACTTCAAATGAATTAAAAAGGAAAATACGATGGTAAAGAGAACAGTTGCAAAAATATTCGTTGAAGGAAGATTGAATTAGATTGTCTTTCATTTTTTGCATATTCAAGAAAGCATATATTCTGCGAAAATTTTAATACATGGATTTCATTTTTTCACGCTTTATAAATTTAAATGAACTCAACTGAAGTTTAAAAAAATATATATGGAAGTTTGCAAATGATCTAAAAGAATCACAAATATTATTCATCACAAAATCCATCTTATTAAAGATTTATTTCTTTCCCATAAAATGTGGTTCCCTGCAACTTGTAGTTAATTGCAATATTGATAAAATGAGTGATCACTTCGGTAAATAGTAATCACCGAAAACCTACCATTTACTGTAAGTGATAAGAAGAAGAATAATACGGCTTGCAGCAATCGTTGTTTCTTTACGTATAACATTGTTTGATGATGAGTTGATATAAAGCTTTAATTGGAGTAACAATTGCTGAAAGTGTTGCTTAAAAGCTATGCCACACTGAAGTGAATGGGACATTTACAACAGATCGTCATCATCCGGTCGAGCTAAGAGGAATGTCGTCCTTAGGTAGGCTTCAAACGGGATATAAAAGTGTAACGAAGGAAATGAACATAAATGAAATGAGATGTGCAAAGGGTGGAAATGAATTCGGGCGGTGCTTCTGGAAGGGAAGAATGTTTGTAAGACGTTGATTAGAGAATGCTACAAATAATACTCCATGCAAATATAATCGTCTTCGCATCAGCAATTACCGCCGCTCGTTCACAAAACATATTTTCTAGTTGAGGACTGGCTCAATGTGATCTTCCTTTTTGACGACAATCACAGTGACAATAATTGTCAATCTGTTGCCGTTTATGCAAAGAAGTGACAGTGACATCAGTAGCAATGACGACAAAAAAGCTGTTTTGTAATTAGCAGCGAGCGAGACTTGACTTAACATCCTAAGAGTAATCCTTCCAAGCGCTAAAATGTATAATAGTAGTGGTAATGTAGTAATAATAGAAGCAAGTAGCATTAGCAATACTGTTATAGATAATCGCATTTGAAATAAACGCTATCACATCTTGTAGAAGCTTTTAAAACAGTTTCGAGAAAAATCTCATAATGACAAATTCCAATGGTATGGAGAATGATTTGTATGAACAATCAGATCTGACATATAATTAGACATTTTGAGACTATCAAAGGTGATAATGATCTGTGGAAGTGGAAGAGTGGAAGAATTGATTGCAAAGATAACAATAATAGGAGGATAACAATACGAGGATGGGAAAGACAACGATCACAACTTCTCATCATTTATACATTTCTTACTTCTCTCATTTAAATGTTAAAAGAAAAGATAAATTACTAGTTGTGATTTTAAAAAAATGGAATGTTTGGATATAACATACAGACACATAACATACATACATGCACACGCATAGACACATACATACATACACAGACACACACACACACACACATGTATATTACATACATGCAGACACACACCCGATACGGACACACGCACGCAGAGAAATATTTACTAATCGTAGAGGTGGTGCGGGAAGGAAGGAAGTCTGCAACAGATGTTCGACGGTAGCGCTTGCGAAGATCCTTCTAAATGGTGCGTCCTTCTCCAATTCCACTTGATCCGGATGGGACACGACAATAGCGCACATTCGAAGTGTACTGCTGAGCGATGGAAGTGGACAGACTATTCCTGATTGTAATGTACGAGAGTAGTTGACAAACTGATATCAGATTGAATTCGAAGTATATAAATGATACTTTAAAATGGGTTACATGAACGTGAACTTTGACTTCCCTTTAACTGAGCTAGATGCAAAATTATTGCAAATTAAATTAAAGGAAATGATGTAGCTATTTCACCATTCTAAGCATCTCTGATTAAAAGGCTCTTTGCATAAATAATTTAAATGGACCAAGATCAAATGGTTATTAGGTATTCTTTCTCTTCCTTAAATAAATAACATTACCTAACTTTTGTAACAAACATTTTGTAATTAATTTTCTAATTGCTTCCATAATTCCCTAAAGTGGTCTAAATAGGGATTAGTGTTTTGACTTTTGACAGATAGTCCATATATAAATATGAAGGAAATTTCCCTTCAGTTATCTCCACTGTAGAAACAGCCTGTTGTAAGTAACCCAATGAAATGTTAATGAATGTATTGTAATTGCAACAGAAATTGTTCGGTACCATTAATCATCATATTGATGTCGTCGAAACTACTTAAAATTATTTCAGAACTTAATGATAACATACATCACAATTTTATATCTTCATAAACCAATTTAATTCATTTTTCGATCTAATCCATCCTAGTTTATCCTATCCTACTCACTCTTAACGTAACAGGTAGTTGTAGGCAGTCCTCCATTAGTTTTCTGAAGAATACAACAAGTCTTGCTTCAAATTTCATTCATATTCACCAAATTGAATGAAAAAAAAAGATTGACGAAGGGAGAAAATCCCTTTTTGTTAATAAATCATGTGGTACTGGCATTTTTCATCATTGCTTACTGTAGAGCAGGTATCGTTGTAAAGCATGCAAGTATTGCTGCAAAGGTATCGCTGCAGGTAGCGCTGCAAAGACATAAACACAAGGGTATCGGTGCAAGAATGTCGCGGTACATTATTCACCAAGTAATGCCCCCTAGCAAAACCACCTCTCTCCTTAACAAATTCTTGCAGTCTTTCAACTTTTACATGCATACTTGGTTCTCTTTGGAGTTTATTAGAGGTTAGAGAGTGGAAAAAAGAGCCAGAAAAAGTGGCAGGTAATCTTCATCAGTCTTTTTAATATATAAATAAAGGTTAGTTGCTTTGTGGAGTTCAATAAATTTCGTTCTTTAAATTTGGGAGTACGAATAATGATTAATGTGATAACTCATGTGATTGATGTGATTAAAAAGTTTCCGCAGGAGTAAGATAATTCAAATTGTAAAAGAATTTTGAGTTATTAAACGCAACATTACGATGTTCAGTGTTTATTAAACTGCTTCCTACCTCTCTCAAAAATTGAATATATTCTTTGATCAATAGAAATAACTTTTCAAAAAAGCTCTGACGACTGGACATCGGAAATTTAAAAAGCAAGGTAATAATACTCATAAATAGAGCTATCATTTAACTTTCGTATTCATTTAAACTATTGAAGTGATCTTTGTAAAACAACAGCGCTTTATTATTATCATCATTATTTTAATTATTCATTTGTAGAAAATATGGATCCAAATAATACTTTAGTTTAATACAAAACCCGAAAAATATTTGAAATAAAGAAATTATAAGAAAGACAATGTCACACTTCTCAGCAGGTTATGCGAAATGACATTGCTGTACACTCTTATCGTGCGCTATCGCTACAGATGGCTCAGAGCTCCTCAATGTCTCGGATGAAAATAGCTATAATGTTGTTCTTATCTTAACGGGTCTGAAGAGCTTCAAAGTGTAGAGAAGCCTAGGGAAAGAATAAATAAATGCAATATTTACAAATAATTACATAGTTTGAAGAATTAAATATTAGAAACCAACGAACCTGTATGAATATGTCATCATAATGCTTCTTATTATCCATGCTTAAATTTATCATGAAATTAATTGAAAGTGCTTAAAAGAGTTGTTTTACTACAGTTTTATAATAATTTGAATTCATAAAATTAAAATAAATTGATTTTACATTTATGAAAATCATATGAGGAGAAACTGCCAGATGGTGGACGTTTGAATTAATCATCCCGTGATCAGTTTACTTTGAAGTCTTATCATGCAGTTTTCCCCAGTCCCTAATTTCAAAAGTTGTGATATGCTTTTTCTGAAAAGAAAAAAATTTCAAGTCCTGGAAATCGAGCATAAAGCGCAGTTGATAAAATGAAAATTTTACTGCTGTCCATTAATTTTAATCTTTCTGTAAGAGTTTGGAATATAACTACAGAACTTCATAAAAAATTAGATAATGCATTCATTATCCGATCGACTGTACATTTTCAACGTCAATTCTCATTTGATTTTCTTTTTGATTTCATCAGTATCTTCGATATATTTAAATCATTCAATCAATGCTAATAAAATTCTCGGTTAGCTTTTTTTTTTTATTCAGCCAAATGCTCTTATTTATTTGGCTATATATATTCAATGAATAGCAATGAATAATATGCTAATATCAGTGAAATTCCAACTTTCATTTATTCATTACTCATTACTTCAGAAATATGCTTCCGGTTTTTTCTCATGTTTCACTGTGTTTTTATTTCTGTTCCCTTAGTTGTATCTTAACGAATTAAACAATATGATTTGAATGCAACTTCAAATAAGTTCTGCCGTTGTAATGCTGAAACGCTCCATTTTTAAGTTTTCACTCAAACACAAACTATTTTTCCGCAGATATACAATAAAGTCTTTCAGTTGCCAAATAATTTCTTCAATGCATGGGACATATCACTGATAATTAACCTCAAAAATCTTCAAATAGGAATTTTTAAGCTTTGCTAACTTTGCTTTTTTAATTCTGGAATACTCAAAAATTTTGCTGAAAGATTCGTAGAAGATATAATATTTCTCCGAATTAATCGATTCTTCACTTCAAATTTTGTTGAAATTCTTGAAAAAAAACTGCAGAAAATTACGTATCAAATAAAATCTCTTAATGAAATAATAATCTTCTGTGCTCTCTGAAAAGGAAAGATTCAGGGGATATGGAGCATTTCATTTATCAAAAATTCAAATTCTAATTGGTCTGTTAAGCATGCATCTTTTGAAAATTTGCAAATGGTTGTATTCATAGCATTGTTACACCGAATACAGCTAACTAAAACGTTATTCATTAAGGAGAAAAGGCCAATTCAATAATAGAATATGCCTCTTTGCCAGTCCGTCGTCTTTCATGAAAACACCGCATGATTTGGGCTATAAATAAATTCATTAACTATGAATTTAATTCTGGAGACACTTTCATTTCATTATTGTATTTAACCAAATTATTTTTTACTCAAAACTTTACTTCCTACCTGCTAATTCCCAATTATTAGATTTACTTCAGAAAGATATCAGATACATGAAGTTTCGCAAGATTTATCGTTTCAGATGTGCTCAAACAACTGTTACAATGCCCGGACAACGGAACGACAGCAGTAGCGGTGACAATAACAATGACATTAATATCCGTATGCCTTTATCACCGTCCTACGCTGGAAGTTGACCTCATATTCAAACATCAACATATGTTTTACAACATTTTTACGAGCACTTTTGCTTTTAATCGCTTTTGTTCCTTGTTGTAAACTAATCGTTGACAATTACTGTTCGATGAAGCCTCTTTTAAACAATTTTTCATTTTCTCTTCGAAAGTAGACACAATCTTTTTTTTTCTTTTCAAATATAATTAGCAATTTCAAATACAATTAAGTAAATTTTCATTTTGCTAATTTTTCTTTGCTTTTATACTTGCTTCTAACATTTTAATTTATGCTTTCAAAATAAGTACCATCCTTTTTCTACATTTCTTGTCTCATTGTTCCCATTCAAACACCTGAAACTTTTTCCCACTATATGTATATCATCTAAGTATTAAATATAACAAATTTGCTACAAAACACGACTATCTTGAATCGAATTCTTTTGAAGGCCTGAAATTATTTCGTCGAATAATGTTTCGTCAAGATTGTTAATGCCGAAATGTCCTATCACAATCCGTTGTAATTTATAATATATGCTTTTGAGTAAACTTAAAATATGCAAAAGAAGTGAAGTACTTCTGCTACTTTAAAATGTTTGCAGTATCTTTTTTAGCTAAATTTAAATACCTTAGTTATTGTTGTTTCAGAAATCTTTAGCTAGAGAATAGCTTGAGTAACAACGGAAAGTAACAAAATTTCTTTTGAATGCCAATTTTTTCTACTTCGTTAGAAATTATTCAAAGACATGAAAAAGGGAACAAATTTATTGATTAAAAAAATTATATGCAAAGGATAGAATAGAAGTTTTCCTTTTATTTCCTTTGCTTTTTTTATTGAAAATAAAAACAGACCTTAATAATATCTCTTTTTCCAATATTATATTTGAGGAAGTACCGAAGTTTCATAAACTTTGAAATTTATTAAAAAGGAGAGTGAGAAGAAAATTAGTTATGCTGGAATAGGCTTTTCCTCAAGAAATCTGTTCAATTATATTATTTCAGTTATGGAAATTGATTGTAAATGCAATGAGAACAAATGCGCAGTTTATTACAGCGAACACTTTTATATTCATATGCATATGCTTACTAACGATTTGTTTGTTACTGCTTGGAAAAAAAGATAAAACTGCTTTGGAAACTTTAGTGTGAATTAGTCAGCCGTTGTCTTTTTATTTGCTTCCAATTTGATGCCACCAGCGCCCACCGCATTGTTTTTAAAATTTTGAAAGAATGAGCAGAAAGCTTAAATTATTTCTTCTAGAAGAATCTTTGTTTATGATTTATCATTTCATCGCATTTTCACTTCCAGAATCCATTAGGCCACACACTTATAATCGATATCGATTATTTCGTAGCCCCAAATGCATATTCAGATCTAGACCTAGACTCTGGAATGTTAATTACATAATAAATATGCGACACTAATGATTTGATCAAGGAATGGACAAGTTATGTTAAGTCTAGTGCTTAATATTATTGAATTTAACAAGTTTAAATTGGAAAGTCAATTAGAAAATTAAAGTTAATAAATCATATTTTCAAGCTTTATTTACTTTTTTCTAATCAAACAGCAAAAAAATTTTGCAATTATTTTGCAACTGATGCAAAATTGTTCATCCTTACGCTATCACGCTTGCTCTTTATAAAACAAACTGATTTTATCAGAAGTGCCAAGTAATAATTAGATTAGTTCAGTTAATTGATAAATGTGTCAGCAAATCGACCTGTTGCCACAACAACTGCTTCTCGAGCTGTAAAATGAAGCCACAGGTGGACAGGTGCCAATCTTCTCCTTCCTGCAATGGGGAATGCGATAATAACATTATCTTCCTTACTACACCGTACTGAATTTTTCTCTGTCCATTTTATTTTTGTTTATACTTCAACTAATACTCCACTAGAACACTTTAGTATTTTCCAGTTAACTGTTTACTTCCTCCCATCAATTTTCCTTTAATCCACTGATTAAGACTTTCACATTTCTCGAATTCTAAATTTTGTTAAACAGTTTATAGAAATAAAAATCTGAATTGATAAGTTGTGATGTCGGTCAACGTCTTTCCTATGCAAATCATGTCGCGTTTCTTCACACTCCCCTTTTGCTACTCACATTTGTTTACTTTGCAGATAGAGTTGTCATAGCTCATTTTGCATCCTCTCTATTTACCCTCCGAATATATCATGCTTCCGGTTCATCACATATAAGCAACATTTGTTATCAGGAAAATCACTAACGTGCAGCGAAATTAAAGTTGTTTGGAAAAGTTTACAGAAGAGCAATAAAGAAAATCTCTTTCCTTTCCATTTTTATCCTATCGCATAAATATATTTTATTTCTTATCACATAGTTTTTATTCCTTATCTTTACTTGAGTTTAGTTTTAAAAGTTAGGTGAAAAAAGAAATATATCAAAAACATATAAATAAAGGTGTAGACGCTTTTTGCAAAAAAAATTTGTTCAAACACAACTGAAATTAGTTGAAGCTTGTTATTTCTCGGGAAAAACCAATTGACGGTATAAAATAATTCTATTTCTCACTAGCTGTAAGTTTTTCCTCCAGAAATTTAGGGATTTCGACAAATTCAAAAAAAGCTCATTTGACTGTAAGGAAAATTCCCAATTTTGGTTTATGGCTTTTTATTTCCTTGGATAACCAGAAAGATTTCAAATAAATTAGCTTGATAACAATTTCATTTTTTCAAAGCAAATGATTTTTGTCTTTTGGATTCTCATTTCGTTGGAAGAAGAAACTAACATTACTCAAGATATGGCAACCGATTTTGATCATTCATTTTGTCTTCAATTTACCAATAAATTTTTTGAAACTTTATTTTTGACTTTACCTGACTCTTACTGCATTGTTTATTTAATAAATGAATGATAAATGTCAAATCTTTAGTTCATCCAACATTTTGGCATTTTGGTACCAACCCGTAGACTCAAATTGTAAACACTAATGTCTCAGATATTATAAAATTCTAAAACATCATTTAATTGAATGAGCAACAATAGGAATTCAGTGGGAACTGTGTGAATCTGATTTATGCAAATTAATTTTGCATAAATGATATGAAATTGAATTAGTTAGATCCCTTCTGAATATGTTTCGAATAACACTTCGTGCAATACAGCATTGTTTGCTATGAAAATTTGCATGGGATGAACCACCGACTACAACCTTAGTGTCCATTTGTTTACTCAGACTGTTTGCTCAAACTAGGACTCTATTGTTTCTATACTTTATTGACTGACTAAAGTCAACACTAAGTCACTCTTTTTCCGTGGTTGTTAATTGATACTCCGTAGAGCTATCAGTTATTATTATTATTTATTTATTATTATTATTAATTATTATTATTAATTGTTGGCATTACCAGTATAAACATGCCATCGATTGATACTTTCGCCGAAATTCGTCGGTGAATAACTTATTTTTCTCAGGCAGAGAAACATAGACAGATGATAAGTAGAGGAGAAAGGTGCGAATTTGGAGATTTTGTTCCCACAATCAGTGCGAGACAACATCACCCATCAAAACCAAAACTGTTTTGTCAATTGGGAAGCAGTTATTCGATGAACCAGAAACCAGGTCATCAACTAGTTTGTAAAAGCCCACAACTTTGTGTCGGTAAGTTGTCAAATGAAGTTCAAAGATAAATTGTTTGAAATTGAAAGAACTTAGATTTCCATAGTTTGTCAAATATTACTGAATATAGGTAATGAATCACATCAGTGTTACCTTCAGAGAGATATGAAGATGGAAAGCATAATAACTTTGTGCGTGTTGAAAAGTGGAATGACTTAAGGAGATTTGAAGAGCAGAGATGAGATGAGTCTGTCTGCTTTCCTATGTATTCATATCAAAAAATTGTGTATTAGCACCATCCTATTTTAAATGCAAGTGCAGGTGCATGATTACAGCAATAATTTTCTTAAGTTATCAGAAGAAGAATAAAGTTCCACTTCATATATGGACAAAACTAAACTCTTTCAGAATAATATCAAAATTTATATAAGGCTAGCTAAAATGGACATCAGCCTGAATCTGTCGTTTTTACCGACGACAATTGATCTTACTACCAAACTTCCCGAAATTTATCATGTTCATTTATTCCTTTCTGTTTCATTTATGTATTCATTGTTTCGGTAGATAGGTGATATCTATGATAGCAAATATTCTCACAGAAAACAACGAAAAAGTCTTATTACTGCAGCAAATTGAATTCCTTCTCTTCATTCCTGCAGATTTTCCACTTCATTAATCTTTTATGTTCTAGCTGAAAGAGACACATAGAATTTTGAAAGTAAACAAATTTGGCTTCCAGTTTCATTCAGTCATAATTGAATTTAAACTGACAAGAATATACCTTGATCAGAAATGAAATAAAACTTCTTCTGATCGCTACTTAAAGCCTTATGTAATTAATGATAATATAAGGAAATCACTTACTCTATGATATCTTTTGAATTTATTTAAAAAATTAAATAGCTTCCAACTGAGGAATAAATAATAAATAGTTAGAAAATAAGGAGTAGGGAAAGTGGCAGACTGTGCATTTGCAATTTTATCAGTTTGAGAAGCGTTTTGTTTCAATCTTTGACCAATCTACTAATCGTAAACCAGCTGACGGACATTTTTTATTCACATGTGAAATTTCCATCGCTAAAAATCAAATTCACATATCTAATTCAGAAAAAGATTTCCTATAAAAATGAATTTAACCTTCCGGTGAAAATATTTTCTTTTTTGGCTTTTATTTTCCCAGCGTTTCGATATTGCCATCATATGACCGTTTCTTCCTTGTGCTTATGTATGATTGAATTGAATCATCTTGAAGTAATCTTAAAGTCATAATGGGTGAAAGAACCATCCCAATTGAAGGCCATTTTAGGTCCGCTCAGCAATTCAATATGTAATAAAATTTCCTCGTCGTGTTTTTTCTTTTTCATCTCAATTTGTTTAAGGATGGTTGAATTACCACATTAAACTCCTTACATTTAATCAAATTTTCGAAAAAATGGCACCAAATTTGTCATTCATTAAATAGTTTAAAAGTATTTTTCTTATTAAATGATCGATCCGTGCCTTTTTGCCTCTCTTTTCTTGTTAATTGTCTGAAGAAAAGTAAACGAAAAATGCCAAAAGGACGTATCATTTTACTTCGACCATAGAATTTTTTTGATTAACGAATAAAATTTTCATAAGCTATTTTTTTAAATGCTGTGAAAATTTGATTCTCGACAGCAGCCAGCGAACAGTTTGCAAAATCATTTTTAGCACACTTCTTTTTTAAGAAATTTGTAACCCACTTTTTGCGTTTGTGTAGTTCGTACGAAGACAAAATGAGAAGACACTTTGATAATCTATGAATTTCAAACAAAAATAACATTTTTGCAATTTCAAAATGAATCCGACAACTTATAACAAGTGCTTTTTCTCTTTAATCACTTCTCTTTAGCAGGAAAAAGTGCAGTTCTACTGTTTTGTAGTCTCTTTGAAAATTTTAGGAACATCATCAAGACTTTTAACCCAAACATACCTAATTTTTGAAAAATTATACGCCAATCTTCGCATTTTCGAAATTACATGAATGTTTCTGAAAAAAAAAAAAAATTTATTCCTCAACATAAATGAAGCTACCTTATCTTTATGGATATTATTGGAAAAGAATAGTGCTGGCCAGGGAGACATCGGTTGACCGTTCTCAGAAATGGCTAACAGAGACTGGTACTTCTTCATTCTTCAAGGACCACTTCTCTTTTGCACCATATCCGTTTTTTTTTTTTTCATCTTAAGATGAAAAAATTGTTAAACACACAAACTCAAATGATCGAGTTCAAATCAAATTATAGTAAATCGTTACGTACTTAATCTGACATTTATTTCCTGAACACAAAATGATATCGCATTTTTTTCTTTTCTTCCGGGTATACTTTATGTAAATTTATGGAATATGTAAATGAGAACTGTTTAATCCCAACTTCAAGCGTTCTTTTTTAACATAAATTTAATTGATTATAGCTCTCGAACTTGATGAGAATTTGTTAAGCGTTAAGCAGGAATTGATGCCACTTAATGAGTTACCATGCAGTGATGAAGAAGCAAGTATTTCATCGGCATTTTCCACTGCTACAACAATTACTTCAGGTCCATCAATCGTCACCTCAACGAATATGTCAACTGAGTAGGTTATGCCTCCGAGATGTTTAAGTGACTGTAATTAAAGATAATAATTAATCTTGAATATTGAGTTAATTTAGCTATTTCATTTTTTATTTAGATGATGATCACAATAGATATGGAAAGGGACATCAGATGGAAATGAGAAAACACTCTTAACCAGGAACTGTTTAGTTTTGCAACACAAAATTAATGCTAAAAGGGAAAATGAAATCATTTGTGGAAAGAAGCATTGTGCTGAAAGAAAGCGCAATTAGCAACTGTTTTGCAGAGGAATGAGCAGCGGTGAAGCAATTCCCTACCTTTCAGTTGGTCCCTATCATCAACGTCCAGCACCTATTCTTACAGACAATGCTTTTGTGGGCGGTAAGTTCAGTTCATTATTGTATACATTGATTGATTTGCCATTTGAAAATAATAATTGTAAAAACTCTGCACGGATGGCTCATATATGGAAATATGGAAGCAGATAACAGTGAATTATTCAACAGTCGAATTAGTTAGGTTTGTACTCCTCAAGATATCGGAATATTTTTTGTTCTTCGTCTTCACCATTCTAAAGATGGAATTCACACTTGAATGATAACTTAGAATTTAAGTAGGCTATTTGAAATCATTTCGATTGATTAATTCCCTGAGAGACTACTGCTACAAGCCGATATTAAAAAACTGGAGAGGAAAGTAGATGATCAGTAACTGCATATTGTTACTTTAAAGCTAAAAGATCATTTTAAATTCCCTAATCCAAAATATATTAGTTACTGAAGCACTGAATAAACTTTGCTAACTCAAAGCTTCAGCAATTGCATCGCTTATTTTAAGTTATTCATCAGCTTCATCATTTTTGTCTGATATAAAAAGAAAGATAAAGCACATTCATTGTTTGATGGTTTAATTTTTATGAACCTATAATTTGAGGTGATATAGTCGATTGCTGTAAGGTGTTCTCATTATGGAAGGAAGGATATCATTTATTATAACCCAGCAATTTGGATCAACTTCCGCTCCGTTGCATTCTCACTGACTTAGATACTGATCAACATCCTCGTCTCAGTTTCACCTTTAATTTTTATGTCGTTCAACAACCTCTCTTCTTTCCTCCTATGTCACTGTAGTACTGGATCAGATTACTGTAGCAAGTGCCCTTGCAATGATTCACAATCAATTAATTGTCTATAATTTGACACCTTATTTCCAAACTTTATTAAAGCCTTAAGTTTGGATAATAAGTGAACAAGTAAGTCGTACTTGATAATTACTGTTCGATAGCTGAATATTCGAGTGAAGAAGTGAGTTGACAAGACGTGTTAATACATTTATTGGGATAAGTATTAGCATTGAATGATTGAAATTGTCATTGTGTTTGGTTGTCCATTCTCTTTTTAGAATTTGTTTTAAAGGGATTATTTTTTTTTTTTTTCAAATAAATAGATGAAAAGAAAATTTGGTGTCGAAATGAAAGCGCATTTGACTTTATTCCTCTCCTTGTCAACATCAACTAGTACAACTTTATACTTCTCTTTTTATGTCCTAAGCTTTCTTTTTTTAATTTGTTGAAGTAAAAATTTTTTGTAGGTTAGATATCTGTTATTCTAAATGTATGGTGTTGTAAATTTCAGACCAACGAAATGTGATGGCCATTTTAAAGGATGATAGGGAAATAGGACAGTTGGTGAGGTTAGTCCAGTTAAGCTTAATTCGTGATTTTTTTTGACTTACCCTAGTAAGCTGATCTTTTGTCTCTTCAGTTATCTAACTAAGCCATAATTCAACTATGATTTCTCTTTTCTAGTCCTAGGATGCCATTTTAAGCTGACTAACCTAGCAAGTGATTCAATTTATCTTTGCATTCAAACCTTTACTTTCGAAAATGCCTGATGAGCTTTCTAAATTAATAACTGATAATCACCACCGGGAATTAATAAACTTCCTTCCATCGCTTACTGTTGCAATTCTATTCTTTTGAGAATTTTCAATTTGCTTTGAATCGAGAATGATTTATTGATTACGAAGTTTAAGACCTCCGATGAAAAAACGAATTCGCAACCTGCAAGCCAAAACGTCAATTTGACTTTTTCCGGGTTGTTTGTCACGATGTTGACAGTAGTTTCGTGAGTTATATGATCTCTTTCTCTCTCACTAATGTGCTTACGCCTTTCAGTCAGTTCCAAACCTAAGCATTTCAGGAAGAAAGCGACTAAAAAGAAAAAAGAATGTGATTAATTTGACTCGTGGATAAATAGGCCCTCAGGCTTCTCAGTAATATTCAGATTGATATCATATCAATGCCCCAGCCATATTAGCAAGCTGTTTGCAAAAAAGCAAGCAAGCAAGCAACATGATGCGAAAAAGATAGGCGATGCTGAGCGGAGGTGAAATCATCCCCGCCCACAGTGATCGAACCCAAACGACGAAATGGCAATGGCAGTAGGAAGCGCTCTTCGCAAGTGCTTAATGCATCACGACTGATCATCGTCCGTCATTGTTACGATTCGATGCGAAGCTAAGAATCTGAATTTGTCAATCACTGCGACATTCTGCCTTCCCTTTGGTACCAATGCTTTTATTTGTTCAGCTATCCGTGCTGTCTGCTAGCAGTGCAGAGGGAAGAACAAAAGCCTAACAGTGTCATCATGTTCGGTGATTATTGCTTCTCTAACTGTCCATTCCATTCTTATTAATTTCCACTACTCCAAGTTGAATTGTAGTAATTAATGGAATAGCTTTTCTAGATGAAAAAGGACGAGGAACCTTTCATTAATTATGAATTTCTTATTTCTTAACCTTAATCACTTATTACGTCATCAGCGGCGGTTATTTTTCTGTTCCAGGTTAAGTCAGAGCTCTGCACATTTGGTGCCCCTTAGGCCATCTGCTTAATTGCCTAATCTTATTGTCTACTCAAATAATGTTTGACTTAAATAGGGGCAATATTTGATTAGATAATACTGTAAGCAAGTTAGACGAAGATTAAGAAGAAAAAAAGAGACTTTTATATTTCAATATCAGGTGGTTTTACTTCCAATGTATGATCTCTTCTCAGTTTTCCTGGGATGTTTATTCATCGCAAATTCTTGCATAAGAATACTGCTAAAAAACTGTTTAAACACTTCAAGTCTAACTGATTATTAACATTTTCATGAAGATATTGTGACCATTCTGATTATAAGATTAAATTTATGCAATTGAATGATATTGATATTACTTTCAATC
The DNA here is from genome assembly GCF_000002995.4 of Brugia malayi. Lineage (NCBI taxonomy): Eukaryota > Metazoa > Nematoda > Chromadorea > Rhabditida > Onchocercidae > Brugia > Brugia malayi. The sequence goes on from NW_025062475.1 coordinate 8,906,038, forward strand.
GTCTTTTTGAATGGTTACTTCATTTTTCACATTATTTCATTTTTGTATTTCATTCATTGCATTCTTTAACATATATTTCTTGTCTTTCTAAGCATTTGCTTTACTTTCGTTCTATTTTTTACCAAAATATATATGCGTTAAATAATATGAAATATTAACAGAAATAAAAAAGTTTAAAGTGTTAGTAAGGAAAGACGAAAATTTAACCAAAATGAGAAAACATTTTGATAGCTTCCCTTAAGATTTTTATAGCTTTCGCGTGCAGTCATTCAAAATATGCACCTTATCTGTTTGAAATTGTATTTTTCAAGATCTTCATCTGTTCACTGGGAAATACTTGATGATTTCAGAACATGTGGGAAATTATGATCAGTATATTTTATCATTATTATTATTAAAGGCCATAGAAAATCATTCAAATGAATTGAACACGTGAAATGTTGTTCGTTGTCTGGTCTTCACATTTCATTTTTATTTCTCATAAATGTTAAAATTTAAAATGCATCAATACTTGTCACTTTGATTAACATTATCCCTTCATTTTGTCTTTAGTTTCAACGAATTTAAGCACTGTTGAACTTCTATATCTGAAATAACATCTTTAAGGCGCAAAAGATTGGTATCAGATATAATAAATCTTAATATTAATTGTTAAGTATGAGCAGATGTTGATAAGTTTCATGTAATGATGAAACTTTATGCTATTTCAAGACGAAAAAGCTGGAATTTTCTTATTAATTAATTTGAATAAATAATAGTTTGTTAGTCTGGTTCCACTAACCTATATCTAGAACATTGTTTTGTGGATTGAGCATATTTAATTGAGAAACCGAACAAAATATCAATTTTAATTTCCATTCTATAAAATTAAAGGAAGTGGGTTCAATTTGTATTATTGAATGATTTTCTAACTTCAGGTATCTTATAGGTTTCCTCAATATTTCACCTCCAAATTGTCCTTCGCCTTCAGCATCGACCGAAATGAGAGGTCCACCACCACAACGTGATCCACCAATCCCACCATTAATACAAGATAAAGCTAGCACAGCGTATGTTGTCGATGATTCACAATACGATGAACCAGGAATTCCACCGGAAATGAAGGAATACTGCAAAGGTTGCTTTATGACCCTTACCGTATTGATAGAATATTTGTAGTGAATGGATGTAACTCATTCCGATCTATTTCTCTATCTTTGTGATTTCTTTTTCAAATTTTGTGATTTTTTTTTTTTTTTTCCAGAATTTTCAATGACTTCTCTGCATATAGAGCAGCTATTCAATTCTGAGGATTTCATTAACTTTTAATCATACTACTGTTATTTTATTTATGCTTTTCGTTTGTTTTGTACTAACTGCCTTTTGTTCCAAGTGAAAGAGGAAATTCTGCTTTTAATTTAAAAAATAAATGCATAAAGAAAATATAGTGGATAATACCTGTTTATCTCTTAGCATCAGCATCGAGGAGGCATTCTAAATTACTGAATAACAATTATGAAATATCAGCGTCACAACAGGTATGAAATTGTTTCATTATTTTGTTTGAATCAATCATAAAACAAACTGTGCTCAATCGTTTCTAACTGAATAAACAAATGAGGTAAATGACTGACTGCCGTGTATAACTTATGTCCAAAGAGAAGAAAAAAACCAAGCAAAATTTGCTATTTCATAATTTCCATCTCTTTAAACAAATAACTGTTTTTTGTAGTTTATAATCACGTATTGCAGATACGTACAGCATTTGTTCCTAGCACTCGTAACTCACGCCTAGGACAACGAGAAAGAGAGCCTGGTCCATCGTGGGACGATGAAACCAGGCAGATGTTACTTCAAAATCCAGAAACTGGCAGTTATTACATCCCAACTAGTTCGGGTAAACTTTTATCGTGATTGTTTCAATGCTGTGAAAGTATTTATGATATCCGAATGAAGTTTTGGGATTTAGCTAATTATTAGCAGTCGTAAAAAAACTTTTTTCTTATTATGCTGTAGATATGATTTAGTGAGAAGACTTAAAACAAATTTTTAAAAGAAAATACTTGAATTGAAATATTTCCTAATGCTGTAAATGCAGTATTTAAGAAACAAGGAAATTGAATTGGGAATGCTGAAAATAATTTCAAAATTTAGTGCTCATTGTCACTCTTATCTTGTAGTCTTACATTGCTTCCTGATCATCTGGCAGAGGTTAAATTTGTTTTTTGGCTTAGCTCCTCCGGGGTCACACAGGCGATCCTGCCCGACTTATAATTGATTTATTTCAAGTGGGAGAGAAAGAAAGAATGTGGACTTGATGAGAAGATGCATTTCATCGCCTTCATTTTAAGGAGATGCTGGGAGTTTTCTTATCCGAGGGGCTAACAGGACACTTTTGGACAAAAATATTATGAAAGCTTCCTCAAACTTACTGAAAAGCATTTGTACATTGAGTAAAACAAAGTTAGATAAGTTAAGCACTTTTATAAGCAGCTGTCTCAGTCTAACCACTATGTAGAACACTTGTATGACAATACTATATTTTCACTATCCTAGTGTTTCCTGATAATGTGTTATCTGGTCCTGTGCTGTCATGCCAACATCTCTATAAAATCTCTACAAATTTCAAATATGAAAAATGTTTGATTTAGATTTGAACGAAGTTACAAAGTTAATCTTGCAAGTAATTAGGCCTGAAATGAAAAATTCAGGGATGGAATATCGTGTGGAAGCAATGGTATATGAATGATAAGAGAATGCTATTGTAAAGTACACTCATAAAGAGTAATCAAGTAGAGCTCTTTTCCAAATAATCATTAAATTACCACCTGGAGGATTTGTTTAGCAATAATATGGGAGTGAATGGTCCTGTAATAAAAGAATTAAGATTAGGGTAAGAGATAATGGAGGCGGTGGAGTAAAAAAGAATTGTTAACCTTTGGAATGTGGAAATAAAATATTATTATTCCTTTGGTTTTATTGTTGATATCCGACGAGAAATTTGCAGTCAGAGTTGAGGAATGGGTAGAAGTAATCAACTGATGGCCTCATTTATTCAACTAATTGCTTCCCTGTTGACATATTTCAACTTTAGCAATAACAACAACATGATTAGATTATGCATGATGAGTTAATTTAATGATGAATTAATTCGATGTTACCAGGGTCAATTTGAAAACCAAAAGCAGATGAAAATTTCGCATAAAATCTGTCAGTGCAAACAAATTCCTCATTAGCTCATTAAATCTTTATTAGAAGACTTGGAAGTTTGGTTGTGGCAGTTCACCATACTGCTGCTATTAAGTTTTGAAAAGAAGAAAAAACTATATAAACGAATGATTTGGGAATTTTTGAGGGATTAAAATGTGTTATTATCATACTTTTCTCCATTGATTTTTACTTATACTTTTACTTAGTATTTAGCGAAATGAACAAATCAGGAGAATAAAGTATTATTTTTTCAGGTCATACAACAGCGTCGTCTTTATTACCCCACAATCATTCACACGAAAAGTAAGTAGCAACAAGATATATTTTAATGATAGTGCAATAAGATGATTTGCACAGATACAAGAAATCATATATAAATCATTTGGTGTGAATCCTGAGTGATTAGAGACATATTTATTGATCGATTTTCAGAATCATTCTGATAGTTCAATAAGCTCAATAATATCTGCATTCGGTCTTCTTTTCTTTCATTTTAACATTTGTTTCCTTGAAAAATGCAGCAGTAGTCATATGTACTAACCCTTCGTACAATTACATCGTGTGCACTGACCATAGCAAATGTGGACTCTGTTTTTGTCCTTGTAGTACATTTATTGCTCTTCCTCGAAATTTAGTATTCAATCTGCCGAGGGAATATATATAAAGGAGAGTGGCTTAATGACTAAGCCAAAAAAGAGTTTCAGAGGTCCAAATGTATGTTGCCTTGACATCAAATTAGAAAGGTAGAGTTAACGAAGTCAGACTTATCCTTCTGTTAGATTCTTAAATAACGAATAGAACATATGATCAATGATTATACAGTATTGATGTTAAAATGTTGAGGAAATTATGACAACAAGCAGAATGTGTTTGTTCTTAATTTAGAGCTTTGATATAAACTGATGATGAGTCATTTATGCTCTTCTCCCCTGTCAACACTCAAGTAGGATGAAGAAAAGATACGTAGTCTTCCAATCTTTATTTAGAAAAACCAATTTCCCGGATTAGATTATCGCTGACAATGGAAGTGCTACAGGATGTTTACTGCATAGCAAATACCAAAAGATTAAAAGTCGGAATGTCAAGTTAACATACATAAATATAGAAACTCTGAGAGCTTACAATTCTTTAATTTACCACTTCGGTAAGCAAATAACCACTTTTTATAATGTCAGTTAAGAATCCATAAAATTCAGTTAATGTTTCAATATGGGATAAATCTGATTGTTTGATACTTGATATTTTCGCATCCAATCCTTCTGTATAATGTTTTTGTTAAAAATACTCATTAAATTTCCAAATGCTCGATGTCACCACGAGTCATTTGAACATACGTGTCAAGAGTGCCTACAACTGTATTTAATTGCATGATTGTTATTGCTTTCCGTTATTGTCGTTTGGTTCAGTGACTTCATACAATGGCTCCAATGATTTGATGTACTCACCGCCTCTTTAATTATATCAAATCTAATTAGTGTCGCTAACTCTGGTATAGCTTTACCACTCACTAGTCCATTTTCAATAGCTTTACTGGCTTATGCTTAACTCAATTTTAATTTGAATTTAAATCTTCTTCTTGGTTCAAGCAATATTCTTAAGTGGTTTTTGTTTTTCTCGGTGTAAATTCATCTCATCGAAATAGCTAACTTTCCCGCCTGATTTGATATAATAAGCAGTTTAAACATAAATCAAAACATAACTTGGTAGCTGCACTCATTCCTATGACCTAATATTTCTACGATTCGAGATGATTTTCATTTTATTCTGATTTTGCACTGCGAAATTTAATTTTAAAAGATAATTTGTTGTTTACTAAAGTTTAATACTTCAGCACTTTTTCCTTCAAGGACTGTGATTCCAAAGAGCATTTGTTTTTAGGTGATATAATGATTTCTAGAAGGAGAAAATTAAGAGATCAGGACTGGCCTAAATTTTCATTCAGGCTCTGTCAAATTAATCCGTCTCTTTATTACGGAGACATTGTCGAATCTTTTCATTAATGAAAGTTTTGAAAATTTATTCATTCTTCGGTTAATTTCATCTATCTAGGTTTACATTGCAGAACTAATTTTTCGACGTTACAAAATGTGCCTTTGAAATTGAATCCACAAATATCTCACTGTGAATCTATCCTTTCCAAACAGCGACATATCAGTGTTGGCGATTTCGATCTAAATAAGATGTCGCAGGATAAGTGTCATCCAACAGCGATGGACAAGAAAAGACTGAAACCTTTTTGTAATTGGAGGACTCTTGCTATATTACTTCTTCTTTCTCTTGCATTTACCTGCTTCACTATACTTTTGTGTAAGTGTTAGTCCTTTTATTAACCTCCATTTCTTGTTTGAATCTTAAATGAAGTTAGAAAAAAGGCAAAAAAAGGAGAAAGGAAAAAAACATTTCAATTTTGAAGACTTTTGAAATATTGTTATCGATGCTTCATTGTTATAACTTAATCTCTCACTCAGTTAAAAAACTGCGCGAGAGTTCAACCTAATTTTCGCTCCACTTCAGTATTTGCTCAGATCTTTTTCTGAAGTCAAACATAGTGTATAATTTTTGGTTGATATCGTTCATATCCTGAATTTGTAGGATTTGCGAACCAACTGTGCATTTAACTAATAACATCGATATTTTAATTCCCTCTTTATGTCTTCATTTCCCAGTTTTAGAATGCTTTTTTCTGTTATTCCTTTTTTTTGCAGTACTGTTAGGAAATGATAATTCTCGATATGTGTGTGAGCAGTCAACCAAGTCGGTGTATTCATCAGCGTCAACAGGCCTATTCCCTTCAGGTACATGGCATAATGTACATATTAAAGCAACTGTTTTAAAGCCATTACCCGAAAGTTTCGAATTGGGACAACAAATCGAAGCCGATCTACCTCCAGGAGTTATTGTTTATTCGTATGTTTCTCCTCAATGATTCAATTTTTGGCGTACACTATTGAATGATATTTATAAAAAGACAAAAATCAATATTTTTTATTTTAGAACAATAAAAATTTTGGTTGAAGGTGTATTTGATTATTCGTTTTTTCTTCCAGTAATTCCATCTATAAATTACCCTTATCATCAATAATTCTATCCTGTAGTTTTTATAATATATTCTATACATTTATAAAAATAGTTAGGATAGAATTATTTGTATAATAAAATTTGCATAATACTTTTGACATTATTTTCCATTTTAATACAAGATTTCAAACATTATCATCATTAAATTAATGCAGTTGTTTTTTCGTAGATATTTTGCGGTGCAAAAGAATAGTCGAATAATTTTCAATATATCCGTCAACTCACAAGCACAGTTGGTCATTTATGGTAGACGAACAGCATTACCTTCACCAGCTACCCATGACTTCATGGATATTGTTCATGCAGACTGGTTAACCATTTCCGGAAATTCGTCAGACACCCGACTGAAACGTTTCACACCGGTTTGTTTGTAGCTAAAATTTATGCCTTGCAAACACCAAATTGTTTTATACCAATTCCTTAGCAAAAAAGCTGCTAGCTGAAAGAGTTTGAAGCATGGAACAGTAGCTATTAAACCCATTGATTTCTGTTAATTTCACGTTAACGCATTTTTGAATTCAACCTGAAGAAGGCTGTTTGCCATTCTTTCAGAAAGAAAGGAGTTTGAGATTTTACTTGTATTAAAATGGAAAATCATATAATTATCGACTTGCTATTCACGACATTGATTGGAAAACAATTGTTAGCTAAAAAGGTTCAATGACTTAATTCTTGTTCACTTATTATTATATCACCTATGCTGTGATGTCTGTGGTGCCGCTGTAAATGATGTCTGAAAGAAATGCTGATTAATTAGTACGGCTGTTTGAACTATCTGTTGAAAGATTTTGATCTTCGAGGAACAATGCGAGCAAGTAATTACTTGTTGCAGTTACTCCGGACAGCGATCCTGACACACTACTTGCTAAGTGGACGATGGCATATCGGACTACTGAATGATATCTTACAGGTTACTTAACTTCAAATTAAAATAGGAATTTCTAATTATGACTTGAGTCGATATAAGAGCTTGGAAAACTACATCCTGAGCACTATCCATAGAGAATAAGTCTTTCAAATTTGGTCAAGTCTTCTTAGATCCAGATATCGAATTTTGTTAACAAATCTTTTTTAACTTCTAAAACTCATTTTATTTAGATAAGTCTAAAGTGCTTGATATATAAAAGAACTTGGTTGCTCTCTCTAGTTAATTATCAGAAGTTCATTCTTCACTATCGGATAAAAGATCAGTAATGACCATAATACCGATTCACAAACATTTGTTTTTCCAATGATTTAAATAAGTCATATCAGCCATTCCCAATACGTCTTGTTGCTGCGGTGATTGCTGATCAGGTGGCGGACGAAAGGACCGATGATTGTCGTTATGATTGTACAGGACATGGACAGTGCAAAGGTGGTAAATGTTATTGTTTTCCGGGATACAGCGGAACTTACTGCGAAGAAAGTTGGTCATTTATTGAAATTTTGGAAGTAATTAATATGGCATCTGTTGTTTAATTATAATACAAATATAGACTTAAGTCAAAGTCAATGGACTAAAATCAAATTTGAGAAAAGAAATGAACAGATGAGTAAGGGATAGAGAAGGTATGTATAAGATGCGATGAAAAGATATAAAACCTAAGATGAATGTGTAATTAGTAGTGAGAGGTACTTGTGAGAAGGGAAGATTGAGAAATTGTGATTCACATTATCCAGTATTTTCTACCTCCTCCATGGAAGAGTGCAAAGGTCGCTTCACCGAATTTCAAAAGCAATCGCTCCTTTCTACATTACAAAGCAGACGATTGCTACTTCAGATATGGCAGTTTGTGATTAATCTCTTGAAATATATTTGTCACAAAAAAATATAATGAAAGGACCATTAAACAGATGAAGTGAATAATTAATGTTAAACTAATCTTATAAGACTTATTCTTTCAGAGTAGACGTAGTTAAGAAGGTTCATGTGGCGTTAAATATCGTAAGATTTTTGGGGATGCGTGCTGGATGCTTTCACGATTTTGATAGAAACTCACTTAGTGTGATTATGCTAGATTTAATTACAAATCGATAAAATATGGGCTTCCTGCATCCTTTAATAAATTAAAATACATTACAAAGACTCTTAAATATTTAATAAAATAAAATAATCTTAAAGTGTTAGCTTTGTTTTAAGATTCATGTCCTGTACTGTGCAGTGGAAATGGAATATTTTCTGGTGGTCAGTGTATATGCCATGAAGGTTACAAAGGTCCTGATTGTGACTTATTGGCGCACTGGTGTGAAGCACCCAACTGCAATGGACATGGTCAATGTAATCAGTTCGGTGATTGCGAATGCGACATTGGTTGGAAGGGTACTTTCTGTGACAAGGTATTTATTTTGTCTTTTTAAGCACATAAATGTTAAGTAACTTTACTGAAAATAATTTGTATTTGAGTGGAATAGTGATAAATTATCACCTTTCACTCGAAGAGTATGTCTTCCAATTTTATGATAAGATCGGAACTGAAAATGTGTTTGAAGTGACAAGATTTCATGTAATTATCTCATACATTTGTTAATCTTGTTGAACGTTCATTGCTCTTCTTACCTTTACTTTAGGCTTCCATTGATTAATTGGCTATTATAAATAAACGGATCTACAAAGAAAATTTACTTCTATCTTAACTTTGAATGCGTCAGTTTTTTAGAAAGATTGCAAGGATTCTCAGTGTAGTGGTCACGGTGTGTGTTATAACGAGAAATGTTATTGCGAGGATGGATATCGCGGGGAACAGTGTGGTGAAATGTATCTAGCGGAGAGCTGCATCGGTAAAGAGCTTCAGTTACGCGACAGCGAACCAGAATCAGACGCAGATTCAGCTTGTACCAATCGTGGAAGAGTTGATTCAGAGTCAGGCCTCTGCATTTGTATTCCTGGATATCATGGAAGCAAATGTGAATTAGGTTATTAATGAAATTCAATAAGGAATTCAGTAGAGATTTCGGTTTTTTGTCTCAAATATTTGAGATTCCGGTTGATCTTTCATTGCCACTATTGTTCATTTAATCAATTTTGACTCCTAAATTAGTTGAAATTTATAGAACGATGTGAAGTGGAGTGCATGAACGGTAAATGTGGTAATGGCGTATGCGTTTGTGATGAAGGATGGACAGGTATGGATTGCACGGAGCTGAAGTGTCTTCCTGGATGTGAACAGCATGGACATTGCAATAATGGAACTTGCATGTGCAGCAAGGGTTGGAATGGAGAAAATTGTTATATTGGTTTGTTTTGTTTTAAAATACTGGAATAAACTTTCGGACATGTCATCTATTCAGCAATGTTTATGAATTTAATTCAGTTCCTTAGTGGCTGTAATAATGTGTAAAAGAGTATTGTAATCTTGTTAATTTGGATATAAAAACTGCAAGTAGTAGTGATTTTCAGCTGGATGTATTAATGATTGCAACGGACATGGTGTTTGTCGGTTGTTTTCCGGACAATGGAAATGTGCATGTCATACATCATATTTTGGCGAGAATTGTTCTCTGCCAGTCGAGTCAAGTTGTAGTGATGGTGTTGACAATGACAACGGTATCACTGTCAAGTTTTATGACGGAAAGAAAAAATGGGTCATGCTGGGGAGAGCCGATTGTAAATTAGGAATTAAATTCCTTTTTAGAAATATGGGAACTTATTTTGAATCATTTTAGACGGTCTAATAGATTGCGAAGATTCGGAATGCTGTATGGATAGTAGCTGTTCATCAAGTCAAATGTGCGTCACTGTCATACAACCACGAGATGTACTTTTAAAGGTGATACCATCCATAAATGGTAATTTCTATCAGGTGAGCTTATGTCGTCTGATTGAATATTCATTGAACTATTTAATATAAGATAATAAGCTTCTTTCCATTTCAATTTTTGCTTTTCAGCAAATTAAATTTTTGATTCAACGTGACTCGGTACAGCGCTATGCAGATGAACGCTATTTCAATGAAAGGTTATAATCTATTTTTTTTTTTTTTGCATGTATCAGAGGCAGAAAATAGGGATAAAACTGTTAGAAATCAAATTGAAGAATGATAGCGCTCGATGATCTTTTTTAATGTTAAATTTAAAATTCAAAGATTGAATTACTTACCCTATTTTAGCAACAAGTTTAGCTCAACTTGACGAGTGTTTTATCTCTTTTCAAAAGCAAGTGTTAGAAGTTTACTTGAAAAAAAATAAGGCATTAATGTTACCTATAATCACGTCATGTTACAGTTTTGTATCAGTCATTCGCGGACGAGTTTTGACCGAAGATGGTTCACCGCTTACAGGTGTGCGTATTGCAGAGGCAAGGCATCCAACATTGACGGGTTTCACGTTGAGTCGTAGTGAGGATAATGGAGGTGCTTTTGATCTAGTGGTTAATGGTGGCAAAACAATAACTTTGCAGTTTATGAGAAAGCCGTTTGAAAAGCTGGAAAAGAGTTTCTACATACCGTGGAATGAGATTGTTTATGTGGGTGATATAACGATGAGATTGGGGACGGCGGTAAGTTATTTTTTAGAACGTCTTAAAAAAATTCAGTGGAAAGGATTTCAAAATTCAACAGGTTAAGAACAAGTGTTGAGTTTCAGTTACAGAGTATAATGTGCTAGAAATTGCAAGATTTAATGCAGATTCCTTTACTTGAAATTGTGAATCAATGTAGCTATAGTTTCTGACATTCACACAATATCGAAAAAAATGGATTAAGCCAACATTAAAGGAAATGTAAGGGGTACTTACCAAAAAGATTTTTTTCTTCTCAAATTACTAACCTTTGGATTTCATGGTCATAGGCTTACTGCATATCGAATAAGTAAAAAGACTAATGTGCTAAGCAAAGTATAAAATGGTTCAGAGCTTCCCTCTTAATTGTCTTATAATTATCTTCCTTCCATTTCTCTCATCTTTTTGATCACATACGAAGGTTGTTTTCTCTTTTCATTACTTTATTGTCATTATATGCTTCAACATAGATAGCATTTTACTTCACAAACTACATTATTCATTATTTCCAATCAAATTGGAACTGAGGCGTAAAGTCGCAGGCACACACGAATAATTAAAAGGGTCTTTTGCTGGACTCTTTCATTCATTCATCCGCTTAGAAATCATTAGGAAAGTAGCAGAGTAAGTGATGATTTCATGTATCTGGCGAACGTTTTATGGAGGACACATACATTGCTATTAATAAAGAAACTGCAAAGTTAGTGTGACCTGATATGTTCAAAGGACTAAGCATACATTCATATATAAAAGAAAGATTCTTAGTTTGATGCATTTGAATTTCGTTCTCTCAAATTAGCTTTAAATAGTAATAGTTTTGGCCGGATTAAAGGCGGTAATTGTAAATGAACGACTGGGAATCAGTGAAAAGTGCCGACATTATCACGCTATCAATCGCTTAGCTCCTGTCATATTCGCATCGTGGCATACAAACCAGTATTCCGGGAAACTTACCTCTTCATCATACAGTGTTCAACTGCTAGCTGACTCCGGAAAATCCTTCGATTCCATTCAGGTAAGGTTCTCGTCTCGTGAATTGTGCATAACATTTTCTTCCATAATTTGAAGACTAATTCGTAACTTCATATAATCTCGTCTTTAGTTCCCCTTCCGAAATTCGATCCATTTGCTTTTAAGATACCTACCACGAATGAAGTATATCTCGTATATGATAGTTCATTTGCTGATGGCTATCACAGTACGTTGCTTATCGAGTTACTTCCAAGTCGCATTCCGGAAGAAATTCGTTTGGTCCATCTATCTGTCAATGTTGCTGGCAATCATTTTCACACAGTTTTTTCGGCCATGCCGAATTTAACATACACTTATTCGTGGGAGCAGACGAATGTTTACACTCAGACTGTAAACGGATTGGTTAATGCTAAGGGTAACCTTACAAACTTGTAGTTTAAACTTAAATATTTTCGAAAAAATTTCCTTAAAAATATTATCTTTTAAAAATAACTTTACTCGTAGTATCGGTTGGATACGAATATGAAGGCTGCAGCAGAAGCATTGCTTGGATTCATCGCCTTGTGAAACTGGAAGGACATCGTGCTAACCGTTTTATGTTAGGCGGTTGGTCATTGAGCATCCACCATCATTACGATATCATACACAGTATGTATTTTTAATCATTTCTCTTACTTGTGTCCATATGCTGGACAACTGATCAGTCCACTTCATTGCTTTGTCTAAAGTTTGTTGTCATCTTATCTTCTGAGTATAAATTGTTGTTTATAGATGTACTGGAGAAAGGTGATGGTGTAAAAGTGTTTTTGGATGAAGCTGCTCCGTTATTAATAACAGTAGTTGGTAATGACCAACAACGTCCCGTTAACTGCCCATTTTGTGATGCACTTGCAAAGTATTTCTACTTCTTATCCTCCTAAAGTTCACACAATAAAAGTTACTTCTGTATTATATTTTACATATTCCATTGTGAAATATGAATTAAAAAGTAATTTTTTTGTTTATGTAAAAGTATTTCTTAAATTACTAATGAGATAATGCGCTGATAATTAGCATTTATAGTGATGCACGTCTTTTCCGTCCTGATGCGTTATGTGTGGGAAGTGATGGTTCATTGTACATTGGTGATTACAATTTAATACGTCGTTTGACACCCAGCGGAATGCTTATTTCTTTGTTGGAGCTCAGGTTTCCCTTCCTTTTGCTTTTTTATTGAATTTGTGCGAATTTTCCAAATTAGTTTAATGTTAAGTCTAAATTAGGTAGCAGAACGGAGGAGAGAGAATCGCGTTTAAATATCCTTGATATGTGTTTTCAAATTCCTTGGATCATCATGAATAATTCTAATTGTATTTCCATTTGTGATTTGATTGAATAATATTACAGCATATCGGATACAGCACATCCTTATTACTTGGCTATCGATCCGCTGACTGATTCTCTTTTTATTTCGTTACCGATACATGCTCAGATATGGCAAGTAAATAAAGATATAGATAGTACAACAGATCTAACAACAAATTACGACGTGGTGGTTGGTGATGGAAGTATATGTCCCAGTTCAAGTGAACGTTGTGGTGATGGTGGGGCCGCAGATTTGTCTCAGCTTACCTTCCCCAAAGGCATTGCTTTTGACGAATATGGAAATTTATATATCGCTGATAGTAGACGTATAAGGTATGATGTGAAATATTATACTTTTAAGCATTGTGGTTTTTTCAATAGTAATATTTCATTTTTCTACAAAATCCATGCAGTGCATCAAACTGTAGGATGGAATTTCTAATTGGAATTTCAAAAATTTAATTTACTGAAATAATGTAATGCAGTTTATAGGATTGTAGATCGAGAGAGACTAATCAATACGTTGATTGAAGAACGTGAGAATGGACCACGTCCATGTATAGTTGATTATACGAATTTGTCAGATATCATTACTGTAAGTTATAGCTTTGTTGTTTCTTCAAATGACTTTGGCAGACATTGGCTTAAGCAAAATCTTCAACATATCCTTATTACTATCTGCTTTCCAATTTTTTCATCCTTCTCATTAGTAAAAATTCCTCAGAATTCAAAACTAAACAACTTTTATTTATCATTATTTTCAATATATAAATATAAATGAGTGTAAGGTTTGGCCGACATCACTTGCCGTGGATATGCTAAATAATAGACTCTACATACTTGATACAAATGTGATATATCGTATATCACTGGATACTGGTATGGGCACACTGATAGCTGGAACACTTACTGAATGCGAGCAGATGAAAACACTAGCAGGTGATTTGTTACCACAACGACCACTAACAGAAGCACGGTCCATTGCTGTAGCACCAGATTCTACTATATACATTGTCGAAACAAACAACAAAAAAATCAATCAGGTTTGGTCTTTAATTGTGATAACCTTAATTGAAATGGGCATTTTTTGACGTTTTTAATTAAAAAATATAAAGGTTGAATTGGAGCATATCGAGAAAGGAAAATTCGTTAATATTGTATATTGGATACCCCTTAATGACATTATTGACATTGCAGTGATAGTCTGGGAAGAGTGATGTTTGAGATTAGTGATGTTTTCAGATTCGAGCTATCTATCCAGATAATCGTTCAAAAGTAGTAGCTGGAAAGTTGAGCAAATGTGACTGTGATCGTACAAATTGTCCATGTGAAGATCTTCATTCAACTGTTGCAACTTCTGCTTTTCTTCATTCTCCATCGGCTGTGGCTGTTGATTCAAATGGAATGGTGTATATAGCTGATAAGGCATAGTTTCCTAAAACATTGAAACTTTTATGCTGATGCTGTAGCATTACGACGATTGAGTAATAGTTGTGTTACTATAACTAATAGAAACATTTCATTGCTGAATATCACATTTAAACACTGATTTGGAACCCTAAATAGCCAAACTGTTGCAATATTTTTACGTACTTACATTCATTATACCTGGATTTAATCAATATTTGAATTTGAAATGTTCTGTTTTAGGGCAATTTTAAAATTAAAAAACTTCAAAAACCTACTGCAATGTATGATGAAATAACTCGGCAATACCGTATCCATAGTCCTCATACTAAAGAAATTTACATATTTAACAAGGCCGGTCTCCATATGAGCACTGTTAATCTTCTTACTGGCGACACTATATTCACTTTCACATACGACGTTGACACACGGTAAGCCTTTCCTTCAAGTTTTGCATTTTTCATGATTTAGGAAATGATTTTTCTGTAATCATTACAGTCTTGGTCGTTTGTCGCAAATAACTGGTACTGGTGGACATATTTTGCGAGTTCATCAAACAGATGATGGAAAAACTCTACTGGAGACAGCAACAGGACTTGAAACAGTATTGAATTTTGATCAGTTTGATGGAACACTATCAATGATTACATTTCCCAGTGGTGGTGGGTTGTATTTTTTAGTTTCTTCATTCATTCATTCATTTATTGATATATTGGTATTTCAAAGTTTTTTGCATTTTATGATTATTTTTTACGTATATTTAATCTTCCAGAAAGTACCAAATTCTCGTACTTTCCTGGTCATCTTCTTCGCTGTCGTGAAATACTTAATCGAAATTGGTGCTTTGAATATGACGAATTTGGGCGTGCTAAGGCACTGTTGAATCCAGCCGGAATCTATTATTCAGTAGTAAGACGTGACGTTATATATAGCAATTTAGTAACAACAGTGGCAAGAAATAATGAACCATATACGGTTTACAAATTTTCAAATAGGAAATTCACAGAAGAAGGTGAGAATTTAAGAAAAGCAGTTAAGAGTTAAGAGACGATGAGAATTTAGAAATATATAAAAAATTTTCAAAAAAAATTGACAAGTGTGAGGGGTGAATTTTTTTAAAAAATGAGTAGAATTTGATGGTTGAGTGACAATTTTGGAAGAGAATTTCTTGTTACGACGAGAGAATGATAGAGGTAAGTGAGACAGCATTTGAGTAGTTCTTAGGGAAATTTTTTTCAACAGTTTGAGAGATTTCAATGATATCTTCAGTCATCTAATACTAAGAAAATCTTTAAGGTACGCAGGATCAACAAGTAACGGTGCTCGATGAAGGTCTGTCAATTGTCGCCTTTGGCGCTCGAACCCATTTCGATGGTGTAACGCATCCTCTATTAGAACCGCATGAAACGGTAATTTTGAAGCGGAAGATAACTCTTCCGGAAGCTACAGACCCTCCAAGACGTGAACTAAATTTGCGCTTTGAATGGCGTGGCTACATACGTCGCAAGGAATCCGGTAGACGTGATCCGGAGAAGTGGCGTCGTGTTCAGCAGGTCGGAAAGAGACCGAGGGTATGAGTTAGGGTGTGCAGTGCTGGCTTCATGCTCTACTCATACATCGAGTGTCTTCATTTTATTAACTTCTCTCTTTAACGACTTCATTTCAACAAACTGATTTTCAATAACTGATGACATTCACAGTGCTTTTTTTCATAATGATTTATTGCATGTTTGAGCTCAAGAAAGCTTGTTGAATTCCAACTTGAACTTATCAGTAGCATACTTGATGTAACTTTTCATATGTTTCATTTCTAATGCTTTGGTACAGAATTTTGCTTACTCTTTGTCGCAGAAATCGCTTTCACAATTCTATTCACAAAGATTTTAGTAAATTTTTTATCAGTTTGTCTTTGTGACTGTATCGGCAAGAACAAAAGTGGAAAAAGACTTTGAATGGCTCGTCTATTTCTAATTCTCAAAGTCATCTCGAGATTCGGTCTATCCTCACTTTCTATTATTGCATATGAAGAAGTTCTGTACATATCCAATAAATTAGCATCTTTTCAAAATTTCAGATCAATGGACGTAATGTGTTCACAATTGAATACGACTGTGATAACAGACAAGATACTGTACGGAATAGCCTTGATGAAGAAGTACTCACTGTCCAGTATAACGATGCTGGTCAAATTACCTCTTTTATTCCACTGACACCACGTGAACAACCTCATATAGATGCTATGAAAATTATGCATGATTCGTTGGGAAGGCCAAGTCAAATAGCTTGGGGAGCTTTAACTATTGTTTTTGAATACGATCGATTAAATCGAATTATCCTGATATCGGCAATGACAGGAGGTGCCAGCTACCTTGAGCGGTAACTTTTCCTCATTAACTTAGATTTTTTCATTCGCAAGTTTTGAATTGGTACTGGAAAATTTCTAAAACCTACGATCATAACATGATGAAAATTTGTAGGAAATTCTTTTATCAGAAGGAAAACCAGTTAATTCCTTCAATTGTACAAATGCCATCTGGAGAAAAATATCGCTGGCGTACGGATCGTGTTGGCGGTATCACTTTTCTGAAAACCCCAGCTGGTATCGTGCATCACTTCATGCAATATGCTGTCTTTGATCGAGTTTGTCGACAGCGTACCGTTTTATTTTCCAATGCATCTTACGTCGCTTGTCTGAGCGATGACGGATGGTTGCTGGATTATCGGACGCCGGATCTTTTGCATTCATTAACTGTGACACGTGATATATATGGAAGAGTGATACAAATAACTTCAGATGCCGAAAATACCTTCTTCAAATATGGAGGACCAAATGGAAATTTGCAGGTTGCCTTCAGGATTTTGAATTAATGTAATTTCGATAACCAACATTTCTTAATGAAATCAAGAAATATATATATATATATATAGAGAGAGAGAGAGAGAGAACAAATTTTGGGAAGAAAAATTCATTCTCTCCGTGACACTTCTTCAAATATTTAAATTTTGGTGTGACTTCTATTCCACTTGCAGGAAGTTAGCAACAGTTTCCTGAAGAGAACATATAAGTGGCAAGGTGTGATACAGTCTATTGTTCGTGAAGCGCATATGGTTGTCACCCATTCAAATCGGTTGTTATTACTCATTTTCTACTAACTAAATAACATGAGAGGTTTAGGAATGCTAATTTTTCATAAAACAAATAGTAAAAGTACTGCATGAAAACTTCTTATCGTTTAGCCATTATCCGGAGTGGTATTCTGTACCCGTCATTCGGAATGTTAAATCTACTGCTTTTCTTTTTTGATGCAAAGTCTGTTTTTGTGATGATTTGATAAAATTTCTTGCAGTCGTTTTGGCGAAAGTTTCGTTGAGTTTTTGTACGAATATGATGATTTTTTCCGATTAATAACAATAACAATTATTTATAATGCTATGCGTTTGCAACCACAAAAATATCAATATGATTCTCGACAAGGGCGCTTAACAAAACTCAATAATTTTGTCTTCTTATATGACTTGTGCACACGTAGAATAATGGGTGAAACGGTAATTTATTCAGATTTGCGCTCTTTCAAAGTTATAATGTGGGTATTTATGCAAAATATCGATCTTTGCGCAAAATGAATATTGGAATATGAATATATTAAAGAATTTTTTGGAGTTAAAGGGACTTCCTTGATCAGAAAATACTTCCAGTTAGTGATGGAAATTTCCTGTAATAGTGCGAATGAGGAAATCATGCGAACGTTGATAATTAACGAGCTGAAAGTTGTGGAGATGAGGGTGACAAGACATTCTCTTGGTTGGGTTGAAGCCGTTGACTGGACCATTATTGGGGAGAAGCGGCCAACCGAAAAACGAACATTCAACACGGATGGACAGGTAGTGATTGCATAATTTTAGTTATTTTTTTATCATATGGAACTTTTGTGTCCTTTCGAATTTTTAATGGTTTTTAATTTTTCAAATATTATAAATAAAATTTAATCACATCAATGCTGCAGTTGGTACAGTATACAATTGGTGAAGCAGATGATCTTCGATGGACACTTCATTACGATTTAGATGGACGTCTAAAAGCTATTAATGATGCAAAAATATTATTTTCCAATGGAAAGTTGAAAAATGTAGATCAGGTCTGTTATTTATGAATTAATGAAAGCTGAAGTTTTGCGTACTCTGTAGAGTCATAATAAATTCGAATAATCGTTGAAGGTAGACTATACGGTGAATGCGAATGGTTGGACGCGAAGTCGTGGTAAAGTGTATTTCGAATACGATGTGTATGGTCGAGTGCATCGTATCTATCAGCGAGGCTTGATGGATGTTGAATACGGTTATGACGATCGTTCACGTATAATTTGGAGAAGAGTGGGTGACGAGCAATTCCAGCGCTTCTTTTATGCAATACCTGATCGACCATATCTCTTGACACATTTCGTCTCGTAAGTTTCGGTGCTTCTGCATCATTTGCGAATCAAAAGAGATTGTTTCTGAAACTGAAGATTCATTTATTTAAAAATTCTCATTTAACACTTTTTCGGTGAAGATTTAAAAATTATTTTGGGAGAGGTTTACTGATCTCGGGGAGATTGTTGGCTGTAGGATTTAATATGTGCGATAACACAGGAATATAATAATTCTCAACAAGAATAATAGTACAATAAATTTTACAGATAAGAATTGAGGTCAAGTAGTAGAAATCCCTATTTGTGGTCGAACTGCTTCTTGGATGAATCTTCCTGGTTTTTGGTAAAAAACATACACTCTAATTGAACATGAGTGACCTCCTTATATAGCAAGCAGTATACATAAACAAAGTACACAATAAGAAGTTGACTTGCCGAAAGTGAAATCAGTCTAGCAAAGAGCGAGTTGTTGCCTGATTTAAAATCAAATCTAATTACTAGTTGACAAGCCGCAAAAGAGGTTATATGAGCAAAAGTTGACTCGTAGATTCAAAGATGATTTACAATTAGTGACGACGTAACAATGAGGTCAACTAAATAAGGAGCTGATACCGTATAAACAACATATGAAATGTTTACAGCCTAAACCTATTTTGCGAAAGATTTGTGGAACATATTTCTTACCCTTATTTTCTACTCTTATATAATATTTTAGAGTTCCACGACATTATTATTCATCCTATAATTATATTCTACTTATTAAAGAAAAGATGATTATGATCGTTTGATTCGCATAAAAAACTTTTTCTACAAATCAGTCAATTTCATCCCAAGATCAGAACAGAACCAATTATTAATTTACAGAACAAACGAAACACCATCAACTATTTTATATGATGACCGAGATGTCCCATTTGCTTTCTACCACGGTGATAAATATCATGCTTTGTTTGTGGATATTGATGGTTCTGTTCGTTTCATATTTGCATCGGATGGTACTATGGTGAAGGAAATTATTCGTAACCCTCTTGGTGCAACTATTGTGGATAGTAATGATAGTTTCTATTTCCCACTTGGTTATCGTCATCAATTCGATGATCCGCTTACTGGCATTGTAATTCTGGGACCAGAAGCACGGCCATATGATACATTTGTGGGACGTTTCATGTCCATTTCCATTTCCTATGTCACTTCACCAGTGGATATTTTTGCTCCTGAATATGAAAGTGATCCTTTTCGTGCAATACCAACTGAATCGAATTTGCTGCGACATTTCCCAGTTGGTAACGATTGCTACCCGAATCCTATTTCTGATTTCCTGCTCTCCATAGCAAGCAATCTATTTCTGATGAATAACTATTATCAAATAGTTTTAGTTTAAATGATTGAAGATATGGTAGATTTGAACAATAAATTGAGCTTAGCAACTAAAAAATATAAGTACTGGGATTTTTATAATTGAATCGCTTTCGATTAATTGAAAATTTCCAGATCTCGAAAAATGGATGGAAATGTGTGGATTTTCTCTTTCACAAGCGCTCCCTTCTACACCGAATCCCATCCAAAATGACGGTCTTAAGAAGTTGCTGCAACTACCTGATAGCCTATGTACAATTACCGCCACTCACGTTCTCTCTTCATCATTTTGCTCACTGATTCACAAGGTGAAGCATTTCAAGCAGTTTCTTACTGCCACACCACCTGTACTCCTACCATTTTCTCATCCTCCACTTTTCGTCCTCTTCGATAAACCGTCATACAGCTCCAGCGACTCACTTGGTTTTCGCGGATTGACATTTATAAAGCGCCCATCAGATAAGGTATGTGTGTAATGCTTATAGCACACTTGACTAAATCATCACTAAAACATATTCATATCTTTAAAAGTGCAACTTCATTTAGGTTATATCTATCAGTGATTTGGATTATTTGGACTGTCAACTCTTAACATCTGTTGTGTCGTTATATGGGTGCATTGTTAGAGGAATTTGGTGTGGGCCATGTGATATTTAAACTATGATAAGGCTTTAAAATTGGCTTTTGCCACTATCAAAACATTTAGACAGATTTTGTATAGGCACAGCAGTATTTTGATCTGCTTCATATTTCAATATTGATTAATTATGTGTATTTCTTCCTGTTCTATTTTGTTTTAGTGACCGTTCATCGAATAGATTTGTAAAACGGTTGAGAGAAAGTGCTGTGGATGTGATTGAAAGATTCTTGAAAATTCTTTTTGCGGATTTATTCCTTGTTAAACCTAGTGGCAGTATATTCTGCTGGTATTTCAGACTGAACGGTGTGGTTTGAAATATTAGTATATTAAGTTCATGCTGTAGTCTACCTAAAAAAGTCGTCTTGCTTTTTCTTCATTCTCTTTATATGATTAAATGTATCTAATATCATTTGAATGTTGTTCGTAGTATTTATTGTGATTTCAAATTCCAGTTTGAGGTGATTGGGCACTCTTTGAAAGAAGACGAAAAGTTGAATGCTTTGAGGATACTGCTAGTTGGCAGCTCCTTCCTGAATATTATGAATATGCATTTATCTGGAGAGCTTGTGCAAGTAAGCTTTAAAAAACTTGTTTTTGACTCTTTCTCACTTTTAATAGAGAGCTGGCTTATCAATTCATTAACATATCGACTTTAGATCCATTTTACCACAAACTTAACTTCCGATAAAATCCCACTGGAAGAACTGGCAAGATTTTTCAATATTTCAAACTTTAACCAACAGTTAACACTCTATGCTGGAAACACTCAACTCATATTTCATTATAGCAATGATTCGGTATGTTTGAGAATTTCTATTTCATTAGTATAGCTAAAACCTTTTGCACCTTTAGACTAATTTTCTTTTTCTTTTTGTTATTACCTTAAAAGCATTATTTTAGAAATCAGAAAAATTAATTCACTCCTTTCAAATAACATTTCAATTTCTCGAGATACGGACTTTTGAAATACGGTGGAGCTGGACAAAATTTATGCTTTTATAGCTTTTCCTATTTTAGGAAGCTGTTAGATCTGAATTAATTCGTGAACAGACTCTCGAAATTGGTAAAATAATTTGGAATGATGAAGTAGAACGTGCTCGTTACGGTACCATTACTCGACATTCATGGACCGAATCCGAATTGTCACAGTTGCACTCAAAAGGGCTCGTAAGTGGTTATGAACCTAAGTTTCGTCCAGGTAAGTCGGTGCCTGTTCTTTGGAACACTTATTTATGGACATTTCAAAGGGTAGCTGCTTGAATTCTACCTGTTCTTTTTCTTTTTCTTCATTTGGAACTTTTCTTTTTATTTGATACATTACATTAAAAGCCTTTTCTTAGAATTTTAACCCTTTATCTCTCTTCATTTGATGCATTATAATTTGTTGATATTGTCTCGCTCGTAGCTTTGTGTCATTTTTCTGCCTATGCCACTTTTTGTTTCTTTATAAATAGGCCGTATAATCTTAACTCCCAAAATAATGAAAAAGTTTTGCATAATTTTTACAAAAATGTTATAGTATTTAAAACTCCTAGGATTATTATTTTTTTCAATCTTTTTAGAAACATTTAGGCTTCTAGGTTAGTCATTCGTTTTTTTTTTTTTTTTTTTTTTGTTCATTATTCGTGTTTCTGACCACTGTATATTGCTTGCATTTAGTTTTAATTCTATATTAAAAGCCTACTTGCAGCTAGACTCTTAAAAAAAAATGGCTTGCTTTCTCTCCCTTTCTCTTTCCCATCAACTATCTTTGTTTTATGATGTTTTACAACTTGTCAAATTTTATCATTTGTTCCACTGCTTTAATTATTCGATTAATAGAACTGCCTTAATACTCTACTGTTTGCAAATGAATTTATTATTGTTTGATGGTTTTACTGTTTATTGTGAGATGAATTAGCATTTACTTTCAACAACATATTGATGTTGCCGAAAAAAAAAAAACAATTTGGGCCTGAAAATAAAACCTTTTAGAAAGTTATCACATTTAGCAAAAGATAAATTACTATAAAAGGGACATGAATTGGAATGAAATGAAATTTTATACCCATAAGTATTAATGGAGAGGAAAGCAGGTAATACCATAATACTGTGATACAAACCAATGCAGCAAACAAACAATACGCCATGAGTGAATGTCCTGACGATATAACCCTGAAATAACCTTATTGAAGTTATTGCTAGGTTGCAAGCAATCTTCCTTCCTTGATTCTAGTATATGAAGTGAGACTGTAGTCCAACTACCTGCTCTTTTGTACATATTTCATTAACAAAAAAACAAACAAAGAAATTTGCTGTTATCAAAAAATACAAAAGTAAACAGACTTTAACAGGCGATATACATATCACACCAATTATCGTAGAAAACGATGCTTGAACAACTGGCCAGCAGACGATACTTAGAGTACCTCCTGAAGTTTAATTGACAAACATGGTTTACTGGTCTATTTGCATTCACGACAAAATTTTAAAAAGTTTTAAGACTTAAGAAGATTAATTACCAATTGGATCTTTTGAATGGCGTTTGAAATGATAGAAATGTGCAAGTATATGGGAAGAATAATCGACGGAATAACCTATACTTAAAAGTATAACAATGGTGGATATTATGTCCAAATGAGTTCCACAAACATTCAGCAATGCCAATACACCGAAATTGATGCTAAATGTAGCCCAGGTTATGAGGATACAATTCATCATTGATGGCGTTAACAGTAGGATAGTGCAGATTGAAGCCATCCCTGCAAGTATTACTCAATAGTTGTTGATAGCAGCTAACTGAGGAATGATGGATGATGCATCGAAATTAAACAGCTTTCTGGGTACTGTCGTTAGTTTGTTCTTTATCGACGTTGTCAATCGATATTTTGAGGTAAATACTTGCTCACTTCACGTTGCTTGTGGGGTCATGATCTGATTTGAGCAGTGGCGCCAAAATAATTCTTGTAGCACGAAGATAAATACTAAGTTCTTATAAAATGTCGAAATTAAAAAGAAGAAAACACTTAACATAGAACCTGCTAAAAGAGCATTGGTGAAGAGTAAGTGTGGTACTAAATCATCTTGCTCTGCCAAATCATACATTACATGATAGGTAAGAAAACGTATTGAGTAATGCTTCTCGGCCATTTTCACTTTGTCCATTATCAAATGCATTGCCTTTCTCCTCAAAGATTCAATTCTAATTTCATCCAATTCTTTTCAAAATATTAATCAATTACGCTTTATCATGCATAAGTGAGGGTCTGTCTACCTGTTCAAACGAGTGATATTGAAAAGTGGCATGTGAAGTCTACTATATCTGATTAATAAGCCTTCAAAAACTATATCCCCAGCAAAATGTCTGAAATATTGATTGTGATTGTGAACAAAGTGCTATATCAAAGGATTAAAAAAAGTTTTCAAATTCGAATTTTAAATTGGCTGTAAACGCTCTTAGCGAAGTTGCAACTTGTTTGGTTTGATTGATTAATAATTTCAATTTTAGGAAAAATAATTAATCACGATTAATGTAAAACAAGAAACTTTGGTTATCTCAATAGTCAAAAACCTGTATGCCGGATGTTGCAGAAAACGTGTCATGTTTCCGTGAAACGAAGTTGAATTGACGACAAATCGTTCAGTATTGTTTCTATTCCTAGAATTCTAGACTTTATGCTGCAGCCTTTTATATCTTTCCCATTAGTATTATTTAAGCCAATGAACGAAAAGATATCAGAAGATGGAAATATATGAAATAATAAATCCAGAAAATTACCCCAAAAAATCTAGAAATACTGGAAGCCAGAAAGTTGGTTTCATTGTATAATTAGTATTTTCGAGAATCGCAATAGCACGAAATAGACGCCACTGCAAATGGCTATCAAAATAATCCAGTTCATCTGGCAAAACTATTTCCAGTGGTGTACTGTATTCGGAAAAGTACTCTTCATACATTCTCAAATATTTGTAAGTGCTGAAACCTTCTAGCCATCATTTTATGTTGCATCAAATTATCGCATTTTTCATAACTTACTTATTTCTGAATATCATATTATCTTCGCCGAAAATCTCGAATGTTATAGTGCAGATTTCAAAAAAGCTTACCCTGTATCAAAGGGTAAAAGTGAGGAAAGTTGCAGGCCGATATCGATTTTTCTGTTTAGAATGATGGTTGAACCAATTAGATAGATAATATAGGTGAGGCAGATGAATGTGAGGAAGTACTTGTTTTTGAAAATTGTCGCATAGAACAATGGCAGTGACGATTGGGAACGTTCAGATTGTACTAGAAAGTGGATTAATCTTAACAAGTTAATTGGAAAAGTGATGTTTTGGAAATCAATTTCTTATTCATCCAGAACAATTTGTTTCAATAAACTTTTTAAATTTAAAGCATACTGGATGATTGAGTTCCTCCACTCGATTCTGAATAGCTTTGTTGTGTTGAGAAACCAATTAAACTACTGCAAAGAGAATTTGGAGCTTTTGTTGCAAGTAGAGAGCCGAATAATGTGAGTTGAAATAAGAATACGACGAAAAGTGAAACAGCGCTATAAATACA
This sequence comes from Brugia malayi, assembly GCF_000002995.4. Lineage (NCBI taxonomy): Eukaryota > Metazoa > Nematoda > Chromadorea > Rhabditida > Onchocercidae > Brugia > Brugia malayi. The sequence continues at coordinate 8,931,453 of NW_025062475.1, forward strand.
AAATGTCCGAATGATTGGAATAGGCGAAAGTGAACCAAGAGTGAAAACAAGTATATTGTCTATTGTTGTCAACAACATCGATACTATACTTTCTCTGCAATACTTTCCTATTAAATTCATAATCGTGTTATATTCAAACATCTCACCGAAAAACGGATAAAAGTGGCAAAGTTCATTTTTTTTTTAATTCAGGAATTTTGTTTTTTGTAGTCAGAAAAAATCTTCTAACTAAAATATTACGTATCAAATCACTAGAAATTAGGAAACACAAATCCATATTTCAGGAACATCATAAGAATGGCTAGTTTAGTTGCTTATGATAATCTAATCCAGTCTGTTTCGAGACTTTTAATGAGAAAAGCAAACCGGAAGGTTATTCGTATCAGATCACAACGATCAATACCAGCATTGGTTGATGAAGAAATGGCATGTTCCCAAATGGAAAGCATCATGAACATATCGTCAATGCCGATTGCTACAGTAAGTAAAACAGGGATTGCTTAAATTTGAAAGAATTTCTTAGGATTCAACATTCAGAAATCATTTGTCAAGCCTCATTGATAGAGATTATAAGAGATTTTATTTAAGAAAAACTAGAAGTTTTTTTTAACATTAAAAAATGCTCACAAAGGACGAGAAATGGTGTGACTAGTGCAACTTGCACCAGGTGTATACCAATGATATGGAGAAAACCAAAAGCTGTCACTAGTCCGCATGCTAAAAATTAAATTTAATTTAATTTTTAGGCTTTGAAAGAGGAAATACTAAAGGAAATAAAAATTAAACTTTGTTGATGCGTATAAAATCAATGTCGAAATCACTTTCATCCTTTTCCAAAAAAAAAAGAAATAAAATTTTGTCTTTGGAAGAAAAGAATGACCTCTTTGCTTCTATTTTAAAAAATTTAACCTAAAAAAACTTTTGACACAAATTGCATTTTAGTTTATGCAAAAATATGCACGACACTGTTTGCAAATACAATGATTCATTTGCAAAATTTTTGCGAAAATGCACTTGATGACGACTTTTCAAGTTCTTTTCTCAATATCATTAATGAAATATTAAAGCATATTTTACTGAAATAATATTAAAGCCAACCAGCGGACAAGACGCCATAGAAAGAAATCAACATGAAACGAAAATTATAGCCATACTTGAATGAACTCAAACAACAGAAAGAAACCAAGCAAAATGCTAGGAGTGGGAGCAATCTGAAACTTATTTGTAATTTATTATTAATTAAGTGATAATTTAAAAGAAATGCACAAATTTCATTTGAGCTACCTTCTAGTTCGTTCTACTATCAATTTCATATCCCGTTCATACTGGCTACTGCTCCACTTTGTTATTTTTATATTTGAAGGGTATTTCAAACTACGCTCCACATAACTGTCCCAGATATCATCGAATTTTGTGATATGATAAGGTGGTGGAAAATCGAAAATCATGCGAACACATCGAGCCGAAATAATGACGCCGGAATGTTTTGCGGTATGTACGCCACCATATGTGGTGCCCATGAAAATAGTCTGAGATGTGCTGAAAATTCACTGTGAAATACAGCTTTATAAACTTTTGCTACTCTATTAACAATTTTCAAAAACTGTCTTTTATTGATTGGTTTATGATATGAGATATTAATTTGGGAAGATTCCTATTTATTATTTAAGCAGTAAACAAACTTGTATATGGGAAGGTGCCAAATGGGATATTGAACAGGTTGTGATAGTGTTAGATATGTGTAGGACAACAAGAATAAATCAGGAAAACAATGTCGTTCATATTCTGGTACTTTCGAGCAAAGGTTGGAATAACTTATCATGCCGTCATTATGCTTCACCTTCAATTTTCCTCATCAGAAGATAACTGCATGGCTATCAATTTTTGCTATGAATAAAACAAGATATCCTCACACTTAACAGTTCCAATTTATTTCGGACATTTCGATAAAATTCAACAAATTGAGGTTCGTAAATTGAGCCAGACAATACTTCAAAATTGAGAATACGCAAATTTGGCGACAGAAATGTACGGTCATAATAATATATTCCATGCGGAAATATTTTCTCGATTCTGAAGATGAAATACATTTTTCAACTCTTTTTTCTCATTAGGGTGTGGTCAGAAATTACTTCACACATTTTTAGGGAATATAAATTTTAAACTCCGAAGTTCTAAGTTTTCATTTTCAAGATTTCAAAATTCAAAAATATACTTATGTTTGTTGCGTTCACTTGCTGAGTTTTGAGGTACGAAAAGTTTGCTTGAACCGATTGCGCTTGGTTCCCGAAAAAGCTGACTGAATGAATCGAGAAAGGGGATGAAAAAAATGCAGAAGGAACAAATGGGAAGTATTGCAAAATGCAATGGACGTTGTGCGATAGAGTCGCCCAAAAATGCCCCGACTTCTCGAATATAACTTTCCATCGACGTTTTACTTAGACCCAGCAGGTGATCAATAAGAATATATCAGAATTTAAAGTCAACAAGTCTTTCCAATAAGATTTTAAAGGCTGAGGTGGAATTATTTGAACCATAAATATCGGGACGTATATGACCCACTCAATACCTTCTGCTGCAGCGTATACCTAATTCGACAGATATTTAATGGCTTGTAGTATTCATTATTTGATTCGGAGCGAAAGAGGCAACAATTAGTATGTTCGTGTCTGGTGTTTTGATTGCTCAACAACAAAATTTAATATTTGTGCTGGGATAATAACTTTTTAAGATTGCGAAAGGATTGGTTATAATTTTAATATCGTTACCTGAGTATCGTCACCGTACTTACATGTAATTATCGTCCTCTTCTCTTATATCTCTTCTTATATTCGGTATCGTCAATCATTCATTTCCTTGCATTTATAACAATTCATTCGTCTACTTCTAAATTGTTCCAAATTTTGAATACATTTCAGTTTCAGGAATATTATCGATCACAAATATAATAGTGAAGAAGTCGTTTTTCCATAGCACATCTAAAAAATATCAATGTAAAATAAATTGCTATTGATAGAAAACTGTGAATTTAAATAGCATTTTAAATCAGTTTCGTTATTTTTTCATAAAAAGCGCAACAAAGGGAAAGGCTCCAATGTAAAAGTTTACTCAACTATAAATGTAGCGGACTCATGTACTTATGAATAAGTCTGAAAAATAAGATTAAAGATAAGATCAGATTATTATTTATCTGTGAACAAACGTAAATCTACAGTATGCTTTATATTCTTATGCAGTGCTGCTAATTATAGGATGTATTGATAAAATTTTGAAAATATTTTTTTTTCGGCAATCTTTGTTACTGCAATTAATTGAGTTTCTGTCAATTAAACGATCAAACAAGTTACCGTCGCAGTGTAATGCAAAATATATCAATGGTAGATATAAATTTGATCCTTTTTTGTCTCATTAGCTGAGATAAAATTAAGTATATAATTATAATTAACCATATAGCATGAGTTTGCAAGAGATTTTGCTACGACGAGTATTTTTAAACTTCATGTCTAAAGGCCTTTTTTTTTCGAGAGAATTGGTATTTTGAAGAGAAAAGAAGACAGCAACTGTTTTACTTGGAGATAATCTGAAAGAGTAAACAACAAGAAAAAAGAAAAACTTTCATACGGTAATGAAACTTTACAACACGTCAAATGAAGAGTTGTTTTTAATTTCGAGAAAAAATTTTACATTTTGGCAGAGAAAATAAAGCAACATACTTGTTGCTCATTACTTACCAAATATTGTTTTTCAAATTTTAATGAATAATTAGTGAAAAAGTGAAATGGGCAATCCATGTCATTCGCACTATCTAAAAAGTTTATTTCCTTTTCTTTTTCACATATCTTTTAAATTTCTTTTCTCAGAATTCGTTAAGGAAACTTTATTTTCTCTTCAAATTGCATATAAAAAGCCTACCACTCTGATATCTTGATAGTTAATTCAATTCTTAACTTTTTCTTTTATTTTAATAGTAGAAGCTAGTTATCTAAAATCTTATTCCTTCGATGAAATAAATGTGTTCATCGATCTCGCCGAACAACTCAATCTCACTTCATTAAGTGAGTTTTTCACTTATTTTACACATAGTTCGAAAATATAATCGAAAGAATGAATCTTCACAATGCTCGTTGATTTGGAATTCAAAGACTAAGAAATTCAGAAATTACCTAAAGAAACACATATAGTCTCGCTTGAAAAATGAAGGAGATATCTATCCTTACAAATAAAGTGCAGCATGGAGATTTCTTGAATGTTTCAATAAAACAAAAAAAGAAGTAATTGAATTTAATGATGAATAAATATTGTAATTAAATGATGTCATAAAGTTTAAGTCAAAAAAGTCAAACATTGTTTTTTAGTCTGTATTGAAAACTTTCAAAATCAGTTTGAGGTACATGCTTTCATATTCTACCATAACACAATACAAGAACAGCATGATTTCTTCTATGAATCATACATCACTTCTGAAAGCTCAAAATTCTTATTAAGCAGGGATCGTAATCACTGGGTAGGCCATTTTTAGTTTAATCCTAATTTAAATAAATCTTAAAACCTATATGAAGAAATCTTTTGCATAAATTATGGTTTAAGAATACTACTGGCTTGGCTTCATCCATCACTTTCCAGCATTATCACTTCATGCAATGTCTTCAAGTTGCCGTTGAAATAAAGGCGACTGCATCCGAATATATTATAATGCTTACGGAGATCTGCAAAGTAATTCATCGGTAGTTGGTTTATATTTACCTGTCACTTGTTTACAGGATAAATTACAAGTAGGGAACGTTTTGTAATTGCGGAAACTCAGGTCAAAAGCTGAAATCTGAAATACAAGTTTGTTTCTATTTGAGCTGTTGGGCTATGTTTACTTGCAAAGCATGCAATATTAAGTCTGTTGCATGAGTAAAACCCTCGAAATGAAAATTTCAATTTAAATTCAAATGTTGATGTTTTTTCAATTTTTTACAGATCATTTGCCCTAGATGTGTTTTTGGCATTCTCAAGAATTCGAACCTTTCAAACAATAATGAATAAGTCAAATGGGCAGAAGAAAGTGATTACATGCATATTTGGTTGGCGCGTTATTGCAATTGCATGGGTAATCATAGCACATTCTTTAATTTTAATCCAAGTAAGTTCGATTATGCTCGAAATATAGATGGACAAAGATTTTGTCTATCTATACTTCAGATTTGATATCTGTGCATGTTACAAATTAAAAAGTTGTATTTCCAGTAAGTTGTAATTTTTCGAAAAAAATTTATAATTTTTTGTGTAAGTTAAAAAAATTTTTAATATTTTGAGTTAATCTAATGATATATACAAATCAAAAAAAAAAAATTTCTCTTTCAGGGTTATTTGAAAATTTTGGATGAATATAGACTAAAAATAATTTTCTTCATCAAATAGTGACAAATAGTTTCTTCAGCATGGATGCATTCTTTCTGCTGAGTGGTATTTTAATAGCGTATAACTGATTTCAACAGAAACAGTGCAAACGTTGCTCAGAAATTTTTTGGCGTTAGTGCTTATTCTCTACACCAAAAGCGAATTACGTTCAAGCATTTCTAATAACTGATTTTTTCGGAGATTACAGGTAGTGTAAAGACAAATTTAGGCATATTTCACGCAGTTCTAAGTAAATTTTTAATTAGTCGAAAGAATAGTCTAAAAGTCTACAGCTGCAATATAAATTAAACGGATAAATTTGGAATTTGAATGCATCACATTTTAAATTGGCCTGAGAACATATTCCACCACATTATCATAATGTTAAGAATAAGAATTAGTATCATTGAAAGCGATAAGAGCTGTCTAGTTATTGAGACAGACGTATAATTAAATACATTGTCGAGAAACACCTATTCATTTAAAAAGGGTTGAAAGCGTTGAAATAAAGGAAAAAGTATAAAAGTATATTTTAATGCTGAGAGATGTGTGTGTCTCATTTGAAATGCCTATTAAAAGAATTTCCATAAGTTTGAAATAAAAGAATTGACATGGAACTGCACTGAGAGGTTTAACCTAATATTTGAGTAAGCATTTAAGATCAGTCAGTGTGCTAAGATGAAAACAATTTTCAGATTAGATAGCGACTTTTTCTTATTGGCGCAAGTTCTATTGGCGTTTTTATGGCCAAATATACCATACCTCATATTATATATTCCAGCAGAAATGCCGTGTTACATTACCGCCCAATCTGGAAAGTTGAAGATCCAAGTGATCTTGCATCAATAACTAGTGGAAACTTTGTTGTTTATCAACACTGTCATCGATGATAACTGTTTACCATGGACTTGGTTTGTTGATTCTTCCTAATTTTTGTTAGGAAATGAATCAAAGTTTCCATAAATCAAAATGAGTTGAAAAGAAGGAAAAGGAATAATTTCTCTAAAAAATCATAATTTCTTTCACACAATCATTACGAAAATGTCATACAAGATAGGACTGGTGATATGATCTGTGGTGACAATTAGTGTTTCTGCAGTGTTAAATGTCATCAAAACGAGACAATTTAGCTTTCCTCCAACGCAATTCGTATGGATGACACCAAACATATTTAATGCTGACTACACAGAAGTAATCGTTTTTTCTAACAAATATCATTAGTAGCTTACTTATACAGTGATCGACATCAGCCTTGGTTAGATTGTGTCTGACTGAATTAATACTGGTCAGAATATAGTACTGATTCAGCATAAAATAGAATCATACGTTATTGTCTATATTTCAGCATCACCGTACTATTTATATTAAATTACAATATTGAATTAGCCCTCATATTGCTGGAATACTGTTAGGATATTATCTAGTAAATAATAAACTGAAATCATTACGGAAAAAACTTTATTTGGGATGATGCTTCAGGGATGGAACTGATGGTCATATCATCTGTTATATGGTGCCTTACATCGTACCACATGGACAACAGCAATTTCTTGGCTTATTTTTGCGTGTCACAGTGGACAAGCTTAATACTTGGACCGTCTCCTAAGTCTTTCATTCCTCGCATCTCTCGAAAGGCTCTTATGCGGTATCTTTATCGCCGTTTTATTTTATAATAACCAAATATTTACCGACACGAATGCCTCGTTTTTAGCATCACCTAGTATAATCTATCCAAACTGCTCCCAGTAAACATTGGCAAATGGCTCAAGCTCACAAGGAATGAAAAAATCTTTCTGAGCCCTTGGGAGGATTATAAAATAATCACATATTTGTTTGATCACGAAAAACCATATGAAAAAAGTAGTCTATGACAATAACTTCTTTTATAAGAAGAGTTCAAGATTTCTTGTATTCTCTTTCTGTTATACATCGCCTAGACATACTTCTTGACATAAACATTTCAGTAGATATTTTTATACTTCATGTATTTTATAGGTTTGTTTGATTCATTTATTAGTAGTAGGCGGTTTATTTATAAAGAAAGGATTTCCGATCGTCTTCGATGGAATACAAACACTGCTCGTTTTTGGTATTGAACAAATCGTTTCATATATTCTTGATTTTTCTACATGGAATACAAACACTGCTCGTTTTTGGTATTGAACAAATCGTTTCATATATTCTTGATTTTTCTACATTGTTTATCATCGAGTGCCCTTTCATAAACATCGACAATGCACTATGGAAAAGATTGAAATCGCATGACGCACAAGGAATGGGTGTGGAAAAAACTGTTCAAAAAAAAATGAATCATTAAAATAAGGATAAATTTCAACTTATCCAGAATGCTTCTATTGGTTTTCATAATGCTTGCAAACATCTTATTTGAAAAGAATAAGATCATTTCAATTCCTTAATATATATTTATACAAGAGCATCTGGTCTTATGCAAATATCAGTAAAGATTATTTAAGAAAAAGATAGCTCTATTTCCTTCCTTGCTATCATCTTGTTGTTGAGACATCTGTTATAACAGGGAGGTAAATGTGCTGTATAGCTGATAATCGATCTTTTAAAGAAACTAATGTTTGCTCCGCAAGAGCTATATTCTGCTGGCTTGCAAAAGTTGAACCTTGATGGGCAGTGCCAACACAAACATGACTTAAATATTGCATTTGAGCACTTAGATCACTCTCGATAGAATTAAGACACTTTTTGAATGCTGATGATGCTTCCTCCATCTTAGATTTGCTGATCTGAAATAAAACTGAAAAACTGCCGTAGAAATTATTGAAATAACATAAAAGATTTGCGAGGATGCTATTTTAGTTTCATGAATCCCATTTCTTGGTAAATTCCTCAATTCTTACAAGTCAACCATAGTGCACCGACAAATAATCGAATAGTGATGCAAAAAATTTACATGAATAATAGACAGTTTCTTTCCTTTAATATGTACGGTGAGACTGACAGTTCCCTCCTCCTCAGTAATGAATAATACCGAAATAATGAAAAATTAAATAATGGAAATTCATATCGTTTCAAAGGTTCTGTTAAATTGCGATGGGAAAGCTGGGAAAAACTCCAAATCATTTCGCATTTTATGAAGTAAAGTTCTCTTAATTCTCTTAAAAACGAAACATATACATAACACTTGCTTGTTTCTCCTTACTCAGTTCATTGATACATGTTTGCGCATGTCTGATCAATTCAGCTATTTTCTGCTCAACGTCGCCGATAGCTTTCAACCGCCAGGCCAGCTCTGAACCGGATGAAGTGCTCAAATTCGACATATCAAAAACAGTACTAAAAAGCGTCGTTTTGGATCCACAAAATCTACAAAAAATTAGCCTGTTTACTTTGCAACGATACCCTTTAAACGACAAATAATGACAGAGAAGCATTTCTCGATACATTATTCACATATACTTAAGTGAAGTGACATTTCATCCATCTATTAGATGGCTGTTAGCAGTGTCCTACTTACCGGCATGAAGTACCACTTTGGCGCTGCTTATGGACTTCTAAAAACATCGGTTTTCGGATGTAACCATTAAAACTGAGAATTATGAACAAATTCATCTTACAGCACCGGTGTTCACATACCAACAGCGCTAAACCCGTGACCCCACCTTCGACCCACTAACCAACTTGCTCGACAGAAGTATCAAGCCCCCTCCTCACCGAATACCTTCTTTGGGTTCGGAGACGATTTGCAAGAAGCAAGATGCAGCTTTGTTGACATTGATGGTTCGTTTCATTTTGATTAAATTGTAACCAGGAAGTGTATAGTGTTGTTGTGATTTGGAATGCCAAAAGATCATGTGAATAAAGGAAATGAAGGACATAAACGATCCCTTATGTTCGTGCTTAGAGACACATCCTTTCTTCATTACTTTAAATGTTGATTCATTGCAAGAAATTTTATGTGACAAATCTCTCCGTACATGAAACATCAGATTAGATTAGAAATTTTGGTGGGACTTGTTGGGCATTTGTGAGAGACAGAGAAACTGTATTTCAGGAGAAGATATTGAAATGCGATGGATTGCAATCTCAAAGATATCACATTGGACGTTAAGTTGGGAATCGTTGTGTTTGACCTCTGATAAACTAATGACACACCAAATGTGTGTACTTCTATCGTCACAACGCAGGTGAATCTTCATTTCTATGTCTTTAACTTAAATCATTTCGTCATTTTGCGCATCCTGTATATTCTCATTTCGCTTTCTTTTTTTTTTTTTCCATTTCTCTTTCTTGCATTTAATAATATATTTATCAGTTTTGAAGTAAATTTCTTCTTTGATTTTTTTTAAAATGAATTTTTAGCATTTTTGCATCACTATTTCTATTGGAAACTGCACGACCAAAAGGTATAAATTTGCGAAGCTGTCGATTAATAAGTAGGAAGATTCCTCCACCTGGAAAACCACCAATTTGCCCTCCTGCTAAAAGAGTATTACGCTTTTGTTATCATTTTCTTATATTTTTCTTCAAGTGCTTCGGGATCTGTTATCTTCAACTTCTACTTAATTCGTTTCTGTTACTATTTTAAGTCAAAAAGTCCATTTAAACAACTTTATTGTTTAAGCATAGTTTCTATCATCTCTCATGTGCTGCATAGTGATTATTTATTCTCGTCAAACAGATGTTTATTTGAAGATGTGTATTTAAAGATATTGTATCATGTTGTGCATCATCGTTGGATGAGACCCGATGTTGTCAAAGAGTTATTATGGCGTCGACATGTTTACAACAATGCTATAGTATCTTTGCGTAAATTGTTCAAAGAAGAATATGTTAGAAACAAATATGAAGGTGCAAATTTATCAGATATTTTTATGGCCTTTATATAAAACTTCAATAATAAGGAAGTATTCTCTATAATTTAGTCATCTTTGATAGAAATCTACAAAGAAAATATTTTAAGATATGATAGCTAAGGAAAAGCGAGAAGAGAGTGAAGAATTTGAGTATTTATTATCAGTAAATGAAGAGAGAAATCGAGAAGCAGCAGAGTTGGTTTCTCTATTCTTTTTTTTCTTTTTTTTTTTGCAATAAAACTTGCGATTAAATTTATTTTCACATTTTTTTTAGATCTTTTGAATTGGTAAAAAATTTTTTAAGTGTGAATTCAGGAGAAGAGAAGAGCGTGAAAAGGAAGAGCTGAGGAAGATGGAGTGCGAATATTTAAAAAGTATTGAAAAAGAATTGGAAAGGAAGGAAATAAATATAAAACAAAGGATGAAAGAAGTGCTTCAGATGGTAATTTGTTCTTGATGCTTTTGTACTTCACTATATCTTACTTACTCACTTTTTCAATCAGTTTCCTTTTTCATCATAGATATTTTCCATTTTTATATGTTTTGTTGTATGCTTGAAATATATCAGGTTGAGCGGAGCAAATATTTCGTAACTGACGAAATTTTGGATGAGAAACTGGAGGAAGCTTTGGATAATCCAGTCGTTTATGATTACGCGGTAGATTTGCAAGGTAATAAATATTATGTCCCAGTACCGGAAAAATATATCAAAGGTACGCCTCCTCGCCAAAAGGGGCGCATGTACGATGTTACTTTGGGTACAGAGCATTACAGTAAGTTGGTGTCATTCTCTGCTGATTCGAGTACGAATGCTCTGAAAGAGGGCTTTAAACGGAAGTAAAGCAAATTTAAAATACTTGTTTAATTACATTTGATTTGAAATTTGTTACAATTTGCTTCAAGTAATTAGGAATTTAAAATCCAAAAAAAAAAAATTTTTTTTGTTGTTTAATAGTTGAATCCAATTTATAACAGAATTTATAAATGTTCTAGATGATTAGGAAGCAGTTGATAATATGGTTTAGAAATTGAAACCCAAAGAAATAAATGATAGCGATTTCACCAACTACTAATGATAACACATAGGACGCATTAGTATAGGGGTTTTATGGTATTGGTAAATATACTATTCAATCTGTGAATTATAGGTTTTTTACAAATTTTGAACTACTATTAAATCACTATAAAATACTTTTGCGTATATTTTAAATCACTATAAAATACTTTTGCGTACTGCACACTGTTGTTCATTTTTAAGTAATTACTTTCTGTATTCGTTTTCATTTTTATTATACTTGTAATATTTCTGGTGTTAACTTTTGATAACTTGACTATATGGATTTTTAGAACTTGCATATTTCATGTTATATCCATTATGTGTTCTCCTGCCGTTTTATCATGAAATAAATAACTTAAAGATCTAAATTCAGTTTCGAATTTTCGTTATTACGTCATTTATCTTTTCAAAATTGGAAATTCATGGTTAGTGGGATTGATATCGAAGCATGGAATTTTAGGTTTTGCGTTTCAAATCTGCACTAACTGTCTTTTGCCAGTTATGTCTTTCGATATAATCTTAATTATGCTTGTTCACATTTAGTACCTTGTGGTTGACACTCCTGTGCACAGCGATTTTTTCATTATCCTCCAAAAAAGCAAGCTAACACCAGTAAAACACAAGCATAAATTAGGTATTTACCGTGGATATTAATCTTTATCATTGGTTACATCTTTTTTTTTTTTTTTTTTTTTTTTTCAGTTATAAAGATACTGGTACACAGGAAGCTTTAAGCAGCTTTGCAACTACATGTGGAGACATTACCATTTTTATGAATAGGCATGAGGCAAGTGTGTGGACTGCACTATATAGTTGGGTCATTAAAGCATGGGAAATCTTCAGTTCTTTTCGGAATATTCGTAACTCCGTGGTAAAAGTAGTTCATAGGTTTTTGTGCGTCACTTGTAAATAATTTTTGGATTCAGTTTCAAAAGTTTCAATTGTTTATTATATCTTTTATGTATTACTTTTTAGGAAGAGATGCCGATACCTCCACCACCCCCATTACCACCTTCAGTATTACCTGCATTAAGTATTAGGTCAAGCACCACCGCATTGCAGTCAAAAGCTGATGATCGATCCAAACTACTCAGTGAAATTCAAACAGGTATGAAGTTGCGGAAAACTGTGACCAATGACAGGTCAGCACCAGCTGTCGGAGGAAGGGTTTCAGGTAAGTAAGCCGCATGAATATAAGTTGAGAAAGAAATACAAATAATGAAAGATGAGTTTAGACATTATGCAAAACAACTGTGATTATAAAATTGACGGACGTCATTTTCTTTATAAATTTGACTTTATTTGAATTTTTCCTGCAGATTTATCGGAGACCAATGGCAGAGCTATCACTACTAGCGGATCAAAAGTTTCTGCAGTTGGGGGAGTTAATAGTCTTTTTGTGAATGGTATCCCGAAGAAGCCCTCTGATAACAAAAGAAATCAAACAAATGTCTTAAGAGGTCTGTTTTTCTTTTTAAAAAAAAGAAAATTTCATACTGCTACCGGAAATTAATCATAAACTTAAATATCTGATCATTTTTTTATAAAACAAATTAAATGAATTGTTACATTCAGGTCCGATAACTAGTCCACCGCTTTTACCAAAACCATCTGAAATGCATCCAGCAAAGCCAATAACTCATTCAGAGTCTCAAGAACAGGTAATTTTAGAATTATCTATCCAAGCTAACTTTGTTTCATTAATTAAACTAAGTTATGATAAATGCCATTTTGTTGGAATGTTTGACGAACCAACTTATTATTTTATATCTATCCGAATACCATTTTACGCATGCCATCTTCAAAAATAAGCTTTATCTTCTTTTCAGCAACTTTTGGCACCATTGACAGAATGTTCTGAAGCTTCTAGTATATGTCGTCAAACTTCTGTCGGAATAGCAAGTCGTCTAAAACAGTTTAATCAGGTTTGAATTTCGATTCAGTAAGACACTTTCATTTTTATATTAGATGGTATTTTCATGTCAAATATAAATTCCACTTGTTAGTTTACTTCTGATGAGATTCATTTCTGAACAGAAAATATGGTCTCAGTTGTATATATCTATGTACAAAATGTCGTCGATTAAAACGATTCCTTATATTGTTTTTCATTTTCCAAGAGCTTTAGATCAATCGACCGGGATTGGCACCACCAACACCACCATCACTCAAAACCAAACCAATTGTTAAAGATATTAAGTCTCCACCGGTGAAGAAAATTCCCGTTCCAGAGCAATTCAAAACTTTGAGACCGAACAGGCCTGCTAACGATGTATCTTCTTTGCGTCGTTCTGGCAGTTCTGATGTTTGTTAATTTCATTTAGTTTAATTTTATTTTATGAGGAATATAATAGTTGTCTATTTATAATGTTGAATAAGTTAATACTCAAGCCACTAATTTTTCCCGTGAAAGAAAAATGATTGTATTTGTGAATTCGGAATTATTACAAATCTTTCACTAATCACTCACTTTTTTAGTGTCATTTCAGAATGTAAGGAATTCTCAATCATCACTATCGGATAACCGTAGCACACCTCCATCAAGTACTCCTTTACCCTCGAATCTATCTAGTTCGACCAAAATTTCGAAACCAGCATGTCCTCCCCCTCCACCACCTATTCAGGCATCTCGAGTCGGACGTCCAGTGACTAATCCATTCAACCATTTCACATCAGTTTCATCCTCCGGAATGCCCCCTAATGTATCAATCGACGAAGACTCACCTCCTCCACCACCACCTCCCCGATTAGCTTCCTGTACTGATCAAATGGATCGTTTCATCTTCATTCCGATCAGTGAGTTACCACCTCCAGGATTTTTCTCTGGAACAAAAAAAATCTACGAATATCATCCAACACGCAAAATTCAAAATGCTCCTTCGCTTTAACGTTAATTTTGACTTCAGATAGATTTATTCGATTTCCGCGCTGATTGATCAGTTGTAGTTACTCTACCATGCATCTTCTGTTTCATTTCACTGTATTTTAATAAAAACTTTGCATTCATAATGTTGGGGTTATTATGCTTAATTTAAATTGTTACTGAAGGATGGTTGGAATATATTAAGTCATTTATCTTCATTTTCTTAATAATTTTAAATAAAACCAAATTCCAACAATATAATAGATGCGGGTAGTTATGTTGAAATCCTAACTTCTCTATTTTACTGAATTATTTTTCTGCTGTATAACAGTTTTGTTTCGTGTTAATTTGGCATCATTATTCTTGGCCTTGGTTTCTGTAAGTAAACTGCTTTATCACTTTGGTTCTTGATCTGGTAAACATTCGCATTTGTTGAACGAATACGGAATATTGAACTTTGTTTTATAAATAATGCTAAGAAATAGCCGACTATTTCTGGGAGTAGAATAGTATATGGAATGATGATTAGCTTATCATCTGTTTTGTTGCTCATTTCAAAGGAAAGGTAACAGAGTTACTGAAAGTTGTATTTTAAGGTGCTTTCCTAGAAAAGAACTAACTGGAGTTTAGACAATGTCATGCTATTTTTGAACTAGTTTTGATAATATAAGATGTGCACTATAATTTTGCCTTTCGCCGATTTTTAGATTTCTTAATCAGATGTGCTTGCATTTCATTGATAAAACTGCATGAATTTGCAATCCAAACAACTGACATGAAGCAAGTTTCTTTTCTATTTTTGGGAATTATTTTAAGTTCACAAAGTGCTAGGAAGCGGAGTAAATGGAGAGTAAAAATTCTTAAGTTTCAGAACTAGAATGTCATAGAATAAGCGGGCAAAAAAATATTTAAAAGATCTTATATTGGGAGTGTTTAGAGTTTTTGCAAACAGAAAACCCTTATTATTTGCGCAAAACTATTCTTTCTCAGGATTGACGTTGATGGCTTGGAAGTTTACTTCCCTTATGACTACATCTATCCAGAACAAATTCTCTACATGAGTGAATTAAAAAAAACCTTGGATGCTAAGGTAAACTTTCCGTGGAATTCCACTAACTTATGTGCTTAGTTTTTTTAATTATATCCTTACTCTGAAATAGATCGTAGTTTTTTTTTTTTTTTTCATTGTAAAACGAAACTATTATTTATAGGAATATCAATTACAGGGACACTGTTTACTGGAAATGCCGTCAGGTACAGGTAAGACTGTCTCATTGCTGTCACTTGTAATAGCTTACATGCTGCGATTTCCGGACCATCTGGACAAACTGGTCTATTGTTCCCGAACAATTCCAGAAATTGAAAAATGTGTTGAAGAACTTCGCAATCTTTTCAAATATTACGAGCAGTGTGATGGTGTTGGTATTTTTTTTTTTTTTTTTGTTTGTCAGAAATAGAAACATATGGAAGGAAAGAGGGAGACTTGGTTTCTGTAGGAAGTTAGCCATAAATTTGGGGAACTGTCAAAAACACTTCCTTTTGTAAGGAGCTAAAACCGACAACAAATTTGTGTATAAAGAAAGTTTACAGTTTTGGATATCGTATCACTTTTCATTTGTTTAAGAAACCACCATCTTTATTTGCGGTAGCTCTTTCTGCTCGAAAAAATTTATGCATTAACGAATCGGTATCTTCGCTGCGGCAAGGTTCTCTAGTTGATGGAGCTTGTCAGAAGTAAGTTCTACAATAGGCTTGTTTCCAATTTGTAGTTTAAATTTTATACAAAAATTATTTCTTCTTAGGACAGTAATTAATCATTTGGTTGTTTTATAATGCTGAATTAAGGTTGACAGCAAGTTTTGTGCGCGCTAAACGTAGGCTTCGTCCGGACTTACCGTGTTGCGCATTCTTCGAGAAGTTAGATGAACAAAAAGATTTCAATTATCCTGATGGTGTATACAATTTGGTATGTTTGCTAATTAACTAGTTCTTTAAGGGTTCAGTTTTTATATGCTGGAGATAACTTAATTAATCTGATGTAAACTCATTTTTTGTTGAAATTTAATAATATGAATGAAAGGAATGTAATGGTTGAAGCATTTTCTGTTAAATTCTTTCTTTTACAATTTTTTTGCAGCAAAATTTGAGAAAATTGGGCCAGCAGAAAGGAATCTGTCCGTATTTTTTGTCACGCAATGTTGTCGATCGTGCACATATTGTTGTCTATTCTTATCATTACATCTTGGATCCAAAAATTGCCGAATTGGTTTCAAAAAATTTTAGCCGTCACTCATGTGTTGTTTTCGATGAAGCTCACAACATCGGTTTATAATCTTTTTAAATTCATGGACAGTCGAGAAGTTTGCTATCTTAATTTGAAAAATTTGTAACGTGGAAACAAGACATACACTGTTGACAATTGTTTTCGCTATTTCGAAAACGCTGGCTTTTCCAATGATATTTGTAATCAGGATTGACTTCATGAAGCATAAAGAAAAGATTCAGATAATATTTTTTTATCATGAAGAAAATATTTTTCAGACAATGTTTTTTAGTCATAAAGAAAACATTTTTCAGATAATGTTTGCATAGAGTCAATGAGTGTGTCCTTAACAAAAACAACAGTTGAAAAAGCGACGCAGAAGCTAGGTATACTTGAGGAGCATGTGCAAAGGTAATGAAATCGTGAAGTGCGTACATTAATGCTTTCCGGTTAAACTCTTCATTTCAAATTCATTTCATGAATTTTTTTTTTTTGCTTTGTGAACTGGTCTGATGATGTACTTCAAAAATATTTTATTCTTGTAAAAGTTTGTTCACTAGAAACACATAACTCACAATTTAACAAATTTAACTAAATTATAGGATTGTTTCAAATAGAACATTAAATATTTTTCAGGTTGAGGGAGGAAAACAGTGAGCAATTACGGGTAGAGTATGATCGTTTAGTTGAAGGACTGAGGCGTATCGAAGAGGAACGTACGAACGATCAAATTTTAGCAAATCCTGGTTTACTTTTTATCTTATTGTTTTTCAAAAATTTCCTTCTATATAAATCTAAAAGAATTTCACTGATTTAATTTTCAGTTTTGCCTGATATGATTTTGAAAGAAGCAGTGCCCGGAACAATACGAAATGCGTTACATTTTATTTCTTTTTTGCGTCGTTTCAATGAATATCTGAAACATCGGATGCGAACGAAGACGGTTCTGATTGAAAGTCCTGCTGCATTCCTTCGCGATATTAATGATTTAATGCATATTGATCGAAGGCCACTCAGGTTTTCTAGTGATTATTTTCATTCTTTTACTTTCAACTTGTAATCTGATTATTTTTTCCTTCCTTATTCAGATTCGGTTCCGGTCTTTTAAGTGATGTTCGTTTTAACTGTTTTGTTCTACATAAATTGACGATGTGACAGCAATGTGTTAAAAGAAGGAAACGAATCCGAATGAGGATGATCTAAGTATGAGCTTAAATTTTTGGATGATTCCGTCTATATAAAGTTACTGAATAGGCAGATTGAAGAAGAAATTCTTGAAATAAATTAATATGTTGGAGCAGAAAGGTCCTGTTTGCTAAAGAAAAAATTTTCCAATTTCTTGTTAAGTTGGTGCAAAAGTTATTACCTTTTTTCTAAATTTGAACTTTACTATTTGACACAAATAAATGTTACCAAATTTCATGTCATTTTAATGCTAATTTCTTCTGTTAATTTTTCAACTCATTTTTTTAATCTTATTATTTCTCTCTTCCTTGTTTTTCTTCTAGTTCTTCTTCACTATAGACCAAAAAACTGTATTGGGCAAAAGGCAAATGCACTAACTCCTTTTCTTTTTTTGAAAGCAAAATGGTCATAAAGCAATGGAGACAAATCGGAATTAGCATATGATTGAGAAACCACTGATGAATATAATTACGGTTATGTTTTGCAATGGAGAAAGGAATCTTATAATGTAATAATGAAATATTCATTGGAGTTTGCGTATAACTCCACGAAAAGTTGTCAATGAACTGAACGTCAGTTATTTGAAAATCTTTTGGTATTTGGTGCAAATTGGACAGGTGAAATTCAGCAATTAGATGTCTGTCAGTAATTAAACAAGTCATTTTGATTTATTGTATTCTCGTATTTTTAATAATAGCTAACCTCACTTTACTAGATTATGGTTTATGATACGACACAAAATAAATTATATCTTTATGCGCAAAAACTCTGAAGTAGTTCCCAAAGTAAAACTTAAACTTAAGAATGGTTATATTTATACAGTTACATTTGAGAAGTATAACCAGTAAGTCGATGAGATGTGCGGGAAATTATAGCAACTTCATTCAGCATCGGTCAGTAGAAATAGCTTGGTAATTCACCTGATGATAGCACATACAAATATTTGAAAAGAATTGGGTAATAAGATTTTTCCTCGTCATCCAACCGTTTGACTAAATTTCAACAATAGTTTACGGATGAGTTGGATGCGGAATTTTTATAGAATTTTGAAATGTTAATTAAACCCCATCTATATTAATTAATAAATATAATTTAAGTCGAGTTTGGATTTCACGACTCGAAAACATTATTACTTTTGCACCAACTTAACAATATAAATTCAGATATTATCAACATTATGCCTTTTAAATAAAGGCTGTTGCTATATTTAACAACCGTCTCTTATTTTCTGATTTTTTTCTTATTTGATAAATGCAATGTTTAAACCGTATTTAAATGGTATAAGATTTCTTTAGATTCTGTGCAGAACGGTTTGCATCATTAACACGAACTTTGGAGCTGGCTGATATATCAGACTTCAGCTCATTAGTGCTAATTACAAATTTTGCAACTCTTGTGAGTACCTATGCACGAGGTATATTTTTATTAGTTTCGGTTATTAGTACGGTTCATTTTTGGGTACACTTTTTGTATTTCTTAATACATGTTCTTATCCCTTTTTTCCAGGTTTTACAATTGTAATTGAACCACTGGATGAGAAGAGTGGTACTAGCCATAGCTGTACGCTACATTTAAGTTGTATGGATGCCTCAGTTGCTATTCGTCCTATTTTTCAACGGTATCATACAGTTGTCATCACTTCAGGGGTAGGAATTCCAAAGTTACTTTTTAGCTAAAGAGTGCATTAGGCAGTGGCAATGTTATTTCTTTCTTATATGAGATTATATAAATTATATTAAATCATTATCAGCTATTCCTAATCACATATATGCTAAAATAATAGTGGAGTGCTTATTGTATCGTACAATGAATGAATGGTATGAGTTTAACTCTTTTAATGGAATTTGTTTTCATTTTTGAAAAAAAAAAGAAGCTTGAAGCCCATTTACAAAATAAATGCAGACTTTGTCGCCACTGGATATGTACCCGAAAATTCTGGACTTTGATCCAGCGATTATGGCAAGCTTATCAATGACACTAGCGAGACCATGTATTGCTCCACTAATTGTTTCAAAAGGTTCTGTTGCTTATGCACACAGTTCGTGTCTTTAGTAATTTCATTATTTAATGCTACTTCAACTGCTACTATAATTTGTGTCTTTTATCATTTATCACAATGGTTTTACTATAAATTCATTACAGGCAATGATCAAGTTGCAATGACATCTCGTTTTGAGTCTCGGGAAGATGCTGCTGTAATCCGGAATTACGGGAGTCTTGTTTTGGAACTTGCTTCTCTGGTACCAGATGGTGTTGTTGTTTTTTTTACCAGTTATCTTTATATGGAAAATGTTATTTCAACGTGGTATGATCAGGTATTTATGTTCTATAGCATAGCAGAATCTATCTGATTTTAAGATTCAATTTCAGTGAAACAATATTTCAACAATATATTTTCAAATGTTAATTCTATAAATTATCATTTATCTCTGTTCTTGCAGGGCATTATTGATGAATTATTGAAATACAAACTTTTGTTTATTGAAACAACCGATGCGCTCGAAACAAGTATTGCTTTAGAGAAATATGTGGAAGCATGTGACTGTGGTAGGGGAGCTATATTCTTTTCTGTTGCAAGGGGAAAGGTATTTCATTAATCTTGGTTTTGCTTATGAAAGAACTTTTTATAAGTGGTTCTTTTTTTTTTTTATTGAAATGTTGGAATTTAGTTGAAATATATTTCTTATATAATTATTTAATTCATTTTTACTCAAAAACCGAAAACAACAGGTATCAGAAGGGATTGATTTCTCGCATCATCTCGGCCGTGCCGTCATAATGCTTGGCGTTCCATATGTATATACCGAAAGTCGGATATTGCGAGCGCGCCTAGAATATTTGCGAGAACAGTTGGGAATAAGGTCGATTATCGTTTCGTAATTGCGAAAATAGCAGGCATTCAAGAGAAACACTATTTTAAAGTTGGAAAATATAGGAAGAAGATAAAAATTGAAGTTTTTATGACGAAACAATAGTCGATTTTCATGAAAACTCGATGGAAACATCTGTTTTCCCTATCATATGAAATTTTAGGGAAAATGATTTTCTAACATTTGATGCAATGCGTCAGGCAGCACAATGTATGGGTCGTGCACTAAGAGGTAAAAGTGATTATGGTTTGATGGTATTCGCTGATAAAGTTAGTTTTTCCTGTTTTAATAGAAGTTTTCAAACTTGAAAGTTTTTCGTGTATAACTTTTACTTATATTGGAAGTCAAGTTTTTTTAGTCCTTTTTCATTTTGCAATAACTTGCTGAAATATTTACAAAAATTATATTTTAGAGGTTTTCACGGAAAGATAAGATGGGCAAACTTCCTCGTTGGATTCAGGAATATATAACTCCAGGCAATGTCAACCTCAGCATTGAAGAAGCTGTTATAATAGCAAGAAAGTATGATTTTTGAATATTTCATATTAATATGCATAAATTGTATTAATTATGAAGTAGTTGTAAAATATCGTTTTGAAATTTTTTCAAAGGTTGTTGGGATAATAGTCTTTCTGAAATTTTTGTAACTCAGAGAGTAAGTAATCAATAGCATTTTTTGTAGATGGTTCCCATTAATGGCACAGTCGTTCACTAAAGAGCATCAGCTGGGAATTTCATTGCTTACTGAAGAAATGCTTCGCGAAAAAGAGTTGTTGGGGAAAAAATTTGGCCATGTTTTAGAGGAGGTTGATTAATAAAAGTGAAATGTATGTTTGCATCTTCGAGACCAAACATTTCATTTTGAAATGGAATATGAAAACCAGGAATGGCGGACTTTTTCAAATGAAGTATGGATCATTTCTGTCAAGAATTTTCAAAAATCCTGAAAATAGAAACTATCTGTTTATGTCAATTACCTTTGATAGAAATTCATAGATTTCATAGAGTTCTGTTTATGTATACTATGTCTATTTAAGAAAGTAATGAAGGCCTTTTATCTGAGGACATATTCTGGGAAAAGTAGGTTTTAGTTCAAAAACTGGTAAAACAAATTAAACTAATTTATAATTTGTTTCCTTTATTTTCCTTCAATCTAATGGACAGATTTTATTTTACGCATTCCTGCTACTTCAACCAAGTTCTATTTTGTTTCGTGATAAAATCTTTATAGCAAATTTTGAAGATTTCTTTACATTTATATGTATTTGTTGTTCTGTTTCATCTCATCGATATTTAGCAGCATTTGGCGAATACCGTAACTTTACTGCCCTTTACACAAGGTTAAACGGGTCTCATTTATTGATTCATATAGTGCAAGGAAGTTCTTTTTTACTGTTTGCCTTTTCCAGATAAAACAGACTTGGTTAAAGTTGTTTATTGGCTTAATTTTTTTTCCTAAACTTGTTTTGAAACATCTGTGGTTGGTTCCCATTATCCATTGTTTATTTAGAGAAACCGTTTTTGCCAATTTCCCTCAGCTGCTGTCCCTTTTCATTTTGTTTAATTAAATGAAAAATAAATATGTTATCATTTTCCGAACAATATTTTAACGTGGCTAGCAGCCATATGATTGATTTTTATGAAACATAGCAGTATATGCATACGAAATTCCATCATTGTAGAATTTCATATATATGTTATATTCTTACGTTTGGCACTTATACACTAACAATCTTAACTCCATAAGCCATTCTTCAAATGTATTTAGTGGCTGTTAAATACACTTAGATATATCTGGTGTCCTTTTCAAAATCGCAGCTTCATTCGGACTGCAATCCTCACTGAAATGACCCGTGCATGAAGAGCTATAAGCACTGAAAAGAATGCAGTTGTTGGAATGAAGTGTAATATGCCTCTCGTCTCGGAAACAAATCGCAGTTCTCAAGCGCTAATGTCCAATTGCCACCATTGTGGAATTTTGTAACGATTGTTGTTTGTAATAATTTCTTTTACCGAACCATTTCCTTCAGGAATTGATGATTTGGCGAATATTTTTGCTTTGATTGTGTGCGCATAGTCTCTGATATGATAGAAATATGGTGTCGACTCAAGACCGGCCAACTCCCGCACCACGGGTCAGTTTAACCGACCGAAAGCCACTTGTACCAAATCGTGCCTTGAAACCAACAGTTACTCGAAATTCTTTTATTACCTTACATGATGCAACTAGAAGGATATCAAATTCATGGTTGCATCATACTCATCTGCCGATCCAAAATTTATCATCAAGAAGAAATTTACGCCGTGTCAAATCTTTGTCCGCTATCCGAAAGACGGTGAAAACAAATATTAAAAGATCTGCTTCACTGATCATTCAGGATACTGATTATTCTAAAAATAAAAATAAATCAATATTGGGTTTGAAAGATCCAGAAGGTTGCGTTGCAAGGATTGCAAAAATGCTGGATTCGGTAATTTCCGGGGATGCAACTTCCGCAATGAGATCAGCAGAGGAGCAGAGAGGTTCCTCAATAAATATAAATTTAGTAGCAAGACATAATTTCTGTACTGGAAGATCAAAATATTTGTTGAAGGGTCGCACTATTTTTGATGCTGTGAATGAAAGTCACAGTAATATTTCGGTAATCTCCGGTTCAGAGAATGTTTCACGGTGTGGTTTGTGGAACTCAGGATATATCGGTCTTGAAGCCTATTTGAGCATGGTGGAATTACTCCATGATGATGTCTCGTCAAACAGTGGGTAACTTTTTAATGCTTTTGATATTTGTTGTTATATATATTCATATCTATGTGCCAGTTAGTTTCAGACGTGAAAGAAGTTTCGATTCTTCCGGCAAATGTTCTGATGCTGGCAGTCTTAAAAATTCAACCTTGATTACACATTCTTGGAATGAAAACAAGAAGATGAATGACCGAGACATTTTAGAGGATAAATTGCTGTTGTCGGCATGGGCTGAAGTCATCATCTGCAAGAAAGAATATGGAAAACTATGGATTGTTGTCGAAGAAGGCGCTCTGGCTGGTTGGATTACTAACACTAAAGTATAATTCAGTTCATTCTTTTGTTATACTTCTGAAGATGAAATAATTAGAATACATCAAAGTAAATCATATTTGCAAATAAATTAAAACTGTTGGAAGGCTAATCAGAATAATGTTCGGTCCACATCGTTTTAGGAGCACACAAAACCGTCCTGAAAAGTGTGGAGAGAAGTAGAACAAAACTAATGTAAAATGAAAAGTTGAATTTTTTACTGAACAAAAAACTTTTTGAAATCTGTTCATACTAACAATATTATTTTCGAAATGTTTATATAACTTTTAAAAAAACTGCGAAGAAAAACCCACACATTTATGAACAAGGGTAATGAATTTTGATTACATCAAAGGCTTCTAATTAATCAGTAATCAGATATGTCGAAATCTATTTAATATTTATATTTGCATAAATCTAGTAATTGGATTTAATGACAGAGCAATCAAAATAACAAAGATTTAAAAGTACAACGGTAACAAGTTACAATCTTTATAGAAAAAACAATCAAATCAACTGATAAAGTTAATTTATTTTGCCGTGCAAAACGTTAAATGATAAGTGCACTTTGTCTCGTGTTTTTATATTCACGGCAAATTTTTCAGAATTTTAGTTCTAATCTCATTTAATAGAAAAACCATTCCTGCTGCTGTAATAGTGTACAGTAAAGCTTACTTGTTTTAGGATGGCGATCCTGTAGTTGGTCCCTACTATCTGAAAAACATTTTGTATGTTGGGAAAAATCCAGTAAATGGTTCTGTTGAGTTACATATCCGGGAAAATTTTTTGTGCAGTCATTGGACAAATCTTAAACTCAAAATGGTTGCCGAAGTAGAGAAGTGGATTTTGGATATTGTAAAAGTAAGTGGTTTTTTGGTTGCTTTTTAATTCAATAAAAAGTTGCTTAGTTCGAATTCTTTAATAAAGCATTCATTGCAAGTTTATAGTGTATCATGCCGAAAAATGAATTGTTACTGTACAGTCTAAGGAGTCTAAGTGCGGGAGGCAGTGTATGGATACGTCAGGGAACAGCGTGCGCTTGGTCAAGCGGTTGGATGTTCCTCGATGGAGTTAGTTTCAAGTTTGGACGGACTAAGTTGCATTAGCATTTATGTAATACTATCCGGTTTTTATATACCTAAGTTGCATTAGTATTTATGTAATACTATCCGATCTTTAATTAATACAATTAATTTCAAATTTTCCGTAGTAAACTGAAGAAATTGCAGCACAAATTATATTACGCATTGGATAGTTGTACTATATTGTTTGAACTTGATATACGTAAATTTGTTGGAATGAAAAGTATACTAAGCAAAGTTGATTGGTGTGCATCGGTTGTTGGTTCAATGAAAGGGCCATTCCTTCTGTTACAAGAAGGAGGGTTTGTCTTTTTTCAAAATATAAAACTTTAAAATATTTCTATGAAACATTCACTTTTAATTTGTAGATTCTTTTAGTTCGAAATACGTTTTTAAAATATGAGAAACTATAAACAAAAATCGGAAATCATTTTCCAGTCTTGTTTATAGTTCTTTATTTGTACAAGCGGAGTATGATTCGGCTACTTTAACGTGGATTGATTTACTAAATCATCAGATGGAATGTAGTGGCTATCGGTTGGAGGACTCGAAGTTAACATCAGATGATGTTCCTGTTATTGTTGATAAGTAAGCTTATGATCGAAAGTACTAAATGCTAAGGTTTACTAAGGAGTAAATTCTAATTTCTAGAGAAAAAAAAGTGGATGAATTTTATTTTCAACAAAACAGTTAAAACATTACTGCTGTTTATGACATTTTTATGACAACCAATTACATTTCAATTTGCAGGTGTATAAAGTTCATTTCCACATATGGTCTTCTACAACCCGGTTTATATCGTCGGAATGGTCCTAATGTTGAAGTTCGTTCACTTCTAGCTGAATTCAGAAAAGGCAAGTTTTCTTAAATTTTTTACTTTTAAGAAATTTTAAATATATGAATTTTGTTATTCTTTGCTTCATTATTTTCGTATTTTTTTCATTTCGTTTTTTTTATTTAATTCAGAAATAATGATTTCCGTTAGCATGCATTTGTAATTTCAGATCCTGTAAATGTGCATTTGTTGCCTGATTCAGGTGATATGACTAATGTAGTGGCCGATGTACTCCGATCGTTTTTCAGACAGCTTGATTCTCCACTTGTTCCTTATCACATTCAGGATCGACTATTCGCTGTTGCTGACATGAAAGGTGTCGGGTTCACAGTTTCCTCATTGCAAACATAATTTCTATGAACTCATTTTCAGATAGAGCTAGATTAGATGAATATCATGAAATTTTGATGGGTTTGCCACGAATACGCATTCAGACATTGAGACGTATTCTTGATCACTTAAAAGATGTTACGGAACTAGCATATGCAAATTTAGCAACCGTCGAAAATGTTGCGAAAGTTTTTGGACCAACATTATTTTCAGTCGAACAGGTTTTTTGTTTTATTATTTCATCTTTCCTTTCACATTAAAGACTCTGTGGCTGTTTAGTGTAGGCTATCTTATGACTGTTGCCCCCACCGCTTGGTATGCTTTATTTAAAATCTACATTTAGTCTATCGCTACTCAAGCTGTGGCATAAATCTCACTGCTTGATCAGTTTCAACATGATGTTGAAATTCTTCTTATTCTCATTTATACATCCTTTGCCATCATTTCCTCCCGCGATATATTAAATCACATTTTTGATTTCCATTATTAAACTCCATTTTTAGGGTAATGGAGTAGATAACAACAACTTTGTTGCCACGATACAGCAAGTGAACCTTGTCAAGGATCTTTTAACTTATTATGCTTCTATATTCCGCATTTCAGCGCGTGAAATGATTATAAAGTCAAAAATAAATATGTTGCAAGAGAAATCAAATCAAACGAAGGTTTTAAGATTTTTTCAATTTTTGTTCCAAAATTTCAATTTTAACAAAGCCAAAGTTTGTGTATCGGACTTCAGGCTCGTGCAGATGGTTTTCTTGTTCCTGTACATATTCTTGAGAAAGATAATCATACATTCAATGTGCAGTCATCTTCGAATGCGGAACAAGTGAGCATTTTGATTATCATTATTAAATTATTAACTATATAGCTGAATCTTTGTTATGATTTAAGTTTTTACATTGATGGCGATTGCAGGTCTGTGATGCAGCTAGAAATAGGCCAGTTGTTCGTAATGAGGCTGATGTAAACAATTTTGTACTGTTTGAGGTATGATAACTATTTATTATGAATCATCGGACGAAAGCCACTCGTTTTATTCAGTAAGGTTTTGGATAGATTCAGTTAATTAAAATATTCTTTTAGGAAATAAAATGTGGTCAACTTGAAAGACGCGTGAATCCGCCTGAGAAAATGAGCTCAATGGTTACTGGCAGATGGCTTGACTGGGAACCTGCTGAATGCTTTCTCCTATTTAAGAGAGATCCTATTCCATATTCATTTAGGGTTAATTTTTTTTTTGTCCAGTTTTTTTTGTGTATTCTTGCACATGCAATTGAGGTGGTGGTACTAAAGTCTTGGTATATGTTTACATAAATAAATGAACTTATTGGTACGACATTGATCCTATTCCATATTCATTTAGGTACATGTTTAAATAAGTAAATGAAATTGGTGCGACATTGGGTCAAGCGATGTATAAGGATGAGATCAAAATTAATTTGATGCATTAGAGTTTCTATAGATAAACTGTTTTGTTTTGAAAAGTGAGGGAAAAAAATAATAATTATAGAATATACGTGTTGTTAAAAAATAATTATGATAAAAATGTAATAAAAATGAAAATTTACAATTACTAGCTTAGAAAAACAACAATTCAAATCTTTTTAAGATTTTTTTTTTCTAATTTGGTAACAAATACTTAGATTTTATAGTATATAAATAAACAATAATTTTTTCTCTCCAGCTTTCATATCCATTTGCTGATGATGTGCGGATTGCGGAGCAAGGGACAAAATCGTTCAGTGTTGGTCATCTGAAATTAGAGGGTGGATTAGTTGCGTACTACAATAAGGTACAGTAAACTACGAAACCATGTTAAATTCCAATATGTCGCGAGTTTAACGTGAGAATAAATATTGTTTTGTTTGGCTAGTTAACAATTTTCAGGATTATTCCAGTCTTCAGTTTGGTTACCATGATAATGGTAATTTTGGTGGTGATAGAAATCAGTTCTGTGTTTTTTAAGTAACGTAATAATTTCGGTTTGAAATCCAGTTAATGATACTTTGCAGTTTGCACCGTGTAAAGATTTGCCATAGCATTGATATTGTCTCATTTCTATGTTTTTATTTATTCCCTCATTTGTTTTTCATTTAATTACTCTACTTTCTTATTGATTAAGAGGTACTTCACCAACTAATTCAGTTCTGAACCAAAAGCCGAGAAGTAAGGTTGACATACTGATAATTCTGAATGTAACAAATGATGCATAGTTTCAGTTTTTTCAGGGCTTGAAAAAAATAAGTGAATGGCATACGGACGATATACTGTGGTACATTGGACATGAGAGCAGTCGTAAGCCGCCTTATCCACATACTCTCACATTTATATTACCAAAAGATAATAATTTCAAGTACAAATCAAAATACATGGGTTATTGTGTCGCATTTCGTGAGGCGACTCTGAGGAGGCAATGGCTCAATGCAGTAGTCAGTTCACAGCAAGATTTCCATGAAAATTCTGTAATGCCCTTGGTGCAAATTTAAATTTTCTAGTTTTTAAACTTTAAAATGGGAAAATACATTCTTAATATTTGTACTTGCTAAGTGGATTTATATGTTGCTTTATTTGAATCAATACATGTTGTTATATATATATATCTCAAAAATATGTCTGCCACTATTTATGTACTCGTACTTTTTTTTTTACCTCTTCAACAATATATGCTTAATCTAGACTGTATTATGGTTCACAACCAAATATGACAGTTTCTTTGACACGTACTTTGAGAGTCATTTCTTTCTTGTCTCTTTATGGATAGTGAATTCCAAGCAGATATATTTTGAGATAATTGTCTATAGACTAGTTTATACTTAATTAAAACGAACAATTTGCTGAAAGTTGATCGAATAACCGAAAAGTTGTTTGGTGCTTTTTCGTTTTAATTAAATATATCGCCGCATAAAATAAAGTATGATTTAGTAGATGTCATGCTATTTTCCTGTATACATTTCGTCACTGTGTTAATAAAACAATGTATAATTATTTTTGAATTATACGGATACATTTGTTATATTATTAATTGGTACATTTCTACACGATCAATTTATTATAATTTAGTCATCGAAGAAAAAAATCCTATGCTTTTATTAGAAGAGCGAGATGTATAATTTCTATTATATCACTATGAAAACGAGTGCGACCAATCTTTGATGACGGAATTAAAAAGATACCGAAGTTGTGTACTTTGATTTGAAAACTTTTAGTCTAAGAGAATTTTGCACTACATTTTAAAGTTAATAGTTCCTAAATGTCGCTTCATTCATTATTTGGTGCATGGGCGATCTAACTACATGATTGTGTCATTATCTACTTCTTGCCGTTAATTTGTGACGTTGACAATGAAATGAAGTAAGATGCAGAGGAAGTTTAGGAACAGGTGGATAAGAAATTGTTTGAATTAGGATGCTATCTGTGAGTGTATCTAAGCACTGCTAGTGAAGTATAGCGGTTCAGGGTTTAATGTCATTAGGAGTATATGTGTTTCGTTTTGAACGACATCGCTTTTATTATCTATGTCGCACTCTTCCGAAATTGTGTGATGCTATGGTAGTGTGTGATAAAGTCATGGCTCAAATTTAAACAGTATTCGAAACAATTGTTTAACTTGATTTCAGGATAGCTTTATCGTTTGAAATTTCAAAATAAAACTTCAGAAAGTTGATAGGGAAATGCCGGACTTTGTCTTTCCATAATATAGCTCAGCTTATAAGTTTAGTAAAGGCTACAAATTAGTCAACGTTTTGCTCGAGAATTGCTCGAGATAGCAATGTTGATCCGCTTCCACTAGAGAAGCAATTAGAGAATGTGGTCTATTTTGAAACAAATGTTTCCATCTGAAAATGATCAATGGATGTTAGAAAGAAAAAGATAGCAACGGAATGAAGTTGTGTTGTGATCGTCGAACTCGATTTTTATGAAATAAATCCAGAGTGATAATGAATAACGGAAAATGCTACTTCTCTCTGAAAATTTCTGATGTAGACCTCCTCAACAATTTTTTTGTATTTTCCACTTATGTCACAAAGATTTTTAGATCTTGAAAGGACCTAATATTATACTGTCTGTCGTTGTTATTTTCCGGCCCTGGTTCAACACATGACATTTATAAATTTTTTATTAATGTAAATCTCGAAAGCAGATCCTGAATAAGATTTTCACTTCTGATGAATAAATTAATTGAAGCAATTTTCAGCATTGTGTTTGGCAATAAATAACAGTTGAGATGTTGAGTCTAATTCCTCAATTTAGTTTAATACCTTTTTTTTTTGTTGACATATAAAATGAATTATAGTAATTTATGGTTCACAAGGTTTTATAGCAATTTTGAATAAAAAAGTAAGCATAAAATAATGGACGATACTGTACAGTTTCATGTTGTGCTTAAAAAGATCTCAATCGGCGTTATTATATCGTATTTTGCATTGACTCATGTACTGAAATCGAAGCTTTAGAATTTTTGTATGTGGTACTGTTCGCAATAAAAGAATTTCGAATTTCATATAACGAACGGGTAAATGACATTCGATCATGTAATTCCAGCATCTGTAGTCGTGTCGGCTTCTCGATACTATGTGCCAACGATGGTGCACTGCGTGGTTTCGAGTATAACGATGGTAGATGATGTGAACGTGGCCTGCAAATAAATTTAATTTTAAGATATCCATCAATGCAAAGCGAATAACTAAACAAATTACCAGCAATATTTCATTAATTCACAAGTATGAACTCTCAAATACATTGACGATTATTGCACTTCATTACATGATGGACTGTAACGTCACGGAAGTACTAAAAATTAAGACTCTGCAAAATATTCATACAAAATTGAAAAAGGCATAGACTTACGTTGAAGGCGTATAATTGTACTTTCGTGCGACAACATTTGGTCGTCCTCCTGGATAAGTTATCGAAATGTTACGGATTAAGCTCGCATGCGAAGAATTATTGTCTTTTTTGCCAAAAAATGATGCCGGAGCAGGATACCAGGGAATGGTTGGTTGTGAATAGAAATGGATTCGAGTAGGAATCTCATTACCAGTTATCTCAGCTACTCTCTCAAATGGGAGCTTAAAACCGTTAATTTATAAATGTGTTGGTTTTTAAAGTAATTTTAATTGAAAGACAGAAAAAGAAAAGCAAGAAAGCAGAAAAAAGTAGTCTCCATTTTAGACAATATGAAATACGGTCCTAAGGAATACCAGAAGTCAGAGAGTCAAGATCGACTTTTTTTTTGAATTACGAGAACCCTGTTAAGCTTTTTGATTTGATTCCATTGAAAAGATTGCAGAGTGAATTTAAAGAACTCTAAAATTATTTCTATAATGGATTGCACTTTGCTACTCTTAGCGAACATATGAAAAATGAAGCATCATTTACCTACCTGAGCCATCAGTTTAGTTATTTGTGCTGTCCTCTCACTGAGTTCATCAGTTAGCTGACGAATTCTGTTACTCTGAACATTTCATTTATGTGTTTCTTCAGCATACTTTTTGTAGTTCAATAACCAAAATGTACGCACATGTCAAATAAATTTTTGTAAAATTGTCCGATATGCAAAGTTATACTCTAACTAGAAATTTAATCTGTTACTGTTTTTTAACAACTTCGTCCGGAAAAGACAAAGGAAATGCTAGACAAACGTTTCCGATAGATTTATGGACTACGTCTAAGTAATGAAGATAACGATTCAGATTAATCAAGTAGTTTTCAAGTCAGAGACCGTTATAAACATAATTTTGACACGATCTAGATTTTAAATTATTTTCTTTTTTTTTTTATTTTATTTTATTATTATTAAAATTTCTATACATTAACGGAGATGTGAGGAGCCTTTCTAACAACGAGAAAATGTTGATTGGTATTAAGATAACCGTCATGATAAGATTTCATGCTAAGATACTATTTCTTAACAACACCTTTATTACTTTTCATAATACTAGTACTGATGAATGCTGAAAACATGATAGTCATTAGGATGGGCAATTAAACAATGAAATTAATACTTTACCTGATAGGCAAGTTGATTTTTCAGCATTCTGATCGTTTCATTAGTTTTTTGCTCTAAATCTCTCGATTTTTTCTCGCATTTCTGTAACTCTTGATTCAGCTTATTCGTATTCTGCTCTGCTTTTTGCAACCTGTAGTCTTTATCCGATCGTGTCAAATGAATAACTATGTTTCAAAATAAATCTTGTAAATGAATTCTAAGCAAAGGGAGGATTTTTTTTTTTTTTGAATTCTAAACAAAAAATGATTTAAATATTTAAGCAAGGCTTGATTTTATTTGTTTGGACCTTAAAAATTAATAATTATCCAGATGCAACAGTAAGTTTAGGTTTAACAAATAAGACATTTAATTCTAAAGAATATTTGCAATTCTTTTTACTTTTTTCAATTGATGATCGGAGACAGCAAGAAAAGAAGAAGCTAAATAAAAATATTAAAAACCTAAGATTCTATTGAACAGGTACTTGTGTTTCTAAAAATCGATCGATTATCATTGAAGTTAAGTGAAAAATGTTTCTTCCATTCGAAATTTCAAGCATTTAGTTCTTCTACATAGAATTGCGAATGTTTTGCTGGCCACATTCACGCAACATCCTCATAAGATAATGCGCTTGAAATTTAAAAATTTTCAGATGGCTTATCTTTCAGTATGTGAGAAGAAAAAACTGCCTTTTTCGAAGCAGCTCATTTTCATTTTCGAGTGTCGTGTTGCTATCGAACGACTTTTTCACATAAAGTCTACGGTAGAGATCTATAATGGATAAAAAAGAGGCAAAACCATTTAGCTGAGTACTGAAATGTTAGAATTAAAATTGAGGAATAGGAGAATTTGTTCAGTAGTAGTATAATAAACTGAGGTGGATAATAAATCCTGCTTCATGGATATTTTTGTTAAAATTCAGCTGAATGATACTGTGACACTGCTAGGATAAAATAAGGAAATCACAGCATTTTACAAACAGTTCAGCTTTCAGTTATAAAACCCACTTATCCAAGATGAGTTTTATTCGTCATCGAGCTGGTTTATAGCTATCTAAAGATAGCAATATCACCAATTAAAGAGTAAGAAATTATCGAGTTACAAAGTTCTGCATCAGAACCTTTGAAAACTTACTATTTGAAATCAATTTTTTAATGTTTCAAATTACTTTGGGTATAATTTGCCATTACCTCTCAAATGGTGATGAAGTCTTTCAATTTCGGCGTGTAATCCAGTTAACATTTGAGAGTTCTCGTTTTGCAAAAAGGATATTTGAGCAGTTTCATGTTGACGCCACATATCATCTCGTTTTTCAATAGCCACAGTTATACGGTGTGCACAGATTTCATTAATCAGACTTCCAATTTCACTGAGTTCAGATTTCTAAAACTATTGAAATGTGATCAAAAATCACTACGATGTGAAATGCCATAAGTGAACATTAAATCATGCACTTTTTCATTTCATCCTTTCACATATTCTAATTTAGACACAGCTTTTCTAGATTCTAGAGATCTAAATTCTAGAGAACACTAAATGACGGAAGTTTTCCGACCTATTCGAATCTTAGGAATATAACATGTCTTAATATCCACTATTGTTACCTTAATCGCATAAGGTGTTCCTCAAGTTGAGCTTGTAGAGTTTTGCAAAAGAGTCACATGGAAGCAAGAATCAATCAAAATTATATAAAGGATAAAATATCACTGACAGATTTATTAAATATATCATTTAAAAAGACACAGGCATGTCTAATTACATATAACTTACTTTGCATCCCTTAAAATCATATACTCATTAGTTGCTGGTCCCAGTCATTATTGATTATTACTCGCTGAAAGCTTTACACGACATACTGTTATACTCCATCTATCTTTTTCTGACCTGCTGACTTGTTTTTTGATTATAATAAGAAAAAATGAAGTCACAAATTAACCTCGCATCATTTTAAAAAATGGGAGAAATTCTAACTATTTTCGAGCTCTTGAAAAACAAGGAGCAGTTGTAACTATCCATTTTATTTCCGCTATAACAAACCTATCGATAGATAACAGCATAGGATCAGAAAAAAGAACGCTAATTAAAATTTAAAAGATTTTTTTGTTAAAGTAATTTTAGTATTGAAATAATTTAGAGTAATCTTTTTTCCAAACAGTCAGGATAATTGCAATTAATCATAAACAGAATCGAAGTAGTTTTTAGAAATAACAGCCTGATCTACTTGTTTTACTTAAATTTTGATGAGTTCTAGAAAGTGCCCTGGATTTTCTCTGATGTGTACCAAAA
This sequence comes from Brugia malayi, assembly GCF_000002995.4. Classification (NCBI taxonomy): domain Eukaryota; kingdom Metazoa; phylum Nematoda; class Chromadorea; order Rhabditida; family Onchocercidae; genus Brugia; species Brugia malayi. Next base: position 8,965,482 of record NW_025062475.1, read on the forward strand.
TGAACAAATGCAAATTTATGTTTGTGAATTATAAATTGGATTTTATTTTCCTTTTGAGATGTATGAATTTGATGTCAAATAAAAACAATTCGATATGCAATATATGTGTACTTTGCTTTATCACTGGATGCGTTTCGCTGTTTTCGTGTACTTCCTTTTTATCACTCATTGGATTTTTCATGAAACCGTTACATATGAGAATGCTCTTTTGATAATTTCCAGTTTCCTTTGCTATCTATGAGAAAAGCAAGCAATAAATGACTTCCGATAGTTCAGATGCTTTCGATAAATTATCTAATTTTAAAAATATGTAATCAGCGACATAAGAAAGAAATGCGTGAACTTCGCAACTTCCCAAACTATAGAAAAATAGAACATATTTATGTGAAACCAGTCTGCTACATTTGAATATTTTAGTATGCGCATCATTTCGAGATCACATCGATTTACATACCGGAATGAATTTTGTCAATACTTGTGCAGTTGCTTCTTCCACATCTTGATCAAAACATTGTATTTCTGCCATGCATTTTGAGATATCAATGCCGATACTGGCTGTTCTTTTTTCCGGTAACTCTAATTTCGGCACTGCAAATTTTAGAATTATTAAATCCTTAAGATTTAAGGTTGGGTCAGTAATAGACTGATTACTGTGAACAAATAATTTAATTAGAATAAAAAGATGTAAAACCTTTGATTTTTACTTAATGAAAATTTCAGGTTATATAAGATACATGACAAAGAGAGTATGATCATCATGACATCATATCGATTAGATCGACAATTACCTTCATTCAAAAATTCCAAAGATTGAACTTGAAAAGCCCAAAAAGGAGTTAAAAAAGATCGGTCGAGGATCGCTAAGAAGCCGAAGTTGATCTAATTTCCAAGTACATCTACCTAAAAAGTTCCATGTACATCTACCTAAAAAGGACGGCGCATACTATCATACATATTTGCTAGTTCCGGTCGATTTCGTATTCCTTATAAAATGAGTAAAAATTTTAGTGAATCACTCCAAGAAATGTGGGGCAGTTTGATTAAAATGACACCTTTTAGCGGTTGTGCACAAAGTGTGAATGACATATTCGTTGCAGAAAATTCAGGCAATTTTATGCCACAGGTCGTTGACAGTTTGTCCGAGAATTCTTAAAAGACCAATCATGTTATCTGAAATATTACTCAGTCTTGAAATCTTGAAAAAGTCGCATTGACATTCATTTTCTACTATAATAACGTAAGCAAAAATAGCAAAAATAAGGTCCAAATATTAGCAGAAATTTTCAAAGTTACATGGAAAATTTCTGGTACAATGCTTACAGGTATTATTCCCTTAGTATGATATACACACACTGTAATAGTAGAAATCAAAAAAAACCTATGGTTGGTGGGAAACAAAACTGAAAAATGAGAAAGAACATTCAGGAATTGATGATGAAGAGAAGAAAATTATGAGGAAAAGCTTACACCTCCATAACTAGACAAAGATAGACTAGCAATAATTATGGGAAATGAAATTTTTTATCAAATTCTGTTAATATCGATAATCAATAATTGTAATGCACCACTATCTACTAACCATGTCCCAAACAAATTTGAAATAATTAAACTTAATGTCCTCAATGCAAATGAATGAAGCGTGAAATGCAGGATTAAATTAAGTGAAAATTCATTTTCACGTCCGCAAAATATAACGAAAAAGCTAGAATGAAATATGCTGCCAAACTAGAGGTTAGAACAAACTTTAAACTGATATTGATAGTACTTGACTGATATTAACATTGATGTTGACAGGATTGACTTTTCATAAGGGAGTAAAAGAATTGAGTAGACTGTTAAAGACTGTCATCTCTTCAATGATTATCGATTTGCCATCTTTTATTAAATGTATTTAAAGTCTCAAAAATAACTTTGACAGATTGGAAATTTATTTTAAAGACTTTAGCCATGTTGTGTAATCACTGAAGTCTTTGTACGCATGGTTATTCGACAACAGAACCGAACAAACAAGGACAATGAAGATTAATGAGAAGTGCTCCTTTCATTCAGTAAAAACATCCATCCTTACATTATTAATTAAAACCTTCCCTACTTCTCCCGACCACAATTACCAGCAGTGAGAAAGAGCGATAATGGGATAATTAAAAGAAAGAAAATTTTCAAAATTCGAGTTTAATGCTATTTTCAAGTGAGAATAGATTAAGTTTTCTTATGTTTCAGCTTTTATAATTTGAGGGATGAAGCCTTATTACTTGTTTCAGATTGAATGTGAATTGAGCCTTTGCCAGAAGCATCCCAGAAGCAACAATATCAATTCGTTTGTGGAGAATAGTTCAAAAGAGAAGTGATCCTTCACTCTTTACAGTTGTTAATCAGTTCATTGAAGGAAAGCAATACACAAAATAGTGAACCCTAGTAAGCCACAAAATGATCAATGAAAGCGGATAATATTATTCTCAGGTAATGAATGACTACTGAGATGGCATTTAGTATAGAATGATTGATATTTGTAGGCTCTTGAAACTATTTCACAAAGTCATAAAATGAAGGCAAAGGTTAAAATGGGTGATTTTTACGTCTACTCTTCCAGCTTATCATCATTTCAAATGCCATCGTGAACATTTAGATGACAAAGTCTATTTCTACTATTAATTTCACTTTACTTTCATTGGAGAGCAGAATGTGCAATAAAAGCACAGTGGAGAAGACAGCACATAAGAGTGGTATGCCCAAGAACCTGGAAAGTGTCGGCTGCTGCGACCAAGTGATAGCCTAGTCCCAAGTGAAATGAAATGAATGGAGCCGAACAGCACAGCAAACCTTAGCAGTAACCTTAATCTATCCAATACCCTCTCTTACCAGCTCGTTTTTATTCATTCACTTTTCCACTCTTCTGCTTTGAAAACACATAAATGTCACAAACACATCGACTGATTCGGAGTGTCAATGTCAGTGCATAGACGATGCAGATGCCGTAGAGTTATAATAGATGTTTTTTGGAGAAAGAGGTGGGTAGTGCCGCGACACTGAGAAGACAACATTGCGTAGCGTTCTTAACTCTTGTTTACTTGTTTACCAATCGATGTTTATAAGCTTCCACTCACTCCCTCCAATCATCACTTTCTTTGTATTGTCATCCTGCGCCAGTTCATTTGCACATTTTCCATCGATACGTTGTTATAGAATCTTCAAAATTTTCATTTTTTGGAATTTGAATTATGGAATTTTGATATCTGTTACTTGCAGAGATTGTGAAAGCTCTTCTGGCTATCTCCCCAAATATTGGTAAAAAATTGAATGAAAGCAAAGATAACGTTAAAGATGGAAAATAAGGGACATGATTATATTCTTGGATTATCATTTAACCTCATCCTTAGATTGAGATCAAGATCGAGAATTATATGGCGGGATTGGATATTGTACATCAGCGACTGTTGGACGAATGGCGACAAGAATCGAGACGAGACCTTTCTCAACTGGAAATGGTGCTGAAGAGTGCTGAAGTATGATGTTTTGCACAGTGTGATAGTGAAAGAAAATGGTACTTTAAAGCGAGGGATATTCTCTCGAATATAGCAAATTAAAAAATTATCACAAGTGATAAATGATAATGTCTACATAGATGGAAGTTGAATGCAGGAAGCTGATGGCAGAGTGGAATAAGGAACCGAAAAATCTAGGAGCTATTGGAGTCAGACTAAAACGGATAAAGGTGTATTCGTATATTATATCTTCCACAAACACTTATTCAAAAGCTAACATGAGCGACTCGACCATAGGAAGTGTTGTAGTTTATCCTACAATCATCCTCGCATTATAATACTCGCTACCTGAAATAAGTCAATCTATTATACCTAGCTTAGTGATAGTTATTAAAACTTGTTCGTTAACAACTTCACACATCAGTAGCTACAGTTAGATCACACAGGTACTACTCAAAACTCGGTGAGCTTCGCAAGATGTCGTTAATTGTTTTTCAGGAATTAATGAACAACAGGAACGCTTTACGTGGTCTTACCCATAATGATTTACTTATGATTCATCGTAAGTCTTACTTTGGCACCACTAAAATTGGTGAAATGCAAATCCACCTCTCAGATTTAGGCCTAAAAACGTTTCATAACCTTTCAGTTTAATCTTTCATTTTTTTCTCAAATTGGATTGCAGGAGATGTTTTCGAGATAGATGCACTGTGTGCAGTACTCAGGTCTGATCTCGACTCATTCCGTGAAGCCATCACTGTTCTCATCAATTTTTACAATTCTTATGGGTAAATACAAAGATCTGTTAAAAACTAGCTGGGTTATTGCTTTATTATTTCAATATCGATTGGATATTTAAATTTTAGTTCAAACGAAGAGTGGCCAAATAAATGGTTGATGATCGGCTTAGATCTTATGTTCCTTTTGGCTACCAATCAACACATTGAATTCCACATGGTATTTTGATATTAGTGGCTGAAAGAAATAAGAAAAATTGTGATAATTTTTCAATAACATGTATCCTCTGAAAATTACAAAAACTTCATCACGAAAATTTTGTGGAAATTGAACTACATATTCAGCAGGTTGATCTGTTTCTATAATAGATTAACTTCAAATGAAATGTTGCAGTTATTGGAGCAGATTGATCAAGAGATCCAGCAAAAGAATCCGTATATTAAGATACCTATGAAATTGGAGCAATCGCTTACTGAAGGTGCTTATCATAAGGTATCCATTTTCTTTAATGATCTTTGTGAGTAAACCAGAATGAGGAAGATTAAAACAGTGACCATAGTTATGATGAGTTTGCTAAATGGAACTCCATTATCCTACTATGTTTGACCTTTCTTTCGACTATTCCAGTTAATTTTCGAAAACTTAGTCCTAAATCATTGCAGATAGTGCTAACGGAAAAGAATATTCCCAGCCCCTACTACGCATTATTTATACGTATATCAATGGACACAGTACGGTGAGTTTTCCTCTTACTCGAAAGAATTCAAAAACTTAACCAAATAGAAGCAATTATAGGGATGAAATAGCTGTATGTATGGAGCACTCATTTATAAAAATATCGCAACGAGATGCTGCACGATTACTTTTGTTTAATGATGTCAATGAAGTGATATCTTTTGCCGAAAAGGTTTTTTTTTTTTTTTTCCGACAACTGTGCTTGAAATTTCATTATTCGAGAAGCTTCAGCATTACAGAAAATATATAAATACTTTTATTAATTAACTCTATCTACGCTTACAAATATTGATTTGAAACAATTTTTCAAAATTGTGAAAAACTTCCCATCATATTCTGTGAAATAAGTAATGAAATACATAAGTCATATTCCGTATAACGAAATAGAGAGAACCTCATGACGGTCAAATGTGTCGGGAAATTCTACCCCTTTAAACCTGTGAACAAGTCTCCCTTAGACTTGAGTGAATGAGAAGTGAGTCACTTTATTACATATTTAATAAAATGTATTAATGAGAAAAATAGGAACACATCTTAATAGGTCTGCAAAGCGGGCAAAACAATTTCTGAAATACGTCAGTTGTAAATATAATGTAACATTGAATACGGAGATTCTCTTGTCACCAACAAGTACGATACATTTTCTTTATAATCACAAGTTTACTCTAAGATTGGATCTTTTTATAAATATCATTCAAATATAGAATTCTCCCGTCTTAAAAAAAAATGACCTTATCAGCCTCATTTGATGATCAGACAATAATAACTGGCCGTCAACCAATAACACAAATACCATTGTCTGTTGTGTTTTAGTATAAATCAAACACTTATTACATTGTAAACTTATTACAATCATTAAAATGTCTGTCCAATTTATAATCACTATATTCAATATCCAACCTAAATAAACATAACAGAAAACACTTTTATTTGAGGATATAGTAGAGGATATATTCTCGACATTGCTCATATTCTTTCTGATTATTATTCATTAAAGAAATTTCTTCGCTACTTCCTAGAATATTTAATCTCTAACAACTTCTGGAGATTTCATTATAGCGTGGCTGGAGAAGCAGTATATGTGGTAGCAGTATTACGTACGTATTTGATCACGCACAAGTCGTAAGTTGTATCTTATTTTTGTGTATTTTGCAAAGCTTGGACAACTCTACAATGCACGTGATTTTAGCATGTGGAGCCACGGTTAGATACTAAAAGGATCGCCGTGCAAACTATTTTTTATGCAAAGCAACTCGAAATGATCGTATAAGACATTAGTCGAGCAGATCCTTTATCTGATTACTTTCGCATCAAACGAATTCTCGGACTTTATCAGTTCTTATCGCTTATTTTGTGTGCATTTTAAACTAAATATTCCCTGGAAATTGCAGTCAGTTATATGAAATAATTCGAATTATATATGCCCATAAAACTGTTATAAATATTAATTATTGAAATACCGCAAATACTAGAACCAGATCTGAGTCTAACATTTCATTTTTAAGCCACCATACAGTGGAAATAGAAGCAATATTGTTTACAACTTGTGAAGTCTACAGATGGAAGTCACAACTTAATAAATTCGCAACATAAATGACGACAAACTAATAAATAATGGGGCACGGTCATAGATTTCGTATAAATTTACTCTGAAGGATTTTTATATCGATCTTTGTATTACAAATATAGTTAATAAATAGGGACATAACAGAAATGGCAAAATATTTTACCTAAATTCGACCAGCAAATTTCTAATTCAAAATCTCAATTTTGGCTTTTTTTGAGGTGATTCACGTATTGTTTGGATTTCCGTAAATTCGTCCTGATTTACATCACTCACTGCCTCATAAGCCGAAGTGGGAGGTGGTGTTGAAGGAAGGAAATAAACATTATTTTTGTCAATATCGCTACAGCCATCAATGCCAGTGTTTACACTTTTTTCACTTCTATCATTACTATAAATACTGCCAATGTTTTTCAACACCAGATCTTCCGCAGCAATCGTTTCATACAGTCTTTGCACAACAGGTTTCCCAAAGAGATCACCGAAGCTGCTGCCAGATACAGGAGCTAAATAAATCTCCCTTACTTTTATGAAACCTGCCTTTAAAAGTGAAGTTGGAAAAAAAAAGCAGTGAGAATAAATTAGAACCAACCCTCAACTGAACTCAAATCACATTCATCAACAATAATGGATAAAATATTTAGTAGCGGTCGAGTTATGTGTGAAAAAACCTGAAATTTGGAGTGTAAATGTAAATGTAAAGATAAGTTGAGATGTCAGAAAAGTCTTTTCTTTAATATTTAGATGATAAGATCTTCCGAATAAGCGGTTTTTTAAAGTCATTTGGCTACAAAAATATCTATTCAGTGTAATTGGAATCCCATAATCCAATCTTATGGTGAAAGAGGTTTGATTAATAAAGATTTTTCAAAATTTCTCATTTGCTATAGAGACCAAAAAATAGCACTGGGAGATCTAACATATATCTTACAAAAAAGCAAAAGTTACATAATTCATCGAACCCAAATGTTGTCCGAAAAAATGCCACTTCAGAGTTCGTTTCCCAGCAACAACTTCAAGATCAAATTCCAGTGTTTCATCATTCTTATTTTCATTTGACATCTTTGTTGTCAACGACACGAACATACTGCGAACTTTTTCGAACAAAGCCTGTTCTGAGCCACCTAATCTGGCATTCAGCGACGAAAATTTCTTCATGAAATCAGCAATTTCGTAGAATATGCACTCGTAATCAGTTAATATTGTGTGCAACCGTCCGGCCTTAAATGACAAATCAAGACAATTATTTCATCTTAAAAAACTAAGCAGTGAAAAAGAATAATTCATTTCAAACTAGTTTTTTGTTCCTAAAACTATAAAAACTTGTTTGTTGCACAGACTACACCTAGTTCGTTCAAACTGCATCAAACTTTTCCTGAATCTCACAAGCATAAGTCCCACTAAAATTCTTCTTTCACATTTATTACCTATTAATTTCATGGTATTGAACCATTAGAACCTAAGCAAATAATTAAATTAAATAAGTAAGTGGTTAAATAAGTTACGTATTCTTTTGTATTGGAAAATATAATAGATATCGAGGCATCTCTATCTCCCGAACTGCTGATGATAAAAGTAGGAATCAATACTCGCCATGAATGAGTAAAGAAGTATATCGTTAATAAAATTAAAATCAAAAACTACCTTGATAAGAAATTTAGCAGCACAATGCCTATTACCCAATCTGAAGCCTACAGGTGCCCAACAAGTTTTAAGAAACTCTGCATCCACATCTGCTTCTATCAGATTTCTGTTCACTTCTGAATGTAAAACACCCAGCTCCTCACAATTCGCCATTAGTCTCGAAGAAGTTGGATCGCGAAGCCGAAGCCATCCTGTATAGTTCCTGTATTTCACAATCAAAAAGCTAAAATCATTCAACATTATCTATTCCTTGAATACAAAAGAGCACACAAACCCCAAATGATAACACCACAAATTAATCTGTTTATAACAATTTTTTTGCCACACTGAGTTTCCCATTATTAAAATTGTATAAAATCTGTTTTTAATTTTTAATTGTAAAAAATCTCAGAAAAACAGCAACAGAAGCTGTATAGCAAACAAAAAAGAAAGTAAATGTTTCCCACTGTCATTCCATTCATTTTATTTGAAAGCAACAATTTAATAGAAAGAATTATTCAGTTTAACACAGCAAAGATAAATGAGAACATCGCAAATGTTCATTTTGCTGTATCGCATTCTCCTTTGTTTAAATGCGGTAAGCACAGACAGTTTTGGTAGTGATTAGCATTAATGTGACAATTGATTTGTTATTGTCATGAAAAGGGACAACATTTGAATTATTCTTTGTGAGCCAGATATAACATTAGTCATTTAAATAACGAGACTTATCACTGCATGAAATGTAAGATGTTACATGTTGATTTATAATAGTTCCTTTAGCTTTTCTTTCTTTTCAAATTTTGTCACGGAAAGAAATTTAAATTAGATGTAACAATTAAGATTAAGAGAATGTTATGCATTCTATCATAAACAGAAAATCTTCTATTAATAATGACCAGTGACAAAAATTATACTGCAACATAAAATATGAAATGTAAGAAACCGGTATAACCGTAAGTTATACAGCAATAACCTACTACGAAAAAATCTTGATAGAAAAGAACACCTTAAAAACAAGAATATAAACCATTTTAGAAATAAAAAAGAGCAAAGAAGCTGAACTGCTTAAAAACTTTGATAATGATATCCAGTACAGGAAATGATTCAGTGATTTAATCAAAATTAACTGGTCACTCACCTTAATAAATATGATCTCAGTAAATATGCATTTCCACAGAGATGCTGAAACATTTCTTCAGCTCACAATGATGAGAAGATATTCTGTCATTAGATCCCGTTAAAATAATGAGACTTTAAAATATCAAAAATATCTTCCACGCGTTTTCTACACTTTCCATTATAGTAAGATGAAAAATCTCAAAATTTGCTGATTCCTGATTAAAATTTCTAAATCTATAATAAATAAACAACCACAGAACAAATCACCAACAAAATTAGAAATGACAAAGCATAAATGTGAAAAGCGTTTAATTCACACCTTTACATAATAATACAGTTCTGATAAGATTAAACTGAGATTGTTTTTAGGCTCACTGCTATTTGTAATAACTTCTTTTTTGAAATTACAATGTCCGAAACTCTCAAACATTTCTGATAAATTCGAAATTTTATCCAGAGGAACAGAAATATAATATCCAGAGAATACAGGTCAAAAACATTATATCTAATGTAAATCTGACAGTTTCTAAAGAAGAAATTATCAGGTACCCGTTAATCGCATTTTTGTTCCTTCCAAATAAGCAGTCAAATACTGCTAAAATTGATAACACGGCGTATGAGATCACAGATACCATTTAAGAAATCAGTTCAACGTATAAAACAAATTTCTCCTTGTGATAACATACTGTGTCTTCTACAAAACTCCATTTAAATTTTAAAACGAATAAAACAATACAGTGATGTTGAAGCACGGAAATTAAAATATGAGACGCATAAAGTGATGTTAAGAGACATAAATCTATGGCAAAGAAAACCTCTTTAAACCCAAATTCAACAACATAACTCTTTATGTTTAAATTATAAGTTGATTTATGAAAATTCTCCTATATCATGTTGGCATCAGCAGAAGTGGTTTACTGCTCACAAAACTCCTTTTGTACATTTCTAAAATTAAGGACTAAAATACTAACGACTTCAAAGCGAATAAATAATGCAAGTAAAAGTTATTTCTTTGAGAAAATATGGGTTTGATGACATCATCTTGAATTTCTACGGCATCATGCCGCGTACAGGTCCGTTTATTCTGGCCTAAAAATAATGAAGTCATCAGAATAAACTTAAAAATTCAGAATCAGGCTATATGAGCCATTCGTTTCTCAATCTCAACAGCTCCTTAATTGACTATTTCTATACCATATCAAACCATTCCGTACATGTAGTAAAACGCTATTTGTAGATGTTTATGTTCCTACTAGCGATGAAAGAAGATAGTTAGAAGTTGTAAACAAAACAAAAAGCTTGATTTTTCTACGACTAATATGAATATAAAAATTGAATTCTAAATATATCAAACGGTTGTTCTCATTAATCAGAAAGCAACAAAAAAGATAATTTAGCAAATGTGATTTCAAAAATGCGTTTTTCAACTTACCTCTTCTAATTCTTTTTGGGCTTTATCCTCGATTTCACGAATATCAGCCATGGTTAAACCGTACCAGTTATCCATCCAGCAAAATACTTCACGGTGGAATTTCGTAAATAGACGTGGGTACTGCTTAAAACATTTATGAAATGTTCAACCAAAAATTGAGCACTGACAAGAAAAGACACTTCCATCACACCTATTAGAATGCCAAGAATCCCGCTTGCAACTGAGTATCAAAACTTAAAGATATTTCAAAACGATCTACAAATGAACACAAAACTTACACGATGTGCGTAATTTTCTACTATTTTCGTTAAACCGAACCATTTAAAGTGCACTTTTACCAATTTATAAGCGCACATCACCGGTTCCATTGTTTCTTTCCAATTTCCTACTAGAGGACCACGCCCGGTTTTCAGGCTTTTGAATCTTGATGGTGTTGTTTCCGGTTTGATATCCTGTAAGTCACTGAACTCAAGCTTATTATGTATTTCAATACAAAAATTTTACGATACAAAAACCAAGGAGCACAAAATCAGGGCGTCTAATAGTAGGCTTAGGAAAGATCTACGAATACGCTATGGAAGGGAAAGACAAAATCGATTTTTACTGCGTTTCGGACAAAAGTAACATAGATGGATCGAATGAGTATAAACTGATTAATTAGTGCAGTAGAACTAAAAAATGCACTAATTCTAGCTTTTTATTCTAGGATGAATGACGAGTATATTAAAGTAACATTATACACAAATTAGAAAACAAATAATTTGTACAAATTACATTAGTAGTCAAATATGAAGTGTCACTAGCAATGTCGAGATCAATCACTTCACGCTTAGCAAGATCTTCTGCACTTAAGTTATGCGCATTCTGTGTGGTTCCCCGATCCGGTAAATGGATTGTTTCGATATGGATGAAAAAATCATCTCTCATATAATCAGGGTTCTGCAACATCATATTTCATGATTTCTGAAAATGCAGGTTATTAAATCAACCGATCAAAAGTGAACTACGAAACAGAATCGGAATCCTAAATAAACTTATAACTTTGAATAAGAAGCACAAAATTCTTCTACTCTTACTTTCTCGAAAATGACACGAGCAGAAGATGAATTGTAAAATAAAACTTAATACACAACAAACATCGTACTACCAAACCGAGTATTTGTATTGCTACATAAAAAAACTCCTATTTTTCAAAGCAATACATTGTAAAGCAAAAAATTATTCGTGGCAATTGTAAATCCATCTATTACTATCAGGAGAAAATTGTGCTTGCAAGGATGATTTGGAATAGCAAACATGACTATGCTTTCTGAAAAACACTAAACTATGTTAACCAACCGTGAGAACTGTTTTACAGTAAGGATAAGCATTCCATGCTTCTTCGTGTATCGCTAAAGAACCTTTAGGTGCACATGTTCGTACTATCGTCGGCACCTTTCTAAAAATTGTTGTATGCATTGTAAAATGCGGATTCTATGGAATAAATAGAATAATTAAATGATATAAGATTTTTTTTAACTCTGTATGATAATGCTGAAAATTTTAAACCCAATAAAACCTATATGTAGGTATATGTATCCTGTAGTGTAAGACATGAAAATTTTCATCATATTACAGTAAGTATGCGCTAAGTGCTGTCTAAATCTGAATGCCATTTATTTAGGCAAAAAAAGCTCACGTTTGCAAATGATATATTTTATGCGTATATTGACCACATGAATAACGCCCGTCAAGCAAAGGATAATTCTTGAATGGCTCATTCTTTAAAACTTCGACACCTTCACCACCACCTGTTTCAGCTTTTGATGCTTCGGCAACGGACCAAAGTTGACCAACTTGGTACTCTTCGACCGTCATCGGTAGAACTAATCGACTAGAGAAGTAAGGAAAACTTTTTCTGTGCACTTTTGTTAAACCTTTCTTTCAAAATAATATTTGTTTTTCCGATAATTTAGCTGTTCAAGTGCAAAAGATTCATTTCATATGAGAAATCACTTTGAAATTACTCTATTCTATTATCCCATTATATTGATCATAACTGAAATTGCTGATGAAATACTATAAAAAAATAAGTAAAAGTTGGACAACTGAAATTATGCTTACTATTCTTTCACAATCATGTCGTCACTACTTCCACCACAACAACCTTCTCTACTAAACCAACGCTGAAATGTTTGATAAAATAGCAAATGGTTATTGAGTAATGAATCACAACTCGACATCACAGCGCCTCAGTACCTCTTATACTGAAGTAATTATAATCCAGAGATACAGCAAATGCCAATTCCTTCTGTACGAAATAAATTCGAAATATAAATACATATACTTATTCTGCTTATCCTCTTAACTGTAAAATTTTCAGTGGACAAAAGATAAAACCCCTTACGATCCAAGCTTTCAGTCCAAAACGGGCATCTTATCGATCTAATTCCCTCTTACAGATGACCAGCAGCTCTATGTGCGATGATCTCTATGCAAAAGAGCAACAATTCAAAGAAGTATATACAATATTCCTAAGTGTTGGTTTCATTTAATTTACGAAAAAAGCTTGTGTTTGACGCAAATTGTGATAAATATGACAAATATTGCCCTTTCTATTGACCTTAAAACAACTCTGATGGAAGAGAGATGAATCGATGAGATGACAGAGTAACGAGAAAAGATTAATCAACCGCAACAAACCGCAGGTGACACAGTTTCTCGAGGAAAAAACAAAGGCAATAGGAGTATTTCCTTTTAAAAGATGCTAAAATTATATATTGTCATAAATGCGGACAAGCGGAGATACAAGAACAAGGCAAAACAGATCGAAGAATAAAATCCATCCAAGGTGAAAGGAAATAACAGCAGCGGAAAACATGAATAATGCATAACATACTGATTAAGGAAGTGTAACATTGATACCAATGCTGAACTAACCCAGTTAGTGGGTAAATGGAGAGTGTGAAGTAATTGGGGATTACAAGTATGATATGTCAACCCAAACACATAGTAATGAGTCGCATTCATCTACGGAGAAGAACAAGTACGTTGACTCGCTTCATCTGAAGTTTGCGAGAAGCGGCAATTTGAACTTATCAAATGTTTGCTCAAAAGATGATGGCTTGATCGATCATGGCCTACCTTACTTATCCCTCCCGAATATCTTCCAGTAGATAAGATACCCGTTGTCATCAGAATATTCTTGAGGAAAACGCAAACATATTCCACTATTATTTGCAGTAATTAACTTAATTGCCATTAATTGGAAGCAAAAAGTGCTCGTGTCAGGATTAAACTGTAGCGCTTAATTTAATTGATAATCTTCATGTCATTGCTTCGTAATTTACAGGCTTACTAAGACGCCCAGGAAAATCATTTGCGCCTTTTTACGCCATGAAAACCATTCTTTTTCCAAAATATTTTCATAATAGCATAGCATTTTCGAGAAATTAGAGAATAATATTCTATTTTCAGGCATCTTATCAAAATGTAATAGTAAACAGTGAAATTAGGAACATCAAACAAATAAAATTTTTAATTTCAAATTCAATTTAAATTATAAAGTAATGAAAAGTAAAATTATGGACAATAAACTGCTCCAAGTGAATTTAAAAATCACCATTTCGACTAAATACAAGCAGTATTTCTTGCAATTTATGTTTGGAGATATTACTGTTATTTCATTAGAACAAAATAATTCGGTTTGTGCAGATAATTCGAATTTGCATAATAGCAATTTTAAATAGGTACAGAGAAAGAATGCTAATTTGTATTCATTTGATGTTTGGAAGTCTTTAAATAGCGCATTTTAGGCAGTAGCTTTCATTTCATACTTAGTCACTTTCTCTCATTGCTGGTCACTCTAAAATGGAATACTAACTGGAAAAAGGGAACATTGTTGGAATTTACTGAAGGATTAAAAGGATAACTCTGAGTAACAAATGCCGTACCGACGTTCGCGATCACGTTCACGAGGGCGAAGAAGTCGTTCACGTACTTTACAGAGTGCTACATCCCTTTCATTATTACCTGTAAGGCGTCGACGACGGCTAGGCTCACGTTCACGTTCACGACCACGATCAGTACTGGGTTTTGATTTGCTGAGGCTATTATCGAACAGAAGGCGCAGACCAAGGTATAGATCTAGATCACGTCGGAGCTCATATAGGTCGAGATCACGCCGTAGCATTCGACGTCGTCGCCGTTCAAACGCCCGTCGCCGTCGTCGTTTAAGCTCTCGCAGCCCCCGTCGTCGTTCTTTATCTCGCCGCCGCCGTTCACGGTCTCGTCGTCGCACTCTCTCTCGACGTCGTCGCTCTCGTTCTCGCTCGGGTGTACGGACATATCGACGGATATATTATCGGTAGAAATAATATTTCTAGTTTTATTGATTATTGAGGTTATAAAAATATAATAATTCTTAAAACGTTAAATGAGTGGTAGGCTACGACATTTTTAGAAAGCAATTCGGTCACTTGTTTTGCAGGATCCGTCGACGACTACGATGAAAAGCGACGATGTTCCAACAGAATTGTCACTAGAAGAATAAAACTGAAAATGCCTGGCGGTCAAACCAACTTAGTCAAAATTAACAGAAATGAAGTGATATGAAGTCTTATTTAAAATGTAAAATCGATTGTATATACTGCACACCAATTACTGAATTACTGAGCAGCAAAGCAAGTAAAAACTAACACGATGAATAAATGAATTTTTCTTCGATTTCTGGAGGATTTTCATTCAAAGTTAATAAAAATGCCCATATCAGTGTATGTGATGATCTTCAAGTATTCACTGAAGAATAACTGATTCCTGAATGCTTTCAAATTATCGATAATCCTGAAATTCCCACCCGAACATTTGGTGGTTTTTGCAGTGACTTAGTCCAAGTACTGTCATGCAGCGGGGAAAGTCAACGTTTATTTGTGCTGAGGAGGATTAAAATAGCATAAAGGCGTAGCAATATCACTACTGTCAAGTAATGCTGATTTCAAATTACATGTTCACTCTGTTGTCAAACTATTTTCAAACTATCACTATTAAAACGGAACAAATGATCAATACTATATGTTGAAACATTATCACTGCTATGGTTCATCCCACTGAAATCAGCTTTACTGATCTTAGCAAAGTGCTAGGAATCACTCTGACAAGGCAAAAATGTCAATACAAATTATAAAACAATTTTTGAAATATTATGGTAGAGAGAAGGTGGTTTAAAAAAGAGCTGAGAAACGATGTTTAATAAAACAAGTGCTTTCTTTTATTCCCCAACTCTTTCTCTTCTCTCTTTATTCTCCTCCTCTTGTAAAACTGCTGGATCACAGAATGCTTCTTTTATTGTTTGTTGTGGATTTATCAATATATTCATCAAGGCTTTAAGAGCATTTGAATGTTGTCATCTGGAACAATTGCTATAGAATTTTGTGTCTTAAACTTCAAACACTTTTAAATAAAAGTTCGGTGGTTGGTTAGTGAAAAGGAATGAAATAAATTGTTTCAATCACTCCATAATATTTTGCGTATAAATTTCTTTCTAATCTAAAATAATTCCAGAATGTGTTTTTGCTTTCTTAGACTTTTTTTTTCTCACTTTCTTTCTTTCTTTTCATTCCACATTTCAATTCTAACTGCAATATCAATGCTAAATAATTATAAGGTCCATCTCACTTAATTCGAAATCAAAAAGCCATTTCAATTTTCGTTAGACAATAAAAAGATAAATGATAAAAATTGTGATGATAGGAGTTAAGAGTGCTTCGAAAATCGAGAACATATGTAACTCAGACCCAGAGTTATCATTTCAATAAAAATGCCACTAAATTCGTCTTAGTCTTGATAGCCCCATTTACACAGTTCATCAATTTAAAATACTTTAATCAAGCTATTTTAAGTTATTTTTTTTACTAAACAAACGAAATATATATTTCTCTTTCAATGTAATTTACTCACTAAATTCAAAAAGTATTGAGTTCTCGACCAAAATAAAGCTACTAATTATCCATCTTTCATTAATCAGTATAATCGGTAGCAATGACATTGCAACAGCACCAACGATAGCAATTCACTTGGCAACTTTTAAGTTCCTTATGTAAAAGTATTTAGTTTAGCAATAATTAAATTGATGAAAGTTGGTAATATTGATTTAATTGTGACAACGATGAGTGCCAAGACATTATTTAAGCAGAGAATAGCATTAAATTATTTTTTAGATTAGAAAAAACAATTGAAAGTTGTGTTAATAAAGGTACACTAAAATAGTTTTAGCTGTCACGAAATTTGCCTCTTCATGGTTCACTGGAATTAAGACCTCAATACCATTAAATTCATTAAAAGCTGAGTTGCTCAGCATTTAATGAGAATCGAAAATGAACATGTGAAAGAGATGAATGAAAAAACAGATTTACGATACAATTAGCGTTTCATGTCAAATCACTCCTCTTCAATTCTGCACCCCTCTCCTCCTCCCCTTCCCTCCCACTTCTCCATCCTTTCTCTCTCCCTCCTCTTTCTCCCCTCCCTCCTCTCTCCTCTTCTCCTGCCCTCTCTACCTATCCCCCTCCCTCTTCTCCTCTGCTGTCCTCTCCATCTCTCCCTCTCCCTCTTTCTCACTCCCTCCCCTTCCTCTTCCCCTCCTCTCCTCCCTTCCCCTTCTCCTCTCTCTCCTGCCCTCTCTACCTCTCCCCTCCCTCTTCTCCCCTCTTCTCTCCTCTTTTCTTTATCTCTCCCTCTCCCTCTTTCTCACTCCCTCTCCTTCCTCTTCTCCTCCTCTCCCCTCCCCCTCCTCCTCTCTCTCCTGCCCTCTCTACCTCTCTTCTCCCCCTTCTCTTCTCCTGTCCTCTCCATCCCTCCTCCTTCCTCTTCTCCCCTCCCTCTTCTCCTCTTCTGTCCTCTCCATCTCTCCTCTCTCCCTCTTTCTCTCTCCTCTTCTCTAACTCCCTCCTTCCTCTTCCCCTTTCTCTCCCCTCTTCTCCTCTCTATCCCTCCCCTCCCGCCTCTCCCTCTTCTCCCCTTCTTGCCTCCTGTCCTCCCTCCGTCCTACGTCATCTTCCTCTCTTCCCTCCCTCCTGTCCCTTCTATCTCTCCGCCTTCTTCTTCTTTCTCCCTCTTTCTCTTCTCTCCCTCCCCTCCTCTCCACTCTCTCTCCTGGAGGTGGTGATGAAAACAACGACGAGCAAATAATTTCAACTTTAAATATAGATGCTGAAGATGATGGGTGTCTTTTATACCTTGAAGCTTAGTATTACTTTTTTTTTTTTGTAATTTTGAGTTGTAATGAATTTTTGCAACTTTATTCTTGAGCTAATAGTTTTCTTCTCAATGAATCATAAGCAGATATATTACAATGATTCGATCAAATATGTTGGCTTCCTTTCAGTCTGATCTTCATGTTTTTGTGCAATTCGTGATCATATAGAATCTCTAGAAAAAACTCTTCAAGGTTATTTATTTCAGAAAAAAGAAGTGTAGCAAATGGTGATAAAAGACAGCAGAAATCGGGAAATCTGGATCGTTTGGATGCTTTATATCGCCACTGGGAAAGTCTAAGTTTAAATTTTGAAAAACAAGCGGAAAATTTCGAAAAACGGTTGAAAGAGGAAAGAGATCGAACAGATGCCGAAATGCGAAATGCGGCAGTTACGTAAGTATTACTATTTCAAATCATTCATACTGAAATTTCTATTTTTTTTTCTCTCTCTCTCTCTCTCTCTCTCCTTGTCTTTCCCTCTCCCCTAGTAATCCATAGTTCAAAAATCTCTTTTAAATAATTCATGCATATTTATTAATGCTTCGCTGCGATCAGCTACTGAAAATGATTATTATGATTAATTATTTCAATAAATTGAAGATGAACGGGTTGCGAGCTCGCTTTTTTCACATCGAAGCATTAAATTTTTGAACCAATTAACTGATGAAATGGTTCTCACTGTATGCTACAGAATAGTGGAATCACTTATTGCTCTTTTGGCGATATAGTTGACGATTATGCATTAGATGGGATCATTTTTGAACAAATTGTTTCCGTTAACTTTCCAAAAATTGGCGATATAAGGAAGTGAAAAGACCTTCGCTGGTCAAAAAGTTGTTAGACTGTAAATGTGTAATACTAGGTGTAATTTCATCATTTTAATTAAGATTGTTTAACTTATTAATGTTGCTGTTATTAATATTATTGTTAATCTTATAATTAGTTTTATTATCGTTTTCATTACCGTTATTATTACCATTACGATTTTACTATTTTTCTCATTACTACTAGTATGATAGCACTGTTTCCAAAGTACTAGAGATGAGCTTTCTGATTGGAGGAAGAGAAGGAGTATAAATCTTAAGAATTTTATTTTAATTTTGGTTTTCACTCACCTCATTTACTTTGCCATGCATTTTTTGAAGAGGGTTAAACGAATCCCTTTGTGATAGATTCAATTCCTCCTGATTTTTTAAATTCAATTTCATTTCCGTGAATAAATTTGTTGACCATACTAGCAACTTTTCCCGTTAAAAAGGAAAAGATTAGGTGGTGAAAAATGCGATGAATGTAGGTGATCTGGATAAAATGTTCTGTTGATTCATGAAAAATATTTTGAATTATTTTGTGGCTAACATCTCACAATTAATATTTGTTTGATTTTGCTTAGGTGAAGATATCGTATCTTGTGATGAGAGACTGTTTCTGAAGCTAAAATCTTTGATCAATGAAAACAGGAAGCAATGCAAACCTTTCTCGATCTTAAAATGGATAGTGTTATTCATAACCTTCCATCAAAAACTGCCGATAATTTTAAAGTTAGATTTTATAGTCCTGTTAAATTTTGTAAAACATCTGGGCTTTTGATAAAAAAAAAAAGAAAAATTTTTTTCGAATTGGCATTTAAACTCGTTTTATAAATTTTCAAGCTTTCATAAAACCAGTGAATAATATTTATCTCAGCAACAGCAAACTATGGATTTACACGTTGTTTGTGATGAGGCATTGGCATTGGTCGTGGAGCTTTGCGGGATCCACGTGGACGTGATCGAGATTGTGAACGCAATGGTAATCGAGGATTACAACAACAACAGCTTCATAATAATGGTGGTAGGCGTTATTATAGTGATAATCGTAATCGCATGCTTCGCTATAGAGATTATGATGATGATCGTCGATCTCGGCGTTACGAACCACCGCACGATGATTTTAATCGTAATCGGAGATAAACGTGTTTTATTTTTTTATATTTGACATTTAAAACATTTGAAACATTTAAAAATGTGAAAACTTCGGCAATAATTGGAATCTTTAACTGATTTAAAGCGGTTGTAATTTTGCAGTGTATTTATTTTTCCTGATATGTTTTGAGCAATTTTAGATGAGTTCATTGTTTTGTATTTGTTTGAGTGTAAAAGTTATTCGGTTCTTTTCGGTGGGTTTTGTGCTACAAAAAATGAGAATTTTAAATTGGCGCTTCGCTTCGCCAAGTTGGCACAATGCCATGCTTAAGATCTATTTCACAATATCTCTGTATCGATTTGAAATTTGTAGAAAATTTTATTGGCTGGAAGAAGGGAAATAACTACTTTTAATAAGTATATACTCCTTTAAATAATGTAGGAATCTCCTGACAATAACATAAATGATAATTCTAGCACATTCATATATTGCTGTAATTATTACAAGCCTAGTATTTGACGAGAGTAGAACTGTATCATTACTAACAGTAACTATTTCATCCTTGATCAAGTAATAGTAGTTGTTATCCAGTGAAAGTTTATTGAAGAATGCCGATTTTGCCGGTAGCATTGCACGCATTGCGATTACGGATTCCACATTATACAACGCATTGCATGATTCGTTAGGACAACGTGGTAGAGAACCTTAATTCTCGTCTTTGTGAAGAGGAAGTTTGTAAAAAATCATTTCGAAAAAAAAAAAACTATTATAGTGATGCGTGTAGTAATTATGGAGTTGTCCAAAGTTCGCATAAAAAATGGCACGATTAACCAGCAGATTCACAGTTATCGATCATCTTCTCCAGGCATTGAATGCACATAGCGTGTTCGCATTCATCTTTTGACGGGAATCCACTAATTGGCAAGTTTTTACATTTGACTTCAGCTTGGCATCGAGCTATCTGATAGGTATGTATCGCATTGAATTAACTACTCTTATTTTTAAAAAGAGAGGCTAGCAGTTACTCAAATTTCGTTTTTAGAATTTTGTTTTTACAGTAATCAGTTTGTTTTAAACTATCAGTATTTTTGATAATCTGATCTTTCTCGAGAATAGGTAATTTCTTAATTTATCGACAATTTCAGTCATCATAATTAATAAGAAGGAGCAAATATTTCGATTCAGTTCCACTAACGTCAGCATGTCTAAGGCATTCAGTAGAAGGACACCTTTCTTCAACACCTGAAAAGGATATTTTATTTCGTTTCAAAAAACATTTTCCGGAAAACATAGTGAATTTTAAATTTAAAAGGTCTACTTCTTTTTATAACAGTAAGACTGCACGTCATAAAAGCTCCTTAAAACACTAAAAATGAATCAATAAATTTGTGAAGTATTGCATATCCTCAATAATTGAAATCTTGTTAAGAGATTCTTCAAAACAAGCAACTTGGAATGATCAAAATCAGTACCTGTTGAATATTTACGACCGGAAATAGTCTCGAAACAAGCGGAGCATATTTTTGCTTGACAGCAACTTGTCGTTATGTATTTGCCTTCTTCCACGTATTTTTTACATATACCGTCGCACAGATTGGACTCATCCACCTCAGATGCTTTTCCTGAACAATCTTCCGCTGGGCAAACTAAAACATCGGTCACTTTCTGCAGAGAAAAATAGATTACAGGTGAAATTTAGAAGTTAGTGATAGATCATGTCATATCTTTTATTTATGGAATTTATACAGACAGACCGGGAATGGGCAATATTTTGTATTCTTCCATACATGTTGAACAAATATTATGTTTACATGGCAAGCATTCCAATGAAACTGCCGAAAGTTGTCTGCAAATTTCAAAAATAATATGCGTAATGAATCTCTAGCATAAAGATTTATTTATCAGTAGAAATGAGTGAAATACAAAGAGACAAATAAGATTATTTTATAATATTAGTCGATGAATTAAAACGAAATTCAAGCCATCACTATATGAAGACTTTGATTTTAGTTCAAGAGAAATGAAGATGCAGCAATTCTTTCAAATATGATATTTCAAAGATGTTGAAACGAAACATCAAATGTTATCCACTGGAGTTTTGTTTCACCTTTTATAACAGCAATTCAAATTAATTGAATCAACATAAATTCGAGGCAAATTTCCTGACAGACTGACTATTGGCAAAAAGCAAATTCACATCAGGATTGCTAACCGGCAGCAGAATTGACTCTCACAACATTTCCAATTCAAACGTCTACAGCAGCTTTCATCGAATATTGAGAAACAATTCGATGCAAGGCAAATCTGATTCATTTACGATAAATTTACAAGCATATGTAAATAATACAACCTGGCCTAACACTTTACATACCGCAGAGAAGCATCAAAGATGAAAAAGCAGGATGAAAAGTTATGTTCTTATCACTGTATATAATTTGACCAAATTTTGTTAGGAAAGAAAAAAACAAATAAAAAACTTTAAATTGGAATTTTTTTTTTTGCAAATTAAAAATACAATAACATATTAAAATGTTTGTTTTTTGCTAGCTTTAATAACAAATTTGGAAACAGACCATAGGTGAAACAATTTCCTGAGAGGCACATGAGTTTTTTGAATTTGGTTTTATCTAAAATATTTACTTTGCGGAATTTTACAAACTTAATACATTTTAACAGTAAAACATAGAATAATTGAAAGGAATTAACCTTACGTGCGTTTCTCCACCGTTCTACGCAATGTTTGCAAAAGACATGCAAGCAAGGAGTGAACTGAAGAATCTTCCCTGGTGAAACAGTCTTACTGCAAACAACACATTCCATCATTTACCACTGTGCACCGCAAGATCACCGATCAAAATGATGAAGTAACGGAGAATGTTTATTCTAATCTCTCATCAATGACATTACATCACTATACGCGACAGATTCATGCATTTGTCTTCTGACTGTCGCAATGTGCAATGACATTTGGGATGATTGTCAACTCATGTCAAATTCTCCTACGTAAACGTCTCTGGGCCTACAACTTTCTGTAGTTATTTTGAATAGTATTTAAATACCCGCGTATTTCATATTCAGACGACCAAAGCAAAAGTCTAATAATTATTTAATGTAAGGTATCCGTTTGGATCTACTTCCTTCCGAGAATGCCCGATAAATCTTTTGATACATCATTCAAATATTACCATTTATCTTTTGGGAATAACAAAATATTTTCGGCAACATTACTGATACATTCTTTCCTCTACATCATAAAAAAGTGAATTTTTCAAGATCTGAAAATACGATAACTGATACTGGAGAAACAAATTAGCTTTTTCAACCGCCTGACACATAATGTCAAGAACCAAAAAAATCTCCAGTTGCATGAATTGATAATTATATTACTGAATTATTTTGCTCACTAATAATATACTTGGAAGTATGATGACACGATGTGTGTGCAGAATAGCAGTTTAAAATGCGTTAATTTAATTTTAAACAGCTAAATCATAATGTATGTGTTTATAAAATAATGAATAAGGCAACAGAGATAACGATATAGTAAAGGACAGATGATGTGACAAACATTCTGACGGTTCGCTTTGCTTCGGGTGCTACACCAAGATATGACAAATCATCAACTTCCTTCAGAGTTGTCTCTGGCTTCAGATCAGTGATAATGACGTTGTCCGTTCCCAAAATATCAAGAATCTTTTCCGTCTTTACAGGTTGTGCTGCAGTATGCAATATGATGCTAACACACATTTATTTATTATGTATATATTTATTTATTTATTATGTATTATATTTATTATGTATTATTCATAATCAGCTTATCGAGAAAAGTGTTCAATTTTTTTCAAATTAATTAATTACCTTCATGTTTTAGCAAATCCTTTTTAATAAGGATCTATGTGAACGCTGTATGAAAAAAATTTGAGGAACAATTTTGAAGATAAATGAAACTAACAATTTTTAACGCAAAGAGCAAAATCAGATTTCATTTCGCAGGTGCTTTGCACGATTGCTAAAAGTTTGTTAAATTACTCCGAAAAAAATATTTTTTGTAAAACTGGAAAGATCTACGAATTTTTTGTCGAGTACTATCTTTGTTTTTTATTCAAAGCTTTCTTTTTTCTGCACTTAAGTCTGACCCAGTCTAGGATGCAAATCAAAAAAAAATGTCATTGCTGCGTGTCTAATCAAAGACATCATTAGATTGCTAACCTCAACTCAGGAAATACCTGGAGTGAACAATAACCACCTAATTTGAACTGGCAGAATCTTCTTTAGGATATATTTTTTTAACAGCTTTTAATTAGATCTTTCAAATTCTCTAGCAGAAGTGAAAGAATTAAGGGGATAGATAAAATGGGATGAAAAAAAAAAGATAAAATGAGGAAATTTGCTAAGTGAAAGCAGTTTTAAGAAACTAACAACCGCCAGGCAATTCTAACATAAAACAAAATGCATCTGTAGAATTTGAAACAATGACATTGGTCTGAAAGAATTTTAAATTCAAAAACTTTAAAACAATTTTTTATTAAAGTGAGTAATGATGACTGCATTCGAGGAGGTTTCGTCACCTCAGATAAGGAAGTCTTTTGCATCGTTTTCCACTAATTCTCAACCTCAAAGAATTTCTGGGCTCTATTTAAATATTTTGTGTAAAATTCATTCATTTCATCCTTCTAATATTCAATTTTTCTCGAGATAAGAGAGGTTGCATCTCGTAGAAAAGACGAAGTTCTTAAATTTAATTGAAACCAATGGAAAATAGAAGCTAACAAAATTGGAACAACACAGTATTTACATATGAATTACATATGAACTGGAAAAAATTCACAACCATAGATAACAACAAGCCCAGGAATGCAGCTGAAAAACAGTCTGTGTAAAGCATATGAAGCCTTTTCTATCCTTTAGCTACAACATATTTCAATCTAACACTGTGACAGAATATAATTCAAAACAATAAGTAATATTCGACAAATTCCAACTACGAATGCAGTGAGAATCAAATTCATAAATAAATTAAGTGAAAAAACAAAACTCTTATCCAATTAATAAAATTTCATTGGTGCTCACATGCAAAACAGTAATTATTTTAGCATTTTGCTGACTTTTTAATACACAACGAGGTTTTATTTTTAAAAGCTCTGAAGCAGATAAAACATATTTTAAAAAATATAAGAAATACCAGATGAATAAAAATTAAAGAAACTTACAAGATGTACGAAATTAAAGCATTCAGTTTGTGTTAAGTCAACGTGTCCTAATTCTACTTTCAAGTATTCCTTAAGACACCTTCTCCCATCATTTTACATTTCTGCTGTTAATAAGTAATAAAAATGTAATGACTTTAACACAACAAAAATATGGAAATAACGCAATACTACGTTCCTTCCTTTCCTTCTTTCTCCCAATTATTTGGACATTTTATGAACCAATAATAAATTCATTCCATGTGGTTAACTATACCATGACTTTCAAGTTATTAAATCTGAAATTCGAAATGATAAATCTGATATAAAACAGGGTAAGTTATGAAATTCAACTGTTCATTACATATGAAAATTCAAAATCTCCAAATCTGCAAATCAGGTTCTATATCATCACGATCGGTAACATCACTTTCACAAAAACCAGATTCATCTTCTATACGTGGCGTTGTCAGGTTAACAATTGATTCATTTTCATCGCTAGATTCGGAACGTCTCACCGAATTGATAATTCGCTTCAGAATCGGTGTCTGATCATCTTCAATATCCACTATCGCTTCATTGGTTTTAGCTCTTGGATCCATCAATGTGGTTCGGTTGGCTCGTTTTCCCTTTTCATTCTTTACCAAATTTGTCGATGGCAAAGTTTGAGTAGGATAAATAGTACAAAACAGCTGCTGCCTTTGATGCTGAAAAAAATTTAGCTCGGATTAAAAATTCAGTAAGCAATTTCTTGAAACCATAATTTTGCAAGGATGGGTTGAAAAGAAGTGGAAGAATGGGCTGTTTCGCGATGTCCAACAATTTACAACCCACAGCTTACTATTTACTGACAACTGAACAAGAGTTTTTTCAGGCAAAAAAAAAAAAGAAAAAAAAAACAGGAAACCTCAGCTCAAAAACATTAGTGAAAAAAAAAATCTTTTTCAATTGCCAAGAAAAAAATAAATAAATAAAAGAACCGCCTCATTATTACTGCTACATGTAATAGAGACCTTAGTCCTTGGAAATGTTTTTGGTGAACCAAAAGGCACAATGCACAAATCTTTTTCAGTAGCACCATCTTTATGCCTTAAAATTGTAGCTTGATGATTACCAGCATGATTATAACGAATAGCCGCACGTTTGGAATGATCCGAATTTAAAGTCTGGAACATTCATAGATATGCTCGTTACTTCAAGAAAACAAAGAACATTCACATTAAAAAAGTGAAAAAGAAGACTGTAAACAGTATTTCATTTCTCATGACGCAGGAATAGAATTAAGCATATGAATAGAAAAGACAAATGTAATCAAGAAATAGGAGAAAGTAGCATACTATGTTATATTAGAAAAGTTTTCGAAAACAGTAATCTATGAAATATGAATACATTATCAATTAGCAATAAACTGTTTCTGAAAATACGAAACATATCACTAACCAAACAACTCCAATTGTATTCCTCAGGTAATGCGCAATCTCGCCAAATGACATGCTTTGAGACGTCTTTATATCGAAGTTTAATCATTGCACTAGTTTCAGAATCCAGCTTAAACAACTCTTTTGTTTTCCCAACCTGAAAAAAATAGAAATCTAGTTTTAGTTAAAAACTATTGAAAGACATTTCTATTTGGAAAAGCAGAAAAAGAAAACAAAACATTTCGCAGCTCAATTAGGTAAAATTACTGCTAAAATACTTTTTCAATTCTCACTGTAGCAGCATTTCAAAAACAAAAAAATAAATAATAATAATAGTAATAAATGAGAAGAATAGAAAATACAATTTTCACAAACGTTGATGATAAATCGTTGGTGGCTAATACACAATTCAATCAAATAAACATTATCACAACATATAGTTAAGTAACTAACCGAAGGAAAAATGAGAAGATGCAGACTTTCAACAATTCTCATCTACATAGAATTAGCAGCTGACAAATTACAACCTTTTAAGTTTAAAAAAAATGCCATTACTAAACTTTTCGTTCACACATTCCTTTAAAATTCTATTGCAGACCAACTACATCTTTGATCAGAATTGCCCACCTCTTTCTCGGACAAATTCCAAACCGTCGCACATACATAGCATTAATCCTCCCTCTTTCCAATGTTAATGATATTGACCATTAAATCATTCCATTTAATGCACTCGTTAAAAACAGAACCACTATATACTTCTACAGCAAGAACAGAAAATTTAAAAAATTATTAAGAATGAACAAGCTGTCGATGAAGATGTTACCTCACGGTTAACTTCCAGTCGATAAAGCTGAGCTGCTTTCAAAATATCAGAAACATAACTTTTTAAAATGAACAAATATGCAAAAAACTAATTAATCAGTACTATTTTCGAACAACATAAAATTTAATTATGAAATTATCAGAAATAATACTTTTGAAAACCGAAATTGTTGAGAATTCTAGCAAAGTTCAAAAAAACAAATTTAGTAGCATTAAATAAAAAAGCACATGATCTGCCTGCTTCAAAAATTACAACGACTAGTGAGAATTTTGCGAGAAACAACATTTTTCAGTGATTTAGAATATATAATATATACTAAACATTTCTTCCAACAAATGAAACAGAAAAAAGTTGGTCAGATATCTAACTTCGAATCAAATTCAAGAATGAAACATTGAAAATATGGAAAACCTGAAGGCTGAATGTTCTTCGAAGAAATCCTGTTTGTTCTCTCTGGAGTGATGTAAATTGCTGGCTTTTCATACCACCATCCACCCTTTGGCTTAACCGCTTTTCGATCATTACAGTAGTAACACTTTCGCCATTTTCATTCATTAATAAACAATTTCGTTCTATGGTAAAATTATTGTCGTTACTACTACTACTACTCTATTACTAACCATCATGCTTGCTCTTTTTGCCACCTGAAATTAAGAATTAGCACTTAGCGACGTGGAACAAACAAAGAATAGATTTCAATCATGACGAATAAGAAATTTTCAGAGATTTGGGAATATAATAATCTGTTTGTTTATTCATTCAGTAACTTACAAAGGGATTATAGAGCTATAGAGGTGTCGAGTAAAAGCGGAAGAATAAAAGAGATGGTCACAGACAGAGAAGGTTAATGACAGAGCTTATGTAAAAAAAATAAAGTAATTCTAAATGGGGAAGAGGATCAGCCCGGAACAAAAATGAATCAGCGATATGAATGTAATATAAAAAGAAACGAAGAAGTCAACAAACATTGCTTCGATATATTCCATCATTTCCTCCCCCACCCAAAAAAAAAAAAAACTTATCAGACTAAAAGTAGAAAGCGTCAATAAGTTGAAAACAATTGCTCCATTTTATCCTTATATCACCTTTTCAGTATAATGCAACATTCCTTTTGGAATGCTCAGTTCCACCCGACAGTGACCAATTAACTATTCAGTTGACAATGTGAAGCTGAAAAATCCCCAAAGACAACCCTCCCACCTAGCACTAATCTGAAGTTCTTAGTGCTTGATTATAACTAATAATGAGTATGCAATCCACTAAAGGACGAAACGAGAGCTTACATACTTTCATCTTGAAAGCAGACAAGTTAATTTAAAATTCTGCTTTAAGCAACATACATTTTGAATTAAATTCCACAGCATCTTTGCCTAATCTCATTTCCCTTGCAAGTAAAAAATTATCTTACAGAAAAAGACTACTCGTACTAATATATACACCTTAAGGCACTTATTCTCCAACTCATGGTGGCATGATTTATATAATGACAATTAATCTGATTTTAGTAGCAAAGAAGACGAATAGAAAAATTGCAATGAGAATGAAATGATTGAGTGCCACTGTTGTCAACCGGTTTAGTCATTACATCTTAGTAAGAGTTAATGCTATACCTAGTATTCTCACATGTAATCATAAACATCGATGAAATTCAGGAGACACTGTCGATGAGAGTTCAACGAAAAAATAAAATAATAAAGCTCGTTCACTTCACAGAAAGACAACACAGAGTTTAAGATGTCTTTTTTTTTCATTTATCAACCTGGGACAAATAAAGAATAGATTGCAATCAGGACGAATAATGCTATAGCTGATATTTTCACATGTGTACGGAAACTGAGTACAGACATCTCAGAATTAACTTAGATCTGCCTAATTAGACAGAAGGAACATAGGTCAGCAGAACAAATATTGTAGTTAGCAAAGTTGTAAGGTGCAGTAGTCAGGTGATAAAGTGCAGACAGAAGCAATAACAATCTATTTCGTTCGGAAATAGAAAGTCTTCGATAAAATATTTTTCCAAAATATAAAGAAGAATTGGAAGGACAGAATGGATAATTCCCAATTCTTTTTGAGATAGGTAAAATGGCGATGGTGATGGAAGGGCTATCTTAAGGTCAACTTAAAATATGAACATCAGAGGAAAGAAAGCATTTGAATCTGTGACATTCCGTAATAGTTTGCAACAACAAGATTGAAATCTGTAATGAATGCTAAAACATAGGAAACTTTTACTGGGATTTCTAGTCTAGGGAAAAGGATGTGCTGAAGGGAATGAAGATTAGTCCAAAGGATGAAACAATCGTTACAATTTTCAGCTCTATACGACAGCCAGTTGTCCTCAGGTTAAAAGGAAAGGTGTGGCGGCGACTCGGACACTAACCAATTGTCGTTCATTTCCAATTTCTCCAATATATCTCTATTTGGAAAGATGCTTTCTAATTGTGCTTGCAGTTTCCCTTATGTTGTGGCATTATAAAGTTACTGTTGCAGGGGTACCAGTACCATTCATTCGTTTCAAGACAGATGAATCATTGCGCGGAAAAAATGCTCAGTGAACAATTACTTAAAGTAGTAAAAATAGCTGAGGAAGAAGTTGATTGTCAGATAGAAAAATACAATAATTTGGATGAGAACGATTTGGAAGCAGTACGAAAGAGACGTCTTCAAGAACTGAAAAAGAAGCAGCTGCAAAAGCAGGTAAGTTTTTGAATAATAATAATTAGTATAATATTTTTCTTTTTTCGACATTCCTTTCAATCACCCACTATCTTCACTTAAAAATAAAACACTATTTAACACTTATGAGCGCTGATCTGCCAATTTACATTCCCCACTCCTCATAAAAAATATATTTGATTTGCTATTTGGGAGATTTCTTTGTTATCTTTCGGCTTTTTACATTTTAGCCCATTTTCTCTATAATCATTACTTCAGGAATGGCTTAAAAATGGCCACGGTGCATATGAAGAAATTCCGGATGAACGAAACTTTTTTGACGTTGTGAAGAAGTCTGCCAAAGTTGTGTGTCACTTTTATTTACCTACCACCGAACGGTGTAAAATTTTTAATAAACATCTGGAGAAAATTGCTGCGAAACATCTGGAAACTCGATTTATTTATGCTAATGCTGAAAAGGTAGAGATTTCAGTGGCTTTATTAATGTGTTGTACTGTGATTCACAGATCTAAACTCTCTTTGATATTTTTCTGGAGTTGTTGAATTTAAGGTTTATTTGTCCTTATTTTATAGGAGGTACGTAATGAAATTCAGTTATATTGGTGCGCATGTTATAGTTTTAAAAGATTCTGTAGCAGTTTCAGATATTATTAACACAAAATCATTGACACATGTTTTAAAATGCGGTATAATTAAAATCAAAATTATAAACATCTTAGGTTTACGAAGATTTCAGTTTCCATTTGTCACTACACGACTCAGAATACGTGTTATTCCAACAATTGTTGTAGTCATTAATTCGAATACGGTTGATTATATACGGGGATTTGATGATTTAGGTGGGAAAGATGAATTCAGAACCGAAACGCTTGAATGGAGACTTTCATGGTATTTTAAACAACTTTTTGCTTTATTTCGATTCTTGTATTTCTGTATCAAGATTTTGCAGGTTTTTTCTGTCTTTATTTTCCTTTTGCTTCTTAAATAATGGGAAATGTACGTTTATAGGAGCAAAGTACTTGAATACAACGGGCCTTCCTACTTACGAGGTTCTGGTACTACTGTTGCAAACTTGGTGAAAGGAGTCAGGAAAAAGGTTCGTGGAAATGAGGCTAACGGTGATAGTGATGATGATAGTGACGATTGGTAATGAAGTTTTTCATAGTTTAAGACGAAATATCCTTTTAGAAGTCACAGAAGTTACAACAGGATTTGATAGGGTCCATGTGAAATAGGCTACTTTTCTTTGTCAACAAAAATCTGTGTGAATTATTGAATTAGAGGTTTTTATTAACTTGGTGGTTTTAGCAGATCCCATCTCGAATTCGGAAGTGAAACTTTTTAGCGCTGATGGTACTTGAAAAGGGAGAGTAGGTCGCTGCCAAGTTTATAAAAATTTCTTTATTAATTAAGTGATAAACATAATTTTATTTTAATTCCCTTGTTTTTTTAATTTCTGCTTTTTAGCAAATTTGCCTGCCTTTTCTTATATTTCCTTGATTGTTTTTTATTATATTGTCTAGCTTTGTTCCTACTTCTTCTCTATATAATTGATTTTCTTTTAAAAGAGAATAACTGATTTCTAATAACATTCCATTACTTTCTGCCTCTAATAATTTTTGTTGCTTGAATGCTGCTTTCCAATCTATCCATGTTCCTTTTCCATTTTCTTTAGAGGGAAATAAAGATCCATAAGTTTTCACTTGCTCACTAAAGTTCTCACTAAAGTTTGTATCACTTGCCTCTTTTATGTGCGCCATCATTCACCACACCTATTAATCAATTTTAAAAATTTTACCTATGTTATCATATAATATTAATATATTATTGTTATTTTTGAGTTGGGGTACATATGGCTAGAAACTACTATTAAATACTAGAAGTAGATAAATATGTTGCTCCAGAAGAAATAAACAAAGCTTATAAAAAATTAGGATTGAAATATCATCCTGATAAACTTCTACCTAAAAAAAGAAAAATATCAAGAATTGTTAAAAAAGCGATTTAATGGTGCTGCTTTATCTAAGCTTGAGTTGGAAGAGATGCAAAGTCTGTAATGTTGTTCCTAGAAGTTCAAGGGGCATATAAGGTGTTATCTAATCTAAAGAAAAAAAAGATATGATAAAATGATTATAAGAGAAAAATGTAGTAATATCTGGCGATTTATTTTCAGATTATATAAGGAAACAGCCATACGATTTCTTGTATCAACCAATTCTTGAGAATAATCTAGGATCTGTATGTATGGTAGTAGAAGAATTTAGCATCGATGTTAACGTTAAATGTGATTATATATATTAGCATTACTTCAATTGATTATGTGATTAAGAAAAATCACGTGCAAATTATTGATTGTTTGATCAGAAAGTATCTCTTATTGACTCGGTTCGGTATCAAGTCAAAGCAAAATATTTTTAAAATAAATATGCCGATAAGAAAAAATAGAACTGATGATATAATACACTCAAAAAAAAGAGATAAATTAAAATTTACTTTATTCAAAAAATAAAAAGTGAGTCTGGAACATGATAGTAACTGAGCTTGACTGAAAACGAATAAGTTTTAAAAAAAAATTTCCGAATTAAAGTGAAGGTCTTCCTTAACAAGTAGTTTAGAAAATTTACTCGAATAAATTGATTTCGTTGTATTTCTCTTCATTATTTATATTATTACCTAAGTCTGAAATCTCGAAGTAATAAAGTGGAAAATTTTAGGAAAAATTGAGTGATCTGATTGCTTTTGATGGCCGTTAATGAAATCTCATTATTTTTCATGTCATTTTTTACTTTTTTGTTGCTTGCATAGCAGAATCTATTTTATTGTGGTTTGAATCAAACATTTGAATATATTCCAGTTTCTGATTTGATTTTGACCTAGGGACAGTTATGATTTCTATAATAAGGATCAAGGTAATACTCGAATACAGGATTAGGCTAATGCCATTTGTTGTTGTTGTTGATCGAATAGTTCATGTAAATGCACAAATATCTGAATCACTTTCAGCTTACCATTGTTACAATCTTTTTTATTAATCTTTCCCAAAAGATACATTAAAGTTGTTTTCGCGTTGTCGCATGCAGGCTTCCTAAAATTTAAATGCTTTTTAATATCATTTACAGATATTTCCGATTTTTTTTTTTTAATTTTCCGCTCTTTAAGCTCTAAAATCCGAAATAAGTAACATTAGCGAACTGACATCTTTCATATTATCGAGTTCCTGCTCTAGTTTTTCAGACCAAACCGTTAGGCATGCTAATGCATTCAAGAAAATCAGCAACTGAAGATACGCATACAGTGATGGTGTCGTATATGGATGATAGCCATTGCCGGCATCCACACCCTGAAAATTTTAACGCAATGCCAATTAAAATAATATTATGGGTACAAGTATTAGGTACTGTTTAACTCAAGAATCGTAACTGCTTGAGATCAATTCTATGTCAAAATAAGGATTGCACGAAACATACCTGCGATCATAATTCCGCTGTTTGAATGCCATTTTTTTCTTAGTTACATGCGAGTTTCCACATATGTTTATTTTTTCTATATAGAGTAAAACAATCTGTAAAGACGGAACCTGATGACTTTTAAGCTTGGTAGACCCAAAACGCGTTGCAGCAAAGGCCTGAGCTGTGTAGACTGCATCTTCCCGCTGTAGTTCAAAATATGGCCGTCCACACTGAATAATTATCAATAAAGTGAGAAGCAGAAAGAAAAGTTCTTGTTAGGGAGAAATACACTGTTTAAAATCTCGGAGCTCACTGGTTTATTTTCCGCACCCAGACATCGATATTCATATTCGATGCGTAGCAAAGGACGTCTTTTTGTTTCTTGTCCATAACGACTTTTCGAATTGGGCGAGAAAGCGGAGCGATTGCGGGGACGGCGTACACCTTCTGAAACATTATGTTTTCAACGTTCTGAAGGGAAATAAATTTGGATTTCCAAATTTAACTTTAAGTAATACAAATTTCATGCAAGCCTAAATTGTTTTTGTATCACTTATCTTGGCTTTTAAGAAACAGAGTTCTTGGTTCTGGGTAGATTGTTTTGGTCTGACCGGTATCTGCATTGACTGCATTAACAGAGCCCTGCCGCATCTCAACAATCAAATTGTTGGGAAGAAGAGACTGCATTTCTGTCAAATCCATATATGCTTCTTCGGCTGCCTGAAAGCTTTCGGCTTTTCTCTCGAAAAAGAAAGGACGAATCTTTCCAATCAGGTCCTTTCCGTTTTTTATATCCATTTAACATTTGTGAATTTATGAATGAAAAGCTGAAATTGAACTAGATGAACGGAAGCCAGTTTTTCTTAATGGACTTACATCTTGAATGAGAGGGTCACTTTTCCCGGCAACATTGACGACTAAATGGCAAATTTTTGGTGGACGAGACTGATCCATCAAGCGTTCCAGCAACCGATTAGCCAAGATCTC
The DNA here is from genome assembly GCF_000002995.4 of Brugia malayi. NCBI lineage: Eukaryota > Metazoa > Nematoda > Chromadorea > Rhabditida > Onchocercidae > Brugia > Brugia malayi. Next base: position 8,999,850 of record NW_025062475.1, read on the forward strand.
AGCAAATGTATCAATGCGGCTAAGGATTTATTTAGTAAATCATACCATTTTACTTGAAGAAAAGTTTTTCCTTACAAATCTAATCCTCTCTATTTTTTTCATTTTGATTCGTTTTGCTATAAAAGTTTCCCTATAAGGTGAGAAATGTTTTTGTTTTCCGTGAAGTAGTTGAAATTTAATATGAAATTTTCCGAAGCGATATACCGACGAGGAATCGTTCCATACAAGAATGAAGCTAAGAAACCCACAGTCTGTTCAATTTCGACCAGCATCTCTGGAACAGTGATCATCATCCTAATAAAAGAAGCATAACGGAACAAATCGATAAGCTGTTCGGAAATGAACGTGCAAGTAAGTAATTAAATGAAGCAGATAAATCGAATCAAGAAGAAGAAATACATACTTACTGGTTCACGAACCTATTTATTACATTTATTGCAGCAAAGGTGTGAAACACTGGCCGCTCAGTACAAAAGTTCCTACGAAAACTGCTCTGAACAGTATTACTTACTCGAACCTTGAAAAATATGCAAATTCTTTTCTTAGATCAATAAATGAGCGAGATTCTGCTTATACACTTAAGAATGCGAGTTTTCAGAGATAACTGAGACACAATCCCAGCATTATAGATTGCTTCTTCTTCGGCAATTAATTGGCTCAATCCATAAAGAAGAAATATCTTAAAAAGAAATATCCCAAAAATTTGTTAATACCTTTTGTCAGCAGTTAAATTCAAGCAATCCTTATACAATTTAGTAACTAAATTAAGATGTGGATAGTTTCCCCTAATTCATTGAATTCTCAGGATATACTTTGTAACCGTCATAGATTATTTGAAAGTTATTACTGATAGATTCCAGTGAAGCAGACTCCATGTTTCATTTAAATTTTACCCTCATCTCTTTGTAATGTCTTCCTCAAAACTTTCCTCCATTTGTAAACTAAGAATCCTATATATTATTTCGTCTCTTTATTTCAATCTTTACCAATTGATATCTCATGTAGTGACACTTTAACTAATAAATAATCATCGCTACTGCTCTGTGAAAAGTCAACTTAAATTGTAGCGATCCTCCTTTCACTCAGAGTGAGCTAGTGTTCAAATGTGTAACATTCTTGTAATTCCCAACAAATGAGGGATATTGAATGACAAGTTAAAATTTGAACTAGGAGAACTGAATCTCGTGAAATGTTTCGTAGATTTGTTGGAATAACAAATGAAACGACAAGTTAAATGAAATCTTTATTTGATATATCTGCAAAACAACGCATTAGCAACACTTTCATCAGCAGAAAGATGACACATAACAGAATCTCACCGGTAATTTCGAAGTTCACAGTAATCTTCAAACAAATCAATAAATCTTGTCTGCAACTTTCCTGAACAAAGTGTATGTCATGCGTTTGAGTGTAGATGACAGCTAATCAATATGCAAAGCTAATACACAACTTATCCATTTTTAAATAGGAAAAATGGATTAAAAACAGTACACGTTAAGAACACAATTACTACGAATACAAAGAACGTCTCATCTACCTGTTTGTGAGTTATCACGAACCCGACAGTTTCTTTCTGCCGTTGATCTTTGATATTCTTTTTATTTCACTATTTTTCCCACCTGACCCTAGCTACGAATCGTTTTCCTTTAAAATTAAGAATTTTTTCACTCAATTTTTCATCAGCAAGTTAACAATACTAAACATTTGCAGTTTACGCTTACTCTTGCAACAGTCAATAAATGGATTACTGAAGTGAAAATTCCTTTGGCTTATTATATTACAAACGAAACTGAAATCTTTCACTTTCTAGAATACAGAACTTTAAGTTCTCCTCGTAATTAATGTCTTAAAAATATTAGGGCTATACAGGAACGATAAAAAGTAAAAAACAATGTAAAATTATTTGAGCGTCCATAGATTTGGAGAATTACGCTCAAACGAACTTGTTCTAAAGATGCATATATGAGCTCCGTCATATCAAAGAATTGATTTAAATAAATTCTCTATCCTTTAAGTTAGTTAGGGATGAGCTAAAGTCAATCATCAGAGTTGTTGGTAAAAAACACCTGAAAAGAATCTCAACAGAATGGAACGGCGGAATGACGGTGATTTGAACTTACCGTTATCGGAACCTGGTGAAAGCACAGCCACAATGTAGGAGTCATCCTTAACAATCTAAACACTAATTAATAACTTACACACTGACTACTTTTCACGAACAAGAAAATGCAGCAAATTCGGTCGCACCAGATGCGTTATAATGCTCTGGTGGCAGTACAAAAATTGAATTTAAGCGAATGTGATGTTCAGTAACTACTACAAAGTGATTACCGCAAAAATTAACACACATGAACGCACCATAATGTCGAATATGAACGTCCTATATTAGGCGCACGTGTATTCGACATAAATGGGAATTCTGACAAAACTATAGGTATGAAGATACAATGTCAGCATAATATTCACTGAATTTGAAATGATTCGAATAGCAAATAAAAAATTTAACTCTGAAAATTTCAAAATTCTCTGCGAAATTACCCGTAAACAATAAAAAGGATAAATGTCTGCTGAATTGATTTGTTTGCAACACAGCTTAGTGAATTCTATCCAAACAGAAAAAAACCAGTGACAATACTGAACACAGAGTAAAAAAAATGAACTCATTTCTTGCATTGGTAACCATTTGATTAAGGAACAATACCTCAAATTGTTCGAGAAAACTGATAAAATGACAATACTGAACACAGAGTAAAAAAAATGAACTCATTTCTTGCATTGGCAACCATTTGATTGAGGAACAATACCTCAAATTGTTCGAGAAAACTGATAAAACGAATAAAAATAAAGGAGGCAGTGGATCTTGATGAAGCCGGCCCAAACAGGACGAATAAATAAAAGCTTACTGCCATTTTACTGCGATCAATTATTTATGATTTACATCAGCAGACAAGAGCAAGACTAACAAATTTATTTCGATTTTCTGGGAATTATTTGCCTAAAAAATTGAAAAATCAAAATTTCGTGATTCTTGAATTAAATCTTAGACCTGTCAGTCTATTAGTGAACGCCGCTCTTACGTTCTTACATTACATAAAAGATAAAAGCAATGCAAAATGTTATATAGCCCACTGGTATTTAAAGGTCCAAGAGATTTTCATGTTTTGCTCCAATCCTTTCTTATGAAAGTTTTTTAAAAAATCGGAAACAAACGAGCAAATAAAAGAAATTTAAATTAACTTGTGCAACCATCAATTTACTTGATTTTTTTCTATCTTTAATATAAAATACGAGTTGAAAGAAGCATATTGCTGTTTAGAAAAGCAAATCATATCCTGTGGTGCTTCTGCAGATAGGTATCTCTGATGCACTATAGCTCAGTACAGTAAATTGATCAGTTCGTAATCTTTTTGTCATGGAGATAAAGCGAAGGAGTTGAGTGGGACGACGAATCGCTCGGTGTTGCAATCATTGTGCTAGGCACAACAAAGAGATCAGGCTTACTATTATGACAAATAACTCCTGGACCACCAAGCGGAGGTTGCCACAATTCATAATCCAGTTTTGTCAGTTCATCTTTGATCATTGATAACACAGTTGCTGACGTATCTACAAATAATTATAATTAAAATATTGGCAAATAACTAAATGCACATAAAGCTGAAGAGACTGAGAAAGTTTGGTGAGTAACCTCAAACTAATCTCGTAAAAGATTTTAGGTAACAAACTTGATCACCAGAAATCATAAAATGGGAATGAAATATTGTGACGGTAAGGTAAAAAATAATTAGAAAAAAAAACAAGAGAGAGGCACTAATTTCAACACATTTTTTTTCAAACATGACCTCCTCCAGTATTCCCACAATTTCCTCTTGTAATATCTATGCAGTAAAAAAGTTATTTAATTAGTCTAATTCTTTCCTCTTATCACGTACCGCAAAAAGCAGATAACATATATTCATGTTTTAATACTCCACATTATACTTGAATAATAAGTTTGCGAGGAATCCATTTCATAGAAATTAATTGCAAATGAATTTTGTGATACCTGGTTTTAAGAAAGCAAAAACGCTTCCACCACCACCAGCACCAGTCATTTTTGGATGTATTCCATACCGTGCAAGTAATGTGCAAATCTGGTCAATTTTTGGATGACCAACACCAAGTGCAATCAGTAACTGATTGTTTATTCGACATAAATCCTGAAATAACATATGAAATCTAAAAAAGTCTCACATCAAAAATCAGTAATTTGAATAGGATTACGCAGGATCCATAATATATATGTAATGAAAATTTTTTATTGGAAAACGAAGTGATGAAAATGAGAATGTTAATTTTGTCTTCATATTCCTATTTTCCTTATTACTATTACCGTCAATGGTGCATGAACTAAGAATAAAACGCATATAGTTCAGGATAAAATTTTTTGAAGTAGTTAAGGACTGTGTTTTTAACACAATTTTGACATGCAATTTTTTGAAACAGGCGTGGCACGCAATCATCTGTTAAGGTTAGAGAAGCACCAAAACAACAAAGAAAAAAAAAATGAGTTAGATTTTGCAAAAATTCAAGAGATGGTCGAAAGGGACAAATAGACAATCATTAAGAAAGGGTAATTCTTTTAAATATATGGTCTAAATTAAGATAGGAAGACAAAAAAGGGAAAAAGTGTTGATATTAAGAATAAGAAAAAGGGAATCAAGGAACACAGTTTGGCAGCGAAATTAAAATTTAAAACATGATTTCTTTTTCCGTACAGCTTACATTGAGCTTGGAAAAGGAATCGGCAAGCTGTCCTCGCTCATGTTTCTCCGAATTAGCACCCGAAGTACCACTAGTTGCGGAAGCGTTACTATTACGTTTACCACCAGCAGCATAAGAGCTCTCTTTCGGTAAATGTACTCCACTAGTCGGCTGTTGCTGTTGCTGAGAATGTCCACTAGACTGCAAAATTCACAGAAACACTAGTAATTTAAACCTTTTAAGAAAAATCAAACAAGAAAAAATTATATGAGCATATTGGCCAATGATTACTTCGGTAATCAACGAGTTAAATATACGACAAGTTTCAGTGTATAATGAAAATTAATAAATAATAGCTTCCAAATTTCTTGAAACTATTTAAGATTCGGATCTATAAAATTAAAAAAGTTTAATTTGAGACTTGATTCAAGGTTCACATTCTAATTATTGGTTAAATAGCAAATCTAAAACTAAAAAAAAGCAACTGTTCTCGAACATAAAAACACAAAATATAAAATGACGTCGGCGAACAAAATTTTTATATCACCATTCTCGTTTAAAGAACTGAAAAAATCATCTCTGATAAATCCATTAGATGTTTAGTAAATCGGTTAATAAAACACTGCTAACTAAATCAGTTCTGCAAAGCTCCAAAACAAATATTCTTCAAGTCCGGAAATTTAAACTTGTAATTATAAACGCATGGTTAAGGCTCCTAGTTATAACGACCAATTTTGAATTAAGTTAACAAAAGCGCAAAACATGCATGTTTTTATTCATCAAATAAGGAAACTAATCGTGCTGATAGCAAACATCTGAATTGAAATTAAAATTTTTTGACTGCTTATTTCGATTATTTTGCTGCTGCAAAATGCAAAATTTTTAAAAAATCCCAAAATTTTATTAGAACTTATTGCAATTAACGTTCCTTTCATACGATATCTATATTTACAGCATCGCATTAATCCTCACAAGATGATGAATGTATTAGGAAAGAAACAGAAATGGCGGTGGAGATAACAGAAATGTTGCGCGGAACGAATGGGAAGTAAGAGTCAACATATACAGATACTGATCTAAATTAGAAATAAACCTATTTGTAGCAAAACTTCATACAGTATTAAATTTTATATGAAATTAATGATTTTCATGAAGTCAGTTTCTACTAACTGATTTCCTCGAAAGAAAATGTATGTTTTCGTTGAAAGGAATCACGCAAAGTAATTTATGTTTTTTTTTTATCCAGACTAGTTCTAATATAATTTCAGCAACATATGCAGGAAAGACTTAATTCAATACCAAAAACTCAAATTTGAAATTAACCTGAATTCTGTAACTTAAAAAGCAAACATCATGACAGAACCGCACATCTATTTTTCCTAGATAAAAGAGGAAAAATTCTCCGCAATGAATATGATTTTCCTAGATAAAAGAGGAAAAATTCTCCGCAATGAATATGAATAAGATTAATTAAAAATAAATTAATGATGCTTTTACAAATACTGTTAATCCTTGTCTTAGAAGGAACACCAAACTGCTACGGCGCATATCGAAGACTGATTTACAAACGAAAATTTTGGGTTATGTCAGTATGTTCTTCTAATCAAATAATACCGATATCTTTATACCAGAATAACAAGTATTAATATTCGATTCCACTTTAACATCAATGTTGAAGCATTAGGGTACACCAAACAGTTCTTTGACATCAATACAAAATAAATGATGGGTTTAATTCTATCGATAATATGACCTTAATATTATTTGTCACAGTCCAGAGAAAAAAAAAAACATCAGTAAGTAACATTTATTCTTATTAAAAGATAAAAAAGAAAATTACTTGCAAAGATTGATGTTCACCATCGGCACAAGCCGTAATAACTGAGTTATTACTATTACCACCATTTGAAACCCTTTCGTCGCCACCATTTTCTTCTGGTGGACGATGTAGAATTCTTGCCGCATCACGTGAGATAGCATCGATAGCATTGAAAATTGATTCAACAACATCCGGGAACTCAAATCAGTACTTCTTATTTAAGATCAATTTTTTCAACAATGGAGTAAAATCTAAAAAGGAAAAAAAAAATTAAGGGAATACTATATTCCAGAGTTTGTAAACATTATGCAGCAAAAATGATCTATTGTACTTCCCCAGTATAAAGTTGCCGCAACCTAAAAAATAGATTTAAAAATACATACCACAGTTGATTAGTAAGATTTTCGAACTATATTTCCTAACCTATACCAAACTGGCTGTTATAAAAATCTAAACATTCTTACCTTCTTCAACCGCTCCTTCACTGTTTGTACCATTCGTGAAGTATTTCTTTCAACTCTCGAATTGACCAATATTACCCTGAGGTCGGGAAGACTGAAAACATTATGATCTACTTTTTCCGCCATTATGATCAAAAGAAAGCCCAAAATCTCCAGAACTTACTTTTAAAATATCACTTGCATCAGAAGGACAGTATGATGCAAGCAATGGTGAAAAAAAAATGAAAACTTACTTCCTTAAATGTTGAATACATGTCCCAGGTTTAAAACATGCAACACCACCTAGAAAAGATAAAAAATCACTAAAAATTTTTGAAAAATAAGAAATATTATCCTTAAAAACAATACTAATATAGCAAAAAGTAAAGTCGAAAATCCAAAAGTCTTGCAAAAGTAAAGTTATAAATTTACATAGAGATGCATCCTTGAATCTATCTACAAATTTCGACCGCAACGTAATTTGTGAAAAATTAAAAACAAACAAACCGTAAGTGCAAACGGCCGCATCAAGTCCAGAAGCTCGCCCATGTATCAGTGACTCAGCTGCAGCTGACCATTTTCTGATCATGTCTAGATGATGGTCTTCCCATGTCAGTGATCCTTCGTCATTTACCTGTATGAACCGAGGATCAACAAGCGTACAAATGATATAAACAGATAAACTAAGTTGCAGTCCAAATTAATCACTGCTCTCCAAATTCCAACAACTCCGTGATAAATGAAATGTTGAAGAGAAAAATAAAAACTTTGCTGCAAAATTATTAACAAACGTTAATGCTTTCTACCGAAAGTGATTACATGAAAAAATACGTTCAATTGGTAAACCTTCATTTTTTCTAAATTCGGCATTAAATGAATTAAAAAAGGTCCAAATGAACTTTTGATGCCTATTTGAGGGGAAACAATTTATCAATTACTACAATTTTCCTATTATAATGTAAAAATATTCCAACAATTTGTAAGGTTAAATATGAGCTAATGGTCGAAATTAAACCTGCCGCATTATACGTGGTAATTAAACCACGAAGCAGTTTAAAGACTTATTTTTAAGGATAAGAATAATAAACAACAAGAAAAAAATGGAAAAAAAAAAGCTCACAGGGATTGATGGGGCAGGAATCAAGCCAGCTGTTTGCAGCAGTGCAGCTGCAACGCAAACACAGTATGCTCCTGAATATCAAATTTTCAATACAGAAAATGAACTGAACTGAAGTCAACACAAAAATTTTTTGAGTTCAGTTAGTATCAGTTCTGTGATAGAATGATAAATTTCATTTTATTTTGAAGTAATACTGTGATACTGTATTACCTGACGAGCCCAGACCAACACAAGAGGGAAGTTTGAAGCGAATAGTAACTTTTACGGCAAGAATATCCCTGAAACAACTACTGAAAGTCCATATTTATCAATTACCCTAGAGAAAAAGTTTATAATATAGCAATATTTATAACTAAATACATCAGATAAGAGGCAGGCAATAGTCAGTAATGCATAAAATTACTTAGAATATGCCATTAAAAAAAAATCCTGTATAAATATTTCTGCATTACTTTAAATACTTGAATAATATATCAAGAAATTAGGAATTCTCCAATTTAAGGACAAACTTTTTTCGTTGCACAACACCGAGAAGAAGATACCAGAAAGCTAATATTGCCAAATGTTGTACACCACATTGATCTTCGCATGATCCGCTTAGTTTTCGCGCTATAGGCACAAGTAATTCGAGGGATGGTGGCGACCCGTCGTCAACCGTGTATTCTGAGTAAAATGAACAAAAAAAAAAAAATGAAAATTAAACTGATAGATGTATTTTAATGAACTGGGAAGTAAAATGGAAATTAACTCATTTTGAAATCTTTCTTGTAATAACCAAAAAGGTATAAAAAGTGCATATAATTAATACTAAAAAAGTTTCCGGAATGAAAAGCACAACACTTTCTCTTTCCTTCTCTGAAAAAAATTCCCCATTTGAAAAAGCATTATAAACATCCAGTATTTTTTAATCAGATATAAAACTAAATGTGTATATGTGAATAACTTCCGCACATTTATTTTCCGTCCAATTACTATTTCAGCTTATTTTTATGATGTAATCTGATTTAAAAAAAAGAGGGAATGAAAAAACAAACCAGAAAGACGTTCTCCAGCTCTCAAAAGATCCTTTAGTAACCAAGTTTTTTCAACACCAAGAGCAGGTAATGACAAATATATCCTGCCATCCGCCGAAGTGAATAGGCTAACGTAAGTGCGCAAGTCTATAGAGCCAGCAACTGCTGTCTATAACAAAACATGCAAACTACATCTTTTCAATCAATATTTATGCACATGTAAACATGTTATTTTCAGTAAGAGTTTTCAATCTATCACACAAATAGTGTACATGCATGCTACAAATGAGCAGAAATTGTTGATTAAAAGTTCAACCCCAAACATTGATAAATATTACTCGTGATATTACATACTTATTAAGCATTCTAAGATGCAGGATAATAAAAGTTTTGGTTTCTGTCTCTCTCTTAAGCTATCACGTTGAATTTTCTTCCGTAATTAACTTCAATATTTCAAATATTCAACTAAACTCAAAATTAAAAGATGCAATTTTCGAAATTCTGATTAAAATATTCACAGGGCTTATCTTTAAAAAGTAACTAGGAATGAAAAAAAAAAAAAAAAAAATGAAACAAACTCTTCCATAAACAACAGCGTGTTCACCAAATAAAATAATCTTCCCGGGGGCACTTATATATAATCCACCGGAGGAACTCGACAAAGATCGCATTGGCGATGCATGCGTGCTGCTGTTAGCCGTCAAAGGATGCGATGATGATGCCGGTGAATCGTGGACTGAATTTGGTACAAAAACATTAAGAAATTCAGCATAAAAATTGGATCTTCGTGCTTTCAAACAAACAGTTCTCGATGTGTCTGAGAAAATTAAAAAACTAAAAACAAAAATATTAAATTCAAAATAGTTTCGCAAATCATTAGATGGAGAATACCGATAATTCCAGACAAAGAAATATGAACAATTGAGATCTTCAATCTAATGCACCATGTTTCCTGCAAACATAAAACGAAATCCAAATTTGGTTTACAAAAAAAGCTTCCTCCTCTATCTGCATATAGATAGATGAAAGGGCAGTATTACTGATGGTTTAAAGTTTAGAATGAATCCAAATGTCTGCCTTGCCGAAGTGGTCTTCCGTAACACAGAGTGAGGACATTCATACAATAGACAAACAAACATCGAGGCGGCGGACTTTGATCTTATAATCAACAGTATCAGCAAAAAATTTCACTTACAACAACAGTAACTTTTACGACTTCATCTCAACCATTTTAACAGCTAAAACAAAAACGGCGAGAAGAAAGAGACTTATAAACCTTGACGGTGTAGGCCAGAGAACTGCAATGGTGCAAACAATTCAGTCAGATAGGAATTCTGTCAACTCGTAACTTATCCTCTTCAAAATGACAAAAGATGTTTGCTTAGAACAAGGATGAGGAAATTTATTTCTCATCAAATCATTACTTCTGCACACAAACTCCCTAATTCTAAATAATAAAACATTACGTATAATATAAGGTGTGCTACCTAAGGAATATGGTGTTATGTAATCAGGAGTTATACTTCTAACGGAAGAGGAGGCGGACAGTGTCGAACTTTCAGCAAAGAACTTCACTTGCAACAACAGTAACTTTTATGACTTCATCTCAACCATCTCAACAGCTAAAACAATAACGGCAAGAAAAAAGAGACTTATAAACCTTGACGGTATAGGTCTTAAAATCAATAATAATTAATAACTGTGTTTGAAAGGCTTAGAAGAAGAATGGGAAGAAGAGAATGAAAAATGGCAATTATATTTAAAGAACATTTTTCTTCAGAAACTGGCAAGTGACAAAGAAGATATCTATCAATAATAATTGATAACTCTGCGTGAAATTAGCTGAGAAACTCAATAAGTTCGTTTCTTCCTTACAAATTTAGCTAGATATTCTGGCAAAACAGTTGTTTAATTTGGAGCTGAAGAGTAACTTTTTCCAAAAGTCCAATTATCTTTTTTTAACATCCCTTGTCTCTTCAAGAATGAAATAATTAATTCACTTAATGAATTCAATACCTTCTGTCTACCAATATCATCAGTCAGTGAAGACAGACGAATCGAACTGCAACAACAAGTGATAAGTGTGGGGTTTTTGTGCATATTGGCATAAAGCAAAAGGTAACTAAAATAAAGTTCAATGCATGAAATGAGAAGCACTTCTATCTCAGTTAAATATATAAGCAATAAAGTTAAATATAAGTATAAGTTAAATATATAAGCAATAAAATAAGGCCTAACTCACTACCTTTCTTCATTTGAAAAAAACTGAATTAAAAAAAAAAAAAAAAAAAAAAAAATGAATTCGAAATTGTCAGCGCAATGGAACGGGAAGTAATAAACTTGTGCATATCATTAAATGCATTGTTAGAATAAAAGTGTCGTGAAAAATGAGGCAGAAGTATAACAACCAAAGGAGTAATATATACACAGTATCATATACGTAGACAGTATCATTAGAGACCTAACTTATTCATTAAACAGCAATCTATCCATCAAAACCTATAGTTTCTTTTGTCTTCCTTAGAAATTCAAAAAAAAGATTAAATGATATCAACAAAGAACGATGAAGAATGGAATAAGGCTAGTGATATAATGAAAAACTGTTAGAGAGTAACAAATCATATGCAGATTAGTCAAATTAGTAAGAAAAGAGGGAAATAGAAGGAATGAATATCAAACATCAATTAGAGAAGTTTCTTAGCTAGAACTGAAAACATCAAATATGTACCGAAAGAACATAAAGGTGAAGTTATTAGGGAAAATAAAGACCCAAACTCTAATAATATATTGCAAAAAAGATAAAGAAACTTGAAGTTACATACAAGACTCAACATATGAAGAGTTGTCTTCCACGGACGACGTTGTAATTGTAATCACGGACGTTGTAGAGCTAGGCTGTTGCTCACGTCCTCCTCCTTCCATAATACGTAATACTTGTACTGTCCTGCCCTCTCCTCCTCAGCTATTAGCACACTGCAACGCAGCCATTTTACGGATGTCAAAAGTGAACAGACTAATTTATCAAATATCAACCGGAATCAACGACTGGGGTCAAATAACAGCTGCTGACTCTCATTTCAGGTTAGCAACAAGTCATTTTTACTACCCACTGATAAGCAAATCCTCAACAACGAGTATAATCACTGTTAAAAAGTTTGATAAGGCCCAACTACTACCAATAATAAGCGAAAACCGACAAATGCTTTCCTGCAGTTCACTGTTTCTGTTCAAATGTGTAAAGTACTCACTTACATACACAGACAAACAGAACAGACACACATTCAATACATACAGACCCATACTCTCCTATAGACAGACACCACTTGTATGCCCGTATTCTGCCCAACCAGAATTGAAGACCTTACTCATCTTTTATTCGGATTTTTTCAAATCGAACTTTGTAGAGGACAGCTGGTCAAATAAATAGGCCTTGAAATGGGTTACAACTGTCCATGTGTGTGTCCCATCTCATTAAACTCATCTCTTCATCACATCCACTGAAAGACCTTTTCGACTGTTCTTTCAATGAATTAATTACCCTATCTAACATTAATTTAATTAATTGAGCAAACATATGCTTCACGTATACCATATGTAAGCAGTTGGCATAACAAAATCACTAAGACAGCATTTCTAGAATACATTGAATGAACACTTCAACTGCTAATTTATTTTCCGGATGAAAAGTTTGTCAAGAAATGGAAAGCCTATAGGAATAGAGTGGTTAGTATTGTTGGACAAATTGATTTTAACATAGAAACGCCTTTATAGAATATGAACGACGGATGTGCAGGCTACATTGTTTGCAGATGTGCCACGTCGTTTCGTATGGTTGTAACTGACTGCACAAATTTCCTTTTCCGAATAGATAATAAAGTAATTGCAATAATTCGCATATTCTGGCACCATGTTGATGTGATATTTAATTTTGCGCCGCCTACATCAAAAACAACATTAAAATTAAACCTAATCATTGTAATTGTAGAACAGCAAATATTTTATGAAGATTATGCCTTGTGAATAATTAGTAATTAATTATAGCCAGCTTAGGAGTACGTGAATTGTAATCAATTTTGGGAAGTGTCCACTGATTACGACAAATGAAACTGATAATTATAAAAATAATGTGTCAGTGATGTAGCGATGACCGTGTTTACTGCTGAGCAGCAATTCCCAAAACTCATTCTAGTTGACTTGGCGTGCCAAGTGATTTTCAAGAAATGTTAAATGGAAAGAGGAAGGGAGTAGAGGAGGAGGAAAAAATATTGATAAAGAGAAAGAGAGAGTGTGTCATTCAAGCAACAAATTTCAACTTAAGGCACCCATCCCATTAGCATCTTTTGCTTTTGTTAATATATGCCCTGATATTTACGCTTTCCCGAAATTCTCGAAAGGGAAACGATGTGAAAAAGAGAAAGTTGGAATGAGAAAAAAAGTTTGTACATCCATGGGCCATTAGGCTTACTAACAGAATGTAGTTAAAGAGAAGTCAAAACTAAGGAAATGAATTATGACTTTAGATTTTGGATGAAAGAATTTTCCCTCCTCTTCTTTTTACTCTGTCCTCAAATTCAAGTTAAGGATTTACTTTTCCCGTGCTTTAATGACAACTTGAAGGGAAAAGAAATATGATTCAGAGAAATGAATATCGAGAATGGAAAGTAAAGTAAAATAAAATGAATAGTGGATTGAAATAGAAAATTTTCTGAAACTTATGGTGTGTAATGACAATAATATTTATAAATTAAGTTCACCTTTTTTCAATAAAATAATTGAATAAATTTTGAAAAGTGCACTATAGACTAGGCTTATCATTTCAATCTTAGATCCTGCACAATTACAATAATGGTAGCGTTCCAATAGTCATCGCCAGTTCCCCTTGAATCTCTGAGTTTACAACTTTGATCTGCTTAATTTCTGAAGTTTCAACATGTCCACTTACTATCAAAAGTCTTAAAGTTGAAAACCAGATTTTGATATCCATTTGTTTGCGAAACTGTTAAATTTTACAGTCAAGTGAAATTAAAACTTTTTCGTGCATTCTGAAAATGATTCACTCTGACTCAGTGATAGTTCTGGATAGAATCAAATATTTTGATAAAATCAAATAAAAAACAAAAAATTCTTTTGAGAATTTTATTTTCTTTTTTATTTTCCAATGAAATTCAAGTCAGCAGGATGAAATGAAGTTCCTACTTTTTATGTTACTCATATATCGCTTTTCATATACTGTGTTGAATTTTTCCCTTTCCAGTCATTCTATTTAATTTGATTTACTTTGGATAAAATTAAATTTTGCAATATAAAATAACTAAGAAAAAGAGAATTTATTAAAAAATAGAAATTCTAAGAATTGCAATATTTTCGAGATGAAATTTAGAACATAGGAAAATACTTTTATAACAAGAAGTTTTTAAACATTCAGCCATGTTTTGAAACTTTATCAGTTGGATTGCAAGCGATAAAACTGATAGCTAAATGAACTAGATGTGAACGGAGATGACAGTATATTGTATTCAGAAGCTGCCACTATAAGACCACAAATACATCACTAATAAAAGAACAGATTTATAACTTGAAAAAATATATGTAAGATAAAAAATTGAGTCATGCAATTTCTTTTTAAATATCATAGTTTTTCCACGATAAACTTTTTGCATTAACATGAAGGCTATTGGATTGCTATAAATCCTTTGAATGTATTAGTTGCTCAAAATTAATCAAATATGAGGATTTTGAAATTATGGAGTCAAAATCTGGTAATGTCTCATTAAAAACATCATTGAAACTGCATCGATTAATTTTAATTTTTACTGTTTCTAGGTCGGTATCTTAAATTTCCGAACCAATAAGTCCCAGATAATCTTTAAACTGGAAGTGAAAATGGAAATACTAACTTTAAGTTAAATAAAATTCAGTGAATGAACAAGACAGGATATTAAACTAGATAAGGCGTTTAAATTGAATTGAAGTGGAACGTTTGTAATAATGATGTTTTGGTACCAAATACAAAGATAAGTGATTTTCTTCAAGTTTTTGAAATTTTTCAAATATAAATAAAAAAGTCTGGGATGGATAGAAAGGAAAGAAAAGCTAAGAAGTATTATAAAAATGTCTGAAAGAAGAAGGAAAAATTGTAGAGAAAAGCGCTAAAGTAACAAATGACATTGGCCACTGGCCATTCTGTCAAATATTTGATTTCCCTCTTTTTTGTAAAAATCAAGTTCAACACTGGTTGAATTGTTGCAAACGATATAATCTTCAGTCTTGTTGGCAGAAGGGAAAGTTGTGATACTGAAAGTATGCATCACAAAATCGTTAAGCCTTTCTCGATGTAGCAGGCGCACTTGAATCTTTTATTACCACTTCTCCCATCACTATTTCTACGAAAGAGAAAAATTTGATTCCAACCGTGATTGATGATACTATCTCGGAAATTCTTCCCAAATCACTTATCTTTGAAATGAGCAGCCTATACTTCAACATTGAGACAAGAAAATTCAGGTCTCGGTGGTTAAATAAAGCGGGAACTTAGTTAAGCAGTACAGAAACTGAGGTATAAAAACGAAAGGATGAAAGTTAAAAGACAGTTCAATGATTACAACTCCCGAAGGGAAGCTCGAAGGATATATAATGAAATATTCGGAATGTTCGGGTAATACATGAGAAAAAAAGACAGAAATATCACAAAGATAAGCGCTGTTAGTAAAAAGCAGTGTTAGTTCATTACCGCTCGCTTCAAGTTAGAGCATTTGAAGAGATTTGTTTTTAATCAAATGTACATTTATATAAGAAATATTGACAGTACGCAAACGAATGACTTTGACGAATGACAAAAGAATATTAAAAGCAGATATAAAAGCGGATAAAAACAGAGAAATTCATTACAAAGAATAATTAAAGGCTAATGGCATCGAAAGAAGAATCCTTTCTATTTATTCAAAGGTTTCTTATCATATATTACTTTATCATAAATTTTTCCTGACATATTGTGGAGAAAAATATCGACTGGAGAAGAGAAAGAATACGAAGTGTTAAATAAGATGCTTAGAAGTGAAATTAGGCAGAGTTAAACATAGGCCTGATACTTTTTAGTCGGCACTTGCTGTTACGGACAAAAAAATATATCAATTCATAATTCTCAATGAAAAAAAACCTGTTCAGAAAACACTGACAGAAGTATTGAAAAATAAATCAACCTTCGGAACATCGGCGAAATACCATGTTCGATGCGCTTTTATTGAGTTGTTAATGTAGGTAGGGCTGAACTGTCGACGAATACGACGGAGAAATGATTGGAAATTCGGAATGGAATGAATTCCAGAAAAAGTTCATTGGTTTTCGGCATTCGATATTATCAGTGCAGTGAATGAGAATGCTCGATGGGAAGGCTATGTCTTTTCAAGCTTTGAAGGAAAAAGGACAAAAGGATAATGATTATTTAATGATAATAACTGATAATGAGTGGGATGATTTCTTTATAGTCTCGATTGAATTGATCTGAAATTCATTTATTTAGTGCAGTCAAACTAAAATAATACTACAGCGCCAGCGCCAAAGTACCACTAATCACATCGCCATGCAGGAAGCGTATACTTTGTTACACTGTGCCAAAACACAAAACCGCACACTATAAATTGTACTATAAAACGCTGTAGACGACATTTAAAGGTGTGTGAATATGTCATTTATCAATAAAGTTGTAAGTGAAATCATTTCTAACACTGCCTAATACTGCAACAGAACGAACCACTCAGCAGTTGTAATCCGTTTCACATCTCCTTTCCGAATGAATGAAACTCAATTATCAGATTTAGTTGCAGAGGTTTTTATGAAGTGATAATTAGAACTCATCGTATGTCGTACACATTACATATCATATGTTGTTGTGGGTAATGTTAAGCTAATTTAAAGTGAACTGAAAAGAATGAATGACACAGTTTGGTATTATTCAGACTGAATAATACAAAACAAATGAAGTCATTTTAAAGATAATCACTTTTTTGTTTTGCTTTATTTGTATAAGGAAATGAAATCGAAGAGTCAGAAGTGGAAGCAAATGAAGGAATAAAGAGATTGATGAAATATTTTCCTGATATTTTATGAAGAAAAATATCGAGTGGAGGAGAGAAAGACAAACATTTGGATAAAGGAAATACGAAGTGTTGAATAAGATGCTTAGAAGTGAACTTAGGCAGAGTTAAACTTAGGCCTAACACTTTTCACTCGGCACTTTCTTGATGATTAGGAAAATGAGAAAGGTTGTATATGCTAACACTTTCCAGTGCTTGGATAAATGAAGAATGTGTGTGCATGTCATATGTCCTTTATGTTTATCTCTGACTAATGGCCACAGCAAGCAGGATTGCTTGACGATATGTAAATTGTAAAAAAAAAAGAAATTGCTTGAAATTAAATTTTATACAGACGTACCTATTTTGAGTGGAACTATATTGACAAATAAACGGATAATCAAATATTGAACATCTCATATATCATTATTTGATTTTACTTTTTTTATCATAGTGAGGGAGCTATCAAAATACTAGTCAATATCACTGTTGCTTCTAAGTCACAGTCAGTAATAAGCAAATAATAGATTATTATAAAAAAAACAAACGAAGCAACAAGTATGAGGGCAAAGGAAGAAAGAATTTTCTTTAAAAATAGAATTATTTTATAATGAATAAGTTGATAGAATATATTAGATTAAAGGATTTGTATTAATTTCAATTAATAATGTTAGAAAGTATTTTATTGTTTGCCATTTTTTCGCTTTTTGTAAGAGAGATGGCAGTAGTGTCACAGTGGCTATCGTATCATTACCTACGCTAAAGCATCAATATGGTTTAGTATGGAATGAAAGAAGTGAGGAACAAATTTCTACACAAGAACTAATTAATCATTAACAAAGATTGAAATATCGTAAATACAATCATTGAAAATAATTGGATAAATATTTAACAGAGATATCTTTGAGACTAACTAATTATTCGCTCAATAAGAATTTACATAATTTAATGGGAAGAGGAGCAAGAATACACAATAATTTTTTAATGAGAGAGGAGCAAGGAAGTCACGGTGAAGTATGCTATCATTAATTTGTCTTCAACTGATGATAGGCGAATGGATAAACGTGAATACGTAAGGAGAGAGTGACAATAGGACAAAGGAAAGAGAGTGCAGGGAGTTTTGAATGAAGAGGTGAAAATGAAAAGGGATTGGTAAAACGACGAATTTAAGCTGTTTAAGCTGCTATCCAATAATCATCCTGCTCCATAGGAGAATGAAAAGGAGGAAGAGGAATGAAGGAAAGGAAGAAAAACAAACTGCTACAAAGCAAAGTTTCATCGGTTTTCTTCAAATCCCTCAGAGATGGGAAGGTGAGGAGTGTATTTATTCTTTTCAAACATCCATCCATCCATCCATCTATCCATCCACATATTCATCCATTCTGCCAACCACTAACATATATTCTTTGCGCGCTTTTTATCAAAAGTTAAACTAAAAAACGAAAATAAGGAAATTTCAAATATCCCGAAACAAACTAAAACAAGACAAGCAAATATACTGGAAGCATTTTTAAGTTGGCAGCTAAACTCTAGAATTATCTTTGTTATAAATTATTGACATTTCTCAAAGTTTTATGAAAGTAAAATTTCCATACAATATTTTCAATTTTTGTTAAAAAAAAATATTACAGAAATTATTACGATCCACTTTCGGCTAAATGGAAAACAATGGATAGACTGGATTTTATGCTTATCACTTGAAGAATTTAAAAACGTCACACATGAGCTGATTTTGGAAACTATGACATTACCAATTAATAGCATTTAATCATTTCCAAATACGATGATAGTGACAACTGTAAAATAATTGCAATGATAGAAAGACGTGGACAAGCTGAAATACTTTATTGATTCCAAGATTTCTCATTAAGTTCAAGACCGTACAGTGCATATCAAAGAACAAGCATGGAACTTCTGATGCAATTATGGAATGATATAATAACAATTCTAACCGTTTAATATGAATATCAATGAAAAGAGATCAGTATTCATATGTAAGTAATGCTTAAATGAAAAGTTAAATAAGTATCGTTTCGATTGTTTTTGAAAAACACTTTAATAACCACTGGAGAATACAGCACTAGCGAATTATTAGGATTTGAATTAATATGTTTATAAAAAGTGTTAGAAGCAAGTTCATGCCTATCCTGCCAAACTTTCCAGATAACATCACTACAAAATTTGTCTTTATCAACCTCAATTAAATATTAGAAAATTTTGCTCCATCTTCGATTTTCATAGATAAAAACAACTAACGAGAAGTGTTTTTATTCAAATTTTTTGAATACGATGAGAATTATATCAATGTCAAGTACTGATAAGGCAAATTCTTGGTTGCACTATTTCACTTTTTCAATTTCTGATTCTCACAGTAAAAACAAATTTAATGTTTTTAGGTCAAGATGATAGATGGTATTCGGAATAGCAATAAACTTGGGTAAATGAATTGTTTAGAATGTCAGTTTAATAGTGTTACTACCTAACAAGCAATATCGATATATGAAGTCTAATATGAAAGTGAGATTTTCTTTCCTTAATCATGATTCTAGATATTATTTGGGACAAAATTAACTCGAACAAAATTATTTTTATTTTTAAGATTAATTTATACTAATTAAATAAAGATAAGAACAAGCAAAAATAAGATGCAAAGTAAATGAATATATTTCATATTTGCTAGAAATGAAGTCAGAAAACAACAAAGAAAAACGTCCTTTAAGGCTTATCCAAAATTAAATAAAGACTTCTTTTTCTCGTCCTTATGCCGCCGCTTACTTTCTATTTTCGTTTTTTTCTTGCTTCAAGAAATGACAAGATGTAATCTTCAGGAAAGAGTTCATTATTTTGTGTCAGATGCGAAAATAAATCTGAGCTTTAGCGTTTCAGTAACGATAGCGTCTGAGTAACGATGGACCATCTAACTGGTGAGAGAGGACGGGGAGATAGGACAGTGGTCTAAGAATAATACCGCAGTGACATTTGTGTACAGGTGTTAATGAGAAAAGTTGTCGATGAATATTTTTCTCTTTGATTGTAAAGGAAAAGGAAAAGAAGCTAAATTTTCTGCTTTATTTTAGGTAAAAGGGTTACACTTTCAGGCACATTGTATTATGGAATATTTTAGAAAACGAATATGCGAAATGATAAATATCCGAAAAGGTGAATATAACTTTAAGGTAAAGAGAAGGAAGGGATACGAAATTAATGTTTAGTGTCGAATAAATCGGAAAAGTGTTATGCCTGTTTGTTTCTTTAGTAGAAAGTAACGTTTACGACAAATTAGTATTTGTCCATTCCTTTCATATTTGTTGGAGTCATCGCTTTCTTCTCAGTTAACTAACTCAACGGTATTCCTTATTCTTTAACTATTTGATATTTTGTACGTGTGCTATAATGTGCTGACATATGTAGTAACTGCTGTAAGTGTTATACATACATCATAACATTAAGTAATTAACGATAGAACGTGAAAGAAAAAATGAAGAATTATATTGCTTGAAGAACGATACACCATCTGACAACATTAACTTTAACAGAATCTTTTAATGGATTCAAAAACAGTTTGCTAGATTGAAGCGCTGAAAAACAGGTGAAATTATTCAAAATGGTAGATTAGTTTGGTTTTAAATCTAAATGATGTGATAAAAATAAGAGAAAAAATTACTTATCATTTTATTCAAAAAGCAATTTTTAAGTGTTGTAATAAATCTTTCAACTAATGTTTATTTTTCATTTTGATGAGAAAAGTAGCAGCAACATGATATTCTCTCATAAAATAAGTGAAAAACTAAGTCTTAACTTATGTATGAATAAATGAATCTGACAGGTGAAAGAATTAAGCACAATGATAAAACGTTGAAAGTAAAAAGCAGTCAGTTGGATAGTTCTGATTTTTTCATTAACTGCTTCTAATTATAGAGTGAAACAATCTTTGATCTGATTCATTTTTTTCTTCAACTTTTTAAAAAACAAGAACTATCATGTGTTTATGTACAAATTTTTCGTTAACTGATTGGGTGACAGAGACAAATGGTTGACTTTTTGTCTCTATCTCTCAATCTTTTGAATCAACTTTTCACCTCATTTTTGTAGCCCATTTTCTAATGTAGCTAATATGTAATTAAGAATATAAGTACAGGAAAGAGAGCGGCACTATTTCAAGTAATGACAATCAACCTCATTTGAATTTTACTAAAGTAAAAAAATACAATCGATTTCAGTTTGCCAGATAAATAAGACAGGTGATGGAAATAATGTGAAGATAAAAGTAGTAGAAGTTTAGAAAAAGCAGTTCCAATTGGATTTAATAAATTGTTAATGAGTAGTGCCAATTGAATTTGATGAATTGTTGTGCTTACACTGCTAATGCTTCCATAATTGCAGGATAAATTTATTCAAAAAAGGAGTTTTTTCATGATGTTTTTTTAAAAATCAGAGAACAATTTGATGAGGGGATAATATTCAAAATCTGAAGAGGGAAAAATAGAAACTTTGCAGGAGTTCCGGAAATAGAATTATCCTTCATGTCGATGAAGCGATTATAAGGGAGAAACTAAAAACTTTGAAAAAGGAACTGGACTGAATATGAAAGGAACAAGAATGGCCAAGAAAGGATAGCGGATGATTCCCATCGATATGAAAGATAAATGATAGTAATGATGATAAGGAGAGAGAGAGGAGATCTGTTTTCGAGAGTGATTTATTTATAAAAGAAAAATAGAAGAACAGGATTGTAGGCGAAAGGAAGAGATTTGAATTAGTGGTTTTTAGTTTTGGTTTCATTAACGATACAACTGTTAGCAAAGAGTAGTTACTGATAGGAAGGAACACTAGATATCATCATTACTGCTTGGAGACTTTCCACACAGAGAGAGAAGGAGAGAGAGAAAGGAGAGAATTATATATTGAGAGGAAGACGGGAACTCTCTGAGAGCAATCTGAAAGTTGTCTGTCACATACAGCAAATAAGGAAAGCAGAAGCAAATTCTAGCTGTGATATGGCATAAGCCAGAAGATGTTTGCTGTCTGAGTAAACATCTTTTGGCTTATTTCTG
This sequence comes from Brugia malayi, assembly GCF_000002995.4. Classification (NCBI taxonomy): domain Eukaryota; kingdom Metazoa; phylum Nematoda; class Chromadorea; order Rhabditida; family Onchocercidae; genus Brugia; species Brugia malayi. The sequence continues at coordinate 9,022,111 of NW_025062475.1, forward strand.
GAGTTAGGCCTTTTTAACTGTGGACATTCAGGCCTTTTTGGCTATAGACATTCCCTCACAATGGATTTCTTTGTTTGGAATTCAATTCTCCTTGTTGTGAACGATACAGATTTCTATGCATTTTACATCCACCCATGTAATGACTAATATGAAATGTATTCACTACAGAGACAGAGAGGAAAAACTCTCAGAGAGTTTTTCATTCGATAATTCACTGATTAAAACATCTCAGAGAACTTCTCAAATCTTTACAGTATTTCTTTCGCTTCTCTCTCTCTCTCTTGCTCTCGCAATAAACCGATTAATAGTAAATCTTTCATCCGAATGATAAATTAACGATCTATTAGAAAACGCTTTCTGACGCCAATAATAACCAAGAAACCATAGTTTAATTTTGTTTCAGTTAAAATTAAATGGTTGATAATTTAGATGAATGATCTGAGGATTAAATAGGAACAATCAATGAATTTTTTTTTCGAGGAATTAAGAGCAATAATGTAAATAAATAATAAAATATATCAGTGAAGAGGATCATATGAGATTGCTATTACTGTTGCTTATCATTCATAACACTGCTAGGCTATGTTATTTAGAATAAATGTCTCTCAATAGCCTAGTCATAATTTTCGGGAGAAGTAGATCCTATCCGAAATGAAAATTAATGAAATATAATTTCATTTTAATGTTATACATGAATAGAGTATTGAAGAGTAGTAGAGAAAGTAAGCCAAGGAATACCAATACTAGCAAACAAACATTTGAAAAGTTTCTGGGAAGCTAGATACTTAGTTGGCAAAGCAAGCGACGAACAATTAAGGAAGTGCAGAGAGAGAAGAATATGTTGTTATATGCAAAATCCTGACTTTTCCCTGACTCTTCAAATTAAGGGCTTATTGCGCTTCAATCGAGCGCTTCAAAAGCATTTCACAGAGTTCAACATTAGAATTGCCATTTCAAAAGGAATGTTTAAAAATTTTTAAAAATTTGGGTTAATACAGGAATTTTTCAAATAGTGGGAATTTGAGTCTGGCTATTTTAAATAATTCTAGATCAGCCAACGCCTTTCATGGGGTACCATGACGGGAAAGTTTGGCACTTTAACTCAAAGTTTGGTTCATCCCACAACGCCAGTTCTATTTACCAAATCAATGGGCAATTCTAATTCTATTTTTTAATGAACAAAATTCAAATTAATATTTATTAAACATAACAGCTGCAAAAAAGTCGAATTTTGAGGATAGAAAGTTGACTTATGTTTCTACTAATTAATTAAACAAGCTGCCAGGAAAGGAAATGTTGAATGGGCAGAAAATATTTCTGTGCAGAAATGATGCCAAGATAAAATGGGAGTTATGACAGAAAGATAAAGGAATCTTTCAGGTTGTAATCGACAAATCAGCTTTTTTCAAATAAGTATTTTTCATGCAAAACATTTGGTGCATTCATTATTCAGTAATGCGAGGAACAGTGAAGAAAAAATGACGAAAAATATTTTTAAAGAAGAATTTAACAAGCTTATATTTTATTATTTTTATTATTCTATATTTTACCATATATTATTATTTGATTTAATGCCTTATGATTGACTGAGGATGAGAAATGGGAATTACTTTGTGTTACCGAATATGACAGTTGGTATTTATTTTCAAGAAAGTCGAAACGTCTTAATAACTGTCAATTTCGAAGTCCGAAGATTACCACATTTACAGGAATCATAAATTTTGTTTATCATAATATTTTTTTTTTACTTTTTACATATTTATCTATCGAAAAAAATTTACCCATGCGATCAAACGGATTCAGCGAAATTTGGATAAATCCAATTTTGTCAATTATTGGATTTCAAAAAATTTGTCTTCATCCCTAAAGCACTTTTCACACTACAGTAGCCTAGTCCTGAGTGGTTAAAGCACCATTTTCAATTTTTAGTGACATAACTTCTTTCCTATGGCATTCATTTGTACTTATCGTCATTTAAGGCTAAAGTTTTAGGAAATCCAAGATTTCGTAGGATCCAAATTTCCATACCAATTCTTTTTCAAACTTAAATAGAAATTTGAATATTTTAAACATTCCATAGTCGACATAGTCCTTACAAAGCGATGCAATCAGTTCCAAATTGTCATTTCACCATTTTATTTATTTCTCGACCGGACAGTATCACATTTGACAGTTCATGCTTCTCGGGATTTAATTAAGTTTGAGATAAAATCAGTGATTGTATGAATTCATTAATCTTTCTTCCTGGATTTGATCACTTTCAATTTCTGCAATATTTTTCATACAAATCATATTTTTTTGAAAGTTTTTTTTTGAGTTCATTTAGTAAGCGTTCGCAAGTTGTTGATGTACAGGTGAAAGCAATGCAGAAAAATGAAGAGGCAATAGCATCCGGTGGTACTAAAAGGTTGTTATTTTCATCTGGCTCACAAATCAACAAACATTTTAATCTGAATCAATTGATAAGCTCTGGTGGCTTCGGACAGGTTCAGAATCTTTCAATAATCATTTGTAGTAAGCAAGATTAAAGATTGTCTTTTCAATTTTAAACGTATCAAGCTATTCCTTTAAAATGCAGCTGGGAACTTATTCACGGTGAAAATTTTCAAAGTTGAAGCAATAGAATTGATGGTGACATGATAAATAAGGAATAATACCAAAATAAGTAGGAAATAGTTAAGGAATAGAAAATGAATCTGAAAGCTATAAATTAGCTCTCTCAGCACCGCTTATCAAGGCATTTCCGGTACTAACCAGTTCCGGCCCTAAATAGATCTCGAGATACACGGCATACTCTCGCCATCAATACTTTCGCACAACATCGGTTCAACAGGTTGAGTTTTGACTTAATAATTATGAGACAAACTAGAAACATCCCATGTTTAGGTATATTCTGGCACAAATATTAATACAGGTAAAGTGGTCGCCATAAAAGCTGAGTCGATTGATGCCAAGGTATATGTTTTTTTTTTTTTCTTTTCTTCTTTTTGGCAATGTCTATGCTGAGTGTTAAAAATGAAGAATATGAAATGACTGGTAACTAAATTTTGGCTACTTCAAAATTGAACAAAAAATTTTCATGCGAACTGACGAAATTATCTCTGAGGGCTATTAAGCATCTCATTCTTAAATTTTCAAAAACTTCCAAACATCCATTTGTCGCTTTGGTGCAGATGGTTTTCATGATTAATAGCTATGACAGATTCCATTGTTACGCATAGAAGCAACCTGTTTGGAAGCACTCAACCATACCATCAGGCAAAATTACCGGAAACCTCCCAAAGAGCCAATACCAAATTATTATGGATACGGTGAAACACATAACGTTCGATATATGGTTTGTCCATAAGTTCTCGGAATCTTCTGAATCCCAAACTTCTTTCGTTGTTTCCTCTGTCTGATTAAAAAAGAGGGAATTTGTCTCAAGAAATCCAGTTCAATAATGAATGCACAAACATTTTGCTTTGGATCTAAATAATGTCTCACTAAATGCTGTTAATTAAATTTAGCAATCAGTTATGATCTAACTGTTGCTTTCAAATTGTGATTGTTGAACGTTCTGAAGAGATACAAATAATAATGGATTTATGCAGCAAAAGCAATAGATTTAGATAATGGATTTGTGTGGAAAAAATATTCGTGAATTGAAGAAAAGCACAAAAGAAGATTGCTTCACCATAGTTACATCACTTTGGCTTATGAAGAAAATGATTTTGGCACTTAAATTTTTGCATCGCCTGGGATGGATTCATCGGTGATGATAGTTTCCAGTTTGGTTCAACAGATATCAAAAAGAGAAATGAATTCGTAGGCGTACATTAACATTTATTCAATGTGACTGAAAATGATGAATTTTCTTTTGAAGAGATGTGAAACCTGCAAATTTCTGTGTTGGAATGCAATTGCAAGGAAGGCAGGAGCTGTACCTCGTTGATTTTGGTATGGCACGTCATTTTGTGGCACGCAACGGTGTCATCAAAACAAGACGAGAGTCGAGTGCATTCCATGGTACCGTCCGCTATGCATCCCTTACGACACATCGACATCAGGTAAACAACCTTTTATCTCTTAGTATTCTGTGGTATAAATCGTAACGACATGAAGCAAAGAGAGGATTACCAGTAAAGTATCTAATTAACACAAGTTAATGCATGCGCCAAAAATGTTTGCAATATTATTCATCATGATACGATCTTTAGTGTGAATGATTGTAGAGAAGAACCCTTTAAAAGGAACATCGAATTCAATTATTTCTATCAGGATATGTCGCGTTATGACGATCTTTGGTCTGTTTATTATATCACCGTGGAAAATATGGTTGGACAGTTGCCTTGGCGTTATGTGAACGAAAAAGCTGAAGTAGAAAAAATGAAGGAAAACATAGATTTACTGAGACAGAAGTATGGAATGGAAGCAAATCCACCAGCATCACTGGTGGTGCTTCATCGTCATCTTTGTCGTGCCAGTTTCTATCATGAACCAGAATATCATCACATCGTTCAAGAAATCGTAATTTCTATCACTTCCTTGATTTTACTTGATTAATATGATATATTTTCAAGAAAAAGTACTTAGATCTTAATTTTTGATCACTACAACTTCCAGGACCTTGATTTAACTCAACGAAATTTCAATGCAGACAGTCGCTTAGATTGGCAACCAATACAGAAGGTTACAACACTTTTGCTATAACAGTAGTAACGTGTCAACAAATGCTAAAATTTTTTGTCACTATTCAGCATCATAATATTCGGCAACAGAGTAATGAATGGTATTGCCAACGTCAGAAAGCACATCTGTTCCATTCTTTCGAGTTCATTATATACTTGTCCGTAAATACTAGATTTCAGTCTTGCCAACGCTTCTCTCCCAACGATTTTGAAGCAAGAAATCATCGCGAACTATTAGCAACATGTGACCACAACACTGCCAATCATAATCACAACCGTGCTAACTTAAATCATAGCAATGCTGGAATAGCAGAAAATGATGACCGTTCCTACTATTTTATGCAGTCAGGCGATAATTTCTGATGACTGCATACATAACAAATCATAAATGAAAAAAAATCGTCACTGATATTTAATCTCCTTGATATATACCTGAGATATCCTCGATTCATTCGCTAATTGTAACTCTGCAAATTTACTACTGCTAACAAATTCTTTGCGAGCTTAAATACTGCTATGAAATACAAGAATTAAAGCATTGATTCATTAGTAATTTACTCTGATTTTGATAATAATGCAGTAAACATTTAAATACAAATCCATTTTCATGAAGTATCCAATGCGCATAAACAAATAAACATGCAAAAAAAAACATTTCATATGCCACTTCCACAAAGTTCCATTTAACGTTGAACGAAACAACAATCAAAGAAATTGCTCAAGCTGACAATACCACAGAAAATGAGGATAAAGAAGGCTGCAATAGTGTTGATACGGTATGTACTGCTTGTTCTGTTGCAGGACGTTCGATAATGCTGGTAAAATAATCCTAAACAAACGGATTGTTATGACTTTCACTGGATTTCATTACGATTCAGTAAAAGACCGCTTTTTCTTAAGCTATAAATTTCACCATCACCGTCTTTTTTCCCATATTTAAGAAGGAATTCCCACTCTGTTATAATGTGACCACAGAATTCGATCTCTTAAATCAGCAGCTCTGACAAATGTGACCCCATCAATGTCGATTATTCGATCGCCGACAGTGAAATATCTTCCAGATAATGGACCATGATCGTAGATGTAGATACTAGAATTGCTTTGTTTGAATGCCAGATGAAGGTGTTGCCGTGCCATTCCTCGATCATTTTTCTTCCAGTCCACAATAACGAACTAAGGAAAGAATTATTAACTGAGGGAGCAATCACTTCCTTAAAAACTGCGAAAATTTGGAATTTCAAAAGACTTCTGCAATTCCTAAAACTGAAGAAAGTTGTGTTGAATCATTAAACTTCCAGACTTCTTTTCTAATCGAAATCGCAATGAAATGATAGTTAAACTTAAAACGAACAAAATAATTAAAACCATCTTTCCTGTCGAAGGCAGTAACTCGTTCTTCTTCGATACGAACAGGCAAACTATAAACATCTAGTGGTGCACAGCTCTAAATGAAACAAAATAAAAATTAGTTTTATAATTAAAATTAAAAATTCCGTCGAAAACAACACCAGATGAAAAACAAATGTGTTGCAATGCGATTTAATTTATTCTCAATGAAGTTACAAATCAGTACAGCATAGGACGAAGGTGAAAGATCTTCTAGATCCCACCTTAAGTTGATTTTCCAGTCTATCAATTATTTGCTGTTGTTTGGTAATTGTGTCTTTCAGTGTCTCATCAAAAACCTGAAATTTGAATAATGGCCCAAACAGACAAGTCGATTAATAAGTTTTGAGTGAAAATCTAAGATCATTGGATGATCAACACGCAAGGTAGCTCTTCACTGGTGGTGCATCAACTGTCTATTTGACCAAAGAGACTTAAGTTGCTCCTCAAACACGTGAGCAATTTAAACTATCTAATATCGATGGATAGCACATCCTGTGGTATCTTAATGTAACTATATTACCATATTGGTACCTTTGGACGTTTAAGAATTAACTGCAATTGAAAACTAATTATTCCAAGTATTATGATGAATAGCACTTTCCACGACATGCGTGAACAGTCATCTTTGTTTTGGGCTTCATTACGACCCTGAAGTTTGGTTTCAAAGTTACTAAAATATATAAAAAATAACTGACAAGAATTAATCAGAGAAAAAAAATCGAACATTATTTGTCCTAAAGTCCCTCAAAAATCTAAGTTCCTATCTTTTAAAGTTTCTTATTTAGAGAACAGAACAATTCCTTCGTATAAACGAATAAAATGCCTCTCTATTACTAATTTTTGAAGCGCACGCTAATATTGCTGACTCCATTATTCGTTCTCGTAGCGAATCGCGAAATAAAACTGTAAGAGTTTAATTTCAAAATTTCGAATTTTAAAAATATTGTTAGCATTCTTTATTTTTAATAAGAGCAGAGCTATTTATTTCATTGAAAGAAGACATTATTTAACTGTTAAGAACTAATCCGCCAGACTTCTGGTAATTTCATTTTAGAAATTCTCCTATAAAAATACTCTTCGATGAGGCATTTCAACATTTGTTTATGTGCATTCAAGACAAAAATAACAAACTATTGAACTTGGTACACGTCGTTTCACAATATGTTTTTTAAATAAATCAATAAACGAATCATTCAATTCCCCATCATCACTAGCTGAATGCTTGGATATTCGCGCTTGACTGCCAATAACCTAAATGTCAATTCAAATCATTTTTTGAATTCATTAATTTTCCTTATTAGTTAAACTTTTCTGTCATGCCACTTATTTGTTAATAGCATAAAATGCAAGTAATGTTTGAACAAGCAACAATATGAACGATATAGACAATTTCAGTATGAGGAAAGAAATGAAGGGATTACAGGATTGCACAGATTGGATAGATCTTGAGAGTGAGAGAATTTTAAATAACACTAGAACTGAGTTTCACGGCTGTTTTTCTAAGTTCGTGAAGGACTTTTAAGAAATTTAATGCTAATATACTTCGAAATCTTCGTTACTTGTAATACTCTTTTCGCTGTCGTCTTCCTTCTCGAGTCTATTCTTCATGTAGCCATCTTCAGTTCCTGCAGTTGTTACTTCTAAATGAAAAGATAGTTAATTTCATCAAACACTAATACATTTCAGTGAATTTACTGCAATAAATATTTGGAATTATCACTTGGATATTATTAGGCTTCCAACTTTTAATTATCAATTGTTGAGAAAAATATATGGCGAATAATTGCAGTATTTTTCCGCATTTTGTTTATTACAGCTGAAGTTTAACAGAGACATGTCCAAAAACGCAAACAAATATTTACTTTCACTTACAGCATTTGTCACACTACCAAATTTCATGCTGCCGTTCTACGGAAAAGTGAATAATCGTCACGCACTCACTGGCAGGTATGTCCAACATCAATGGCGTGCCAATCGATGATGTTGTGTATGCGTGTATGTGTATGTGTGTGTGGTGTGTGTGTGTGTGTGTGTGTGTGTGTGTGTGTGTGTGTGTGTGTGTGTGTGTGTGTGTGTGTGTGTGTGTGTGTGTGTGTGTGTGTGTGTGTGTGTGTGTATGTGTGTGTGTGTGTGTGTGTGTGTGTGTGTGTGTGTGTGTGTGTGTGTGTGTGTGTGTGTGTGTGTGTGTGTGTGTGTGTGTGTGTGTGTGTGTGTGTGTGTGTGTGTGTGTGTTCTTCAGTTACCTTATTGATTCTCGCATCAAAAATAAAATAACATTAGAACGAGTCGGCAGATACATTGCAATAGGATGAAGGCTTTCATTAAATACCACGATTTTAAATTTTTAAAGAAAATAAAGGACAATAATAATTGAAGTCAAAAATACAACTGTAATAATTCAATTAAAAATGCATTAAAATATATCACAAAAGAGATAATACAAGTGGTATAAATTGCAAGAGAAAAATTTTACTATCAATTTCAATAAATTTGATATATTTTTTTTACTACCAATTTGATATTTTTTAAATATTCACATTTTCATAATAAAATTTACTGAGAGTTACAAATTTTGCAACAGAAAAAAAAAACAAAATAAATGAACAATGGATAACAACGAAGGTATCAGTAAAGCTTGCACGAAAATAATAAAAAGCCAAGTGTAAACAATAAAGAAATAATAATGGAAATCAAAAAGTATCAAAAAACCTAATTAATTAATATTCAGATATTCTTAATGAAAAGATAAGCATAAAAATAATTTTTCATTATAAAGCAAATTTATATGTCTCAATCACGACATAGGTTATTAAACATCATTATAATGAGCGACATTGTCGTAAGTTCTATCATTTATGAGTGATGACCGGTTACTTTCGATTATCGTATCGGAATTAGCAAAAATTTGATCATGAGCACAATTAATTAATGATTCACTTTTCAAAGTAGACCTGTTACTGCTATTATTGCTTTTATTCTCGCACATCGTATTGGGATTTAAATGGCCATTTCCACTGAAAAGAAGTATTTTGATTAAAATATTCATTAAGTTCACTTTGAAAAGAATTCACAGAGATATACATGTGATAATAATGGATATATGTCTCTCTAAATTCTTTACAGACAGATAAATGTTATTTACAAACGTTACTCCTGTTGGAAAGATAAAAATAAAAACACACTTAATTTCCATCATCTTCCAATTCGTTGACTGGACGAAAGGTAATACTGATGCTTTCTGCTTAGCCAGTTTCCCTGATTTCCTGTATAGATACAAAATACACTGTACAGCACACATAATTATCAGACAGGATGTAACGACACAGATAAGCATCACCAAACTGTACTGCTTGATCGGAAAAAATTCAAAGTCATGTTCATAAGGCTGAAAATACTTGAAATGAGACTTAAATTGAGAAATAGGAAATCTATCTGAAAGAGAACTGATTTGTATAATCAATATCTACCTTAATACTATCACCAATTGTAGCCGTTTCAATTCTGGTGCACCACGGAGAACGTTCGATGTGTTTTTGAACCGTTAAAGTAGCATTAAAGCATCGACCCCGCAGTTCAACTATCATCTGACCGAGGTTACTACCATTTCCTGTACTCGAATTCCCAAAATTCCCAAAATGTTCTTCCTGAATTCGAAATCAAAACTGGGATTGGAATATTTATTGAGCCGTTTGTTGAATTCAACACACCTGTATCAAAATAGAAAAGAAAGAAGCCAAGAAGTACCTGTAATTCATACTTAAAAGCCTTCGTTACGACAGTTTGATCACAACTACGTTGAAACCGATATTTCGGATCAATACCAATAATTTCGATATTCATTTCAATATCCACAGGGGATCCTGCCGTCCAATGGCTAATGAAAATGCTATTCGACAACTAGATAATTTTTTTTTTAGAAACATCGCTGCGAAGAGTAACTCAGCCATTCAGGAACAATGATACTTTTTCAAACAAAACAGTGTATCGTTCTAACGATAAAAGTTTTTCTTATTTAATTACTATCCTTTCAAGAAAAAATTTTTCTGTTCGAAATTTTAATCTAATACTACCTGTTCGAAATTTTGATCCAACTGCCAACTGAATGAGCTTTTCTCTCCATTCAGCGGATTTGTCTCAATCATTTTTAGTTCCGGTTTATTGCAATAAGTGATTATGAGGCAAGATGGCTTCCACTCAACATTTAACAAATTAACGGAAATCCAGAACTCTTCCAGATCCTGTTGTTGCCTAGTAGAAGTGCTTGTTACCACTCGACCAGCACGAATCATCACTGACCAAATGATAAATAACAGCGATGCTTTATCCAGAATCATCTCTGAAAAAAATTCTGCTTTTTTTTAATTTTTGCCAAAATGCAATTTGAATAGTTCTTTTTCTTTTTTTTTTTTTTTTTTCATTAGCTTTTTTTAGTAGTTTAATTTATTCAAGTATCATAATAAATATAAGAAATATGAATAAACCTGAGCCAAACAACATTTGCTCTTCACAGAAACCGTTTCAAAACCCAATGATTCTTCAAATAGGGAAGCACGAGTAGCGAGTGAGTAAAAAAGCTCAAATAAACTTTCCGTTGAGTCAGAAGGATTTTTATAGGAGATTTTTATCTTACGACCCCAGATTATCGTTTGCAAAATAAATAGCCTTGAATTTAATGTCAACATGCGCGTGACCATTTATGTCAAAGGGCAATGAAGAAGTTCAAAGGTGAGATACTATGGCAGCTCCAATTATCTTCATTCACATCGACAACAAAATCATTCCTGCCTGTGGGAACGACATTCATTTAATCCTGAACTTGGAAATTCTCAAACATCTGCAACGCTAACAAGTTAATATCTATTCATACTTATTACTGTTTCTCACGAAAACCTGTGAGAAATTTAATAAAACGTATTTCGTGGTGAATTCATACTGGTCGTTCCCACAATAAGTCTTGAAACTTTCATCCTTCGTGGTAATTGCATTACTTTTCCCAAGCTTCCTTGCTATTATGATGTCACTGAAATAGTAGTTTATTATCTGTGGACAGATGAAGTGAAGTTGCACAGTAGGGACCTGTATCCTTCATATAAGACCGTGAACTGTCAGTTACATTCACCGCTATCGTGAATTCAATCAGCTGAGCGAAAATGTCCATCTCTACATACCTACTTATTCACAAATATGAATTTTTTTTGCGTAACTTAATTGATTATTGATTCACTTAAATCGCTTGTTGCCGATATTTCAAAATAAAAATATAAGTCATCCAGCAAATCCCCTTTCATTTCACGAAGATTTTTGGAATAGGAAAATGAGCAATTAAGCAAGACTTACACTTCCAGAGTGTCATACAGTAAGCTTTTGTTACTTATGTGTTACTGGTATCTGACCTGAATAGCAAACTTTATTCAATTCTCAATGATTACATATTGTACATAAGCAATGATAAGCATCTATACAAGTGAAACCGAAATAAACTAGGACACTGAGATGTATATATACAAAATAATGAAGAACTCATCATTTTTCTAATAAAAATAAGATATGTATAGAAATTTCTGGAGGGCCAGATGTTGAGAAATATTCCTCCTTATTCTTTTCCTTCTATAATTATAGCTACTCCACTTTTTCCATAAGAAATGTGGTATTGGTTTGACCATAATCGAATGTTGGATCCTCCATAATGTGTAGATAATTGTGATTAAGAAAACGGGCCATCTATAAAATATGTACAGATTAATTTTATAGAAGTCGGTAGCAAAATCCCCTGCAAATAAAAAAACTGCAGCAAAACCGCTTGCAATACTGACATAAATAAATATGTTGTCTTGTTCTATCCTTTCTGTCATACCTATCACTTTCATCTCGAGATCGACAGAGTAATCACTTTCTTCGCCGTAGAAACAAATTCGCAACATATTATATACAACAGTTGTCAATAGACATGCACTGTTCCGGAAAAACTTAGTTATCTGCATGAAGTGATTTTTATAACCTGCATGAGTTGCAAAGATATGTTTCCGAAATGGCACGAGAAAAGAAGCATATTGCGTGGTTCAACACGACATGCAAATCGCATAAAAACTGCTGAGTAGATGCACAGAGCAGCGGTCATTGGACCTAGAATTGATATTCTCATTATTATCAAGAATGAAAATTTCTACTTTTTCAACTCACAAAAATATACAAAATTTCTCCAATATTTGCAGAATAACGTACCTGAGATCAAATCGGGATTCTTCTTTAAATCTGCCAATGCGGCAATTGGGATGCCCCAGTTAGCAACAGGACCCCAAAAATGCGTGGAACAGAAATAATTGATCCATTCTTTTGTAGAATGGCGAGATAAACCCTTCATAATTGCATTCATTTTTTTTCTGAAACTAATAATATTTCAGGATAAAGATGAAGCCACTCTACAAGCAGCGAAATAACGCCGTCAGAGTCACGACTAAAACGAATTTGACAATACGATACACTTACATAATACCACAAGCATACAAATCACATGATCTTGAAAAATTGGTATTGCATAGCGACATTTAACGGAAAAAATAGTCGGCCATGAATTTCTAGGTGTTAACAAAAAGTTACGGAGTGGCATCAGTGTTGTTAATGAATTCATTTAGTACGATTTAAATCGACTTTCGTTTTATTTTTAGTTGTTGAAAAGATAGATATGCACAACAACAGCGAAGAAGAAATAGTACCACAACAACAACAACAACGAAAGAGTTTCTGTAAGTCGTTTCCCTTTGAAAGTGTTTTGTGAGTTATTCCTCTGCAATTTGTAAAACGAAAATTCTCTTCTTATCTTATATTGTACGATGACCAGAACGAAAATAAAGCAGATTTCGTTCTATCACGCTGCTCTGCAGCTTTTTTTCCTTCATGGTATCTCGTCGAACACGTTACATGAGAATTTCTTATGAGGAACAGTGTATCCACAATATATTGTCTGGAACTTTGGCCACGTAAACTATGAAGAGTTCCATGGATATATCGGAAGATCGCTGTTATGTCCTATTATTCACTGTGTATGTGAAAGATGGATTAATTCTGCTAATTGTATTCTGCACTTGCCTGCTTTTGTAACAAATGATAATTGTTATAAGATTGAAATAGACCTTGTTTTAGGTACTCGTTGTCCTGCGACTCCCGCGAAGAGCAATCGTTTCGACAGTCCTTTCAGAAGTCCCTATGCTCCTGCAACATTTCCATATTATGCGTCCCATTCGTCTTTCCGCTATAGATCACCTTATCAACAAAAACGACCTTACATCAATTTATCCGCTCCGTCTTATTCAGTAAGCAGTCTCACCAACGCCCAACATTGTCCAAATTGGCATGGTCCATCGAGAGCATTCTCGCCATATATCTATAAAAATCCACAAAACATGGTAGATGCTTCATGTTTGGTAGGATGAAAAGAATTATGAGCGATGAAAATGATAGGATGAGCATATGTTGCTGGTAAAACAAAAACTTTTTATTCTAATGAAGTTTACCTTATGACCAAGACATATTTCCTTATTGTTTAGTATGTATCATCGAAAGCTTACATTAGCCTTGGAAAAGAATATAGTAATTAATTCAGATACAAGAATGTGGTGATTCTTTCACAACTACTCCCAACTACAGGCGTCACAATAATAACTCAAGAACGGCATGTCTTGCTGAACAGTTTGATGTCAATGATTATGTGATACCAGCTATGACATCTAATCCGTGGGCGAAGTTAGAAGAATTTTATGCTAATCGTCGATTTGATGAAAAATGACGATGTAACCGTATCTTATCTGTATTAAACATTGCAAGCTTAATGAAAAGCATATTTGATTTCTTAAACCTTCGATGTCCAAGCTAGCAAAAAAGGCGTGGAAAAACGATTTCAAGATTAGAGGATTGGAAAGACTGTATCCTTCCAGAATCAGTAATGAGGTGTTAAGGAAGGATGAGAAAGCGGAAAGCTAGATGTGTTCTTGTAGGACACAGAGGATAAAGAAATGGATAGCGCGAGTTTAGTTTTGGGCAACCTTATGACAAGCAGGAATGAAATTCATTTCATTTGCAATTTTTAGTGCTATATAGTAATTCAAAATATTGCGTCCCACTATATATATATATATAAAAGGATGTCCTACCCGTTTTTAAATTGTAAGTTCGAAAATCTTACAAACAGCAAGTAGGAAGAATCCAGGTAACTGATGGAAGCCGTTCTATTGGCTTCTTTGTTAATTGTTCTAACAGCATTTGAACTCTTATGAATGATCTAAAAAGAGGATACGAGAACTGATGGTTCTGCATTTGCTGCAATATAAACTTCTTGAATTTCACCTGCGACGTTTCCCTCACTCAAGCTACTCTAGAAAGGTGAAACTTCGGATAATGGTGGAGCCTATAGCTCAGGGAAGAGTATAATTAAGGTCAGACGATTTCAGAACAGCAAGTTGGTGACTGAAGCGAAGTCAACATGTCTCGATTCCCGAAATTTTAAAAACATACTTGACAACTAACCAGGATGACTTTGGCAGACCGACATCGCAACATATGGATATCTCTGATCACATGATGGACATACTGTTGTTGATAAGTGGTGTCGTCAAGTTGTTTCTTAATGAACGCTACGCCTTTTTCATGTTATTACTTACTTACATGTAAAGATACCAATATTAACGACTTGAGAGGAAAAAGCACTCGTAAATGAATCAAAAGCAAATTTACAATAGAACTGAGTGATGATTAATTCCTGGAACCACCAATAAAAATCAAAACCCGGTTCAGTTTGCACAGAATGATGTGTTTTCATTTCGGATATCTGGATTTGATTTCGTAAATACCAAATGGCTTCAGTTATATGCTCCACATTAGAGATTAAGGCCGATTTTTGTGAATATCAAACATCCTATGCAAATGACCTGCCGAGAATGGAACGTCTCAAAAAGGGCCATACCTTTCTTGCGATCGTCCATTATTCAATTGCGAATCATTTCATACAAACATTACAACAAAAAGGTAACAGCGACACAAAG
Source organism: Brugia malayi (assembly GCF_000002995.4). Classification (NCBI taxonomy): domain Eukaryota; kingdom Metazoa; phylum Nematoda; class Chromadorea; order Rhabditida; family Onchocercidae; genus Brugia; species Brugia malayi. The sequence continues at coordinate 9,037,205 of NW_025062475.1, forward strand.
TAATAATGCAACTGACTATTTAATTACCTCTCCCGGGAATGCCAGTAATCCTTCTTCCTCAAAATAGCAGTTGCAATAGCCGATTGTTTTCATACATAAGCATCGACGTGTGATACACAAGCAGCAATTCAAAAATTTCCTTCTGCATACTGACCGCACTTTTAAAAGAGGAAACATCGTTAGCATTTCCTCCTCCCTATACCACCATCAACTCAACAGTTCTGAATGATTGGCAGGTGAATGCACCTGTTTGGAATTATCAGATTTTAATGATACTAAAATCTGATTGCAATCCACATCACCACCATTTATAAATTGTTCTGGCATCCCCACGTTCAATGCGTTAACTGGGTCCGTTGATTTTTTCGAAAATTCCTTCTCTCTTTCTGGAAGTATTCTTGATTCTATAGCGGACGGCAGATCTCCTAAAACATATTTCTTCAATGATTAGAAATAAACATCAAAAAATTGCACTATGATGCACCTTTTCTACCTTGAAGCGATGGGGTGCACACCAAACAATCTCATTTTGCCACGTCAGTTCAGAACAACTGATAACACAAGGTAACACAAAATAATAGTGGTCATTTAAATGGCGCTTAATTCTTTCACAAGAAAATAAACTAAAGTAATCTGAAGTTTGTCCTCATACTATAAAAAAGCTACACTCTAAAATTTCATTTTAAAATTTCTGACTTGAAAAAAAAAAAAAAAAAAAGGAATTATTAACATAAAATAATGCACTGTTATTTCTTCAGTATTATACTTCAGTTAATATACCATCTGATAATACCAGCCGTGAAGTATGAAAATACTGAAATCAAAATAAAGTGTAACCTCAACATTCCAAAACGCAACATCAACGTAATATTACAGAGTAATAATATAACAAATTTTTTCAAAATGAAAGCTCCCTCCAATCTCAACCGAATGAAAGATCGAATCCAATATTTACAAAATAAATCATTAAACAAGTAACGAAATAACGAAGTAGCAAAATTAAAGACCATCCACCAAGCTATAAAGAAACTGCACAAGCATTCCCAAAATCTAATAACACATCAGTAACAGTGCTGTTTTTCCTTCTCACAAACTATGTATAAATTAATGATTGAATTGAACATCAGGTAGCGTGAAATAAATCATGGCTTCATCATATTAATTATTGAAACTCATCGTAACGACAAACAACACAATGCAGTGGTAATTATTATAACTCAGAGAGTTCCAGTTCCTCAGCTTGGTCAGTAAAACTCCCAGAATGTTGAACCGTGAGTACACTACAGACAAGTACACTGGAACCCGAAAGATGTAAAATAGAAAATAAAAACTATGAAGTTTCGGATGTACAAAATTTAGTGATACAAGAAAAATTGAGAGATTTGAAAAGATTAGAAACAAAAATCTCGCCTAAATCTGCTAGTTCGTAACATATTAAGCTCCTGAACACCTGCGAATATCACTGTTAAGCAATCATTAGCATCATCATACAAAACAACATCAAAACAAAGATTTCACACCAAGCAATCCTTTATTGATAAATTACCAAACAAAAGAACAGCATCAAACATTGAATTCACCATATTAGGATGGTCATTTCAATTGTTTAGGAATTATTAAGAAAATTTTAAGCTGGTTATCCGTATAAAAATTGTAGTATCATAAAATCAGAAATAAAGTGCAATATAATAAAAAAAAAAAAAGATCTAATTCCTAACCTCAATTTCTATTTCGAACGTAAGTAACGAGAATGGATTATATGCTTTAGAATTAAAAAATATGTCTAAACAATAAAAATATTTTATACCGGAAAATTTACAAATGTCAATTTTGAAAGTATTCGCGCTTATTTAGCGACACTTGCCATAAAGCTAATGACGAAGTCTATTGGAATGTTGATACATTTGAAGTAGAATTACTTGTAATGGTAACTGATACACTACCTTTCGGTTCCATTGATGCAAGCTGTCCTAATATTTCACTGAGTTGGTTCTGTATTCGTGGATGTGCATGCGATGTACTTGTGGTAAATGTTGAAAGCGCCGACATCACCGCTGGTGGCAAAACACCACTTTTACTAACAAGCTGCAAAACAGATGCTGCTGCCGTTGGGCTTAAGTTCGCCAACAGTGCACGTGCTGCTTCCAAGTTGCTTGGATCTGCCTGAATTGCTCGAATTGCTGCATCCACATCTGCAAAATAACTAAGTACATTAAGTGCATTACTCTTTTTTTTTTTTCTACAACAGATCAAAACCTGTACTATAATGAATCATTTATGGCAACTCTATTTCGCTTTACATTTTTTAAAAACGCTTTACATTTTTTTTCTTTTAGTTATATTTCTTGGAAAATGAATTATAACTGTGCAAATTTTAGCACATAACTTACTTTTTAATGAAGCTTCTGAAGATGCATTACCCTCAACAGATGAATGTGTAATGTTCATTCGCCTTGTCGGAAAAAGTGGTAGCCCAGTTCTCAAATTTGTGTTCGAATCAGACTGTAATGAAAATCTGATATTTGTTTTATGTTAATTAATTAATTAATAACAATTTAAACTGGCAAGTGTGTCCCATGTAACGTTCAAATAGAAAAGGAAGCGATAAAATACAATAAACCTGATGCGAACTAGAAGGAAGAACAGGATGGTGCTGTACAAACTGAGTATGTGACTGTGACGTCTGTGTCATTACCAAACTACCTAGAATATATTGCAGATTTCAAAATGAGAGATGAAAATAAGGTACATAGTATTATTTAATATATTTGATATGAGCAAACTTAGACAATGAAGAAATCCACCGCTGAAGTCAACATAAAAACTATCGAGTATAATACAGTCAATCTAACTATGGCGAGATTGAAAGGTAAGTGGATTTAAGTTACCCTTCTGATAAAGCAAAAATCAAGTTACCCTTCTGATCTCTATCTATTTCTTTAATTTTCTCTGGTTTGCACGCAATAATTTAAGATACTTACTACCAGCCGACCGGTTCTTCCTTTGTTTTTTCGACCACAGCTCATGGCAATCTTGCCAATCTGGAAGCTTTGGCGGTGGTATTATTGAAGGATCAACATCTTTGAGCCAAGGATGTGTAAGAGAAGCTTTTGAAGTAATACGCTTCCTTGGATCCAGTTCAAGCATTCGGTCAAGTAAATCCAAAGGTTTATCAGGTATGCTGTAATCAAATCAAGAAATGATTGATGACCCAAGCAATTATTTGCAGAATAATTCCAATCTGTGAAAACTTACAATGCAAATGCTTCACGCAAAATTCGAGGAAAAGTGCGCTTTGGCCGAAAGCTGCAATACAGCGGTAATTTGATAACATCAGGCCAATTTTCAGGTGATGGTGTACCGCAGAGTTTCGATATTATATCCAATTGCACCATCTCAGTGTTCCCTTGAAACATTGGCTTTTTCGTGTACAATTCTCCAAGAATACACCTGCAATTTATATACTACATTCTGGTAATGTTTCGTGCTATAGCCTTATCAATACCCTCAACCAGACAAACGAACAAAACACAACAAACCCAACACTCCACACATCGACAGCAGTTGTATATCGTTCTTCACCAAGTAAAAGTTCTGGTGGACGATACCAAAGCGTTATCACGCGATTGGTGTAAGGACGATCTTGATCTTCATCGTAAAATCTGGCTAAACCAAAATCAGCTAATTTCAGCTCTCCTCTAAAATAGAATAATAACAATACCATGTATTAATATAAAATAATATTTTGTATTAACATCTATTAAGGAGCAATGAATGCAGCAAGGAATTTACAGCAAACTGAATCATACTTGTTATTCAAAAGGATGTTTGAGCATTTAATGTCACGGTGGAGAAATCCAATAGAATGGCAATACTCCAGTCCAGAAACGAGCTGTTTCATAAGCGATGAGATTTGATCATCAGAAAACTCAACAAACTGGCTTTCCAATATTCCCATAAGATCGTGGTCCAGGTATTCAAACACCAAATAAAATGCGCCTTAAGTTAACGGCATAAGAGGTAAAAATTCAGTATTAAAAACAACACAACTTTGGAGTTTTATGAAGAATAATAAAAAGAAAAAAAAAAACATGATTATGTAAAAGAATATACCTTTATCTTTTCTAAAATCGGCAGCAGTTTGCTTGTCCGTAACAATATCAATTAGTTTTACGACATTCCGATGATTCAGCTGTCTGAGAATCTTAATTTCACGAACAGCTGTAATTGGAAAACCTTCTTTTTCATTTTCCAAACGCACCTTTTTCAAAGCAACCACTTCTTCTGAAAAACATTTTTTACATTTTTTTATGCAGAATAATTAACTTCATCCTTTGCCTTCTTAAATATTGTTACGTGCTTCTAACCATTCATTAATAGTAAAAACAGAAACTTCTTAATGCCCTGATAAGCAAAGTAAAGTATATATAGACGTAAAACAAGGTCTGGTACTACATACAAAATGCACAAGTTCTTGTCTCAGAAATGAATAATCATAAAAACCTTTCAGATACCAATTAATTAATTACATGAGAAACTTACGGGTAATCTTGTCATGTGCTTTGTACACTTGTCCATATGTGCCTTCACCTACTTGAGTTTTGATTTCATATTTTTCCATCGTTGAACAACCCCAGTTCTCTGGATCCTCCCGCAATTTCAGACGTTTGTTTAACACCCTATAAGTTTATAACATCTTCATTATATGCTGCTAAAATAATGTAGCAGCGACAAGTCTAAAAAATAACTGTAGTTGGAAACACAGACTCTCGAATGTGAATCCAAAATAAAATAACGAAAATAAATTTGGATACTACAAATAACATAATGAATGACTCTCTTAACCACAGAAATTATCAAACCATACACAAGTAACATTCGAATATAAATCAAATGAATTTACAGAGGACGTATAAACGTTCGTTTGGACTGGGGAGGCATTGGTGGAGGAGCTGGTGGTGGTGCAACGGAAGGTACACATGCGTCGCGTTGTGTAGGATGAGCTGCAACTGCCGACGATACAAGATTTGGATTAGGTATTGCAGGAGGTGCAGGTGGAGGAGGCTGTGATGTGTTTACAGGCAAACAAGATGGTATTGGCAGAGATGAAGGCATTGGTGGTAGAGGGGGAGGCGGTAAGATCGGATTCGGTGCAATTGGAGGAGGCGGTATAGGTGGAGGTTGCGAATATGGAGGTGGTGGAATAGTGAAAGCTGCCATCTGAAAAAATATATATGTCCACATTTCAATAAATAGCAAATAAAACGGAGAAAGACCTGTAAATTAAACGAAACTGAATTTCGCAAGCTTTCCTAAATAAGTGCTACCATCAAAGGAAATAATGTAAACTTGAAATCCTTATAAAGAAATAATAATCTTTATAAAAAGATAAAGAGAATATTGATACAGCTTACCTGACCAGCATATCCATATTGCGCAGTGTAAGCTGCCACTGCCACTTGATAAGCATTTGGATCCATACCAATTGGAGCTGGTGGAGGTGGTATAAAAGTTGGCACAGCTGGTATAAAAGAGGCCGCTGGCGGCGGAACACTCGCTGGAATCACCCGAACTGGTGGTGGTGGGGGCGGCGGCACCACTAATTTTGACACCTTTAATAAGTTAAACAGCAACAAATGTTTTTATATCTGCAATTAAATGATTTAAAGGCCTCAAACAGTCAAAATCATAAAAAGTTTGTGTTTGATTATTGCATGCTATATATATATATATATATATATATATATATATATGACTCAATTATTTTTTATCAACACAACTTAAAATTTACAGAGGATGGAGGGCTTTGACCCGAAGATGATGTCGATGAATCAGACGATGGTGCACGCTTTCGTGATGGACGTTTCTTTGCTGTTGGATTACGTCTGTGTCGTTTTTCCTTCCATTCCCTTGCAGTCCTATCGATTCTTTTATCATGATGTCTTGTCATGATTTCGCCGAGAAGTGATGACTTCATACGCATCCTAAAATTCAGTGCAAATATATGACCTTACTTAGATAATAAACATTTTGTTAATATGATAAGTGACCAACTTACTCGTTCATGCTTGATGATGTGGTATCAGAAGAACTGGAACTGGATACGCTTGAACGACTCCTACTTCGTTTACGACGTCCTTCTCGCCTATCAGAACGTCTCGACGATCTCTGCGGAGTACGGCGACGTCTATGAATCAAACAAATCATTAATAACAGTGTACTTCTATCCAGAAAAAAAAACCAATTTCCAGAGATTTAGCAAAAAAAAGAACTTCAATAATTTCTTTGTTGCTACTCAAGATTGCACGAAACTCACAGATTGAACTAAAACCAAACTACCTGCTCTGATTACTGCGTCTGTTTGTTTGTATCAAATCTCGACGTGTGTCATTTTTTCTATGATCCGAACGACGTTCATGCTCTCTACTTTTACCATTTGTTGACGGTGAAGGAGAGCGTCTTCTTTTACGACTGCGAGAAACAGATCTCGACCTTGATCTCCTGAAGATATAGTAACTATCGCGTCTATTCCTATGAAAATTTTAAAGGAATCAAATTAAAGTAACTTTCATCACTACTGCTTTGATCCTTTTTCTTTTTTGAACTCAAGTAATTCATTATTCCTTTTTATATGACAATGAAACAATAACTCCTATCTGCAAGAGTTCATAAAAATGTAAAGTCCGTCTAAAATCACGATAACTTGACTTGCTTAACTTAAAACAAGAAGTGAACACTGATTTGACTGTTGAGAACGTTTCATTTACTCATCGTCGAAAGAAAATTTCGAATTATAATGTGTAAACTGACCGACTATGCTGAAATGATGGTGACACCGATTTTCGACGCCTTTTTGATGACACTTCCTTGTCCTTCGAATGCTTTTCCTTCTTTTTTGTAGAATGCATTAACTGCCGGCTATTAAGACAGCTTCCTGTTGTTGGACTACCACCACTTACTTCACTTCGCTCTTCACTTTTATTACTACACGAAGGCGATGAGCAGTGGGTTTCTGAAAACTTTTATTAATTCAAAGCTTCAAATAATTCGAGCTTCACATGAAATTGCTGATATTTCTAAACTCCATTAATATCACCAGAAGTTGAGACATTCAAAAAACTAACCTTTGTTGCTTTGTTCAGTCCCGATAAGCTTATTCTTGCTTTCGGCCAAACGATCTGCTTCTCTGTATACCATTATATAACATTACGCTCTTTTTAATAATTTCTGAAAAGCGATCAATTTAAAAATCTACTTTAAAACGAAAATTGCTGAATTGTTATACTCAAGCGTTTAATCAAATGAACAGAAGCTATAAGCAGTACATTTTTATCTGATCGAACTAGTGCACTATATTTGATTTTCGATTTCCATATATCACAAAATAAATTTCACATTAAGCAATCAGCAGCAAAAAGGTTGCAAAAGTTATAAGTACAAGAAACATGGAGAGTCAAATAGAGGAGAGATGAATAATTAGGATAAATTGTCTGTGTTAAGATCGGTATAGTTACTTCATTTGGCTAAATAAGTGAATATAGAAGAATATTTTACAGATTGCTCCGAGAAGATATTTATGCACTTCAATCACTTCAACCATTTTTTAAGTAGATACTTAAATTCTTACAGAATAAGTCAAGTTTTATTTGTGTCACTAACTTAATCTACAGTCACTGAAAATAGAAGAATTCCCTAAAAAATATTATACCATAGCGTGATATAAGACAAATACACTGAACTTTCAACAAACAAAGTTACAGCCTTCTATAACTGGAAGTACTACGTAATATGAGTTCTACATATCATAAAATAGTGTATAACCACAACTGGAACCAAAGATTTACTCCAGGTAAATAACAGGACCAAAGATTTACTCCAGGTAAATAACACCGGTAGACTTAGGTAAGGAGCAAATTAGTGCGCTGCCTCAGTTAAAATGATTGTTCCTTGTAGAAAAAACAAAAGGTAGAAATTGATCTTTTGCACCTGCAATACTTTTAACCAAAACTGCAATGGAAACAAACATATAATAAGCCGAACTTTTCCTTTTTAAAAGTCATATGAAGTATCAAATATCAAACATTTTCCAGAAAATATAACAGTATCGGTTATGACCTAATTCCCATATCACCAAATGTAATGCGTTAGGAAAACTCTACGTCGAGCAGGAAATTCGTATCAGCGAAACAAGATAGATCGATTGATTCATAAGGCAACCACGACCATCAATGACGCATAAACCTCTCCGAATGCCACTGCTTTCCTCCTGGATCAGATGTACGCTAGTAATGATGTTGTATTTGCAAGGGAAAAGTACGGCAAGCTTTGGACAGACTGATAGCTAGCGAATTATACCGCTACTACTACATTACCACTACGCCACCACCAGCAATGCAAAATCGATGCTGCGCAAACACCAATACAACCACCTCTTTTGGTCAGCCACTAAACACACCAATCTTCGAAATTTCACTCCAGACTTCCTATGTAAAGCGATCATCTCAGACGGTTTATTATACCTATCATTAGACGTTTCATCTAATATACTACCGAAATTTAATTCGGAGCACTGACCCATTTCAGGTGATCTGTATGATAACTTCCTATCTTGCTAAAACTAAAACATATATGTAGTAGTGTTCCAGTCTTACTATCACTGAACTAGTGAAAAAATGAATACAAGCGGTCTGATCACAGGAATACAGCCAAAAACAATGAAGTACCTTATTAAGACTTACATTAATTTTATTTAAGCGCAGCACAAGTATTGAACAATATAATAGTACGTAGCAATAAAAATCTTATTTAAAGCCAGTTATACACAAAATAAGAGAACATTAGAAGAAATCAACTGCGGATGGTCGGATTTTTTTCATAGCATCAGTACTTGACTGTCCGAAACTGAGCAAATTATCAGTTATGGATGAATTAGCACTTGCATGACTGATAACGCCTTCTATATTTCTCCTTGGTGTTTTTCTTAATAGCTGTGAACCTGGAGTACCAGTCGAAGATATGGAATGTGATGTCCTAAAATGATAATCTAAATTAATAACAACTCAGGCACACAGGAATTTCATTTCATATGGAAGTACACTGTACATCCGAAAACCGACAGATTTATTTAGTATCTATGATAGACTGTCATTCACAATCTCAGCTCTCAAAAAGAAACATCGAACGCATTAAACAAATAAATCCAAATGTTGCCAAATCTGAAATACAGTAACTGTCCACTTACTCATATTTTTTACTTTTGGAGAAGTTGAATGAGTTTTCAGAAACAGATCACACTAACACAAACCAACATTACGTTCAATTCATCTAAAAACTCTATTCTACCAAATTATTTGCAGAATATTTAGATATATGTTGAACTAAACGTAAACCAAGATGATTATCATCATGCCTGTAGCTAAAATGAATTGTCTTTACTGAACAGACTAGTACAATCAACTTTTTAAAACTTGACAGCTTACCTCGACCGTGAAGGTGTGCAGTTGAAACTCATTTTTAATTCCCTATCCGAACTCAGTCGAATTCCAAGTCCATGCGCCGCAAGACGTCTTGCAGCAGGAGACATCGTAGTAAGCTTTTCAGAAGTACGAATAGAACCGAAGCTGGGTGTTTTCCTAAAATTATCAGATATCACACTTTCTGAACGAAAACAGCATTGGAGGTCTAGAACAACTGATCGCTGTTTATAATTAAGTTGTTTATTTAGGGTTACTCAAAAACAGTGCACGTTATATATATGTATATATATATATACTTTATAACAACACAAGTAACTATTACAGTAATGCCGACAGTAAAGGATCATGCTGGAATGATAAATGAAATAAACAAAAAACCTACGCGTGATGTTTTTCCACTTGTCGTATAGCAATTTTCCGTTTGTCATGGTAACGTTTCGCAATTGTTTCAGCTATACTTTGAGCTATTTTTTCCCTAACAGGTACTTCGGGAATCTAGAAATGTCATCTCAAGAAGCGCATCGCGATAATAATTAATACATATTATGAAAAAATCCGATAACTTACCTTAAAAGCGGGGGCTGAAGTTGGAGTAGCCATATCTGAAGCATCAAGTCGAAATGGTGTCCCTTCGATTTCACCCCATGTCATAAATGGTGATTCGTCGACACCTCAAATCAGGTGTTTCAGAATAAAATAAATAGCTGAATGCATAGGACTTCATTTGTTCACGTTCTGTATGTATAATACAAAAAAAAAACCTTATTTGCATCTAATTTTCATTATTGTGAGTGAAATAAAGTTGAAACGGAAAATAAAATATAACATTCTGTCCACAGCGAAAACTCAAAAATCGTTCAGTGATATTAAAAGAAAAAAGTATATGAGAACTTCATTATTTTTTCTTCCTTAAGTTGTAATCTTTATCTTTGGAGATCACAGTGCAAGGAAAATAATCCAAATCAAAGGTATATAAGCATTTTTTTAATGTTACAGCATTCGAAACGGAGACCAAAAAAACCACACAAAGATTACCTGGAGTTAGTAATGGGGTAGCAATTAGTTCCACTATACCCGTCTTAGAACCCGCTTCACGCCCTGTTATATCCACCTTCCCTGCATTCATTACCGTCTGTTGAAGCATTCCCTTAACTGCAGTGACCTGTAATCAGTCATTCACTATTTAATTTAGAGATAGTTGGCTAAAAATGGTTCCAACAAGAAAAAAAAACCTGTCTTTTCTCCTTGTTGACTTCTTCTGAAAAACGAGTAGCGATTTTGTTTATGATTCTTTGATTTGCTTTCTGTCTTTGAAGATGTTCCTCCAGTGTTAACGGTGCCTCTTCAGGGTGGAAATGCACAATATTTCGCGCCTTATAAGACCAGTTATCAAGTTCTTTAGGCTTTGCTAAAACGATTCGCAATAAATAATATAGAAATAACACTGAACAATACTCAAAGCTATGTCAACTTAAGTACTAATATCAATTTCTTTTTTTTTTAAAGCGGAAAAAAGGTTAACATGACACTGAAACACATCTCCAAATTTTATTATTCTTTATCAAAATAGATTAAATTTACTACTGTCAAGATGACGCCAAAAACGTTGATTATGGACCCATGCATATAAAAATTAAATACCTGAGGCAGCTCCAGCAGCCAAAGAGATCATGATTTGTTCATCAGCAGCCTTCATTAATTCATTTCCTCGGGTAATCAATTCTTGGTTATGCTTCTTTTCTGCTTCATACATCCACGCGTTACGGATCTGTTCTTTTTTTTTATGTAACAGTGCAAGCTCTTCGAATGATGCATTATCCTCAGAGGTGAACTTATTTAAATAAGTATCAACCGTAAGATTTTCATCTTTCTTTTTCTTCTAAAAATAAATGCTGTTGTAAAAATAATAAGAAAATACTAAACCATGTTGCTAATTTGCAAACACATAATACATTGAATGTTAATTGAAATATTAATGTATAACTTAATATTTCCCAGTAGCTTTTTCAATAAGCTAAAATTTTCACTGTCCATCGATGTAAGACTCAAGATACAATTCGTTTTTCTCGCAGCTGTTGTTGAAAGTGAACGTATTGTGTTTCCGATAAGCAACTCATTACTGAAATCAGACCTTTGCGGGGCTTCCTTTTTCACTTTTCCCAACTCTTGGTTCAGCATAAGAGGCGCTAGGCCCAGGTGTATTGGGATCAAATACAGCCGGGCTAGTAGTTGCAATAATGGGCGAGGTGCGCCGAATAGTACGTTTTGTGCTGTAACGCAGTTGCAACTCACGAATCTTAATTAAATCATTAGCTGCAACTGCATCCAAATATTCCTTCTGAGCCTAAAAGAAAAATGGTACTTTTTATAAATCTGAAAAATCAAACTCCCCAAGTTTTAGTAGCAGTAAACCGTGAGCAGTAAACCCTTCTAATAAATGATCAAAAAAACTACATACTTTCAATTTCGGCAGTTCAGGGAAGTAATCCCTCACAATAATTTCTTGAAGACGTCCAAGGTACTTTTCTTCTGGCAATACAACACGAACTTCTTTCCCTGTCTCCAACTTTTTTGCTCCCAGAACTACTACCTGCAAAATCAGTTATCGAATTCTTTAATTGTTATTGACATTCCTTGCAACTGGAAATTTAATTTATTAAAATAAGCCATATTTTCCAATGAAATACCAATAAAATGCTTGATCATGAGGACTATCAAAAGTTGTCATCCAAGCTACTTTTGAGATAGTGGGAAGAAAAGCATTGAAATGAATAGCCAGCAAGTTCTGCAACATAACTGATAAACTAATGGAACGAAATGTACTTTTGAGCCCTGCAACTTCTCGGCTGACACAGATACTGCTCTGTCAACATCATCAAAAGATGTTGGTGTCCCGAACTCCGGGGTAGCCATTCCTGTGACTACCTATAACAGCAAACCATTCTCAACGGATGATAACTTCTAATAAGCCACAATGAAATTTCTTTATTCTCATGAGAGCTGAGTTCATTGTAGCAGCACCAACTTCGCTTTCGCTGTATGAATTTATCATTTCTAAAAGAAATAATGGAGAAGTGCTACTCAAAAGAATACTGTAATACATTTCGAAAACAACTGCACCATAAACTTGTTTACTTCTTCATCTGTTTGCAGAGATGAACAAATATTTGTGTGAATAAACGATAGATCTGTGCAGAAGATTTCTTTTTTTCCTTTCTGAGTTTCTCACAATGATTTAAAGTATTAGCGTCGTTTAGGAAAGCAGGAAAACGACATAAAATGAAGAAGTGAATGTCACTTCTTATTGATTTCGAGCATTTGATAATGATAGTATGGAAATGATAGTGGGAAATAAGTTAATGCAAATTTCGAACAGAAATTAGTAGTGATACAGCAAGATTATTCTTTATTCACGTAAGCAGAATTCTGCTTAACACAAACAGTACTTAAAGCAATAGTCATGAAAATGTGAGTCTAAAGGTGAGTGAACTCGTTGAAATACTCGATAGTGACAAATGAAATCCTGTTCAAATTTGGTTAGTGCTAATGTTGGTGACAAATGTTTTGTTCGTATGATAAAAGTCAGTATTTTCAAAATTTACACACCGATTTCTTACTCAAATAAGGTGCATAGGATTTATTCGTGTTGTAGAAGTGAGAGATTTGAAATGAAAAAGAAATATTTGCACAACAGGCAGCGACGTGCTTCGCATTTTGGATAAATATAAGCGTTACCAGGTGTTTTCCATCGATATTTACGCTATTTTGCTGGTTTTTTAAATGATTACTACAATAAAACGTATGCAGTGATATGCCACTGTTCATATTGTCACAAACGTTTTATTGAATGTTTGAAAAACTCAGTTTATAATCTCTTCTAGACGAGTGACTTAAACAATTATTCTTTGATTATGTGGTGATATATCAAATTTTTGAGAAGGGAATTGAATAATTATTTTATTGATTGCTTAAATTAATTTGTTCTAGGAAACGAAAATATATATGGTTACATCATATAATTTAGACATTTCCACTGCATCCGTATTTGCATTCCTCAAACTGCTATTTCGTTGGAAGGCCAGTATATGGAAAATTGTCTTGAAAGAATTATTTATTTGGACAATTTTATATTTACTTGTCACTTGCTACTATAAATCGGGATGGTTCATGAGTCAACAAGTAAAAAGGTCTCCTTTTTCCAATTTTCTAATCACGTATGTAAAGTATGGAATAATTTGAAGAGCTTTCCTTTACTTCATCACTAATTACAGTTCATCATTTCTTTATGTTTCCTTTTTTTTGGCTAAATAAAGTGAACTATTAATGTAGCATCAAAATTACCACTTAGCGATCTCTGATAGTGAACAATCATGCTGCACTTTTCAGATTGATTATGTACTTGAGAATAAGTTTCGGTACTAACTAATCCAATATATTACTTAGTGATTAGAAGTGAGATATGAAATAGCCAAATATTCCTATTGATTCAATATTAAATATTTATTCAAAGTAGAGATATTCTAGCGTATTTGAACGAACTGCAATATACTTCGGGAAATATTTGAATCGTAGTAACCTCATATTTATCTTGGGCTTTTTCGTCTCGTCTGTCGCCACTCGATGGAATGTTTTACTCCAAAATATAGGTTTCATAGAAAGGTTTGTACTCCCACCGCATGCTTCTATTTCTTTAGAATTATCTGGCAAGAAACATGAGCATGTTAATCCCTGAGTTTTAATTTTATGTTAGTTTCCTCTCTTCCGTATTGTTTGGTGATTCACTTCCATTACTGAATAAAAATCTAGTTTGGCGCTATTCGTCAGTAGCTGCGTGCAGGGTGACGATGAAGAATCTCGAATGTGTCGTCGAACTATTGTACGGAATGCTTGTTTGGCACAGTGTTTAGTACTTCGAAATATCAGCGTACGCATTCGGAAGCGCTTTCCTACAATGAGTACTTTGGTGGAAGCAGGTATTTCTTTACTAGATTTTTTCTGCTCTGTTGGCCTTACGTTTCATACCCTTACGTCCGCAGTCCAGAACTGGTTAAGAAAAACTTTGTAGGATTTATGACGAAGAAAGAACTGGAAAAATTTGAAAGTTTTGAAATACCATACGACAAGTACTGGCTACCAATAACTTGGTCAATGACGCACGTGTTGGACGCTAGAAAGAGTGGCAAAGTGATAAATGATTTGGAAATGAGCAAACTTGTCGACGTTAGTATTACTTTATACTTCTGTTTTCAAAGAATGAATTTTGTTGAACTTTCTGTTCTTTCAGGAACTGAGAGCCTTCAAAAATTGCCTACAAACACTGACAAATTACGACTGGGTGCCTTTACCTTTGGTTTATCCACAGGTATTCTAACAGATTTATATCTTTATATCCATAATCATATATCATAAATAATAAGTTTTAAAAAAAAACAGTAATTGTGAAATGAAATCAAATTGGATTGAGGATTTAACCAGACATTATGCTCTAGAATGTCATCTAGAAAGCTTGATCCTATCATCAGACTATTTTTTTGCAAACCATCTTCTAGCTATCGACAGATTAAACACTTATCCTTCATGCAGTATGCCAACATTTCGTCGGTTAGAATTCTAATAATACGGCATCTTAATATACTCATTTTAATACTACTTGACTGTACTGTAATCTTTATGTAAGATAAGAAATTATGTAGGCTTTGTGAATACGTTGAAGTGATAGACGTTGAAAATTTCCAGGTAATAACTATTTCTGTTTACTTCTATTTTATTGTATGCCTCTTTGCAAGACAACATTTCCTACCAGTTGTTAAGAACGACCTCGAATTTCACGTATGTCACAATCATTTATTTTCATGGACATACGCCATCGCATCTTTGACATATAAATTTTTCTATCTTTTGGTTTCTTCGAATTTTCTCACTAAATAGCAGCTAAAGATTAAAAGGATGATAAAATTTGTAGGAGGGCTAAGTCTAAATTTTAATGAATTTTAATTTCGGGTTTATGCAGTGTAAAATTTGCAATTTCTATTCACGTAGGGAAAAACAATAAAGAGTATATTGGTGCTGTTGTTTATAGTTCGATACTGTGTTACCTGTGATGACGATGGTCGAGTTTTTATTTTATGTGGGATGGATGAAAGTAGCAATGAATTTACTCAATTCATTTGGTGAAGATGACGACGATTTAGACTGTAGCTTTTTCATTGACAAGAATCTCGCTGTGTGTTTCTGAAATTTTCATTATTAAGATGCATAATTAGAAATATAGAGTTACATATACAAGATTCACGCTTGATAACTGTTTTCAAAAAGTAGCAATAGTTAGTAGTATTATTATTGAGGCAATGTAGGGCACGCAAAGTCTCGAAAGCTATATAAATGAGTTAAAAAAAAAAAAAAAACAAAAACAAAAATTACATTGTACATTGGTTTTCGGAAGAGTGATTCTTCCGAATGACTTATTAAAGTGTATAACAGTGACACTAAAGTAATTGGCGGAATGGATGTTGGCATCCACGTAATGCATTGATGTTTAACATTTCACCATAGAGCGATTCAAGGTTTAAAGTTTCATGAATTGTTTTTCAGACTGGTCTATACATCGTCGACATATACCGCAATGTCGTACCGAACTTACATGATAGCTTTTCGGCATCTTTTGAAAAGTCATGATTTGATTTGAAAGTGATAAAAATGAATAGAATCTGCGTTTCTCAAAAAATTGCAATTTCATTATTAGTGTTCATATGGTATGGTCAAAATTAAAATAAAATTATCTAAATCCAAGTATCAATAGTTGACACCTGCCGTAGAAGTTATTAAAATTTATTAACTGAAGTTTATGTGGAGGATAGCCATAACGATATATATGCAGGCACAAGAATTATCCATGTTTTTAATGCACTTCCTGATTTTTGATTTATGGGATATTTCAACAGCTGGTATAGGTAATTGATATGGGTTTGAGATAGTGTAAAATTATCGATTCATGATGGAATCAATGTGTTGCATGGAAATATTTATTGTGTGTAGCAGTATTCTTAGTAGTCCGAACTTATCATTCTCATTTATAAAATTGCTGTTCCAAAGCGGGAAATAATAGATTCTTTTGTTATACGATCTGCATTACTCCGCTATATGTCATATTTGCTGGAATGGAATACTTTTTCTAGAAGTTTTAAAGCTAAGAAAAAATAAAATTCGATCATTTTTAGGAAGTTCCACATCTTGAGCTATTAGAACTGCTGTTTGGAGTACACTTCTCATTGATTCACTGCAGTGAATCTGCCATCTTTTTATTTTGTGAAAGCTTACCGAACTTACCGAACTCTCTGAACACCTTACCGAACTTAAGTGGAGCATGAATCTAACAGGCATTCATTCTTCTGCCGTTTCACAAGTGACACTCCTTACTGCGCATGAGGAAATTCAAGCTATAGAAAGTGGACTACAGTGTAAGCTAAAATAGCTTTCTGAAATTAATTCCTGGTGATGTCTCAATTTTGCTCTTTTTCCATTCCAAAATGACAATTTCCAGTTCTGCCGAAGAAAGCTACATTATACTACAATATGCAAGTAATGTTTTAGTATTATCTATTTTTCTCAGTCAAGTTCAAGCAGTAATATATGCATAATTTAAAAAAAGAAAATTCCTCCGTGTTTCTCATCTTAAATGGCTTTATGGAATATGATCATTAAATAAATCCCAGAAATGAGCAACCAATGAATACAAGCAGCCGTATCATAAATATAAAAAGAAGACGAACTATGATAGTAACGATGGGTAAATCTGATAATTACAGCATTATTAGTACTTTGGAAGATTTCGAAATCAGATTGGAGAACCATGTCCAGGTTAAAAGATATTCGATTTGTCATATGGCAATAAAATTGCGTGAAGATAAAGAGTTATCCGGTCCTTGCACTTCTGACCAGTGCAAGTATCATCTGAAACCTGCAATCAAGAAATATGATCACTACAAAGACTTTTAATTGAAAGCAAACTACTACCACAAATGCATTACCGCCGTCTTTATCCTCTCCGAAATATCAAAAACATTTTATTCCTAACAAAAAAGAGAGAGAGAAAAAAAAACTGCGTTTTATTCCCAAACACAGTACTAAACACCATAACTAGAAATTATAAAGCTTTGTTGATGATTGATGATGAACAATAAATTTAATGAAACCGTGGAAATAAAATACGAGTCTAATAAACACCGCAGCAAAACCTTTCCATATATTTCTTTTCTGCTACAAAATTTCCTACCATATTATCAAATCTTTTAGACAAATATATAGTTTCCAAAGCAATAATTCGATATCAGTAATATTAATTGGGAAATTATAATCATATAGAAGCTCTACTTAGCGTCTCTGGATAAACATCACATTTATCTTATGTAAGCAAATCCTCATTGTACAACCACAGTTCTTAGCACAGCTTTCAGCATTGCATTTGAAATGCATACAAAATGAAGAAATTTACTAGAAATATTTCGAAAATAATTCACATTGGTTAAGAAATATATGCTAAATGTTAATTGTATAAGACAGATGTTATTAGTGTTTTTTCTAAATATTTTGCATATAAAATAATTCGCGAGAATACGAAAAGTTCACTTCCTGATTTTGCAACTTCTCGAAATATGTTAACATAGCAGGCGGTTTCCTCAATACAAAAACTTTAGAAATCTTTGGTCAGATGTACCACAAATTATGGGTCACAATTAAGAATTGCTTATTACATGATAACTTTTCCTCCATAATAGCTTGAAGAAAGAGATGTATGCTAAATTTTGCAAATTTACCAGCCGACGATTGATTTTCAGAGATCGGTAAGGCATCAGGCTATGCCGTGAGAGCTTCTTCCAAAAATTTTCACCAACAATATGGATACCATTGTCATTTCTAGAAAGTTGTTGCTAGTTCCTTTTACGTAAACATAGGAAGGTGACATCCAAGTTATAATTTTTCACTGATAGCTTTGCAATCATCCCTTTTAGAAAAAAAGAATTGGCGCGTGAGGGAAAGCAAATAACTATGTGAAATTGGTTAATAACCATGTAAAGAAAATTAACCATATAAAATTCACTAATATGAATAAGTTCTATGTTCAATTGGGCTAACGATATGTGGCGTGGATAATATATTGTTTTAAATATATGGAGTAAGAGGTTAGCTGAAATTGAATTTCTATTAAGTCAGCAGCAAAATAAAATTTGTTTTGTTTATTAAATTAAAAACTGGAATTGGCGCGATCAGCATTTTATTGTATCCTTGTAAATCCAGGATGTTCTAAAACCAAAGCATTATAAGTTAAGCAGAAAATTTCTTTCACTGATTACTTAGATTTTACTGAGCAGTCGATTATTCATTCTTCTTGCACATATTTGTATTATATGCTTCAAATAGAGATCATTTTTACAGGACGGAAGAAAGATGGAGAATTGAAGAGGAGTGATTTGACATGAAACGCTAATTGTATCGTAAATCTGTTTTTTCATTCATCTCTTTCACATGTTCATTTTCGATTCTCATTAAATGCTGAGCAACTCAGCTTTTAATGAATTTAATGGTATTGAGGTCTTAATTCCAGTGAACCATGAAGAGGCAAATTTCGTGACAGCTAAAACTATTTTAGTGTACCTTTATTAACACAACTTTCAATTGTTTTTTCTAATCTAAAAAATAATTTAATGCTATTCTCTGCTTAAATAATGTCTTGGCACTCATCGTTGTCACAATTAAATCAATATTACCAACTTTCATCAATTTAATTATTGCTAAACTAAATACTTTTACATAAGGAACTTAAAAGTTGCCAAGTGAATTGCTATCGTTGGTGCTGTTGCAATGTCATTGCTACCGATTATACTGATTAATGAAAGATGGATAATTAGTAGCTTTATTTTGGTCGAGAACTCAATACTTTTTGAATTTAGTGAGTAAATTACATTGAAAGAGAAATATATATTTCGTTTGTTTAGTAAAAAAAATAACTTAAAATAGCTTGATTAAAGTATTTTAAATTGATGAACTGTGTAAATGGGGCTATCAAGACTAAGACGAATTTAGTGGCATTTTTATTGAAATGATAACTCTGGGTCTGAGTTACATATGTTCTCGATTTTCGAAGCACTCTTAACTCCTATCATCACAATTTTTATCATTTATCTTTTTATTGTCTAACGAAAATTGAAATGGCTTTTTGATTTCGAATTAAGTGAGATGGACCTTATAATTATTTAGCATTGATATTGCAGTTAGAATTGAAATGTGGAATGAAAAGAAAGAAAGAAAGTGAGAAAAAAAAAGTCTAAGAAAGCAAAAACACATTCTGGAATTATTTTAGATTAGAAAGAAATTTATACGCAAAATATTATGGAGTGATTGAAACAATTTATTTCATTCCTTTTCACTAACCAACCACCGAACTTTTATTTAAAAGTGTTTGAAGTTTAAGACACAAAATTCTATAGCAATTGTTCCAGATGACAACATTCAAATGCTCTTAAAGCCTTGATGAATATATTGATAAATCCACAACAAACAATAAAAGAAGCATTCTGTGATCCAGCAGTTTTACAAGAGGAGGAGAATAAAGAGAGAAGAGAAAGAGTTGGGGAATAAGAGGAGGGAAAAAGAGGGAGAGAGGAGAGATGGAGAGCAGAAGAGGGAAAGGGGAGAGATGGAGAGGACGGGAGAGAGAGGAGAAGGAGTAGGGAAGAGAGGAGGGGAAGAGGAAGGGGGAGACAGAGAATAGGAGGGAGAAAGAGGGAAAGAGGAGAGATGGAGAGGACAGGAGAGGAGAAGAGGGAGGGGGAGAGGTAGAGAGGGCAGGAGAAGAGGAGAGAGGAAGGAGGGGAGAAAGAGGAGGGAGAGAGAAAGGATGGAGAAGTGGGAGAGGAGAGGGGGAGGGAAGGGGAGGAGGAGAGGGGAGCGGAAAATCCAGCTCACCGTTCTCCAGGGGAGCATGTTTGCGATACTGGCAGCAAACAGTGACCGATATCAGAAACTGATCAGATCAAAAATCCCGAACCTTCTATGACTTACTTCCCGCTTTGCAGGTAGAACATAACCACACAAATATCGGTCAGTCTAGAATAGAAACAAATTTCGACGAAATAAACAGATGCTGAACGGAATCGATGATTACGTGAAGTGTAATTCGTGAGACCCACGTGGGTTAGTGGGCAACACTAAGTGATATATATGATATGTGTAACAACAGTAGAAAAGTATTCACAACACTGGATAGAAATTCAAGCACGAAGAAGTGACAAACAAATCTCATAATTTAGAGCCAATCAGTTAGTCATATTTGTCATGGCCATGATAAACTATCTACACAACAGAACTCTCTTCTGGTTCGTATAAATGATATTAGTCATCAATAAAATATGCAAATGCACATGAAATAATCCATGAATTAATCCTCACAAATTGAATGCATTGCGATTAATTGTTCCGGAAATATTCTAGTACAAACATTATATTGTGTCTGTTTTAATGTGACATTTGTTTACTATTGTTTGACAAATAGTAGAATTTGTAAAATTTCATCCCACATTTACGCATTGTATATAATATATCTGAGGAAAATTTTTAAATCTTCAATAGGATTTCAAGCCAAATGATTAACTGAGAATAGCCAAATGATCAACTGAGAGCATATTTTTATGCTTTGTAACGAATATAAGTTGTTATTTTTATGTGTTCAATAAATGATCCTTATTAAGGAAGTTTTTATTTTATTTCTTCATTTACTAATAGTAAAATAGATTTCGGTAAAATCGCTGAAGTAATGAACTGATTGACATTCATCTTACGATATGTTTTTGATTATAATTATCAAAGAAATGAATACTGTTTGATGCATTTTGTTATTATTAGTAACAAATTCATTTTTTTTCCAGTGATATTTTACGCAAGTATAGTATCAATTTCTACGTGACCACAATAGGAAAAAACATGGGAATATGTAGATAAAGTTGATTCAACGGGAGTATGCTCAATTATTTATTTTCAGTTTTTTTTTTTTGAAAATATGAGAATATAATAGTAACATACAAAGAAAGAAACTCTGTTTAATTGCAGCTCACACATTACTCACACGATTTTGTTGAATCACCTGAAAATTCAATATTTCAGCGCATTTAATGTTATAGTATTAAAACGAATACATAATCATAAGTTCACAATAAATGGTGAGGCCACGTAATTATAAGTGATTAGTCTAAAGTATAGAATTATGATATACAACAAAAACATTTATTTTCAAATATTTCTTTTATCTTACAATGTAATAACCAGCACTCTCCCAACATTTAACAGTAGTTGGGCGAGAATCACTAATCATCAAGATTATTCGAGCTAAATAATATAAAGGCTCTGGATGGGATCACCTCAACCAAGTGATGGTGGTCTCAGCATAATCAGTTCCAACCATTAAAAAGCAACAAGAATAACAAAAAACTGAAATTCAAAGCCACTACTTACTTAAAGTATATATAATTGTCTCCCTGCTTGATAAAACTCGGGATTAAAACATAATCAAGTATGGTTTTACGTTTTTGCAATTTAAGCGTAAATGATTTGCCTCACTCATCATCTTCTTCTTCCAAGCCTAACTGGCCATACTTGGATTTTTTGGAAGGCGGTGATGACTGTTCAGAATCGAAAGCTCGTGAAGCAGCAGCCATTGCAAGCACCGCTAATCCATCTTCCGTACTTTCACTACTCGACTGCCTCGAAAGCAAGGCAGCTGAGCGTTTACTGTTGGTTCCCGATGCATTTAGTACATCCCTACAAACACGTGCCTATCAACCGCATTCCAATATTAAATTTACACAATTTTTTTTTTTTGCTATGAGGTTTTCGCTATTTGATACATAAGAGGGTATGACAAAATTTTCATTACAAAAAAGTTGCTAAGAAAATTAGTCATCACGACAAACATTTCAATATTATATAAATATACATAATATTGTACAAGTTCATTCTTATATTTTCATACTGATAGTTTTTGTTCGCAATGGGAATCCAGAATTCATGTTTCTCAGAAGGCATGCCAGTTTCAACAAAGAACGGAATAAGATACCTTTTTCCATTTTTATCAACTGATCCAGTTGTTAAATGTTGTTCAGAACGCAATTTCTGACTGATTGGTGATTCTTCAGCGGTCTGCCAAGTAGATGATTCAGACTTACCAATTATTTCTAGAAATTTTCCTTGAAAATTAACCGTAATTACTTAAAAGGTTTCTTATTTTTCAAATAAAGATTTCAAAATAACCAGTTTCATTTATATAGAAATGTTGATGACAAAATATAAAAAGATGCTCTTTCCTCCAATGGAAACTCTAACAGAGCAGTTAGCACCATAGTTTTTCGTAGTTTTTAAATTTTAAAAGCTTTCAATGATAATTATTCAAAATTCGAAAAAATCCTGCTCAGTAGATTGCAATTATAAATCAGCTGCTAATAATTTACCATTAACTTCATCTTCCTTATCCTCAGATGCTTCTAAATCTGCAGCTATACTAGCTACAGCTGCTGCTGTTTCCAGAGTCTCGGCTGTTGATGGTGCCCTCGGTTCAGTTGTTATGCGGGGTCGACAAACCACCGGCCTCGAGATCTCCTGAATAAAACATTAGAATTACAAATGCTTTGCAAGCAGATTTCATTTACAGTAAACGGAAGGAAACAGTAAAATGGGACCTGTCGAAATGTCGGAAGAGGATACGAAGAACGCGATTGAACCCGTGGAGCAGTATAAGACAAAGAATCAATGGCAATAAGCCTCGAGCGTGCATTTCCTATAAATATTTAAGCTATATTTTCCATTGAAAAGGTAGACAACACTGCTAAATATATGCAACTCAGAAAAACGCTTCCAAACTGCCGACTTTGAAAAATCAGTCATACATTAAAAAATTCCGCAAATTTAAACGAAATTACAGCTAAGTATGATACAAAATCAATAATCAAGTGTAAAATACATCAAATAAAATCACCCTCAACAAGATGAGAATAATTTAAATGCTGACCAGCAATAAAAGTCTTAAAATGAAAGTGTTATAGGAAATATTTGGAAGTCAAAATAAATGTGGGAACAAAGAATTCCAAGAAACTAGATCCCACATCAATTCCTGGAAAGAGGGTGAGTAAGAGAGAGAGGGAGAGATGTAGTTCTTAATGTGCTATTGATGAAGCTAAAAGTACATTACACAAAAAGGTTAGACATCGCCGTCTTAACTCATATTCGTTTAATACACGAAAAGAGCTTAAACAATAAAAATGCACGAATCACTTATAAATAAAATCTTATTTGTTAAATGGAGCTATAAAAAGTAATTTAAAAGTAATTGGAGAGCCTAAAAAGTAATTTAAAAGAAACTCACCACTGATGAATTGTCGTTCGTCATGTTGTCGGAAATAGGGGCCAATTCTGGATGTTGCTGCATTCACAGGTCTACAATTGCTCAAATAATTTAGATAATCTATTTTTGTTCCCAAAATTTTAATTTATATTGTAAATAACCTCCTAAAATTTCTCCTACGACTTTTTACACTTTTTTTCAAAAATAATCGGTATATTACTTCTTAGATATTTGAGTCTACTATCGGAAGAATAATAACATGCTAAAGCAGCTTATTATCTCCACATTTTTCCTCTTAACCAATTCAGTCATTGTTAAATTACACTATACTGTCTGGATCCGTTGAAGAATCTGTTTCAGAGACAACATAGCACACGCAAAATAAACATTACCTAAAGTTCTTCATCCTACAATCACTGTTCTTAAAATATTAAGAAAAATTACCGGTTAGAGTAATCCATTGGTAAAACAACATTTGTTGGTGCCCGTCTTATTCTACTATCCAAAGAAATGGTACTGCGGTTGCGCCAGTTCGGTAATGGACGAGAAGCGCCTGTACAAATATATTTAAGACAAACAAAAACAAACATAATTATAAACTAATAACATAGTTGAATGGAAAATCGAGTTTTTTTTTCAACACTTAGATCTAAAATAATGGCTTTAACTTACCTACAGTAGCAATATAGCGTGATGGTAAGCGTACCGGCTGACCAGGGATAGGAGATGTTCCTGTGCGATTTCGCAATACGATCTATAAAATTACATTTTAAGACTAAAGCAGGATAACTTTTTTAAGAACAGAAAAAGTTACTGGTTTTTGTAAGGCAGATCTTGAAGACGCAAATGTTAAATTCATCGATGCTGATGCAAGAGATGCACTGCTTGTTGAACCCAATGATATCATTTCAGGCGCCTCAATAGTCGATCTATTAACTGCTGTATTATAAAAAGTTCTGAAACATAAGGAATGATAGTTCATTATTTGAAAAGTTCAATATGGTTAAAAAGCACTAATATATATGTATCTAATTCTTCCAAAGCATAAGATTTTTCTTTCATATTAATTTAAGTTAAATTTGCCATGTTTACTTCAATTTATTGTGAAAACTGAAAATGATATGTAATAATGAATTTGCATACTGACTAAATGTATAGCAGACTTGCAAACTGATAAGGTAAATGGAAATTTGTTAATGAACCAATTAACAGTTTACATTTTAGCAATCAAGTTTAACAACTTTTGAAAGTTTAAGATCTGCATGAATTTATTATTGGACAGTGTACAAAGATAAAATTTTTTACATGTTAAACAGATATATTTACATTTCTTGATAAGAAAATTCTTAAAATTTTATGAATCTATTTAAAACGAATAGTTAAACTATTAAAATCAGAATTACCTTCTGAATCCAATCTTGGGAGTAAAAGTAGCAGCAGTGGGGGCTGCAATTCTTCTAGAAATTAACTGTGATGCTGATGCTGCTGCTCTGGTCGGTCCACCATTCAAAAGATCCTGTACCATTGATTTCGAAAGCTGTTCTTGTGAACGATATATGGAGGGGCTTAATATATTACCTGCAAAAAAACTCCAGAACACTTAGTTTGGAAGTTTACCTTCAACAAAGATAATCAAAAGAAATAAATAATTAATATAAAATCCGAATTCAGTACACGGCAGAATATGTTTGTAGATGATTCGAAGAAGTTATGACCGCCAAAAAATTAGTTGCTGCAGACGATACTTAACTACTGATTTAAAATTAAATTTAACCAAAACTCACCGCCTAAATAATCTCTGACGTCTGACAGTGAATATCGAGTTCCAGGAGTTCGTCTGGAACATATCAATTTCATTACTTAATAGATTGGCTCAAATATTTTCGATAAATTCAAGTTAGTTCAGAAGCTTTAGCAAAACCAATAAATATGCAAAAATAGTTAAATCCATGAAGTAGACCTTATTTTGGTTTTGGGAAAATTCTCAGTCACAAAGGGTCTAGTTCGAGCACAAGAATAAAGGTCTTCTTCATGCCATGACCTGTGTATTGACACACCATGCTGCAGTAATACGTCTCCAGAGTTTCTGGAACAGAAACAGAGATAGTTGAAATACAATGCAGATTTTACCAAAACTTTGAAAATTTATCTTCGGAAGCTAAAAAAAAGAATGTACGAAGAAAAGGAATCAATCACAGTGAATGGTTAGAGGAAGGTTTATTGTCTTAATATATTACTTCAATTCTTCTTTGCTATTGTTGAGTATTTCAGCTTTGTATAATAAATGTATAACAAAAAAACATGATAAAAAATGAGGAGCAGCAAAAAAATATTTATCAAGCATACAGTACGTAAATAAACAGACCTTAAACAGATCCCTTTAGCTGGTATATTTATTTTTACATCAGTCCCACTTTTCTCTTCTCTTCTTTCATCAATAACAACGAATTTTATTGGTAAGTCCTTATTTTCTTCATCAGTATCTCCTATAAATTATGAGGTAATATTTCTGTTGTACAAGAGAGAAACCAAAGACGAATTTCCTAATGTTACCCGTGTTATAAAAAAAAAATACGAACAAGGGAAAGCAGTGAAATGCATATGTAAAAATATTTAGACAATTAAGCTGAAGATAAAAAAAAAGATTGTTAACCACGCTAACAATGATGACCATAAAAAAAGATATCAATATTACGTACACAATCCATAATCGTCGATTCATGAACATAAAATTAATAATCTTATATTTCAAAGCTTTAATATTAAAGAACAGTCTCAATGTTTGCAAAGTAATCAAAACTTAAGTATTTAAAAAGAAAAATGAATACAGCTAACCTCTAGCATCAGTAGCAATAGAAGGATCTGTTAACGGCTTTGAATCAGACTTCACATCATTCTGAGTGTGGATATTACTCTGGTGACAGAAAAAGGATAAGATGAATCAAAGACTATCTTAATGCTAAGGAATAAAACTTTCTTGTTGAAAGCGATGATTTGAAGCAAAGAAACACATAAATAAAACGAATTCTGACTTCATTGAGAACAAAGTTGAACCAAAAGAAAGTAAATATCGTACCTTTATAAAAAACCACCAAATCTGATGGACAAATAATACTGCATATTACTTCTCAAGAAGTCTTCGAACAAATCGGAGTAAATATCGTACCTGTTCAACAGACAGAGCGCTGCGAATATTCGATGTGTTATTCATTGGAACTACTCCTTGCTGCACAGTAATTGTTTCCCATTGTTCCATAGTATTAGTTGAAGTATGATTTTTTTTAGCTGGAAAATAATCAAAATGACCTAAATTATATTAAAATGGAAAAAAGTATGCCATATAAAAATGGTACTCCGATGGAAAAGATAAAATGTGTACGGAAAGAGCAAAACAATCAATCAGAGAGCTATAAAACATTATACTATATCGCACAATTAATTTTAAATTAAGGATACTAAGGATAAAGGCAAAAAAAAATTCCTTGAGAAAATATAATCTGTTAGAAAACATGTTTAATTAATCTTTGAAACTGTAATTATCATGTCCTTCAAAAAAACGGTAATCAGATAGGATAAAATAAGAGAAAGCTGCAGAGCAGTTTTCTCATATTTTATAGTCCTAGAAACAAAAGAAAAAGTGCGCTAACCAATATGCCTGAAGCAGAAGTTTGATCCATCACCAAAATCTAAACCAAGGGCGCCGCATTCTCTACATGGTGCAAAAAGACGTTGTCGATGATCATCATAAATGTCTTGAATCATAACAATCAGCGCAAATATTTAATTAACAAATGAGTACATACATAAATCAAGTGAGTAATAGATTAAACGAAAAACATAATGTCAGTGCACAGTAATGTAGATGTCAAGCGTATGAAGTACAATTAGTTAACAAACTTACGTGCAACACAGTGATTCATTTTTGGAAGTGTCCAGTTCGAACAATGATGCACTTTCTTTATCCCTAGCTCATTTTCATTCTCATGAGAAATACATTTCAGGTCTTTCCCAAAATCCAAAACTCGCTCGATTTGTTCACATAATTTGCTTAATAGAATTCGAATAATGTGAGAATCGTGCTCTACACTCACTTCGTTTGACTCTTTGCTTATTTCAGAATTTGTTGCAGTGACTGCTTCGTAATATTTGTCATTTGACGGAAGACTGTTCTGAATATCAATTGTTTAGAAAGAGTTGTACTCAAAACCAATGCATATTCAATAATGATCATTCCTAGCCACTAGAAATCCACACAAATAGTTAAGGTATTAGGCAAAACTGATTGGCAATACAGGGAAATCAAATTGCTGGGGAAAATACATCTACAATACTTTCCAAAGATAAAACACGACTTACTTCAGGAATAAGGAAGATACATTGTGCACATTTTATGTCATCTGTTTTAAGATAATCTAATTTGTGTTCTTCAGAACCATCCCACTCAAGCCTTGCTTTCAGCCTTCTTAACATATATTGGTCCTTTGCCGAATGATGCGAGTGGTACCTCCTATTAGCAAGCTGAATCTCCCGTAAGTGACTATCTTCAACTTTTGGTTCCTCTGAAAAGTTTGGTTTGTATTTCATGTACATGTTCATTAATTTAAATAATTTTTTCAAAAATTAATTTTTAGTTCCAAAATACTCCATATAATATTTGTAGGATGAAAATCAGAGAGATTTCTTACAACAAATATAGCGTAATACGTCTTAAGAGCATATGTTCATAAGCTACCTTTCTTTTGATCACCCAAAGCCTTGGCGTACGAAACAGTGAGACGACGGACTTTTTCGGCTATCAATTTCCGCAAATCACGAGTAACAGATAATTTCCGCTCGAGAGCAATTAGTTGACAGCGAACTACTTCTTCATCAGTCCAAACTTCAGCATTCCTGTTTAAAATATCTGTTGTTAAACAGTAAAAAATGTGTAACTACTTTCCCGTAAGAAAGTGAAAAAATTAGGAATTGGATAAAAGATGGAATGAATCCCACTTTTTACTTGAAAAAAAATCCATTTTTTCATTTCTTCTTTTAAGAGATCAATGCAAATTACGCACAGCATTATGGTCGCATTTCATCAAAAAATGCATATTATTAAGTAAACAAACAGCTAACTAAGGAATCATATATTACTTCAGAGGATCTTCATCATCGTCATCCAAAAGAAGATCATTGAACAGATCTTGTTCTGCACAAGCCCAATCTTCTACTGTCATCAGCGTTTCATCATCAGTGCTAAAAAGTTGTTGCTTCTGATTGCCTAATATAATTTTTTGGACTTCAGATGGATATTTTTCATTTTCCTTTTATCAGTGTATCAAATTTAGATTCCTCTGAATCTACATATACAAAATCTCATCCCAAAATCAAGAAAATTGGTAACCACATAGATACAAGAACTCACGTCGTGGATACATCTTTCGCTTTATTGAGCAAAGTTTTTTCAATGCGACGCTGTTCTGCCATAGCATGCTGTGCCAATTGTTGGAAGAAACGAGTATGCTTTAAAAACAATAGGAATAGAAGCTTTTATTTTAAATTGTCACATGTAGTATTTCTGCGTAGAATAATCTAATGTGTACCTAAAATTTCTTCTAAAACTATTTAGTCTTTTAATGCATTGTGTCTTCAGATGGTAATATAGTTGTATTATAGAGGCAAATGAGTTTCTTAGAGAGCTTTATATTAGCAATCGATAGATCATTAAAAATGCCATACCACTTCACAGAAACCTTCAACTGTCAACTCTGAGGATGGCCGATAATTTTTACACGCCAGCTGCGTTCGACGACTAACATATGCGCAGCGTTGCATGCAAATTTCTTTTTCGCTTTCATCATCATCAATCCGGTACTTCCACGCACGTCGACTTAAACGAACCCGCCTATTCCCCTCGCTCGCTTTTTGTTTTATTTTCTAAAATAAATTCTGTCGGATCATTGAAAAGTTTAAAAAGTTGGACATGCATTGACCAACAATTACGATATAACTGTTGAAACTAACAAACAATGTAAAGAGCACAATTTCCAATCATTTACCTTACAGATAGCAGACAATGTGAGATCGTCATGCAATGCATGACCAAATTTCTCATCACCTGTCTTTGTTCCCATCGCTGCAGTGATTCCTGCTAAACAGAATAGTTTACACAGAACCTGTGCACAATGAGCAAAATTAGTTAAGATTCACTTTTGACTGACATATGTATTTACACGGTAAGAAGAAATGAGAAAAAGAAAAAAAATGCACAGAAATCCTCCTAACCTGAATTTCAAAATTCCCCAACTAACAGATAATGGAAATACTGTAATAATTTCTTACTTTTCTTTCAACCCTATTTGCCTCTCCCTCTATTTGTGCACAATAATAATTAGATCAGCACAAAATAAGCAAAGCAGCTTTTGACCACATGGAAACAACTATTAGCATTTCAAATATTTATTTTGGAAATACTTCGTAAGAAAACAGCAACAGATGAAAGCAAAGTTGGACTAATAAACCAAAAAGGACAAAAAAAAAAAAATGTACATCTTTATTAACAGTAAAATAGTAACTCAATTTAAACGTAAAAACATAACTATCCATTTACAGCAGTATCAAATCCTTCTGCGGCTTTAGCCATACCCAGGAATACACACACCTTATGCTGAAGCCAAGTCTGATTACCACCATGTTCGAAAGAGCTACTACAGTTATTATATTTCACAATCAACGCCAATTTTCTATTTTCACCTTCACTTGCATAAACATTAAATCTTATACCAATGCGATGCCGTCGTCTGAATACAATGAAACTGAAAAATAAATCCTGAATAAACTTTATATTCTACTGGAAACACAAATTACAACAAGGCGAATCCGTGATACAAGAGAGCCACATTAATATAAAGAATGGCAAGTGTAAAAATATTTCAATTATTTAATATAAAAAACATAAAAGTATTCCATCGGTATCAAAAAGGATCACATCGGCAAAATAACCAACCCTTCACTTTCGTTAGCAGACTTTTCAAATGTTTCATCCCATTCCATCGCATCATCTCTGTTTGGTAGAGAGAGTTCAATGACAGGTGAGTCGCACTATAAGATATAAACTTAAAACAAACACACCAACAGAGAATTTTTCAAATATTGTGAATTATGAATTATGTCGATTACTTATACACCTTATACGTGTAATATGTCAATAAACTACACTATAAAAATTTGAGACAGGAAACTGCATCATTTACCTTAACATACGATTTATCTTCACTTGTATATGGAACAATTATAATGCGTGCAAGACTTGCGGAGAAATTGGATACAGTAAGAAAAAGTGGACACCACTGATTGCTGATGAGAGCTGCTTGACGTGACAGACGAATATCCGGCACATGATTTCCAGCCAAAACCTACAGAAATTTACAAAGTTATTAGCAAACAGTTTCACGAAAATTACAATAAAACGGCAACTAATTCCGCACATACTCACTAATAACTATCAACTTTAGAATGAAATATTTGACTTAATACCTGGATCTTGAATTTAATCGATGTAGGACTATATTCTCCCTTGCATAAACTGTGGTCGCACTGTTTGCAACGTATTGAATGGCGTCCAACAAGAGGAGTTCTAATCGGCAACAGAGGTCGTCCATTGGCAAGAGGTTGTTTTGCTTCTTGCATCAAAGTTGCAATTCTTCCGATGTCTATGAATGATATAAATAAAAGTTCAGCACAAAAAAAAGGAAAAAAAAAACATTTCAACTTGAACTATCGGGTAGATTTTTTCTAATCAGCGGCATTTTCACTGGCATTTCCTTAGCAACTGTTGCATGACCACTATTACTAAAAAAAGACGGTCAATATTATTAAATGGTGAGAATTTTTTTTGTGAAATATATAAGGAAAATTTAAAGTTAAGAATAAAGCAAAATCGTATCTCAAATAGTGTTTTTCATTTAAGATTAATTTAAACGCTATATGAAATAAACGATAAAAAAATGTAAGAAATATGCAAATATTTCAGCAAATACCTATTTCCTGTTCACTAAAAATATAATCATCCAACGATGGAACATCGTCTGTAGGTTCTAATGTAGGAAGTTTTTTTTCTGTTCGTTCAGCCAACGCTGCCTTTCGGCGGTTGTACATTGTCTGCAGGCCAAAACGATCCGAAAGAACAGTACCAAGATTTGATCTTCTGCAATACGCTACCATCTTTCAAAGTTGTCAGCATTTAAACTGTACAAGAAATAATAATATAAATTAGTGGTATAAGAAACAGCAAGAAATAATAATGGTACTTCCTCACCTTTTAGAATATTTGTGTCGTTCACGATCAGCTCTTTCGATAGCAGCGTAATTTCTCATTCTTTCTAGAAATGCAGACAACAGATACTCATCCTCAAGCTGATATTGTGGCCAAGTTGTGGATGAAGCGGAGTCCGGTATACCCGAATCAGTCGTCGTCCAACGACACGTATTGCATGACAAGTGATAAGTTTCATTAGATGCCCGTATGACAGCACTCACTCCTACAATGCTAATAAATATGCTGAGACAAAGTCTGAACACTGGTTGTAAAAAATATCTAGACTCATTAATTACCGAAGTCTGCGACCAGTATCAAAGTACCCACCACAAATTGGACACTGATAGCAGTTCGAGCACCGATTCCTTTTTTGCCGTGCTTCACCAGTCGATACATTGTCGAGACAAGATGGACAGAATGACGTGTCCATTTCTTGGCATACGCATAATATACACCGTATATTGGAACAGTGTCGACAAAAGTACAAGCGATTCAAACTTTCCCATTCACCGCAACTACACTCATACTTTACCTGATCGATAGAAAACAATGCTGTCATGTTCCTTACTGAAAAAAAACATTATTCCGTTTATTGGTTAATAAAATATATTCAACCATTTCCTTTTATCCGAACTGAAATAGACGGAATGGGCTGTAAATGAATGAAAAAAATTTCGTTTGAAATTATATTGAAATCCTCTTCATTAATGATTCCATCGAAGCAGAGAGAAGTGAAGAAAAGCGAAAAGAGGTAGTGTATTAAACAGGCAGGAACCCGCGTACCGCACAGACCTTACTAATCCCCGCAACACCCCTAAACACCACACTTCTGCTTCCGAGATATTTCTAAGTGACAGCACTTGTTACATTTTATAACACTATTGTGACGGCCTTTGTTTTCTTCCAACCGTCAACGTTAAATCCAGTTGTCATATGGCTTGAATGCTTGTTGTGTGGGATGTTTTGAGGGATTTACATTCAAGGAGACTAGTCTTGGAAAGTAGTTTTTTTCTCCACTGAACACACTTATCCACACAAAAACATTTCAGTAGAGAAGTGTATTAAGAGAGTATTAAGAGAACTGGACCAATATCTGCTCCTGTTAACCATCCTGACAGGTAAGTCCTTCATTTTCGTACCAAAAATATATCTTTCCACATTTTGTGCCATAGATTATTGTCTTTCGCATTTTGCAAAATTCAAAACATCTTAAGTTTACAATTCCAATATCTGAACACTTGTTGCGATATTATCACAGTCTTTAATTGGACGATAGTAACAAAATTTGTGATATTTTAAATTTAAACTTCGATGAGATGAAGCAGCTGACTTATTATAAAGCGAGTATCAATATCTATTCCGAGACCTCCCCATCCCTTGGAAGAAGCTGTTTGTTTTAAATGTTTTTGCTAAACCTTATAAAAGAAACTTATCTAGGGCCCTTTCTTAATCGTTAGAAGATGATTTGCAAAATTTGAATGCTGTGCAACGAGTATTCGATTTACATCATTAATGGAGAAACTCCATCTGCAAACGCTTTCCGGTAACAAAATGTTTATATAAAAGTGGGGTAAGTTGATTAAGTTGTAGTTAAACTTCTTTGTATAGTATTCAGTCTTCATATTACTTTATTTACTAAATAGAAAAAAAAATCACTTTACAAGAAACTCGAATAGAAAAAATCACTTTACAAGAAACTACTTTAATTGATCATTAATTGATCATTTCATGACCTAAGCCAATCGATTTTCAGCAGTCGTTTGGAGAAATTAATAAGTAAGCTTAGTTTTATCTTTTTTATTGCTTGTTTTTTCTCTTTTTTTATTTTTATTGCTCGTTTTTCCAAACAACCTGAATTTTCTTTGCTTCTTTTTGAAGCAATTTATAATAAGCGAGTGAGGTGAACTCACAATAGTCTTGTTTCTGATAATTTAGAATTTTTTTCAGGTAACAGCTTACGTGCTTACATCAGATTCTGGGATAATCTGCAGAAAGAAATTATAGAACAATTAATTTTTACATAGATGTAATAAAATCAGTTCTCTTGACTTTGTTCGTTTAGTATTTCGGTATTCTGTATTCCAGTATTGAGCGTATAAGAGAACATTCAG
This sequence comes from Brugia malayi, assembly GCF_000002995.4. Classification (NCBI taxonomy): domain Eukaryota; kingdom Metazoa; phylum Nematoda; class Chromadorea; order Rhabditida; family Onchocercidae; genus Brugia; species Brugia malayi. Next base: position 9,071,474 of record NW_025062475.1, read on the forward strand.
CAACAGTGATGGAATGGATAACGTTCAATACCAGAAGTATATAACCAGTCTTCACTATTGATTTTTATTTTCCTTTAATTTCGTAATGTCGAAAATTATAAACTTCGTAATAGCTCACAAAACTGAACCTGATTGACTTATTGAATTTTCCAAAGAAAAATCATCGCAAGATTGTGTTTGTGACTAGTTCTTTTCATATATGCTGTAATTTTTAATTTTTGTATGCACTCGTGCTAAATATGTTATACGTCTTCGTTTGAATATAATATGATGAGTCTGATTTGATATGAATGTGAATAATTTTGCTAAATTAACTGCCTAACTTTGATAAAAGTCTGCATAAACTTATCTTTTGACATCTGCTGTATTTCAGATATTTTGTAACAGTTTCATCTTTCCGGAATATGTTGTGAAATACAAATGTTTCTGAAATTATTAAAATTATTTTGGCATTAATATGACTTCCTTTTAAAATGATAAAATTATTTTGGCACTAATATAATCTCGTTTTATGTACAAAACAATCGTCACTGTTACGAGATATTATGCCCGTTCTCTTTTTATTTGATTATTTCGGAAAGTCATCTTTTATGATTTGCTGTTACTTGCTTATCATACTTTTAATTTTATTGATTTTCATAGCTTATATTGTCTCATGAGACTCATTAGTTTTTTTCTCAATTGCAAGAAAGAAATCATGTCAAATCGCTCGAATACATCAGAAGACAAAATGACATTTTTTAGTGAAACGTTTATACATCAGAAAGACATTTTTTTAGTGAAAGAAATTGTCAGTTTAGAATGTTGTAAATTAAAAATTGTTTTTATACAGTAGTTGTTAACATTTCAATAGTTCTTCGATATTAACCATCCCTTATGTTTATTGAAATGATTTTGGGAAATTACTGCAGAATATCACATTGTATTTTACCAACTTTTAGAATAAGACAAAATTTTCCGTATCAGCACCATCCCCAGCTTAATGTAGTGATGTGTTCTGATTTTTATTCGAGTTATATTTTGGTTGCGATTTCGAAAACAGGGAATTTTCTACAGAATTCTTTTACCATTGTAATTTAGCAGTTTTAAAGATATATTTCACACCATTCTTTTATTAAAGTTTTCAAAACTTAGGTTCTGTGTTTTGGAATAAGTAATTAAAAAAGATTCTTGAGATTGTTGGGCAAAGTTTTGTCTAGTGGAAAAAAATTGTTGTTTGAGTGGAAAATTTATTCCTATTTAAAGATTTGTTGATATTAAAGAGTGGAAATGGAATTAAGTGAATCGACAAAGAAAGCACTAAAGGCTATTCCACTGATGAGGACGAAAGCAGGACCGCGGGATGGTGATTCATGGGTTCAGGTTCTATACCATTTTTTCAAATTTCCTCTTACTCATTTTTTCAAAGTTTAATTTAGATTAATATTCGGTATTTTGTAGTCAATGGAATTCTTTGTGTGATTGCTAACTGCAAAATGATGATTGTTGATAAATGAAATTGTTTGTAAACAAATAACAATTATAAATAATATATAAATAATATGAGGTAAGGCAAGACTTGTATTTTCAGAGGTTAAAGGAAGAATACGAAGCTCTGATAGCTTTTATCAATAACAACAAGGCTGCAGATTTGGATTGGTTTCGTTTAGAAAGTAATAGCGATGGAACAAGATGGTTCGGTAAATGCTGGCATTATCATAATATGCTCAGGTATTTAATTCGTCAGTCATATAGTACTCCGTTAGGAATTATTCTTCATCGCCTTTTGTGTTTTAGTTTTATGATATGCAGATAAGGTTTTATTACTCCTACCATTTCCCAAAATATGAATATTTGAGATAGGTCTTTTTCATTACAGATATGAATTCGATGTTGAATTTGACATTCCCGTAACTTATCCTACTACTGCACCGGAAATTGCATTGCCCGAACTGGACGGCAAAACTGCAAAAATGTACAGGTATTAGTATTCTAAGTACTTGTTTTCCTTGCCCTCATTTTGAGTTGCTCGTACTATTATTCTTCCAATGTGTTTTATCTGAAAGATATGATTCTGAGAGCGATAAGCATTGAAACTAAAATTCGTGTATTTTATTTTCGTTTACCTTTTTTTCGTCATTATTTTAAAAATGGTTCAACTATGAGATAGATGTTTTGCTGTAATAATATAACAATATTAAAATGAACCTTAATTTCAGGTTGATTCAAATATAAGTAGTGACTATTTTTCATACATAACTATTAACTTATAAATCATTTCATGAGTCATAAATGTTTTAAAAAACTACGATAGCTTGATTCGATGCAAAAGTTAATGATTTTTATTCATTTTTAACTTCACGGTACTTTAGAGGAGGACGGATTTGTCTATCGGATCACTTCAAACCTTTGTGGGCTCGCAATGTACCGAAATTCGGAATTGCACAAGCGTTTTCATTAGGACTGGGACCCTGGTTAGCAGTGGAAGTTCCAGATCTGGTTGATCGTGGCATGATACAGCCAAAAACTGCATAAGGTGTCATTATCAAAACGTAATATTTGTGTCTGATTTTTGATTATATTCAATTTTTTTTGTTTTTACAAGTGGATCAGACCATATCGACTGGATCTTTGGAGTATTGTTTTCAAGAGATCTTTGTTTATTTACTTTTTTTATTTTCCTTCCTTTCTGTGGGAGAGTAGGGAATTTCTTCTTTACACATCTTTTTATTTAATTCTGCATAAATTTCTGCGAAAATTTAGTTCTGCACAAATTTTGCTGTTTCCTCATCGCTTCACTGTACCACTGTACTCATTATTCTGAGCTTTAGTGATTAATCAGTGATCATTAATTTCATTTATTTAAAAAAAATTTGATGTCTTTAGTTTTGTGGTCTTATTATTTTCAAACATAATGTTGATTTTTTATCGGTTGTCATTATGTCACTACCACATTATGTTCTTGTTCCATAATATAAATGTTTATAAATTTGTTCTCATTGCCAACACACAGTATGCTATGTGGGGAACTCATCTATCGCCATAATTCTTCCAGCGAGTTTCACAGGATGATTAGATCTGATAACGGAATAATTCTACACAGCAGGTGGAGGAATCTTGCTAACCCATACTAATATTTTTGAATAAAAAGTGCCAAGCGGACTGAGTGGTTGACTGTTCTTTTGCTTTCTGGAATAAAAAAAGTAAATGTTGAACATAAATTTCAACATGATGCCAAAGGAGAAGGCATGAGTATATATGTTAAATGCTGTTACGAAATGCAAGTGGATCTGTCATTATTGTCATGGCCACATTATTGACTTGGCTATATCTGAACTTCTGGAAGTGGCTATAATATTAGTCACTAGCCCATTTAATTCTATCCCGTATTTACATTTATACTGTTAAACGTTTAAAGTAAAAATCTCACACACAAGCAACTACGACCTCCTAATTCATAAGGAAAAAGAAAGTTTCGCATGTTCATTCCTTGAATTTTCCTTTGTCAGTATGGTAAACTCGTAAAATTGCTATACATAAAATATGCAAATTATTTTGGGTATGCCATCCCCGTATGCAAATTATTTTATCTTGTTTCGAATTAATTTATTTAGTGAAGAAAGTTGAGTTTTCTCACAGAATGGTTTGTAAGCATCGTCAAAATTTGCTGTATTAATTGCAAACAATTTGTAGAAAATTGAGCAGAACTTCAGCAATGCAATCAACCATAGCAATTAAATGGGTAACTTTTCTCTTCTTTTATAAAATACTATGAGAGAAGCAGTTTTCTTTTTTTCAGAAAAAATGACTAATTACTAATTAAAACTAAATCATCAGCATGGCAATAGTGAAAGGACTAAACTGATATTCTAACAGCGTAAATTTTGAGTTCTGATGTTGCTGACGGTATCACAGCATATTTACAAGTCTTATTTTATCCTGTTTTCTTTTTCACATTTATTTTATAAGATTAGTGCTCTCAATTGTCGTTGAAATTTAGATTTGTAACATTGGCAGTGGTGGAGTAACATTGTTAACAAAAGAGATGCTCAAGAAGCATTCTTATAGCTCACAATCAGTTAAAGGTTTCAACTGTAACTTGTTCAACTAAGACTAAGTGGGCCTTGTAATTATTAAATGTCTTTTCATGTCCTGAATTAAAATTAGTTATACTATAAATGTATCTGATTGCTTTGGAACACATTGCTTGATTTAGATTTGTTTTTTCAAACATGTCGTCTTGCTCATAGCTGTATACGTTTTCCTGATATCAACAATCGACGCATTATTACCGATCCAACTAAAGCTGCTAGCTCAACAGAAGATAAGCGACGTTTAATACGACAAGGGGTCATTTATGGAAGTGAGTAACTGGACGGAAATTTCCGACAAAATTTTTTTTATTTTCAGATTTATCCATTGCTTTCATCTTTTTTCTCAAATTTACAGTTGGTGGTGCTATTTATCTGATGATGGCTACGAAACTTGTCCAGACTGCTGTTCATTTCAAAAATATGCCTTCCGATCAAGTTGCTCTTGGCACAACACGAATTAATCTGGATGAGATACATGAAGGACAGGTTGATGTAGTTTCTTGGGAAATTTCTGAGGAAGAAATTATAACAGATCAATGGATAGCGATCCGATACATAAATTATGGCAATTTGTATGTAATTTTTAGTGTGCAAATATATGCAGCCATCAAGTTCAAAAAACTTTACTTTTTGTAAACATAGCGAGAAGGTTGTGAAATTATGAAGAAATAGTAAATGTGCATGTGATTCAGTGATTTTCAGTGTAAAACGTTCAAGTGGCGTGGCAAGCCATTATTTGTGAAGCATCGTACAAAGGCGGAAATTGAGGAAGCTCGAAATGTGAAACTAAGTGAACTGAGGGATCCGGAAGAAGACTCAGCTCGTGTAAAACGTCCGGAATGGCTTATCTTGATTGCAGTATGCCCACATCTGGGATGTGTCCCTTTACGTATGTGATTCTCTCATTTATTTGTCGTGGACATCTATTACCTACTATGGGTTTCTAATTTAAATTTTTTCTTAAATTCACCTTTACTGAAAATATCCGGACTTTTCAAGCAATAGAAGAAAGCAGAATGTCAAAATATTTACAATAAGTGGATTAAATATGCTGATTTGAGAGATGGACCGTAAACTTATTGCAAGAAATTTATATTTCTGATAACTTATTTAAGTGATTGCACTACAGATCATAGTGTGCTATGCTGAATACACGCAACTCTTACAGTAATTCCTAAAATATCTTCAAAATTTTCAGCATTCATTTTTGCATGTTTTCAGATGGAAAGGGTGAATACGATGCGTGGTTATGTCCTTGTCACAGCTCATTATTCGACAAGTCAGGTCGTATACGATCGGGACCATCACCGAGTAATCTCGAAGTACCACCGTACAAATTTTACGACGACCATACTGTAGTGATTGGTGAAGAGTGATTGATGAAACCTTTCTGGTTTTTGAATAATAATATAATATATTAAAAAATAGTATCAGAGCTGAAAAGTAAAAGACTTATTTTATTTCGGAGGATTTTTTTACTATAGTGTTATACCATAAGTTTGAAATTCAAACGATATTAGCATGTGACAAAACAATATTTGCTTATGACAAAATGTTTTCAGATACTAATCGTAATCTAGAAACTTATCTAGAAATATTTAAGAATTTTAAATTTATTTTTAGCTCTTTTCTAGTTTTATTTTTGCATAACATTTTTGGTTTCGTTTTGTTCTTTAAAATTAGCTCCCCATCTTTCATTAATAGTTTGATCTCGCTGTATTTTTATTTGCTTATAAGTTTGGTTTTTCAGCATTTCATAAATAATATACTTTATCTATATATCTCGAGATTTGTGACTTACGTTTCAAATTCAATGTCAAGATAATCAAATTAAAACACTTTGTAAGAGATGAAATAAACTGTAGAAATAAAATTGTGATGAAAGTCGAACGTGAGAACATGTTTATTAATTTGCAACTCGATATTTTCTATCTAGAAGAAGGCTATTATCGATTTCGTTGTTTTAAAATCGAGGCATAGCCCGAACTTCGGCAAGTGTTCGATCAATTTTCTCCAAAAAACGATCTTTTGGGCGTGATGTTATCTGGACGAAATTCGAACCAACAATACGTGAGTCATGACTACGAACATACGGATGGTCCGCGTACATGTATGGAGTCAAAGGGGTACTGAAATTGAATATGAATGGACTGAGTCTTCATGATTATTTGCGTCACTACATGTTCTCTGCTGTTGGTAGATTAGATCTTATTAATATCTTGTTAACAGGTTGTTAAAAACAAATGTGCATACAATATAGGTTCTACTGATCATTTAACATAAATTAAGGGTTTTAAAAGATTACCTATCGGATCCTTTATAATCAATAATCATCTGCTTGTTGTTCCGTTTCCAGTCGTCATCGGCTTTTTCCCGGTAAGATGTATAAGTGTCCTAAAAATAAATTTTATCTCATTGATTTTTTCCGTATCTATACGATTAATATTACAATGTTTGTAGTTCTCATTATCTAACCGTAGTAACACTATCCTCTAACCAGTGTATCAGAAGGTTAGTAATATTTTTAATACTTTCCTTAAATATTTTTCATATCCATTCACTTGCTAAATAAAAAATTAGATAGACTAAATATGAAAGATATAATGAGTATTCTTAAAACATTTAGATTTAATTAGAATTTTCGAATTTTTGTTGAATTGATCTACAGGCACTTTTCTTGAGCAATTTATCGCTCCTGTACTTCACATTGTTTCGCTCCTCCCCAGCAATATAGTGGTAAGGAGAGGAAGGTTCAAGGGATTTAAATTACTTAGCTTTTGACCTTTCTAGAAGATGTAATGGATATAGGAGCACGGAATCTTCAAAGATAGGTTATTGATTACTAAGTGCTGTTATCATTCCAGATGGATGTTAATATGTTAAGCCATAAATTACAGAAAACAATTTCATGGGTAGAATTTCCCTTTCTCAAAAATACCTCCTTCACATACACTGCAGTATTAGCTGTTCTTTGCATCAGCGACGAAGAGCTGCATGATTTGTTATGAGAGAAACAGTATCACACCTTATTTTGGGAAGATGATAATAGAGTTGAGTTGCAAGTCGAGTTGCGGCTGCTTGTCGGATAATAGGAGGTGTAGGATGATGAGTAATCCTCACCACCCATTAAGCCATACTCACAGAACATGTTCTCCAACGGTATTCTCATGATGTTTTCATCAACTTCAAAAAATGTTAATATTGAAATCCCTTCTAAAATTTTCATTTTTTAAGATTATTAAAGGACAGAATGGAACAGATTGGACAGAATGAAATGAATAAAAAGGAAAATAAAGTTGAATCAAATGTCGAACTAAAACTCACAGGATTCATTCAAGGCAGCAGAACCAAGTAAATCATGAACTCGCAACATATTGTGATTACTTATCAAATTACCCGAAGTAGCAAAGAGTTTTGGTAAATTGTTGCCAGGGCGGAATATATTATGTACATACTTTTCAAAACTCATCGCCATTGGTCCATCAGAGAAAATTCTACTCTCATACTTATTCTCTAAACTTGATGTTGTATTTGAGATTAACTTCGCCTTATCATTGTCATTTCTTCCACTTAGGCTAACTCCAAAGGCGGTTTTGTCCCCATGGCTATGATCATAGGTTCGCATAGTACAATTGCTTTTGCCACTTTCGTTATTGTCTCTGCTCGTGTATTCTGACATATTTTTCTCTATCTCTATAAGACAAAATCTTCAGCAATCACAGATTGTCTAGAAATAATTCAAAGCAAAGTGAGTAAAATTAACAATTTTGAATTCAACAAAAATATGACAAATTCTTACAAGTATAAGAAAATACTACGGTAAATAGATTTTTTGACTTTGAATTAAATTTGTGTCATTACTACAGGGATATTAATCGAATTGATAAATCTGCACTGACATATATTGTTTCAATTCCTTCATTTTTAATCTTTTTTAAACATTAAAAATACATAATATCTGAAATGCAATAATCGAAAAATTTTTCGACACTCAATTTTTTTTTCTAGTTCGACAAACACAGTAGCGCATGACAGGACAAATAAATTACTTTCAGTAGGATTTAGTTAACGAGCAAGAATTTCATGCATTTTCACGGTTTCTTTCTTTTCGTGACGAGTTACCGAGAACTTTATGGATAGTTTCTGGGGCATTTTTATCACAGTTTGTTTGAATTGCACGCCAAACTAACGTTACGTTCATTACCTTTGCCTACGTAACTTCGCAAAAAAAGTGGAAGAGTATTCGCAAAGCAAAAGAGAGATGGAATAAAGCTAACTTCTATAGCACTGAAACAAGCAAGCTTTGAAAATATCGCTGTGATTAAGTCTTAAAATGAATTTTCTAAGAAAAACAAAAATAAAGCCTGAATTTGCTATTCAACGATTTTAAAAATCCACAAATGTAAGAATTCCTACAGCTTATCACCACCCTTCTAATGTATATACCCATGAAATGCACAGTGAATTGTGTTGGTTCGTTATATATAAATCAGTCACTCCTTGTGCATTTTAATAATTTCCGGTAGATGGTAGAACATCGATTGGGCAGGTAACTGAAAATAATGTAAATCAAACTGATAAGCATCGCAATACAATGATGAAGTTCAAAAACAAGAATTTATCCTTCTCCTCCTCCTAGCTTGCTTCTTGCTAAGGAACAGTTGCCATTAGTCTCTTGTTCTAACTGTTGAAAAGCGTTATATCTACTTAGACTCTATCTCCTATTTATTGAATACTTTGTAATGTATATCGCACACACACATACACACACACATACACACACACACACACACACAGACACACACAGACACACACACACACACACAGACACACACACACACACACACACACACACACACACGTGCCGTACACCGCAGTACAGAAAATATTGGGATTCCTTTTCTTTTCAGCACTTAGTTATTTTCTAAACGTTTTAAACTTGCACCTCAAAGCAATTGAATTATTCATAGCAATTCCCTATTCAACCAAAAAATATCACAGAGTTGCTGAAAAAATTAATTTCAAAAAATCAGACATCTTCATATGACTAGCACAACTTTATAATTCAGCAGATCTTGAGCGTTTTTGTGAATGATCACTACTACTTCGCAATGCCTTCCGTTGTAAATGATTCTGAAATAAGTTCTTCAATAAGCCCAAGAATTTGGAAGTAATATATCATATAGAAGAAATTACATTGTATGACATGAAAGCGGGTAAATTACAGATGATTTGGCGGAAATAACCTTTCTTGTAGCTTCGCATCTTTCCAGTTTACAACGATATAAAAATTCAGCAAAAGCAGTTGCCATCGATAGTATCATGCCACCACAGAGAATATAAAATATTCCGGCAACTTTACTAAGAGTTAAACTGGCACTATTACCTCCTTCCTGGAATAGCATTAATGAAATTTGAGGAAAATCGGTAGCTGAAGATCTGAACAAAGGAAAGATAGCAGTAGCAATAAAATGTTCTGAAATTACTTCCACCAATTTTTGAACCTCAAAAACAATTCAACTGAAATTGCCCTATTATTATCGTTATAACTAGCTTGAACGATTTTATGTCTTAAGGTAAAATGATAAGGCTTAAGGTATTTTTTGATCAAAGTACCGGAAAGCATATGTTAAGGGAGAAGAAATAGAAAGGCGGAATATAATCAGTTCATCATACAGCTGCATTCTATGCATATCAAATTCTGAATGTGAAATATGATCTAAGAGTATAAGTTGGTTCTTCTTATTTATCCTACTCAATACAAGTATTATCATCACTATTTCTCAAAAAAAAAAAAAACATAATAATGGTGACCGGAGACATTGACATTCCTTGATCGCACTGTCCTCGATCATACCACCATTTATTTTCCAGTCGTTTCAGCTCACCCTTCTCATGTAAGTATAATATCGCAAAATTAATACTTTCTCTATAAAAGCTTCACTAATCATAAAATTCAACGAATTCATCTTGAATAAATACTGAATATTCTAGAATTATCGAAGTTAATGTTTAGCGTTAAAACATTTCAGAAAATCATGTTAGTATTAATATCTCGCTAAGATGAACACTGCACAAAAAAAAAAAAAAAAAAATTCTCCTATTTATGATACCGTTAAAGGTAATAATACTTCGAAATGTATAAAATGTTATTAAAACTGTTGAACAATACTTCGAAACCTCCAAGCATCATTTAACGATTTTACCGGATGAGAAAGCAAGAAAAGCTACCTCAGCGGGTTACCAATTTTGGTGGCAACTCCATATCCCAAAGAATTCAAATTAGCACCAACTTTCATGGTATCGCATGGTTTCCGAGTATTTTCGTATTCATTGGCTGTTTCTTCCAAAAGAAATGCATATTGTCCCTGAATAGTTAATAAAACTAGTTACAGAAAAGTTGGATGAGTTAGCAGTTTTCTTAATAAATGGGTTCCTAGAATTTATACGGTGTATTCAATCGTCAATTCTGCATCAGATGAACAGCAATCCGCTCCGTGCTTTCTAACTTCTTTCTATGCTGGTAAGCATAACTGAAGAATGTATGTTGCTTGAAAATAACATGTAAAAGTATAAAAGAAACCATCTATAAAGAAAAGATTAAACAAATTCGAGAAGAACCTTGCTACGGCGCACTTTTTCAATCCCTTCAGCATAAGTATTTGCCATTACAGTGTCTGAAGTATTAGGATGTTGTTGTGCACGAAGCTGCTGAGTATACGTATCATACATGAAACTCCACATTTTTTTATAAACGGGTACTGCTGATTCCTGAAATACATACTTGATGAAAACGGTGAGTTTGAAACGAAAGATGATAATTCAGATAGACTGAGGTCGATCTTTTCCAGTCATATTTCGAAATATCAACAAAGAAGAAGCAGAAAACATCGTATTGAAAATGTGATCAATCTTAGTACTGTCATAATGAATGCTACTCTCAATAAATTGAAAACTTTTTATACCTTGAAAAATTCTTCTGTTGAACCACCTTTAACAATTCCATAAAGGATTCTCTTCTGAGCAGCCAGATCATCGACCGATTCAATTGGTGGAGTCATTTTCTCTAGGGTCAGGAATGCTGCTAAGTTTGCAGTGTATGAGGAAACAATGATAAGCGTAAAGAACCACCATGCACTACTAGCGATCCGTCCGGATGGTGCTCTGCAGCATATTTAGGCAAAAGTTCATTAGTGATATTTTAATTTAACATTTTTTACTGGAAGTACTTATGCACTTCTATTTTTAGTGATAAAAGGGCTCTGCATGACCATTACTTTGGTAGATATATCATAACACAGTAAAAAAAGAAAAAAGAAAGAAAAAATTACAAATTAAATCAAACTTCATTAAGCTTGATATAATCATCTAGACGTAGTAATTATATGACAAAAATTTCCAGTTTTTTAAGAATCTAAAATTTTGCAGATGGATTGACAATTCTAAATTTTCAAACAATTACATTTCGGTTCATGATTTCTTGAGAAACTTCAGTAACTTTTTTTTTTTCGATTTGACTGAATTTTCTAGTTAGAACAAGTAAGTAAATAATGCAATAGAGATGAAGTAAAATTTACATGAGAAGTAAAACATAATAATTGAAGTTATGAGATTACGAATTGTAATAATACTGTACTAACAGTTATTAATTATAAATGCTTTTGTATTTTATAATTAATATCTGAGGCGGACTTACCTGGGTAATATATCAGTACCTTGCTGCATAAACGATGATAATGTGAACCATAAACTATTGTACAAAGAGAGCTGCGTTGGCAATTCTGCTTCCGTACGCGTTTCATAAGGACTGAAGGAGCTCACTAGAAATATAGTAAGTGATACCTGAAATGTTAGTCATCATCATGAAATGGCACTTTGGATTAAAACATGGAATAAGATATGAGAAAACTTTAGAATTCATGAACACTTAAATTAAAGGTACTTGAAGCTAAAGATGATTAAGACAGTTGTGAATCTAATTATGTTATCTAAATCAATCTACATATTTGTTCTTATTTGAAGTAATGACTGAAATTAATTTCATTGTTACCAACACTTCCAATCCATTTTATTGGCTAAGTTAATTAATTAATTTAAGCGAAAATATGATAATTTCGGTATTTTTCGGAATAACTAGCTTACTTTCTTGACACTGTCAAATTCAAACTGGCACTCAACATAGTTTGACACGACTTTTTTATTTACCCTCTAGGATTCTATCATGCTTCAGAAATTCATGTTTTGAAATCAGAAAAATTAATTTGAAATAAATAACAAAATAACTTACTCCAGCATATGAACACAGTATGAGGAACCAAATGTTTGTTCCTAGAGGTTGCATGAATGAGAAAACATTGAATTCCTGTTTTTCCGGTTTCTTAATCATGATACTGATTCCAGTGGTCATAAATGGTTTCGAGAAGTCAACGACGCGCTCGCGAGCTTGGTTGATGGTGAGTGGTGCTACGGCAACATCCGCTGTCTGCATATCTGTTGACATTGCTTATTTCTTACAAGGATTTTCCTGAGAACCACCATATCACCTATTATCAAGCTATGATTACCTGGATCCTGTCGTTTCATTAGCTCAACTGTTTAGCACTGTTCATACAGTCTTTGTGGTTCGGTCATTTCAGCTTTTGTAGTGTTTTAATCCACTTAACCTAATTTGTTAAGTAAGAGTGTTGCTTTAATTGTTAAGTTAATTGGAAATGAGAAAGAGCTTAATGGCCAATCTCTTCTTGTGTACTCTGGTAGGAAATAAATTTATTAGTCCTCGATAGTGGAGGAAAAAAAGGACGAATAAACGGAAAAAGTCTGTCAAAATTTTTTCGAGAACCATATGTTCTTAGTCAAACTGATTATTTCTTCGAATTTCTTTCATTTTACCCACTCAATATTTCCCGCAATAATCTCACCTGCGTCTTCTAGCAACTTCATAGCACTGCTTTTAATTTTACATTACGCGGATGAAAAACTGCAGATATGTATTCACTAATGGACATTATCCATCAGGAAAGAGAAAAAGCGATATATTAGTTCAAGAAACCTACTTTTTCCTCAAGTGTACTTGAGGGTAAATCTCTCAGATTAATTAAAGATGAGGCCACATTATTCGATGATAAAATGGATGTAATTGCAAATAATTTAAAAAAAAAAAAAAAAAAAAAAAAAAAAACATCATAATAAGCTGAGGAAAACTTTACCACTCAGGAAAGCTACAAATTGGAAATCCGATTTCGTCAAGGTCAGAATCAAACTCTAGTTTCTCGTTTCTTTTCAATAAATCTGACGATATCAGTAAATGAGTAAATCGCTAAAATTCCCTTCAATAATAAATTTTCCACTAGAATCAGCTCAAAAGAAATCAAAACGACTGAATAAGTTTCTCTAGTCTTCTTAATAACATGCCTCGTTCAGCAAATATCCGATCATTCCATCCCAAGAACCGTCATCTTGACGTTGACCATATTTATTTCCTTCAGCAATGAATATTTCATAAGAATCAAAACCGCTGATATTCATTGCTAACAATTTAATCAAATCAATACAGTATCCTTCGAAACGGTCATTACCAACATGTGCAGGTTCTCCAGGAACCGTTCGCTTTAGCATCACGAACGGTTTCACCTGCAGTATCGTATTTAGTTAATTCTGAGCTTTTCAAAAATGAAATATTATCGTATTGATTGACCTCCATAAAATAACGCTTGTTCTAAAAATGCATTACATTTTTTAATAAGAATGCAATATGTTACGATCGGCTGAAATTTTTAAGATTTGAACTAAGCGATAAAATCAAGCCCGTTAGAAATAAAATTCAGTGTTATAGAAAAATTGCCGGTTTCATTTTGAATCAACATACCAGGACCGTTACAATATGTAGTCTATTAGGCCGGTGGTGTAAGCGAGTGATAGCTTCTTCCCTTAGCAAATTTGGCTTACTTTCTGCATTCATCATGAATCCTACACCTTGTCTCCAGTCATACATCTAAAATGTGGTAATTTTTACAAGGAATAATTTTCTTTTTAAATTTTCAAAATTCAAATTCTAGTTGAAAAGTTTAATACAAAATGTTTTCAGGCAGCTTTTGTTATTCATTCATCTTAGATCAAAATTTATATCTGCAGTAAACATGATTGATTACAATAAGGATTGATTACATTTCGAACGCTATATAAGCTCCTTCCGCTTGGATTGATTTCAACTACTTTCGCTGAGAAGTTTGTTCTACTTAACGACTTAGTAAACTGTATTTGACCGGTAAGTGTCCCATCTGTTTCGTCTAATTTTACCTGTAATTCGAACAGTTGAGCGTTATTTTGACCGAACATTTGCTTATCAAATTAAAATCCATTTACTAAGTTTATATTTCGGTAAGTAATGATAGAATCATTTTCTCAGTAGTCCAAAAATTCATATCTTATTTTTGCATTATGATTGCAGTGGTAACGGTTCAATTTTTTGAATTTAAAATTTCACATAGATATCTCCAGAGGATTGCTTAAGGAAGCAATTCTCAATCTGCCTCAGCCAAAAATTGGGAAAGCTATTATATATTGTTGGGAAATATTCTATTTTCAATTTCGAAACTTTGGGATAAATTATATATTGTCTGATCAAGTTTTAAATGAATTTTAAAGTAATAATTAGAAAAAACATCATTTCAAAATGACATAGTCATTTCGTTTATTTTTCTTAAAAAAATTCTGTCGATAAAATTTAGGGGTCAAGGAGTATTCTTAGATAACCTAAACTCCTCTGCTGTTGTCGAAATTGAGAAAGTTCCACAAGTCTACAAGGAAAGGATGAAATTTTAAATGTGCATTTGGAAGTTCAATGTAAACTACTTAAACAATAGTTTCCTCCTTCTCCCTCATTTATGAAAAAAAGTAAATTTTTTTTTTTGAATTTTTTGGAATTTTTTTTCCAGAATTTCTTTCTAAATTTTGGAATTTTCTTATTTTAATAAAAAGTTATCTGAACAAGGCTGTTCTCGGAATTGGCATAATTATGAAATTGTTTTTGAATTCATGACAGAATATAGATTCCCCGATATGAAATTGTACCTCTCTAATGGCTTCAATAATTTTATCACCGAATTCGAATGGCATCGAATGTGAGGTGGCATGCTGCAGATCACGTCTGCACTGTATTCCTGGCTGACCAGCATTATACAGTTGGTTTTGATTGAATGCATTAGCAAACAAGTCACGGCCGTATTTTTTCAAAACAATGTCAATCGCATTACTTGCCACAAGCAATGCATCGTGTGCAAACATTGCACTCATCTGCAAGTACCACAACCTTAACAATACTTCGACTTATTAAACTCCACGTTCTCTTAAAATTTTATTGCAATTTATTTTAACTTGCCCAATAATTACTCAGATAAGAAATAAAAACAGTTAAAGATTATTTACTTAATTCAACTTTATAAATCAACCAAGACTGAATTTCTTTTAATCATATAGTAAGTAAATGAGGGCAGATAAATTGACAAACTTACTGGTATTGACACATCATCCATGATGGAACGATTGCCGTAGTGATGCACGAACATTTTTCTTTCTTTGCTAAAATAGGAGCGCAATTATTCTAAATGAAATCAAAGTCTAGAACAGCTTAATGCTTATTTCATGTATTAAGGAAATATTTCATAACGAGATTTTAAACTTTCTTATGTTATTTCTTATTACAACTGACAAATCGGTAAGGAAACTTAAGATAAACTCTACTATCATCATTTTTCTAGTGATATTCAAACTGCAAATATAATAATTGATGGATTTTTAAATTTAAGGTAGGTCTCACTTAGTTCTATTTATTGCTACTGTTGTATAATTTTTTTTTTTTTTTATAAGATTAACTTAACACTAGTTTAAAGTGATGCTAAAACTTTTATGAAACTTACTTTAAACGTTGATTATATCTGTCACACATTAAAAAAGCTGTAATATTGATAAGAGTATAGTGGAAAGCATCCAGATCATTTTCATCCAGTTCCTGTTAAAATTTGTAGACTTAAGATTTATTTCTCTGAAACGAAGTAGTAGAACATTCAGATCTATCTAAATTTATTGTACTTACGAAGTTAGCAAACACATAATTATATTGTTTTTTGACAAGTATGCTTTCTTTTAGTGACTGCAAAAATGCTCGGATACGATAACTATTCGAAATATCCACCACAACATTTAAGGATCTGAAATAATTAAACAGAGTCGGCAGTGATGTTAATTTTGTTTCCATCTCATGCTATGAATTGAACATTATCTAATCTTTCCAGATGGATCAATATCAAACAAGCTTTCCACTTTCTTTCTTTTATACCAAGTGCTTTTTTTAGGAATACAATACGAAAGAACTGTTGAAAATTATGCACAGCCATATCAATGTCTTGCTTTTAATAATTTCATATGTGCTACGACTTGAAATTTTTGGTTCATACCTTGAATCAAGGAAGTTAAAATTTTGCATATGAAAATTATTGAGAAATTCTCGAAAGTACTCTTCATCTTCAGGAATGCGATAGCTATTGATCTGTAGCGTATAGATAGGATTATTTTTTTCCAAATATTTATATATTGCGGTAAGGCTTCGTTCTGCTGAAACGACTATTCATTTACAATTCAAACAATACTTCCGTTTCTAAATTTCAGAAATTGAAGATGCGATTCAAATTTAAAGCACTGTATTCCAAAGTGGGGTAAAAACTAAGTCACTCATCTTCAGGAATACAGTAAGTCAGAATATAGTACTTCAGGAATAAAGTGGTTTGAATTTAAATTCAAATTCACACTTAAATAAGTTAACTATAGTTTACCATTAGCACCATCGTGTAAATAGATAATTTCATGCCATTGTTTAATTTTGATGTAATCCACTAATAGTTCATCAGCAGGAGGCCTTACCGATGCTGTAAAAGCCGGAGACGAGTCAGAGCTCAAATCGGAAGTTTCCCAGTCAATCAACGGTATCTGAATAAAAGTAAATTTTTAACAGGTGAGAAATAATGAGCCCAGGATATCTAACCACACTCTTATTTCAGCAAGTGTTATGTATTAGAATGTTAGTATGCACTTGGTAAAGTAATTTAAATGGGATATCTCAAGTAGTAACAACTGGAAATGCTTAATTTAAATTTGATAGGAACCAACTTTGACTCGTTTCGCCAATGAACTGTAAAGACCAAATGATATGGGCGAACTACCCGCTAACATGATCATAAAGCCAATCTTAAGTTCATCGCATACTAAAATTAGAAGAGTAAAGTACTACATAATATTGGCAAAAAATCTTTAAAGAAATGAATTGTAATCTGAGTGTTTTCAAGTTATCTGTAAAATATAACCATAAAGGTGGTATGATGAGCAATTAAAGGATAAACAGAAACAAGAAACCAAAATCGGCTAAGTGCCAAAGAAGCGTTGTGGAATGCATCGCTGGTAGGTAACGTACACCAAGCGCCACATCTATCGTATTTTTTTCCTCCATATTAAACCAAAATTCGGCCAATCGAAGCATTTCTTGAATTATCGCTGCAGTTGTGTTGTCCAACTCACTGGTGTTTATAAAGGCACCTCAAGTTTTTTAAAAATTTCAATGTTTTTCCAGAAATGTTGCAATTTGAAGCTGATAAACCTGTCTGTTCAATTCGAATTCCATGCATATTTTTAAAAGTTATAAAGGATAATTTGTAGGTAAAAGTTGTCATTAAAGATAACTCTTCGATCATTTTTCTTAACAAGTATCGGTAATAGAAATTTAAAAAAAAGTTTACGAGCACTACTTTAGGCTTTTACTATTTTAACCGACTCGCTCTTCGACAATTTTTAATGAACTCTATTATGAATCACAATATAATGAATGTAATATTATCAGAAAGAATTTTAATAGGTTTCAAATAATGGTCTGAAACTTACGTAGTGGCACCTTTCGGACTAAAGAATACGTCTGCTGTAGCCAAAAAATAAGAAATATGAATAGAATACTTTTTTTACATATAGAGGTCATTGGAATTTTGTGAGATGTAATTTCGAAAACCAGAGCAAATTACAAATGGGAGGAAAGCAGCTGAAAAACAAGAAGTAAGCTCACTTCACCGTGAAATGATTCTTCCAGCTCACTTCACCATAAAATTAAACTCTTAAAGAACATAGAGAAGCCAAATGAAGTCTTCCGATATTCACTGTGCCCAGCAAAATTTACTGCGTTTAAAAAAGTGCAGTACGAAGATGAAGCTTCCGTTGCAAAATGATAATTTGTTGACACTGAATTATTCCGCATCCAGTAATCCTTCATTCTTTCTCGTACAAATGGGCGGAAAATTGGAAATTTCTGAAGTGTTGTAGTTTGTGAGAAGACCGAATGAAGCGAGAGATGTATTGTTCGTGTTTATGTGCGCCCCTTGCCTTCTTTGCTGCCTCCATGTCCCTTCATATAAGGGATGTTGTCATTAAAAATGCAAATCCAATTTGCTTCAGGGCCTTTTTCCAACCAAGTAAGATGACAGAAGACCCAAGACCGCACCCCTCCCCCCACCGCTACATGCAACCCGATATTTCATGTTCCCCAGCAAAAACACCGTTTACTTATTTCATAATGTTTGCCGGTTTTGTTCACGTTTGCATTTATCTAGACTAGCAGCACTCTTCAGTTGCGGAGAGAGTGCTACAAAGCGATTAGCGAACTTTCGATATATATCTAATAACATGTTGAAGTGACCACTTAGTTGAAGTTTCACGAAAATTGGCCTTGCTGGCTCCATTGTTAGATAATACACAGCTCTATCCATACACTCGTAAAGGAAGCTTTCTAATTTACTAACAATTCCCAAGGGACGAATCCAATGAATAAACTTCCACGTTGAATAAACTTAGACTTCATTCCTAATGTAATCCAGTTCCACACAGCTGAATCAGCTAACATATAAATTTACCATGTCAGAAGATGTGCATTAGTCAACACAATTATATATCCCTTTTTTAATTTGTTTCCCTCCCAACAAAAAGAAAAAATCTTTTTCGACCTGAGATCTTTAGTGGTGACCACGAATACTAACAGTCCTATTTCTATATCGATCCATGAATATTTGCACCGGCTAAGAGTAAATTTCCTTCATTCCTTCCTAAGGGTATTTGGAAGGTATTACTACCTGAACATTATTAATTTTTTCAAATCAATTGCCTCTCCTTGACTCTCTCGACCATCCTTTTCTACAAGTTTCACCAAATCATTTCCATCTTTCTCATTTATTCATACTGTTCCTCCAAGGGTTACACTTTTAATTTCTTTATAACTTACACAGCATTACCCATAACTTGCTTTTTATTCCTTCAGATAGTTTGAAATATCGTAGCACCGTGAAATTTTCACTCTTGCTAAACAAATCCGACATAACCATAATGTTCAATTATCATGTCACAAGCATTTCCTGAATATCATTTTCATATAAATATCTCACTTATGCTCCGTTTATCTACTGGAAATACTTAGTTGGACTAGAGGAGCCATAACTTTAGACGGGAATAAACATAGTGCTAACCGATCAGAGAATCCACAGTGGCCAATAAGAGTGGGCCCGTCCACTTCTTGGGTCCACACCTAACACTCACAGAACGGTGTGCCGCTCACAGACTTGATCTGTCGCCTTCCAGGCATTACTCAGACTGTCATCGGGATTTGTCATTCGTTGGAAGTTCCTTTGAGAAACCTGCGACATCACTGCAGCTACATTGCCTGCATCTTACAGGTGAGCCAAGTTGGCAAAACTCAGCGCAGTCCCACCGAGTTTGATTTTCTTAGGTCTCATTGAAATAGCGAATTACTTATCGTGTTGTCCATCGCTTTTCATACTGCAATTTATGTTCGTGCTATTGAATTCTAAAGATTCTTTTCAAAATGCAGTAAAGCGATAGGCTCACAATTTTCCAGATTTCCAGACTTGCGTCACCATTCCGATTTGTTGTTGACATCTAGGTTGAACTGGTGGAGTGTGGAGTACTACATCATAGTAAGTCTTATTACGTAATCCAGTAATTCATGCCTTTAATGAGGCAGAAGATAAGAGTGGAAAGTTAGCAAAACCAGCAATATGCTAATATGTCATTGTTGGATTAGTGTGTCGAGAATCAAGGCATTTCTTGATCGTATTCAATTTTCATTCAAACTTAACAAGTCTTCCTAGCTTTCATTACAGGTAATGCTACAAAAAACATATAGTTGCCTGCAGCGAGTAATTTGTTCTATTTTCATCGTTCCAACCAGTCCAGTGTTGGTCCATTCATGTTATGTCCACCATCACAAAGAACGTCACAATCTGCGACTTTTTCTCGGTATTCAACGCTCAAACAAGCATAAAGCCAACCGGAATACACACATCAATGAACGAAAATTTTCTCGGGTAGTTCTTTTTGAATAGGATTCAACAATAAGTACAGCGGAGGAGATAGGAAAAAGGCAAATTTTGGTATATTATTTTCATATGATGTAGGGAAACATAATCGGTTAGAAATTAACGAACTGGAATAAGATATCATTAGCATCTCTAATAGTACCATCATGCCATCGCTCCATTATTATGATATGATAGATTGTAGCTTCGCGCTAAGAAGAATTTCAATATCGAATTGCCCGATGACGATATAAAAACAAAGAGACAGAAGATGAGCCCACTGGATTTGCGACTCATTTTGTTGAAAAAAGGAATCAATCCATATAGAGATGTTACACCCCAGACATGGAAAGAATTCCAAGTGACTTTCAACTCTTGTTGTTAGTTTTTTTCAAGGATTTTTTTATGAGGGAATGCTACTGTACTTCGTCTTTGTGTGATTAAGATGGAATTGATTATAAAAAATTGAAGCCTCTTTTCAAGCCTGATGTTTCTCCAGAATTTTCCCCAAGCTTGAATCATTTCAGATCAAGTAATGGATCCTTTTGTTCCGAGAGAAGAATCTTCACCTAATGATCCCTACACTATTTTTCGTAAAAATCCGTTGAAACTGTTAGGTTTTCCTTTCCTACTACCTCCAGAATTTCACGAAAAGAAAGAATCTTTGGAATACGCTCTATTGAGAGCAGAAGAAGGACGATTCACGGCATATCAACATAAGTTTGCTATTTTTTATTACTAGCCACCAGTAAGAGAGATTGATGAGTTTTAATATTGTTTTACTGCTTATCAGCTTCAAATGCTTCTTAACTAACTCGTTTTCTTATCATTTTTTCTAATTTCAGATATTTTAACCGCAAACACGGCATAAAAAGAATACGTAAAAGAAAAGGATTTGAAAACTTCAGTATTAAGGTAAGCCGAATTCAGATGTCTGAATCGTGAAGATTTATTTGTAGCATATCTAATTCCAATGAACAGTGTTTAAGGTTGAGCAAATGCTTCTTTGGTTTCGAAATTTATTTTTTAGACTTTTCCGGCTACTGCTGACGAAATCTATGTTGAGGCTCATAAAGCTTTGATGACTCGTGATAAGATTGCATTACAAAAATATATAACAGAAACCGCGTTTGGGGTGAGCTATTTTGTACTTTTCTGATTTCTTTCTATTTGCCTTTCACGTCATTTATCATTACTTATACCTCTGTGTTGCACATTTTATCAGTGTCATATGTTTTGTTTTCGACTCTTCTTCTATACTCAGGCAACTACTCCTTTTCCACTATCGTTGATCGATCTTGTTCTCGTCCATTTCCAGTATCTAACCATGACAATTTATAATTCTGATCATGTTTATTTTGCTCGCTTTTTTTGTACTCTGTCCTCTCAATATTCAACTTCCTTTTCATCAGTATATGAGTGGTCCATTTTTATATAAAAGATCTCAGCAAAAAGATGTATACAATCATGCATAGGTGCACTTTTGTTCTAGAAAATGTGGCCAGACGTGGAAAATGGTTCAGTAGTATGGGAATTAATGAAACATATAGAACTGTCACGCGTTGTATCTGTTCGTTGTGCTGATTTCCCACACCAATCTGGAAATGATATCGCTCAAATCATCGTTCGGATGCATACAATGCAGGTATTGTATTTGCTTATTGTTACTTACTTATATCTTAGTTCACATTGTCATATGCAAAGCATTGTAATTTATTTTTGCTTTTTTTTAAGAAGGAAGAAGGAATGAATCCTTTCAGTTGAAAACTGTTGAATAGAAATGGTGTTGCAG
The DNA here is from genome assembly GCF_000002995.4 of Brugia malayi. Lineage (NCBI taxonomy): Eukaryota > Metazoa > Nematoda > Chromadorea > Rhabditida > Onchocercidae > Brugia > Brugia malayi. The sequence goes on from NW_025062475.1 coordinate 9,093,736, forward strand.
AAAATTGCGCTTTACGACCGTTTTGGTAGATTGATTCTGGGGACAGAACATGAGGCGAAACCAGTATTGGAATATGTAGTATTCGAGAATCACATTGCTAGCTTTGATGGTGTTTGGAGGCTACATGATAAAGTTTATCCAGAATGGATCAAACCTAAACGGGATGTGCCTAGGTCAGCTGTCGTATTTGTAGGCAATTGGGTAATTATTATAAGTGGGATGGTTGAAATATTTCTTTTTGCATGAAAAAGAAAACAGTAGATATTATTTACAGACAAACTAAGATATCTCAGGAGCATCTACGAATCCAGATCAGACGACCGCTCAAATTAGGTGGTGGTCGAGAACTGTCGATAACTGAAGAGAAGCGATAGGCTTCGTATCTGATTTGTCTTAATATCTCTAGAGACTTAAAGTATCTGGAAGGGACTTCTGCTTGTATTTGTTTTTATTCTCAGACTTGTTGTACAAAAAAGATGAAGATTAATATGTTTTCATCTTTAATGAATGGAATAAAATTTTTAATTTACTTTGTGAAGTTTATTCCTTGTGAGATTCAATGTAATATTCACTTCATTCATTGTTACTACTTCTTAAGCTTATTTTTGTTATGTATATTCCACTTCTTTACTTTTTTTTAAATAGCAGATGTGTTTTCTACCACGGGATATGAAAAGGAGACTGCACGCAGTGTACATTTCCAGCACTAAAGTGACCTAGCACTTCATTTATTCCTTTTTTATTCCCGCAAGCTTTGCCAATAAAATTTTATAAATGGAGTGTGGTCTCTATGTAATGTATTGTGGGGATTCAAGTCTAGATATTCAGTACGTTTATTCCCAACTGTGTGATATGATTTACTAGAAGTTTCATCTTTGAAATTGTTTTATAGAACTGGAACTGAATTGTAAAATTACAACTGCGAAGGATTTCACAATGACAGAAGGCAAAAACAAAAGTAAGCCGGAAGGTAATCAGCAGAAAATGGAAACACATATTGAAGAGGATGACGAATTTGAAGAATTTCCCCAACAAGATTGGCAAGCTAAGGAGGGCGCTGAAGATGAAGAGGTTCAGGCTAGTTGCATGTTTTAGATGTCTGCCCAATAACCAATAATCCAATACTCTATTCATGTCGGTTGTCCGTCAACGTCCTGGAGGAAGTGTTTCTCTTACAATATGAAGTACGGAAACATGTTTATCGGTTATGATATAGAATTCCTGTGTAGAAATTTTATGTATTAGAAAAAATTTTTGGGAATTTCTATCGCATTTCCTATATTTTTCGCTTTGGGTGAAATTCAAATGATTTTCCAATAAATCATACTTAGTTATAGGAATTAAATGTATGGGAAGACAACTGGGATGATGAAGCGAATGAGAATGATTTCGCCAAACAGCTGAGGTTTATTTTTTGTAACATTCTGGTTTTTTCAACATTTCATCGGTTTATGAAGGCACTGTAGGTATAAGTGTGATGTAGAGAATTTCTTCCTGTCATTTGGGATTCTTCATTTGTTTTGTTTCAGAGATGAACTTGCTAAACACGGTCACGGCACTGCAACATGACTGACTGATGCTGTAATATCAATATCTCATTAATTTTCGAATTTGATTACATGAATCTTAAAGCATAAATCGTTTTCTAAGTCACAAAATAGATGCAGGATAATTTCTACTAAAAATGCAACTAAGAAACTTCATTGGCCGCAATATATTCAGTACAGTCTTATGATTGAAGCGATTTAAAATAAACTTACTTTTTTCTCTTCACGTTTTACTCAATGTTATCTTCACGAGTATGTTGTATTTCATAACCGTCATAAGTTAATTCAGGATCAACTTCAAAAGTGTGAGGGGTGGGCTGAGGTTCTCCGAATTTAATTCCACTTTCTATTAAAGCACCAAAAAATGCAGATGCCTGTAAACCTTAATAATGAAAGAATGGTGCGAAATATTTTATCACTGCGTTAAAAAGAACTTAGGCGATCTTTCATACAACAACTTACGTGTGCACTCCTTTCGATATGTTTCATATCAATACCTTGTAAGAAATGTATTCCAGCCATGGCACACCGTAAGCCGAGTACGCGGCCGATGTTTGCACTGGCAGAAATATCAGAAGGACTGAAATAATTCTAAGCCATATGTAAATTTTCCAAAGACCAATTATTAAAACAAATAAAGATGGAAGCGTTGGTTAATGAAAGTTAGATCGGACTGCGTTGTAGGATATGCCCGCTACCATTTTCAGGCCTCAGATGACCTGGTCAGAATTGTTGAGAACAAAAGCCTCTAGGAAAAGCCAGTTTTTGGTGAGTTAGGCTTCATATTTATAAATTAATAGACCTGCACAGTTGTGCTAATATTTGTTTTTCGCGTGAAGATGCTGTTAATACAGTGCCTTCCTTGTAATGTTCGATGTGACCTTCAACATACTGTCGATGTCGCTCAAAATTCGCCCTGGAAACTTTTAGAATTCAGGAAATTGCTCATTCCCAATGCTTATTAGATTAGAAACTTGTCATTTTATACATTTTCTGTTCATAGCGTATTTGAGGAAATACAATCAAAAACATAAAATTCACCGATATATAAATGAATGCTTGTGTCGATCAACATCCAATCCATAGCCTGCCGGATAAGTTTGGAGGCCCAATTGCTCAATGTTTCGTGGGTTCCGATTGATGAATCTTGCCAACAATCGTAAACGTGTCATTCTGAAAGATTTCAAGACAATAAATGGAATTTCTACCAGAAGCATAATACTCCATCAAATTTCAAATATACGAATTAAAAGAAAGTCTTGAAACCTTTCAACCTATTTATTCCGGAGTATCCTAAAGAAACATTTGAATAAGAAGTATATCGAATTCCACAAAGTCATATCTTTACAGCGTTGAATGAAGTTTGCGAAGCAAACGTCAAACGACTGGTTACAAGAAGAGGTGATAATTACTACACATATAATCGTAGTTTCTAAAATAACGTCATATATAAGTAACCGGTAGTTCATGTAGCCGTAGCTATCCACAAAAACAGTTCCAATTAATGCATCTGTTTATCATAATCGAAAAGTTGAATAACTTGAACAATTATTATAGAAACAAATGACCCATCATTAAGAAGGAACGAAAACAAAGCAACCATATCATAAAAATACCGTATTTAAAGGATCCGTATTTTGAGCATAGACTAGAAATCTAATGAAATATGAAAAAGCATGCTTTACATAAACTGAAATCGAAACCAATATTACAATGAAATCTCCTATCCTACCAGCATTTTTGGCAAACAAGGCGCAATATTTTCTCAGCACTTAGGTACGACAGATTAGAACGGTTCAATAGTTCCCAAACAATGTGCTCCATAGCACTGAACTGATCTCAAAGACCACTAAAATATAAAAAATGCAATCAAATTATAGGCAAAACTTCCTCCTTCACACTTAAAGTATAAAAGGTTTAGAACCTTTTATACTTTAAACCTGAAACCTGAAAAACAATGCCCAAATCGGAAGGAAAACGTTACCTTGAAGCAAGAAATTTATTAAAGATATCTCACTTAGAAAACTTAAGTGAAAAAATGTAAGCTGAACCGATCTCAAATAAATTACAGTTGTCTATGATTGTCATGCATATTATCACCTTCTTATTCTTACGTTATCCCTCGAATCAAACAAATTACAAAGAACTGATATTTTTTGTGAATAAACGTCCTAATATTACCAGCTTATGTGTAATATGATTATTCCTCTTTTTTGGCACCAAAATTTTAATATTACGAAATTCAGCATTGAGACCATAAAGTTCTCTCAACTACAGGAAAGATAACGGAGCAATAAAGGACGCCAAAAAATTAGCATGTTTTCAAATAGAAACGAAAAATACTAATTCGTGCGGCTATTGAAAATAAAAGAATACAAAAATTAATTTAAAGAAATATTGATGATAATAAGAGGGCAACAAGAAAGTAATATAACAATGGAACTACAGATTGATCTATACATTTGTACATTAACAGTTCTAGTGATATTCACATGTTCTCTTGAAACTAATTCCCCACTACTCATATATTATAATATTAATTGTTAATAATTAAAAATTTCAGGTACTGGATAATTTAAAACTTTTGAAACATTTTCGGTTCTTTGTTGCTGCGGTAGAACCGTTAACTTGTCGCACTTCAGTAATTTGCAGCATTCTTCTAGCAGGCAGAAACGAATAATCCAAATGGGAATAAAAAAGAAGCTAGCTGCAATGATCCCTAAAAGTCAGAAAGTGCCAATCACTTTGAAACATTTTCGTTCTCTGTTACCGTGGTAGAACTTTCAAACATGGGCCCACTTTTCGCAATTCTAATTGCATCCATAAGATTCGCTTGTTGTATATCATTACATTCATAACTTGAAATAGGGTAGTGCGTAATTGAAACCGGATAAGTACCTTGTACAGCTGCTACATTCGGAACTGTAATAATGAAATTATTAAAATCATATGGAATAGTGTGATAATTCAATAGCTGGCCAGACAAGTTCTACATCGTTTCTCAAATAGAACTGATCCCCTGAGAAATTGATATGCGATTATTTGGTTTTCATTTATCAATATGTATTTCTACTTCGATATCATCTAACCACTGCTATCTCCCCCACTTCAATTTTGAAACAAATAATGAGAAAAAAAATCAAAAACCAATGTGCGAAAAAATAAAAAATACCACAGTCGCTCTGCAAAACTGGTAGAAAATAAGGCTGCGGTGAATAAACAGTGCTGACTTGAGATGAAACCAGGAACTGCAAGGGATTGTCACGAATGCATTAAATTACTTAAAAGAGAATGACGACAATGGGATTTTCATCATCAATTTAATTATACAACATGATTTAAATTATATTACAGCACCAGTGGCAGCGAAAAAACAGCACTATCGAAAAGCATCATAATGACTGAGTGGAATGCCAGATGACCTTGATGGTTTCATCTATTATAAGTAAAAAATGTTTTTGAACAAAATGATCACTTATAAAATTTAATAAAGAATGAAAAGAAACACCTGCTGTGGATATATACTATGTGCTGGTAGAGGTGACACTAAATAAGACTGCGGAGAAGCTGGAACTACTTCTGGATGACCTGCTGTGTTCAAGGATTCTATCTGATGCGTTAATTTTTGCTAAAAGCAAAACGTTAGGACAATATGGTTTAATATTAAAACGAGAACTGAAAAAGAAAATAACAATTTATCACACATTTCTATAACTAATCCTTTTTCCTTCTTTACGAGAGCTAACATCTAAGTGATTCTGAAATAAATTACTACAATTAGGAAACTTACGAGTGATAAAGTCGGTGCAGCATAACGAAGATATGGTGGAACAACAGCATACGTTGATTGCTCTGTAAAGTTGTAGTCAGAAAAAAAATTAACTGAACAGTGACAGCCAGAATTCACAAAAAAAGCCAGTCAGTGAAGTCTATACTCAGGTAACAGTAACATGAGTTTTATAAAGAGACTCGCCGTAGGAACCATAAAGCAATTCCATTTAATCCCTTACATACTAAGATGTCGGTGATTTTTATCCTATCTTTACCGTAGGTTAGTTGCTAATACACGGCCTTCAGTTTCTTGAAATTAGCAAAAATATAAGTATTTAGATTAAAATTAATATAAGTATTTAAAATCTTCTATTCCCAGATAGGGCTAAGGGCAAGCCAAGTTGTGTGGATAAAAAGCTTCAATGAATATTACTTTATAATAATCATAATCACACCTGGCATCGGATTGACGACATATTGATTTGAAGTGAAATCAGCAGGTACAGGAGGAACTGCATACACAGGCAGTGTTTGATGCTGCGAAGTAGCGATTTCCACTCCATATTCATCGGCAAAATATACATTCTCTGGAAAGAGATTTTCCGATAATGAAGCTTCTCTCGAATGAATTGCTTCCCACTGATGGCAATCTGTGAAAGCCATAAACAGTTATCCATAGATTTCCAGTTACTGCAATAATCATCAACAAAAAAAATTTCAGTAAGTTAAACTGTTGCTGCTGAAAAATCTAGTAATTCATTCTAACAATCATCTAAGAATCATACCTGTACTAGTATGCCTGTTTACGGATGTTCGCTGCTCCGGAAAAGACAAATGAGTGCTGAGATTTCTATGCAGTGGTGCACTTGTATCGATGTTTACTTCCCTCTGTAAATAATCAAGAAAACACTGTAAACAGTCAAAGCAGAGAGTAAAGAGTAAAAAATGTATCAAAACTGCCAGCCACATCGACTAATTAACTTAGTATGTGATGTTATGTACTGCTAAAGAAAGAGTCTTTAGAAATGAATCATCGGTAGCAAAACCCTTCCGTCCAAGTTATCCTATTCACTTAACTATCTATTGTAGGTTGAAAGAATATCAATGCCTTCATCTGTCTCATACACTTGAGGATAATCGGTCTATGGCCAAAAATGTCCTACTACTATCAACTTAAAACTGAGTTTTCAAAAAACAAGAAACTAATTCCTAAATAACAATCCATTAAAATGTTGTTAATCTGCAATGCAGAATGAACGCCGAATTTTCCATCAGTTGTAATGTAAATTAATCTTCGTATTATGAGAAAAGATGTTCCAGATCTACATACCATTAATACTGGAGGTCGAGAGTGATTATGCATCATAGGAGAGATTAAACTCGAAGGATAATCAGCTGACAGGCTTGTATAGCTTTCTGAGCTGCTGCTCCATGGGAACATATGTGTGGTATTGTTAAATGATGGGCTGCTTTCAGATGCTGAATAGACACCCATGACCGGTATGTCACCGTAGGAATAACAGCTTCCAGGTGATTCAAAGAGCTAAAAAAATTGAGTCGAAATACAAAAAAGAAGTCATCACACAATCAACAAACATTTAGATTGCTATTTCTAAAATATTTCCTTACTTAAAATAAAGAATGACTTAAGAAACTAGACTACGCTGATTAATACCATTGAAGTTATTCTCCCAAAAAAAAAAAAAAATTTATCACAAGAACAAACATGAGTACTGCTGGCATCAGTAGATGTTGATCCTTGCTGATGCAATAAATGCATGTGAAGAGATGCGGTAGCTGGAAGAGAATAGCCAACAGTAACACTTGTTGAGTCAGTTGGTAGGTAATCACCCACTTCGAAGGAACGTGCTCGACGCCCAAAAATTAAGCCTGCACCCAAAGACTGTCCAACCTGAATTGCAAGTTCGATGAGAGAATAGAGCTAACTTGAGTGAAGGATATAAAGATCTCCTTATTTTATCTTTTTTAGTTTTATGATCATAAAGAATTGCAGAACAGGAGTTACAAATCACAAGTTGCGGTTTATAATAATTTTCAGACAAAGTACTTCATAACTATGAAAAAAGTTATAACACTCAACAACAAGTTGAAACCAGAACATCTTGCCAAAAATGAGTGATTTTTCATTGGAATGATATGAAAAGGATAACAAACTTCTTCATAGCTTTGGACATCCCTTCTAAGAAGTCGACGAGGTTCATCAGTGTATACATCACCCTGTATCAGTGACGAAAAATCGATATCAGGCCTGAAACACTTTTTAAAAAGCAATCAAATGATAAAGTTACTAGAATTACAAGAGCGGAGTATTTAATTAAAATTTATCCTCATAAATGAATGAGCCAATAACCAGAAATAAAATTTACAGTCTAGTATGAGATGTTTTATTCACGACAACCGCAGTACCATTCTGATCAACATTGTGATCTAAACCGAAAAAAGCAGCTACTCGATGTACCAGCATACGATTGTATGAACTCATAGCTGGGAATTTTTGAGAATTACGTCTGAAATGAACATTTCAATTTTACTAAACCGAAATAAAATGTCAGAAAACAAATATTTTTGTTTTTTAATCTTACTTCCAGAACAAGTGCGAATGCAAGCTGTACACAACCATCTATCAGCCAATCATCACGGAGATACCCTTCGCAATTAATGTAACTAATATTTTCCACAGAAATACTTCACTAGTCATTTCTCAAATTGGAATGTAGATCAAACATAATTTTGTAAGAAGTAATTTACGCTCACTCACGTCGGATCTTTAATAAGCTTTGTCATATGCTGTTCAAGTTGTAACAACATATGCCGATCCTTCGAATTCTTGTGCAGTGTACATGTAATAAATGAAAGCAAATTAATGCCAGTCGAATCCGTGTAATCGTGACCGTGGCCAGAATCTAAAACTTAATTCACAAAAAAAATACAAGTTCAAAAATATTCATTAAAACAATATAAAACGAACCAAATGAAGCAGAAGAAAAAGTAGAACGTGAAGCAAGAAGGCGTGATGTTGGAGTATGTCTAGCAGAAACACCAGAATCATCATCACCCGAAAATGCCTGGCTACGAACAAGTACTTTGGGTTTTGTTGATACAGTTACATTCAGACTGATACGATGAGGTGACTGAAATTTATTGGAAAATTTATCATTTTTTCCTGTAGTAATAATTGTTAAACATGAACACACTTCTGTAGAGAGGTACAAATCTTCCAACACTTTCTTAAATTGGTTAAAGGCGTAATTTTTCATTTTTTTGAAGAGATCGCTTTCCCTTCGAGCTATGAATAGCAAACTGAAGCATGTAGAGAAATAATTAATTAAACAGGAGAATTATAAGACAAATGGAAAAGAAAAATTTTATCCACACCCTAATCAAAAACCTATCTAAAACCTATAATAAGTGTATTCGATGAACAAACACCTGACAGAAGAGTAATTTCTGAGCTATGAGGCTCATTGAAAATTCAGGCACATAGGAAAAAAATATGGCCATAAAAACAACTTCTTTCTGTGGACTAAGAATAAGAGATAGCTATGACCATCAAAACTGTCTCCTGCATGTTGCTGTTATCCATTTGCTGAACACACAAAGCTGTGGTCTTCTTAACTTCATTATCTGATTTCAACTTTTCATTGCATTTTTCAAAGTCCTGAAAACTTATATTATCATGCCTGAAGTCACTGTGCCGTTATATTGCAATATAGAGTTCAAAAGTGAAATAATATAGAAAACGTTAAAACTTTCATGGGATTACCTCCTCGTCTACTCCACTTTGTTTAGCAAGTTTAGCCGATTTATTTGATTGGACAACATTACGTTCGTCACGTAAGTTGCTTGCCGAGCTACCATTCTCACCAGTTGTCTTCTTTTCCGATGACATCACGCATCCTTAACAGTGTTTAAAGCGACTATATTGACGTTTGAATGTTTTTAGTTACCTTTTTGTTTTACAAAAAATTAGTCACAGAAATGTAGAATAACAGGTTCCCGAGTAATAAAAAAAAAAAAAAATGCATAAACATAAATGGAAACAAAACTGAATAAAGACTGGATTGGAATTCATGATCAGGGAAACATGAAAAGGTTAAATATTGAATTGTGAAACAAACTGCTGTATTTTTAACACCATCCTTTATCAAAAGATGAAAGCCGTGCTTAATTAAATAACAAATGTGATATAAAGGAACAGTATGAAAAGGACAACTGCGAACATAAGTAAACAAGTGAACATCATTAAATATAGCAAATCCACTTAAGCGCTATCTTTTTACTGTTGGTTAGTCTTCCCACTTAGCTTTCATAAATTAATTACTTAAGACCACTAGATATTTAAAAAAAATAACCATAAATATGGCGATGGTATCCGTATTAGGTCTCATGGACCAATACATTACTTTCTAATGACATAATGGTAACGATATGAATACAAACTGAATGCATGTAACTACGTTTAGCAAAGAGAAAAAATAGTAAATATAGTGAAACTTGTAAACGGAACCAAAAACATAATGGCTTCAGGACACAAGTAATTAAATCGCTGACGACTGCTGTGTGAAAACATAATATCGACTGGTAATGTTCAGAACTTTCAACAATTCTATAAATGAAGCATCTTGTACAATTAATTATAATTCTGATTTCGAAGCATCTGCGAAAGGCAGACTTCAAATTCTCAACTTTTAAATTATAAGCATTCTATTGCCTGTTACGTACTAAGTTCAGAACTTTGTAACTATTTCCTATTACACCGATATATTAATCAAGTACCTTAACATCTGGAAGAACTAAAAATTACTTCACTGGCGACAGTAGTCAAAAAAGACGAGGTTTTGAGACTTGCGCTCTGGCTTTCCTAAAACTGATCGAATTTTGCATTTATTCAGCGCTACATTTAAAGCCAAGTTACTTTTTAGAACACATTTTCGGAGAATAATACTTCTATAAAAACAGTTCCTCCATAATATGTCTAGTTTGACAACTCATGAGAATATTCTTTGTTGTTAATGATGCTTTAGAAATTATTTTATATAAGAAGAAGCGACACAGAAAAATGAACAACGGAAAAGCGAAAAAGGATATCTGCCAGAAATGGATTTTTTCTTTTATCAGTGTGTATATGTTTTGAAGGTAAGTGGTATGTAAGAAAGACATAACGACTGGAGAATACAACAGTAGCCAAACATTTCTGGTTACATAGTCATTTTCTACCAGAAACCCAGTGCCATCTCAACTAGCCAAACAAATAATTTAGCACGCCTACTTTAGCAGCTAAATTATTCATCGTTGTTAGTAGTACTATAAAGATTATTTTATATATATATAGCTCAGACTGAAGTAGTGCTAGAACTGTTAAATGTTGAGAATACATGTCATGCTGATTGCCTTTGCTAATATCTTACAGTTCGAAAATGCTAAATTCAATTACACCCTACACTCTAAACTTCAAAATCACAACTACACCAATAGACTCACTACGTACATCGCCCAAAATACTCTTAATTCACGGAAACCTTAAAATGCTGATTATACATTCGATTTGTTAAAATGTAGTAATGCATTCATGAACCATAAACATATGACAAAAATCAGATGAGATGAAGACATTTCATTACTAAGTTGCGAAATCGTAAATACTGCAATACCAAACTACGACAGGAAATGGCCAAGATGACTGCACTGAAGAGAATAAGGTGACCTAAGGACCTTCCAATCATACAGCTGGATATTGTGATGACACGAACTCCTTCACTGACATCACGTCACTCCCAAACAACAACGCTGCAACTTCCCTCACCCTCCCATCAGCAAAACAAGTTCTCACGAAAGAACACAACGAACAAAACGACTTCTCTATTCCGTGCAATAGCAATTATGTCAAACAAACTCGTCATTGACCGCTTTATGCAAATATTCATCTCTTACTATTTGGAAATCCAGTATTTGGAGGCATTACACTGCACGACTTGACAGGCGGCATGTGTATGATATATATCACATTTTTAACCAAACAAAAGTTACGCTTTAAAATTGATGGATTAACAAAATAAATAAAAACAGAAACTAGTTAAGAAGCAGAGTTTTCAGTAAAGAACAGAAGCATGATGAATGTATAGCACGATTGCAACTATACTAATCAGCAATTTAAAGGACTGCTTACATCAGGCTGTTACCTAGCAGTAAAAGTCAGGAAAAAGTGGATGAGTTAGGCGCATGAAAAGACATAGTTGAAACGCTCCGGCACTACGGCCGAAAACAATAGTAAGACAGAAAACTGTTATATTCTATTCTTTCTTTCAAAAGTTTCATTATCCTTTTAAAATCCTACAGATCTTACAACGCTAAATTCCTAAACGAAAAGATAAAACTTCATTCGCATAGTTGTTAAGTTTCATGCATTAATCGCCCACAATCAACTTGTTATTATCAGTGATTTGGTATGGCGGCACTTCAAGATTAGTTGGTGCGGGTCCCAAGCGTATACGACCAGATGTATCAAATGTGGAGCCATGACAAGGGCAATAATAACCGCCAAAATCTCCTTTTCCTGCTGCAAATTAAAAACGATGAGTTATATTCAGTGACAACTCACCTTTCGTGCTATTTACATATATTACTTGTCCTTACTTTAATTACAAACGACTCAGACTGAGCTAAATGTCACACTTACTAAGATAAACACCAATCTATCCACTGCAAATTCAGTCTGTTCCTACCTTATAAGACAAGACAATTATGCTATATTACAACTATATTTAATCTATCTCTGATAGCTGAATTCACTAAAACCTTTTTTTTTTTTTTTTTTTTTTTTTTTTTAAATTAAAATTAGTTGAAATATTGCTCAAACCTAGCGGAACACATCCAAGATGAGGGCAAACACCTATAGTTACAAGCCACTCATCTTTCTTTACTCGCTCATCATCAGTCTGTGGATCACGCAATTCGTTTAAGTTGACACTCTTCGCTTTTCCGATGTCATCTTGAGTACGATGGGCTACAAACAGTGGTTTTCCGCGCCAAGTATACGTTTTGCACTAAAAGATTTTGAAAAAAAATCCTGATAAGGACAAATATTTTAAAAAATTTACAAAAAAAGAATACTGTTGAATGCAGTAATTATCAGAATAAGCCATTACCAGAAAAATTAACTTTCAAGATTCGTAAATGAGGTCACAAATACAATAATGGTTATCATATTAATTCACATTTCAAAACTGAATGAACTATAAACTCGTTGCAAAATACAGTTTTCGAATCCGCTGTGATGGGTGCTATATAAAATAGATTTATTATGTAAAAGTTCATTCACGAAGTGCTGAGAACTTACCTGTCCCTCAGGAATTTCGTCCAAATCAATTTCTGTATTTGCCATAGCTAACTGGTCGGCTGGCATACTTTTGTAAGTGACAAGCGACTGTACAAACTTCGTAGCCATGTAGAGGTAAACTGCTCCGTTTACTGTAAATTATCACGAAATACCACCATAAAAATTTTATAAAGAAAAGAGATTTATGAAGCAGTGGAAAACTTTAATAAACTGGAAATGGTCTGACCTCCGAACAACAATCCTTGGGCCGTCACGCGGCGAAAATCTTCAGTATCTCTGGCTGCTTTTGTTGAGTCACTAGCTGCCTTCGATCGTTCATCGTCGTATTTCGGGAATCTTATATCGGTATGAATTAAACGACGTGATGTTGCTTCAAAAAACCGATTAAATATGTTGCTAGTAATCAAAACCTACGTCATTAATCAGAAATTCACAAAATTCCACACCATTTTATGCCGAAAAAATACGACCATACTTGCAAACAATCTTGGACTATAACCTGAATATTCCATACAATTCTAGTTGAATGGCACTTCATAATATCGGAAAAAAACCATAGATGAGGACTCTTTCTTCATGTTCAAATAAAATATAAGGAAAACTAATCAAGACTCCTTACTAACCTACAATTCGTTTAATAGACATCGCAGACAACATGCTGAGACCCAAAGATGGTGCATCTAACCATGAATTTCGGTTAGAGGACATTACCAGTGGGACAGTGTCTTTCTTATCCTTTGCGGGGACCGGTATTTGCAAATGTCCAGTTGGCTGACTTCCACACACCTGAGGAAAACCAAATACAAGAAAATGTGTCTTTTTTATACAAACTATTTTAATATGTTTCTTCCGTCAAATATTCATCGAACTGTTGTTGAAAACACTGAAAAATGTTCCTCTAAAAAACGCAGACTTTACTATCAGTCCCATCGCTGACAGCGAAAAACCAGTGTGAAGTGTATACCCAAACATTACCCTTTTTAAAGCAGCTTGATGAGTCCTCACTAAAGTTGCCATAATTCTTTTGGAGCACCTGGAAATGTAATTCAGACGATTATTACACAAATATTACTGACAAAAGTTTTAAACAACGTATTCGACAAATAAGGACTGTCGCAAAGAAATACAACCAAAGAAATTCTTCATAAACATTACACGGTTTTTGATAGAAAGTGAAGAATACGACACAGAACTTAACATTTCACTTGATAAAGTTATAAAGTTTATTCGCATTACAGCAACAAACAAGAAAAAAAATGTGGCATAATACAGAGTGATAATAACAAAAAGCAATACTACTGGACACTGAAATACTAGAACTCAAAAATTAACATTACTACTTTATAATCGCCAAGCACTCATGCCTATTCTCAGTTGATAGTAATCTGGCCAAGCTTCGGTGCGTCCTGTAAAAAAAGTAGGTTTAAAACCTTCAAAATGCAAAATTTACAGTAAGTAAATTTGGCAAATTTGTCCCTAGTGTTGACTCGCAAAGAAAAAAAAAAGTATTGCATACCAATTCCTGCAACTGCAAGGTCTCGATCATAGACGTGTTTGTTTATAGCTTCACTTATTGCCTTCTTATCTACATTTTCAATAGCATTTTCAAGATCGGACAATGATTGTACCGTATCAGAATAAAGGACCTATGTAGAATATACTGTTACGTAAAGACTCAAATTTATTGACAGTTAAATATATGAAAAAGGAAAAAAACGGTTACAAATAATGGTAACAATCAAATAAAACTTAACAAAAAATGGATTAACCAAATTTCACTTTTAAAGTAAGAGCATTAACAAATACTGGTAGAATTCTAAATTACGGATGATGCCAGCAGCTCAATATGGAAATACTTTACCTACCTGTTTAGCAATATCATCAACACGTGTAACGCTTGATTCCAAAGCCGAAAATGCTACTGTTTTATACATATTCTTGCCTCGCTCAATCTCTTCTTCAGATACTCCTATAGCCAATCTTTTCCTCAAAATTTCCTAGTAGAAACAATGATCAGCTACTAAGTGTACTCAGTTTGATACTTTATATTTTAAATTGAAACCATCACATTCATTACTACGGCGTAAACATCATTTCAAGTGATCGATGCATATTTAATGTTTCCGTTGTTTAAATATGTTTCTTTAAGAAAAATTTTATATTTTCCATTACAATCTTAACATTTAATTAGATTTTGACCAATTTAATCCCCTAAATATATCTAACCTAATCAGTAGTGCTGACCCGAAGTTAAATGACCACTTACCAACCCCGAATAACTTCCTTCATACCGAATGTGGTAGAAGCTACATCGCTACCATCCATAACGACGTAGAATCCAAACAAACCACAGTTCCCATAATTGATAGAAAATGACTTCAACTGATGCACTCCATAACCTGTAGAAATTTTCTGCGTAACAGCAGTGGCAGCATTGGTTGATGATAATTGTGTACAATCCCAATCGCCAATCATCTGAAAACCAATTTTCCATTCACATAGGCCTCTTATCAGCATGAAAACTTCATTCTGCATTTACAGCAAAATTTGCCTGTTAATGCTGATCAGTTTTACAATTCTAACCACTCTGACAGCAGAAAATCAATTACACATAACTTTAACTTACTGCACTTGCAACTTTTAATGGGATAGCATCGGGATGACTGAAACCAACGCCTTCAACTGCCAACGCGCCATACATAAAAGGCATATCATCATTCCGATATATGAACTGAAATAGCAGCATGAATTAAATCCAGATATAAGAAATGAAACAACAGCATTAATTAAATCAATGGAAACATATAAAGGCCAAAAAATATATAATTAACAAATAATATATGATAATATAGTTATGAAATCATCCAGGAGTTACGAAAATCCATGAACTAGAATATTCAAGCGCCACCCTAATATGTAAATTCAAAATACACATGAAATTCATTGCATATTTACTAAGGTAGAAATTACCTCGCTTCCCGTGAAACGAATTCCCTCCGAATCAAGAGTATTTCCTGACTGACCAGTTGAAAGATTATCAAAATATCGTTCAGCAAGGTTTACAATTTGAGAATGCTCAATATTACCAACTGCACCCAGCACCATCCGAGATGGTTTGTAGTAAGCATCTATATATTTGCGCAAATCATTTCGTGTCAAATTCCTACAAGTGTTACAAGTAACTTAAAAAGCGCATTTTTTTACTTTTATAAATTTCCAATATTATCCCTTTCCTTTTCAGATTTAAAACAAAACTTGTTCATCAATTAAAGAAGGCCCGAAAATTTTAGAAACAAAAGAAATACTTAAACATCAAATTTACCTCACTGTCTCCTCTGTACCGTAGACAGATTTAGCCATAGGTGTTCCCTGGAAAGCAGCATTATGAAGGTAGTCAAAAACCATTTCACTCGGATCTTCAGCTGCTTTATTTATTTCACACAGTATTCGAGTACGCTCAGTTTCCAAAGTCGCTTGCTCTAATTTACTGTTTTGTAGTACATCGGCCAGCAGTGCCACCACTGCAATAAGCAAAACATTCCTTTAACAGTTCGATAAACGTTCAATCCATTACATAACAAAGAATTATCTAATTTTTTCTATACAGAATACCATTCTCTACGTGTTTTGCGACGCACTGCACATAAAACGCATTATGATCTCTGGAAGTATATGAATCAAATCTTGCACCGATCTTCTCCAATTCTGTCTCCAATTCTGTTTGCGATCGTTTCTTTGTTCCCTTTAAAATATATTTAATTCAAAAAAAATTTTTTTTACCGAAGCAGTATTCACGAAATTTAAAGTTACACACACACGGTACATCATGTGTTCCAGGAAATTTGAAATTCCATTGTTTGCTTCATTTTCAAAACGACTTCCAGAATCGATCCAAACGCCAACCTGTAACTCTTTCTAAATTTTGTTTGATTATAAAAACCCATGAACAAAATATGTCTCGTATCAACATTGGGCAGATAGAAAGTGCAATCAGCTAAAGTATACGAAATATAGCCATATTTATAATATAGGCATTAAAAATTTGAGGAATAAAAACAGCGCTTACAGCGATGGTTGGTCGTTGGTTAGTTTCAGTGACAACACGAAACCCATTCTTCAAGGATGTAACTTCGGGCGCAGAAATACTACTCAATACATCACGTGCTGCATAAACTGCTGTAGCTCTGAGCTAAATGACAGTTACTGTTAAATTAATAGTGTCACACAACATAAAATAATTTGATTTTTCTGACGCATTTTTCTGCCGTTCGTTTTCGAGATAAATGGTATTTTCAATGAACAACGAATGAATATACTACTTGTGGAACAGAAAATGCTACTTGTAAAAGTTCCTCTGAATGAAGAACGAGTATTATATTACATTATATTGCATCACTATTTATAGGCCATGACATCTCTAATTTAGAATGCCACAAATTAAAACTGACATATACATATTGTCAGAGTATATAATTATGTCAAAACAACCCAAACAAAAAAAAATTAATGCAAATTTTTTAACGAATTACCGAAAGGTGTAAGCCATTGAAGGCGAACAGTGTTTTGGAAGTAGTGCACAACAGTGAACGCCATGACATCTCTGAAAACTGCCAAGTTAATACCGAAGTCTAACCCTTCACGTAACACTAGTGTCTCTTGCTCACAAAACACGTACGTCCACGCAAACCTAGCAAACAAACGAACTCATCGCTCATGGACACTACAGCTATCGTAGAGCTCAAATGCAACCAGTCATCCCACAGACTGATTTGTTCCCGTTAATCTTGATAAGGCATTTGGGATAAGGTTTCGAGATGGCTATACTTACACGACGATGTTTCGTCGATATAAGTAGTGGTGCTAAAGTTGGAGCGGTGAGGTAAGTACTTCGCCACGACTTACCTAGCACATATATTCACAGAAGTAAACGTATGATAATGAGCAGTGAAGAATGATGACACAGTGACAGTATGTGAGATTAGTTGTTAAACTGTGCCCAATTAAGTTTCATTATGTGAAATGAAATATGAAATTTAGTTTGCTTATAGAAACGACATGAAATCACTGAATTCTTTTTTAATTGAATTACTCGTTAAAAATAAACGTCTCTTTAAATGTCATTCATCTGACGAGATTGTATTTTGTACATGCATTGTAATCTATCGATAGACAGAGTCGTTCCGATCGTGATCATAATCATGATTTCAAGTACAATGATCGACGTATTTCCCACTCCTGCTTTCAGTCTCGTGTCATCTCACACACAATTCTTGAGTTTCCCGACCAGTCTTCTTTTTCCAATGATGGTTAATAATAATTACTAATGTATTCTAAAAATTTTTAATTCAAACCAATATTTTTCAAAGAATAAATCCTAAAATGACGGAAATCTGAATTTTTCTTCATAAGTGGTCTTTCTTATTTATCTCCGTTATTCCATTTTTTATCATATTACAAGAATTTTTATTTTATCTGTTGCTTTTTGCTAAAATAAAACTTTTGTTGTTTAGACTTTTTCAGATGCATAACCTTATCTGACAGTATTATTCTGCATTAGTAGTGATAGAATAATTTCCAATTTCTTACTAAAGTTAGCTAGCTTGTCAGTAGAGCAAAAAATAAAGCAAAAAACAAGCAGAAGTAGCAACACTAAGTTATGCAAACGATTAGTCGGTTTGCACAGAAATGCGACACACAGCTTTTTCTTCCCACTTTTCAACCATCTGTCTTTTTTCTTCATACTCTTCAGTAGAAGAGAAAATCTTCACTTTACTCAGTTATGTTTTAAACCTATTTCGAACATTCCAGTTATTCTTCATATATTTCCTCCTGATATTCGTTTGCTTTACACCTTCAAATTATTAATCTCGACCGCATTTTCTAGGAGAGATCTCTTGAGTGTATAATTTCTTTTACAACAAATTTCTTGACATACAGAAAGCGTGCAGTTGCTATAACTTCAGAGTTTTAATTCAGCCGGTTCCATTAAATAAGTAAACACCGATCCAGGTGTGTGTATGTATGTGTCTTTGTATTTGTATGTGTGTGTGTGTGTGTGTGTGTGTGTGTGTGTGTGTGTGTGTGTGTGTGTGTGTGTGTGTGTGTGTGTGTGTGTATGTATGTGTCTTTGTATTTGTGTGTGTGTGTGTGTGTGTGTGTGTGTGTGTGTGATTAATCAGCTTTCTGCTTAGTCAGCTGTGGAGTCAATCTTTCCACCGGGAAGTGGCTTAGTCCAAAGGTTCCCTATTAAATTTAATTAGCTAATTGTTTTCAAATGGAAGTAAATTTGCTACAGATATGGAAATGCAGTAAATGAGGATGGTATTATTTCCATGAGTTTTAAAAATTTATTATTAGTCAGTTGAATAAATTACTGAAAAGAGATGAAGTTTTTCTTAAAGAAAATGGTTAGCAGCTTTTCTGAATTTGCAAATGTGCACATTACATTTAAATGAATGCACTCGACACGTACTATCACCTGTAATATTTATTCATGTTTAACAGACTAATAGGTAAATAAGGGGAATACTTGGACAGATTAACTGGTGAGTCTCTTTGACAGCGTCCATATGAAAATAAGGTGTCTGACACATTACTGAGTAATCGGATCATTCAATGATTAGAACTATTATGATTTTCGCATTATACCATCTGACAAATGATTCAGATCAGATCACTGAAGGCTATCTTTTTTCCTTTTGCTTCATTACTTTGCTATGCAAGATTATCTGGTGACATCATACGGAGTTTTATGATTACTAGAAAATAAACATTTCTTGACAGAGCAATTATGTTAGCAAGCTTTCTTTATTTTTCTTAAAGTATGAACTAAAGATTTCTCGCAAAATAAAATAATGTAATTGGACTAATGGTCAACAATAAGGAAGAAGAAAAACAGAACAGAAATATTCTTTAATCTTCTAGAGATTGATTGGAACTGAAAAAGTTCAAATTTATCAATATCTCCATTCAATCCGCAATTTTATTGATATACCATTTCTATTTCCTTACTTATTTTCGATTAACCTAAATTTCACATCATCAAAGCCATATTTTTGTTATCATTTTCTGTACGTATTTCTACCTGGGGATAAGACAAAATGTTAACTAAAATTGGAAATGTTGAAACCTGGAATATTTGAGTTTTGATCAATCTTCAACATTTCAACAAAACAATCTTTGTTATCAGTATGAAATGTAGATAATGCCACGACTACTTTTACATTAGAGAGATAGCAGTTTTATCAGTTGCTCATATCAGAAATATAAAATATAAGGGCAGGTTGACTGTGTGCCTGTTTTTTTCCCTTTTTCTCTCTCTTTCAATTTATGAATTCACGCATCAATCATCCTTTCTTTTCCCCTCATTTTTCCTTCTCATTCATCATTGTTGCGGTATTGAACGGCTCTTTTTAATAGTGGTAAGATTATGATTATGTGTCACTCTGTCAATTCATTGATATTTAAATGATTATCAATGCTTGTTTAATTCTTACAATGTCTTTATAACAATAATTTCATATAAACAATGTCTCGCATTTACGATTCAAACGAGTACCAAAATGAAGCTGGAAATAGCTCGGTTAGTTTTACCTTTGATCAGTGATAAGTGAACAGTAGGCTACTTACTCTACTGGTTCAGTCCTATTTGTTGACAGCTGAAATGAAGTGCTTAATTAACGATTCATGCATCTCTTGGGGTCATCTTATGCGGATAGATGAACGGATCTGTACATAAGAAATTGATGGAATTTTGAAATGAATATTATATGTTATGAAGTATTTCATGAAGCATGTCCGCATTCTATCTTATGCGCATTAATTAGATGGCGGGCAATTGTTTATTCCATCTGATTGTGATATTTACCGCTTCGTCGGCTAATTCAGTTATGAGAGTTAAAAAAGTTAAGCTAAAGTTTCGAAAATGTTGTGAACAGCATTGTAGAAAGTATTATCAAAAGTTTGACATTCCTTCTTATCAGAAAAGTGTTCAACTAGATAATTACTTATTTCACTTTTCTTTTATCCATTCTACTTTAAGTGCACGAACAGCAAACAATAAAGATATTGGCCTTAGACATGCAAAAATTGTAGGAAAGAAATTGCTCAGAATGGAAGCGGAAAAAGAATGTGATTCAGAGGACTGCACAACAACAGCATGTCACATCCATGCCAGTCACATATATTGCTCGGCCTAGCTATTGTCCTATGTGAGTGACATTATCATTTTAATTATTCTAATCATTCAGTCTACGACACAATGACTCTGACCTTCTCAAAGAAAATATAAGTTCATCGATCTGAAATCATTTGAATTCTACTTCTTACTTAGGAACCAATCAATAGACATTACTATTTCTCCTAGTTTCAATAAGCGAGTAATCAAAAAACAAACAGTTGAAAACTTCTGCTTTCTAAAATCTAAACTACAAAAGCTTAATCAAAAGCACGAAAGGGAGTGTTTTCATATATTTTTCTAGTTATTCAATTAAATTTCTCGCTATTTTTAAATTTCAAGATTTAATAATTTGCTGTTACGGTTAGAAACTGAAATAAAAAAATGATTTCAACACAGATAAAAGCAATATTGGATTATTTATCATCAGATTGGTGATATTGAGTGATTATTCAGAATGGTTTACTTTCCAAGAATTTCTTAAGGAACAATGGGCGTCTTTTATTTTTTTATTAATTCATTACTTTCAATTTAGTGATAAGTTTAATATGCATTCTAGAAGTTGTGCTATAGGATTTACTCAAAAAAAAGTCTAAAAAGAACATAAAGGATGTATATTTAGACATATTATGCGACCTTTACTGGATAGTTTTAAATTAACTTCATTCTGTTATTTTTACACATTTATTCAATTAAATTCCTGAAAGTTAAGCCGAAAAATGTTCAAACAACTGAGTTTGCACAGACATCATAAATTATAAATTAGGAATAGCGAATTGTTCTCAGAGAAGAAAAAGATAAAAATGCAAAAAATTATTTCAAATATATTTTCAATTAATTTCAAATGAAATATACTTGCCTACCCATAACTTGAAGCAACTGATTGGTCATGTTAATAAAAACATTTAATATTTCAATAATGAAACCACTGTACAAATTCAGAGAAGACGGTTTATGGCAATCTAGGCGGCCGAAGCAAGAGTATAAGAATATGGCCAGTAGCTTGGGTCTGGGATATCGTAGTGTAAAATCGTTGAACACTATTAGTCAGACTCATAATTTGGTAAGTTAAGATTTCATCATAAAATTTATTGGCGAAGCGTTAATGAATCGGAAATCAAAATCTGTGAAATTTTAAGGAAAAAATATGAAAAAAATTTGTAGGAGAAATTGAGGCTTATTGTTCATGGATTTATAAATCGGCCTGAATTCTATAGACTAATAGCCGTTTTTTAAAGCAAATTAGTAGCAGGAACTTCGATTACGTGCTGGTTCACCACAGATTCCATCCAGTATTGGTGATATTATTAATACAGAACATGGTTTCACGATTCAACTAGACACAAGACATTTCCAACCGAGAGATATTCAGGTTTTTTCTAAATCCAACACACGTGGATGACAAAGGCCAAATTATCAGCAATAAATAAATATTCTTTCCAGGTAACTTTACATCAGAACACGCTTAGTGTAACTGGGGATCGCTTAGAAGATGATGGTACTGGTGCGCAAAGACTACATCGAAGTTTCACACGGAAGTATATAATCCCTTCTGATGTTCGACTTTCTTCCTTATCATCCTACACCACCAATAATGGCTATTTAATCATCAAGGTATTTATTTATATACATTTTTTTCCAGAGTATTTTCTAGAGGTAGTCATGATCCATTTCTGGGAAGATTCATATGAAACGATTATGTGCGCCTGCGCCTCTTCTAGTACAGGACTTCATCCGTTTTCTTATCCCAATAGTTTTTCTTGCAGGAATTATTCTTTGAAAGTGGAAGGTGATTTTTTCTTTCTTCAAAACAATTTTATTTGAATTGACATCCTCAGCTCTTTCCAGGGTAGCCGAAAAGGCTGGAAGGAAACCGACTTAACGAAGCATTTGGCATCTACATCAATATCCAACGAATCAATGACAAGTGCTGTTTGAGATATATGTAGGAAACGTTCTCGTAGTCGTGATTTTGTTGTTCAGATCTCTTATGCTATCAGTAAATAAGAGTCATTTTGGGACAAGTTTATCTGTCTCATAAATATTTCTCGTCATTTTTGGTGGATAAGTAATTATGTATTTAATATTTGAGAAATATAAAAGGGAATGATACCTTTATCATTATTGTATTGTTTGGAGGAAAAAGACGTGAGAACTGAGAAATTCCAATCAATAAAACAAGATAAGTTGAAAAGAAGAAAAATTACGGCAAGTTCAGCAGGAAGAAGTAAGTCTTGCACTGAGGATGCAGTGCATTGATTGTCAGAACAGAAAGCATGTCCGCCTGCAAATCTTCGGAAAAATGCTATAAACTAAATCCCCTGCACATCTTTGCTTTTGCATTCTCCCTTACTGCAAGTAAAAACCTGTCAGTTTAGTTGTTAATTATTTCGCAGGTTGAGGTTGACTTCCATCGCTACTTTTGTTATTGCATTCTTTCCGGCTATCCTGTCCGAAGATTCACAAATACCAATCAAGCCTTTTCTGGCTAGCTTCAATTCGATCTATCTCTTATCACTATCAGCATTTACGAACTAATAGTAAACACAACATTTGCTGCTTGTTAGCTGGAAAGACTTACAGATGATTAATAAATTTGGAAGAGATGAATTGAGGAAATATGTGAAAGTTTGGACATCTGCGCACCATCCTATTCCATTTCTTCCTTTGCTCTCAGAAAGAGATGGATGGAAGCAATTCATAAGCAATTCACAAGTGAGTTGAAAAATATCTTTTCCAGAAAGGATGATCCGAAATGTTCCCGGCACTCAAAGCTACACTAACTGAGTTTGAGCTGTTCCTCTACTAGCTCCATAATTAAACCCGCAGTCTGTTAAACATATTATCCTTCTGGCCTCCCCACATCAACAACTCTTAACTCACATCCCGTCTTACGATCACGTCATAACGAGCCTCGGTATGCAAAATAGATAATTAATTATGTGCAACCAACTACTCACTCACCGTCTGATCCCATTACTGAAAGCTCTGATTTCATCTCTGTAACTGCAATGCAAATCGCTCACAAAAGCTGCATTTATTGTTCTATAAGTCTATGCATATATATATATATGTCTGTGTGTATGTGTGTGTCTGTGTGTGTGGGTGGTTGGAACGTTCTTGACAAAAGTGAGTTATTCTTTATGGCGCAATGTAGCTGATATCCGGTTGAGATTTCTGATTTCTGAGTCACTGTCCGATGTGTAACAGACACAAATTGCTAACAAAGGAAGATGGAACCACAGCTGGCGCTGTGTTGCTAAATGCATATGGTGTCCGGGGGCACAGGAGAAGCTACTAGAGAGAAAGACTGGAAATTTGAGAGAGGAAACTGAGGTGATAAAGGGGAGGTGTAGACCGCCATGCACCAAGTGCACTCGGTTTCAACTTCAACTTCAACTTCAGCTCCAGCTTCTCAATCCTCAGCTTTTCGAGTGATTAGCTATCAGTCTGTCCTACCCAACACAATGTTCTACTCTCTACAAGCCAGTTCTTATTGGTGGTTATATGTATGGAAATTCACAAAACTTTTCTCAAATTTCACCAGTAAACTATACTGTATTTATTACTTTATCAATATGATAAGCATAGGTAGCAAGGGTAGAATTATATATGTTCTAGGTATTATTGAGGAGGAGATGAATTGAAATAAATGACATCGATTAGTTATTTCATCTCAATTCTTGTTCCCAAGAAAATTTCTCTAACTTCATTTTGTTCTTTGTTATTTTCTTTTCTTCATACGATAATAGAATTAACTAACATAGTTCCAGAAAAGCTGATTGGATTCGACATAAAATACTGAAGAACGATCTGTTCAACTATTCTCTACAATTTTCCGTTCCGTCTCTTGCAGTGGTCGTTGTTCAGCCCAAACTCTTCATAAAATCAACTATTTAACAAGTTTTACTCACAATAGATTAAAGAAGCCGATAAAAGAATGAATCAATTAAGGTTTTCCGAATACAAATAGCAGAGAGATTGTAATGTCCCTTTTTAAGCCATATCTTCTGCACTTAATGATGAAGCAAGGAAAAAAAAAGGAAAAATTGATGGGTTGAAACAATACTCAAATGGATTTCAGATTTTAAATAAAAAAAGCGGTGGAAGAAGTTGCAGAGGTCATCTGATCGTACATGATGTGTGAAAGTATGTGAAAGTAACTGTAGAAGATTTCATATGTTTGCTTCATTCTCAGCTATATCAGTAATATTATGTGAAGTGAGAAACCTTGAGAAGCATGGGACGCATATTTACTTTAACATTGCACCATTTTCGTCCTTCTAGCTGCGGATTCAATAGTGATATTGAGGATTGTAGTGAGTGCGATGGTTTAACAATTGATCTCGATCTGATGCTCAAATTACTTTCAAGAAGAGGAAGTGAACTGTTGAGAGATAAGAGTTAAAAGAGTAATATTTAGAAAGGAAAATCGAAGATCAAATTATGAATTATTATTTGTGCTTTATTGGACTTTAGTAAAAACTTACATTCATAAATGGCTTTTCAAAATTTGTCTTTTAGAAAACAGTACTGTTGTTGTTTGCCATCATGTCTTGACAGTTCAAATTATTTCGAATTTTTATAAACAAAACTTTTCACAGTAGTCTTCAGAGAGCAATTATTTAACTTTTAAACTACTGTTAATAATATTGTCAATAGTTAAAACAGTGTTCAACTATCTAAATTTTTTCTTTATTCTAAATCCTTCAAAGATTAGTTTTTCTAGTTGATTATTTCATAAATATTGTCTTATTAAAAGAACGAAAATTTACTTATGTATTTCTTCTCTCTAAGCTATGTATCAAGCCTAACAAAACAAAAGCATCCCTACTAATGTCAACTCTTCGTGAAGGAATAAGTAATAATGGTTACTCACGAGGAACAAGACTTATGGCTGCCAATTTTTTGATACGTTGAATCATTTGGCTGAAAATCACAAAGCTTAAGAAAAAGATGAAAAATTATAGTTCAGTTCGGAGATAGTCGAAATTCCTTTCAAACGACCACGCATCGGAAAAGAAGGCTGAATGAAGAAACATAACTACTCAAGTGGTGCACGAAGATTAACCAACATATATAATTAAATTATTTCAATTATATATGCGACATTATGTTGTGTCTAAAATTACTGCTGCTGGCAATATTTTCTACGGAACAGCCGATATTGCCTGCAAGATTGTCACCTTTCGTTGACGCAGCTGCATGTAAAGGATGTGTACCGCCCTGTATCTGTCCTG
Source organism: Brugia malayi (assembly GCF_000002995.4). Taxonomy (NCBI): domain Eukaryota; kingdom Metazoa; phylum Nematoda; class Chromadorea; order Rhabditida; family Onchocercidae; genus Brugia; species Brugia malayi. The sequence goes on from NW_025062475.1 coordinate 9,119,827, forward strand.
GACGAAAAGGAGAGCGGGTATTGCCTTCCCTTATTTGATAAAATATCGAGAGTTCTGTATTACTTACCTTGATAAAGGTTTCGTGTATATATAAATTTTTCTGTAAATTTTCAAGAAATGTACGAAGGGTTCTGATTATTTCTAATTCTACAATATTTTATTCATTTTAGGGCATACCAGGTTTTCAAGGTGAAAGAGGTCATCCCGGAGCACCTGGTCAGGATGGTGGTGAAGGGCAAGCTGGCGCAGGTGGAATGCAAGGTGCAGAAGGAGATTTCGGTGATCCAGGAATGAAGGGTGCTAGAGTGAGTTATTGCAGGAAGTTTCACTTAGGAAACGATCAGATGTTCTTTTTCAAGGGCAATTTAAATCAATATTTTCCTGTTGATGAAAACATAAAAATTGTTACAGGGCGATCGAGGTTTACCAGGCGCACCGGGTCATGTTGGATATCCCGGACTCGATGGCTTACCTGGTATGAAGGGTGAAATGGGTATACCGGGATGCAATGGTACGGATGTGAGTTCATTTTTTTAATTTTTAATAGATTTCTCTGATACACTTATCTCAATTTTAGTGTCATGTAGTATGCAAAAATTTGATTTTTTCAAATCTACAGAATAAAAAATTGCAGTAAATTTCTCACATTTTCGAATGTCTATTGCTTTATAAAGTGAAAATTTTTAAAGATTAAAATCTAAATTGCTATCCTTAAATATGTTTCTCCGTTTAATTTTTGCCACTTTCATTAATTGGCATCTGTGGAACAATTGCCATCTTACCTGTATTTATTCATCAATAATTTAAGTTGTAATCACATTCAAACTAATAAACTTTTTTCAGTGTCGTTCCCAAAAAGTTAAAATTCTTCAATTCGTTCTTTAATGCAAATAAACAAATAAATTGAATGAAATCAACTTTAATTGCATATTTATAGCCTTGCTTTTGATCTTTTGTAATTACCGATTATTTGGATGGTTAGCTCCAAATTATTAAAGAAAACGTTAACTTAATACACATCATCTCTTCATTACCGTATAGTTTTATAGGGAAGACCAGGATTACCAGGTTTAACGGGTCCTCCAGGTTTAAGAGGTCCTCCTGGCGAACCGGGTCGTTCTGGATATCCTGGACCACCGGGCGAAGGAGGTATCAATTCAATTGGCAGGAAAGGTGAACGAGGAGACTCGGGTCGTGCTGGATTACCTGGTATACCAGGTTTACCCGGATTACCAGGACCGAAAGGTGCGAAAGGAGATCCTGGACCGTATGTAAGTTGCATTTCTCAAATTTTTTTTTTGTCAATAAATTATCTTTAATAAATCTATTTGCAACAATTTTTTTACAGGGACCACCAGGCTTCCCCGGTCCTCAAGGTCCGAAAGGACGCATGGGAATTCGAACACCGGGTATGAAGGGTGAAAAAGGTTTAGCAGGACCACCAGGACCACCCGGGCCACCAGGTAGCTTTGCTGGTGCATCTGCTCCGGAAGAAACGGAAGTAATTCAAGGACCTGTGGGACAACCAGGTACATTATGAAGTATTAACACAAAAATAGAATAACTTTTCAAAATGAACTTCTATTCCTGTTACGTTTGAGTAGGCTTTTTGTTACTATATCTCAAAATTATATTACAGGTTTGAAAGGTGAGAAAGGACGAGTTGGTCCAGTTGGACCTCCTGGATTTGCTGGAAGTGATGGGGTGCATGGATTTCCAGGAATCAAAGGACAAAAAGGAGATCCTGGCGATTTAGGAGCGAGAGTAAGATTATTTGGTAATTACTCCAAAGCTCACATTGAATTCCTGTTTTCTCCACAAAGGTTATTTGGAGAAGATAAAATATCCTCGTCTTAATGAGTATTTTGCCCATCTGAGAAATGTTCTATAATGTTTTGATCGGCAGGACTTTCCTTTTTGCAGGGCAAACGAGGGAAAGATGGTCCTATGGGTTTGATCGGAGAAAAAGGTGAAACAGGCATCCAGGGTGTACCAGGTCTTGATGGCTATTCGGGACAGAAAGGTGCTGCTGGTGAATTGGGTTATGACGGTCGAATCGGCCAAGAGGGTGATCCTGGACCACCGGGTGAATTTGGTGTCGGCAGAGGGCAGCCAGGACCACGCGGTTTACAGGGAATTGATGGAGCACCCGGAAAAAAAGGACAACCAGGTTCGTACCACAATTGTTCGCTAATAAAAACTGTGAATAATAAAGAACACGAAAAATGGAGTGATTTTATGAAGAACTATTACAGGTACCCCAGGTGGATTAGGTCCAGTCGGTGCTCGAGGACCGAATGGTGCTCCCGGTCTACAAGGATCTCCTGGTCTAAGTGGCATACCTGGATATTCAGAGAAAGGTGATCGTGGTGCAGATGGCAATCCAGGTTACGTGGGAGATGCAGGAGCGCCGGGCACTCCTGGTGACTGCGGAGTGCCAGGTGAACAAGGTTTACCAGGCTTCGACATCCAAGGACCACCAGGATTGGAAGGAAGGCCTGGTCGCGACGGTTTTACTGGAGTGCCGGGTGATGTGGGTGATCATGGATTAGCGGGTTTGAAAGGGTTTCCTGGTACTGGTGTTTCGAAAGTGGGTCCGCCAGGTATGATCGGTTTAATAGGGCCGCCTGGAGAGAATGGACGAATCGGTTTAGATGGAATACCGGGTAGTGCTGGTTATCCTGGGGTAAAGGGTGATGACTGTGGATATTGTGCACCGGGTGTACCAGGACAAAAGGGCGACGCTGGTCTTCCCGGTCAGGATGGATATCCAGGTCCAGTGGGTCCAAACGGAAATCAAGGTCTTCCTGGAATGAAAGGTTTAGCTGGAAAACCAGGACATCTGGGTTCTGATGGACAACAGGTATTGATATCATATTGGTGATCCTATGAATTTTAATACTTGTATCTAGTTAGATGTTTGGAAATTTTTGTCAAAAGATGTTCATAAATTTCGGTGTTTCTGCAGGGTTCCGAAGGTTTGCCGGGACTACCGGGTTTCCAGGGAATAAAAGGTGAGGCGGGAGAAATTCTTGGTGGAATGGAGAATCCTCGAGGATTCCCAGGAATCAAAGGAGAAAGAGGGGAATCAGGCATGTTACTTTACTTCAAGCGATTTCAAGACTGTCGGTAACAACAAACTCTACAATCTCGTTACTTTAAAAATTTTTTAATTCTGAGTTCATTTAAATTCAACGAGGAATTATTTGCTTATCTTCTTTACAACACATTGCATCACTTCATGGCAACTTTTCGCAGGTATTCCTGGAGAACGAGGAAATCCTGGAGTTGATGGGTTACCTGGACCACCAGGTCCAGATGGAACACTCGGTTTTCCTGGAGAAAAAGGCTTACCAGGAATTAACGGAAAGCATGGTCGTGATGGAGCTGTAAGTTTATATTTCCAGTACTTCAGTTTTTAGAAAGGAGCATTCGATTCTCAATAAATTGGATTTTCATACCGAATTTAAAAACGAAACTATTTTTAGTGAAAATCTCTCTAAAAAGTTCAAAATAGTTATTTCATTCAACTATTTCGGAAATGCAGATTATTTTAGCCTGGACAGTCTGGAGCGGTTGGACCACCAGGTGACTCATATCCAGGTCCGCCTGGTCTAGATGGGACAAAAGGTGAACGAGGTGCTGATGGTTTGCCAGGTCTTCCTGGACCAATTGGACCACAAGGACCACCATATAGTGGTCTAATTAGAAGTTTGGTTGGTCGTGATGGTTATAATGGAGCACCGGGGTTGAAGGGAATGCGTGGATCCGATGGTCTTCCCGGTTTACCAGGCTCACGTGGTCTGGATGGGTTACCAGGAAGAGTTGGTGAACCTGGCATTATTGGATATCCTGGTAAGCTCGGACAGAGCGGAATTCCCGGACATCCTGGTTTGTTGGGAGACGATGGATACCCAGGAATTCCTGGTGAAAGTGGATTACCGGGAGCAGGAGGTCTTCCTGGCCTTAGTGGCCTATCAGGTTTACGCGGCGAACCAGGTATAGGCTTAATCGGACAAGTTGGTTTTCCCGGAGGAAAAGGTGAGAGCGGTAGACCTGGTTATCGAGGACATGTTGGGAAAGCAGGAGCACAAGGAAAGATAGGAGTTGCTGGTGCGAAAGGTGCAGAAGGTAAGGATAAAACCATTTCGTTGCTTTTTGAACTTTAAGAAAAGAAAGGCTACTACTACTATTACCACAAATGAATTCAATAATGATTTCTAATGTAAGGTGTGAATGTTGAAAATATGTGCCAGTATATTGCAGGTGAAAATGGTTATCCTGGACTAGCTGGGATCCCTGGAAAAAAAGGTGAACGTGGTTTACCGGGAATACCGGGAAAAATAGGACGTCCAGGACGAGCAGGAGAAGCTGGCACCCCAGGAATTCCAGGACTGAAAGGAAGAAATGGTATTCCCGGCAGAGATGGTTTGCCTGGAATTAAAGGAGAAAGAGGTTTTGCTGGACTGCCAGGTTTACCTGGAAAAGTTGGAGCGATCGGCGAGGCAGGAACTCCTGGTGAAAATGGACTGTTTGGTTATCCAGGACTGAAAGGAGAACCAGGTATAGATGGGATGCCAGGACAACCCGGTTTCCCTGGTATGTCAGGAGATCGTGGACTTGATGGATTGCCTGGGTTGCAAGGTGTTGATGGCGAACCAGGTCTACCTGGTGTTCCTGGACTAGAAGGCCTTCCTGGTTTATCTGGAGCTCCAGGTTTTGCTGGCTTGCCTGGCATAAAAGGAATACGTGGTGAACCTGGACGATTTGCTCATCCAGGACCGCCAGGTGACGTCGGATTACCAGGACCACAAGGCCCCATTGGTTTACCAGGACAGGATGGAATACCGGGGACTAAAGGAGAACCTGGTTCATTGGGAAACAGTTATTCCGGTTTACCAGGCTTGCAAGGCACGGAAGGAGAACCTGGTAGAGATGGAATCGATGGACCTGTTGGGTTTCCTGGTTTACCAGGAATGATTGGTTATCCAGGTGCGATCTACATCAAAATTCCACTTATTATTGAAAAAAATATTTTATTAAATAACGTTACACTGTAGTGGTTAACATTTTTAAAAAATTCTTCCTCTTACTGCTTACAAAATAAAGAATAAAGTAATGAATATTTCACAGGAGCCAAAGGTGAGCAGGGCGATATAGGAAGGAGTGGTGGACGTGGATTTGATGGACAACCAGGCATACCTGGTGTCAAGGGTGAATTTGGGTTGCCAGGACTACCAGGTATTCCCGGTATTCAAGGTCCACCTGGATTAGACGGCATGTTGGGTCAAAAAGGTCATGCTGGTCTTCCAGGTGAGCCTGGATTTGATGGTCAGAGAGGAAAATCAGGAGAACACGGTAGAAAAGGAGAAATTGGCCAGTCAGGATCTCCTGGATCAATTGGTCCAGTAGGAGCACCTGGTATACCGGTTAGTTAATAGTAATATTTTTCTGATAAATGACGACTGATTTGAAGATGCTTCTTAACAGAACAACATCTTTCTGGCTGATTTCAGGGTGAAGTGGGCTTATCTGGATTACCAGGTATGCCTGGTGATGAGGGTAGTGCAGGTCTGCCAGGCATACCAGGAATCAAAGGTTTACGTGGTGATGCTGGTGCTGTGGGCTCTGCTGGCTTGAACGGCTTTCCTGGCATTGCTGGTGCTCGAGGTGACGATGGGCTCCCTGGTCTGCCAGGAGCACCTGGATTCGGTAAGTTCCATAAAAAATAACAGAATATTTGCTTTCTTGACAATTACTAGGGTTAGGAAACATATGAAGTTTACCACGTTCAATTTGGTGTTAAATAAAAATACATTTTTTCAGGAGTTCAAGGTCCACCGGGTGATATAGGTTATCCTGGAATTGACGGTAAACTTGGTTTGCCAGGTTTTAAAGGTGGACGTGGTGAAGAGGCCAGGTCAGGTATGGCCGGTGCGTCCGGTATGCCTGGTACTGATGGTCTTCCAGGTTATCGTGGTGAAAAAGGCATTTCTGGAATTCCGGGCAAAAGAGGTAATTATGTTTACCACTTATAAAATTAATGCTGAGCTGCCTGTTGTTATATTGCTCCTTTCATTGCTGCACAGTTATTTTACACGACATATTGTAGGTCGTGATGGAGCTCCTGGATTACCTGGGCCAGCAGGAAAGGATGGCTATCCGGGCGCAAAAGGTGAAAGAGGTCTTTCCGGTTTTCCAGGAATACCAGGAAAAGATGGAATTTCTGGATATTTGGGAGAACGGGGTGTATCCGGTGTTCCAGGTATGCCAGGTTATCCTGGCAATGTTGGATTACCAGGACTATCCGGTATGCCAGGACAGAAAGGTATTCACTTTTCTGTTTGACCATTTTTCTCCAAAAATTGACATAACTATCAGCAGTGTTGTATTTCAAGATTCGATGCCAGTCGGGTACCTTCTAGTGGTATGAAGTTAACTAATGTTTTTTGAAAGCTTATGTGATCGAGATGAAAAATTTTACAGGAACACGTGGTGATGATGGATTGCCAGGTGTACCAGGTTTGCAGGGATCGGTAGGGCCAATAGGAAGACCTGGTCCTCCAGGTAGACCTGCTGTTTATAATCAATACTTGCATTCACCTAAGGGTGAGCAAGGGTATGCTGGAGTGCCTGGACAGAAAGGCTATCCAGGAGAAAATGGAAACCCAGGTAACATTTTTGTATATTTAAGATATTCATTCGGCTTAATCTGTGGAATTTACTGCAGACTGTTATAAATTATGCACAAACCTAAAATAAAGCAAAAGATAACAGCCCAGCATATTTAAGCTAATGTTTAGGCATGCGAGGACCACCAGGAGCAGCAGGATTTCCGGGTTTACCTGGTCCACCAGGTAGTCCCGGACTTCCAGGCATACCAGGTATCAAGGGTGAGATGGGCTCGAACGGGTTCCCAGGATCAACAGGACGTATCGGACAAGTAGGGCAGCCAGGACCACCTGGATTTCCAGGGCCACCAGGTAGCTGGGCACCATCACGTGGTTTCACTTTTGCAAGACATTCGCAAGCAACTGAAATACCACGGTGTCCGGCTGGATCACAAATGTTGTGGAATGGCTATTCGTTGTTATATGTACAGGGAAATGGTCGTTCTAGTGGTCAAGATCTTGGTAAGTTGCTGAAACAGTCTGGAGTATCAGATGACAAATAATAGTATTTTATTGATCCACCTCATGATCTCTTCACTTTTGGAAGTGATTGATGATGTTGCGACATTCTGTTTGGTGTTTCACTCAGAAAGAATTCCACTGCATGTAGCGAGCATTGCTTCAGGTCAACCGGGGTCATGTTTGTCGAAATTCAGTCCGATGCCATTCATGTTCTGTAATTTGAACAGTGTTTGTCATGTTTCTAGCAGGAACGACTACTCATTCTGGCTTTCCACCGCAGAACCAATGACACAGATGATGAATCCGGTGAGTATGCCGTTTTTATGGATCCCTTTTGTTTAGCATTCATTTGCCTGAAAAGAAAAACGCAAAAATTTCCTTTTATAGGTATCCGGCACGGCCATAAGGCCATATATTTCGCGATGTGCGGTATGCGAAGTACCAACACAGATACTAGCAGTCCATTCCCAAGATTCATATGTACCACAATGTCCACACGGATGGTCTCCTCTGTATTCTGGCTATTCATTTGTTATGGTATGTTCCAGTCTTCTGTACTTGGTATTCTTCCATCTCTTGGCTTTTGACACTTAGAGAAGTATATCAGATTTCTTTTACAGCATACTGCTGCTGGTGCCGAGGGAACTGGGCAGAATTTGGAATCGCCAGGAAGTTGTTTGGAAGAATTTCGAGCAGTACCATTTATTGAATGCCATGGCCGAGGAACATGCAATCATTATGCAACTAATCACGGCTTCTGGCTAGCCATTATTGATAAAGTAAGTTCTAGGTAGCCAAGCTTTAAGATATTCTTCCACAAATATCCGCATATGTCTGTCTACTTTTCAGAATAAACAGTGGCAAAAACCTATGTCACAAACGCTTAAAGCGGGTGGTTTGAAAGACCGCGTGAGTAGATGTCAAGTATGTCTCAAAAACAAGTGGTAAGAAATGTTTAATACCCATAATTTTAGCCCTGATAATGTTTTACGTCTGCTTGCTCTTCCTTTTTCTTTCACTACTAAAATTTTCTGATTGATTATAACAGCTGTTTAACTAGTTTACAATATCCTTTCCCATAACTGCTAGTGAATCAAAAACATTGGAAAAATATTCGGAAAAAATGAATAAGGTCCGAACTGGAGTAAGGATTTGGAGGACTTTTATGAATTAAGCATTTGCTATTAATTCCCGTTTATTTCAGAAAATTGAAATTCCCGAAATAACTTATGGAACTGGTGCTATGTGAATGGTGTTCACTCTGTCATTTCATGTAAGGTGAAAGCTCAGAAATTCTTTTCCCTCAAAAGCAATAACTGCCGTTCCATTATACAGCGTACATAAAAATTATTACTATAGTAAACATTGCAATTTGTTTCTTGTTTTACCCTGTATATTGGACTCACTGCCAAGACATTTTAAAATAAAGCATTTCCTATTCAGCCGTGAAAGAACACCGAAGACACGCTTTCAGCGAGGCAGAATTTTGCTGGATATACGACAAAAGTTATATATATATATATATATCAATTACATTAGAATTTCATTTAGGGGTCAACAACAGATAATAACGATAGGAAGTTCGTTCCTCACTTCACAATAAGTTTAGTAACTCCTACAAAACACAACTGCTAATTAAATTCGAGTCCAGGTGACGAGTCTCCTTGCTCATATCTCCTCAAAATTACTGATCACGACAATAATTTAATGGAAGTCCTCGATATAAGTTATTTACTCATCTGACCTGTCTAGATCTCTTGAAGATGAACGAAGAAAAACCAGCAAGATGTAACTTAGCAAGTGGTTTTCCATGAAACCAAAATCGGCTAAAATCTAACAAAATATATTACTAAATTCCAAGCGTCCGGCAAATTCTTCTAAGATCAAATAAGATCGTATTAATCGAGTAATACTTACCCAGTAGCCCAAACTGTAAACGTAATACATTTGATTTGATAGCAAAGCTGCATGACATAATAGTTTAATAGCCATTATATCAATAAAAAAAAAACAAACAAATAAAGAAAAAAAACTGCATGATTTAATTATCAACGATGGTCGTCTTCTCACTGACGTATATCCCATCTAGAAATTTGCGAATATCCTTATTCTTCACTGTTGTTGATTGCTGAATACGTGCCGCTGAAATGAATATTTATATAATCAGTTCACATGAGGAGACGTCCAGTTTGGAATATAACGTCACATTCTGCTTCTAAATATTGGATATTTGCAATGGCAAATATATGTGGAACTAAACATAAAACAAAAGCACCTGATTCCCTTCATTAAATCATGACTGACCTGCTTGCGAAACAAGTTGCAAGTCATTGCCATCTACGATCAATTCATCTTTCTGGGTGGCCGACATGGTTGCTGTAACACCATCTGGCAGAGGCACACGCCTTGTATATTTTTCTCCCAAAAAGTTTCGAATCTGAAACAATAAAAAGCTTAACTGTTGGTTAGCACAAGTCCATAATTTTGCTATTATCTATATATAGTCGAACGCAAATGAACAAATTGACTTTTTTTTTTACTTCCTTTTTCTTAATTTTACAATCAGAGCAGCATTTAATAGCATTCACTTACTATTTGTGAAATACAGGATGATATGAAATCAGCTGAGTGAATGTTATTATATGAAGCAGAAAAATCGTTCAAATTTACCTCAACGATAGTATTCTTTTCCTGAAGTGAGATATTGATGGGGAAATGAGCATACACCGACCGCATCTTATATCGGAATCCTTTAGTAACACCTTTAATCATATTTTCAATGTGAGAACAAACGGTACGAATAGCAGCGACTTCTTTCCGTATTCCAAACCATTTCCTCACACGGATTGTATTGTCGCTAATCTTTTCGATCTCCATATGCAAGTGTCGAAAATCCCTCCTCAGTACACCACGAGGTCCCTTGACAATGACCACTCGTTTGTTAACTGAGAATGTTACACCCTCCGGGAACTTTACTGTGTCATGTGCCTCGATGAGCTTCATCCTTTATCACTGGAATTTTACTAATAGATACAATGATTTTCTTTAATGGAAACCATCCTTGAATGCTTATGAATGAACAAAACAAACAGCAAACAATTTTTGATCGTATTACATGTGAGCCAGTAAAAGTGGCATCTGTCCACTAGTTAAAATTTCACATAATTATTGAGTTCAGTTCGAGTCATCTTCAAATCTCAGTAATCCGATCTATGCCACATTCGCTCGCCAAGAAGTCATAAGCAACTAGATGACACAACGTTCATTAAGTAGTGTGGAAGAATGCGGAAAGACGTTATAACAGAGACTAGCGTGGTTACTTAATAAGCCCAAATGCCCGGAAAGAGACAACTTGAGAAACCCCAGCACCCAATTCCCGAGAACTGGAAGACAACGACACCAGAAAACAACTCGACAACGCCTGTTAGCCGATGGGACCTACAAACCAACTGCGACCAATTCACCGACCAACTTATCAAACCAAGCGAGTCCCAATGAGACATTTCACATATCATAGTGACGTGGTAGTATGGCAATACATTGTTATTATTCTTAGTTCATCGTATTGTTAGAGTAGAGAGGTCCAATGCATAATGCTTACTTATAGGATCAAAGAATACGGCAAAAGGACCTATAAAACGATTTAAAGTGAACAATGCACATCAAAAAAAAAGTAATATCTTCTTAAATTGCTATTTATTTAAACTATCTTACGATGTTTTCTTCATAGTTAGACTAAAAGCTAGCAATGATACGCGACGCAAAGATCTTTTTGTTAACACTAATATCAGGAAATGCGAGTTTTTAGGTTCTCAACATTGAAAGTATCGTTTTCAGTTCGAATCCGGAGCTGCTACCAATTATATCACTCGGGGACGAGCGCTGAAAAAACTGCAGTTGTCATTGAAGGATTTTCGTCGCCTTTGCATCTTAAAAGGAGTTTATCCTCATGAACCGTTGCATAAAAAGAAAGTTAACAAGGGGTCAACAGAAAATCGAGTGTACTATTATGCTAAAGACATCAACTTTCTTGCTTCTGAACCAATTATTAGAAAATTCCGGGAATATAAGGTATGCTATTTCTTTTATCTTTTTAAGTATGTGTGGCAGGATTGAGCGATTGGTTTGATGAATGTCTTCTCAAAGTCCTACTGGCTCGGTGATTGCCGACAATTAAAATCAAAAATGGACGATTTATGGTGAATTTAACTGAAAAACACAGCTTAAATTACATTTTCAGATATTCTTGAGAAAGCTGACTACGGCAAAAGCGAAGCGAGATGAAGAACGTATCAAAACATTATACGAAAATCGTCCTGAATATCAACTGGATCATATTGTGAAAGAAAGGTGTTTTATTTAACAGGTGTTAGGAATTTTTTGACGTTAAGTAGGCTGCTGTACATTATACACACTTTTATGCATGACTATCTGCCTTTTGCAGATATCCGACGTTCGAATCAGCGCTGCGGGATCTGGATGATGCGTTATGTTTGCTGTTTGCTTTTGCAGTTTTGCCTCATACAAAAATTATTACTAGCTCCTTAGTGGCTTCATCTCGAAGGCTAACAGCAGAATTCAATCATTATATCATCGAATCGAATTCGCTGAATAAGGTGAGCCATTTTGCGCAGCATTTGTTTATCTTTTATATGATTCGAAAAATTCATTCTTAGTCTTTTACCGTAGGTAGCTTACTAGTCTCAGTTTTTCCGACTGTTTATCGCTGTTGATAAAATTTCGACTGTTTATTGCTGTTGATTTGATAGATTATGATACTATTTCAAGTGCTAGGCATCATTTCATAACTCCGTGAAGCTGTAGATGGTTAATGGGGATTATTACCAGAAAATGTTGAGAGATATTTCTGTTTCAGGTTTTTGTTTCAATTAAAGGGATTTATTATGAAGCAGAAGTGATGGGTGAACGAGTAACATGGATTGTAGGTCATGATAGAGGCATGGGACATGTGAGTGAGGTAGATTTTTCCGTGATGGCAACATTTGCGGAATTTTATGTTACAATGCTCGAATTCGTCAACTTTCGACTTTATCAGTCAGTTGGACTGTTTTATCCGCCTAAACTTGCTTTTAAATCGGACAAGGTTGTTTTTATATTATGACATTCCTTCTCATTATCTTCTCACGCTTTCTTGTTATGCTTACATTTAAAAAAAAAAAAAATCCTATTCATCTCAGAATTTTTATGTATTCTTCTTTCAGTTTTTATTAAAATTTGGGAACATTTTAGCTTGAAGACGATGATCAAGCTGAAGAAGGAAGAGTATATAGTTTAGCGTGTCCACTGTCGAAATTTGAAAATTATGAGGAACAAATTGATGCCAGTATCGGTGATGAAGTCGATAATGTACTCAACGAAAAGTTATGCGATGTCGAAAAGAGAAAACAGCTGTTTGCAAACTATCGTTTTTGGTTAAATCGTGAAGTCCCAAAGGATGTTCTTGCAATTATTATAAGGTTATTATCGCGGTCCCAGTAAACGTCATGTTCATTTCTTTCATTGGTAATATAATACATAGCACCTAATCCTATTTAAGTCATTTCTTTACAAGCTTTATTTTACAGAAGCTGTGGTGGCTTGGTTTCCTGGGAAAATTGTCCAGCGGCACAGTATTATGAAAATGATGCTCAGATTACCCACCAGATAGTGGACAGACCACTACTTGACAGTCATAAAAATATTAGCAGGTATTTCAGATTTCACCATCTGCCATCTCCTTCGTATAAAATGGAATAATCTATTAACCAACATTTATAGAAGACTATTTTATTCGCTCAACAAACATATCTTTGTAGGGGATAATGTGCTGGTCGTTATTTTTCATACCAAAACTTGTAGATGTTACGTACAACCGCAGTGGGTTTTCGACAGTTTTAATAGACGAAGTTGCCTTTCAATAAAGAAGTATCTTCCCGGTGCAATACTGCCACCTCACTTGTCACCTTTTTCCAGTGATTATGACACTTATGAAGAGCAGCTCAACCAGTTGAGGCTATTAAGCAAAGGTCCTTTTTTCTTTTTCTAGAACTGTTGTTGGGAAGAGTTCCACAAAATAACTTTTTCGAAATACTGATTAAACCACTTTGTTGTTGCATCTAGTAAATCCCAATTTCCAGCATCGGCAAACGTGACCAACAGAATGGAAACTGAGGCAGAAAACAAAGTGCAAGAAAGGAAAAAAATTCAAAAAGAAAAGGAAGTACCAATTATAAACGTCAACAAAGGTCGAATGCATAAAGAAAATTTGCAGAAGAAACTAAACGAAAAGGTAAAAATGACTCTTCGTTGTACTTTTTATCAATGCTAATTTTTTCCTATCTAGAAAGAAAAGAGAAGCTGTGTAGGCAGATTTCAGTCCAGCTTTTTAACTTCAAGTTGTATTTTGATTACATACTACGAAAACTGATTTTTGTACAAGGTCTAAAAATCCCAAATGTTATTTGCAGATATTAATATTTTTTAAGACATAAGGCTTCAGTTACTGGGCGATAACTGCGTAGATTTCGGAAAGATATGTAAATTAATTGAAGTTTCCTTCTGATCTAAGTAGTTATCTTTTTAAGGGACATGAACTCAAACTACGTGAAATGCTCATACCGAAAAAGCGTAGACGAGTGTATTCCAAAATCAAGCGAGGAATTAAACGTCGAGTTCACGAAGAGAAGAAATTAAATGAGAAAAGATTGAAAATGTTGAAAGCAGCGGATTGATATATGCGTTGTATTTGTTAAAATTATGGAATAAATCGTTGTAAAATATTTGGTTATGACGTCTGATATACTATTGATTTGTCAAAAAACAAGTGGATCATACGGGTTCAGTGGATAAAGTGCATATTTAATATAGCGAATTGTGAAAAGGCTTGGAAATGTTAAAGCCTGAGTTATCTGACGAAGAAATCATAGGAATCATGAAGAAATTAAGTGAACCGGAAATTAGAGTGGACTGAGTCGTTCCCATTCAGAAAAAAAAAAAGAATTAGGGGGAGCGAAATTATTAACCATAGTCAAAAAAAAAACCAAACAATAAAACATAAAATTAAAGATGCAGACAAGAGAAAAGGCAGAGGTAATGTTATTTATGTGGTACTAATTTAAATTACCAGTAATTAATTTCAGAACATCTTTGTCAAATAACGGTTGTCATATACGTGCTTCTAGTACTTTTTCAGAATTACTGAAGAAATGAAGCCATGATGACAAGCATCATGATGATGTATATTGACCTGAGAATAGAAGCAAATGTTCCAATGAGAAAAAGAGTAATCCATTTTTGAGAATAAAAGGTTATTCACACAAACAATTTAAGGAATTATATACACTTACAAATAGTATGAAGTTGAATAAACCATAATGTTTATGAGTAAAACAAACAATGACAAAGATATTACTTTTTAAGAAAAGAAGATTTTTGTAACTTCTAGTAAGACACTATACCGGAAAAAGTTCAAATTAATTAGATGAAACTATTGAAAGACAAAGTGACTTTACATTATAGTTTTATTCCCGTAAAATCTTCACTTGTACTGTCTTACTAGGCATTGGTTTTAATAATAGAGGTCTGATAATATACTTTAAAGGCAAGTCCAAATACATCAGTCGAACCAGTGATTCCATTGACAATTTTCACTCCATGACTTCACACACAAAAAACACCAATGCTCACCACACTGCGAACAGTGCATGTGAGCGCAACCGCCATTCCGCTCTGTTGGAGTATCACAAGAGGGACATCTGCGACATATACGCTCGATGGTCTTCTTGGTCGCATCTGTTCCCAAACAAATACATTCTAATTGTCGACATAAGCCACAGAATGAGACATAACATTCCGGACAAATTATCTAAAAAAAATTTTTTTTTTTTTTTGCTTGAAATCTTTGGAGATGAATAAACTGCAAAATTGTAATCATTGAAAGAAAAACAAATATATATCATATACAGTTACATACTTTAGCACATCTGACAGCCCAACTAGTGTATTGACATACCTTTGGATTTGATGGACTAAACTCCCATAGAAAAGAAGCACCGCAGTTTGCTCTTGGACAAAACATTCCTTCTTGTTCCAGCGTAATAAAATGTTCTGCTGCTTGCCGCTGATATTCGTCATAAGTCGATTTGCCCATCAGATAAAAACAATGTGTGTCGACTACACATCCTATAAATTATAAAAATCAGAAGCATTCTATCCTATTAACTTCCTTGATTCAGCTCATTTGCTTACTAAAAACTTCTCAGTTAACCCTAATTACGACAGACAGTGGGAAGAAAATGTAGTGAAAAAAAAAAAAAAAAATGAAAAAAGAAAGAAAAAATTTTTTGCTGAGAACATGAATGAAAGCCTAGCCTTTTAAATTAAAATTTTTTTGACCAAACAGCAATTCATGGAGTTTCAAGAACTAACATTTATAAAATTATACAAAAGAGAAATCCGTATAATCTAAACTTGTGAATATTTCTAAAGTTAAATCACCAATATTACAAACCACGACAGTTGTAAACAGGACAACCAACAGTGTAACCATTTGGCGGCATAAATGCAAACTGATGTTCAACAAAAGCTGTTTTGATATAGGTTGAGAAACAATCCACGCATGTTTGATGATGGCAATTCAACTGCACAACAATCTACAGGAATGAAACACAAAGGATATGAATTTAAACTAACCTTTTAAATTAGTTACATGACTAGAAGTCCCGGATAATACTTTCTAAAATAATGCAACTTTTCTTATTACTCAGTGAGAAATATGAAAATCACTTTCATATGCGAATCACAACATATCGAACAATTGCCTAATCCACGAAAATTTCGAACATGTGTTAGAGGTACTGCCACCTAAAATTGACAATATATAACACTATGAAATAGAAATCTATAACATTTCAAATGGTAATAACGGTGAAAAGGGATCTACAGAAGGCGAAATATAATGAATAATCAAATAACATTGCGAGGACAAGAAACAATGACACACCTGGCCGCAGTCGATGCATTTGAAGCAAAAACGTGCTGCAGTCTCCTTCTCACAATCCTTGCAGTCGGCTTGTATAGTATTTCTACAAAAAAAAAAAAAAAAAACAAAAACTTACGAAACGAAACAGTCTAATCACTTATACTTTTCTTGCTCGATGTCTCGTCTAAACACTACAATTTTTATTATATATAAATGAAGACTTCTAGAATAATCTCATTCCAATGAAATTACCAGTCTCAAATAATTAACACTCTCATTCTCTTCCAAAATTTTTATATTATATAGTGATAAAAAAGTCTATTTGAAAATGACTTTAAAATTAATAGACAAAAACAATATCTTACATTAGAACGTCATTCCAACTGGAAGGCTCTCTAGTGAGAATTAGTGAAGCGGATGAGCACTCAACACAATAGACGCGCAATTTACCGTTCTTTAGTGAACTGCAACTTTTACAAAAGACCTTAAATGATGTGATTTCAGATGACCTGTTATTTGCGGACAATGAGGATCCACTTTTCTGCTTTTCATCTTCTGATGAACAAGGTGCAGTGACTACTGCTGTTAGCGAGCTAAAAATAATAGAAATGAAGTGATAATTTTATCAGAAAAGAAACATAGATGGTAGATGAAAATAGATAACCTGAAACATCACACATTTCACCTAATATTCAAAGCTGAATTTGATCTCACAGTAAAATGGAAAAATGATTAAAAGTTGAGAACACTATGCAGATTGCAGACCAAGTAAGGAAAATGAAAGATTTACGTTTGTGGTCCAAGTAAGAGGGCACTGATCGGTGTATTGTAAGTTAATTTATTTCCACAGAGGATAAGAAGGAAGTTAGAGTGAGGAATACCAAGCGTGGTTGACAACTTCTTTGCCACGTCACCAACAGTTCCATCGCCATCCACTTCGACGATAACGTTTCTGGAGCGACCGATATGACGCATATACCATGGCTCTCGATTCCACACCGTAATCAATAATTGCATTTCATAGTGTAAATACTGGCGGTAACTCCCGACAGATCCAACAACAGGTCACTGCAATACATTCACCAACAGATCACTCATAATCTCACAGCCTTTATTCTCGTTACGAAACAAATAGGTTCATGTTGATTAGATCTTTTGAAGTACTCTTTCAGCGCTGTTCCGAACTCCCGAATCCAGAATCCCACTCCAACTTTGTGTATACATATGAGCTAATCAACATGAACCTAGTTATTTCAGAAACAGATTTGTGTGTGTGTGTGTGTGTGTGTTGTATGTATATATCGATGTATGTAGATATATATGTATGTATGTGTGTGTGTATATATATGTATGTATGTTATTCCACTTGTTAAAAATTAAAAAAACATGTGAAGCATGAGATGACAAATTAAGCTAGATAGAAGACTTAAGAAGATTCTGTCTCAGAGGTCAAACGGTGAAACGGACAACAGATTACATTCGAGATATGTTCGAAGTATTCCTGGGATAATAGGACAAGAGCTTCTGCACTCATTATTGTATATTCTCTACTCAAAATTTGCTTTAGCTCCGTTTATCATTTGTGCATGCATAATGTGTAACCACGGATTATATACTCATTTGACAGTGTTGACTACTAATATGATTTACCTATATTTCAAGTGTCGTGGATTTTCTATGCATCATTAGGAGGAAACTGCTAGATTTTAGATTGATTTTACAGATAACTCAAAAGATTCAGTTCCATTCTACTTAGATATTCATGTTTTC
Source organism: Brugia malayi (assembly GCF_000002995.4). Classification (NCBI taxonomy): domain Eukaryota; kingdom Metazoa; phylum Nematoda; class Chromadorea; order Rhabditida; family Onchocercidae; genus Brugia; species Brugia malayi. Next base: position 9,137,710 of record NW_025062475.1, read on the forward strand.
TCGTTATAATACGTGAGAATAAGCTTTACTGAAAGTTAGAGAAATGTGGAAGTTGTAGCGGATTAATTTGATTAAATTTTTCATAATCGTCAAATAAAACTCGGAAGTTACCGGATGGTGTGAAATTTGTATTGCATGCGTGAGAAATTTAAGGGAAAACAGAATTATTATTACCATTTTAAGGAAAATCTCAAAAATAAAATCTTAGAGTCACTCAGAAATTGGTTTTGCTACTATTTTATCAGCATTTTATCAGACAGCGCGATTTTCAGCGAACTTTCCCATCGATAGTAAAGCAAGATCGATTTTAATTTTTCAGAGGAATGTTGATTATATAACGGAGAAGATAAGGATTGAGAAATAGCTTGGCCAATTAGAACTAAGTAGTCAACGAATTTGGATGTCCTCGTAATGCCTTTTTTAAGCGACTTTTTCTGATATGCATTTTGTATGTTTGTAAGTGGATTGTAGTTAAGTAATCAGATGGATTGCTTCCATTAGGAAGGCCAGCAAGACTCACTTGCTATAACTTCACCTAGCCTTTGTTTTAGTAATATTCTCGAATTTAAACTTAGGATTAAATAGCTTCAAAAGATAAGTCTTCAAAAGCTCTGCAAACGAAAACATATTAAACGTGTTTTTCTTTGCTCGCTTAAAGTGAGTTATCTATTCAATAGTGGCCCTAACAGTACCCTTTCAACTGGGTCATTTTCTAGAATTACATAAAGATCACTTTTATAAAACAGCGAGCAATATACTCTGATTTGATAGAGTATTAAAATGCCAGATCGATCGTGCTAATGAAGTGAAGTGTATAAAATTGATTTGTGCAGAGTTTCTTTTTTACTAGTCTTCTATCCAGTGAGAAGGATATAAGAGGATAAATTCTGTTTTAAAATGAAATGTGGCTGGCTTATAGCCTAACAGAGAATGTTTATATTCAAGCAAAATTAAAATGGTTTTCAAGCTGGAGATGATGTCATCGATGAATCCGATAAAGTTGAAAAATAATTCATTACATGAGAGCCATTTTTCCTAACTCTCTATTGATAGGAATAAATTTGCGAAGTGAATATCAAGAAAATTCACTGCACCTGATATTTTATAACCAAGGGCAGCTAACGTCGATATTAAATTTTACGCAATTAGCTTTTCTAGTTTTTATTTCGGAAGAAATACTCATGATTATGTATATTATATTTCCATGATATGTGTAGCAAGTATGTAGTTTTCCTTGCAGAACCATTGGAGTTAAGCCTTTTCAAATTAAAAATTGGGCCTACAGGAATTAGCATCATTATTGTTGTAGGTAGTGTTATTTACACTTCAGAAGATGTCAAATTCTTCATCAAGAAATGAATGAGCATAGTTGATCCTTTTATAATCAAGACACATAAATTTTGGTACGCTTCCTTGGCCATTAAACACATAGACTTCTTGGGAGATAAAAGAAAAAAGGGAGAGAAAAGAATTAAAAAGAATTAATTTGTTTGATGGGATCCAAAAGGAACTTCAAGATATTCAAGGGATTTGATGTGAATACTGAGAGAACATGCGCTTCTCTTGGTCCATTTCCATTGATCGCAATCAGCCTAAGCTCAGCAGCCAAGATGATCAAACAGTATACGGCTGGCTGTCCTCTTTCCTTGTCCTTCTTTCACACTTTCAATTATATTCTGCAAAGAATCACATTCAACAGAATGAAAAGAGGAAAATAAGGAATGGAAGTCCCACCCCTGGGGAGTTTCTTTTTGGTTATCGTAACCCAAGTCCGCCTCCTAATATCATCTAAAGCTCATAGCCAACGAGTATATGTAATGGTACTCGAGTTGGCTTCTTGAAGTTATTATATCAGAAGCCCAATTACCATCACTGTCACCATCACCATCACCATCACCATCACCATCACTATCACTATCACTATCACCGCTAACGTTATCATGAAAGGCCGCCATCACCTCTTCTCGTCCACTCTTATCACTGCATTAATAATTTCCGGTTGTGTACAGTACACAACCGGTCAATTACAAACTTGTTCACAGGTACTAATTCTATTTCTTTCTACATAACAGCGTTAGTCAATATCGTTTAAGTAATCTTATTAATATATATATTTAAAAAAAAAAAAAAGAAAAAAACAGTCATTGTTAAGTGAATGTTTACTTCATATGATAGTATCATCGATCTCATTTTGTCAACGTTTCAAAGCGGTAAGTCTTGTCTGTTGTTGATTAAATAAACAGTTTCAAAAAGGTTTTTCATCAGTCATAAAAGTTTTCAGTCTTTGACAAAATGTTTTACAAATTGTAAAGCATAGAACATAATTCTGCTAACTATTATATATATAATAAAGAATTCTGTCAAAAGTTTATTGAGCAATCTTTCTTCTGATATCAAGTGTTTTCTTGGAAAATAAGGGAAAAAATAAAGAATTCGTTTGGAATAATCTTCAACTAAATTTCAAGTCTGACTTGCGAAAACATTTATATTGCATTAAGTAATTGAATTTTGAACAATTTTTATTGTTAGTGATGAAATTTATGACTCAGCATTTCGCTGTTCCCAAATGAATTTACTGTTTTTCACAGCACATGACTAGATCTTTCTGATTTGAACTATTTCATGTAAAATTGGCCTTAAATGAAGTAATTTTTTCTACTTGCATTTAAGACAAATATACGAAAACTCATTTTATTAGTTTATAATGATAAAAAAAGGGTTGATCTATAAGAAAATGATGTTTGATTTGCTTGAAATTAATGAGTAATTTCTTTATTTTCTTTCATATGGCCGAAATTTTTGAAATATTTTATTTGAAAAATGATTCTTCAGCAATTTTTCGATGATGGGAAATGTTTAGAAAGAATTGAATCGTAGGATTTTCATGCATAAAAGATTTTACATTCAATGCTATGAAAAAAGTGGAAGAAGTAATTCTTCTAAACCTATTAATTTCAGTCGATAAGCCAAAAATTTCCATTCAATCATTTTTCTATAGATTTTACGTTACTCAGACTATTGATTTTTGCAGCATTGACATTCACAGATTCCTGAGATTTAGTTCAGTCGATCATTTTTTTTTCAACTAATCATTTTTTTTCTCTTATTAGTTGATCTTCGCACTCATTTTTTTTTTTTTTTTTTTCATTGTGATATTAATCCTTGAAATAAACCACAGTTTACAGTGCAAAAATTTTGGATGAGTGAACTGCTTACCTAATTAAAGATTGATTATTACACAATTATGCTAAGATTTGCAATTAGATCTGTTCGATCGTCAGACCTCTAAAACTTCTAATTCTTTCTAATTCCTTTCCGCCTCTTATCATTTTGTTATCATTTCATTACCTCTCAATTAAGTTTCAGTTTGTTTCATCTCAGCATTACCAATGATTTTGCAACAATAACAATTGCATGTAGAAAAAGCAAATAATAATAATGGTATTTAATAAACAGGTGTCTGTGCTTTTCGCTTACCTATCTATAATTACTTATTCGAGAATACAAAAGGGACAATTAGACCTCAAATTGACAAGCATATCACATGAAAGAGAATTGTCAAGTAGATAGTAGAAATTAAATCGATTTGATGCAAGAATGGTTTAAATTCAGTCCAGGAAAAAACTTATATCAAGGGGCAATTTCGTGATACCGCAGAATCATCTAATTGCATTACTGAATCTATAAATGCGTAACTGTAAGCATTTATGAGAGACAAAAAAAGCAAATTATGAAATTTAATATTTAGTGGTGATTGGTGCATCCATCCATACTGGAAAAGTAAGCCGGAACCGGTCGGATGTAACTTACATGAGTGTACTCATTGCGATGAAACAAATATGGAATATGCTTGACATTGAAGCACCTATTTTGTTTATCTATTAGCGCTGCTTTTGTATGAAGTTTGCATAAATTTTCGAGAATTATAAAGTCTAGTTATTCTTCTTGTTTTTTAAAGAAAAACCGTCTTCTGACATTTTAATCTTCCTGTTTTCAAATATTGTACCAGACCTTTGACCTCAATTAGCTAAGTATGCTTTTTGATAAAATTGCAAACTGCTTTGTGAGTTATTAATCCGCAGATCTAACGGAGCGAATTTTAAAAATGTAACTATAGATTTTCAAACAGTTCATTTCAATACTTCATAATGAGAGAGATGCAACAGAAAAGTGGTCAATAATTGCCAACTTTTCAAGCATTTTTTTTTTTTTTTTTGTATTTTGAGTTTTCTGATATGCCTGATATGTCTAAGGTTTCGAGAAAACGAACTGTTAATCCTTGAATAAAATAAAAAGACATTCAATTCATTAGAAAGAAACAGATACCTTTTGAAGTTCATAACAGGATAGTTACCCAATTTTGAATTTCAAATTTTCAGATTACTCGATAAGTACGTATATTTACTTGTACACAGTTTCAGAAGAGATGAATAAAAAAAATAAGATCAATTTTGTGGCTTTTTACGAGCAATCGTAAAAAATATAGTATTGTGAACCGTGAATTAGTGAACTGGATTTTGCTATCCATAATAAGCCAAATTGCTTTTCAAACATAAAATCGCTGATCTCAATATTTTTTCTCTACGAAATGTTTGCTTTTCCCTTTCTTTGTTGAAAATTTGTTATAATACATAATAATTCTGATACTTGTCACAACATTGTTGCTAAACAGAAAGCAACCATAAGAGAATCAGGTACCAAAGAACCGGAAAACCATACAATTGAAATCTACCATGCATTTCTAATTCTTCCCAAAATCCAATATAGCATTGGTAATAATAATTTGTGAAGTCTTTGTATTGGATACATTCTAGTATAAGAACTGCTGAAGCAACGAAATCTCAAACTATTGGCTTTCAAATGCATATTTCAATAAAATTAACAAATACTGAGTTTGAATAATGAATAGTTTGGCAATAACAAACACCTGTGTCCTGTGGAGAAAGCAGTAAATACAACAGTGTCGCATATTTACGGCAATATAATATAAAAGACCAAATAAAACGTATAAAACGAAAAGGATACAACTATCAGGGGATACATTTAAATTCAATTCACTGCTTTTCAATTTGAAATATGACAATCTTAATGAAGCAATAGTGATTTCTTACAGCAATCCTTCATTAAGAGGAAACAATAATTTATCGAACATATATTTTTCAAATAAGAAATGATAAGAATTAGTTTGTAATTTGAAACTGCTTTGTTATTTATTTGCACTTTACTTTTCCAAATTATTTCACTATATTCCATGCATTTCATCCAAAAATTTTCTCTAAACTATTCTGTGAATTTAAATGAATTATAAAAATTTGCATTGTATGATTTGCTGTATTCAGGTATTTGCATCAGCTACTGAAGAAAATGGCAAGATGTTATTATGTGAATTGTATGAAAGTTCATCATTATTGGCACAGCTTGGCACTTTTGTTTCCAAGGATGTTGAGAAACTTTTAGCTAATGAAGGTACAATCTCACAATTCTAAAAATTATTTGAAGTAATTTTCTTTTCCTGCCTATTATTATTATTATTATTATTTCAACGCCATGTTGTCATTGTTTTCTGGAAGTAATTAATTTAACAAATAAGGTGAATTAATTCATCGAGTGATTGATTCATTTTACATGATGAAATTTTGCTACTAATGAAATAAGAGTGCTGAAATTTCGATTAAATGAAAAGACTTAAATTTCGTAATATTGAGACAATAAAGATCTGCATATTAATTTAATTTAACTCCCTTTATTTAATCGGCCTATTTTCCACTGGATGAGAACTAGGTTAACAATAAATAAGTCTGAGACCTATTATCTATGTTAGTTGTGATAAATGAAATCTATAGATTTGTCTTTTTTTAAATACTTTTAGGACAGTTAGATGATAAAACTTAAATAATTAACTCAGAATTTTGCGACATTCAAAATTGTGCTTTCAAGATATCAAAAATTTTTGTCTTTTTTTGAATTTGTCTTGCTTTCTCAGCTAGAAACTTTATCATTGGTTGATTTGGATCATAGAGCAAAGTTGCTCGCCGTGCATTTGAATCTTTGTCGTTACAAGCTCAAATGTCCAAAACAGTTTTATCAACTGTTGTTGAAATTTTCTTCATTAGTAATAAAATGCATATGAGAAAATTTATACTAATTAGTTGGACGTTGTAGTAATGATTACAGGTGTGACAATAGACGACGTGCAGGATATTGAAAAAAGGAAACACGAATATCTGCGATTCGGTAAAAGAAAACACGAATATTTGCGTTTTGGGAAGAGGAAGCATGAATACTTAAGATTTGGTCGTAAGTAGTTGAGATCAAAGTTCCCGCTGCATCCATAATTTTCCTGAACTTTATGTATATGTTGTATATCATTGCGGTGTTTTTTCATATATGACATTTATTTCTGAAGCACATCAATAAAGGCGAAACTATGTTTTTGTATCACATATAACTTATCAGTACTTACAAGACAGAATAAATTATATCAATAATATCTAAACCATGAATCAAAAAGAAGTGTCAAAACGTTGTTTCAAAATGAATCCCACCTTCTTAGATTGGCTCTGATCTTTTTAAAAGTAGATTTTTATTATTTAAAAATTAATTAAATAAAATCAACGATGAACAACCATATCTAATATGAACTTCAGCATCATCAACTGACGTATTACATGCACACCAAATATGGTAAATAGAATTTTTAATACTTGGTACTACGCGATTCAATCTTACGTCTTATGAAGGAATTCTTCAAGGGATTGATAGATTCGTGTTACTAGCGAATATAAACGAGGAAAGAAAATAAATATGGCGGCTATGAAATGGAATAAAAAAATTATCAAAATTTTGGAAAATTTTGGAATTTTGGAAAAATGAATCTAGAAGATAAATCGCTAAACTTAAATAAATTTTCTTTTCTAAAGTTCCATTTCTAAACGACAATGGTAATACATCATTTTTCTTGGGAAAATTAACTTATAAAACAAACGACAGGAGAATGGTAGCAGTTAACACGGTTAACAATTAAAATCATTAAAATGAACAACACAGTAATCCAATTAACCCACAGAAATAATAGTTAATAATAATAATAATAAATATATAATGTTTGCATGTATATAAGTGTACATAAGCAATCATAGTTCCAAATAGACATGGCTAAACATCGGAAAGTAAACAATAATCTTGAAACCGAATATACTGATTCCAGAAATACGCAAATGGCATACTGTGGATCTTTTATATCCTCGAATCACGAGGATAATGTGCCCTAATATATTTATTATTCCGTTCCGGACTGAACACTTTTTCCGTTATAAGGTTCAGACAAAAAAGTGCCATTATTGCCAGATACAGCGATACAATGACACCAGCACATGCCTATAATCGCAACAAATATAAATCAGAATATGATTATAAATGAAACTATCAAAAGTTTTAAGATTATTGTTTCTTAAACATAGTAAAAAAACTCCTTAAGCATAGTAAATCATTTAGGAAAAAAGAAAAAGTAAGGAGTAGAAATATTTTTAAACTCTCATAGAAGTTTAGAAATCTAAACATAGTAAAAAAAAAAAAGAAAGATAATTTATTAATATATACCGGTCAATCTTAAAGTTCAATTAAATCTAGAAAACATATGGGAAAAAGAGAAAACTTACAGCAATCCATCCGAAACGTTCTCCAGTTTCAATGATAGTTCGTTGAGAAATAGTCCCACCGATACCGCATACCAGAATCCATGCAATCATTCCCGCACCGGCGAATACCACTTCCTGAATCATAAGTTATTGATAATTATATTGATCCCCAGACACTAAATATCATATTTTTCTTCAGTCCGAAATGTACATCAAAGGGAACGACAGAATTCATTCCTTTTGATATGCAAAAGTAAATCATCAATTAAAAAGACTACTTTTAATGACCGAATAGTCAAAAATTTAACAATCCCGAGAAAATAAACATATAACTTGCAGTGATAGAGCAGTTTGTAAGGGATATCACTCTTCTTTCGCCCATTTTTTGATGATGTGCAATAACATACATAATAATGGAAACGGTACAGTGAAGCAGAGTAAGTGATGAAATGATATAAATGAGGACAATTTCATAGTTTACGGAAATATACGCTACTGCATATTCCGGGTCGAGTAGAATCAGCACTACTATTGTCAAGACCTGAAATTAGTGCAGTGGATTACGCAACGGTAAAACTGTTTGAAATAACGCAGGGAAGAAATTTGAAAATCACAAATTTTTTGACTTTAAAATTATTGCAAGCAAGCTTATTTCATTTTTTATCAGTTAGACATTTTTTATTTTATTAGTTTAAATTCCATTAAAAAATTAGGATAGAATTTCCAGATTAATCATATTTAACTATAGTGGGATAAAGCTGCACATTATTGCATACGTCAATATGTGTTATTTCTAAATCAGTTATTCCTATTCAGCATTGATGCAAAATGGTTCCGGAGATTGCGGAAGAGTTGAAATTTAAGCTTGATATACAATTCATGGATTTTAACGTGACAACCGAAAGATGTAATCACTTCTTCATTACGAATAATTGAAATGCGACACCGAATCGCATCTTCTCAGATCAAATTATAATGCAAAACTGTAATTAATTAATTGTAGAAACTGATATAAAATTAATATCTCTTAGCCAACCACACATCTCACATATAGAAAGTACTAAGAACCAGATAAATTTATTCACTAATTCATTCCTCATCTATATTTGATTAATAAAAAAAAAAAAAAAAAAAAAAAAAACTTACAACAATTAGAATTTTGATGGTTGCACAAATAATTAACTGCATGGGCATAATCATTTCAATTGAAAGGAGAGGAATGAAATAACTAGAATGACAGCGAAGAAGAAATGCGCTCCAATGCTTTCAATGTGATGCATTTGCTTTACTACCTGAGTCATTGTGTCAATATTTGTAAAAGTGAAATGCACTGAATGGGTGCTGTAGGACGCATAACAATTAGCCCACTCTTCGCTGTCTCACCTGCAGTGATTCTTCTTTAAAGATGTAATACAACAGTGAAGTATGATTGCTGCACATGGAAGATATTTAAAAATCAATTACCAAAGTATTACCAGATCCCTATGCTTAAATATCTTTCCAATTAATTGACTTGTTAATGGTTAACTACCAATCATTTTCTTATAGATCATTCTCTGAACCATGAATTGGTAATGAGCTTTACGGACCACTACACCCCGTTTTGAAAACATTTCAAATCATTATTAGTCTTTGCTTCCCACTTCCCATTTGCCGGAATGCTCTGCCAGCTGCTGACTCAATTCCACATGAATCGCTTATTGTATATAGCAATAAGGTAGTAACTAGTCATACTTCTGTAGCTTTTTCACAAACCTTATAGTAACGAGATGTAATGTTAGTCATACTGCGATTACTGCTTTAAAATAAATTACTGACTGATTTCAGATTGAATCGACAATTCCATCTCAACTAAGACTTCAAATTGCGATGAACAGCTCTCCCTGAATGGCAAACTACCATAAAAGTTTTTTTCATTTAAAGACATAGCATTTAAATACAAAATTTTTCTGCCTAATAAATTTTATTGATCGATTACAATACGGTAAAAAATCTAACTTAAAAATAGAAAAGTTAGGAAGGGCTATAAAATGATGGAAAAGTTTACCAACACAAAATACGAACAAAGCAACGGATAAAGTCAACGCAAAACAACATTTACGATAACGAAGAGATCAAGCTTGATCCATAAAACTACTAAACTCTAACAGTAAAAACCGTGAAAAAGTTGGAAATGGAAATTCTTCGGTATGAAAACCACACTCTTTTTATTGAACTGATGTAGGACATAGTCGGCAAGCTATACTGATAATGGAATGAACTGTATTACGGATCATCTGTGGACAATTAGGACTCGACACAGCTTGCTCAAGAGAAGCACGAAGCTGGTAGAAAACCAATCTGAAAACTATAATCAGTAAATTTTCGAATAGCAATTCCTATCGATTAATTCCGAATGGCTCACACATCTATAGCAAAAGACTGGAAAAAAAGGCAGAAAAAAACACTATGAAATATTTATTATATCATCAAAAAAAAAAATGTCTAATGCTTCAAATAACTTAGTTTATATAAATGTTATGAATTCAATAAAAATTAGGTTAATAGAAGCATCTAACGTCTATTTATGATTGTGTACAGCACTCGCAACAAGTTCTGTGTCCCATTATTTAAATATAACAGTGCCAACTTTTTTATAAATTGTGTAAAAAAAATTACTTTGTAGAATGATTCCTGCGAGATACATAACGCAACATTATAAATCGGTAATATATGAATGGCAGAAAGAACGAAGTCTTACCCCTGAAAACATTAAATGCATTAAGTTAAGAACATGTTTCTTATTGTTGGTTTTTGGATTACAAAGTTATGCTGTATATCTCAGGATGATCTGTGATTACCAATTCAATTAATATACATTTGTTAAATTTGAATATAATTGTATAAATAAATAGGCTGAGAGATTAAGTGTTCCACCGCTAGTAAATCAAAATGATCGATAAGTTTCAATGCATTATCTTTAGTTGGGATTTATAAATGACTAGCAGATTACAGCAGCGATATATGTGCGGAATTAAATCACGGAAAAAAAACCAAACCGATTAACAAAAACTTACATGAATACCATGGCAACAAGCATTGGCATTAAAAAGATTTCAGAACATGCAATAATTCCCAAAAGATTCTGCGTATGTTGCCGTGTTAGCTCAGACATTTTGTCAGCCACATTCGTTGCTTTTCCTAGTGCATAACATATCTGAGTGATGAAATTGACGGCATGCAACAATCCATATAAAAATATTGGCATAAGTGCCACTGAAATGAAAGATTTCATTATATAAAATTATCTTATTGTTTTCATCTATTGTTTGCGTATTCTAAATGTTGTCAGTTAGATGTCTACTGCTATATACCATAACTAATTGGAGTACAACTGACGAATTACATCAGTGCTTATAGCGATTGACACTGATTGCAGAGCAGCTGATTGTTTTCAAATATTTCTGTAAAACAAAATAATTTTTTCGCTTATTTTATCAAACTTATAAAAATGTACAACAGATGATAAACATACTAGTAACTGGAACTGAAGTTATAAACAAGACGGAGTAAATAAGATAGTGGCACGAATCTTCCAGAAGTACCATGGACAAGAACTCCCGAGTGAAACGCAGTCCTCCAACACGCTGATGTACGCGAAGAGCATTTGTAGCAGCAGCTAAAATAACGTCAAACTATAGGCATATATATAAAACAACTTCCACAATGTTGTTTTCCTGATTTTATTCTAAACGTATTTCTTCATGCTGTATCTTTATTTACACATTTGTCTCTAATATATTTTATATTTCATTCATATTTGCAGCTGAAGTGATGACAACCACAAATAAAAAATAAATCATGCCATGTAATCCTTTTGAAAACAAAATACGTACCCGCTGCGAACGCTTTTGAATAAGCTGAGTATTGAGAACTTCGAGCACCGAACGGTAAAATAAAATATGACGCACATAAGACAGTTATAATTCTTGTCAAGAAAAGAATAACATCTGTTTGACGGGATTTCAAGAAATCCTGAAACATGAATACATATACACCTTAGAGGAAGTTGAGAATAATTTCTATTGCTTTCAAATGACAGTATTTAGAAAATGTTGCACCCACTCGAAGGAAGTACGAAATTTTTAGTATCGTGAATATAAATTATAAAGTACGAATAAATGAATCCTGAAATAAGGTTTATTCCTTATAGTTACACTACTATTTAAATATTCTATTTAAATGATCAAAAATGTTCAGTGATTTATCTTTCCTGCTGGTTACAATCCCATGACTTAACACCTTTTGACCACATTAAATTAATCAATATGCGGAGTCAGTGTATTTCTGGGGATGTGCTAGCCTTTTATTGGGCATGATGTAAGAAATTTCAATTCTTACTTTGTTGTTCCAAGACTATTTAAAACTCGACCCAAAGTTTCTGGTGGTTTCAAATTCAAATCTCCTGTATATTAAGCAAATATTTTCAGTTGGAATCCATCCACATTACGGTTGGATTACTTAAGCTTCTATCGCTTGCAAGAACGAAAATAATGTGAGCTGTATTGGGAACGTACTGCTAATGTTGACTGTCCTCGCACGTAAGAATGCGTCGTTGATGGACTGTCGCCAGAAGGTGAACTACTGGATGGTGGTGAGGAACCATCATGACGAGTAGTACTTTCCTCATGAATCTCAACCATAATAAAACAACAGCGATCTGAAACAAGTATGTAAAGATACTTTGCAAGGGTCAATGTCACCAAAGCTACTTTCATCAGGAAGCAATCTACAAATTAACGCACAGGTCAACAGGTGAACATATTTCTTTTTACTAAGCTGCTGTGAACACTCATCTCACTCTCGTGCAATTCAAAACCACTCAAACCAGTTGTCAAGATTGTGCACTGCTTACTGGAAATGATTCGAATGAAAGACAGAAATGGAATGATTCAAGTGAAAGGAGAGGAACTGTATTAACTACAGATGATCGACACGCAGGTCACACTGGTTCTCATACCACAAGGGCACATGAAAGGATGCGTGACTCACGTGACTCGTGCAGTTCACCCTAAACATTCGCACAATCCGAACAATTCGAGCGATTGACTCTAAACCAAAGAAGGAGGCGGGATCAACAAAAATTTCGATTTTGCCCTCCTGCCTGCTTCTCCACATATATCACACACTTTTCATGTTTCCTTCTCTCAGCCTAATGACAAACGTTTCATATTTATTGGATGTCTCATTGTGACATGCTTTGCCCCATTAACAATGCCGAGACGCAGAGGATGGTACTGTTAGAGGTCACAACGTGAGGTAGGTTAGATTGGCGGGTGTCACGTTGTGAAGAGCTGTAAGGTTACAAGATCAGTTAGAGATTAGTTTTGGTATATATGTCTTGTCTGTCAACTTTTTTATCTTGACTAGTAATTTGTATAAGTTTTGGAATATACTCTTTTCTTTATTTTATTTACATGAATACATATACATTTTTGAGATTAAACTCGGATATTCTCACTGCCATCATCATGCCGAAAATGAAATTCTATGGTGATCGACCGCAGTCATTTTCTATTGATGATTCGGGGGAGCGTTACTACATCGGTGCTGAGGTTGGTAAAATAGCTACACACTTTACACATACAATACTGCAGTTAAAATCGCAAAAGAGGTTACTATACATATAATACTTTGTATCCAGATTTCTTCGCGGAAAAATTTTACTTTTCTTAGCACTTTATTAAACATTTTTGTATGACGCTTTGGCATAAATTCTAGGTGGGACAGTACATGCGATATCACCGTGGTTCGTTATACAAAAGGTTTCCACAATTATGGAAACGTATGGCAACTTTGGAAGAGAAACGGAAGATGCAAGAAATGGCTTGTCCATCATCTTTCTTAAATACTAATATTATGCTGGTGAAGGCTTGTGAGGTGTGACTTCGTCTCTCAATTTTTATAGAAAGGATTACATCATTATCTTTTAAATACGTCAAGTTTCATCTCCCCAAGTAGATGCTAAATTATTAGTCAATTTTTTCTTTACTTGGAAAACCTGCATTTTGTAAAGAAATTCTGTATCATACTCAGTTGCTGTTGTCAACAGCAGCAATAAAATGTTGATTTAAGGTTGATGAAATCTTGATGGGAAATGAAGAGAAGTACCGTGCGGGAGGCACTGGTACAGCAAATAGTGGTATGTCATCAGGGAGTACCACTGCTCTTAATGGTACTCCAATGAAATCAACGCGGTCTGGAACAGGACCATGGCTTGGACAGCAAGTATGTTTTAGTAATTGGCAGCGTTTAGATTTGTGTAGTTATAGTTTATTTGTTTTGTCAAGTTAAGTTCAAGTTGCTTTATGTTCTGGATACTCCAGAATTTATTAAATAAATAATCTGGATCGAGAAGTCAAAGTAGGTATGATAGTCCTAAATCAGCACTGAAAGTGAACCTGTGTGGCATTACAAGGACTGATATTTATTTACCGTGTTTTAGTAATTTTTTTAGTAATGTCCTAGTTATGGCAAACACTGAAAAACACTGAATAGATAAATCAGATTTTCTCATACCTTATATTTAACTTTTTGTAATACCTACTCAAAAAGTTTTTTTCTTGAAATAGAAAAGTAGGTAACTTGTGAAAAGAAGACTGGTATCTAGTTGCACTGTAAAAACTTTCAACTAATTGCATTTTGAAGGTAAGCAGCGGTTCACATCATCTAGAAAGTGTTCCTTGTTCTACACCAGTGGCACATGCACGTGGGCATATGAAAACGCGTGATTTCGCTTCGTCACCAGATGATCTGGAGATGTATAAAAGAATTTTGGACAATGCTGACCAATCTGAGGAGCTAATACCTATAAGGCATTACCTTTTTTAAGAATGTTTGATAATATGGTACAGTTCATTATTTCCTTTCTTTTTTTTTTATTGTTCCTTTTTGATTTCTTTTGTGATTCTTTTTTCAGGTTGGATATGGAATTGGAGGGTGTGAAGCTTCGCGATACATTTTGTTATAATCGCAACGAAAAACTGATAACGCCAGAAATTTTGGCTGAAACAATGTGTGATGACCTCGATTTACCCACAGGGACTTTTCAGAATGCCATTGCGCAAGCTATACATCAGCAAATTGAGGTTAGATTGTGATTTTATTTTTAGTAATTTTCTATTGCCATATTTTTCAGCTGTCGGGAACCGGATTAGTAGTTAATTCATCCTGTTGTTCAACAGACGACATTGTGGGTTTGCTTGAATGGTTGAATAGGATCGATGATTTTATTTGAAAGTCTTAAGTACTGCACACAAGAGTCAGAAACTCTTCGGTATTTCAGGCGGCAGGCGAAGCGGCTCCTGTCGATACGGCATTAAGTGATCAGCGAGCATTATTAAAGTTGAATATTCATGTCGGTAATCAGTCTTTGGTTGATCAATTTGAGTGGGACATGAGTGAAGAGATGAACAATCCGGAATGGTTCGCTTCAAAATTAGCTTCTGAATTGGGCCTTGGAGGAGAATTTGTTGCTGCAATAAGTTATTCTATCCGCGGGCAGTTATCATGGAATCAAAAAACCTATGCCTATAGGTATTTTTTTCAACTTTCTTAAAGGAACTTATTTACGATGCTATGTATCGGACACTATTTTGGACTTGGCTCAGTAAGCATCTCTTTTGTTACGAAGTAGATTACTATTACGGTTGGATTTTTACATTTGTTAGCATATATATGACTCCTATTTTCATCCTAAGGAAGTTTTAAGCAGGTTTTAATGTTTAGTGAGTCTCCTTTGCCAACGGTAGATTGCCCGTTTCGGAATCCTGCAGATGCTGATGTTTGGGGACCATTCTTGGAAACACTTACGGATGCTGAAATCGAAAAGAAAATGCGTGATCAAGATCGTAATACACGTCGTATGAGGCGACTCGTGAATGCAAATCCTTATGGCGGTCTTTAATTTGCATTAGTCACTTTTTTAGCGAATTGAAATCCTTTTGATGTGTTCATAAAATTGTATTCTATTATTGAATGGTGATGAAAAGATGAATATTTTAGGGCGGAAACTTTCCGAATGAAGTTAGGTCAAGTGTTTTAATCCAGTATAGTTTTTTATGCGTTATCTTGATAATATCGAAAATGGTACTGATAACATTTGCGTGATTTCAATTATTATTTGTTGAATTATTTCTTTGTTCATGTTATATTAAAAACAGCGAATGAAGTGTATTTTGTTACGATCAGTAAATTTATTTTATCATTGAATTGTGTTCTTGTCTGGTTGTTTTCAGTCATATTCGTATTTAGCTATGAAAATCACATAATATTGGTGGAAAATAAAAAACTTTAAATCTTGATAGGGATTTTTTTCTACACTCTTTATTTTTTCAGATTTTTGAAATGGCTGCTGTGACAGGAGATAGTATTGAGGTTGACGACGACATGGAGCTTGAACATACAGACCAAAGTTAGTTTAGAAACTTAGTATCTGTTTTTACGAATTGCCGTTTTGTATTTCTGAACTTAATTGCAAACTTTATGTGTAGTTGCGAGTGTCATTCTGTGAGGTTCCTTTATTCCGCAAATTATTTTTAACCGTTATTGGTCAAATTGATAGGATCAGCAGCAAATTGATACGATTTTCTAATCATAGTTTGTAGATTTTGAAATCTGTAATCTCATATTTCAAATATTGCGGGCCAAAATGGACATTGGAATGAAGAATTCTCTTGATTTTTAAAACTAGCAATATAATTTCAATTAATTAAGCTGGATTTTGATGTGATCGAGTGCCTCTAATATAGCATATTTTCCTACCAGAATTTGACGCGAGATTTTTTTAATAACTTCATAGTAAATAACCAATGTGTATTGCATATACGATATCGTCATGTTAAGGAATTCTTTTTTTTTGTTCTGGAATATTCAAACAAGTATTAACGCGTAATGTGCAGTAAGGTTTGCCTAAAATGTTAGAAATGCTTAAGAAGAAAGATTAGAAGCATTTTTATAACGCTTTTTAGAAAATGCTTTCATTTAATTTTCCAGCTTCATTTGTATTTGTGACTGCATTTATATGTGTCCGATGTGTGCTGTTGCAGATATTTTCTACCTTCTATGATTTGCAGATATTTTGGTGACTTCAGATTCCTGATTTGTTATCTAGATATATGAAACGTACTTCTCAAAAATTCTATATATATGATTGAGATATTATAGTTGACGATTTAAAAAGTCGAGTGACAAAGAAGAAGGGACGTGGTTTCGGCGGTGAAACACATGCTGATGTAACGGAGTATGAAGGTCTGGAGAGTGCAGGAGGTGCAAATAATCCAAATGCTCCTCAAAGGTTTGGGAATACCTATTTATCATATTTCTTGTTTCAGTTAATAAGATTTGATAGTACTGCTTTTTATAAACTCTTTACATTTGCATCTTGTTTTTCTAAAAAAAAAAGTTCCATGTTGTGTTTAGATCAGTGGAAGGCTGGATAGTATTTGTGACAAATGTTCATGAAGAAGCCCATGAGGATGACGTATATGAACGATTCAGCGAATATGGTGAAATTAAAAATATGAATTTGAATATTGATCGCAGAACGGGCTTTCTAAAGGTTATTTTCTGTTGTTTTTGTCACTTCTTTTCAAAAATTGAAAAGAATGTATTTGTATTGGAAATTCTTCATTGGTCTGTAAACTGGGTTTACTGAATATTAACTGGTAGTGAAGCCAGATTTCGCAAATAAATGAATTTCTTATCACTTATTTGGAACTTATTCTAGTAATATCAAAGCTAAATGATGGATTTCCAAAATATGTATTGGAAATTTTTTCATTCCAGTGATCAATATACTGTTTCTGGATTTTTCACTGTTTTATTGAAATTGGATTTGTTTTGTTTCTTATTTAGGGGTACGCACTGGTGGAATATGAAACGCAGAAAGAAGCTTTTGCTGCAATCGAAGGTTTAAATGGCGCAGAGTTGCTTGGGCAAACAATAAACGTTAGTTGGTGTTTTGTTCGGGGCAGTGCACAGAAGAAGAGGCGACGATGAATTAATCTCAGTTCCATTTAGAGTGAACCTGCAATTCATTTCGGTAGAACTCCTCATTGAACTTCTCATTGTTGATCTTGCTGGATTTTACATTTTTTCCCTTCTAAAATTGTTTCATATTTTTTTAAGGTTAAATTTTTACTTGATTCAGATCTACTGGATGTCTTAATTTCGTTACCGCTAATAATGTGAAGTCGACATAATTTTTTTTTCTTTTTTTGTATGCGGAATTGTTTGTTGTTGTATAAAACTCATTCACAATATGTTTGGATTTGAAACTACAGCACTCATTAATGCCCTTGATAAACTATGCCTGCATTAGAGTGATTTAATGTGTAGTAATCAGTCAAATCATCTGTTGCCGTAGGGAAATTTGTGATGAGAAATGAAAAAAAAATTCTTATTACTGAGGATCGTCGTTGCAGTTTACGCACTTCCTTCTTGAACTACGAATCCAGCAAGGATTGCAGAACTCGGATTGGAAAGTGAATAAAGCCTGTTTATTGACTCTTTATTTTTGTTTCATTAGCTAACAGAAAGGCACGATGACAAATTGGGTGATATATGGTACAGAGTTGGAGGAACTTAGCGATGGGACGAGTTCGTTTGTTTTAAAAACATTTGATTCTCTTGTGAGCTAGGTCTGCTTCATTAAGAAATTGCAAGCCTGTAATTTCGAAGTGGTTCCTTACTCGCTTGTTAATTTTTAATATAATCTAGTTTCGGAGTTTATTTGCCAATATTTTTTTTAATTTCGGATTATTATCTTTTCATCCGTTTTTAAACGAAGTTTTTCGTGTGAAGTTTCGGTTATTTCAGGTAGTGTGAATACTATAAGACCTCTTGCAATTGAGGAGCAAGTGGTAAAAGATGAAAAGGGACGAAAACGTTTCCATGGAGCATTTACTGGTGGCTTTTCTGCTGGGTACTTTAATACTGTTGGTTCTAAGGAAGGTAATTTATCTGTTGTCCATAATTGTTTAGGAATAATTCCAATATTTCCGTTACTTAATAATATATAAAGATGTTTAAGGTTGGATACCAAAAAAGTTCAAATCCACTCGCGATGAAAGGGGCGAAAGAATTGATTCTAAACCAGAGGATTTCATGGATGAAGAGGTCCCAATTATGTTATACTGTGTCATAAAATCCTGGGGCAACTTCATTAGCGACTCTCATCTTATGGATAAAGTTAAATGTTTATGAGATAATATATAGGTCTACTGGTAACGGGTAAGTTGAACAATATCTGTTATTATTAATCAGTGCTGAAGATTGGTAATTTTTAGGACTTGAGCGAATTTGGAATAGCAAGCAGACGAATAAAAACTTCGGCGAATGTTGGTGGAAATAATAATGATAGACATTTGTTAGCATGGGAACGAAATATGCAGTCTTCACTCGAATCATCACTCTCAGTTCATCTTCAAAAAATTATTAAACCAACTAAGTAGGAAACCAGTGTCTTCTTACTTCGAAATGTTTTTATGTTCAAAAGTTCAACTCCATGCAGATACAGTCAGCTATCACCATTTTACAGGGACTCAGTGGGCATACAACTGTTGAAAAAGATGGGATGGAGAGAAGGGCATGGAATTGGATTGAAAATGTCACGAAAGGCATTGGAGAAACAGAAGTGTATGTAAAATCTTCATTTTGCTTATAGTACTTATATTATTAGTTCTCCACGCTGCCTTAATAAGGGGATGTTAATAATGGTGTACACTTTTAATAAGTGGGATATTGTGGAACACAATCGACATATATATATATATATACCCTGCACTCTTTCATGCTTTTCCTCTTCAGTTTGTTTATTGTGTTGTTATTCCAGTTAATGATAATAGAATTCATGGTGAAAAAGGGTTTTACAATGAAGAAGCAGTAAGAGAAGCGGATGAAATGGCACCAAATTTTTTATTTGCACCAAGCGATTTTGATCCAGCTATTCTGAAGCCCTCTGAAGGTAGTCATGGTTTGGGATATCGCGGAATGCGACATATGTCTGTGTTGTCTGAAAAATACGGCATCCTAGAGGCAGCACTAAAAATAGAGAAAAAAGGAAAAGGTATTTCGGGACAAGTATGTTTCATGTATATTTACAAATACAAGATTTCTTCATTTTGATTGATCAGAACATAATTCTGTATCGTTTTATTGCAAGTTCTTCCTTCCAAGGTTTGGATAATCTTTGGCTTATGTCCAATAATTCATCTTCTAAAAAAGTTAAGAGGCTTCGAAGCTTTCTTGCTGTTTCTAATACTATAGGCGAGAAATCTAATATTTTCGAACGAACGCAACTGTTGCATGTTTTCGTTAACTTATTTATATATATGTATATTTCAAGGCATTTGGTGTTGGTGCTTTTGAAAATGACGATATGAACATATATACGAATTATGATCTTTCTCAGTATGATTTTGCGATTGATAGTAATGGGATGGCACCCAGTGCATCATGCAGTGCAAGTAATTCTTTTTATGATCCTGCTGTTTTTGTTTCAAACAGAATATTATTGCCTACAACTGAAACTGGCACTGCAATTAATAAGGACGAGTTCAGAAATCGTCATTAGGTTTCTAGTGTTTCAGTAAAATTATTGCAGGTGACACAAGTTTTGTAATGGCATCCAAACGCCAAGTTGTAAGACAGTTTTTCGAACCGCCGCGAATTCCATCGAATTTTCTTTCGCGGCACACTCCCATCCACCCAGATATTTCTCAAATGCCCTTAAATATTAAACAGTTCAGTGAAAGAATGAATCATCTGCAACGCGCAAAGTTTTTGGGAGAGGTTTTTTTTTTTTTTTGCTATTAAGGGCTTGCTTTCTTCCGGTATTCATTTTGAATAATTTTGTTTCTATAGATTGATTTAAAATCAGTTTTTGAACTGGTGCATGATGAAGATCGAAAAAGATTAAGTGTTTCGCAAAATGAAGATGTGATACAAAATGCATTTGAAGAAGAGCCCATAAAACAAGCACGATTTAAACAGTATATGAATCATTTGAAGCGAGGTTTGTAAATTCCAAATAAATTGTTTATTAATTTGAAGATTATCATGGGGAGCTAGTTCTTATTTAATTACAAACTAAGTTCTGATTGGATACAACTTAGTTTGTGGTGATAATCAAAATTTCGCATTGCAGTAAGGCAGTTTGTTTACCAAATCCGAATTATTTTTATATTAATGAAGTTAGAGAACTGTTGGAAAAATTAATCAGTAAAAAATCAGTATAGTTGACTGTGTCTTTAATCGAACTCTCAATTTTTTTAACAGGATTGCACTATCCCCAGCCGCCTGATGTGACAAGATTGGAATGGGAGCAGGAACTACGTGATTTTCAAAATATGCTTTCTCCTGAACTACGATCACGTATATCAGAAATTGACGGACAGCAGAAACCACTAGCACGCCCAGATGTAGCGGCTCCCCTAGCCGATGTTTTAAAGTCGAAGTTTATTTCTAGTTCAAGCTTTTATTCTGGCAAGGTGAGAGTTACTTACGAATGCAGCATCTTCTGTTTTTTAATATTTTATTTAACACTTCCTTTTTAGTAGTATGATTTTATTTATGTTATTTAACAGAACTATAATGGGTGAACTAATTTATATTTTCAATATACTCGTTAACATGAAGGAAGTAGAAAGTAACGAACGACTGGCAGCTGTAAAGATGAAAATGTTTGGTGTAAAGACTCGTTTGGTTCATGAATGGCATCCTGCTAAACAGTTGACAAAACGTTTCAACGTTCCGGATCCATATTCTTCATCTAATCTCCTCGGTGTTCCTCGGTTGCAGGTTTTATCCTTATTAGGCCTTTTAAAAAATTGTACTAGGTATTTGTTTGCTCTTGACTTAATATTTTTTTTCAGAAAACAAGAAAGACCGAAACACTAGCAAATCTCGGTGCCGATATACTATCATTTGACTCAACTGCACAGGAGCTGAAGTATCGTTCAGGCATAGAAAACATCAATACGGAAGAAAAAGAGGTATTTTTTCATTTTATAAACACAGAGAAAATGCTTGCATCGCTTCAAATTTATTTCTATTTAGTAGACCGATCAGGTCGCAGTGTTCATTGAATCTTATCTGATTATCAGTACAAATTTATGTACTCGAAGACAAGTCGGTCCTAGCAATTATTCTAGTAACTTTATTACATAAAATTAAATTTTGGGTATTGCTGCACTATAGCTTAGCTTTCACTTTTTTGAATCCTATATGTCTTTCCAAAACTTTTTTATAAAATAATACCAAAGTTATATTGGGATCAAACGTGTAAAAATTACGTGACAGTGTCATAAAAATTGACTTGTTTATACATTGATGAGATTAAATATCACCTCTCTTGTTCATGATAGAAAAAATGTGATGAGAATGTTGTAAATAAAAAGGATCGCAAAGCAATATGTTTCACATGAAAATCGGTTCGCAGTTTGAATTCTTTTCCTTTTATTGAAGATTCCGGAAACAGTAGTTCATGAAGACAAAACTAGTTCGGATCAGAAGCCATCAGAAGAATTTCTGAAAGCTATATTTGGTGACAGTGATGAGTCTAGTAATATGGATGAAGAATTACAAAGCGGTGAGAAGGCTGCAATGGTTTCATCAATATATGAAGACTTCTTTGATAAAAAGACTGAAGGGGATAAAAAATCTGTGATATCAGCAAAAGTACTCACAGTAATGGATATGGATTTGTCGTTTGACAGGGATAATGACGATGAAGAGTTCGGACCCGTACCTCCACCTCCCACGTCTTTATCAACCACTGATTTAAAAGCTGACATTGTCCATTCAGATAAAAAAGGTAAGTTCTGCTTCATGAATGCGGCTAGAATATGTAAGTCTTTAAGCATTCCGGAGTTTGGGCTGTTTCTATAAACCTTTATTGAAAGATGTTTATCAGAGTCACAAAAATTTGTGTTTAAGGTATTTCAGAAAAAAGACATCATAAACATTCGAGGAGTAAACGAAAAAGAAAAAGGAAAAGTAGCGAAAAAAGAAAAGTAAGTGTTTAAAACTTAGAGTGCTAATAAAAAGGTAAGTTCTGCTTCATGAATTCGGACAGAACATACAATTCATCAGCCGCTTGCTCACTCCAAAACACTAATTTTAGTACAAAAGAAAATTACATCGCCGTCAAGAGTTACAAGAATAACGTACCCTCATGTGTACAGTTTTCGCCTAATTCATGATCTCAAGATGGATGAGTGCAGCATTTATGAAATGAAATCCTTTTCAAGTCAGATTTTGGACCTATTAACTGATACCGATTTCATGTTCTATTATATATATGCTAGTTTCATCACTTTTGAACACGAGTTTCTATCCAAATTGCAGTGCTGTATACCAAATCCTTTGTGCTGTTTATTAGCAATTAAATAAAAGATACTGGTTTTGTGATTCTGATTTTTTCCTTCCAGAACAGTAAGTCATTCTCACAATGAAAAGTTTAAAAAGTTAGAAAGTGTGTAGCCAATGACATTTTTATCATTTTTACAAAGAAGTGTAACATAAAATGGAGAGAGGAGTAAAAGACATCATAACTATGTTGACAAATCATTTCTACAGAATTTAGATTTCATAAAGTTGGAATAAGTTTAATCAAGATCCGGTTCAGGGGCCTTGTTTGGTGGTGCCATGTTTGTCGTGGTCCCACCATTTGCTGTTTCTTTCATCTAAAGTTTGGAACAAGTAAATGTTTAAAATAATGTAAGCATTTAATGCGTTTCAGTTCAAATCTCAACCTATACAACAATCTCATGCTGTAAGCAGCCTGCATGATTCACCAAGGACTATCTCAATCTCTAACATACTGTATTCGATTGCTAAAAACTTCAGCTTTTTCCAACATAACTCACCTTTTATAGCCTCGCCTTATGTAGATTCATAATGATTAAACTATTAAAATGAAGTGTCCATAAGAAGTAGAACTGTATACCTCTGGAGTGTTCATGCCAAAGCCGCCACTAGCACTACCAATTTTGCTGAACAGTTTCATAACTTTCGGATTTGACATATGTTTTGCGATGTTAGCTGGATTATTGATAATGTCCATGTAGGCTTTAAGGACGCTTTCATCTTGCAACAGACTCATAACCTCCGAGTCTTGAAAGATTTTTTCGAACCCTTTTGGCATATTTGGCATACCAAAACCACCAAAGCCTTCTGTACTGTCGGCATGCTGTAAATAATGCTTCATTTCGAATGTGTCTCTGAATTCAAAACGAAAATTGCGCAAGCTTCATTATTTTGACATAACTTTTCACTAGAAGTTACAATTTATTCTGAAACAAACCTTTTTTTCCTGTTCGTCTCGCTTTCGTGTTTCTTGTGCTTGTCTAATCCGCTCCTGACGCGTTTTCAATTCCCTTTCTTCTTTGCGTCTCTGTTTATTTCGATTGTGTTCGAGAATCTTCTTGGCCTGAAATTTAGAAATCAAGTAAAATACAAGTGATAAGTAAAAACGATACATGAAGCAAGAAATTGGTACAAAAGAGGTAGGTTATAACCGCTCCTGCAGGACGTTCTACAATTTATACATCATGTAAAAGTTCCGTTTTATCAGTCTTTTGTTTCTTTTTTGTAAAATTATTAAATGTTTAAATTCCTCGTGATAATGACCACAAGTATTTGGCTACAAGTAACGATCTAATTACAATTTAATGAAGAAAGATGATATTTTCTAATTTGATTTTCACGCACGATTTTTACTCTTCCAACGGACTCAAGAAGGCAAGTTACAAAGTATTTACTAGAGATTTCTATATTTATACTACACTTTGGTACTCTAAAACGTGAAAAAGCATTAATGCTCTTAAAAATATAGCTTGTTACTTCCACATTCATTCGAATGGCAAGGGATGCATCTGGAGGAGAGAGAGTTTAAAAATGAAATAAAGGATGAAATAATATCACATTGAGTAATTAAGCGAATGTCAGCTGTTTGCATCCTCACAAATGCTGGAAACTACGTTTATCATTCTGTATGTACTTATTTTTTCTTACTCTATATACTGATCCATTTTGTTACACTTTCCAATTTACTTTACATGCATTGTAATGAGTATACAGATTTGCCATAATTGCAAGAAGAGAAAAAAACTGAAAATCACATTAACTGTGAAAAGGAAAACAGGGAGAGATAAACAGAAACTTGAAGATTCTACCTAGTAGAACAAAAAATACTAGAAGGAAATTTTTTGAATTTTAAAAATTCCGTCTGGTATTTTTCACAAAAAAATATGTGAAAATTAATAAAGCAGACATGACCTTTCATACTGTTGTTTTCATATGGATTATTCAACCTATATTAAATTCAAATACAATAGATATCACCAATGCTTGAATTTAGAAAAATTAAGGGTCTTCTCAAATTTTAATTCGACAATTGTAAATATGAAGTTTTCGAAGTAAGACTCTTGACTAGTAACTGACACACAAATCAAACAATGGGAAATGCAGCATTGAAGACAGCTGCATCTTAGAGTCAGGCAATGGGGAAATGAAAATAAAAAAAAAAAAACCTAGCTTTCTCAGTATTTCTTAGAAAAAATAAAGCGAGCAGGTGTGTTACTAGTAACTCAAGAGAAAACAGGACAGAAGTGCACAAGAAAATGTAACAGAGAAAACATAAGCGAAAATTGGGTAGAACTTGTAAAAATAAGAGGCGGTCCAATTCCCATCCAACAGCAGGAGCTTATATCTCAAAACAGATATCGAGTGGTGCAATACGGAAGCCTCCACACTTGAGTACCACCAAGGTCCTTCATCATAAGGCACAGATGACACCGGTTCAAGTGATTTATTACATCATTTTTCCAATTGTTTTACCAATCAGTGGAGCTAAAACCTCTAGAACTGCTAAGGACGGTCAGTCTTTTTTATTCCCTACGAGAAGTATATTAAAACAATATCAGCATGAATTTATAAATCAGAGTTCTATGCAAATGTGTCGATAACTTCTGAAACATTAAGATGTTTTATGAATTGACAACTTGTTATAAGGTGTTGAAGACTATAAATTTTTGGATTATGAAATACTTAAGGCATGATGACTATGTTTGGTTGCTTCCCAACCTTCATTGTATGGCCATTTTCTAAAAAGACCTCAAATTCGAATGTGTTCAACAAATGATGTAATGGAAAAACGTACTGATACTGTTTTCTTTCTTCTTTCTTCAGTAACTCACTTTGGCGAAGCAAAAATTTCTTACTTCGAATTTCAGAATTAAATTCCTGGAGAAAAACACTGAAGATAATTTTAAAACTTTCAGCTCATACCGACCTCATTACTATTGGATATTTATGGCAGTATGCTACAAATAACGAGCCTTTTATCAAATTTCTTAACCAATTTGGATTATCTCCCGAAAGTAAAACCTTTAAATTTCTTTGCTTGCTAGCAACAATCCAGCTGCATATAAGATTAGTAAAAAGATAAAGTCTTATAAAATAAGGCAGTCTGATGGGAAAAAACATGCTATAGCGTTCTACTTACGTTAACAGAACGACTAGAATCACTTGATTTCAATTTCTCTTAGAAATATTAACCCGCGGATCCCTTTTTCTGTTAATTTAATTTGAAATATAAATGTCACCTTGGAAAACTGATTTAGAGAGTAGTCCAATTTTCACCATGGTTCTACATTTAAATTAATCTATATACATAATAGAAGGTGGAAATACTTCTAACAATTCAGAGGATGAGACTCATATAATTCGGATTATGACGCATAAAACGAAGAAATGGAAAGACCTGCTAGAAAGTCGCACTGATGTAGATGTGGAACTGATACCCTGGTCACAGGAACAAACAATAATAAATATTCATAAAAGATGTGACGAAATGAATTTAGCCGAATTTACACTGCTCCATGACATTGTTAATACGACACGCAACAACCTACTTATTATTGACTCTGGTAAAATCATTTTACTTTTTTCTCAAAACATAATAGCCAAAAACACATCCTGAAGTACTTATTTCATAAATGAAAAATTATAAGGCTTTGACCGGTTCATACTATTCTATAAACTGTAATAGTTTTGCCAAACTCAAATATTTTGAATTTTAATTTTTCAGATAGAAAGTCAAGCGATAGAATTAGCATTTTGGTACGGACCGCAACTAAATGCAATCACTGCGCTCAATCAGCTGGGAAAGTTTTTCCAACCATTTATTTTTGTAATAATATAGTTGGCTATAACTGGATAAACAAACTAGGAATAACGTGCGACACAGCAATGCTTTTACTACCTAATGATTTAAGACATAAGAGTAATGTCTATTCTTTGATGCCTCAAATTTTCGTATCCGCTACCGAGCACAAGTATCATAATCATTTTTATCACAGCACACAACAGTTACGTGCAGCACACAAGACACACCAGGATGCACGAGGTCATCACGTGCTCAGCAAACACCGAAGAAAACATCGTATTTATACGAAAAAATATAAACTTTTGAAGTTATATCGGGAACAGCAAACTAAGCGGAAGACCCGAAAAGAAGCATCTGATGTTTTAGAAGTACCAATTGGAAGACGGAAGTTGCTCTGCAAATACCGAAAATCATGCTATAATACGGGCATTATTCCGAAAACATGGAATATACACAATATTCTACCACGATTTATGACGGGTTCATATGAACAGGAAAATTGCTCTGAAAAAGGAAGCACGACCGAAATGCATACGAGGAATGAAAATGAAGAGAGAGAAGAGATTAGCGAAGCAGAACTAAAACTTCTGTGTCGTTACCGCAAATCGTGTTATGAAGAAATAGGTGCTGAGATCGAGAAAAGTGCTCTGAAAGTTCAAACAGGACCAATTTTTTCTCGTGATATTACCATTTTACCAGCAACAAAACAAAAGTCAACCAAAGAAATTGCCAGAATAGCACTGGCAAAAATAGAAGAAAAAGAAAGAAATGCAGCACTGAGACCTATCCCCACGAAAGTGATTATTGAAAAGAATCTCAACAAAGTCACAGAAAAAATGAAGAAACGTCTGTCTTGCAAATATCGGAAATCCTGTTATGAAACTGGTATCCTTCCGGAAATCGATATCTCATCCGACAACTTATTACAAAAAATTTACCATTTTCTAATACGACGAAATCGTCAGGAACGCATGCAAGAAACTATTCACAAGGAATTTACTGATTTTAATAACAATGAAAAAAGAATTTATTGTAAATATCGAAAGTCTTGCCTCAGTACTGGCCAAAAGATTGCAATAAACCATGGCCAAAATTTCAAATATCTAAATATTTTTAATAAGTATGATAAAGTGATTCCTTTAAAGATACGTTGCAAATACCGGAAATCGTGCTATGATACTGGAACTTTACCTAATCTAAAGGAAAAAATTGCCAAAGAAGAAATACCGTCAAGAGTACCAATGCAAACAGTTATATCGCTATACCACTTGAAAACACTCTGCAAATACAGAAAAAGTTGCTACAAACGAAAAGCCGAAGAGCAACAGAATTTAAATACTGGGTTACTTGATGAGGCTGAAACACATGCTAAGGATGAAATACAACAAAAAGAAGAGGAAAAGAGAGAAAAAAAGAAAATTACTAAATCATTCCAAAAAGAACCAGTACTCAAATCTGAGAAAACTGAGGAAACAAGTGTATCCAAAAAAATGGAGCGCACTTTCGAAACAAAACTTGTGAAGGAAACTAGTAACAAAAAGCTAATCAAAAAATCAAAAGTCTTTGTTCCCATGTTGGAGGAGAAAAGGATGGCAGCAGCAACAGGAAATGAGAAATTTGAAGGAACTGTATATAAACCAAGAAAAAAGAGAACCAAAGAACATACTGAAGAAACATCAATAAAACCGACAAAGAAGATTCAGAAAACAGTTACATCGACAGCAATTATGAAAGAACCGATAACTGAGGAAATAGTTCCAGAACATGCAGGATCTAAGGAAGAGAAATCAAAAATTGAAAAAATAGAGAAGGAAATGAGAATTAAGAATGAAAACATCATGAAGGAAAAGAAAATTTTTGTAGATAAAAAAGATTTTGAACAAGAACTGTTATCAACAGTGACGGATGTGCAACCATCACGTGTCAAGGAAGTACAATCAATATCCTTACAAAATGAGAACATAACAGTTCCTAGGGAAGTAAACATTTATGACAAAAACTTAAGCCCATTAAATATTAAGCTCTTATGCAAATACCGTAAGTCATGTTATGAAAACGGCAAACTGCAATCAGTCCAAATCATAAAGGCACCACAAGATTTCCAAGAAAAGAAAGACCATAGACAGCTTGAAATACGATGCAAATATCGAAAATCGTGCTATGAAACGGGTAAGTTGCCAGAAAACCTTCAAGAAAACTTCAAGATGACACATTTCACCAAAAAGGAGGAAGAACATATTCCAAAAAAACATAGCTTAGAAGAAAATATCCCACTCACATTAAGATGCAAGTATCGAAAATCATGTTACGAAACCGGAAAACTGCCACCAATTAAAATAAGTATATTTGGATTCTCAGAAATTCCAATTTCGAACGAATATAAAAATAAGGAATCTGCTGAAGAGGAACTAAGTACCGAACAATTAAAATTACGTTGCAAATACCGAAAATCATGCTATGAAACTGGCATACTTCCATCATATTTAAATCATACATCATACGTAGTTATTGCTTCTATTAAAGAGTACGACAGCCCACAACTAAAATGTAAGTATCGCAAATCCTGTTATGAAAGCATAGAACTGGATATACAATTAGACAAAGTGCGTAAAAAGGAAGCGCAGAAAAAAATGCAGGAAGGAATAGTAAAATCGCCCCACCAAACAGAACCGGTTATCAAACATAAGGAAAAAGAACAGAAGGACAAGGTACAAGAGAAAGTTACGGATGAGGCAAGCAAGCGAACTCAGAAAAAGAAAAATAAAGAGCTTCAATTTGACGCTAAAGAACATGAGTATATGCAGAGAGAGCTGCTCGATTATTCACAACCACGACAAAAAGCAACCAAACTACGATCGCTAAATAGTGCGCAAAAGCTTAAATGCAAATATAGGCTAAAATGCTACAGTAGTGTTCCGCTGCATCAGGTTGCTGAAGAAAAAAGAATCGAAAAGCTGCGACAATTAAATATTAAAGATTTTCGTCGTGCAAATGGCGCCATTTGTAATATCTATTATATATCATGTCGGAAACAGGCTGGCTTGCCCATTCTTGAGCGTGCACCAATAGGACCGAATGGGCGACGTCTCTGCCGGAAGAAGAAAAAAGAGAAAATTAGTGACTAAATATAAATATATATGTATAATTATGTTACCCACTCTCTTTTCTATCAAATTTCCTATAATTTTTAATAGTCTTTGCTTTCTCTTTGCACACTTTAATATGAAAAATACATTTTATCATTTTAACACTGTCATCTGCATACCATATTTAGGTAGAACAGAAAAATAAGACTCTTCATTATGAAAACGAACTTGACGAAAAGCCAGTCACATGCATTACAGGTAAAACTTAGATTACTTAGTAAATCTGGTAATAATGACACAACTTAAACTGAAGAATAGCAACTTCCTTTCAAATAGATGTAAGTATATGATACAACAAACCATTTGTTTGCTTCATTCTTTGATTAGATGTTTGATAGCTTCATATTAGTTCCCGCCATATCACAGACCAATCGTATATGGAAGTACTCAAATCTACTCTTGTAGTATGAAATTTGAAGCTAAAATATTTAATGTGTAAAAGGTTTCAAGAATTTACGTTTGATTCGACTTCTTTAAGCCATACATTCGCCTCATCATCATAATCCAATTTACACGCCATGGCTAAATCACGATGAGCTTCCACAAAATTGCCAAGTAACCTATAAATAAAATAATTGAGCATAGTGCAACAACAAAAAGAGAGACAAAACAATAATTCTGAATGTCAAGATATAAACAAAAAAAGAAACAATTCTGAATGTCAAGGCACATCAAGATATAAACTAATAAGACCTATGAGCTCGTCCACGAAACTTATAGCCTTGTGCTGAGTCTGCATTTAATGAAATTGCTTTATCACAATCGCGAATTGCACCATTTGGTTTGTTCAACTTCAGGAGCGCACTGCAAAAAACTAAAATGAAACTAAAAAAATTCCATTGAGAAATTACAGTAAAACAGTTAATTACTTCGCCCTCTTTGCGTGCAAAACTGCCAATCCTGGGTTTAGTTCGATGGCACTAGTAAAATGCAGCACAGCTTTCTCATAGTTTCCTAAAAAAATTTATCTTCATTCAAAATTCATTCAAAAAGAATATATAGAATCTAAAATAGAAACCAAATTCAATGGAAAATATTTGGTCGCGCCAAGCTAATTTTTTGATGTCGGTCCTTCTCCTTCGTATCTAATTATCGTTTTAAATACCCAAAAGGAATTAAGAACTAATACAATACTTAGGATCACAGTAAACTTTAAATAATTGCAAGATACCTTCATTAAATGCCTTTACAGCAAGCACTCGTTGATCAGTTGCTTTTTCCATATCCTCCTCAGTTATCTGCAATTAACAATTTCAAAGCGAACATTACGTATGCGACTGATTACTCAACAATTTAACAAGATCATAACCTCTTTATTATGATCACCCATTGGAAGCAGTTCATCTTCTTCGCCCTTTATTACTCCTGACATGTCCAGTTCCAGCTCATCTTCTGATTCCGCTTGTTGCTCATTTATTTGTGTTTCCTCATTATGACCAGTTGGTTCGGATGATTTCGTTTCACTTGGTGAGGGTGGGAGCTTTGCACCAAGACTGTGAAGTAATATATTTTACGAAATACTTTCCTAATAAATCAATATATCCGTCAAAACTAATAAATTCACTGAAATTGCTGTGCGAGAGAGAAAAAAAATTCCCTTTTTTAAATGAAAAAAGACACTACTCAAGTTCCACCATTTAACTTCTTATTTTAACAGAATACAGTACATCTACGTTCCTTACTCAATACTCAGAACAATGTAATATTAAGCAAAAGAACACCAATAAAATGCAAGCTGAAAGATAACCTTTCAAGATAATCCCTGTAGAATTTGAATCTTGGCTCATGCAAAATCGCTGGATTGCTTTTGCAAATGTTCACGAACTGACGCAACAATTCAACTTGAGCATCCATTTTCTTTAGTTTTTTGTTTGATTTTACGATATACTTACTCCTATAAGCAAGACAGTTTATCGCAGAATTTTTCGCGCCGATTTCATTCATACTATCATTCTGATTAAACCGAATGATTTAGTCCTTCGTGGTAGTACACGTGGATAAGCCATCAGAAGTATGTCCTACACGTAGGTGTACATAACTAGAACCATTAGAGGACAAACTGTTGACAGTCTAACAAATAAGAACCTTTGGCCTACACCAGCTATGGAGAGCCAATTCCCATGTAACGCACACAACATCACATCATAAACAACGGCCAACCACGAAGTAGCATTTCGCCGAACACCTGCTGAGATGGCGAAGAGTGTCTGTGAAGTGCTCATTTAGATCGAAGTTGATGTCGGTGTTGTGGTCAGCTCCTTGTTGCTGTAAGGATATGGGGAGGAAGGAAGGTACAGGTAGATATATGACGAGAGTAAAGTAAATCGATCTTGTTTTTCAGGAATGGATTACGTTAACTATAAACGTTTCATTAGAAATGCTTTAAGAAACAAAACTTAGTAAGTTATTTTTTGTTGCTAGCAGAAACAAATAAACACTGCAGGACGTAGCCACTCCATATATTGGGTGTCGGAGTGTCGGTGAGCACGATTGATAATATTGCATATTGATTTATTTCCGTCCAGCTCTTCTTGATTGTCAGATGGGAAAGCCTTGTGAATACCACTTCTCAGTGTTTTATCACTAGAGATCTTGAAGTCAAAAGTGAATCTGATGATCTTTTTAGCTTACCGACATACAGTGGTTTTGGTGCAGGAGCGGTACTTATGTTAATCTACATGACTAATTGGGAAACTGTTGGACGTCGTATACCTATTTGGAAATATCACTTCGAACCAATATCTATCGAGAATAATAATCCCACGAATGCTACGTCGACGTAACTACTTGCTAAAAAATTATCTGTATTAGTCTGTTAGAAATTTCCCCCAGAACTAGTTTCTGTGGTTAAAGTAGATCTTTTTCGCTTCTGTTAACGAAGATTTTTCATTGTTATTTTGATGAATTTCTTCCACTATGTTTTAAGGAGTTTGAAGTCTTTTTCATAGCAAAATTCTTATAATTTTAAGAAGGAATGTTTTATAAAATCATTCTCGGAAAATAAAGGTCCAGCATTGCTTTGCAGAAAGATAATGCAACTTATTTCATCCTTCTACATTTACTGGCAGGTTTATTTAAAATGATTTCGCATTGTTCATATCGATAGCTACTTTTTCTTTATCTGTTTTATGCATTTAATTGAACATGTTGCGGTTATGTTTCTTTTCTTTCTAATTATCTGAAGTGTTTGTCTGACTTTTTAAATTAAATCCTTTTCCGAAATTACGCAATTATAAAGTAGAAATTTTCTACCAGAACCTTGTGCCGTTCATTTGATGTCGACTTGCTGTGTATCGATCATTCTATTTCAGTACAGTTTAAGAAGTAAAACAATAAATTTCACATTTGATTATTAGAGATTAGGAAACTTAAAGCTGACTTATGCTACAGTAGCAGTTAAATCGTTTTGTCACACTGCTAAAAAAAAGCGATTGGAAGGTACTGCCTTGAGCATTTCATAAATTCAGTTGTTTTTAGGTGTCTGAACGAATTTTTTAATTTGTCCCAATAAAGTAAAATTGGCAGTATTTGCCAATTTAACCATTTCGCGGAATTCTGAAGCAGTCCCGTAAACAAATTTATAGGTAATATCAATGAAATACATCATGTTTGGGAAATAGGGGGCAGCCGTTCCACTGGTGGAGTAAGAATACATTCGGCCAGTGTTCGTCCAACGCATGCGAAGCGATGATAAACTGTTGTTTTGTCAACTCTATAACAGCGATGTACGATGTTACGCATCAAGACATCCCTTCCGAGTTCAACGAATAGACCATTATCATCCACACAACCTCAAGCATTATTTGAAAAGTCTTTGAAAATTAAGGTAAGTTCGTACAGGAATGTGAAATGCAGTTCCTCAAATCTAAAGCTTCCAGCTAATATTTCCTGAAATTTCTTGTAATTATAAATCGATGTTGAACTATTTCTAATAAGATAATATTTTTAAAAATCACCGAGCACTCGGACGATTCCATATGATGTGCACTGATATCGAATATGCTCTGATGTCCATATTTGTCCTTCATTGAAAAATTCGTTATCTTTTTTGCATCCAATCACTACAAGTTCCCCGAATACAAAGACGCATTCATTTACTTTAGTACTTCATGCAAATAATTGTCAAACTGTTGGAAATAACTGTAAAATAATTTTTTTTTTTTTTTTTTAGTTAAGCTGTTCGTCGTCAGGTAAATTAATTTTTTGTCAGTTAAAATTGAAATAGGTAAAGAGAGATTCCTACAACCCTATGATAAAGATTTAAATAATACGATTAGCAGTATATCGTACTCGTCCTTGGTCGAGCAGCTCGCACTTATGCAAATAATGTTCCACGATTCGTTCGGTACCTACAGGAATTGTGATATCTGTATTTCGAGCATAACAACCTGCAACCCAACACAAATTTTAATTTTGATTTCCTTTCTTATACGAAGATGATGAGAGGCATGTATTCCCTTACTGTTAGGTATCCATCATGAGGTTGACCAGCATAGCATAATGATCATTTCCAAAGCATTTCTTAATAGGTTATGTTCAGACTTCTGCAATCCCACTTATTCAAAATAGTATATTTTTTAATTCAGATATATGTAACGTTACATGCATTACAACTATAGGATTACACAAAGATACGTTGATGGCACAAACCTTCAATGGTAATACCATCTTTTTGGCAAACTAGCACGAAAGATCCATTGCGAAAATGTTCACCAACATCGTAATGAATCCCATTATCATAACAGGTTGATTCTGAAGGATACTTTTAATTCTATTCCAAATATAAACTATTATTATAATTGTTTTTGACAAAGTAAAATGACATTTATCGATTTTTTTTCACTTTCAGCTTATTAGCTATAACAAATAGCTGGCCTCTAAGATTGGCAAGCAACAAAGTATTTGTTGATTTCTTGTTTGTAATCCATTATGAATCATAACTCTCTGACAATCCACTACAATTTCATATAAGTAATTTAAATAAAGACATGTAGCCTATTTTAAAAGATAATAAAATCCTATTAAAGTTGCGCGACTTGCCCCTTCCATTACTACGATATCGGGCTCTTTTCATATGCAGCTATTATTTTCATAAATACTAATTTCAAACCCAATCATCACGAAATGCAAGACATCGTATGTTTGCCTAGAGTGTAATACAGAGGAAATATTATTTCTACTGCTTTCTTCTTATGGATTTCTCCAGTTCATTTTTTTTTTTTTTTTTGGAAGATATTGCTTTAATAACAAAATTTTAGCTAACTTTTTATTCAGAACTTTGATGAGATAACCGCAGACTTTATGCTCAAATAATCGTCAATGATTTATAGATCTATAGAAAAGTTTGGTTGATTTGATTAACCTTTTTTTTCTCACAAATCATTGCCATGAAAGACAGATTAAAGAGAAAGAAAATAGGTGAAGGAAAAAAACTAGGAGAAAGCCAATGTTATTAATGATTTCAATTCTTAAATCAAAAAATTGATGCATAGATTAAGATCGGAATTTGAGCACTGTCAAAGCCATTAAAAATCTTTCGTGTTGAATAAGTTGAAATTCCGATCAAATTCACGATAAATGGTTACCTTGCTCGTAAGTGACCGTGTCTCCCTTCACGTCACATTTATGCCTTACTCCGCTTCGTATAAACATTCGACCGATATGTATTACTGATTTGTCGTCTGCTACACATGCTGAAAGGTAATGGAATTGTAATAATTAACGTAATGGCTATCTGGAAAGTCCTCTGTCATACCGGAGGTATGATCTTCACTGCTAACAGACATGCTATATAAAAAAAAAATCAAATAGCTGTGAAAATTAAATTTACCAATAACTTCAGCGGTACCATTGTTGCATTTGTAATGGAAATGTTCCTTGGTGAATGTCTGACCATGTTCATACGTGCCCATCCCAGCAACCAGGCATGGAAATGGAGGTTGAGGCCCCGAACTTACTGAAATATACAGTCCATATACTTGGAATTATTTCAGTCTATATATTTGGAATATTTCGATTAGAACAATATGAACTTGACGAAAGTTACCTGCTGGAATGATTACTCTTTCAGTATAATCGGGACTGAAACCATGAGGAACAAGAATGAATGAAGCACCGTCTTCTTCGAGTGTTACTGCTACCGATATCGTGAATTTAAATATACTCAAAGGCAGTATGTAAGCTACGATCATAATTGTTTATTGAGAGCGCTGAAAAATTAACTGCAATCAAAGAATTAATAAAAAATCTCGATTATTTCCTCACAAATTGTTTATCATAAATCAATTAGATAGCAATCAGGAAACGGACTGTAGTTGCCCTTGGGTAAATTTCTGACATTCATTTCAATGATTGCTTCAATGACCACCAAACCAAGCAGTTGTTCATCGCAGTTTTCCTTTTTAACAATTCATGCTCCTTTGGCCCACTTACAATCTCTTCTGAACTTGTAATGATTGTGCAGTGATTTCGGTTTTGATTCAAACTGCTTACTACAGTCACTTTATAAGTCATTTAACAATTCAGGCAATGCAATTATCCCTTCTTTGACACTATCCACCATCGCTTTACTATTATGAAATTATTAAAGTAGGATCCTGTAGAAGTAAGGAGGAAAAATAACAACAACTGATTCAGTGAAAGGGACTTGGTAAATCAAACAATGTAAAGGTAAATAATATCAAAAAATAAAAATGGATTAAGATGATTTGCAGGATTAAAATAACTGTCCCCATGAAAAGACATGAATTTCAATCTTTCATTAAGAGAATAAAACTAGAAGCTGGTGGAGAAACTTGGTACTGTCATAGAGACACAACATTAGAGAGAAATTCACCCAAATGCCAACCGATGAAAGAAACACAACTGGGTCTGACCTTGCATGTCATCGAAGCAAACATCGCCGACTAATTCTTTCATTTTATCAAAATGAACCGCAATAACATGGAAAAATGAAGGTAGGAAAGGTATTTTTCATTTTAAAAAAATTAAAAAAGAGAAAAACGCAGATCCATCGTACGGTAAAATGAATGCAAGAAATGGGACTTAAGTTTTTCTTTTTCTTTCTCTCTTTTTTCCTTTTCATTTCTTGTACCTTATTTCCTTAGAAAAATTGAGGAAATTCATCCCCGCTTTTGTGTTTATCTTATTAATTCCCTGACGACAATACATTCTTCCATTTCGGCATCTTTTGATTAATGTTGTATTATCAGTTGAAACTGTCTAAAATGAACACCTGTCGCAGTAAACATGCATTACTCTCATACTTTCTCTCTGTTACTTAAATAAGAACTCATTGTTGTGAAAGAGAGTAATAGTTAACAATTCAATCTTTATCCTCTGTGAACTCCTTCTTGTGTGTCTTGTCGTTCCGGGTGTCTTTCATCTGTACCGCCATGGTCATCCACAGTCCGCTGTTTTCTCCCTCACCACACTTCATACTCCTTCCCATGGGATCTGTATTGCATTTCGGGAGTCACGTAAGGACGATCGGGAGGGGTGACAGTTGACCTTTTTGCCGTAACTTTCCATCCATTCCGTTTGATGGTGTACACTTGAACGTACTTTTGTGGTTGCAAGGTAAGAACCGATTAGCCTTCTCTTTCATTTCCTGATACTAATGATTTTTGAGATATTTTTAGTTTGCAGTATATGTGGTGGCTGTTGAGGAATACTGTGAGGCACTGTGAGAGTCGCGGTTGTTTGTTTCCATTTTCGATATCGTTTTTCCAGAATTGTGCTTCGAGGAGCGATCCCGATACCATTTCCTCGTATGGCTTTTCTTTCGGTTCTTCTAGCATAGTATGTTTTTGTGTTGAGTTGTTGTCAAGAAATTTTACGACTCCATGTCATCATTCAGTCCAGCTATTAATGGTCAACTGTCTGTTCAAAGAAATCGTTTTTTCCGATCGCTTTACCTGACCAGATTTGTTTTAAAAAAATAGTTGCAGAGTGATGAAAAGACGGCTTCGACGAAATGTCTCTTACATTGCTAAATATCCAGAAAATGTCATTATGATGTGGGTCGGGAGTGTTCCACGAATTGCTCGTAAAAAAATCTCGTGTGCAGATGGAATGGAGTAAGTAATCTCTTTGCAGTTAATATTTTCCAGATTTCGTTTTTTTAACTTATAAATTTCACTAAGTTTCAGGGAACAATCCCTACACATTTGTTTCGTGTACTGTGTACCGCATTCTAAGACTTTGGTTGAAATTAATCTTGTTCGTCCCTTGAATGAATTATTTTTGCAAACATGTGACAAGATAAAAGAAAAAATCAGCAAATTTATTCATAAACAGTCAAGCAAAGTGGCTTGTGATGAGAGCGACACCTCTGGATTTTTATTTTCTTCACCAGGTCATCCTAATTTGGTTTGTTTTTACTGAGTTTACTATATCTGTGTGAGATATTTTGTTAATTAATTTATTCGTTGTTTATATAGAAAAAAAGCTTCCAACATCCTCTGGCGCTTATCCTGATAGAAAATATTTAACGACTTAGATTCTACCACTTTTCATTGAACAGTTACGACACTGTTTCACTATTCAGTTTGAAATTATTGGAAATGTTGTAGTATCCCTTTGAAGTGGTCATTACATCTTGAGTAGCATGTACTGCTCATCCTTCTGTTCAGCTTCTTTCCACAAACGAACAAGTATATAAGGATGAGAATGTACTTGATATGTGTATCAATAACAAAGCGTACCGTTTACTGCGGAACCCTCCTCGATGTACAAAGCTAGTTATAAAGCTGAAACCACTAGTTGGATGTCCTCTCATGGCTAGTTTCTTATTAGCGGAGAGTAAGTTTAATCTTTCCTAGTTTCCACATCAAATTCCTTTGATAATTTGATTTTAATGATTGACATTTCGAGTTTTCTAAATTATAGAAGATTTCCAGACTTACGAAAAGTAGAGCCATTATTTCATTGGTATGTTGGAGAACCCGATACATGTTTAATTTCACCAGTTCTGAATAATATTCCAGGAGGTGAACTTCTTATTTTGAGTCGGATTCTTCTTTAATATATTAAAAAAAAGTCTCTGTTAAGATTTAAGAGAGCATTCTCATATATTTCTATCTATGAATTAATATGGACATATTGTTTTGACTGTAAATAACGGCGTTTTTGGATTGTGCTAAGAACACAGCGCTCCAAGAACACTTCTAAAACTCTCGTAGCAAAGATGATTTTTCATCGATTCTCTTGATGATTCACTTGATTAATAATGACGTAATAACAAATTAGAAAAAAATCATTGTTAATATCAAGCTGAACTTAACAACGATGAATCGGCTATGATTTACCTTTATGTTATTGAGCTACGAGAGTTTTAGAGATTTGCAACTAAATGTCCAATTCAGGAAGATAATTAGTCAGTATCTATCGATATGAACTCATATTTTTACCAAAAAATGAAGAAATGAGAGTCTTAATGTTAAAGATCAAAAAATCATGATGACATTTATTGTTTTAAACTAATAATTGACTCTATTCATGGTATAACCGTAAATAACCTTCATATTATTTTCAGGAAAATTGAAGTACACGATGGATGGTTGGATCTATCGTTCCACGGGCAAATACTTTTGTCCTTCTGTTGAAGATATTGGAAAACGTATCTGCGTATTGCTCGATATGGGAGCAGATACGATCGTATATTGCGCTGATAGTGATAGCGAGGTTTCTGAAGTCGGTGAAACATTGATTTTTGAAGAAAGACAAGCTACTTTTTGTCAAGAACATGCAAATAGTGGGTAAAAATTTCACTTCAGCTGATCTACCACATTTTTATGAACTGTATCTTTACAGTTTTCATGAACTCTTGCTTATAGCCTTGTTGCATATTTCCACATTTAACACATTTCTATTTTAATTGCTTGAAGTTTTATTGGATATATTTCGTCATTACGTATTACTCAATCTTAGCAAAGTTATCTTAGATGTCATCTTTTATCATCTTTTAACGCAAATGTTTCTTACATAAGACATAGTGTTAATAACTTTATACTTTTACTATGCTTTTTTATAAACATTTTTTATAACCTTTTCAGAAATATACGGGTGATTTCATATAATGTTCTTGCTAACTTATATTTGGATTTAAAGCTCAGACAAGAAGATCTGCATTTCCCATATTGTGCAAAGGAGTATCAGAATTACGATTATCGGTACCCTATTTTACTTCGAGAAATTCCTGGTATGATTTTGGTTTTTGACGAAAATCAACAGGGTAGTAATTCATGGAGCAAGAGATTTCTTTAATCCTTCTTTTTTATAGGTTACCAAGCAGATATCATATTTTTGCAAGAAGTAGATGAACGATTTTGGTTACGCTTCTTGCCTGATGTGATGAGCAGCCATGGATATGATTGCTACTTTAAAAAGAAAGGAATGAAAGTAAATGAAGGATTGGTCGTTTGTTTTCGTAGGAAACAGTTCAGGTACATATAGGACTTGTAAAAAGAATGCATCTTTTTACTGACAAATAGTTCATGCAAAAAATATGAATGGTGATTTAATTTTACGATATATTGTTATGTGTTTAGTTTCCTCTAAAAGTTTTTGACCATTCCTTATATGTGTTTCTTCGTTTTTAAGATTTTTAGGTGTCTTGAAAGCCATAACATGTGGTTGCCGGACCTTCTAAATACTGGAACATATCCTGAAAACACTGATATAATTAGATTACTTAAAAGTAATGATGAATTAAATGCCATGTTTGTATCAAAACCTGCAGTTATACAGGTAACTTTTAATTAGAATATGGCATATTTATATGCTTATATGACTTAGCTCACCTATGTTTCACTCTTTCGTTTCTCACCTTTTTAGAGATCCATAAGACGCAAAAACAAGAAATTCTTAACTGCTAACATTTGAAATAATAGCCTCAAATATGATGTATTTCAAAATATGTTATTCATCCGATCATTAAAAGTTGGAGATAGTAGTATATATTAGTTTGTATATTTCTCATTAAAAAAAAAGAGAAGGAGGAAATCGAATATTTCAACATCTTTCATCTTTCTAAATTTCATGCTTCAATTTTTGTCTTCTAAAAGGGTGATTCCCAGGTGTTAGTCTTGGATAGCAGTAGTCTATTCGCAAAAGAAAGTGGTATTTTATTGCTAGCAAATACTCATTTGTATTTCGATCCTCGCTTTGAAATCATCAAAATATTGCAAGCATTACTATGTGCTCGATGGATTGTACGTGTTGCTACAAACTATGCAAATCGTAACCCTAAAGCAAAATTACATATCTTGTTTGCTGGAGATTTTAACAGTACACCAGATGGAGCTGTTTATCATTTGCTCAGCACAGGTACATTTGCTCAGTTCAAAAAAATTTTTTTTTGTTGTGAGGTGTATAATTTTAAATCCAAAGCAAGGACGAAACATAAAACATAAGAGACAAAAGGTGTAATGAAACAGTGGATAAAGTTTAATATGAATCACTAATTATTAAATTGGATGTCAAACAGAATATGTTGATAAGTGGTTTTGTTTAGATGTTTTTATACAGTTTTTATGTTAGAAAAAGTGGTTTAACAGAAAATAGTAGTATAAGACGTTTCTCGAATATGTGAATCATCTTTAAAGTAATTTACAAAATACTGGTAGTAATTTCTTCTTTAATGTTTAGCAGTTATGATGGCTATTGAGCTGTTAAACTTTCAGGAAATATATCAGTTAAAAGTGACTGCCTTGCGTACAGTCAATATCCTAAAATTTATGGTGATGTAAATTTTACCATTCAGCCGTCTTTTCCATCGTTCAACTTAAACTTGATAAATTTGGGTGACGAAACGCAGTTCACAAATTATACGCGTCATTATCGATATAATGGACAAATTGCTGGTTTCGAAGGATGTTTGGACTACATTTGGGGAAGTGCTAATGTCAAAGTTAGTTGTTCAGCTGAATCATACACAAGTTTCTATCGTTGCAGTATTATGCAATACTTATGCGTGACAAACATTTGTTTCAAAATTTCAATCCTGTATTTCAACTGGTCACTCAGACATTAGTTATTCAAAACTGAAATTAAATGTTAAAGTACAAATGAACAAATGAATAGAATTTCTTCTTATGTTTGAATGATTCGATGACAAGTTAATTTCTCTGTAACTTATTGGAAACTGGAAGGTAGAAGTTAGAATGTGCAGTAAAGTTAGAACTCTTTTCCTATGAATTTTTTCAGATACAGAAAGTTATTCCAGTACCACCAAAAGAACTTGCTAAGAAGTATGTTGCATTACCGTCTAAGATATCTCCCAGTGATCACTTACCATTAGTTTGTGATATACGGCTTCAGTAACAACCATTTTTACCTTACAGTCTGCATTCCTTTTGTTATATAAAATTCTGTGAAATAAAAACCTCACTTGTTTTCCAAATTTTCGGAATCTCATTGATATATGCCATAAAATCCTCAGAGTGTATGATTTTTGCAAATTATCCTTCATCTCATAAATGAAGATATCTTTATCCAAATTTGACTTTTAATAACCTTCCTTCTGATTAAATTTAGAGCATCTTGACTTTTACTGTACTTAATTGATTTTTATGTAATTTAATTAAGAGAAAACTTTACAAGGTGTGTTTATGTATGATTTCTCATTCTGATACGGATTTAACGTGATTTTTAGAAATACTAGATGCTTAACTAAGTGATCCTGAGGAATTTCATTTTTTGCTCTACCTATATGAATTCTTTGACATTTGGTTGCAGCTTATTTGATATTCTGTGATCCGTTTTGATATAAAGAACAAGAAGTATTCCTTCGTCTTGCACCAATTTTTCAGTTCTTCTGTTTTGTCGGAAAGTACGTTTGTTTTCTTTCGCAATTTTTGGATATTCCCATTTGTTCGATGACCATATTCTTTTCATATGTCATTTCCCAATGTCAGTTAATAATCTTCCTCAACACACAGTCGATTTGTTATACCTCGCCTGTAATTATTACAGAATACATGTCATTAAGTAATATAACAAAAACTATTACGATTTTCTGCTATAGATTGTATGGCAGAAAGATCTGAAGAAAACTTCTAGGAGATTCTTGGGAGATTTTAAAAGAACCGAAAGCCTTTCATTCTTAAAAGTACCTCCATAACAGGTATTAGGCTCACTTATATTTTCATTTAATCCTCTCATAATAAAATTAGCTTAAAATCCTGCAAATCACTATATATTTGGGTTATCTCAGGAGAATGTATACGCAACCTTTATTCTTCAGTTTCAGAGTACGATCTGCGAGGCACTTACTTTGTGCAATCAGGCCATCTAAGCGCGACTCCTCTAGTGAGTTTACATGGTAGCAATAGTCCTTGATGATCAGCATAATACTTAATCAAGTCTATCAGATTGGGAAATTGATGAAGTGTTTCAATGAAAAATGTTGTTTTATGTCCTTCAACTTTCTGCAATTACCTGCATATTTTATCATTAGTACTGCGAGAATTTTATCATTCTAATTGCAGATCATTTAAAAACAAAGTACGAAATTAAAATGTACTGTCTAATTAGAACTACGAAATCATTAAAGACAGCAAGCTTTCTGCTGACTTAAAATCATCACAGCAATTCTCTTAAGAACGAAATGATAGTGAGGTACTTACAACATTGATATAAATGTTATAAATCTTTTGGTGATGACACATGGTGAGTATCAAGCAGTTCCGCTGATTGACGCGTACCAAAAAAGAGCTGGAATTATTCTAGAAAGAAGTGAAATCCTTATTGTATTTTTTAAGAGCTAGTGGTTTTTTATCTTGACACTACTAAGATAAGTTTTTTCAATTATCAACAGTTAATTGTTTCGAATGAAGTTCAATGAAAAAAGAATAACAGAAGGTTAGTGGCTTTCTGTTTCTTTATCAGTTTTCTGTTGTAAACCAATAATCTCTTTGTTGGTAAAGACACTGTTTTACAACATTTTAAGATAAGTTTAGAACTCTATATTAACAACTGATTATCTGAGATTAGCCAAAGTTATTCACTTCTCGAAAACAGATTATTCCATTTCTCACTTCTCACCTTTTACCCGAAATAGCTGAGGATGCAAATCTTCTACAAAACACGCAATCATCTCCTTAAGCAAATTAATTTGAAGGTGATATATTAGAACTTGCCTG
This sequence comes from Brugia malayi, assembly GCF_000002995.4. Taxonomy (NCBI): domain Eukaryota; kingdom Metazoa; phylum Nematoda; class Chromadorea; order Rhabditida; family Onchocercidae; genus Brugia; species Brugia malayi. Next base: position 9,181,847 of record NW_025062475.1, read on the forward strand.
ATACAAATAATTACTCACCCATCCTCTCCTCCAGTCCTTTGCAACATTCGCTCCACTTTACTCTTATCAGCACTGTGATGGAACCAACGTTCAGCGCGATAGACGGAATAAGATGCAAGGCCGTAAATTTTGGAATGGACCTTATAAATCGCCCTAGATTCGCCGCACTTTAATATCTCCCTTAAATAGTAAACTGTTTATGTCATATCATTAACATACCAATGGGTTCATGTGAATGCTCCGATGTTTAATCCTACATTAACTTAAATTTCGCATAATTTTCTAGTATTTCCACTGAAAATTGAAATCGAAATTGGCTGTCCCATAAATTTTAAATTATTTGCAAATTATCAAATTAGGTTTTCTCGCTGTTCTGTGCGATGTTTATTCCTGGGATTTGAAAGCAGCGGTATTCCTAAATTTAAAAACAAAAATATTTGCGGTAAACTCACTCAACTTCTTCCGGATCAGTTATAATTGTTGGACCTGATGGGGCGGAAAAATCAACTGGTACTCGATCTAGTTGATCAATGTTTCCTTCATGAGGACGTTTTTCCATATCAACGCTCTAAAATAACGAAATATGATAAATATGCATCTTGGTCCAGTCAAAACATAACATAAAAAAAAATTATACCTTGCATAACCTTTGGTTGATATCCACTAGCATGTATTCATTATCATAAGATCCTTCACAGAAGGTATAATCATTTGAAGTTTTTTCCTTTCTGAAAAATAGCAAATAAGTCTACGATTAACAACAAAAAGCCTGGATGTGAAGAGTAACTTGTCGTGTGTATGAAAGTGACATTGAATGATAATTGAGAATCACCTGGGTTTAGGTATGCGTATGGGATCAGTGTGTCGGTTCAGGGATGTGTTTTGAATAATTTGCTGCTGTTTTCTTTCATCGTCTTTGTCCTCCTTTAATTGATGGTACTCAGTGGAGGAGGATGATGGCGCAGTGGTCGTTGTTGATGAACGGAAGAATTTGAACAATGGTCGTCCCAGAATATCCCTCATTAGACTACTACGGTAGTGTTTTAATTAATAAAGTGTAAATTGCCCTTCCCTAAAACATCTTATTCCTTGAAATTGAAATTTTATAAATGTTACAATTCATTTAAAATATAATGTGGAAGACATAGAGAAACGCAAGGAGTTTTATGATCTTTATGACGTCCATTTATGTATAATTTTGAAACTTAAATAAAATCATCGAATAGAAAGCCGGAAAATTACTATAATCTGATGACTGAAAACCAAATATTGAGGAAAACAGAAATGAATATGACTATATTTGGCATGTTGTAACAAAGAGCACGAGATAGTGCCAAGATGAAGAGGAGCGGTCATTCATAGATGCGGAAGGGATGGTTCTACGATGAAGAGGACTGGTCATTCATAGAAGCGTAAAGGATGGTTCTATGATACTGGGCAAACCATCAAAAGTCAATGTAATTAGGGCAAAGAAGGGAAACTCATAAGTTTACTTATCGGAAAGTCCTGCTAATTGCAAATTTCAAGTCGGTAATATAAAATTCCCCAGCTTCTCATTGTACAGCACATGTCATCCCTAAGGGTAGAAATTTTGGGACACGTCATTCCGTGTAATATATATAGTGCTTAGAGTTCGAATTCATCAGTTATCAATTAAATATCATCAGACTTCTCGCATTTCAAAAGATCGTGAAATGAGAAATAATTCAAAGTTAAATTTTATTTCTAAAAGTATATTTCTGAAGAGCAGAAGAATTGAAGAGAAAAAGAAAAATTTCCAAAGATACCAACAAATTATGTAGTAAGTTTAGTTAATTCTACTCTTTCTCTTTCTGCTTTTATCAAAAAAGCTAAAGTTATAAAGATAGTGATGATTAAAGGAAAGAGTTATTCAGATTTAACATTGACTTAATCTAAAATTAAAACATCTAATCCTGACCAACTAATTCCGTCATTAAAAGCCGTTTAATATCAATTTTTTAATTTGTAAAACTTGCCTGTGAACAGAAATCTCTCCCAGCATTTACAAATGTAACCGATTATCAATAAATAATAACTTCATCATCAAATACAGGGATTCCTTTCAAAGTTCAGCAAGATTCTTATGGACTTTTTGGTTTGTCAGATTTAACCAGTAAAAAATGAAATGCAATTTCAGAACAATGTTGAAGTAGCAGTAAATTCAGCGTGCTGTTACAGCAATTTTATATTGCTATCCAACTTCATTTATTTATTTGTGATAGAATTTCACGGGATAGATTGAGTACATCGCGTTCTTGACCTCGTATGAATCATCGAACAGTGAGAAAACAAAAAAACAAATTGAGAATCATCGGATATTAGTTTAAGCAGTTAAATGTATTGACATAAAAATGTGAGTCACGTGGAGGAGTTTCATTTATTTTATTTGTCTGTTACCTTTATTTATTTCATTTATCAGTAAATGATAACGCCTGTTGGGGAATAGAAATTTATAATTTTGAAATAATTTAGTATTTAAATCCATAAAATAGAAATTTATAGATTAAAAATTGTCTTTGAATATTCCTTGTACAAATATAAAACTGTTTCAAATTTGCTCACAACTAAGAAATCATTTATTCAAGATTATTTTGCAACTGTATTTCAGCGTCTAAAATGTTACAGTCTGTTAACAAAGAACTACCAATTTTAATGTCATAAACCAAAGGGTACTGATCATCGTAGAGGGACAACTTTTTACTTACACTAATTATGCGCTTTTTTATAAGCCAATTCTTGTATAAGCAGTTAAAATCATTGGCTTGGCTCAGTTTTTGAGTATTTCAAGCTTCGATTCAGTTCATCTCATCGCTCATTCATACTCAATTCATTTTCAATAAAAGGTGATACGACAGCAAAGTACGACAGTTTTCGAACGTTTGTGGATTGTCGGTACAATTTAATATTCATTTTGTTCATTCTTTCCTATTATTGAATAAACGCGATATTGTGCGATGTTGTAGAAGGACAACAAAGCTATTGCTAACGTTATGGATAAAAACACGTACTACTAAGATCTCCGACATTACCCAACACAAATTTACAATTAAAAAGAATTTAAAATGATGCATAAGTGCAAATAATCGATGATATTAACAAGAATGACGTGATGAAGTGAAACTGGCCAAAGGTCTTGACAAACAGCATTAGTGCGGACTGTGTTTGAATGAGAATTACTGAGAAGGCGGAAAATTCTCGAGATCTTCATCTTTCATAGTAAATGCATCTATTCTGGATCTAAAGTTTTACACTGAAAGTGATGTCTGATCCGATACTGTATGTGTAATAACTTCTATCATTATAACATTAGGAGGAGAACTATGGCTCCCATATATCACCTGGACATCATTTGTTCCAAATGATAAGAGACGAGTACGCCAGTAGCGCCAAAACAGATGTAGCTTATGGTCTAGGACAACAGTTCATACTGCTCTTATACTGAAATTTACAAGAAACTTGTCCAGATTCCAAATTACATCGAAACCCATTCCCATGAGGTAAATCAAGATAAGCTGAAGTAAATCCTTTTCCCCCGCCTATGAGTAAATACATATTTTTATACTTGTTTGGTTGCAATGAAAAACTATATGAGAATAGTCAACATATGCCACTCTGCTTATCAGTTATTACTTGTTCATATTTCTCATCATATACCGTTAATATAATGAATAGAAATGCACACGATGATGTCGAAATGATTATCACCTTTTTCTTTTGCTTCTTCCACTCAGTCCTTATCTATTTTCAATCCATCATCTTGTCCTATTATCATTCCTTGCTAGGCTAGAATATAAAGCCACTACAGATTATCAGAAGTACACTAGTGAATATTGTAACTGAATTGCTTGAAATAAAGACATTTTCGGAGATTAGGCTTCAATTTCAAGAAGCTTTTAGTGATTAAAGTCCCACCCCCACACAAAACAGCTGGCACTGATTATTAGGATACACTCTTTAACTGCTGTTCTGCATTTTTTTTCAAACTGTTAAACAAAGTAATAAAACAAAGAACAAAAAATTGCTAAGCAAACAAAGAACAATGGCTAAAATGGCTAGACTGTGATTAGTGCAATAATTGAACTGGTTGTCATTTTCAATGCAAAATCTTCCGAATTCTTTCTTCTAATTATAGAACATTATAAGTGTCAGACTCTTCAGATGCATTCCTCAGCTTCTCGCCACCTTTTTACCTATTTCAAGCCTAGCACGTTTTGATCTCTGATTCACTTTCACGTTATTATTTGATGACCGATCATAATGCATAAATGTAGGTTTGTCAATTTATGCTTTAAAAAGTCATTCAGTAGCTAACTCAGTTTATTTCATTTATTTGTTTCATGCTAATGACTATACGAAAACATTTCGTAAGCCAAGTAAGCAGTAAGAATGGTTGAAGAAATAGTTACTGAAATAAGAAAGATGATAGTAGTTCCCGATCTCATCAACATAAAACAGTTCTCGAACATGATGTGAAGTTCGAAGCTGATAGGAGGGATAACAAAATGTATTTGGATTTATTGATGGACCCAAGAGCCTTCTGATATTTTCTTTCAATAATTATTTTGGCAATTTGTATAATCATTGTATTTCAGTAAAGACCAATGATCTCTTGCAAACTCTGAATGCGAAAAAATTCTCCTGAAATGACTTAAATTTGAGTAACTATCATAAATTCAGTGTCCTCTATTCATATGATTTGAGTAGCTGACATTGGACTACAAAATCAGTAAAGATTTAAATTAGAGCCTAACATGAATCAATTCGAATCCGTTTCATTTATAATTCATACCACTAGTCCGAGAAAGGATATATGAAAAAATTGCCTCAAACACTGGTTACAAAATATTTGATCGATTCTTCTACAACATTTCTTATTTAATTCAGCAACACACTATCTTGAATTTTTATTACAACAAATTTGTAAAATCATGAATACCAGAGCTAGAAGGTTGAAACTCATAAAATCAGCACTTTGTCAATTTAAATTATCAATCGGTTTTTCAGAACAATGAGAATAACACGTATGACTTCGGAGAATGTATGGATAAATAAATATGGGTAAAGGACCTGTCATCAGCATCTACGGTCTTTCCCAGTTGCGGTATACATTGTATTTAAAAAATTACATTACTATAGTAAGATGTAAAATGTGGTTTAGATCTTTCTTATACTTATAAATAAGCCATTCTTTATCAAATGGCAATTAACATTTTCTAGCCAATCATGTAGAAAAATGAATACTAAGATAATATTTATTCAGCTGGAAACGAAATATGCCAGCTGGATATGGCAAATTCTGGGAGCAACTGAATAAAGCAACAAATTTTCGACAGCAAAAACAAAACTTGTAAACATGAAAAAATAGAGCGAGCCTACAATAAAACTATACAATACAAAAAACAGATCAAACAAGAGGATGAACAAAAGTAATATGAAAAAAACATGATTGACAAATTAGCTATCAAGACTTTACACCCAAAGAATATCAATAAAAACAATTATACTACCCTCCGATATAAACAAGGTGTCACTTCAGAATACCATTTCATGTAAGATTTCTTTGGATAAATATTAAGTGAGGGACAAAAAGAAAAGCAAGAACATATTATGGTCAGCTAATAGAAATATATTTCAAATCTTGTTAAATTTTTCCGAAAATTATTAACAGTTCCGGGAAAATTAAATGGTTAAAACGAGTATCAATAGCGGACTCAAATACCACGTGTAGCTCGCAATGATTGGAGAGTAGCGATGGTATGTTGTAGCTTCTTTTTGGCATCACACTCTGGAAATGTTGTCATATCGTAATATTGAGGAGCCATTTGAACAAGCCTGGAATGTGCGGCTTCCTCAGAAGTTCTTGTTATTTTTCGCAGAAATATTACACATAAATATTATGAAATTGCTATAACGAAGCAACTGAATAAGCGGCTGTGTATAAAATTCGACAGTTGACACTGCAAGCTTCTGTGAATATGCCAACATATATGTCCATTATGAATCCAAATGTCGCACAGTTGTAATGAATAAGTAGAGAGTTGTAATGAATAACTAATAACATATTGTCAATATGTATGATTAAAAAATATTATTACAGAAAATTGTTCACCATTCAGGTTTAACGTCAGTCACGGTTCGTATGAAATTTTTTGTTGTTAACACAAATTCATTGTATAATGCCCACTCTGGTTTGTGATCCAGTACTGTCGATGGATGCAACTGAACTAGTTGATTGTCTTTCACAGTTATATAATGACCGCTTCGCTCCAGATGTGCAACCTTAATCAAATAATTGTAATGTAAATAATAAACCACATCTACACATACTCAGTCCTTCATAACCGAAAGTACAGATACCTTGCAAAAAAATAAAATAATAAAAGAGAACGGTGAAAGCAAAAGTGTTACGGCAAAAGCTGAAATGTTTCCTTTTCTTCAAATATAAAAGGTTCTTCCTTTTTTGAGCCAGGAAAGTACTGGAAAGTAAATTAAGGAACAAATTATACATTACACTAGTTTTACCTGCATGAAAAATCCGGCAACGAGGGCTTTTCGAATATTGATATAATAATCTTTGCTCTTAAAATCAGTTGAAATTCTCTTCAAACTGAATTTATCCATTATACGAGCAAGTTGTGTTCTTACATTGTCCGCATTTTTTAAAGCGCGATAATTAATAAAGTTATCATAGCACCACTGAACATCTTCACGATCTAAAGCACAAGGAATTTTCGTAAGTTCAATTAATTTCTTTGAGTGAAACTAGTTAAAAGGTATTTTATCATAATAAGCACAAAAAAATTCATTTACTTTGTTTAAAAGCGTGATAAACATTTAACAAAGTCAAATGGTCGCCATCGATATGAGCAAAACGAGCCTTCGCATCATCTGCCGCTTTTTTGGCCTCTGTTGGTCGCACAAAACACTGGGGAACTGAAAAAAGCTTTTGCCGTGAAATATCAGAAAAAAAAAAAAAAAAACTTTTTTCATTCCTAATGCAGTTCAGTGAAAACAAAATTTATTTAGGAAACTTACAGAAATTCCAATTTTTACCTAGATATAAACGAACTTCTTGATCCTAATTTAGCAAACTACCTGATAACATAGCAGTGACACTCAGTATCTCGTTTGAACAATTCAATTCTGTTGATGCAATAACCATTTTAGCAAGCTGAGGATCAAGTGGAAACTCTGCCATCAAAGAACCCAGCTGAGTCAATTCGCCATTGTCATCAATAGCAGCTAAATAATTCAGCATTTCTAGCGCACGCATTAGAGTTTCAGGAGCCGGAGGATCCATAAAATCAAAATGAACAAGATCCTCGACTCCTAACTTCTTCAACTGCAACACTACTGTGCCCAAATTTGATCTGAAAGCAAAAAGAAAAACTTCATTTATTGCATATCAATAATATAACAGAGAAAAATTCATATATTAATACCCTTGAGGAAAAAATCGCATTGCAACAAAGATAACCTCAAAATTTCGGGATATGTTTGATCAGTCATCTCGTTTTTATATGCTTTTTCCGTATACAATCGGAAACATTTGCCAGGTTTTGTACGTCCCGCGCGGCCAGCACGTTGCATAGCAGAAGCTTTCGATATCGGACATACAAGCAACGATTCGACACGGATTCTTGGATTATATACCTAAACATTTCACTACAACTATTTATGATATAATGCGACAGCACCGATAGTGACAACAACGATATCACCATCATATTATGTGCCAACATAATGAGATTACGCTGCTAGCCGTTAATACGGAGCAGCAACCGTCTTTCGTCAGCAGTCTTCTTGTACAAACCTTCTGCTTCGAAAATCCTGGGTCAATCACGAAAACAACGCCATCAATTGTAAGTGACGTCTCGGCAATATTCGTTGAGACGACACATTTGCGACCTGCAATTTATGCTAGGCGCCGTCAACTATGAGTCTTAAAAGTATAACAGCAAATTGAGGCACCTAAACTATGTGTGTCTTGCCATACTTTTGCACTCTTAGGATCACAACTGCATCAGGAAAAATCCTCTAGCCAACTATGACAGAGAGAAAATTATACCAAGGTATGGCAAGGCACAAATAAAATCCCTAAAACTTCTGCACCCACCAATAGCTCCATTAGTTCGTTTTGGTGGTGAAGGTTCGAAAATTCTTTGTTGTAAACTCGGAGGTAACGTAGAATAAAGCGGTATGCATTTTAATTCACCAATCTCAGGTCCCAAATTATCAATTTCACGCTTGATTCGCTTACAAGCTTCTTCTATTTCCTGTAACATGACTGATTTATGCAAATGAAAATTTTATAAAACATTGCACTGACTATCAATACCGCAATAAGTTAATAGTTTGGACATTTAGCCTTTAACGGATATCTAGTAGCAATACTTTTTTCCAACCCGTTTAAATGCTAAAAATGTTTTGTTATATTTAAATCATATAAAAAGCTACCTCTTGCCCTGTTAAAAACAACAATATATCTCCCTCCACTTCCTCACATACATGAATCTGGACAACTGTTCTGATTGCAGCTTCCAGATAATCTTTTTCTGGTTCCGGTGTGTACTGAAAAAGTATTGTGATTATTCAAAGTATGCCTTTTAAAAAGATCCAAGTTTTTCAATTTTGATTAGAAACTTACAAATATTTCGACCGGATATGTACGTCCAGGAACTGACATTAGTGGACAATTCTCGAAATAATTTTGGAATTTCCCTGAATCCAATGTTGCGCTCATCACAACTATTTTAATATCCTTCCGCTGTCGAACAATTTCCTTAAAAAATGCAAATAAGCAATGTCGAACTTCGGAATAAATCTAGTAAAAGAAAATAATGTAAAGAGAGCAAACCTTAATCAAGCCCATAAGAATATCAGTTGCTAAAGTACGCTCATGAGCCTCGTCCAATATTATAACCCCATAACTGTCCAGTAGTGGACTATTCATGGCTTCTCGCAGAAGCATACCATCAGTACAGTATTTCAAAATTGTCCGCTCGCTGACACAGTCTTCGAAACGTATTGAATAGCCTACTTCAGCACCTAGCTAAAATAAGAAAAAGTGTAATTTCTATGGTCGTTCATTTGTCCCACTTATATTTTTAATTTTGGGCTGATTTCTTCTACATTCTTCTCACTTTTGCAAATATTCAGTTATTCATAGCATTTTATTTGCAGTATACACAATTCCTGGTCGAAATGACAGACTGAATGATCTTTTCAAAATCACAGATGAAAGAATCTCCATCTCCATTAAAATAATTTATTTTTTTTTTTTTTTAGTAGCAGCGGAAAGCAATTAAAGAGCTTAATGAGAGATTCCAATCTCTTTTCTATTAAACAAGGTCACGAATATTTACTTGTACATCCATTTCTTCGGCGACACGTGTTGCTACACTCATAGCCGCCACTCTACGAGGCTGAGTGCAAGCAACCAGACGGCGATGTCCTGGAAGTGTACGCGCCTTACAATATTCCAAGCACCACTGTGGTATCTGCGTCGTTTTTCCTGATCCGGTTTCACCCACTAAGGTAAGACACTGCAAATAGAAATTCTGTTGCTGCACACTGCTTACATAAGTTGACTATCTAAAGCTAACAGAGAATAACCATGACTGATATTTCTCAAATATAACTTAGCAGTATTTTGTATACACTTTATACCTGACGTTGGCAATGCCGACATTGCCGTTTAAATGAAAGAACAGTCAAAGAGACAGAGGACAATTTTTAATACATTTTTTTTTTTTTTTTTTATAATAATAACTAACATGAGGCCGATGAGAAAGCAAACCTGATTTTTGTCAAGCACTTCTAGAAATTTGTCTTTGTACTCCCAAACTGGAAGCGTCGTTCGCTTCTTGAAAATCTCAAAATACCGCTGTGTGTAGGGCTGACCACTGAAAGGATTAATTTCTACCTGAAAAGGGAGAGAGAATTTATTTTAAAATTAGGTACTGGTCCTGGCTTGAAATTGGAAATGGAGCAAATAGATCAAAAAGATATAAAAAAATTTACTGCTGATCGGCGCGGTTTTTCATTAGGTGATCGACTTCGTTCCCATCCTCGATCTCTACTTCTACTTCGATTTCTTCGCGGAGAGCGCGACTTAGAGCGACTAAAATGGAAATAAATTTGTCCATTTTTGGATAAGACAAAATGTTCCCAAAATAATATGTAACAAATAAATCACCAAGAACACTTTAACAATTAACACCATAAAGCAAACAATTAATTACCATATTTTTCAACCACTTAGGAAAATAAAACAAAAATTCATAAAATGACTGACAAATGAAATTTTTACTATTACCTGCCCAGAAATGCCACAATGGAAAATAAACTGTCATAATTTGAATTTATAAGCTATTTCCTGTCTAATTAACAGAGGTATACGAAAGTTTCACGTTTTCTTCCCTTCCACAACGATGGATATTGTTCATCACAAAGAGTATATGAAAGTGAAAATAGAGAAAGTAAGAGCTGACCTTTTCCGTCGATCTCGTTCTCGCTTCCTATCTCCATCTTCTATGTCAAGCTTATGTCTCGATGACATCTGCAAATGTAACATGCCTGTTTTACAACATCTGATGATACCACGAGGCTAGTATGACCCCCTCCCCTTCCTCTTCTCTACCTTCTTATAGAATGAATCCCAATTACTTGACAAATGGGACAAGATAAAACGGGCCGTGTGACTGCCCGTCAGTGTCTGCTTCAGTCTCTCTCCCTTGAGATAGTACATATTGAGGAGAGGAAGCAAGTGAGGTAGTGTGGTACCTTGTGTTTCTTGAGGTATGCTTTGTGACCTTGGGAACCCTTCCTCCTGTTATCTTCTGTTTATCCGTGATAATAATTTGGTAGAATTCGATCGAATCTGCTTGGGTGTGATTGATATGTTAATTGAGAATAGCGTAGAAAGTGGCTAAATTAACTTCACGTTATTTGTCCATTATCGATTACTTTTTTCAGCTATTAGAGTGTGCAGTGTTTCTGTCATATACTTCCGGAAATGTTGCTATCAAGTATTCTGCACTATTTCCAAAAAATATTCTAAATGTTATTGTTCAAACTTCCTGAACTTACTGTCTCATCTCATACTCTCTCCTTCATATATTTCAGTGTTTTCTTTCACTGGTAAATATTTTCTACCAAAAGTAATTTTCTCACCTCTTATCATTTGGAATTCAATCACTTTTGCAATATTCCTCAATAGGAATATTGAAACTCTTTCTCCTTCTGTACTGTGTGTAACTGTATCATTTTCGATCAAAAAAATATGGCTGGAACAGGTAAGATTTCCTCTTCAGTTTTCTTGTTTTTTTTTTTTTTTTTGAAACTGCTCTGTTCTCTAAATGGAAGCAAAGGTGTTAGACAAGATGAGGTAGTTTTAAATAACAAATAAAACAGTGGTTTTTAACTTTAAAATTTTTGTAAAAAGCTTATTGTCGAGACATGTTAGACAAAACATATTCTCTCATACATATTCAAATTATTTTTTTATTATTCAGATATACTTCCTTCTATACTGAAATTATTTTTTTCTGCCGTTATCTGTTTTGACTATATTTGAAAAGTTTCCATTCAAATTATGCAACAATCCATATATGAGACCTCTTTTATCCTTGTTTGTGCTAAACATTATTTTTTACCCATTCGAAAATGGATTAGAAAGTTTCGTTTTACGTATCCCTTTTGTGCCTTCATTTACTTTATGTAACAGTGACATGTGCGCTTTGTCAATAAGTTAAATAGTTCTGGAACTTCGTATGTGCAAGATTTTACAATTATACTCAAACTTAGCTCAAAATTTAATTAGCTTTACTTGAAATTTTTGAAAAAGAGATAATTGCAATTTACAGAATTAAGTGAAAGCTAATGTCAGAAAATTTGTGCTAAATGTTCATTAGGTACGAAATTACTCCACATGGTGACGGTTTCTTTAGTCCTTGTTGAAACGGCAACTTATCCGACTCATCTATTAAATTTGTAATGAGGTTGTCGTTTTCATGGAGAGACATGTTTGCTATTTGTCGAATACCTTCAGTAGTTTATTGAAGAGTTAAAATGAAAGTCGAGCATAAACAAACGATTCACTGAAATGGATTTGCACAGTTGTTTTGTAGAAATGCGTTTTCATTGTTGTTTCTTCCAATAATTGGCGATTTTCTAATGTAATTATCATCAAATCATGTTTACTTGGAGCGAAGATGTCAAATCTTTACCTGGACCTGTTGGAGGTTTGTATGTTCTTTTGGTTAAAATTAATTCGTTCCTCTTGGAACTAAAATTGCAGATATCGAAATAATATTTGTTTTTCTGAGGAGCTTCTGATTAAATTTGGTATTTGCTTTTTTAGTAAATATTTTATTTTTTAGACAGTTTGTGTTTTCATGCTTTCAGTGAAATATGACGATAGCATGACTGTCCTGAAGATACATTTAGTAGTAATGGGAATCAAGGAGAAAACGATAATTCGCGCTGCAAATACAGATGTGCATCTTAAATACAACGAAGAGTAAGGTATTTGGGACTATTCAAATTTAGGAATTGCTATCTATTCATAAGGACACTATTTTAGAACCCTTTATTAGAGGTTATTACAGAAGCATATGCTGGAAAGAACGATGCAAAATTCATCGGAGTCCTAAAACTTTGAATGTGAGGATTAGAATCTAATTAAATTTTTAATTAGTATATGAGGCACTGAAAAATACGAAAATTGCTGTGCAAAGTCCCTATTGTGTAGCTATGAATGATAGGAATTGCAGGGAACAATGATGGCTGGATATATTTTCACTGCTTTGCCATAGTCATTTTCAAGAGCATTGAAAGTTACTGATAGGTTTTTAGAACATCTGATTTTTTGTTTCGGATATGCTGGGAATAAATTTTTTGACTTTCTCTTTTTTACAGAGGTTTCAGTGTATTGTTGGAGGTGTTCAAATTAAATAAGAAGACAAAGCCGCCAATGAAGAAAGTTTTGGAAAAACGATTTTTTGAGATGCGAAAATGCCCCAGTAAAATATTAAGTGTCGATTATAAGTTGAAGAACGATCAGTGTATTCTGTCGATCCGCAAAGCTTTGCCTGGTCTTTGGAGTAATGCTCTTTCTTTGTAGGCTTTTTTGTTTGTTTTCGAATACCAAATACTCTGAGTGAATGACGAGCATGGTAAGCAGTGCAGTGGATTTTGGAACTGAACTAAAAGAGATGGATTTTACTGTTTTTTTTTTTACCGCAGAAAGAGATTGGGTTGACCAGAAACAGAAACAGAATCAATCCTCTGACATCCTTGTAGTTAGTTTTTTTTGTTAGTTATAATGGAAATTGTTACCAACTTTTTGCTGTCTTTTGGACTTCTGAATGAGAGGATTCACTGTGACAGTCGAATTATTATCACTTATTTGAACTTGTTGCAGTTTTTTCTTGAAGAGGCTCGTGTGCATAGATATATTTATACACATGTTTATTCGTGTATGCTATTGTTAACTAATTATTAGGGTCTTTTTAAAATAATATAAGTCCTTTTCCTTATATAAATTTCTTTTTCGCGAGAAATTACAATTTTTTCCATCATTGGAAAGAATTGACTTGAAACAGAAATAAAAGGAAAAGAAGTTCAAATTTTTTTAATGAGCAGGGCGAAATAAATTCGTGGCACAGACGAGTTTTTCTAGGATGTTATCCTTGTGATTTGTCAATGCAATGCGTTTTTCTCAACATTACTGGTTGGCTAATAGAAGCCGAACATAGCTATTCCTAATTCAGTTGGAACAATAACTCACTGTAAGCGTGCAGCTTGATTAATATTTCTTTGTTTCATTAAATTTATTGTGTTTATTAATGTTATGCTTCTCTCTTGTCACTTCGACTTTGACGTATATATATATATTTAAATCGATAGCCATTGCATCATTAAATTTCCAAAATATTCGTATCTTGTTTATTTTCCATTTCTCATTATGGTTAAATGTAAATTTGAATGATGAGGTTTTTTACTGTTAAAATATGAAAAGTCTGTGTAATTTTGTCCTTCAAATTTTCGAGTTATGGCGAAAAAAAAGCCACTTTATGAAGTCAGCCAATGGTAAAGTGCTGGAGAAAGAAATTTACAGGAATAGCAACAGGAAGTTATTGTGACAATTTTATTTTGAGGAATCATTCACTGAACATGAAAGTAATATGAATGGTGAGAGGTGTGGGCAGTGGAAGATTTCTTTGGTGAATATTTTTATTGTTATCTTACAGCCTCACATTACCTGCTGTTGGGAGGACTGTCGAAGTTGAATAGTTAATTGAAACTACCAGTAGCATGAAAAAAAAAAGGACGACCGAGTTTAAACTGTCTTCTGTTCAACCTTAAAGAAAATCCGTGGAACTGCTCTTCCTTACCGTGCTCAAACTTTCTCTGATGTGGGATTAGCTCAAGTGTGAGATGTCTAATATCATGTGACAATCATTTTCGTTTGACGATTTCTCTGCATTGTCGTGGTGATTCATTGAAGTGGTCTGTACGATACATCATTTCTCATCCTACCAAACAAAAAATTTTGATCTTTTGATTTTAAATTTTCTTTTGAAAATTATACATTTGTACTGGCAATGTCGAAGTTGGCAAAAAATGAAATGTTTGCTGCAGATTCTTACAACTTTAATTTAAGAAAGTAGCAACGAAAATACGATGTAAATTATTAAAATCATTTAAGAGGATCGAATAATCAATCATTTTTGTATCATTTAGCTATTCATAACGTTTTTTTTTTTTTTTTTTTTTTTGCGTGTTCAGTTTCGTAATTGAAAAGTTGAATACAGCTGATCTCATCTTTTTAAATGTCACCAAATTGAGCTTCATCAAATGAATGAATTATTAGAATGCCAGAACTCCATTCTTTCGTTCTTGTCGATGTTCAGAAGAGTTATTTCGTTCTCTTTGCTGACAAGTTATTTGCATACTGAAGATTTATTTTTGTTGATTGGAAATGGCCTCGTGACGAGGCTTATTCGTGATCTCTGCTCTAATCAAAGATCTGCAACAAATCTTCCTTTTCATGCTTCGAAATCAATATCTGTCCTTGGAAGTCCTCTAAAAGCATGCAGAAGAAGGCGCAATTCGTACCCTCAAATTTGAAAACGTTAGCGCGACGAATATGTCCGTGGAAAGATAAACAAATTCACAGATACATATTTCACTCACAGGAGTTTATTTTGAATATCTTTTTCGAAATTATACCAGAAATGCAGATTGCGCAACAGCGGAAGATGTTGGTTGCTACATGCAAGCCAGAATGTAGATCGATTTTTGGAGAAGAGTGTACACTCTGTTTCAGAGCTACTTACTGGACTGGCCCTTGCAAGACCTACTGAGCAATCTGAACACTTGACGGTTTCTTTCTAGAAGAAAGTTATGCTACCGCTGTCCTTCTTCCTTAGCACTTCGTACTCACTGCTTTTACTGCTGAAGTACTGTTCGACTGTTACAGGTTCGTACTTTTACATACTAATTTTTATGTTTAGTTTGGAATAGCGAGAACAAGTCTTTATTTAAAGTTATATTTAAAGTTTATCCAAAGTCATGATTAAAATTAAAAGTCATTTAAAATCATTGTTTATTCATAGTATAATGGAAAATAGGAACGTCTTTTTTAGAAAGATCAGAATTTTAGGCAGGCTCAGATCTATCAATCTTTCGAGCAGTACCTACAAATAAAAGGGGTAGTCTGGCTCACCTTGCCATTTCATCTGGATCGTTTATTGGCACATCCTTTGCAATACGTAGTTAGTCAGTAGATATAATTCTTCCTTTTCCTTTATTTTATAACTGAAATATTAAATCAGTTTAACATAAATTTGTATATGTCTCCTGTTCACTTCTGGTTTGATTATTTGACACGGTTCTCAAACTCCATATTTAAAGTATTTCCATGCAAATATCTAAAATGAGTCATTGGATTCTAGTGAAATAATATCAAATCTCAGAGTAAGTTTCTGTGTTTTAACGACTTATCAAAATTAGGATAATCAGTCCCAATCTACTTGTGTATTGATTATCACCTAATCAGTTACTGGCAACAAGCAAGAAGTAACAAACTGTTGAAATATGAGTACTGTCGGAAGTCATTCTAACTTTAAAAAAAACGTCATATTCTAAATTATATCTTTTCATATCTAACTGATGTAGTTACTGACATAAAAAGTGAAGGTAATAAATCCATCAGTTTTTGATTTCTTTATAGCGGGACAACTCCAGAAGCCGGAGTTTGCATTGAAAAAGGAAAGATTTTTGAAATTTGTCTCAGAAATAGATTTCAGCACAGAAAAAGTACTTCTTTAAACCCATATTGTTGTTTTTAGGAATAATCTCAACTTTGTTCCATCACTTCGAATTAATTTATTTTCCAACATTTCATTTATTTTTCTAAGTAAATAAACACTTCTCTCTCGAACTGCTTAGAATATATAGAAAGAAGTGCGAACGAAATAAAAACATTTTCCTAAAATTGTCCAACATGAGGTGAAAAGGACATTCAGTGGGTTTTCGGCAGTATGTGTCCGACTTGCTATTATGACGAACGAGTGAAAACGATTAATAATAGTGCAAGGCGCGGATGCTCAAAGCAAATTTTGAGAAGGCAGCGACTGGTGATTTTATAAGCTTATGAATTTAGCATAAGCGTTAAAAAATTTTCATTCGTAATTGTTCACATTAGTGATAATGATAATGATAACGATAATTTCTTTCATCTATATTTTAGTTGGTCCTTCATTTCATTCTTCATTTTCTCACTTCGATTTTCTCTAGAAATGACACTTTTCGAAATAATCCTGCATGCGAGGAACTAAACTTCTTCTGGGAGTCAACAAAAAACGGCTAACTTATCGTTTAATTATATACTAATCAATTACCTTCTTCGAAATTTCAGTTATCACTTATTTGTCACTTAAAAGAGCTGAAAATAAACATTAAAAGAAAAACTATTGATAATATTGATATACAAACTGGGAAACTGGTGAAATTAATTAAGAGGTAAGATTGAAATCAATGAAGAAGTATGAGGATTTGTATTACTGTTAAGTTCAGGTGATAAGTCAGTAGAAATGAATGAGTGAAGGAAATGGTGGAGCTTTGAAAATGCTTGAAAATAGTGAGTATTTGGTGGAGAAGCGATGAATTACAAAATGGAATAGTGTTAGGATATAAATCCTTTGTTGTGCTGCAAGGAAGTTGAACAAGGGTTTGCAAACCGTTCAAAGGAACGGCGCAAATGGTACAGAAGCAAAGAAGTTCGAAGACTTGAAATGAACAACAGTATTTACTTCGAAAGAAGTATATTGTGGAGAAAATGCATACCTGCTGATTCAGATCAGTGGTCAAAATTGGCCTTCTTGCATCGTGGACATAAACTGAGACGGCGACTTCATAAAAACCGAGATTAATTAAATGAAGTCATAAATTACTATTTTTGGAAATTCTTGACAAAGTTATTTGACTCAGAGTTTGGATAAAAATTAGTCGTGCGAGCAACGAGGAATAGTAGTTGAATGGAAGGAATAAATATGAAACAAGAAAGGTACGAAAAAGTTCTGAACATGCTGTTATCTCTGTATTGTTTGAATATGGAGTTAGAGGGAAGCTATGACTATATATAGATTGAACACGTTTCGAAAATGATACTTAAAAAGCTAAAATAAAGCAGATAAATGATTAAGTTATAAATGGTTGCAGGCATTACTGTCCCTCATTGGGGAAACTCAGGTGAAATGTAAAAAATAGCTGAAAACATGACAGAGGAATTTGACTGAGAAAAGAAATCAAAGCTTCGAAAACAAACAACGATTTCAGTGAAAAAAAAAAGTTGAGAAGGAATAGACATGAGTAATACGATCCAAATATTTTTTAATTAAGACATTGAACGATAGTGATTTGTGTATTTCTTCTCATCTTTTTCAATTTAATGAATTTCTGGTCAGTTGAAAATAAAATAATTCTGTAATAAACAATGGAATGAGATGGAAATAAATCTATAAGAACTTAGAATACAATATGGCTGTAGTTTTTTTTCTCAGGAAATTATTTTTTCATCTCCTATAGTTCGTTCAGATTTAGCCGGTGGATTCCAAAAGTCTTTGAAGTGTATTATTTTTCCCATTTGCTAAAAAAGCTTTGGGCTTCCGTTTGAAAATTTCAAGGTCTATTTATAGGATATGTTAATTGATATTGTGACACTGTGTTGAGGGTAATTTCAAAGAGAAATAACGTATGAAATGTTTCTGTTTTAACAAGTAAGTAACATTTCTTTAGGAATCTACCTCTCAGTGGTTTCTGATATGAATGCGTTTGTGTTATTCTCACCACAGTATGGTACAAATAGAACAACAATTTTTTTGCAAGTTTGTTATAATCATTTGAAAACTTCTTACGTTTCCGTTTTAAATCTTAACAATTTCTGAAAAAGAAAGTCTAAAATATGAAATACTAAACTAAAAAAATTCCTTGCTGTTGCAGGATGGTTGTCCATCTCGTTCAAGTTCTATCGTTGGGACAGAATCTGGACGACGTTATGTGCTTCCATTAGATAGTATCAGAAGGCTGGATTGTGCTGTAATGATCAAAATTGCCTCAACTGTCATTTCCCTTGTAAAAATTTCTGCTTTAGAATTATTACTAGTGGCAATGTTTCATAATTCAATATTTCTTCAGGGAAAGCCATTTGTGGATTTGGTGGCAGTAGCAGATGTTTCAATATTATCTGACATTCGTCAACCTCTTTGTGTCACAGCACAACTGACACTATCAACATCAGTGACAGTCCCTGTATCATGCATTTTATCTCCGTTCGATTCTGCTCGCCAGTCGTGCCTTCTGCGAATCATTGTACCTTATTCATGGTTCCCACTTAACAACGGTGATAAACAGGTTTATTCATTTTCTGCTTATCTGACATTTGAGTCTCGCTATTGACTGGATAGGAAATTTTTACAAAATTTACTTCATAAATTGTAACTTGTTTGGTATTGGATGATGCAAAGTTAAAGCATGGCAGAACGTATACTTCGGCAGTTTTGAACAAATTGAGGAAACATTACAGCTGAATAAGCTTGACCTTGCAATGATTTGATAAGTTCATTGGTTAAACAGATAGATAGCATTGTGAGTGCGACGATACAAAAAATACTTCACTGGAAAAGTTACAGTTGCAGTGCCTTAGTTCTCATAAAACTATTCCGGAATTTGATTAAATTTTCTAAGTTACAATACATTGTTAATTGTTATTAACAGATCGTCACACTTCTGTATTCCACTAATAAAGAATGTGGTGCTCTGCACGCTGAACTGTACCGCACAAAAATAACACTGCTATCGCCTTCTCCGAATTATAGATCATTTGATCTTGACAAACAATTCCCTACGTTGTATGTTTTTAACAGCTTTTGTATTGTACTTGAATTTAAAAGCAAAACTATTCGGGTGCAGAATCAACAATCATTGGAATTTGAATTTTCCAATGGATTATTTTAAATTCAAAACATTTTTAGGCATTTGCAGCTTCTGTCACCAACGAATTTCACCTTTGCAACAAGTTCACTTACAACTTTATTGTTGCATTTCGATTACTACGGTAACAATGAAACTCGCTTTTCTTCCATACAAATTAGGTACTTTCTTTTAATTGAAAATATTTGTAACATACCATTCATATTGCATGATACAAAACCTTTCATGTTAATGTCATAGTTAGTGCATGTTTTTCACATCTAAAAAATTAAATCATTGTTTCATAATTAATATTAATTACCTACTATATAAAACATTGCAGGATTTGGCTAAACAATTATTTGAAACTGCTAAGCGTTACTTCAGCAGATCCAAGACTATGGACAATACAAGTGGAAAATTCTGCTCATCCTGATGCTTATATGACCTTCACTTGTCAATATCATTCCTCCTTATCCTTAGATGGTAATTTAGAGAGGTGAGCCCATTTCAGTTAGCATTTTCTTGCTGTTTTTCTTAACTCTCCAATATATGTCAAGTAATTTTTATTTCAATTGACCTAAGAAAAAACTTATCTTTCGTGATAATGTCGATATTGATGACGAGTAATATTGTTTGAGGTGCTAGTCTCTATTCGATATTCAAATATCTTCTTATACTGTATGTAAATAAATTTTGTAATAAAATGCTCAGTACAGGAAGAATCATCTGAAGAAGGAAGTATGGTCATCTTTTACCTTCCAATTGGATAAAGCTTAATTTTAAAATTTAAAATTATGCTTCATTTTATTGTCCTTCCTGATAAAATATTCATTCGTTGCTAATGATTCAGTCTTTATAGATACAGTGGGTATATAATGATGATGTTAATCAAAGTAAAAGGCTCAACAGGAACAAAATCTGAAACACAGTCGAAAGCTATCGACAGTAATTTGATCAGAGTTCACTGGGAAGTGCAATATTTTGTCTCTGAAAATTCCACTTACACGGTACAGCACCTTATCAATTTCCTTCGGAGAAACTCCGTAACGAAGTAAAAATAATACCTGATTTCATCACTGATCCACGTAAAATCACAATTATATTACATTCTGTATGGCTGCTAGCAGAACTATTTATAGTCTTTCTGAAGATAACCGCAACTTATTATTTAGTTAGTCATTAATATTAGCTGATCAATGCTCAATTCATGAATGGACGTTTTAGTCCTTCTATGTTCACACTCAACAGATTGCGATAAATTCTCCAAAAATTCCAATTTTATAAGCAATAATTTTACTCTTCAGGGTAAAACGACAACAAAGACAGTAGCAACACAATTCCGCATATTTTCGGATTTCGTATATGCTTTATTGCCAATGATCAAAGTAAATGATTGTTGAGAATACACTTTCTGATCCACTTTCCACTGAAGTAATTATAAAGATGAAACATTTAATATCTGTTTCAAGTTTGTTTTTTAATGAGATATTCAGGGAGAAAATTTGATCAATACAGCGGTGCTGTCGGGAAAGCAATCTGCACTGCCAATGAGAATATTTTCCGTTACGGAAGGTGGAAGTCTAAATGACGTAACTAGCAGTTCATATTGTTTGAGTGCTGAATCACGAGTTTTAAAGGCTTCACCAACGTGTAGTTTCATCTACGTTGACGGGTTTGTTTATTTCATAAATCTTGATAATGCTGTGAAAATAGTATTTCTTGCGATATATTGAAAATTTTTAGTTGATATCTATAAAACCCGTACTTATTGTCCTTTGAAATCTCCTATGTTGACAAGTTTAAGGGTTAGAGCTGAACTTTAATTTGTATTACTTTTCATTCAAATTTTTAAACTATAACAAAGTGTTAATAGAACGTTATCAAAACACAGATTCTGATCGCTAACGACTTTCTGATTCTAAAAAGTAGAATGAACTGTAAACATTTCTTATTTTAATTATAGATCAGAATTACGCGGTATGAGTAAAGTTAAAGTGTACGTCCATTTTCAAACACTAGCCACTTCAATCGAAGTTACAGTTTGGTATCCACGACTTCCAATAACTGTGTGGATATCAGATCCTGTGCTGAATGCCATCAAAGGTTTTTTTATTTATATTCTGTTTAGATCAAATGACTGTGATGAAACGGCAAGTTCACGGTAACATCTAGCATAGTAAAACTGTCGATTCCGCTGACTAGTCAGTTATATTGAGCTTAGTTTTTTTTTTTTTTTTTTCTACCACTTTTACAAAATTTCTAAGCTTATCATTTCAGATTGGCAAATAGCAGTATGGAAGTGGCTTCCTAGCAAACGTAAAAGGGAAGCCCGACAGTTTGGTTGTATCAATAAGTACCAGCAAGCTGAGGTATAATTGTATCTTACTAGCCTTATTGTCTAGTCATACATTCAAATGTAAACTACTTATGTAGCACGAAATCAGATCCAGTTCAATACTACTTATGTAGCACGAAATCAGATCCAGTTCAGTAAATTAAACTAATCTAAGTTTGCTATCGAGAGTTAACGGCTTTGTGCTAATAATATTGTTGAATATTTCTCCTACTGCTGTTTGTAATAAATGAAATTTAATCGGAGCATTTTGCATTCTGAGATTAGGGTGCATAAAGGTGATGTTTCAGATTCGCATCCTTGCAAGTTATTATGTGGGTGATAAAGAAACTGGAGAACGAATCTATCTATCTGGTGATCGGGATATTTTATTCGATGTGACATCACTTACGATGAATCATGTGCACAGTTCAAATATTGGTGTCGCTATTGTATTACCTCGACAAGATCGTATTTTTGTTGTAGCTCATCGTCCCGGTTCGGCCAGGTCTGTCAATATCGAAGACAAGTTATGCAGGAGTGAATTCACCTCTGGTGATATCTTTAATATAATATATTGCTTTGTTGTACTAACTAGCGTCAATTTTGTTTTTCTTTTTGAAAAAGAAAGCAATTTTATAGAATAACGGTTCGCTCAAATACTCCCAGTATAGATTATGGCAGTACTCCAATCGTGGTATAATATCTTACTATTATTTTTTTTTTTTTTAGTTGTTAATGCTTTATCTTTGTCCTCCAATTTTAAAAGCCTACCTGTTAAATGTGCAGGTCACGGAAGATGCTGTCTCCGTACGACGACTTGCAGTAGAAGGAGTTGCTGATATTGCTTTGGATATTGAGCAATTCCCTAGAAGAGCTCACGAATATGTCATTTCAACATTTGTTCAAAATACTTTGACCTATAAGTATCAGGTAAAAATTTCCCGAAACTTTCATTTCTACCATACTAATTGAATAGAAGATATAGAAGTTAAAAGACATTCTCATTTTGTCGTCACAGAATGAAATGCTGCTGTGAATCATGCAGATGCTAAGTGATGAAAAGCAGAACTGTGTCACAGATTATGATCATTGACAAGAACGACGAAACTTTAAACGTGAAAGGAGGGTCGCTGCTGTAGCATAAAAAGTTGATCAATTCTAATATGAAATAAACAAAAAAAAAGGTTTAGTAAGAGTGACATTTGGAACTAAATCTTTGTAGCATGCCACTCTGGTGTGTCGATTATATTTCTCGGACGAACAGATGCTTGAATTAACCGATATTCCATCAGAACATTACGTATTGAGAGGATGGAGTTCGGATGAACAAGCCGTTGTATTGAATCATGGGCTAAATAGCCATAACATCGAACTAATCGTTCTACAGAATGTCAAGAATGTGCTAATCTCAGTTAGCTTGCATGGTCCAGCCCAATGCAGTGAACCAGACTCAAAAGCTATCGTTCAAGTCGAATATCCCGTACAAATCGAATTCAATGAAAGGAAGCTTATAAGCACATCGTCTATTACTAATTGTTAGTTTAATCTATAAATAAACTTCCGTAATTTCACTAAATGTCTTAATTATGCTCATTTTTCTTATTTTATTGAAAAGTTTAGCAAAAAAAAAAAGTTTTTCTTACAGAGCTCTTATAAAGCGAACCTTTTACATAATAGAATACTTTATCAAAAAACAGCTTTAAAAAAATTTTTTTAAACCATCCATTTTAAAAATGCCTTGAATGCTTTTGTGCGTTCTGATAATTTAACAAAAACGTAATGAAGGATTTTTGATTGATAGAAATTTATTATTTTTTATTTTTGATAGAAATTCTGTTTCATATTGTTTATATAAAATCTATTTATAGTTTTTCTTCGTTGATTTTAAAAGATAGAAAGATTAAGAAACGAAATTACAACAAGTGAACACCGAATCTAATGAAATTCGATTTTTGTTCTTTTTCAAGTTTTTGATTTAAAGACCTCTAGGATTATATAGAGGAATGGAGAACCTCTAGAAGTAGTAAAATTAATTGGTTATTAATTAATTAATTGATGATAATAGTAAATAATAATAATGAAAAGTAGTAGCAATAAATAATTAGCCTACCTGTCACTGACAAGACTTTAGCCTACTCATCGTTGGCAAAAAGAACTTTTAAATGGAACAAATTTTGAAACATGCTGGCTGCACGTTGTATAGTTTGGCGCACTAGTCAGCTCTTGAGGTCTTAGTGTAATGTATTATTGAATATAAATATGATTATTGGATATAATTAATTGTAACGACAGCAACCTGATGCAAATATATTATTCAGAAAGCGTTATAGATAACAGTAGCACGAGAATGAAGTCAATCACAAATTCTGGCAGTTGGAATTCGGAGGTGTTGCTGGGGTTAATCATTTTTTTGGCAGCAATAATAGGTGTTGTGCATGCGATAGGTTCAAAGGCCAAACAACCATTCAATGAAGGTTATGAAAAATTAGTACTGCCAATCCTTACTCGATTAAGTTCATCAAGCTCATGTGGAAAGGATGAAAATTCACAGGAATGGATATGGCTATCGAAAGCACAAATTGATAGTGCCAGTATGAACAGCAGGTTTGCAATTATAGTTGTTAGAGGAATGCAGTGAGATAGTATGATCTTGTTAATATTCATTTTATACTATTGGGAGCTACACATATACTTTCTTCTTTATCCTTTCATATTGCTGAAAATGTTAAGCTCAAAATTCAGGTATTCACAGAAATCAACTATGGATGTTGCTGATAACATATCAAATGTAAGTACTGGCAGTATCCAGCGTAGCATATCATATCGTGGGTCGGAAATCAGTGTTTTTATATCACCACAACCTGCTGTGGCTGTAAGTTGATGTTTCATGGTATTAATCGACAAATATAACTTGCCAGCTTTTCTCCTCACTTTCCTTCTTTATTGAGAACGACCTCATCATTCTTTTTATGAATACAGAACCATCAATTTTTGCAAATGTTCCAGATCAATTTTGATTCATTGGGAAGACACACAATGAGTTGGCGTGATAGATCGAAACCCAACTTAACAAGAAATGCGATTGTTGATAGCAGTTCTTCAGAACATAATCTTTCTAGTTATACGCACTCATACGTAAATTCGAATGGTAAAATGAGCTGCTTTTCAAGACATCGGGGTTTTTAGGAAGATAACTCAAGTTTTCTGCTTTCTTTTCTGGTCATTTACAATTCTTAATCCATCATGCCCGATTAACTAATAACTCCAACTCGTGTGAAATAATTGTCTTTGTTGTTTAGGGTATAATTTTATTCCTGTCGTCCTTGATGGTAACGAAAAAAGTCCGTGGAGCAGAGAAGAAACCATTGCATCAAAACCCAAACAGGTGTGCTGGCAACATATCGACCGTGATTTTAGCTTTGATTCCATGCCTGATATGGATGGAGTCCGAGAAACAGTCACCTAAGTGCCATCTTCATTTATACTTATTATCTTATCAGTTATTCCCTTTTTTTGCTTCACTGTTTATAATTCACTGCTTTTGCAATTCATTACATTGCTTTCCATTGTTTTAAAGGTGTGAAACTTCTAGCTCTTGATTTGTCAAGATATTAAATGACTCATGTAATCTAGCCAGTATATGGTCTGTAAATTCCATATTTCTGGTTTCGGAAAGACTTTAAATTAGTATATTCTTCACGTTTTTCTTTTAGAAAACGAGTCAAATGCAGAAGACCTCATAACTGGCCTTAATTATCAATTACAAGCTGAAAAGACAGTGTGCAATCTTTTACAAAACTCATTTAGCATCCGTTTTTATTTCCATTTTTTTGCTTCCCGCCTATTCTGAGACATGCAGACTGGTTTCGCAATATTGACTATAAGTTCCGAAAATCAGATGCAATAATTCTATCTTAGCACCATTTATCCCTTCAGCAATACAAGTAACGCGAAATCAGTCGTCAAAATGCTCCTCATTTATTCAGTATATCTCTTGCTAATATTCCTGACCGTTCGAAATAAGTTTCTACGGGTAAAAAAAAATATTTTCGCATTGTTTGTTTCTATAAGTTATTTGATTTTTATTTTCTAACAGAAATATTAGAATCAAAGCATACGACAGTTAACGAAATATACCAAACTCATATCTTATATACATAGGCATAACATCAACGAAGACATCTTCTTTCGTTGATTAAAAAACTGATGGGAATAAATCAAGCATCAGCATTCTATCTGCTTAATAAACCGTGAAGAAAAGTATTTAAATGCAAGATACCTGCCTATATTTCAATGACACCGGACATTGCAATGAAAATTCATCTATTGAAGTGATACTGAAGAGATAAACGACATTTTTGCGATAAATAATTGCACGATTCCGAAAACAAAGAAATCTTTTTAATTCCCCCCAACACCAGTTCATGCCCAAAGAATGTCAAGATTTAACTTGTCTGACAACTAACTGAACTATTAGAAGATCGATGAGCCAATACATTGGGAAAACATGCATCACATTAGTATGGCGGTGCAAATTTATAAGCTCAAAATACCATATCAAAGTTCTGATAAGCACTGACATCGTTATTCAATATCGAAATATTTTTGGATTAATACACTCATAACCCTTAAATTGGTCTTGCGTTAATACCTTCATATTTTTGTAAAAAATCTCCTTGACATGATCTTGCACCGTTCTGCTCCATTTGTTGTACTGTACACTTAGTGTTCTGAACAACTGATATGTTAACCTCCTAGTAAATAATGTGGAAAGCCGCTGCATACTAACAGATAACAAATAGAAGGGATATGTAGATGAGGAGAAATGGAATAAAATTAGTGAACTGGTGTCGAAGTCGAAACAAAAATGAGTGGACAAAAAAGAACATACCCGCATCACATGTTTAATCCAAAAAATTGATGTTTGAGTAACCGCAACCAACAGAAATTGAGTAACCAACAGACCATACCGCATTGCATGTGTCGATTAGACAAAAACAATAACAAAACTTTGACAGACACAACATCCAGAAATTCTTTAATAAAAAGAAACCAACATAATTCGGTTCCACCTAGCATCACAGTTTTTTCTTCTTTCTTTCTTTTTCACGGCCCGATATCATTTTCATTTTTTTTTTCTTTTTTTTGTATTGTGTTCAATTTTTTAATTTTCAATAGAATTTATTTTCTTTTCTGAGCCGATATTAGAATTCTTTCTCTTTTCACCAAAAAGAAATATTATCAAATAATCACAACAGAAATACGAAGAAAAAATAACCACAAATAACACAGACTTTAGGAGGAACTGTTTTGAGAACCAGGTAATACAGTTGTGAAAAAAATGCTACTATTGCAGGCTTATAAATAGTATGATTATTAATATAGGCGAATCACCAAATGCTGAGAGAAAAACAAGAATATTTTTTAGCGTAGAAACATAGCATGAAAATCTGATCTGGAATTCATTTTACACCAAATGTAACCTGCTCAAGCATTTTTCACTGATCCGAAAAATCCTGCTTGAAAGTGAAACACACTTTCCAGTTAATTTTCACCGACAAATATTTTCAGCTTAATCTTCATTGCCGTCATCGTCCGACTAAAAAAGCTTATTATTAAAATTAAATAAACTGTACAATATAACTGCATCTTAACATGAAAAATAAGAGATAGTCACGAAAGCAAAGTAAGGGCAAGAAGATTTCAACATGTTAAAATATCACAGCCCCAAAGGCTATTTAGGATTAAGCTCAATGGGCCTTATCTTGAAAGACAAAAGTCACTACAGCAATATGCAAACAGCTCTGGTTTGAGCGTATTCTGTGTTCAGAAATAGATAGGTCAGATTAAACAATAGTGAGTCATGGTGTGCATAACAATAGCAAAAAAAAAGGTTAAACATGACAAACTTCATCAAGTGGACAACTCGCCAACAAAGCAGCAGGAGTTACACGTTCAGACGGTTGTCGTTTCTCATCAGGGATAACACCGCTCGCCTCAGCTCCACGCTTTGGGACCCAATCAACTATTAAGTGTCCAACAGGATAGTCTGCTCCTAGTGATACTGCCTTAAAACAAAAATAATGAGTATTATTCATTTCAAGAATGAACAAATAATACGTGCTTCTAGGGAAAAAGACAAATTTTCATTAAAAACCTGTTCCGCATCACGCCTTTTTTTGTAGGTGAAATAAGCAGTAAGCAATTTATCTTGCGCAGGAACTCCAAAATCCATGTCAATCAATTCTCCAAAATGTTCCATATGAATAATAAGTTCATTTTCTGTTCCAGCTTCAAAACCACGTACCACAACCATTTTTGAGCGGTTATCAAGAGTCTGCAAAAAACATAAGGAGCAAGAAAAATACATTTAAAAGTAAATGATAGAGCAAGAAAAAATTTCTTGCTTACATTAGCTACTACTAATTTGTCTCAATTGAATTTCTGTAAAACAGATTCTTTAAATCGCTCTACTTCTTCATTGGATAGAGAAACAGAAATCATGAAAAATGACTTTTTAAAACAACCAGAGATATCTTGAATTACGACATACAAAATGTAAAGTACATCTAAATACATTTACACAAAATTACTAGACAATCATTTAGACAAAATTATTAGAGGTTGCAAAAATTACTGATATTAAAACACTTAAAAGATTGTGTCTCAAACTGCAAACCTGCGAAGAATCTTGTAGACGAATTTTTTTAGGAGAAGTAACCATGTCGCTGACTGATAATTCACCTGCTGAATATAGTAACTGCAGTTACATTAAATACACCATCCTAATTAAAAAAATTGTTTCATTTGAAACGATATACGTAATTATTTCTATATTGTGAAGAACAAACCATCGGAGCCAGCAAGATCCAAGCCAATACCCGACTCCACACCACCACTGCAACCGTTTGCATTATCTGTCGCTTTCGTTGCTTCAGAACCAGATTTCGTTTTTACCAACATCTCATTAAGCTCAGCGATTTCGCCCTTTGTTTTAGCCACAGACAACTCCAATCTTTTGAAAATCTAAAAAATGGACAACTTCTGAAAACTAAAGAGTTTATAATCGAAGTATATGTTCTTTTTGTGCGTATTACCAATCTTTTGAGTAAAGAGAGTTGTATAAGTTTCAATTATTAACTATTCCAGTTTCTTACTTCGAAATGAAATGAAAAAAGTTGTGTTGTCTGGAAATTCGCCATGAATATATAATGTAACATAATAACTAAACAAAGTTGCATAAGTAATAATATATATTAAGGTTACTTCTTCATATACAAGCTTTTACTCTAAATTACAGTCAGACCTACAAGAAAAATCCAAAAAACTAATTCCGCTACATAGTAATTACTATGACAAACCTTGTATAACTTCTTTTTCTTTTCAGGAGTAATATCTTCAGCCCTCATTTTTTCTAATATGATTTTCTGCTGTTCAATTTCTTTGGACATAAGATCAGACTTTCTCCGCTGAAGATCAATTAATCTCATTTTGTTTTCTTTTTCTTGCTTTCGTCGTCGTCTTACCTGCAAAACAAAGATAACTGCATCACCAGAATTACTAACTTGCACAGCACTAATAACACTCACAGTCCTAAAAGCACTGAAAGAAACTAGTGAGTTGGCTATACCGAAAATAGTTCAAATCTGGTTTGAGATAAACATCAAGCCTTTACATAAGAGATTTCTGGACATTACGCATCGCTTTTTTTGTTGATATTACTACAGAGTTTCAGTTGATGTAAGAGAAAACTTGTAATGTTTCTGACCAATGAAAAGTAAATTATGTCACATATTTCAAGAGAATTTTAAAAAGATACTTCGATATATTTGTCTCTGTCTATTAGAGACTGGTTTATTGCAGAACGGGAAATCTGAGATTCAGTACTCTGCGAATTCGCTGAATGTATTGTTTGTGGATTCTTAACAGCAGAACCAAGCAACCGTGAACCAACATGGACTGTCTTTGTAAGTGAGCCTCTGGCATTAAATGTTACCGATGAACTGTTCGTTGGCGCTGTCTACAAAGTTTTTTTTTTTTTCATTTCTTCAATTCAATTCCAATATAAAACATGAATTTTTGCTCAGCGTAGTGATCATTCCCAATTTATTGCTTATATGTAAGAATATAACCTGATTTGCATTTACAGTATTATTTGCTTGTCCATTCGTACTGTGCCAAAATACTTTAATGAAACGATTGTTGAGTATTGGCACTGTACTTTTATATGCTGCAACTGCTTCATATCGATTTGCATAAGTAATAAGTGCTGCTTCTGGATCACCCTCGAAACAAACCTAAACAAAAAAAAAAAAACTGCATTTTCAGAGATCTTGAATAGAAATAGGAATAGGTCATTAAAAAAAAAAAATGGATCAAAAGTGATCCCATCACTTTTGATCCATCACTTGTCATACTACTGCACTTCAGAATCAGCAATACTGAAATGAAAACAGAAGCGATTTTCAGGACTTCAATGTTTCCAACGCTGTCCTTACTAGATTACTTGCTACTCAAAAATACCTTATTAAATCCAGAACTAGTTCTAAACCTGGGATTCTAAAACATTTTTTACCTGCATATTAACGATCTGCCCGAATTGTCCAAAGTGTTCATTCAGTTTTGCAATATTGTTCAGTTCTGCAGGTATCTTACGCACTTGAAGCGTCCTATTCACAGCACCCACAATTTGACTGTACCGTCCTGCGTTATTAGCACTACCTCCTCTTCCTCGTCGTTTTTGACCAGCTGTTAGCTTAAAAAATTTTCAAATAACTGTACTAAAATAACATTCAATTGACAGCACTGCGCTTCAATTCTAAAAACAAATATCTACTCCCAGTTTCTATAAAGTATAAAACAAGATTGATTCTTTAGTGATATATGAAGCAACAAGCCTTATTAAATTACTGGCAACACAGTTGAGATGCTGTATTCCAACAAAACAATATATTTATTACAAATTATAAGGATGACAAACCTGGGTGATATTATGCGGCGGAAGAGTAGTGGAGGAATGCGTTGGGTCATAGGTATTAGCCGCAGGATGAATCAAAACAGATGATGATATGGCAGGTACTGTATAAGTTGTTGGTCTCCAAGGCTGATTTACTACTACTGAAGGAATCGGTGGTGGCGGTACCGAAAAATCTAGCGAATGTGCTGCTGCTACAATTGGTAACGAAGAAGCGCTCAGTGCTGGAGCCTCAGGATTATATCCTATAAATACGAATTTGTAAATCCTATCTTCAATTTAAAAGATTCAAAGCAGCATAGGAAATGCAAACTGAAGAAACAAACCTTCTGAAAGAGCGGCTGATACAACAGTGGCTGAATTTGTAGCATATACATTGTCAACACCAGGAGGTGGAGGGTTCAGCGGTGTGTAACCAGGTGGTGGTACCGAGAAATTGGTGGCAATTTGAGTCACAGCAGGTTTTGCTCCATTAGTTACCATTTTTTCGAGAGCAATATCATCTACAACGACTGGATCTGGTCCATGGTCATAAATGCATTGGTCTCCCTTCATGCAGTATCCTTTTTCATCGTAATCACGACAACGTTTTTTTTTTCGTATTTCTGGCTCACCACTTTTTTCGCGTCTGTAGCACATTATTAAAAACCAACAGAAGGAGCGGTGGATGCAAGGGACTGTGTATAAGTTCGTTAGCATCTCAGCTACACCTCATAATACAAAAAAACTCATGAATTTTAAGACAATTTATATATGACTAAGCCACTTAGTAAAAGTGCTTCCTATAAGAAAACATACCTTTGCCTTTCATAAGGAGAACGCGGTGAACGAGATCGTTTGCGTTCTAGTCGTTCTGGACGGTCAGTTTTGTATCGGTCTGATTGCCAATGCTGCATTCGTGCAGGCAGAGGTGCCATACGTCGATCTAAGTTTCGATCTCCACGTTCCAGTCGCCTTTCACGTGGTGACCGGCTACGTCGCCTTTCAAACCTTGAAAACACAAAACATAAGTATTTACAATTAATCCATTCACAAAAATAGACTCAGGATCATCGTTCTTATTATGTGATTTGCACTATAATTTACCGATTTGCTGAATGATCGCGACGGGATTCTTCACGTTGAGGAACATCTATTGGAGGAGAGATTCTTCTTCGTGCTGTTTTCTGAGGTGGTCCCGGAGCTATTTCAGATAGGGATATCTTCTCACTTTCCTTCTCATCTCGAGTCTGGAAATTCATGTAAAACATTCCGTTTATGTTTCATTTCTGAGAAAGCAAAGAAATTATGGATAGTGGTTAAACACCTTAACCTTTTGTTGTTCCCTTTCTTTGTCACCTTGAGTGATAGTCTTTCTCTTGACACTTTCTCTTTTCTCCTTCACTTCTTTCCGCTCATCATTATCCTTCTTTTTTTCACATATTGGAAAAGAATTCTTTGACTGTAGCGTAGGAGCGGTAACTAGCGTTGTTGTGGCAGCTGTTATGTAACTACGTTCCCTGATGATACGAAACAATTTCTCCACAAAAGATCTTGCTTCTGAAGAAAAATATTGTTATACTTATTTAATAAAAAGCTAAATATTTTTTTGATAAAAGTTACAATTATATGATGTGAAGTATACAATTATATGATGTTAAACAAAAACAAAGTGGGCAATGAGTCTCACTTCCATTTCATAGTTCCATAACCTACGAGTAGAACTGTTTTATTTTCTCACTATGGGAAGGAGTAATGAGGGGATATGGAAGTGATAATTAAAGACTAGAATATTAAAATCGCACTTGTTTGCAAGAAAACGTCAAGTTGTTCAATACAGAATTCCATCAACTCTGATTCTGGTTTGTCCTTACGTAATAGGGCCAGTACATACTTAGCAAGAGCTGCTGGTTCAGCATCACATCTGAAAATGACACATGGTTAGAATGCTGAGAATGATTAAAATACTTCCAACGAACTTGATCAAGTATAAAAACATTAGAAAAAAGTCTTACATTGGTGCCATTTCTCTGGTAAGCCACGTACGCAGCGCCTCCGGTGCTTCTATAATCATCGCTGCGTTACCACTTCACCTTATTCTATGAAAATAAGTCTGGAAATGGTTAGAGTTATTTCAGGAAGCATAACGCGCTTGTACATGTGACAAGTAAAGATTTCTAGCATGGATGAGCCGAATTGATACAAGAAGCAAAGAGACAGCTGGTAGAAAATGATTATGAGACGAGAAGTAAAAGATTACAGTTGAGTATAATTTAAGTCCTCATGAATTTTAATAAAAGAATCTTGATTAGAATGGAGAAAAGCTATACTGAGAGTAATGTTTACGGCCGGACTGGTTCTTTTAGTCCTTACAGAAATGTGGCAACAAAGAAAATGGTAACAATAAAGATTCATGAAGAACAAAAATGTGAAAGAATAAAGGACCAGCCTGATCTGTGGATTAGTAATTATATTTGAGATGACGCGTTATACTGATTACTGCAAGAAATGCGTCATGCATATCACATGCGTGAATTCTTTTAAATAACGATTTTAGCAACAACACTGGAACGACCGGCAAAACAGAGAATGTTAATATGTCCAGCGAAAAGAGCTCATCCTTCAATATCTTTGCCACTACTCCATCATTTTACATAAGCGAGCAAAGGTATCACAATGAAAACGTCAGTTCTTCCTCTTGCCAAGAATGCAACCCTTAAGTTTCAACCAAACACTCCCTGTCACGTTAATTCAGACTTTTGTCATGGTGGTCGTACTCTCGTTGCAATACGATCTGACATTTAAACATCCCTGAATTCATGAAAAGCCCAAACATGCAACTAGTAACTTCAAATTTTGCACCACAGCTGACTCAAAATACTCTGCTTTGGCTCAAAATACTCAAAAAGTCAAAATAATGGCTCAGAATAGTAAATAAAAAATAAACCTCGCAGTATTAGCAGCAGCGTTGCTACAAATAGTCAAACTAAACAGAGAAGTCATATTTGAACTTGCAGTTGGAAAGAAATAATTTTGAATTCGAAAAGACTTGAAATGCTTCTACCATGCTAGGTAAAGTAGTAATCTAAAACATTATCATTCTTCTTTTGTTATGTTGTAAAAATAATAACGTTTCAACGGTCCTCACTGTACTAATCTTCATACTTATCATTGTTTATTCTGCATTCTATTATGCCATTTCATTCCACCTTACAACTCTCTTCACGGAAAATATAAGACTCAAAAAAGAGAAAAGAGATTTCAATTACAGAATTTTTTTTTTTAAAAAAGATGTCAACAGAAAATATGAAATAATATATCTCACCCTATATTGTTTGACAATATAAATATCACTTATCAACAGCAATTCAATCATTTCATCCAATAATATTGAAGATAAACGGCTTTCCTTTCATTTCCATCATTTAAGCATTTACTAAAGTATCTATCAGTCTCCCTCTATAATTTCACGAAAAAGGAAAATTGAATCGCATATTAATCTGTTTAGTAAAACTTAATATAGGATTAAAATCCCTTGCAGAAATGATTATACTCGCACTTCATTGACATTTGTTTCATTAATGATTTCAAACAACCTTCCACTAGGACATGATAAGTGCAGGAATTGCCTTAAGCCAGGGCCTAGCCTACCCTCCCCCTCCCATAAAATAATGAAAGTGTCCAGATAAGACACTCCGCACTTGGAGTTTGTCTAATAAGACCAATATATTAGTAATATATTTTTTTGTAATATTAGTAATATCATGTTTGCATAACAAAAGCTGGTCTGTGACGAAACATATTTTAATGCTGTGTAGAGCTCTTTCAAAAATTCGTTTGCATCAAAGGTGAATAAAATTCTAGAAATATGATTTATATGAAAAAAATAAACCAACGAAATAGTGACCGCGAGCCTTAAAATCCCTTCAAGATTAAGCTCAATGTTTTTCTTATCAGAATAATCCTTAAAATACTGTATTGTAAAATACAGCTATTGCCATCCAAAGAGTACCAATACGATCTTAAAGATTATGTTTGAACCAATACAATTCTGAGATCTCGAAAAATCAATAGACTCCGAATGCATGTTTAATGCATTTTTGGAAATTATGAACGATGTTTCAAGACATGAGATTAGCTTCTTAAAGCTCCATGTTGCTAACTCTAACAATTGCTATAATTTCTCCAAGAGTTACAGCCTTTCACGGTAAAGACACCACATTTTATCAAGTACAACAGAAGAATCCTTTCAACTAGTGAGGAAGTTAATGAATAATGAAATCCATCCCCGTGATCTAAATGACTGGAAGCAAACGGATAATCAATGGATGCAAAATGATAAAAGCAATTAAAAAATGTTACCATTTGAACCATTGCTTACCTGATGTACTTGATTTAGTGGACACTACAAAGTGTCGGTAGCTTACACACTTATTATACCTTGCGTACTCACAGCCATTAAATTATTCGCTAATCTTAGCCTTTAGTGAACAAAAAAAAAGTAAAAATTTGCATAATATAAAAAAGTTCTCTATATTTCGAATGTGCATTAAAGAGGTAATTATGGAAGACTAATCAATTTAACAAAATATAAATATATAAAAACTGCTTAATCAGATCAATACAGTCGGGGTAACGATACTGACTTTCCAACGAACAATCCAACCGTTTGATTGTTAGATGATCAAAACAATATTTAAGATATAAAATTAGAAGTAGGTAAAACAACTCAAATTATATAAAAATACCCCCTAATTTTTTGGGTAAGGAACATTTGTCAATCTTTCCAAAAAGACAAATTGTATATAGGATTAAAAAATTAGCATATTTCTACCCGCCTTGCCATTCATAAAGAACACATTCATAGAAATTAATTTGGGTAAAAGTCGACGATTGCTCGAAAACATTCTCGAAAGACATTCCACGTATGAAATTCCGATTTTTCACGCCTAAAAAAAGTTTAAAAAATAAATCAGTATCAAAAATGGCAGTCATTAAAAAAAAAATAGGTGCTGAACTAGCAAACTGAAATTGCATGCTTTTATGTTAAACACGGCACTGTAATTTAACTTCTCTTTTGGGAAGATAGTATAGACAACAGTTAGAGAAATTAAGCTTTCTTTTTCCTTATATGTAAAAGAATATTTTCGTTTTCTACTTTTTAGTTGTGAAGAGAATATTGCATTTGAAGGAAAAAAGGTGCAGAAAAGTAATTATATTTACAAGAAACATGACAGCGTTAGCTTGGAAGTGAACTAATTCTCAAAAATCTAACACTGGCAAACGTGAATATCTCATACACTGCGAGAATAATTCAAAATTAAAACAAAACTAAAAGTAAATGTTTGAAAAAACGCCCTGGATTGTAATAATGAACAGTTTTTAGCAATAAATATGTTTCTACCTCGCATCTTTTAAACTATGTTAGTCAAACTATTCACTGCTTTCGAAACACCGCGAATGACATGCTGTCGAGCAGGGCTGTTCTTTGTCTCCTACATCACCACGCTTCTCGTGATCACAAAAATTATCGCAAGTAATATTCGAATCCAAATCACTCACATTTTTTGAACATTCTGTGGAAGAAATTCTGTGTAAGTGTAAATTGTGTAAAACATTCTGTGTAAGTTCACAAGTTTTGCTCAAGACAGCAGTAGAAAATTTAGGAAAAATTAACTCTGTATGCTGTAAAATTCTTATTCATCAATGTAATGTTTTGTCCTTGACACTATAAATCCTGTACATACTGCTTATAAATGCTGTATTCCAACTGAAACAAAAATGCCATAAAGCAAAGTTCGTAAATCAAATTATGTGAAATGCTTATTTCACCTTTTTCATTCACTACATAATACTCTTCGTCTTTTATTCCTGAACCATCTTCATCGTCTCCAGAACTTGATTCGGTATCTGACGACGAGTAAGTGAAATTTTTTTTCTTTGCATAATTAATGGGCTCAGAATGTAGAAGAGAAGAAAGGACGGATGTAATGCTTGGTTTTGGTAAATGCTTGCTATCACATGCTGATTCTTTGGATGTAATTTGTCTCTTTGGAGGCAACGAGCAGGGAAAACAGTGACTCAACTGAAATAAATTTCAAAGATTTATTACAAAACATAAATAATATTCACCTCTCTAATCCATTGCCAGAAGTATTTAACAGTAAAAATAGTAAAATTATTATGTCTGAAAACGAACCTCACTAAAAAATATTGTCTTTTATAATAAAGAAACAATCAAAGAGGTTTCAAGAAAAAACAAACCTGTCGATGTAAATCATTTTTTCGGTCATTTTCCATCTTTATGAGCTTTTGTCTTAATCCTTTTGGCATTTTCGACATTGAAATATTATGCTCTAACTAAAGAAGACTGTAAATACAAAATGGTTCAGTTAATTAAGGGACAAAGAAAAAAAGATGCGATAAGTTCTTTATCTTCCACATCTATACATTATTTTTTCCTAGTTACATAACCAAAACCTTTTTCTTATTCTGTAAATAAGAAGCATAAAAAAACAAAAAACAAAAACAAAATAACTCTATCAATTAGTAAAGAAAAAAGGCACCTTAAAATGTTCTTCCAAATTACCAACAGCATTGATAACGGTCGTACAACCAGAAAGTGGACAGATAGCAGACCAATAAAAATGTTCTTTTAAAACATGATTTCTTCGACTACCATGTGTCCCTAACGCCTTTCCACATTCCGTGCACTACAAATTAGATCTGCTTATATATCTGTTTAGATTTTTCCTACAATACAATATATTAATCTGATACGGTCATACTAAACAATTTTTCTGCTCATGTCCATCACGCTCCGCATACTATATGACAATTTCGACGCTTTTTGCACCAAGTAGTAAGTTCAGAACATCGGAACTTAGTAACCAACCGTGCCAACATATTAAATCTCTAGCATACAACCGTTATGCTTCAAGTCATTTTAATAATATCAATAAACTATTGAAAATAGTATCTATTGGTCTTGGAATGGTTTACCTGATAATCACTCCAAGATAAAGAGTATGGAAAGCAGGCTTTTACAGTAGCTGGTAACAATTCGGCGATTTCTGGATCGTCATCTTGAGTAAAGTGAAATTGCAAAGCATGCGTTTTCTTAGCAATGTAATCGACACCTACATCCTGAAATTTCAACGGTACTTTCACAATTGTTTGACTGAAGCTATTACTCGAAAGACGATCAATACTTTTAATATTATAATCATGTTTCTTATTTGCAGTATTTCGATTCACGTCTTTTTTAAGGAGTTTTTCATACTATATTCCAAACAAAATTTACAAGATATTATTTTCCTTGCTCAATAAATTCAATGACTTCCGCTTAATGTTTCGCCATTTACCTAAAACGACTCTGCTTACACGAAAATTTTAGCTGAAATCAATAAAAGATGGATTAGCGAAATATATTAACCTTTCCGCATTTACGACATGTAGTATTTAGTTTCAATGTTGTAACCAGTGGAACAGAACTATTCTAAAAATAAAATTTCAACAATTATAATTAAAAAAATAGAACCGAATAAAA
The DNA here is from genome assembly GCF_000002995.4 of Brugia malayi. Lineage (NCBI taxonomy): Eukaryota > Metazoa > Nematoda > Chromadorea > Rhabditida > Onchocercidae > Brugia > Brugia malayi. Next base: position 9,220,187 of record NW_025062475.1, read on the forward strand.
GTTACTACAAAATGCTACAATTTTTATTTCTTTTTAAAGATTATAACTCCACTGTATATACTACTGCAGTTAAATTTCATATGCTTTGAATCCCATCAAGTTGCAGATAAAAGAGATGAATAAATAAAGATGTTACAAAGCAGTAGCTTAGAAAAACAGGAAGAAAAATACCTCTAAAAAGTACCTCTACTGTTCGTCTTTTAGGGTCAAAAGTATTCCTGTTAGATTTACTGACTTCTCCATCAATCGAAACAACATTGTTAACAGCATTGGAGTTTAGAAACTTATCAGAACTGGTAGTTTCAGTATTTTCCAAAGCGTCAGAGAATAGCCCCAAAGCACAAAGTGTTTGGTTATCAGATTCTGACAATTTATAGGATTCACTATCATCAGCAGCAGCTTTAGAAAGAATTTTGGTGGTAGGAATTCCAGATTCAAGTTTTTCCACATCATCTAAATTTATCAAGATTAATGTTTTCTTCCTAAAAAGAATTTCCATAGTTGCAACTTTTTTTTTTTTTAACTTTATATATCTCTCTAGAATAACTAAGATTCTGAAATCAACTTACTTAAACATTTTCTTGAATTCGTAGTGTTTCCAGAATTCCTTTGATTTCCCGATATCACTTGCAAATCTACTTCATGCTTCAATAAACTAGACGTACATGTATCATTCGTTTTCAACTTGGATTTTTTTGGGCTTTGAATCTTTTGAATATCTGAACACGAATTCCAATTCCTTCTTCTCTTTGTCGGTCTGAATGTTTTAATAATTTAAGCCCATCAGAATTATTTGCAATATGTCATGAATTTAACTCAGAAGCTTGAAATGGCAATGGAGGTGTCAATAAAGAAGTAGATACAAACAACAGTAAAGTTTTAAAATTCACTCCGAGATAAAATTTTCATGCTTTTCCATCTCATGTCGAATAACAAATTGTTCACGGCAACAGTCCTGGAAGATCTTAACTGCCAAATGTTCGTGGTAGTTGGCGTTATCGAACTAAAAATTCGTAGTTTTAATTGAGTCCTTTACGGAAAATAAAATAACATAAGGTAAAAAGTGAAATCAGAACACGGGTAGATATTAAAAGAGTTCATAATTTTTTGTTAAAATCGATTTATGATAAGGTCATTGATACGGCATCATCCATTTGGAAATTAATGAAGAAACTTAACCTTCACATGATGATTTTTTTCAAAAGAGTGTAAGGCACTGTCTTCTTCATTATCAGATTTGAAAGCGCACTTCGTACATTTATAGCGATAATAATTAACATGCTTTTCTCGAATGTGTGACAAAAAACCTTTGAATGGCTTATTGTCATTGCATAATAAACAATGAATGTACCTAAAATGATTTCCTGGACAAATGTTAGTGGAACTATCATAAATGATAAAAGCAACATTCTACGTTAAAGTACCATCAACACAGTTACCTCACTTCCTCAAGTTGACCATTTTCAGCCGCCATGTAAGCTCTTTAGAACAATATAAGAACATCCTGTGACGGTGCACAAGCAATCATTAGTTTCCTAAAACAAATAAAAACATCCACATATTACTATGTCCTCAAATTTATCCTTTTCTTGAATTGTTCAACAAAAGAAAATTCAGTTAATTGAAGTGAGGAGAAGAAATGTCGCCAAGAAGAAGGTTGAAATTTAATAACCAAGTACAAGGAAAAATAAAATTTCTTTCATCCATTACTTACCTGTCCTTGTCTGATCAAGTCATGTTTAACTTACCGAATTTGGTCTTCTTCAAGCAGACAAGACTGGATGATGATTATTCAAGAAGAAACTCAACTGATCACGAGTTGCTCTTCCCCCTTTCCCTATGCAGTCATAAGCCCTCTGACCTCTCGTGAACCCTCCCGTCCCCAACAATCACAAAACGGAAAGCCTTTTTAAACTGCAACCAAGTACTACGGATCTCCTCATTTCAGACTTGTGAAACAGATTGTCTCAAGGAGAAGCGAATTTTTCAGAAAGAGTAAAACTGTGTCTAAGATATTTCTTCTGCTATTTGTGCCATTTAACTATCATTCTAGCCAATTTTAAGGTTTGTCAATGGAGATTTTTCTCGAAATTTTAAAATTATAGTTTTAATATAGATAATTACAGATGGTCAATAATTAACTTTTAGCTTGTTTTGAAATTTCGGAGATTTTTTCTAAGTTCCTGAAACCTTTAACTTAAGATAAATAATTGAAGTTTCGAAATTAAATATTAGAGGCGTTTTGTCTTTTAATTAATTTTTAGAGCTTATGTTCAGCTATCGTAACAGTAATTTTAAAGATTTTATATACTTTTTTCTTAATATCAACCACTGTCTGTAAATAGAGAGTGTATACCAACCTTTTGGTTTATTTTGTTTTCTTATTTACAAATTTTTGAATTGAAGATATTAAGAAAACCATTAAAACTAAAACTACACTTTTTATTTACAATAAAAAGTTATTATGTTCCTTTCTTTTTTTGATAATTCATCTTTTTTTTACTCAATGATAAATGAATTTGTTATTTTAGTTTTAATAATTTTCTTAATTCCAATTAAAAAAGTTCACACTTAATCCCACATTCATCATGTTGAAGATTGCTGCAGCCTTTCCTTCTCTCTCTCTCTCTTTCTGAAGAGGGCACTTAAATTGTGCATAATTTGCTTTATACACTCCTTCAAATAAAAATTGGTTCAATGTTATATTTGTGATGGCCCCACTGATGCTCCTCTCTATGGACTACTTTTTAATACGATTTCAATATACTCTCTGTAATAGCTTCTTGTATGCCAACATTTGTCACAGATATTCGGTATGTTCTCAGTTTCTTTCAATGGTGACATTAGTGCTATGAAGGATAATTATCACTGCTGACTATTGCATATTCATTTGATTTAAAATTTTTTCGTCTTCTTCACTTCCATATACATTCCATGCATACGTTAACGGATTGCTTTATTCTCCTTTAACATATGCGACATGAAATTAACTTGTAATACACACTAAAATTTTCCAAGTATCATTAGCATATTTCACAGGAAAAAATGTAGTTTTTGAACCATTAATTTGGACCATTAAGTTTATGTGTGTCGTGTCGGAGAAGAAAGATATTAAAATGCTTCTCACACATTTTCTGTTTAATTCGTGAATGAACTGATTAACACAGCCTATTTGACTTAGTTTAGTTATCATTTTATTGGTGAAAGTATAAAAACATGACATGTAATATCAACTGAATTACCAATTTTGTGTCCTTTCCTTTTGGATTCCTTAAACAGTGGACCTTTCATTTCCTAATCTAACCATTCAATTTCAAGGTCATCATATTCTATTTAGTTAGAAATTTCATCGTCGTATTGCAGAAGGGAAATTGTCAGAGGAAGTTCTCGTTTCTGTGAAGTAGTAAGCATATATTTAGTCATTTGTGTTAGATAATGAACTGCTGGTTTTGTGTTTATTGGGCCGAACAAGTTATGCAGTATTTTTATAAGATAAGAAGGCCTTAATCTAGATGAAACTGAGACTATCTCATAAATGCATTTGAGGATTTTTGGGTCTTTGAATCTGTTATCAAATATCAATGGTGAAGTGAGGACAGGATTGTTGCATTCGTCCCCACTGGAATTGATAAGTAGCATATCAGGAAATTATCATCAAATATTTTTCTTCATCTCTATATTTCTACCTTCCTAGTGATCTCAACTTTCTGTACATCTCTTAATATTGGCTACTGATTTACGCCATAGAAGTATGTGTCACTCTGTCGTATTTAGCTTTTGACCAATGTCTTGATCATAATCAGCCGTATGATTAATCTTCCCAACTATTAATTTTCGCCCATGTTTGGACAAAATCTTAGTAGGAAGAATGAAGGAATCTCCAGCACAGAGATTATTACTTTTTAAAATCATTCTTTTCACGTTGTGAAAAGGTTATTTGGAATTATTTGGAAGATAAGATCTCTGCTGGGGTATATGAAAGAAAATTTCTGCTCGAATGCCTCTCACACACAGTAAGATATTCGTCAAACCGGATTTGTTGTAAAAAATGTTCATATTTGTTGATGACGATCTTCTCTGTCCTCTTGTTCTCTTTCAAAAAGAAAACATTTACCGCTATCGTAGGGAGCGATAAGAAAATTTATCATTCGAGTTAGAAGAGGAAGATTTAAGTAAATTGTGCTATCTTCAGCTTTCGCTGTTACGAACGGTCGAAACAATTCACCTTGTTGTGTTGAACGCTTAACTATTCCTCTCTAATTTACTTCTCTTAATCTTTCCCTCGCTCAAAATTATTCCTCAAGGATATGGAACAATCTGTGCTTCGTTTGCCCTTTACTTTTTCTATTCCACGAATGTCTAAACTAAGAAAAAAGAATACAGAGCAGTAGTAGAATAACCGGAAATGTAGTGCTTGACAAGAGATAATAATTTCTGCTATATAAAGTTACGGTTTTTCAAAATTTGACTTAGAGCACTGATTACATTGCTGGAACGGCAGTGGTTGATTGGAAAGTGTTAAGATATGGTCAAAATGCTCAACAGAAGTTTAAATTGAACCATTCTATATTACTAGCCAACAAAAGATAATCCGAGACCATTATCTAAATGGTAGATGGTTTAATCGTTTGTATTTGACGTCAATTGCATCCTAATAGAAGAAAAGCTCGGCTGTAGCCAGTAATCCTGGAGATGCGATTAACATCTGGTAATATTGTCCAGAAGTGATAGCACCTGTGATATGTTTCGCTCTGTGATATGGGCTATCTATTCTTTTTCAGTAATTTCATCAAACTTCGTTAAATGAGTCTCATGAATGGCATAACGATAGCAAAATGATTTGGATAAAGTGATACAACAACTCTTTGATCAATGCTACTAGTGAAGTCTTCAATTGTTAACTGCTGATTAGACTGAGAAAGTGTCTATCATGCGGGCGAATACAAACTACATAATGGCAGTAGTTGCTGTATCTCTGCTATGGATATTCATTATGATTGCTTATCTTGGATTATTGGATGAGCCAAAAGCACGAATCATTGCTTTACGTCAACGATATCATGCATCAGTTCATCCAGCCTTTGATGATCATTCTCAGCTGCTTATACTATCCGCAACTCATAATGACCACAACGATGATATATCAAGAGAAATTCAGGAAGAGCAATTTTCACTAAATAACGCACCGGAAGTTGATCTTGAAAAACTATCCATTGTGCAAAATCAGCAGGAAGAGGTAATTTCATTACATTTCCGTGCCACTTTCTGATATCATTTGTCATCTTAAAGGGTGCAGTTCTACATGATGTGCCAGTTAGTAATAGTTAGACATCTCGTTTATTGAGATGTCTTAACTTTTTTCATTGTCCTTTAAGTATCTGGTTATTGCTGATATATATCAAACATTACTTGCACATTGCTTGTTCACGGACTGGCTCAGTGGAATTTTTTTGAACAAATTTCGCAAAACTTTTAGAAACAGCGCGAAATAAGTTACGCCAAATATGCGTTCAATGAATTTCTGAGCAGCAGAATCGGACCACGGCGAAAAATTCCGGACACACGACATTACTTGTGAGTATTGATGTATTTGTAATATTTGGTAACAACTCGGACCATGTTTTCGTTTTTGGAATTTTGCGGTGTTCGAATTATTGTGACTAGAATCCATTTTACAACGTTCGAATTATTATAGCTATAATATATGACACAAATTATTAATGGATTGATGACGTTTTATTGTAAAAATTTATATTGCCATTTTATACACCCTACTTTACATTGCGGATGCATTGCTATTTCCAATTTAATTTATCGAAACGATAGCTTGTTTTATTAGCGACGACATGTGTTCATTTTGAAATTTATTTATTTAAAGAATTGATTTGAATTTTTGGGTACCTGGTGCTGCTTAATTTTTCAGATGCTTAAATGAAAGCTATTCGGAAGAATTACCAGCAGCAAGTATTATCATCTGTTATTATAATGAAGCTTCATCTGCTTTGATTCGCATGGTTAATAGTATTCTGGATAGAACGCCATCAAATTTGATTAATGAAATATTACTAGTGAATGACTACAGCGATCTTGGTTTGTTCAAGTTTTTTTAATTTCTGGGGATAATATTGCATATGTAGTTTATATGAATTAGTAGTACATGAAATAAATAAGCCGTAAATGAATGTTTGGAGAGTAATAAGTGTAGAGATTTGTAGGATCTTATTTAAATATGTCCTGAATAGTCACTTTAGATCTATTGCGTAAATTTATTTGCCCTTATAGAAACTATTTTCAGACAATGCATCTGATGTTGCGGTACGCGCATATGCTCATGAGAACTGGAACAGTGACATAGTGAAAATGTTGAATACTGAAAAGAATGAGGGATTGATCCGAGCAAAAATATTTGGAGCTCAACATGCTACAGGTGAGGTACTGGTGTTTCTGGATAGTCATTGCGAAGTGAATGAACGATGGCTCGAACCACTGCTGGATCGAATCGTTGCTGATAGGCACACGTTAGTTTTAGGATTCACTCGAAACATACGGGTAATCGAAATGATTCTTGCTTTATCATTATGATAAGCGTAAATTAATTAGATATATTATTTGATCTCTTTACTTTTCTCTGCTTAAACTACTGAAACTGTTTATATTTTCCTTCATTTCATTTCCTTTCAACTTTCCAATTAATATTCACCAAATCATTTTGTGTAGTGACTCGATTTTGTTAGCTCGAATGCAAGCGTTTCGGGAAATTGTTTGGCTAATGACGAAGTCCTTGTAGTTGGTTGGATAATGCAAATGAATGGTTAAATAAAAATAAAAAGATAAAAAATTATCGTGGTTATTCTTATTTTTTATTGCTCGACGTTGTGAGGATTATTAAATAATACCAAATTATACCACAGACAGCTTATAATAGAAAAACTACGTGGAACTAGCCTTAGGTCACAAATTACTTGGTGAGCAGGAGTACTGAGATGAGTCGAATTGAAGGCTAATAAAAAAACTGACCTCGGACAGTCAAGTTTACTTCTTATGTAGTGAGCGTTAGTTTCCAACAGGGAACTTTTAGATAAGCGGATAGATTATCAGATATAATAATATCTTTACAGCATTTCATCAATGCACACAAGATTAATTGCAATTTGGAAGTATTTGGTGATGAATCACGACAAAGTTTAAATGAAATATTCGATGAATAAGATAACCTTTATCCTATAAATTTCTATTTAATAGACTTAAATTGTTTTGACATATTATGAAATCACCTCGATTTTCTCAGCAAACCGACAGCTACGTTCTATCTGTTTAGTTGTTTCTATATATTGGATCACTTTGTAAAGTAAAATTATGGAAAAAAGTTCAAAATATTGGATCGCTTTGTAAAGTAAAAGTATGGAAAAAAGTTCAGTATCCCAGGAATTAAAAATAATTTCTTTTTGAATATTATAGAGTTGTCTGTCCGGTTATCGACATCATTGATGCGGACACTTTGAAGTATATCGAATCGCCAGTATGCAAAGGGGGCATGTCATGGTCATTGGCATTTAAGTGGGATTATTTCCCACCACTATACTTTGATGAACCTAAACAGTATGTGCGCCCGGTGAAATCACCAACAATGGCTGGTGGTTTATTTGCCATTGACAAGAAATATTTTAATATGCTTGGGCAATATGATCCAGGAATGGAAATTTGGGGAGCAGAAAATGTAGAAATTTCTTTAAGAGTAAGAATTATGCCAGTATCCGTTAGAATATTCATTAAGTTGAATTTCAGGGACCTCATGACTTTAACTGCATGTTTGATGGGATGATCATTGAGATTTTCTGGAAGTGGGTGTTTTTGATGATTAAACACACTGTCCGGTGGCAGTGGATTTAATTAGATCGTATTTCATAGATCTTTACAGATTTGGATGTGTGGCGGCCGCTTGGAAATTGTGCCATGTAGCAGAGTTGGCCACATATTTCGTCAACGGCGTCCATATGGACTCGGAATTGATTCAATGGGCCGGAATGCAGCTCGTACTGCCAATATCTGGCTCGATGAATATATTGTATGTATTTTCTTTATATTGTATGTTTCCTTTATAATAATTCAAGATTTAGCGCTCATCTTAGGGCTTAATGTCTTTCATTTGTATGTCTTGTAAGTACATTACATATACTAATCATGTTTATCTCTTTGGGGAATAAAGGATAAAACGCTTTTCAGTTATTTTTTCTACTATTTGCTGCTTCTCTTTTTAATCGCTACAAGATTATAGTATATGGGCTGTTGATTACAGGCTCTTGATCTAGGCAATTTTTATAGATGGGTAAAAATAAAGGTGTACTTCATCTGTATCACTATTAAACTTATATTTTCCAATAAGCTACCTTCTTAACCAAACTTGGCGCTTGTTCCACATTGCTTCTGAATGAATAAAAACAATATTTACTGTATCCATGCAAAAGACGATTCTACAGGACCAATTTTATGCAGCCAAGCCAAATCTGCGAGGGATCAATATAGGCGATATAAGGGAAATGAAAGAATTACGCAGGAAACTGCACTGTAAACCGTTTTTATGGTATCTTCAAAATATTTATCCAGAATTACTGCCGAACAACCACCCAACGATGATCGATCTAAAGAAATCTGATATGCTACGAAGTAGAAATATCGCAAGATATCACGTAAGATTTAAACATTTATAAAGATCAAGATTTTTTCCAAAATTATAGAAGCATCTTTGAGAATGTTAAATCAAGAGAAAAATAACAGAACTGATGCCCAGAATAGTTGTAATGAAAATAGTCACTAATGAGAAGTAGAGAAAAAAAGCTGTAATGAATATTAGAGAATGTCAGGATTTCTGCAATCTAGCAATTCAAGCAGTATTTTCAGATTTATAAAGATTGAAGACTGCAAGATTGTTATCAATTCGCTTTCTTCCATATAAAAATAAACTAAGATTTCTAAAACTTCTAAATCGATATCCATTCTGTAGATAATCTTATACAACACAAGCTTATGTCTGACAGCTCAATCAGTGAATGGACGTTTGGTTAGGGGAAGTAGTGTCGTTGTGGAGTATTGTCGCAAAGGAGATCGTCATCAAATTTGGCGCTGGACAAAACTTGGCGAACTTCGTCCCATGGGTTCGGCAACGCTTTGTCTCGACTCATTAAAAGTGATATCTCGCTTACTTTTCCTCTATTATTGAATATGCTTTCCTTAGATGCTAACTCTTTATTCTATATTCTTTATTGACATAGAACATATGATCTAGGGCAATAGAACTTGAGTGATGCACAATCTTTTGGGAAACGAGGCCTTTTTGAGGGAGTAATTCATCCCTGGTATTAATGCAATTGCATTAGTAACACAAAACAGCATACTACAAAGATATGGAGCTATTTTAATTATAAACTTTATAGGGGCCACGTATTCTAAAATGTCACTTACAAGGTGCTCATCAAGAATGGTCGCTTACGGTAAGAAACAACTTTACTATTTTATAGTAGAGTTGTTTTATTGTATATTTTTTATTATATGTAGAAACAATTTATTCTACATTTTCTACAATTAGTACTTTATTATTTTATAGGAATAAACTTCAGTTCAAATAGATAAGTAGAAAAATTCAAATTCAGAGTTCCTTAAACAATGTTATATCCTTTTAGGGTCGTAAAATCTACAACGCAGCAGTTGGTCAGTGCATACATAGCGAAAAAGAATTGTCCAGTGTAACCAAAAATCGTTTTTGCTCTATTGCAAGTGAATGGGAATTTCAGGTTAACTCAAACTAAATGAACCACATCACCCTCCCTTATCAGTTATGAATAAGAAACTCTGACATATTATCATTAGCATTGAACTAAAAAGCAAAGATATGGAACTGGCTATTACAATTAACTCATTTCACATCCTTGTTAAAATGTCATTTTGTGGAAAGTTCTTTGTACAGATGACATTTTATGGAAAACTAAGACAAAGTCGTATAAACAAAACCTTTGGAATATTCCTTCATATTATTATATATGATACTGCCAAACACGAGGTCGGATTTTTGCTGACAATTTATCATTAAACACAGTGAAAAAAACATACTCTCAACAATAACAAATTCATGAGAAACACTGGATCAAAAGCAAACATTATGTATACATGTTTTTTAAAAAAAAGCATTTTGCTCTCTCTCTCTCTCTCTCTCTCTATATATATATATATATATATTGGAAGAGCATTTTGCTTTTACCCTTCTTTTCACAAATAACTGTACAATCTTAGATCGCTATGCTGCGCTGAAAATAAAAATAAGGGAAAAATAACCAAAACTTTTCTTTCAATATACAAACAGAATCAGCTATATACTATTTTTGAACAAAATTCAATCTATTTTTTTCAGAACTTAACAAGTACTCATGACCGATAGGAATGAAAGACAAGTTTTAAACTGAAATTTTCAGACCGCTATAAAAATGAATTACTTTTCATCAGATATCAATATATATTTGAACATATTTCTTTTTTTCTCTAAAACGACAATAAAGTAATATCACTAACTTCTCATATTTGTAATAGAAAAATAAAATGATAACATGCGGTAACAAACCCCCCTCCCCAATCACTTTTCTATAAATATTCCACTGCTCATATGTTCAATGGTACGTTCTAAAAATGTACAATAGCTATCGAAAGGCATCGTAATCACATCCTTCACCGACCAAAAATAAACTTGCTTTGTTTTAGCTGAAGCGGTCGAGCAGTCAGTATTTCCTCTCCTTTGTGCACCAAGTCGAAACATATACGGTTTGAAAAGCACACTTTTGAAAGATGATTGGTATCGGTCTCTGTCAAATATCAACAATTTAGCAACTTCATCCGCCTGTTCTCCTATCAGTTTCTGTGCACAATCATCAAATGCAGTCACATGAACAGTTCCCGTAAAATCGAATAATTCCATCTGAAAAATGCACTTAGTGGAATTCCCACAGTCGCTAGCATTTAAATGAAAGATTTTGATAAACAGAGTTTAAGGACGATCGAACTAGAAAATTCTTTTCCACCGAATTCCTCAAAGCTTTAAAAACAACTTAATATAGCAAATAAGGACGAGCCATTTTTTTTCGATCTAATTGTTTGCATCCGAACCATGCGATGATCAGACCAAGTAATAATAAAGTAGTGATGTAACTGGTAATCACGATAAAAAAAAGACGGTAATAACAGAAACTTGTAAGCAATGAATATCTACTAGAAATTTCGAGGTGCCCATTGTTTCCGAGCGAAATTCCAAAACCTTTCATTAGTTCAATACTTACGTGTAGAGTGTAATAATATTTGTACTCGTTGCAAATACCACATTTTGAACATATGTACAGATCGCCATCCTTTTCGACCAATAACTTTTTCTTACAAGTCAAGCAACCCTAAAAAGTTTTGTAGCACTAAATTACATTTCTCGACACATAAAACAGTTTTAGAAGTTGAAGTCTTTTCGAATGAAATAAGCAGTTTTTTTGAAAAAAAAAAGAGCACCTTATAGACTGCATTTTCTATAAAAATAGAAGAAATCATAGCAGTTAAGTTGAAAAAATGACCATCTACTGAGAATTTTAGTTGCTTGATCCATCGGTGTTCCTTAACTAAAAAAATCAAATATCTAAGATAATAATCGCTGACACAATTTTACATTTCGTTGCGATCAAACGTTTCAGTATTAATAATATGTACACAAAATCTGAGAGTATGAAAATTGTTCAAGAATGTTTTTTTAACGAACCATTATTTAAAAGTCCCTATTGCAAACAACAAACTTACATGATGAAACCTGATTTACTGATGCAGATTTGAAAGCTTTGTCTTTGTTCTTACTGTACCAAAACTGAAGCGCATCGGCTTCCGGAAAATGTGGATCGTGTAACAATTTAGTAGAGGTCATTGAAACTAAAGATATCGTTCCTGAAACCTCAACAAAATTGCAAGGAATTGGGCGTCTACGTCTGATTACTTCTTTAAAGTTAAAAAATAACCTTGAAAACAACGCACAAGCAACCCCTTGACAGCCAGTACATGCTGATATTGTTCACTCGGGAAAATTTTTGCTTTCTGTCCCCACAGATTTACAGTAACATAGTAACCACTATCATCAACGATTTGTATTTCACGTTTTTGCAGATCTTCTCCAGTTTTTGATTTCAGCTGCTTCATTTCACCAATGTGGATCACAGTTCCCAGTACATCTTCAGTTATGTTATTTAGTCTTTCTTTGTTCATGAGAAAACCTTCGCAAGCACCAAAACTTTCTATATTTTGGAAAATCGGTTAATTACTTTCATAAATATTGCTTTCCTAGCAGATCTCATCATTAGAGTGAGACTAAAATGAGAGAGTAAAATGAAGTAAAATTTGTTCCTCATTACATGAAGTTAACACATCAGTTTCATTAATACAAACCTATTTCTGTGTCGATAAAACTTTGTAAATTGTGAATACGCACAAACTCGAAATTTACTTTAGGCGATAATATTTGAGGCCGATCTGTGCATTTTGTAACCTAAAAAATATCCTAAAACATATATGCTTAGGCTTAGGCCTAAAAGACAGAGAAAACAGAAATTTGCATTAGATAACAATATTCCTTGTTATGAAACTTAAACACTAAAACTATACGACACCTCACTATCTGGTCGAAGTACAACTTCCATATCGTGCTGATTACGGCTATATCTTTTGTTTGCCATTTTCACCGATGCATGCGTAATATAATACATCTAAAATGTTTTTTATAAACTAACATTTCAAAAGAATTTGAATATTTAAAACTTAAAAATTGTTATCAACCCACTTGTTCCGGACAAATCAGAGCAGCAGTTCTATGTGCAATGTCACCAAAAGCACAGACACGAATTTCAACACCACCATCATCCACTGCTTGAAACGCGAATATACGCTGACCTCGAATACATGTTATCTAAAAGTAAATACCATGTGAAAATTCAAATTTTCTCTAGAAAAACAAAATAAGCAGAACAGCATTGAGTTAGCAAGGAAATATTTACCTCATCAACAGAAATAACTTTGATACACAACCGCCAATTCTTACAATACGGTGTTAACAACTTGATCGGAGTGACGTTTCCAACTTTACCACAAACAGAATCTAAAACATTCATTTCCAAATTACATTGTTATTATCTATGAACTTGCATTCACCTAACTTCCACTGATATCGCTCTTTTATTACAATGTTTTAATTTCAAAAAAAAAAAAAGACTATAATATGGGACAACGTTTCTAAGATTTTATTATTCAATCATTCATCATTCAATTTTTTTTAGTACTTGCTTTTCGGTTTTGTAGGAGTTAACTGCTCAGACACTGTTGAAATTTTCTTGACTGGGGAATTGAAAATACTACTACAGCTAACTGAAAAAGTTCAATAAATATAAAGCGGAAACACACTTAAAATAAAATGGAATCACTAAAACTGCCGAATTCTCATAGAGAAAGCAGTTATTTATATTGCTCTAGAACATCCGGAAGTTTATATTTAGATAGATACAGGTACGCGAATGACAAAGTCATATGTATAATACTTAGTTAAACGAAAAAAAAAAAAAGGTGATTAACAAATTATCAACCGTTGTCAAGGCGTGGATTCTTAACTAGAGGAGATTTGAAAGTTAATGAGATCCGCTTGGAATTTCGTCGCAATGCGCTAAAAAGGAAAGTAAGTGTTAACGAGTCACTGAAATTATTAAGATAATTGATAGTTCATGCAACACAGCGACTCAAGTGAAAATACTTGAAGACATGCATTACCACTCAATAAATGATGTGACTGTTACGGTTATTTAAGACCTCCTGCAAAATGATGCTACAAACTGGTGTTGTCATCTTCCTATTATGAAGATAAATAGAACGAGACTATGGATATCTTTACATCTGCTGTGAGACAGTGACATCAGCCATTGTATCACATTTCTGAAGTTAATCTACACTACAACTGTCTATACTTTTTACCTATTTTCCACACTGCTACAGCGAGCATTGCCACTGTTTCCAATAGTGGCACGAATCGAATCGTTATTGTCATCGTCGTCGTCAAGGAGTTCGAATAGGTGACGTGCTTTCTGAAGTGCCTTTTCGCTTACCGTTATGTCTTTCCCCGAAGCCGTTATAAACCCGACACTCATTTCAAATAGATTACAGATGGTACATATCTTTCAGGAAGACCACAGCACTGTAAACTGCACATACTTACCACAAGTACAACATCGAGAACGACTAATATACACACATGCACACGTACACGTACACGCACACGTACATATACACGTACAACACCCACAATTCCCTCACCCCGTTGCCGCTCCCTGGCTCACCTTTCAAATTCTAAATGGAAACCTCGGTCCACTACTCCGGTAGGTCTGACATTATTGCTCACCATTATCCTGCACTGAAAATATCATTTAATGGGAGAGAATTAGGCAACGATGATGACATTAGACATTACTGAAACAGCGAAATGAGTTTATCTCGTTTGTTGCGATGTGTGTGAGTAGATGGTTAATTAAGCGGCTGCTAACTAGGTTTTCAACATCTTACGGAATCCTGGAGTTAGCTTATTAGTTTGGAAGTAGTTTGTCTATCAAGTGAAAACATTTTGCTTTCACTCTGCTTCAGTTTTCACTTAATTTCATCCATCCCTAAGTTTTTATTTTGAGGGAAAGAATTCACAGTTTTGGTCAGTTAGCTACATTCCTTTAATGGAAAATTTAGATTTAAATGAACAGAAGAAGAAGTGCATGATTTCTTGTTGAGAGGACATTGAATTTGAAACATTTGACCAGTACTGTATCCATTTCTAAGATGAAAGAAATGCAAACATCTTCGTCGTCGTCATCATCAAAGAGTATTTTGGGTGACAGCACTGCAACAATTATTGTTTTGGGAATGGCAGGATCCGGCAAGAGTGCTTTTGTTCAGGTTTCTTTTTTTCTTTTCACAGTTCCCATCCAGTTTTTTTGCTCTTTGAAGGTTTCTGCCTGTTAAACTTTTTCGTTAAATTCATGATCTATCGATAGTTTCATGTAAAATGTTGATTTTTTTCAATCATTTGAGCGTGTGGCAGCACGTTTGCGTCAAGAAAATATTTCTCCATATTTGATAAATCTGGATCCTGCTGTTACCACAATTCCGTATGCTGCAAATATCGATATTCGAGACACAGTGAAATACAAGCACGTGATGAAAGAATATCACTTAGGTCCGAATGGTGCTATAATGACTTGCTTAAATCTTATATGCACTAAATTTGATCAAGTTTGTTTTTGTTTTTTTTTTTTTATTTCAAAATATAGTAATTGCTGCTATTCTTCATTCTCGGCGATTCATTTGATAACACAGGTTTCTGAAAAGAGAAAAAAATTTCGTTGAGCAAGAAAAATGGTTACTTGAGCAAGTAACGTTTATCTTACAACCACAAATTGCCCTGGAAAGCAGAATAATGAACCAAATATTAGAAGGAGCATAGTACAATCTATTTATTTGCTTTATTTTATTTAGTTCCAATCTAAAGAAATTTTTGTTTGGAACTGATGATGGCTGAAGAATATTATATGTTTCAGATAGTAGACTTCATAAAATCTCGATCGGGACAGTGTCCTTATTGCTTGTTAGATACTCCTGGTCAGATCGAAGCTTTTACGTGGTCGGCTTCTGGGTCGATTATTACCGATTCATTAGCTTCTTCATTTCCAACATTGGTAGCATTTATAATTGATTCGGTACGCGTTGCAAACCCGACAACATTCATGTCGAATATGCTTTATGCGTGCTCAATTCTGTACCGTACAAAGCTTCCATTCATCGTTGTTTTCAATAAGGTTATTTCATGCTTGCTTTTAATAGATGTGTTGTTGTCAGTTGTTTAAACTGTTGAGTGATTAATTTTTCGTAAGACGATAGGACTAATGAATAATGGCAGGAAATTAATACTTTATATTTTATTCATTTTACTGTTTTGCTGGATTGCTAAGTTGTTAGATTAATTTTATTCTGGACTTACTGCGCTCTGCTCACTGTCACAAAATATGCATCATGATATAAAAAGGCAAAAAATTGTAGGCAGACATAATAAAGCCAACATTTGCAACGAAATGGATGAATGATTTCGAAAGCTTTCAAGAAGCGTTGGATCAGAATTCTACGTCATATATGAACGATTTAACTAGGTCTTTAAGTCTTGTACTTGATCAGTTCTACCAAAACTTGGCCACTGTCTCAGGTTCGTTAAGGTTCTGAAATACGCAGCAAAACTTGGGAATACTGAGTTAAATTCATTGTTTCAGAGGTAATAAAAACATGAAGTGACTTATTTAATGAACACCTATTGTCCAAGGTAATTGATATAACAAAGATCTTAACACTGCGAAGGGCCTTAGATTCAATGCATGCAATCTCTTCCGAAATTTTTTGAAAAGCAAATATTATTTTGATTTCTAGGTGAAAATGTATTTTGTTTCGTACTTATTTCAGTTTCTTCGATGACTGGTGAAGGAATCGATAACTTTTTGAAATTAGCGCAAGGTTGTGTCAAGCAATATTTTGAAGTATATCGTCCAATGTATGATCAATTATTGAAACAAAAGGTGTTCATTTTTCCTTTATTTCAGCTAAAGATGCAGTTTTGGTTTTTTGCCAGCATCATTGTACATTTTGAAAAAAAAAAAAAAAATAAAATTTAAGTACTTGGAATTGTCTCAGCTATTGCATATTTGTTGAAGTGCAGTGCATCGGGCTTTTGTGCTTTAGAGTTATTATCTTAATGACAATTTCGTAAGCTAATACTGTATTTCTAATACTGTATTTTAAATGAAATTAATAATACTGTATTTTAAATGAAACGACTTTGTTTCAGGCTGATTTATTGGCGAAGGAAACAGCGGAAAGTTTAGAGAAGTTATGCAGTATGGAAAAAAAAGTTGTTGATTTTGCACCTATTTTGGAAACTGCTCCAAAAACTGAGAAAATACACTTAGGAGGAGTGGACCAAGAAAATTCAGAAGATGCTATGTTATTGCGATAATGTTGCGCTGTACTGGTGCAGAATTTGCAGAAAGTTATTTAAGCATATTGTTCCATCGATAAAAAAATATTTTTTACTTCATGTGAATGAAAATTTTGAAATTGGAAGAGTAAAAAAGTGACAGAATGTTTTATCGAAAAAGTTGTATTTCTTTTAAACGAGATACTTTTTTAGATGGGGGAAGACAATTACTATGTTTGATTTAAAAAAAAAAGAACTTTCGTGGAATATTTTCGATTCGACATGTGAAGCTGGAAATCATATGAAATAAAGGCTCTATCTGAATAACCTGGGTTTTTGCTGATATCTTATTGTATTTACTGCTCTATAATGATCATCGATCCGAAGTTTTACATCGATCTTCTGACATTTTCTTATTTATGCAGGGTTCAGTATGTTCCTCTTAAACATGATTTTTAAACAGAAAATAATTAGTTTTTTGAGTATCAGCTTCTCTAATACTATCTCCTGGTTTGATTTTTAGTTGCTCACTGGTTCAAGAGGAGAATTTACTGTAAGCGGGAGGTGTTTAATTCTAATGGCTTATTTGCGAATATTTGAAGTTTGCGTCTTCCTGCATCGATGTTTCTTTGTTGCCAATGCGGGCAACATTAATGGATTAGTCATGCTGAAGCCGATACTGTTCTATTTTCCCACATATTTTTGTTTCCATTTTGTTATTAACTTTATCTTATTTTTTGACAGTGGGGTGGATTTTTCGTCTCAATATTACTGAAAATGACCATTTATCAATGAAAAAAAAAAAAAAATTTCAAAAACAATTCTGCCGAGCAGTGATCCGTACTTAGGATTTCGAAGTATTATAGTTTAAAAATTGAAGTTAGAATTAGAGCTCTGTATGTTCAACATTTCGTTACCCTTATTACTCCTAAGATCAAATTATGGATTATACGAGCAATGTTTGAGCGTAAATTTAGTGTTTAACGGAAAGTAAATTGGTTGATTATTGTTCTTCAAAAAAATAAATAAAATAAAATGATGGAAGTATTTGTTTTGTTTTCCTGTTATCTCTTTCTAGTTTTTTCTTGTTTAGAAGTTTTCGAATATTTTCGTATAGTTTATGATTTGCTGATTGGGAAAGCTTTCCAAAATCTGTAATTTAAATTTCAAGAATTTCAAGAAATTTTTGTAAATATATTTCTAGGCTAGGCGGGATTTTGAAATTTATTTACTGGGTTGAACAGAGCATTATATTGTGTTACTGATCAAGTGTTACTAACAGATCAAATGTCTGAGGCGTCAAGAATGCTTTTCTTTCCTCAGGAAATCCATCAGCAAACAGTAGTGCATTAAATTAATTTAATTTCCAAAACATATAGAAAATTAAGGTTATGCTGAAGAACTTGTTCTACGTTTGCTCTAAGCAGAAAGTCACAAAATCATCAACTTAGGTTTTCAGGTTGTGCTAATACATTGCGACAATTAAAAAAAAAGTAATAATCATGTGTGAAATCCATTAATTATTTTGAAATATTTCATATCATTAATTGAGGACGTAAAAATTCATGTTCTTTTTTTCTATTTTATAAATGTTGCTAAAGATTTGATATGCTCTTTCGCATTTTCTTATTTGCTGAAACATTTTCTTGTTTGTTTATGGTTAATGGTTTTTATCATTCGCTTGCATTGTTGTTTTTTCCCCTACATGATGTTTCCCTTGGTTTAATTCTAAGCGAAGAAAAAACTTATTCCAACAGTATTATTGAACTGTTGGAATGTGCAGTTAGCTTATAGTATTAAAATCGAAAAATGTTGTTGTTGTGAAGACTCACCTTTCCAAAGGATTAAAGATATAAAATGTTTTTCTTGTTTTTTTATTAATCTGAATCATGATAATGTAGTTTCTTTGTGTATTGTGAAAAAATCAATCAATTTAATCACTTTTTGCAGATCAAGATATCGATTTGCTGAAGACGACCAGAAATAATGAATGCACATATATTTCATCAATCAGTACCTATGAAAAAATTTAAAAGTTCAACAAAGGAAGCAATGTCAGAGAAGGCTGCATATTTCATGTTAGCTCATTTTTCGTTAATTCAATAACTAGAAAAATTTAAGCTTAATGTGTTTCGTAATTTCAGTATATTTTGTTTACTCTTTAACATATAGAAAAGGCTTTTGATTCCCACTGCATAACCATTAAGTCGTTGTTTATGTGAGGGGAAAGTTGACGTATTTAAGTTTTGATTAAAAAAGTAGGACAAGCAAATTATTATTTTGAGTTGTAAAACTGTGTAAAACACGCGACAAAAATCAAACTTTTTTCGAAGTTAACAGATTTCGAAGTTAATGGCTTTTGAAGTTAAGTTAACAAACTTCACTATTAGAAAAGTAATACAGATTTTTTTGCAGTGCATTTACTTTGTAAAGAAAAAGATGTCTTCTTGCGCTTTATTTCATTACAATCATGTCAGCTCATTTTTCGTTAATATTCAATGATCAGAAACATTTTAAACATACAAATGTAAAATATCACTGTGCTCATATTTTTCAAAATTCAATTTTAAAATGGACTGCACATTTGACGGAATATAGCAGACTACCTACCAGTAAATCCTAAGTAAAGCGACTGCTTCAATTAGTACTTTCCATCAGGTAGTGTGTTCCCTTCTTATTCCATCAATGTTTTTTTTTTTTTTGGTTTTGTTTGAAATGTATCTCTGTAATACTGATACTTACCTCAACTTCTTTCGGTTGAAGAGGTTTTTTCATTAAGCTTTTCTCTCATTTTTATCAATTTTTATTTTTTTGAAATGTTTTTCAGCTTAGATTTTTTTTTAATTCTCCATTATGATTGATTAGTACTAATATGTTTTGAAATGCTAAGTATGTAACTATTGATTTTTTTAAAATTACTTCAGTCCTTTCTCGGTCTCAGAAAAGTCTTTGCCAGCATAGTCAGTTCTTTCCTGAGATCAGGTAAAAGAATTTGTTGTTTTGATAAATCCTTTTTCAGTTTTGGTGCAGTTCATTTCTCAATTTGATAATTGTTAATGGCGATAAAGCTCATAAATCGTCTGTCTCAATTTAGCCACTATTACTGATGAGAATTAGGAGAATGCTATTGCTTTCGAGCAGAGTACTAGTAATTTCTGAATCATATAGTAAAAAACCATCTCTAAATATCGGTTTAATGAGTTTCTGATGGTAACCGTGTATGATTTGTCATGTTTCTAGTAACGATTTACAATTTCAACATATGCACTATCTCAAATTTGTTTTAATAAAGATAGTTATGCAAAGAGTAGTTACTACTCGAAGTTATGAAATAATGCATTTATCAAGAAATCCCTTTTTTAAAATAATTGCTATGGAAACACTAAACTTTTTCTTCTATTTAATATTTTTTGTTTTTTTATCTAACAGTTGGATTTCATTTTTCACTTATCTTTTACATCTGCAAGCATGATTTTCTTTTTGTAATTCAGTTTGAATTAGATTCATGTAAAGGCTTTTCTACACATCTAAACATCTGGAAAGCTACTGGTTCTTCTTGCTATTCATTTCTTGATATGTGCTGTGGAGAAGAAAAATAACAAAGTTGCATATTTGTAAAATATATCTATTTCAGGAGACATGCATGAGAGAAAGGAAGATGGTATTTCAGGATGAATTTTTCGGTGGAAAGTGAAATTGATGGTAACGCGAATGGTAGCGCAGAAGATTTCTACTCCTTCTTATCCACTTATCCATTGCTCGATTTCTACATTGGTCTCAGTTTGGCCATTTCGTCATCCTTATTTATTGGTAGTTCATTTATTATCAAGAAAAAAGCACTGATCAAACTTGCGCAAGTTGATTGTACCCATCGTGCTTCTGAAGGCGGTTTCGGTTATTTACGTGAATGGTTGTGGTGGTTCGGCGTATTGACTAGTGAGTTTTTTTTCAAGAGAGAAGGGCTAAGACACATGTTAATCATCCGTTCAATATGTATCTTGAAAATGAGATGAATAACTTTATTTGTCGATGGAAGTTCTCTTATTTTTTCATTTGTTTCATTTATGGATGAGAATCTTTTCGACTATCTAATTAGTTAATACAATAAACTTTTCGTTTTTTTTACATAAAGTTTTGTTTTATAGAAAGCAATTCATCATTTATTTGTTCAAAACCTTTTTTTGCAGTGGGTACTGGTGAGGCGTGCAATTTTGCAGCATACGCTTTTGCACCAGCAAGTCTAGTAACGCCACTTGGCGCATTGAGTGTCATCGTGACGTGAGTTTGCATTCAATTTCCAGAATAATTTATTTTACTTTTAAATAAATCCCAGAATACTAAGACTGTTAAAAAATGTTTCCTTTTCTATTAATAGTGGCGTATAGCGCACAACGGAAATATGAGTTTATGAACCGAAACAACCTTATGCTGTCAAACATTTAACCGCTGATTTTAAACTAACAAATTAAGTCAGTTGAATTTGGCTCTCTCTCTATATATATTTGAGGTTAGTTATTACAAAATTGCATATTTAACTATCATACATGATGCATAGTGAGAAGGATGGAATACCCTGAATATAATTAAACTAATTAAATCATAGTTAATATACCAACCTGGGACTGATGGTTAAACCGAGCTTATTCGATCGAATAACTTGGCAGTCGAAAAATGAACATAATGGGTGGAACGTTTAAAAATGGAGCATCAGCAATTTCCTGGGCTTTTATGTTACAGTCATATTTGATTCAATTTTATCGCAACTATTAGAGATGTGGAATTCAGTTTACTTCAGTTTTTTTCCTTAAATTATTTTTTGTCGCAGAAAAACAATTAAGGTGGGAAGATTGAATTCTTATATAAGTAAACAAGTTTGTTCCGACTAGTTTTAATATAATCGAAAGAATCATGATTATTAGATTAAATGATTAAGTTATTAGATTTATTTTTATGAAGTTTCAGAGCAGTGTTGTCGTCAAAATTGCTCAAAGAACGTTTAAATTTACTCGGTAAAATTGGTTGTGCGGTGTGTCTTCTTGGTTCAACAGTAATCGTCTTACATTCACCGAAGGAAGAAGAGGTTTCAAATATGGCTGATTTGGCTCTCAAAATGAGAAATGCTGGTCTTTTTTAATTTATGGTTTTTTTTTTTTCTTATTTTAAAGAAATTTATGTAATAAGTGCTGGAGGAGTTCCTTGCCTGGAAAGTGTGAAGTACTTTTGTTAAGAACCATTCTGCAAGGGCAGAAGATGACTTATTTTGGCACACTTATTCTTTTTTTGGTTACTGATTATCCAATCAATACAAAAAAAAAGTTTTTTTCAAGTACTTTGGAATGGTAATTTATAGCATATTGAAATGTGAAATGAAGCTCAGTATCTTAACGTTTTGCAGAAGCTTACTGCAACATTTTAATGTTGGTTCCATTTGCCCAGTTATAAAACTACTAGGTTAAAATACTAATTTAAATGGCCGGTATATTTGAAGGGAAGGAAGCTTTATAAGTTAGCAACATGATTTGTTAGGAAAGATGGTAATCTTCATTTTTAATCTTTTTTCTTTGTTTGTTACTATTAGTTATAGCTGGTTTTATTTATTCGACCGTAATTTCAATTAATAATGACTATGTAATCTATATTTTATTATGTTCAATCTTCACAGAATGCATTTTCAGGTTTCATTTTCTATGTTGTAGCAGTAATTTTGGTATCATTGGTAATGATTATTTATGTGGCACCACGTTTGGGTCGCTCTAATATTTTGGTATATATATTTATTTGCTCTATCATCGGTTCACTTTCAGTATTATCTGTTAAAGGACTTGGTTTAGCCATTAAAGAAACAATTGGTGGGAAACAACAACTTACAAATTTTCTTACATGGTTTTGGCTTGTTGCTGTAATTCTTTGCGTTTCGATACAGCTGGTTAGTTTTTCCTTATTTTTATAAATCAGTTGAATAAATATATGGAAAGGTGCGAATTTGTTGGCATAGAAGTGGCGAGGTACGAAATTCGACATTTCATTCGTTCTTTTAAAATTTTAGAAAAACTTGCTGATGTTCAACTTTGAAAGTCTTTTAATAGGCTTACAATCACATTATGATGAGGGTGCTTAAGGAAATTTATGCTCGAAGTTTCATGAAAAGTTTTGGTTGGTAATGGTTAGGCACACACAAACTGCTTTAAGATGCATAAATAATTGCTGTGAGCAGTGAAAGCTGTTCCTTCTGATTCTCTAAATTACTATTTCTTTATTGGAAAGCCCAAACAGAAGACAAACTGCTTTAAAGAAAAAGTGATCTGTCATTTTCCGCAGAAAATGGCCATGTTATTGATTGGTTTAAACAAAGTTTAAACAAGTTTAGTAAGATTTGTCATTACTTTTGAACTTTATTGAGATATATTTGAATAAATCTCTGGATATGTACAACACATCAATGGTGACACCTATATATTATGTATTCTTCACAACATTCGTGATATTGGCTTCATCGATTTTATACAAGGAATGGTCTCGCTTGGGCGCAAGTGATGTTTTAGGGAATGTTGTGGGCTTCCTTATAACAATCATTGGTATTTTTCAGGTGAAATTGCAGAGATATCATTTATTTTCTTAATATGAAGTCTAACTTGAGTTACCGTCAAAAAATTCATATAAGAAAATATAATCTCAAACAATAGACAGACGAAGAAATTTTTTCTAATTATATAGTTGTGATGAGATGTCAATGTAGGTTTTCAGTAAATGTTTTTCAGTATTACTTGTTATGGAAGTGTAATAAAAAGCATTGTTTGCAGATGCAGTTATTCCGTGATGTGAATATAACGCTGCGACATTTACGAATGCTTATCCATAAGCCTTCGACAGATGCAACTTTCGAAACAGCGAATAGTGCCACATCATTGGTTGATGACTTGCCTAGCGATGCTGCAAATCCTCAACAAATTTACACTTAGTATAGCGAAAAGCTTTTTTAATAATTTTTGTATGATACTAACCTAAACTAGAAAAGTAAAATTGCGATCACATGCCATTATAGGTTTCTAAATGGGTTCTTTAACAATGTGATGAAATTACAAAGTATTCCAAAAAAACTTTTCTCCTCTATTTTTTAATGCTATCACCTGAGAAAAGCATATATTCTTGTGACTTCTTTGATCTGATTATCAACACTGTTTGAAAACCGGTAGAAGATCCGGATAGTAAGCTTACATTAATCAATTGAAATTACATATGTTGCCGAATTTGGCCGAATTGTTACTCAGTGATGTTATTATAATTTTCCAGATTTTAGGAACTTTGAATTTCTATGCATGTTAGTATGTTAGCCTACATAACAAAAAATTTTTTTGAAGGGGTATAAGATCTAAAAGATTGTTTGGATGCTTTATGCTGAAAAGAGCTTTTCCAGGGGTATGTAGGAATGCAGTAGCAGAATCATTTCTGCAGTTTTTGATCAGTGAAAATATTGGAATACAAGAAAAAATAGAGAATGTAGGAATTTCATATTACCATATTTAAAATTGAACATCATATTTCTTCGAGATATAAGAATCGTATTTTAAATTTATTTTGCCTCCAGTCTTGATATCATACAGTAGTGTTGATTTGATAAACGATTTTATTTTTTAAAAAAGCTTTCTTTTTTTTTTAAATTATTGGCTATAACTGTGCATTTTTTTCCCAAAACCAGACTTCATTACTCAAAGTGTGCAACTCCTAGATTTTTTCCCCCAGAGTAATCGTTTCTAATTATTGAATTTTCAAGTTATTTTAAATTGCTTTTTGCATTTTACAGCGAAGTTGAAATTTTAATGTTCCGGAGTACTGCATGTTTTATTGAATTCTATATTTAAAAATATTACTGAATGCCTGGGAAGATATAAATTCATGTATGACAGAAGTGTTTCGTTGAATTTACAGTTATTTTTCTTTACAAAGGAGCCTTTTACAAATGTATTAATATTTCTTTCTGATGTTGTGATTACATTTAATTGTGTATATGTGTTAGTAGGGGATGGTTCGTTAAAACTTCATTTCAAGTTGAAAAAGAATGAAAGTCATTCTGCACAATAATATAATTCCTGTTGTGTGGAAGTATGTGGAAATATTGATACCTTCATATTGTAATTACTAGTGAAGTGTTTTTGTAGGAAATGATATATTATATATATGGCATAATGTCACACATTCTGGTTCATTTTTTGACTTCTTATTTTCATATTAATTCACGTTACAGAGATCAATGATTGCAGAATAGCTATGAATGTGTTCCTTTTGATCGTAACATTCTTTTCTCTTGTATTTCTCGTTTGGATCGGAATTCGTGTTATGTTGCTTACAGTTTATAAAAGAAAAGAAATGAACAGAGAGATTATGAACAGGTCGAAAGACATGCCGTTGTTTCCAGTAACATAGAGATTGATGCAACGTAGACGAATTTGACTGAAGTTTTGAAGTTGAAATTGCATTATCCGTCGCTTTATCAAAAACCATGTGCATATAAATTTTTCTTCCGGAAGAGAATTGTTGAGTGGTTGACAAATTCATGGGGAGGAAAAGTTTTTAAACCTCCTCTGTGATATGCAAAAGTCTTTCTTGATGTGCTTTTACTAAAATCAACGTGGAGATGAAATATAACATGATCAATATACTTTTTCCATTTGTTTATTTCATTTAATTCATTGTTTTCAGCAATTGGAAATAGCATTGAAAATGATTATAAGAAAGTAACCCTCTGACAAATTATATATGATATTTCTAGGATTACATGAATATTAGTAAATACCACGAACAGTTTCAATTGTTAATTTGGGCAGTCTTAATGGTACTGGAATGCAATTCCGCAATACAATTAAGCTTATTTAAAAGAAGTGATTTTTCTGAGTCATAATATAAATTGAGTTGCTGAAGAGCTAAAGAAAGATTGGAACGATTTTAGTGAAATGAAGTCAGCGAGAATCATTGCTTTCCTAGCTCCAAAAGAAAACTAGTTAACTATCAATAAACTAGTCTGTTTCACTTTTTTTTTATTTTTTGTTTTTTTTTTTTCAGATTTTTCCTTTTTGGTCTTCTGTCTTGATCAAAGTGAAATCTGATAATTCCCCGATATTTCCTTTGGTCATTACTTTACAATGATTTTGCAAACTGATCATTTCCAGCTTCCGAACTCTCGGATGTGTCCAATACACCTTTTCACAGATCTAACTGTTCATCAACTTAGTAATTTCATTACATAACAAGTTTCGATGTTTTACAGCAATTCGGAATTAATATTTGAAAATTTAAAAAAATATATTTGAAATTTTTGGGGTGAAATCTTTGAAGTGGAACCATTTTGTATCTGCTTGGGAAGAGATATAAATTATAATCAGAAAGGTAGAAAAAAAAAAGTTAGGCATGGAGATAAAGGAAAGAAATCTAAATTGGAGGATGCAGCATTTAGAAATACAATAATTGTCACCTCATATACATTAATTATTGATGTCAATTTATTGTCCTCCATTTATTATCTCTGAGATTTCATTTCACATTTCTTTTGAAACTTCTTCCTTTTTAATCACAGCTGACGACTCGTAATAATATCAAGGAGCGTTCTTTTATCACAAAATCATTCATTAAAAAGGAGTGTAAGCCGAGTATCTACTCTTGCTCTGTATTTGTCGAACATTTGCGCAATTGTTCACTAATTATCTCTTTGTTCTTTACAAGCTAAATCAATTTATTGAAGACAACACTTGGTTACTTTGTTATTTACCAACGATAACGTATCATTTGCAGAATATAGTAGTTTCGGTTTTTAGCGCCTAGATGAATTTATCATCGCTTTCATGTCATTTCAAAAAGGATTGTGCGATTAGATTTTCGGTGGTAATAGAGAACGCATGACAACTCCGCTTTATAGAAAGAGTATGTGGTACAGCAAATCGAATTTACATTGCAGTATATCGAAATTTGTAATATGCTTAGTTAACAGGTTGGCATAACATTGTTTCGTTAATAAGGTATGTAGGGCCATCAAAAACATTTCAGTACAATCTTAGTAAAAATACTTCGTCAGAGAAGCATATCTATTCGGAAATTCTTTGGCGAATGAATTGGCAAAACACTGATGTGTTCTTGCTAATTGAGACTTAATTTTCAAGTCACAATAACAATTCCTTTCCACCGAATTACATACAAGCAATCGCTTTACAAGGTTGTAAAATGCAGGAAAACTGAAGACTGAAACGAAGTTTTTTGTTTTCCTTTCACTAAATAATTGACACAACTTATAAATTGTAAAAACAAGTCATTAATTTCAACTTAAGCGAATGTAGTAAATTAAAGAGAAGCTGAAAAGGATGTGCTAATTTCATCTCTATGTTTCATTTACACATCACAGTTGTTAATCTCTTAAATCAAACTCAACTTGAGGGAAGATACAAACATTGTGAATTTACTACATTGCTTCTACTTCCCTTCTTGAATGCTTTTCTTAATGTGTGGTCGGTCGCTATAGCAAAAAACTTTCTGATATTAAGACATTTAGCATTAGAAAAGCGTACTGATATGCTACATGAGACTTACTATTTTAAATTAAATGATATTGAACGAATGTCTACCGATAACAAGGTATGTAATTACCACACTAGAAATACTTCCGGATATTGATACCAGCACTGAAAGGAATAAAAATTTTTCTGGTTAGCCTAACGCTCCTTCCCGATGACAAGCAGTGAAGAAAAACCCACTTCCTGTGATTTTCATCTCCTTATTTACTCCATTTATTAAACTGGTGATGCTGTTTTTGATATCGGAATGCTATATTACAATTATTTGATGGTTTATTTAATGGTGGGTTGGGTTATAATTAACTCATACTTATTTTTTGTGAAAATGTGGACTTATCATCTTTTCTCAGTAGAGCATCTTTACTCTGCAGATATCTAGACAGATTGCTTTTATATCATTCTATATTAAGCCTTCGCTTTCACTAACTTTCTTTCATCTTAAGCTTGGGTGCGAAAATTTTAAATCTGTTTTGGTCCTTCTGCCTTTGGTTTCTGAGTCAAATATTCTGAAATTATTTTTATTTATGTATTTCAATAAAGTGAGAAGGAATTATAGATTAGTAGAATTTATTTACTTTATTTACTTCTACTAAACTTACTCTCTTTTACCGTGAGCAAACGTTATTATTCTTTCAAAAAGTCAACAGTTTTGTTCGAGATTCTCTCAAAAATAATTCATACTACCACATTTTTCAGTCATATATTTTCAGTATTTCTATATTTTCCAGCACTATTTTCTTGTTTTGTTTGAATATACTACACTTTGTTTAGATAAATCTTAATTTCCATCACTTCACAACCAATTTAAGTGCCTAAATTGAATTTCAGCTTTAAGAGTTCCTTTCTTTCTAATATAGCTATATTTTAATGCTCTATAAAGTTATCTGTATCTAAAGATAATTTTCTCAACTAACTTTTTAATTTTCTCCAAAAGATTCAGCCGCATCTCCAGAAGTATTCCCTATTTAAAGGTATTTCTTTTTTACCCAAAAAAAGTACCCCTTTTTTTAGTAGCACAGCAGGGGAAGGAGAGACTATCCTTACCAACTACCCCTCAGGAATCTTTCACAGGACCTTTGCGACGAATCATTCGTTTGACTACGACTTTAAGGCAGGCACTTATCCGAAATATACTCCACTGAATACCCGAATTGGGCGAACTTTGTTGGAAATAAAGCTCGAAGAGTGAGCGGGTTTCCCAGGCATAAGATCAGCTGACTCCTTTGGGAGTTGGAACTGTGATTTGGTAGTAGAGTGGTGTTGGTGACTTTTTTGCTGGTGGGTTTGGTGGCTTTGGACTGGCGGAGAGAAGGGAAAAGTCACAGATGGAAGAGGTCTGCATGTTTAACATGTTACCTGTTCATATCATATTGTTTCTTTTCTTTCGATCTTATAAAATCTCATGAAATTAGTTATTTTCTGGATTGCTCATCATTATACGTAACTCATATAAAGACTAATTTCAGGAATAGAGTGAGAATGGTTTCTGTGTTCCTTTCACGAATTGTTGTGCTCACGGCGGGCACCCTCTATCCTGCATATCGAAGCTATAAAGCTGTTAGAACAAAGGTTTTCCTTCTTGTTAAATATCTCATAGAACACGGTAGTTAATCTAAGTTTATTCAATTTCTTTCTTATCCCAGTTTATTTCGAAAATGAGAGCCTAATTAGGGTTAAGATGAAATCATCAAAGGGTGTCATAGTTATATGCTGGAATGACCCATTAGTAGGCTTTCTTGAAAGAGCTTGCTGGATATTACATCGAACAGTTTTTTTCTTACTCACTGACAGTTCTGATCACTCATTCTTAATTGGACAATCATGTTTTTCTTGGTTGCGTGTTCCATATACACTAAATACTATCAAATTATTGCTGTTCCTGTGCCTCAGTAAAATGTACATTTAGATAAAAAGGCATCAGTAGTGTTGATTATATTTTCATCGGGGATGATTTATCCTCATTTTATGTGTATTACTGATGGGTCATTCCAAATATCCTGGGATTTATATGTGGGATTTTTTTTTTTTTTTATATGTGTTGGTTTTTATACTCACAGAATAGGGGGACTACAGTTTAAAAAAGAAGTCTTTTGCTTTAAATAAACTCATAGTTTAATTAGCATATTAAATTTAGAACTTCAACTTTTGGTTTTTTTCGAAATAAGATCAAGCAGTTATTGCTGTATTGCGAGGCATACCACTTTTTTCAGTTACCAATTTTCCAGTTAAAATTTGTCAGAGTTTTTGAGAAATTTTCAGGATGTGAGAGAGTATGTTAAATGGATGATGTATTGGATTGTTTTTGCTTTCTTTTGCTTCATAGAAACGATTGCCGATGTCATTGTCTCATTTTGGCTACCGTTTTATTACGAATTAAAAATTATTTTCGTATTATGGTTGTTGAGTCCTTGGACCAAAGGCGCTTCAATCTTATATAGAAAGGTAAGCTTTCTGTGAATAAATTTTATCTTGATTTGTGTGTCATACAGAAAGCAGAATTTATGTCTTTTTTTTTTAAATTTTTTTTTGTAAAAATCAAGCAAATATATTCATTCAGCATGTTCAGAGTATTCTGTCTTTTCAATATCTTTTTTATAGTGGGTACATCCTACGTTGACAAAACACGAGAGAGATATTGATCTGCTGCTGGAACATGCCAAGTCAGAAAGTTATAATCAGGTTTGTGTGGTCGTAGTTAATTAGTGAATTGCTGTTGATTGTTGTTATAATATCTTTTATGTGTTTTACATTTTGTGCGATTTGAAGATCTTCCTAACATAATCAAGAAAAAAGCCTATGTTACTTGGGCTAGTAAATCTTTTTTTTTCAGTTTCCATTTAAAAAATATATCTACAATGCTATATTGTTGTGTTAAACGGGTTTCTCGGAGTTATTTCCTAAGACCGAGGAATAGCTTATTCTTAAACTTTATGATTTTTATTAATTAAATTTTTAGAATTTGGATATTCAGATGAACGTTTTAGGTAATGCGATTAGGTAGCAGAGGTATATTGTGTGCTCGTGAAATTATTGCAACAGCCGCATTACGAGGACAAGCGCAGCTTGTGCAACAGCTGCAGCGTTCATATAGCGCCAGCGATGTTAATAACAGGTACAAATCTGTATAGGTAAAGATTGCGTTTTGAATGACGGCTTGGAAGAACGTAGTTCATTAAGTTCTAAGTTATAGGCTATGTCTTTGATATATTAATATATTTCATTTTCTTCGTTAATTAAGTTCAAATTCAAGAGAATCATCATCAAAAGTAATCCGTGTGACGGAAATTCAAGAAGATGACGAACATGAACCAGAGAGCAGTGGTGCTATAGATGTTTTGGAAGATGAAATTGCTTCTGTAAGTTCAATTTTCTAAAGACCGTAAATCATGATCCTTAATTGCAAATTTAGAACTGAAGCAGTTGGTAGAGATGAAATATGAGACTTCTTATGCATTTTAGACAATTTGTCAACTTGAATTTTTTATGTGTTTATCTTCTCATGATACTTTTCTCTTTTGTAATATTAATTTCCTTCATTTCGCTATTGACAGATGTGATTAGTATCAGGAGAAGGACTGCTATATTTTAAGACAGAATTTTGAATGTTCAGACCCTTGAAAACTGGTTGGGTAAATGTATGGTTTTTACTTGTACCGTACATTTAGGATAACACAAATGTGTGTCATGTCAGTACAACACACTGTGCTGAAAAAATCTGTGATAGCTTTGATTTCTCACTGTTTCTGTTTCACTGCAGTGATGTAAGTACGTATTGTCTTGCTTTCCGGTTTGATGCGAAAACATGAATTCAGTTTTCTTTGTTTACAGATTATGGAACGTGAAGACCGAACCGAAGCATTGCGTCGGAGCTCTAGACGTCGGAGATCGCCCGCGTCGGAAACGATTTACAATACATTACCGCGTCGGACAACACGTCAACATAAATAATTTCATTAGTAATATACCGAAGTTCTGTTGATATGTAGTGTTTTTTTTTTTTTGTCAGATATCAGTGTATTTCCCGACATAGCGGTTTATAAGCCTTTGTTATATAAGTGAGAATTGGTTGTATGTTAGTGAATCATTGATTGAATTATGAGGTTGGATTTGTCGTGTTATTACTAGATATTCTGTCTCTGTGTTTAGTGAAAACATAGGTTCACCTTTTGCAGCTTAGTTTTTTAGAAATTGGGGAGGTTTTTGAAGACTCGTTTGTATGATGATTGGATATCTTTTATTGCTAACTTTTTCAACGCAGTTTTGGCTTTACATTTAATGTGGTTTTGTTTATTATGAAACTTTCATCAAATTTGCTTTTCACTATTTGATAGCGTTCGTATTTTAAACCGAAGGACCTTAATTCTACAGCTGCAATTCTTTTCCCTTATTTCCTTCTCTATATGCTTCTTGCATATTTATGTATCCTTAGAACTGCAGTTCTCACTTTTTTGATTCATTAATTATTGTGTCGTCAGACACCTAATATTTTCTTTTTTCC
The DNA here is from genome assembly GCF_000002995.4 of Brugia malayi. Classification (NCBI taxonomy): domain Eukaryota; kingdom Metazoa; phylum Nematoda; class Chromadorea; order Rhabditida; family Onchocercidae; genus Brugia; species Brugia malayi. The sequence continues at coordinate 9,252,291 of NW_025062475.1, forward strand.
TTTTTTTTTGTCTTTTATTTCTGTATTTTAAATCTAGGAAAGAGTGTATCTCTTGCAGCTTTTTATAAATATGAATCTTGAAAATACTACATGTTCTATTTCAATGCCTTTTGTCTTTCAGCTTCAATTGTAACTGTTGATTTTCTGAAATCTATGAAAGATCCCTTTGCTTTACATTTGAAAAAGCTTAAAATAGAGAAGTTAGCTTAGTGAAGTTTTGATGTACTGAGAAATAGAAGCTCTGTTTTCAGAATCAGGTAGTGCTTTAAACCAGCTAAAATTATCTGCAAATTGAGTTTTTGGTTTTCCCTATCACTTTTCCATCACTGTATAACACTTTTTTTTCATACAATTCTTTTTATTTGTGCCTTGAGGTGCAAGGTTTTTGTCATACCAAAAAACAATTTCCAAACCTCACTTCTTGAGTTCAGGTTTTTTTTCTTTTTTGAATCCCAATGAATTACGTGAATCAGTTCGATTAAGGATATGATTTTTGCATAGTCAACAAGTTTTTGAATCATCATACTACGTTATTTCTTTTGCCAAGTTTGATAGAAAATTTGGGAAGAATCTTATTGATACTCATCGATAAATTTTTTCTGTCAAAATGGCATTCTCGTTGGTTGATTCCTGTCCACTAGTGCCAGGGTCCGTTAAGGTTTTTTTTTAAAAAAAAAACTTTTTAGAAATTTCGGATTGTAAAGCTTTTGTCAATGCTGTATTTTATTGCATTACTTTTTGCCAATTCGGACTAGTACATAATATGTTTATGTCCGGAGGGCTTTGTGTTATTGAAGTTGATGGTAATTAATGATTCTATGCGATGATTTGTAATTCTTTACTAAGTTTTAAAGTAATTTGTGTTTTCTTCATTGTACATTCATTTTTTCTCTCTTCGATTTCTTTGCTCACAAATAATAGAAATAAATTTGAAGCGATGTGCGTAAATGTATAAAGTGATGTCACATGCCATCTTTTCATTAGGTGCTGCTGGTTCTGTCTAATGAAGCACTTTTTTGTTTAGAATTGTTAACTGTATTCCGCACTGTGATTTTCATTCCGGAAACGTTTTCTTACCTCAATGCATTGTATGCAGCAGAGAAAATATTGGATTAGTAGAGAAGTTGCTGCGGTTTGATTTCTATCATTAACTAGTTTCTTGGTTATTTGATAAAGATTTATATAATAGATGGTTCATGAGGTGAGGTTGTTGCTGATTTGATAGGTTTGAAGGGAAGTGTCGTATTTTTTAGCTTTTGGTTATACTAAGTTTTATTTATTATCTTGTCGAGCTTGTTTTAACCATTCTAATGTGTGAGCCTTTCGTGTGCGTCCCTATTCATTTGACTTTATTAGAGGCCGACTTCAAGGACGTAATTAAATGGCGACTAATGATGATTTGAAGCGTTTGGAAGGCACACGAGATACGAAAGGTGGTTTATTCGTTCGTAAAAAGACGGAGAGTAATAACGAGTTGTTTAAACATCCCGGAAAGTCACTTCTCGGTTTGGATGTCCTAGCAAGGTCTCGTGCTCGAAATGAGGTAAATTCCCGGAAGCGTCGAATTGAAGACGGTTCACCTGGTGGCCTTTCGGAGAGCGTACACAAGCAAATCGCCGCGTAAGTTGCGTTACTTTTCGATAAATACTGATTTTTTGAAATTAGAGCAGAAGTCCGTTCATTATCATCAATAAATAATAATAATAATAATAATAATAAATAATACAATAATTTTTATACAATAATATCAATAAATAATAAATAATAATAATAAATAATACAATAATTTTTTTATACAATAATAACTATGACTTTCATAATAATGAAAATTACTTACTACTATTACGGAGAAGAGTAATTTTGCCTTCTAGTAGTTTTTTTACGGTTTTGTTTAATTTGATCACTTTGCTAGCAGCAGAAGTCGAAAACACGCAAAGCATGTTATAAAGCACATGTCCATAAAAAACAGTTTTAAACATCTTGTTTCTGTAACGTCAAAAACATCTCTAAATTGAGCTGTTACCGGAAGTTGTGAGTATTTCCTTCTTTGTCTAACTTTTCACTCACCTAAAACCTTTCTGCAGTTATGTAATCGAAAAATACAAAGGAGAGAAACGCGGAATTTATGCGGATACGAGGAAAAATGAGTGCAAGCAAAGAAGCTGTCATCATAACAAAGGAAGCTGGCAAAAGCATTCTAGAGACCAGAATCCACGAGATAGAGATGCAGAAACTCCTATTTTTAAGGTAAAATTATATGCATTTTCGGTGTTTTTAACAGAATTGAACACAACATTGGTTCGTCCTTAAATATTCATGGACGAATTTGAAATATGCAACTCTTTATGCTGGAAACATATTTGTGCTCAATATTATGAACCTCTAGTATATTATAGTTGCTTTAGGCACCTGACACTCCTTCACGTTCAGCCTGGGAAGAGGATGATTCGGGGCAGATATCAAAAAGGTACCATTCAAGCTGGGATACACCAACTTCATCTGGTCGTCATGATAATACACCTTCAACTCGTAGCGTTTCGAGCATTTGGCAGAGTGAACGAAATCGGAAACGACAAAAGCACAATAAGAAAAGGTAATTAGTCAATGTAAAATGCATATTCTATGATGTATTTGAGCTGAAGTGATGCAGTATGTAAATTTTACAAGGAGGAATTCTTGAGCTTGAATTATTCTTCTCTCTTTGTTTACGGTAAAAGTGGAATTGTGCATTACTCTTTCATATGACAATATAAGTAGAGATTCATTTACCCTTTCAATTTATTACAGATAGCATTACTTACGAGAAGGCTTTTTCATTGAGTGCGAATAGATGCACTGTAGCATGTTTTTGTTAGATTTAAAAAAGATAATTGGTTTGAGTGTAAAATGAAGATATATTTCAGAAATCGAGAGGATACTATTCGTTCGGTCAAGGAGGAAGGAGAGTTAGTTCCAGATTTTCGCAATGCTTTTGAAAGAGCGGAATGGGAAAGAGAACAACAAAAATTGGATCGTGATTGGTACGGCAATGACCAAGGCTATGATGACGAAAACAATCCGTTTTCTCAGGTTTTTTTCTGCTGGCTTAAATTATTGTTCCAACAACAATTTCAATTCTAGTAGTAAGAAAAGAACTTGACTTTGCAGAAAATTTATGATAAATTTGAACGGAATATACAAAAAAGAACAAGATTTCCAATTATCTTAGGAAATATGACATTTACTAGTACTGTTCGCTTATCAAATGATTAAAACGAGTATCATTTTTCAAAGTCAAGTTCATTGCTAGTTCAGCATAAATTTTTTTACTTTTTCTCAGTATATAAGAACGTATGCCATACATTTATGTGGACCCCATACTCAGGTTCTTTCCTCTGGTTTAAGTCCTTGTTCAAAAAAGAATTGGACATGTTGAAATGAATCGCTTATTGAGTATTTGAAAAGTATGACGGAAAAGTTTTGAAAAGCGCAAATTATAGCTGAGACTACTGAGCACTAATTTTTCTTTATTGAATATTTCAGTTACTTTTGTAACTCTGATAGTGTGCTATGGCCAAACTTAAAAAAAAAATTTCCAAAAAATCCTTAATTTAGAATTCATGGACATATGGATGCGTTCTTATATATCGAAAAAAGAAAGAAGTTCATGTATTATGTTGAGCCAGCGATGAACTTGGTGTTGAAAAAATACTCGTAGTAATCATTTGATAGAATTACAACATTAGCAACATGTCTTGTTTCCGAAGATAATTGGAAATTTGCTTTTCTGTTCCGAAGATAATTGGAAATTTGTATTCTGTTCACCTTTATTTTTGGTTCTCTGGGAAGTAATTTTTCACTAGAACTAAACCAACAAAAGCATGTTCAAATTGTTCAATATAGGTTTCCCAAGAATACATAGAAAAAAAAGAAAGACAATGGCAACAAAAACGTGAGAAGCCCCGTCTTACAGTTCGTCAACAACAAATCAAAAAAGACAACAAAATGTGGGAAAATAATCGATTGGCAAGATCAGGTTAACAGCTAAACATTTTATTTTATCTGTTCTAGTTTGTTCTATATATTTGAATTTATTTTACACATTTTAATTTCATATTGTATCTATCGGAATCCCCTTTTCATTTTTACTGGTATTACATATTATAGGTTGGACAAAATATTATATATATATATATAAATAAATAATGTGTACTGCTGTTATACCGATAAACGGATTTCTGTCCGTCTTCAATAAAACTGAATAGTAAATATAAAAATTTGAGGTGTTGTATCACTTACTGATGACGACGATTTCCTCGATGATGAATCGGATGAAAATCGAGTAACACTGCTGGTGCAGAATGTCGTTCCGCCATTTTTGGATGGTCGTTTTATATTTACAAAACAAAATAAACCAGTTGTTCCTGTGAAGGATATAACTTCTGATCTTGCTGTTGTTGCTGCTAAAGGAAGCAAGGTGGTTTAGCAATTTTTCGTGTATTAGGATAAATGGCTTATTGCTTATTTTTTTATTTGTTTTTGAATTTCAAAAGATTTTGTTAATAAACTACCTTCACTCCTTTCTAAAAAGAGTGAAGAAAACTAAGACTAAATCGCCAGATATTTTTTAATAGGTTGTCCGAATGTGGCGTGATAAAGAAGAGCAAAAAAAAGCACAAGAGAAACATTGGGATTTGGCAGGATCAAAATTGGGGAATTTGATGGGTGTTAAAGTAATACCAGATGAGATAAGCAGTGATGATGCTGGGATATGTTATAGGTATGGCTTCAAGATTTTAATAGATATCCTGGTTATTCAGTATTTTCGAGTTATCATACTTTTATGGAATTTATGGTTTGAGTGAGCTTAGAGACTGATGCAGCTAGGCGACATATTCTTCAGTTTTTGTCAAGTTTCAATTCATAGGGTTGTTTTTGAGAATCACTGATCAAAAATTCATGATATTTGAAGATTCACTTTGTAACTTTCCTTATACGGGACATCGTTTCTAGTAAGACTCCTGTGCCAAAATTCTTTAGCAATAAATACAAGAGACAAATTTATCTTGAAATACACCCCAATTTGTTATGATTTTAATTGAACTTAATGCCTTTGATAAATTTTAACTTAAATATTCGAATAATTAAAGCTTCGGTGACCCAATTAATGCTATAACTTTGTTAGCCTTATGCATATCCTTTAATAAAATTTTTTTAAGAGAATCACAACAGTTTGCATCTCATTTGATCGAGTCGGGAGCAGTTTCGGATTTTGCATTGAAAAAATCCATCAAAGAGCAACGGGAATATTTGCCCGTATTTGCTGTAAGGCAGAAAATGCTCAGTGTTATTGCAGATAACAGCGTTGTTATTATTGTAGGTGAAACAGGTAGCGGCAAAACAACACAGTTGGCTCAGTATTTACTCGAAGATGGCTATGGTTTGTTTTGCATACTGTTATATTATCAGAAAACTAAATTTTTATTAAAACCATTTTAATCATTATCCTAGCTGTTTTATATCACTGACATAACGGAGTAGATGTGCTGGGCATTGCAGCTAATTTTGGTCTAATTGGTTGCACACAACCACGACGTGTAGCAGCAATGTCGGTAGCAAAGCGAGTTGCTGAAGAGATGGGCGTTGACTTAGGCCAGGAATGTGGGTATGCTATTCGATTCGAAGATTGCACTTCTGAGAATACAAGAATCAAGTATATGACCGATGGGATTTTGCTCCGAGAATGTTTGAGTGATCCAGATTTAGATCAGTATTCTGCCATCATCATGGACGAAGCCCATGAAAGGTTTGCTAATTAACTTGCTTAAAAGAGCTTTCAACAAACCAAAATAACAACTGCTTGAATGAAGTAAACTTCTTTAATTTTGAATTTTATATAATAGCTCGAGTTGGGAAACACTTTATATTTTTTTTAATTCACTTATCTATTAGCTGTTTTGTTGTACGTGTATAATTCTTATATGTATACACTATGTTAAGGTCACTGAACACAGATGTGTTATTCGGCCTTTTGCGAGATGTCATGGCCCACCGAGCTGATCTCAAACTGATTGTTACTTCAGCTACTATGGATGCTGAAAAATTTGCTAATTTCTTCGGTGGTCATACTCCTTGTTTTACTATCCCTGGTTGGTTATAACACTATTTAAAAAACCTGTCATACTGGATAAAATACACTGTTATTTGATTTGGTTTTGGGAGTTAATATTGAGATTCATTTCATCTTTTCAGTTAGAAATATGTCATTTAGAACTGTATTTTAAATTTCATAATTCATATACGGACTGTTGCAGGTTTCTCTCTTTTATATATATTTGGCGATGCCAATAATTCTTTTTAAAGGTCGCACTTTTCCGGTTGAAATATTTCACGCTCGAACACCTATGGAGGATTACGTCGATGCTGCAGTGAAACAAGCCGTAAGGGTTCATTTGGGTGGTACAGATGGAGATATATTGATATTCATGCCTGGACAGGAAGATATTGAGGTTTGCCTTCATGGAAAAGAATTCAAATACTAGTTAGGACTCGATGAAAGTTTAAGTGAAGTTAGTTAGAAAAGAAATAGAAATTTTTTTCTCATTCCATGTTATCTTTGACTGATTGGATTTCTTACATTATTTCTGTTACATCTCAGGTTACATGTGGAATGATCAAGAATCAGTTGGAAGAACTAGATGAAGCGCCACCGCTTGCTGTATTGCCAATTTATTCGCAACTTCCAAGTGATTTACAAGCAAAAATATTCCAAAAAGCTCCGGGTGGCATCCGCAAATGCATTGTAGCAACAAATATCGCGGAAACATCGTTGACTGTTGATGGCATACTTTTTGTTATTGATCCTGGCTACTGTAAGCTGAAAGTTTTCAATCCTCGCATTGGAATGGATGCACTTCAGGTAATTTTTATTTAATTAAAATAAATTTGATTTTAATAGAACCAAGATGCCAAAGATGTGCTTTATGTCCATGTTTGTCGGATACAACATCGAGCAGAGTTTATATTTATATTAGCTGCCAAGAAACAAAGGACCCAAATGATTTTTTCCAGGTTTTTCCAATATCTCAGGCTTCAGCTAATCAAAGATCTGGTCGAGCTGGTCGCACGGGTCCAGGACAGTGTTTTAGACTTTATACTGAGAGACAGTTTAAGGTATTGTTAAATTTCCTCTAATTTTTATTGTAAAGAGAAAAACTATTAAAATCTTTTAGAAAAGAAGATAAATCGAATACAGAGAGAATAGGGGTAAGTAAAGCATTACTGATAATTCTAGATTGTGCGGTGTAACGTTTTGTAAGATTATAATGACTAGTTTCTAGATCGTTGGTGTATTGTGCAATAGTAGAGTACTATTTGTATAGCAACATGAAATATATATATAATGATTCAATATAAATTTTTTTTCAAATAATTTCAGTTTTTTATTACAAACATATATTGTTCTTTAGATTTTCGAAACTGTAGATTTATTTAAACTTCAAGATTCCTGATTCATTTTTTTCCGAAAAATGTAGATAATTACTTCATCGCTTGGTTTTTCCTATTGTTTTATCTTAGGAGGAAATGTTAGTAGCTACTGTACCAGAAATTCAAAGAACAAATCTTGCAAATGTGGTTTTACTGCTGAAATCTCTGGGAATCGATGATTTGTTGAAATTTCATTTCATGGATGCACCTCCTCAGGACAACATGTTGAATAGCATGTATCAACTATGGACACTAGGTGCTTTGGATAATATAGGTCATTCATTTAAAATTTCTCTAGTTTGCTCATTTTTATGCTTCCAGTTTCTTAAAATCAGTATATCACGTTATTAGAAATTCTGAACTGTCCCGGGAGAAAGTTTTGTGCAGTAGCACGACTCCATTTGTATGGCAATATAAAATGATTCAATATATCTGATTACTTAATTTCCCTTCTCGTATGATTTGAAATTGGTGAGATTCATTGGTAATTCTTGCATTGAAATGCAAATATTTCTAATTTTTACTCAAATCGAATAATATTTTTTCACTCTTCCAGGTAGACTTACTGATTTGGGTAGAAAAATGGTGGAATTTCCATTGGACCCAACTCTTTCTAAAATGCTGATTGTGTCAGAAGGAATGCATTGTAGTGATGAAGTGCTTACAGTCGTCTCAATGCTTTCTGTGCCTGCTATATTTTTTCGTCCTAAGGGACGAGAAGAGGATGCTGATGCAAAAAAAGAAAAATTTCAGGTGTGTTTTTTCTGCTTCTTATAAAGAATATATAAAACAGAACACCTGCTTTTATTGTTTAACTATTGGTGTGAATAATGATTCAGTGCATTTCTCTCGCTTATGTTTTCGCATAAAACCCATCGATGTTTAGCATATGAAACTAAATTACTAGAGAACAGAAAAATATAGTTTTGAACCGCTTCGGATTTCTAGCGATCGTTGGTGATATTTAACATTTGATCGAAATATTCTGATCGCTCACTCCACTCTTTTGCAATGTTGAAAAAGTTTCAGGGTATCGAAAAGAAATGTATGTGAATTATATAAATTGATCGCTGAGTAAATTCCTTGTTTTACACTTTAAAGCCACTATGTCATCTTTAAAATGCTAATTTCAGGTACCTGAAAGTGATCATCTTACATTCTTGAACGTCTACTTGCAATGGAGACTCCATAAATATTCGACGAAATGGTGCAATGACAACTTCATTCATACTAAGGCTATGAAGAAAGTTCGGGAGGTCACATTGTTCTTTTGATTCACTATCTTTCGTCGCCTGAGTTTTACCGTTCATAATGCTTCGCAGCTTCTTTCCCATTCTTTTTTAATCGAAATACATTAATTTTTTCTTACTTTCAGGTTCGTGCTCAGCTGAAAGACATTATGGAGGAACAGAAAATTGAACTAATATCATGCGGTACGGACTGGGATGTCATACGAAAATGTATTTGTTCAGCCTATTTTCATAATGCTGCAAGGTAAGTGAACTGAAGTCGGTTTTTATGCATTAAGAAAGAGTTATTTTTGTTTTTAGAGTTCTGTTTTTATATTTCAGGCTGAAAGGAATTGGAGAATATGTTAATGTGAGAACTGGAATTCCCTGTTTCTTGCACCCTACATCCGCGCTTTTCGGTATTTTTTGGACTTAATTAATGATTAGGATACTACTTATCCATGAATTTGAAATTCGAAAATTTCCTGTTATATATCTTAGACTGCTCTTGATTTTATTAACCATGCGATACACAACTGCTACTTTTTTCTGAGTCCTATCCTTATTCTGTTGTTTCCTAAGCCGATTTGTTTGTAGCTTATATTGAAGTTTAAATAAGAATTTTTGTCAACTTTCTCATCATTTTAGGAATGGGATATATGCCAGATTACGTTGTGTATCACGAACTGATCATGACAGCAAAAGAATACATGCAATGTGTAACATCAGTTGAAACACCATGGTTAGCTGAACTTGGACCTATGTTCTATTCCTTAAAAGAAGCTGGTTCAAGTAGAATCGAGAAAAGGCTGCAAAGTATGCATGATGCTCGGAATATGGAAGAAGAAATGAAACAAGTAAAATTTTGACATTAAGGGAAGATTGAGTATGGTTGATTTTTTGAATCATATTAATGATTTAAATTCAAAATACGTAGTTCAGTAGAGCCTAAACTTATATCGCTGTTGCCTGCTTTATTCAATTCATTGTTTCTAAAATTATGGCTTTAGCTTTACCTTCAATTATTTGTTGAAATAATTTAGTTTCGAGTTCTTGTCTTCAAAAATTATTTTTTAGGCAACAAGCAGAATGAATGAAATAAAAAAAACGGAACAAGAAAAGAGTCATTCGGCTCGTTCAGTTTCATCAGCACAGATAGCAGAACCTGGAAAAGTCTATGCATCTGTAAGATCCTCGGAAAGGTTTGGGATGTAGTCATTATCTCAGAATATTTTCTTTGTCCATTTTTTATATTGATCTAAAGTACTGTCAATAACGCCTATGTATTGAAATATTATGAATCAGTTTTTGTGTGGATAAATAATGGCGCTTTATCTGACTTTTTTTACACGCAGTATTTTAAGATGTAGCATTGGAGGTTAACTGAAAAAGCAAAAAATGTTTTATTTGCCATATTAAAGATTCATGAATTTCATCAGTAAAGACTAATGGAATGGTAAGCGAGACTAGAAAGATGACTGTCTCAAGAATCTTCAATCTGAGAGCTTGGAAAATGCGGCAATTTTTTTTCCTTTCTGATGATGTGTGAAATCCATTTTTCTGGCGTTGAACTACTAAATTTTTTGCTAATGATTCTATTATCTATGTAGCCATAATCGTTTTTATAGAATTGAATATCATTTTTGCACTTCTCAGTTTTCGACAAACTGTATCGTATGGTAGAGCTATCAGATAATCAGAAGATGAGTTGTGACATTATCTACACTGTATTACGAGAGATTCCTAGCAGTTTCCTGTCAGCTGATATTGCCGCTATAATATATCTGTTGTCATTTACTTTTTCTCTTAAATTTATTAATGTAGTACTTATTCTATAAAGTATGCATGTTACATTGTATTCTCTGTGTAGAAGTTATAGTAAATTCATGCTATGCACACTATATTTTTTATAAAGAAATGTAACTAAGCTGATAGGCTGATGTGTCACTTTTACACTTAAAAGACTCCTTCTGACTGGTATGAATCAACTTTGAGTCAACTCTGACTCATCTGGATTTTTCAAATTGACATAGAAGTGAAAGGAAAGGGAGGAAGAAGACACACTTATTTGGCATTACTTGGTCATGAGATGTGTCAGGTGATTTTAAACGAGATTATGTAATTGAATTAGAATTTGTTTCATAAAAGGTAAGACTTAGAAAGTTTGCCTTGTTACAGTAGAGGTTAATTCCCTCTTTTGGTAGGTCATTTGAATATGACTTGTCTTTCATTCAGCGAATGTCTGCAGAAGACCGGTCTTTGTTTAGTTAGAAGACGTGTTGTCATGTGTACTTTGTGTTCATTTTTTTTTCGTTTTCTTGTCTTTATTTTAATTAAATGTGATGGGACTTTAACAATTTGCTGAATGTTTGGGTAATATGATGCAGTCTTTCGTTCGGACAGAATCTACTTATTGCCTTGAATCCTAGATTAAAGCATTGCATGTAAAGTATGAATCCATTTATATCGAAGCACTACATAAATGTTCCATTCCTAATATTTCTTGCAAAAGGCTTAACAGTTGCAAAGCATGCTCTTTGAGTTAGGCGTTTTGTGAACAGAACGAACTTGGACACCGCTCTATTTTTACTATTACTTCTGTCCTGTTATCAGTTGCAATAACCACTAGCTGCTTAAATTATAAATGCCATTCACATATATCAAATAAGAACATATAATGCTCAGTGCTCCCAATCTTATGCAAAATAAAGTTCAGATCCAGATTTCTCTTTATTGCACTTCAGTTTTATCTCATATGTTTATCTCCATATTATAGACAAAGAAATGGCGTGGTTTTACGTCATGCAGGCAGAAAAATCATTTATATAAATAACAATGGTTATTTGCAGATAAGTCATTGTCAAATGCGTTAGCGTCACTAAAGTCACTGTTTATAACCACTATTTTATATCTTCGTTAACACAGGAATATTAGGACCAGTGGTTCGTTTCCCATTCTTTATTAGTAATTTTCTCCACCGAAATAATTTCGTTCAATAACATTACTTTGGCACTATTTATTTCCCTGACAAATGGAAATTTTTGAACTGTTCTCACTACTTTTTTTAACGATATAATACTTAGAATTTTTTCGATCGTTTTTCAAATTTATACTTTGAGTCGTTTCCATCTTTAACAGTGGTCTTCATCTAAGATTTTTTTTTGCACTTCACTATATTATATTGTTCTTATTTTTTTTGTAATATTTTTTTCAGCAATAAGGGTGGTGGAACAGAATGGAGAAATTACCGGAGGAGATGCTAAGGGCTGTATTTGTTTATTTGTCAGGGTCGGATCGTTTACCGGTAGCCCTTACATGTCGTCGATGGTTTAATCTGTTAAAGGATTCTGTTCCGAGTATCAGTGTTGTACACATTTCTCTGGATATATCGGCTTGTTCAACTCGATTTCTAGAAGCGTCCCTATCAGAAGCAACTCTTTCGATATGCTTGTGTCCCGGACATGCGAAGAAGCATGCTGTTCTATTGCAACCACTGTTTCAAGCTGCTGGCAAAAAACTTACAACTTTAGCTGTTGAGGATAATCTTATACCAAAGGCTTGTTTTAAACTTGTTAAAAAATCTTATAAATATAGATCAAATCATGTTGATAAGAACGTAGGTGACCATTGGTTTGTCCGAAAGAGTTATAAGACATATCTTAAATCACCTGTTCGCTTGAATTGCTAATTTGTTAATATTTTTCACAGTCAAATTTCAGGAAGGGATGGAGACTCAAATTCCAGACGTGACAATTCACGCACTGCTCAACAATATGCCGAAGTGCTTACGGACATTGCATTTCCAGGGCGTTGATTTCTCGAAAGTTCGGCCATGGACGTTTGCGCTACTTGTAAAATTGAAATCCTTAGAAGAACTATATGTATTGGATGCTGTGTTCCCAACTGACAATGAATCATTGTTCGCCAGGATAATTTCCCCATCATTCGATACCTTGACCAGCATTTCTATTACTAATAATGCGCAGGTCAACCAGCTCTTTCTTCATAGTTTCAGCTAACTGTATTAGCTATAGAACCGATTTCTTCTGGGTAGAAAATTTCGGGAGTTCGCGTAAGATTTAGAGTGGAGGGACATAATTTAGATCTAATATTTTCTAAGTGAACATAAAAAGTTCCAGGGATTGAAAGATAGTTAAAATCCAAATAATTCTGTGGAATTGTCAACTTTTTTTATCCGCAAAAACGACTAGATGCAAAGTATTTCCACGTGACGTGATATATTTCCACGTCATGTGACTAAGTCAAATATCACAATTTTTTACAATACACTTCCGATAATGTCAGGATTTATTTAATTTATAAAAAGCATATGGAACAGCGAACAGTTGATCCATCCAAGATTGGAATTAATAGCATATAAAATCTTCTTAGTATATTTCACATTTTAGATCACAGATAAGTTCGTGTCTACTCTGGCACGGCGCTGTCCAGTCTTGCAAACCATAAATTTAAATGGATGTAAACGTATTACTTCTTTATCTGTGCTTGCTTTCGCTGAAAATGCGTCACATCGGATTACAGAATTAACATTTATTCATGTCCAGGCAACAATGTTCAATCCTAATTTGGTAAGTTTAGAAAAAAGTTTTAATGATGACTGGACTTCGGTTATTATGTAAGCAGATCTTTTCATTCATTTTGAATTTTGAGACTGACATTTAATTACAGTTTTAAGACTTTTTATAGAAATTTATTTCAAGTTGTCAAGTAGTTAGTTGAGGAAAGGAAGTCATGAAAACCAAGAACAAGTGAGAAATTTTTCGTTTATCTTAATAACTGTATATACTCTAGATTCTTGGGTTAGAAGCATTCCTTTTTCATCAAATATTCATGAGACCTTACTAGATGCTTTGCTGATTCTAAAATTCGTAAGCTTTTTTTATTTCATTATTCAGGTTAGATACGAATGGAGATTAGATACTTTATTTAGTCTTAAGTTTTGGTAAGATTTCACCACTAACATTAAATTTGCTTTGTTCTACAAATATTTGTTGCTGAACTTGTCAGCTGCCCTTCAGCTGCAACGATATTTATCATCACCATTATTGATCGGTGGAAATTATTGGAGAGCGAATGCCCTGAAATTAGAAATTGGATTTCAGCACGAAGCAATTTGTTTGGAGAATATTTGTCGCAACAATTTGTTCATAATTGTCTTTATTTAAGGATCTCGAAATCGAATATATCGTAACATCTTTACTAATTATTTTTTATTTTTTTTTAGATCGCTGCTTGTTCTGATAGAGTAGTTATTAGAAGTAGTTAAATTTAGTTGTCTAGTCTCTTCCTCCGAACATTTCGTTTCATCCTCTTCTCATAGTAACTATCCTTTTTTTCGCATTCGTGTTTCAGTAAACTCACGCGTTTTTACCGCTGAATGAAAAACATCTGTCATTGTAATTCCTTGACAATATCTAGTAATATGAAAAACACTGTGTTTCACTATTGTCACACTAAATTCACCACACACTGCCATATTAATATATGATTTTAATGAATATATAATTCGTCACTGTTTAGATTGTTTCATTGTAGATGTTGAAAATTTCCTGCATGTAGCTTACTTTCAAATAAACCTTGATAAATCTGGTTCATCAGTTTGATTTTTTTTTTCGAATTGGAAATTTAATCATTTTACCTATTTAACTTATAACTACAAAGAAAATTTGTCGCCAGGCTTTTCGGGGCAAATACTGAGATAGTATTCTGCAAAAAATCATTTAGATATCGATGACTACCTCATTTATTTGTGCTTCAGATGATGTAATTTTCACTGACAACTGATCGAGGTGCTACTGAAATTAAGCATATAAACAGAGAAGGTTAGTCTGAAGCGATGTTCAACATACCATCTTCAATTATAACACCAGGAAAGAATTTCGTAATGGAGGGTTGTGAGAGCTACTATTCACTATGCTCTGCCATCTTTGAATAAATTCCAAAGTACACATCTGTATAAAACTTCTAGTTTCAGCAGCTTTATAGTTAAGATATTCGTTTGAATCCTGTTTATATACAAAACATTTACCTACTTGGCATAAATATTCAAAACATCAGAAACTTAGAAGACATAAATTAGAAATTTCACAGAAGTTGCATAGGTTGTTTTACAACTGAGCATGCTTTAGTTTATGTCATTTTGCAGCTCAATGACATAACAATGGGGAGAAAACGAAGAAAGTATAATGGATGAAAGATAACAATGCAGAAGCTGTAACTTACAAACTTATGAAGACACTACTACATATGAAGGAATTAAGCTATCCCCTCCCTATTGCCTCTAACCATATTTTTACTGTTTACCAACTATCATAAAATATCAACCATGAAGCTGACTGGTCAGTGCTGACTCTTTGAATTGATGAGTGGAGGAATGTGGAGTCACGTTACTGCTATTTAATTTACAAGAACAAGGAGGTGCTGTCTGGATTTTTAATCCACACGAATAGTAACTATACAGATTAAGTGTTAGATGAGACATTACTTCGACGTAAAAGTTTTTCATGCAATTTTTGCCGTTTCTTTTTGTTTTTGGGTGGAGTTACTGATGAGTCACTCGATTTCGGCGTACTGAAAAACGACTTTTCAAAAAAACTCAATTTCCTGAAGAAAAAAGCTTAGGAGGAGGAGGGGTTTCAATGAATACATAAACACCCCCACGAACAATTAGTGATGCCACCAACACTTAATCAGAAGTGATTTCACAGTTGACATCAAAGACTTCTTTCAGGCGTCCAGGGCACGATTTCACCAACATTATAAAAGCGCCACTTTTCAAGAAATATTTCGAGAAATGACTAAGATTCCAATTGTTATATGAACGGCCTAATTATGTTTCTCGAATTACCATTTTCAGGAGTATTTCTTTCAGTGAATTAAGAACAAACCTTTCAACCTCAATGGGCGTTCGTGGTATTGTTGTAGTCGGTGATCTTGGATCCATTTCAACACGTCGAACAATCTTCCTTGGTTTAGTTGGAGTACTAAATACATCATCTTGGAGAAATTCCTTCTTTTCTTCCTTCATTTTCCCGAAAAACTGACCCATCACTGACCGCTGGGGTTAGTAACTGAAAAGAGAATATTATTGTATTAAAATTAATGTCTTCTGATGGACTTTAAGAAACCATGATTTCTGCATTTTGAGTAGGAGGGCTACAGGGAATAGTTGAGGGAATTGCTCAATTCTGTACAAATGGATGAATGATAACAATTTAAAAAAGAGTAGCTATATTAAAATAAAATCACCGGTGCCGTATTCGCTTCACTCAGCTTGTGATCCGATCAAGTAAGTACCGGAAATCAGTACAATACGGAGATGTTATTTTGGTGCTGAAAAATTATAAAATTATAAACGAATCGATATTTCATAACATCAGTTAACGTAGCGTCATTAAAAAACTATTTTAAGATTTTTGAGAATATGCTGTGAAGGAATTACACTGACTGATATATTCATGCCTTAAGTTTGTGTTTGACGTTTCTATGAGGTAAAGAGCACTGAAAGGGATTAATGTTCAGTAGTTCCAAATATATGATTACAGCTTAACATTTCAACGAAAAATATTACTGAAATTAATTAGCAAAGATCTGATTAATTATTCAGGACAGTAATGCCAATAAAATTTACAGTGTAGAAATGCTTTCTCTAATAGAGAGTTTGCAATGTGTCAGCGAAAGAATCATAGGGTAGAGAGATTTCGGATTATGACCGTCACTTTTCAGAGAATTGAGGTGGAAAATCTTATGATATCGGATAGAATAAATATTGGAAGGAATTAGAAAATCCACCGGAAGTATAACTTATTTACTAAAAATATGCTTAGAGACAGCGAATGGATTCTTGCTGATGTTTATATAGGTCTTTTTGCCATGAAAAGAAGGGAGGAGTGATTGCCAAACGCAAAAGCATACATGGGTAGAGTTAGTATTAATATCCATTCCTCTTTCAGAATCCGATAGCGTGCTTGGAAGATTTTTGTTTCAATAAAATGGTCACTTTTAGATGAAATAACTTTTAGGAAGAACAAGTAATCAGACAAAATCTACTTTGTAATTTCCCGACCTTTACCAAATAAAGAGAGCTTTGAAAATGTACTCAAAATAGGATATCCGCGCATCGAGATTCTTCCAGATTTCAGCTGCAGGAAGTGTAGAAAGCAGTAAGTATATTAAGGGCCTATATTCAGCCAAGAACGGTATGCAAACAGCTACACAAAATACATTCAAGCACGATTACTTATGGAAATCGATATTGCTCTTGAACTATATTAGTTGGAATCAAAAACACGCCCTTAAATTATGTAAGGGAACTGCAAAGTGTGTTGGCCTAATTCCTAGTGTATGTCAACCAGGCCTACGGGGCTAACTGGCAGTTACAGCATATAAGAAGCCCCAAAAAACCTCAAGATTTATTGAAAAATTTCAAATTCTCGCGCTTCCACAAACGTCAAAACAACAACTCTAAAGATAATCGTGCTAGGACCTACCAGAGAACAGCTGGGCGTACTGATGGTGCATTCTTGACCTGAAGCTTTCCCGAACATCCTTGATCCTAGAGCATTCCCGAATCCTCCTGTGAGATGGAGAGGATGAGTTGTCAGTCATCATTCATTAGTGGCTGCACAGTCTAACACTAACGAATCCCTTGCAAATGACCTTAAGCGAACCTCAGTTAAGTTCATCTCGTTTTTACTAACTGAAATGCTAAGTTAAATAATGTCTTTGAGAGCCATCATCTCTTGTGTGTTATGCTAAGGATAAATTGTGGAGAAAGTTGGTGCGTATATTTCAAGAAAATATTTTACAGAAGCAAGTCCAGTTTGTGAGAGTAGTTGTGAGAAATTGGGCAGAAAGTCCAAGAGAGAGGAATTGAAAGAAGAAGGAAAAATAAAGAGAGGAAAAAGGAATCACGATGGATAGACGTGGTGGTGGCCCAGCTTCTGGTGTTGGGGCAGCTTCTCCACGGAAACATCAATCCTTCCCTTCATGCGTCACAGATATCTTGGAACAGGTACCGTTGTCACCTTTACTAAACTGGTACGCTGGAGATGCTTTTATTTCACATTTCAGTACGCTATGCTTTATCTGACTAAGTTTTCCGTACATTTGATATCTTAGTACAAGTGGTTACCACTGAAAAGTCTGTTATATAATAATTCTTTTAATAGTTCGCCTAAGAATTATAAAGAGCTCAGACTTCAGCAAAAGAAAATTTTTAGTTCTAGCCTTTCCATCTCACTTTAATTTAGAGTGACAAAACAGTGAGCTTAATTTTAAAGATTTTTAACTGGATTTTACTAATTTATTGTGTCTTGATTTATATCTTTTAGCTTAGGAAATGTGGATACTTTTTATGCACTGAATATTTCGATTGTGAAATCTCTATGAAGTGATATCGAGAAAGTGATACTGCTTGAGGTAACGAAAGTTTGCGGTCAGCAAGGACAAAAATGGCGTGGTCCTGCAGCGCTTCGAAACAATGAATTACAGTATCAGTTGGATAACGATTTGTTTTGCATTTCTCCGGATCGACGAGTATCTCGATTAAATCAAATACAGCAGTTACGTCTAATGCAGATTCTTTGCGATTACTTCAGAGTGAATTCTTCCTTTTATTTTAATAGTACTTTTACTTTCTGATACACATTTTCCTTAACAACTTAAAATGTTAGTTTAAGATAAATTCACTAAAATGTTAGTTTAAGATAAATTCACGGCCAAGTTAATTTAGCAACATTTTTCAAAACATATAATTAAAAGAAACAGAAGTTAGTAGGATTTTGACTATTTTTATAAGGCGAAAACGTAATTATTCTAATGACTAACGCAAATTACGAACTCTACTTCCATTACTGGATAATAGGAAGCACTGTTGCACGATCTTCTATGAGTTTCAAGCGGAGGAAGAAAGTAATACTTCTTTGTCACGCCTGCAAATTTATTATAGTTCGCCATAAACAGAAAACATGAATTGTGTACTAAGTGGTTATCTTCCATGGATTTCTGCTGTTACTGGACGTTACGAATTGTTTTTTACGTAACATCTTTTCAGGAAAGAGAATCCGAACCACGCGGCCATCAATATTCCTATTTTGAAGCTATATTTTGTGGCCGTGAAGGTGAACCACTTTTACACGAGACACGTATTTCTTTGCTAATCAATTTGTGTTCACTAGCTGTACAGTACCCGTGTTATTCAGTGTTAAACCATATTTCACAATGGTTGCATAAGGTTATACTTTTAAATTTACATGTGTCATAGTCTTCTGTGTTAGAATTTCAATGTTTCATTTGGATATCGTTATAAATAACTTTTTTAGATTGGCAGTGGAAAGTCATATGCACAACAGTTTGTTTCCCAGCTTGTCGATCATTACATTTTCATTCCAGATGATTCTAATTTGGTGAGACATTTTTTAAAATGTTTTTTCTAGTGTTGTGATTAGCAAAAACAAGAAAAGGCTTGATAAGGGTCTATACAGAGCAATTTAAAAAATCGAAAGTATTTGTTCTACTGCAAAGATTTGGCAGATCTTGTCATTTTAATCGACTTTTTTTTATGTAATGTTTTTGCATTTCAGCACAAATATCTGTTACCTTTGGCTGATGAAGTCCCCGAATTCGTTTCCTATTTTGTTGCTTACTCGGTAACGAGAGATTCATTGCGACAGTCACTTTTTTTAGTTCTGAATCATTGGTTAACTGGTCGGCGTAGTGACCTCATTATGGCATTTATCAGAGAAACTCCAATTGTTACAAAGCATTTCGCTTCTGTGGTATGTATTCACTTATCATTATGAATTAAATGAAATCATTATAACTTTTTCTTTATTTTTATGTAAACTGTTCAGACCTTTCCATTTATGGTTGTTCATGATTGCTCTGTTGGTGGTGTCCATAAAAATCCATTACATGGTTTTACAACAATGCTTTACTCTGACTGGAAAACTTCTCCCTCATTAGAATTGAGACCGGCTCTCGAGGTATGCCTTTTTTTTTCCTTTTTTAGGTTAATTTTATTACTGTTAGCTGTTCAAATAATTTTGTCGTTGTCAGAATTGAAGTGCCTTGCGAAGATTCAGAAACATATATTTCTTTCTATTTTTAAATAGAATTGTAAGCTATCCGTAACATTAAAGCTTGATTTCTTCAAGAGACATCTTCCGTTGTGGTATTAGTGCTGATTTACTGTATCATTTGTGCACTTCATGTCGTATTTGAATTTTTTGGCACATAATCTATATGATTGTCATCTATTTCAAAGAATTTAATATATTTAAAAGATTGTCCATGAAAGTTTCATGTATTCTTCAGATTTTGTCGAAAGCTGCTGATTATTCAGTTTTTGACAAAAATATCCTGTCCTATCACGTTCATCTCGCGAAGCTATCTCATATTCTCACACAAAAAGATTTGTTGGATATTCTTGAAAATCCCGACTCGAGTTTATTCTTTAAATCTCTGAAAGATGAGCTTTTAAAAGTGTAGTTTTGTTTTTTCTAATTGTTTCATTACAAATTTTATTCTGTGTCTGTTACATTATGTAGTCCATTATTTCATGAGATGGATCATTTTGTACATTGAAGAAATAACAAAGGAAGCAGTGGCATGCAAATTGATATTTACTTGAAAAATAATACGATGTGAAGTTTTTATTAGTTAATTACGTAATGTCTGAATCTATGTACCACTTATTTCAGCTTTATTTTTTCATTTTATTTTTGTATGAATCATTTAACTACTTTTCGGTGCATAAATGACTAACAATTCATATGAGAGGTTTGATTTTCTCTTGTTTTACTCGAATAAATACTTTGATTTTCTGCTCTTTTTTTTTGGAGGCTTTCAAATCCTCGGTCCTTTCCTTCAGTTAACTAATGTTACTATGTAGTTCTTCTTCTGACTTTTGAAACTCTTGGCTTGTTCGTACAACTTCTGTTAAGATTGTTACAAAATATTTCGCTATAATGTAAATGAGATGTTAGATGCCTGGAAATGTTTATTGTTATTCATTTCCTTTGCTTTATAATTATGATGTAACTAAACTCAAAATTGAAAAGCTTGTTAAGCTGATCTTATGCTTTTTTGAGACATTTTATTAAAGTGAAACAAATTATAGTTTAGGGTAAGCTGGTATCATGCAAAGACTTTCGAAAGATGGAGGAGTAAAAGATAAAATGTTTTTTTTTTTGTTGGATTCATATTATTAGAGAGATGATTTAAATCAAGTGGGCATTTATCCAGTGGTTGCTTAGTATTAACATTTAGGAGAAGAGACCTTTACATAGAACAGTTTGCAAAGATTCTCTAGATTCGAACTTTATAATGCATTTCAGAGATTCAAGAACAACTGATAAAGATATTTCCTTAAGTTTCTATCACTATGAGTGTCATGTTTGCAAATTCGCGGTCCAGTCAAATGAATAATGGTTATTTAGTTGAGTTCAAGGTTACTTTTTTTTGTATTTGTGAGAGTTTTAGATCCTCACATATGGCAACACATTCTGAGAGTTGTGGATTGACCATAAAGATCTTTTTCTATTTGGTTGAATTAGAATAGTGTAAAATACTAATAAGTTGCTTGGCGAATGTCATATTCGCTCATAGTTTGTGAGATTAATATGTAGAAGCAAACATTTTTCTCATACTTTCTGGTGAAAATTAGGGTGGAAATAGTATCGGCAAGCATCAGATTATGAATAAAAGGTTTCTCAAGATTTTGATTAATTGAGGCCGGCAGGTCGAATTTGCAAGCGGGGTCAACGGTAGATAGACGAAAGGTTGTAGCTGATAAAACGAAAGGATTAGTTTTTATCAAGCAATCCAGTGATCAACTAATGCATTTCTGCTGGAAAAATCGTGAAACTGGAGCGATTGTTGATGTTAGTGGCATTATTAATATATTTTTATTTAAGATTCATTGTGTTCTACATATATTCAGGCTTTTAATGATTTCAAACACGTAGTAGCAACCATTATTAGGAAATCTCTTTCTATTTTATATTTCACGATTCTTTCGTAACATTGTAGTGGTGGTTTTTTAGCGCAGGAAATCAATAAATGAGTACTCATCTTTTGTATTTCGCTGCTTTGTTTTTCCATAGATATTTTTTATAATGACGAAAGGGACTTATTGTTGAGGGAGCAGTTGAAGTGTTTTTGATGTTCACAGTTTTTCGGATACAATAGGAGTTCAGAGATTTCCCTACCATGGCTGACAGTTGCAGCTGGAATTAATGACATATTAATGTATTGGTTTTTCTTTGAAAATTTATCGCATAATTTTATGGAAAAAAGTAACAGCATAAGCGACATAATGGGGAAACGAAGAGAAGAATTCATAAAAGAGCTTAAAATATTCTGGAAAGCCAAAAATCCCTTTTTATGAATACTTGCATAATTTAAATAAAGCAAGCGTTGTATCCATACGCAACTTCACAGATTTTTTTTAAAGGATTTGATCATTTTTCCTGGTGACACAGAATTTTTACGAGTGAAGGAATGTACGGACGGTCGCGTCTATATGTTGAAATTCAAAAGCACAGATGAAAAACGTTTATTCTGGATGCAAGATGGGAAAGCTGATAAAGACGATGAAAACTGTAAAAAAGTTAGTTTCTTTTGATCTGTCCTTCTTCATGGTTAAATAATCTTTCATAATATTCAGTTGTTTTCTGATCAGACGATAAAAAGAGGTAATGTTTTAGTGATAATGTTGTTGTAATAAAATGTGTTTTATTCGGTCGTGAATTTTTGGACATAGACTTTCATTTTCACGGAAACTTTGTTACAGACTTTAACTGTATAGCTTGGAACCTGCCGGCTTTCATCATTGTTCCCTAAAGTCATTGTTCAAAAATCCCCGGTCTAGGGAGTGTTTCTTTTTTCTTTATACTACTAATTATTCAGAAATACACGGGAGGAAGTGAAAAGAATTTTTTAGGTAAATGAAACGTTAAATAATCCTCCAGCACCACGAGCCGCAGCACGCGGAGGAACCGATCGTGCTGGCGCTTCATCGTTTGGTACTTTAGCAGCTTTGGGCAATGCTGGTGCGGATGGTGAACTTGGAGCATTGGGAAATTTAGATCAAAGTCAATTAATGCAGTTACTTTCATTGATGAATCATACCAACGGTGCATCAGCTGGTGAAGCAACCAATCTTCTGCCGCAACTTCCGCTTGTTGCTGATGCACCACATCCGTTAGATTTCTGGTTTTTTGCGTTGGAATCGTTCCATTTCACAAAGATTTTACAATTAGTATTTAACGTACGCAGCAGCATTCACATGTAATTTACCTGTGTTATTTCTGTTTATTCCCGCCATAATATTAATGTTAATACTATTCGACTTCATTCATATCTCTCTGATGAGAATTAGACTGGCTGGAAACTTAGGATCGGAATTTCAGACTATGAATATTCTCTCGAAATTTTTCAACGCAAAGTAGAACTTGGTAATTCGAATAAGAATGAATTCAAAAGTGATTTAAATATATTTGCTAAATTATGCTTTCATTTTTTAATGGCATCATAGAGGGAACCCTGTTTCATATTTTAAAATAATCTTATCAGTGTCTTAAGAATTAATGAAAATATTGGATATCTTAAAAATCTATGTAGCTAAAATTTTTGATAGTGAATATATAAAATAATTTCTAGAGTGGCTTCAGAAGAAAGTGGAGCAACATCCACGCAGGGAGCAACACCATCCAATACACCTGCTAATGGAACTGTTGCTAGTAGCTCCTCAAATAATGCAGTGCAGCTGTCGCAACTGAAAGAAATTATTGCAAGTATAACGCCACCTGACGGATCTGGAAGAAAACGTAGGTTCTGAAGCATTCTAAGTAGTGCTCTGTGTCGTTTTTCCAAGAGATCTGAAAATTTCGAGACAAATCCGGGAAAAGACGATAAAATGGAACATTAATCAGCGTTCTGTCCTCTTTCATTGGGCCCACCTGGTTGGATTGCACTTTTTTTTATACGGAGCATCTGGGAAAATTATATGCAAGTGTTTAGATAAATTGGGGATAACGCATCAAATAACATGATTATTATATAAGACTTTCTAATTCATATGAATTTCAGCGAGGAAGCAGGTCCCCTTTAACAGATATAAATAACAACATTTCTCGAAGTTAGGATTTCCAGAATAGTTCACATTGTTTTAATTAACAATGAAAATGACTTTTCTACTGAGTGGCACAAATCACGTCATATTTTTTAGATTTTATATCCGTTTCAGCTTCAATTGACTTTACTGATGTTCTATGCTGTGCTGATAAAATTAACGATGTTTTGGGGAAATATGCTGAGCGACTGACCTGTCATTTGCCCAATCAAGTAATTTCTTTTTAACTGCTTCAGTATTGGGATGTGAACGATAAGTTGCATGGAAGTATGAGCTATGAGTACAGTTTTCAAAATAGTTCAAAATAGAACTTTGTGTCTCTGTTGCATACAGAACCAGCAACTGATAACTAAAAACAGCGGATAAATTCTAGTGCTGCAAGCACGTAATGAAGTTGCTTTTTCGAAATGAATGAGCTGAAGCGATGCATAAGAAATGAATTTTGGTGGGATGCTCGTTTTACTTAGTGCTGAGTTTTATGACAGAATTATATTTTGGAGATTACAGTTAACTTTGTTGGCTGAAAAAGTTATCTATAATTCAGTAAACGGAGAGAATAGTAAGATAAATATTACTAGTGTAATCAAGAAGAGTATGTTTAATTTTAATGTGGGATCTAGTCAGTTAAATTTGGGAAGGAAAGCAAACTTTATCTATTATGGACTAATATTAATCACGGAAGATATTCCATTATGAAAGTATTACATCTGTGAATCTTAATTCTATTTATATCAAGGAGCCTATCTACAATGAACAAGAAGAACTGGAGCAAACACTTCGTACACCTCAATTTCGGCAGGCAGCTGATATTTTCGGCCATGCCTTGCAGACTGGACAGTTGGCACCAGTATTGCGACAATTCGGCATTGATGAGAAAACAGCTACAGCTGCTGGAAGTGGAGGTAAATTCATTTCTAAACAATTTCCCGAACACAAGGAAATTGAGCGGACAAATTCTGAAATATTTAAGAAAAGGAAGACGCTACTGTTACTCATTCATGAGTTGCAGACATGATTGCGTGGGCAACACAGTTTACAGCGAGTGAAAGTGAGGAGGAAAAAGTTGCGATGAAAATTGAAACTTCATCCCATCCTGGTAAGTTGCTGAATACGCTGGGAAAAGCAGATTTAAATATTTTGTAAAGTCCAGACTGCAATTAAAGTTTCTGGACGACCAGTGTAGAATTGAAGGCTTATAATTATTAAACCAGTCCATATATTATTTGTGCCATTTAAAATTTAGCTTAATTCTGCAGACATGGAGTCGGATGTTGAAGATGAGGAAACTAATGAGAAGGTTGTTCGTGAAGCAGAGAAGAACAGACCCGACGATCATATGGACCTCGATTAATACATGACCTACGATTAATACATGGCATATTTTCATTACACAATACAGAGTTGCATCATATGAGGTGCAAGTCCTTGTATTTGATTCTATTTTAATGAGTGTTGTATTTTTCTGCCTTCATAAAAAAGAGTGTTCGCTTTTGGAAAATGTATCAGAATGAAGTCATGAAGTTTTGTAAATTACACATTGTTTTTTCCTTGGTCAGAGGAAATATATATAGACTAATTTTAACTTTCGGAAATGTAGCCAACATTTTAATGTAGTTGTGAAGGAGTTATAGCATTCGCTGTAAAATTTATAGATTTAACGGATTATACCAATACCAAAAAAGCACCCCTCGCGAAATCTGTATTTCGATTCTGTGGCTAGGTCGGGCAACATTTATGCTAATTAGACTTTTTTTGAATAAAATGGTAGATCTGTCTTCTCTTCTTTGAAGGGATAAAGAATCACATACTGTAGGACATACTGTCCTTAGCCGCGAAAATTTATTAGTTCAAGTCTTGGAACTCGACTTATTCAGCAGTGGATTTCACTTTCATTTACTGGACTATCCTGCCATCCATTTTTTTCAGAATTGTTCACACTATTTCGTTGGTTTATGTGAGCAGTACGCAAAGTAAAGTGTACGGTTAGGAAGAATGCAGATTTGAAATTTTTTTTATAATTTGTAATGTTCTACTGAAAACATCAAAAAATATTAAATTTTTACATGGACCAAGAGGAAATTTAATGGTTCATGTAACAACTTGATATGTAACAAAATAAAAATATTAAGTTGCAACAAGCTTGGTTTTCCCGCCCAAGTAAGGCACAATTTCACTTATATATTTGCTCAGGATTTGATTTACTAGATTTCTTAAATGATTTTTTAGCAGTAACTAAGTGGATCTATAAAATGATGTAAATATAGGGGCCTGGAACACAGAAACCACGCTCAACGAGAAAAAAGCCTGCAAAAAAAAAATGAATAATCCAGCTGTATTGCAAAACAGGAAAAGTGTCGTCATAATAGGAAAAACAAATCATGAATGCAGAACTATGAAGTCGTCTTCATATTCCGTGCCATTTTTGCAAGTGCTTTTTTGCGAACAAGCTTGGTTTTCCCGCTCAAGTAAGGCACAACAATCCATTCCGGGAAGTTCTTTATAATTTCAGCCTGAAAAAAACGAAGTGTCTTCAATAAAAAAAATGAAAAGTTTCTTCCAATACAATCTTAAAATCCGAATGAATTCCAGGCAGCACCAAACAAAGTTAAGTCACTATACTGCAAAAAATTGAAGCTGCATAACGGTAAAAAGGATTCCGTAGAATTAAAAAAGAAGAGATAAGTATGGAAAGTTGTGATATTCTATGCTATAACTTGTTACTAAACAAAAGCTGCAATTCGAAAGAATGAAAAACAAACTTGCAACTGATGTGGAAAACAACCGGTTGTCTCATCCACAATTCCAATCGTCTTAATTGCATTTTTCGCGAAATCTTCAGCTGTCACGAAAAAGAATGATGGACGCGAGACCTGTAAAACACTACTGAATGTATCCATGGATAAAGTTGCCTGCTACATAATTTTATCAGAAGCATTATAAATCGAAAGATTTAGTTTATCACTTATTTAGAAAGATGAAAATAGCTTGAATAAAAGTTTTTGCAAATTATTTTAGTTAGTAAACATAACCTTGGACATTTTGGTAGTAACAAGCATAGGACACACGGTCTGGATGATTATATTCGTCTGAGCGTATTCTTTTTGTAAAATATTTGAAAACCAAGTGACATATTTCTGTAACGTAATAGGAATATCTTGGAAGATAAAAAATAACCTGACTTTATAGAAGGATTCATTCACATTAAATAAGTGCTAAAATAAATTGAACAATTAATATTTTGTCAACTAGTTTCACAAAAATATTATTACCTTTGATGCTGAATAAACACTAAGCAAGCTGAGTGGACTATATGCAGTAGCAGAGGATATATTCACAATGATGCCATTATTACGCTCAACCATTTGAGGCAATACTGCAGCAGACAACTGTAAAAGAACTCGAAATTTATTTCGAAAAAAATCAGTTGGCAAATTTTAACGCACAATAAATTCTTCGAATTTCGAGTTTAAACTTTTAACGATGATATAAACTTGATGGATTCTGTGAGATATAATATAACGTGGTTAGTTTTGTAAACCTAATATTTAAAAATTTTCCGATGAAAGTATAGTAATTCAAGTGGGATAAGTCAACAGCCACCAAAAACCCTTGTCCTTGTCCAAAAAGAGCACCTGAAGATTCAAAATGAGAATAAAAAAGTTTGTCTAAAATTTACCAAAGTTACGGGAAGAGTATTAACAATATCGACATCTGCAAGTCTTTGAAGACCACCTTCTGCCTTATAGATAACTTCCGGATAACTGAAGCTTACACCAACGTTGTTAACTGCAAATAATTCACTATGTATAAAATGAATAAATTTTTAAAGGAAGCCTATATCATTTATGTATAAGAATCTATAATTAACAATGAAATGATTCTAAGTTAATATGTAATTATAATTCTAATTCGTTATTTCTTACTATCAAATTTCAGAAACGCGATCTTGAATCGTGATCAGTCGTAATTTATTAATTTGTTTAACGTGTGTGGATTGCATATTTCCATAAGTGATTCTTTTAAAAAAGAATTCACTGCATGAAATACCGAAGTATAACTCTCACCCAGTATCCCGATATCTAATTGTCTTAGCAGAAACAGCACTGTCTTTTCATATTCATTGATATTTCCACTGGTGAAATCGAATGCAATTGTTTTGATCTATAAAGGTGTGAATCCGTGCTCAAATTGTAATTTTTAATCTTGTGATTAAACGCAAAAACAATTGAAGTGCTAAGTTTTTTCCTATAAATGAAACACGGGACTACTATTTAGTAATGATCACTTCTCAATGGCTTTCAATAATAATTCAATTCCAGTTCCGAATTTCGAAAATTTAGTCAGTTCCAAATTTTGTTACCTGCTAAATTTTCAATAAGCTCCAACTAAGAGAAAAAAAAAGTCTATGATTAAATTGCATTACTGTTTACAAAGCAGATGTTCATGTTCAAAAAACGAGTAAACTGTATTCATATAAAAACAACTACAATGTAACTTCGGTTGGGGCGATTTTTCAGCTCGCAAAAGGTACTGAGGGAAAAAAAAATCAACAAACAACATGAATATGTTAAAGAAAAACCTCGATGCAGCATTCTTTTTCAAGTTCCTCCTTCACTGCATCCAACTTGCTTTGTGTACGTGATATTAAAACAATAGAGAAACTGCGCCTTGCCAACTCAAAAGCATAAGCTTTTCCTATTCCGTCGGTACTACCAGTAATAACTAAAAGCAGTGAAATAAAAACTTTTATTATAAACTCAACTTGGATTGTATTTTCGAACTTTTATATTTTATAACTACTCCTTGCGCACTGTTGAAATAAGCTACTTTTGCATTCAAATTCCATTTTTTTTCCATGAAAAAAAAAACAATGAAGAGTATTTCTTACCAGCCCATTTGCCACCAGCAGCCTTGTTTAGATTGATGGGGGTTGCAATGAAGAACGGATAAACGAGATTATAAAAAATTATGGCCAAGTGATACAACAAATATAGAAGGAAAATCCAGCCAAGTAACACCAATGCACATTCACAGACCATTCTGTACACCTGAAATAGATATTTCAGAACAAACGATAAGTAGCCTAAATTAAACTAGACTTGCAGCGCACGACAATAGAAAGACACAAGATGCGTACAAGATATAATGAAAAAGGGAAGAGACGGTCAGGAACGCGTCAGAAGGGGAAGAGACAGATGGGAATTCTATTACCGACGACTAAAATAGATAGGAAAGAAAGAAAATATAATGAAAAATTAAGAGACCGCAGTAGGTACGGCTAGGTAACAATGTTAGCCAATGTTAGGCGTGGACAAGTAGCCAAAAAGACGGATTTCCTGAGGTGCGGTGTAGAGTAAGAGTCGATTTTTGGATAGAATAGGATAGAGGTGATAAGAGAGAGTGTGGGAAATGGAAACATGGTAATTGTGAAGTAGATCTAGACGGAATAGGGTATAAGTAGTTATAAGTTTGAATTCGACTAAAGAACAAATGCGATAGTGGCAGTTGACTGATAAGGAAGTGAAGGAATAATGACAAATGAGAGAACTTGTTGATTTCACTTGTCCCATCGTTGTCATCACCTCCTCCCATGAGTTCAAAGACCATTCGCATGAACTTCACTTTGCGATGAAGACATAATGAAACATAGCCTTCTGCACCTTCCTGCGTGGAATGTTGGGGGGGTTAAGCTACTCAAATCCACCAACTTAATCTCCAATGGAAAAATCGAAATAAATTTATAATTTTGAAATAATTTAGTATTTAAATCCATAAAATAGAAATTTATAGATTAAAAATTGTCTTTGAATATTCCTTGTACAAATATAAAACTGTTTCAAATTTGCTCACAACTAAGAAATCATTTATTCAAGATTATTTTGCAACTGTATTTCAGCGTCTAAAATGTTACAATCTGTTGACAAAGAACTACCAATTTTAACAAAGAAACTACCAAAGGGTACTGATCATCGTAGAGGGACAACTTTTTACTTCCACTAATTATGCGCTTTTTTATAAGCCAATTCTTGTATAAGCAGTTAAAATCATTGGCTTGGCTCAGTTTTTGAGTATTTCAAGCTTCGATTCAGTTTCTCCGACGACCTGCAGCTGAGCCCAACCAAATTTCTCCTACGATCAACCACCTCTGATATAATTTTATATTATCCAACAATCCCTACAACATCTATCAAAACTTTATTACGACTATTTGTTTAACATCAATCCACCAACTATAAGGACTTTATCGTCAATCGTCAATGAAAAAAACTAAAGTTTCCCAACACCACATTGTCACCGAGTGGTGTAGAACTCTCCTGTGATATTCTTCAAAATAAATAGTCGATGTCGTCCATTGCAGGACAGAAAAGACAGTAGTGTTGGGAAGAAGATAAAAATTATGCTGCGTTATCTGGTTCCTTCAACAATGAATGGGTTGCATGCATAATGAAAAGTACATACATGTGAAGTAAGCAAATGCGTACGTCACGACTACGTAATGAGATAACGTAATGAGATAAGTAAATCTTTCCTCATCCCTCTTCAACATACAGACGTGGTGTACGTTGAGACTGAAATGCTGAAGCTGCTGACACTTCTATTAGTGAAGGAGAGATGAGCTGCCACGGTGCTTCTCGACAGACGTACGCCACCAACACATTACATCCTCACACACACATACATAGTACAGCCACACACACTAGTAGTGCAGTTGCAGCTTCGATTGTTGGTTGCATTCTGCATGTGTAATGTTTCGTTGAGTGTGACATACGGTGTTGCCTCTTAGTAATTGCTCGTTTCTTGGGGAAATTGACGTAAGGTTAAGAGAAGCATGAGGGAACGGGTTCATAAAGTTAATTTTATTTTCAAGTTGTTAATGTCAAAGATTGCCCTTTACGATAACAATTGTCGTGCACAGTGGTAATACTGATAAATAATAAGACATAGGTGTAACAATACTTCCTATTTCATACTTTTTAAAAAAATTTATTCTTTAAAATTTTCTTCCGAATTTTTTGTTTTTTATTGTCACTACTGTATGGTCAGTTATCAAATTTTACTTTTTTTTGTTGTTTTGTTACATTTTTCGTGAAAGTTATTCAATGTACTGAATAAGTCTTATACAATTACTTCCATTTCATATCTCATATTTTGTTGTTTATCATAGATGTATGTTTATCTTTTATGAGTACTTTATTCTGATTATCTGTAATATACAGTATGTATTCATACCTATTCTTTGATTCACGATGATTTGCCATGTTTGGACAATAGCGATACTCGCAGAGGCCAGCTAAGTTGTCATAAAAGATTTGACAAAGCAACAGCAGTCTTGCAGGAGATGCACTGCTTACTTTAGCTTTTGAAATATTATCTTCATTAAATGAGGATAGCAATAAGCGCTGTGAAATTATAAAAGCGCTCTCTCAAGCAAGTAGGAGCCAAGGGGAATAGATTTTAGATACTAAAACGGCGCTCCATGTCAACCAGCACCATGACTACTTGCATCCAAAAAGTTCAGTTATAAATGAGCACATCACACAGCTATGTAATAACAACAGAACTCTGAGGTCATGTGCTAAGATAACTCCAGATAGTAAAATAAAAGAAATTCACTTAATGAAAACCGCAAAACTATTTGCGGCGTCATGTCAAATAGGTGCTATAACAGGGAGTGCTACAGACAAGCAACATAGAGCAATGTATAACTATGGAGTGAATCTAGGGTTTATCTTTCAGGCCAAGGATGATATTAGAGATCACAAACAAGATGAAGTAAATAATTTGATGTCTCAATTATTATTTTTTTTTATTTTACTAAGTAAAAGTGAAATAGAAAACTACATAGACAATCTCTTTAAACAAGCTTTGGATAATCTGGGTGGGCTTTCAGGAGATACTAATTATTTATATAATTTATTGAATCAAGTAAAATGAGATGGCTAAAAAAAAATTATACTAGTATACAAATGTATTTTCAGTTGATTTATCTTGCATAACTTTTTCGACGAAAGATTCGTTCTAAAACATGAGCTATGTGAATTTTACGGTCACATGTGAGTGATAATATCAAGAGTGATGCTGATGAAAAAAAAAAAAAGAAAGAACTGATACCTGAAATATAAGGATAGTGGATGAAGGAGTGAGTAAGACTGACACTGAAATATCCTCAACTTTCACAGTGCCATCATCTTGAAGTGTTCATTTATGGCTCAGTTATTCACTAGATTGAGATTATCTACGAATTACCACTACATTACAACGGTTTGAATTAAAACAGTGAACTGGTAAGGAACTTATCGTATATACATATATTTCACATGTAATAGAAGTTGTTTTCATGCTTCCAGTGGTCATTAATTTTGGAATATTTCTAAGTTTAATTAATATTGACTGTTAGACGTTTATTCTAATTTTTAAATTACTTGTACTGTTTATGTGGATTGGGTCTGTTATTATTGGTCAAAATTCATTTCATTTTTCGTAGTAGGACCGGTAAGTAATTCCATACTTCACGATAACATGCTTCCACTTAATTTTCAGAATTTTTTCTTTAAACTTTTATAAAACTTACTTTAGCTTAGACTCATTTTGTGGACATTTAATGTTTGTTGTTTATTTTCTCAAAACTTCGAGAAAAATAATTCGAAATATTTTATTTGAATTGGATCCATTCATGTCATAGCATAATGTTCGTTTGATGGCATCCTTACTTTTTTTCCCTGTATTAAAATTTAAACTCTCAAGAATTTTTTTTTTAGGTGTTTAAGTCATTCCAATTCCAACATATACACTTAAAAGCCCTGTTATGATCACATAATTTAACTAACCCGAATGACTCAAAAATCATCAGACTCAGCAGTGAAAATTCTGGATTTATTCACTGAAGATCCATTGCTACAACGTCTACACCGGTTGTTTACCGTATTTAGTGATAATGAACACCATATAAGTCCACATCAAGCTCATTTTATCATTGGACAGTTGTTCAGGTGATCATTTTCGGACGGAGATTCTGGAATCACGGAATTTATAGAATAGTTATCAGACGAGTAGTAGAAATTATAGAAATAATGAATTGAAAATGATATCAAAACGGATGAATTTTCGATCGGAAGTGCCATTATATCTTATTTTCTTTATTTCCGATGAAATAATTAAAGACTGATTTCATTTGTAATTATTCCAGGCTAAATCATGGAATCGAGTACGCACAGAACAGTTTACCAACTTTGATACGATCCAACGCCATAACTTTCCATGATTTGTTGCGGATGTGTGATTTGTTATTCCCGGATCGAAAACAGTTCGAACCACTAGTAGACAGGATTTTTGAGCGATACGTAGAGTACATTATTTGTAAGGTATGCAATTTATGGAGCTTTTCTAAAGTTATGCAAAAGAGCAGGGTAAGTTAGAGGATTGTACTTTACAAGGTTTTCGGAACGAACATTACAAAATATTGTGTTAATTGCTAGTTGTGTAATGTGAACATTAACTTTCCGGTGGCGGTTTATTAATTTGATCTTTGCTTTCTCATTAGTAATTTAAGTCACTTTCTTTTGGTTTCGAAGACTTGATTTGTTACATGAAAAATAAGAAATGCAGAGAAAAAGATAACTGAATAGTGTATAAGATACGTTGCTTACCATTTCCTGTTGTAAAAGTGTATAGATTTTTTGTAGTAACGTATAGATTTTGGAATGATCTGAATCTGCAAGATACATTCAGCGAAACCCTTCAGTTTTAAAATATTTAGTACGTCAGTTTTAATTTAACTTTAAATTTAAATTTAACTAGCTAAATTTGAAGCGAAACGCAAGTTCAGAGTTATGATTGTAAACTAATCAAAATTGGCATGAATCGTCGGAACATGCTGGAATGATTAGCATTTGCTGACAAGTGCTTCATCTTTTCTATCTGATCCATTTTAGATTACTCAAGTCGAATATCAAACATAGTCTCTTGTAAATCTGAGTGAAGGTAGCGTGCGAAGAAGACATTACTTGCTGAATAAGATTACAAGCAGTTTTCAGACATTTTTCACAAAAAAACTAAATTTAGAATGATGTAATATTTGTCTCTTATAATGTATAGTGAAATATTTTTCCTTCTCGAGAATTGTAATTATCCAATTTTGAACTCCAGGGTTTTTTGCTGCACTGTAGCAAAAGTAATACAAAGAAACGTTGCCTGATGAGAAACAATAATTCTAAATGGCGAGCCTACTGGTGTACCATAACACCCGGTGTAATACATTTGTGGCCTTTGCATAAATCAACAACTGTTCGAAACAGGAGAACTATCGCTATCGATCAAACATCATCTGTTCAAGTTGGTTCTTTTCTTTATCGGTGAGAAAAATTATACGACCATTATTCCACTTTGTTGATCATCCATTCTTATCTAGACTGAAATTTCCGGACAATATGCTTCGGCAATGATTGCCACTAATCATAGAAATAACCATCGCAGAAAAGATATATGATAGGAGGAAAGTTCAAAATGAGCCATATTGCAAGTCGGTGTTGTGAAGATTTTTAATTCTCAAATATCATTGATGAAAGCTTCTGCATTGACTTCTGCACGGAGCAGTCACATTACTGATAATTAGGAATGATATTCTACTGACATCGTGAGTAAAAGTTTATCTAATATTTTGGCCGACGATATGAGACGCTTAATTTTAGAACTAAGAAACAATACAAAAAATTCTATGCTAATATCAGTGTTTAACCTTAATATTAGATAGGCACATTTGATGAGGAACGATTTACGTGGTTACTTACCGCAGAATCGAAGCGAAAATATGAATTTGGTCATTTCGATGAACTACGACGAAAGCACTGGATACTCAGTAATGCCTGCTTTAATTATTTAATAACGTATGAACTCCAATTCTATTATACGGAAGAAGGATTGTGATGCTCATAAAGCTAAATTAAAATGTTCGAAAGATCGAATTAATTTTAATTAGTAAAATTATAGCAATGAATTTGGCTATAGAGCGAAGATCTGTGGAGGATTTGCAGAAGTATGACCGGGAATGTTCGCGTAGCACAGAGTACCCTATATTACGGGATAAAAATTTGTCCTGGAGACTGGCACTTGAATGTGAAAATGAACGATTGATGCAATTGCTGGACGATCAAAGAAGGGCCCTTCGTGATGAGGAAATCGTAAGAACAATAGCTACTAGGTAGGGATGTTGCACTGAACTAAAATTGAAGAAAATATATGTAACATTTTCATGAGCAGTGATGCAGATTACGTAAAACTTTCCCGTTTGGAGGAATGGCATACTATTGAGAGCAACAGCATCTATACTTCAGACTTGTTAAATATGAATACATATATGTGTGCTCGGAGCTGATTTTGCAGAGGTCATATTTAGTAAACTTACTTATGTTAAATTAGATGCGTAAATGAGAGTTATTTGTAGATACAGTTAAGCGGAAAGCTAGGTATTATGGAAATATTATGGAAATTACTGTTTATTGAGATGTTATTTTCTGTTGAAAGTTGATCTCTTTTTGATAACTAACAATCTTTATAATGAATAGATGGCACAGTAACTTCTGGTAATGAATTGAAATTGAATTAGTTTTAATTTTAATCTTGCTTAAAACTCAATTTTTCACTTTAGGATGCTTGATGAAGAACGTGAGAGGCGTGAAAAGCTGGAGGAAAAATTGCAGAGTTTGGTCAGGAATCGCGATGGAAATTGCAACAACAACCCCGGAACGACAAAAGCCTTCCTGGAAGTTTCAAGCTTCGAAATATTAGATAAGAACATTTCTTAAATAAACTAGGTGGTGGAGTTCAAAAATATATAAACGTTGTGGGAGAAACAGGAGGACTTCAAGAAGATTCATGACATCTTGAAAAGAGAATTCTGATGTAGCGATTACTAAAATTCATCTAATGGTAAGATATGTTATCTACAGGTTATGTAGAAACGAGAAGATATATGCATAAAAGTTTTGTATCCCAAATAATGTAACCTATCTCATTGTCAAGCATATATATAGTGAATTAAAGTGTGAAATTTTTGTTGCACCTGAGAAAATTGATGCCCTAAGCCAGGTGGTAAACTTTTGTTGCTTTATGTTACAGTGTAGTAAAAGTGGTCACTTTAAACTAAATCATTTATGGAACAGCATTCAGCACCCACATCTACATCAACTCAAAATATTCACACACAACGCCGAACAACTAGCTAATGTAGTTGGTAAAACGCAAAAAATTAAGTACGACATGTAATATTGACGATAATACGAAGTGTAGGATAAAAGAAGCACTGGAACATAAGTTGTATATGTAAAGTAAGCAAATCGAGCACTACTTTAGGTACTATATTATGATATTACAAGGGCACTTCATAAAAAAAAAAAAAAACATTTGGATTTGTAGCGAGAATTAAACACAGAACATCATGAAAAAATAGCTACATAAAAAAAGCTACACCAGCCGTAGGTTCTATTCCAGTTTGACTTACTTCCAGAGCTTATTATATCATCGCTGCTTTCAAATGTAATTTTAATGTAGAAAAAAATGATTCGAATTAGAAGTTCATCTAGAAATTTAGACCATATTTCATATAGATGAGCCTCTTTAGTACTATGTCATTGCCTTTGGGTTCTTTTCAAAAATGAAATTTTTAAGAGCGAAGCATTTTTGAACCAGCGAGGATTTGTCTGTGTAGTTGACCATATTTTAGTTCTGCGTTAACTTGCTTCACTTTCAGTTCCTAAACATACATGTTAACTCAAGTAGAAATTGTTCTATTTCCTGAAAAAATGCGAATGAGCATTTTTCACGAAAACTGACAGATACCGAGTTCTATGAGCTTCAATTTCACAAATTCATTCTCGAAAGGAATGATCGGCTAGTCTGTCGTAATTCTGTCTATCATATAAAATCGGAAACATTTAGAAAATTACGACTTCGATAAAATCTTTCAAAACATACCTGTTGTTTGTAAGCAATTCTCTTGCAAATCTCTACTAATCTATTTCCTTCTACCATCAATTTCTCTAATTCCTTGCCGTTGCAAATCTCTGACCTTATTTTCTGACACATCTCACTGGTTCCTTTATGTAGTATTTCAAATTTACTTTTCATATCTTCTAGTTCTTGCATATTTCGGGAAATACTATGCGTACATTCGTCCATAGTAAGAATATTATTCGAATCACCCACACGTTTCTGCAAATTGTCTCTAATATTTTGTAGAACAAGCTTTTGAAAAAATAGTTAGAGATTTAGGTTCAAGGATTAACATGTTTTTTCTTTTTTTTTTTTTTTTTTTTTTTTTTAATGCAGTTCTAGTAGTCTCATATATTTTACTACCATAAAAATATGGTAGTAAAAATATTCCCCAAGTACAGGAATTTGTAATCGAAAGTAAAGAAACTGATGGATGTTGCATCAAACTTTTCTAGAATCGGATTAGATGTATAGAATTGATATGGTAACGTCGTTTCAAAAACGGAAATTAGATTTCGTTAACATAACCATTATCTGTTCCATCCTTCCCATGCAATTAGTAATATGCCAAACACTGTTAGTCAGTTTTTCCGTTCGTTTCTGGTAGAACTCCAGTAGAGAATGGATTTTTGAAGTCAATTCTTTGCAGTCCTGAAATTGTTTAGTGATTTGATATAGTCTTTGTAGCCTTTATTCCATTGTCAGATTCCAGAAAAACAATGAGGAACTCAGCCATGTAAATTCGCACCGTCAAAGTTTTCTTCTTTTCTTTCCTACCAGATTTCTTCCTACTGCTGTGTGCGATTGTTATTTTCGACTAAAAATTATCAAAGTTAGTTTTTTAAACTTCTTTTAACTTGTAATCTACTTTAAGCTTGCAATCTAATATTTGAAACTCTCGAAATAAGAATGTAATTGGACCTAAAAGCTGAGAAAATTAGCCAACAGTAAATATTTTTCATTTCAAATACGAACTTGTAATTACACCTTGATGAGTTTACAGCCATCATTTGTCTCTCTCTTTCTGTCTTTAGCAAAACAAGCAAGTAATCCTGATCATCATACCACAATTCATTTCACTCTACATTTATTCTATTAGAATTGAAATGTGATGGCATTTGTATATTATAGAAAATAAAAAGAAAATGCTGCATACCCCTTCATTTATTTCTTCATTTCCTGCAAAAGCCAAGGTTATGCCTGACTTGATCAAGTAACAGAAATGAGGCTGATCACTTAAGATGACTTTCACTGCAGCCTCAAAATTATTCAAGACGTACATCATCATCTTCTTCTTCGAATTGCTTGCTTCATTTCTAAATTTCTTCACAAGTGTACCTAACTTCTCCTTTAATTGGCGTTGGAAATTCGCTGGTTCCGCTGCAGAAAATTTCACGCTTTGGAGAGAATTATCAGTTTTGTAAAAGCGATAGTAAAGTTCCATGTTTTCTTCGTGAGCCTTTTTGAGCATAAGTTCATATTGAACGATTTCCAAAGCTGTCAAATGACATTGTCGCTCTATCTTCTCCATTCTTTCTTTTGTGGCATTCTCCACTTCTGTCTTTTGTTTCTCAAGTTTTTCCTTGAATCTTTTTTCTACATTCTACATAAATAATAATATTATAGATAACTTCATGAAATAAGTAAAACATGATAAAAGTAATCATAATAATATATGGGATATAAAGTTTCTCTTTTCCAAAAATCTAGCAACATTTTCCGAGTTTCAGCCATGTCAACTTGATCCTCCTATGACGAATTTTGATTTTTACAAGGGAAAGAGTATTTTTCGATATCAAGAAACGATAAATTATTTGAAAATGTGACCAATAATTTTAAAATTCCACCTGCTTCACTGCCAGCAGTTCTACACCTTCGTTGCAATTTTTCTGCAGTGCCGCGTTCAGATCGATTATTTTGTGTTCAACGTCATATAGCTGAAGTAAATACTGTACAATGTACTAATAAAAGTAAAAAAAAAAAAAAAAAAACATTTCTATTTACTGGAAAAAATTGCTGAGAAAAATAGATTCAGGCAGCGCTAATTCTCAAAACTACAGAATACAAGTATCACCTGTTCCCTCAACTTATCTTTTTCATTTTGATACTGTTCGATTTCTGACTGAAAAGTGCTTTCCTGACTGAGCGCATCTTCCCTGAGCTGTTTGAATTCTTTTTTGAGATTTCGCTTTAATAAAGACGTTAACATTCTTCAAAACTGCAGCTTCATTATTTAGCGATGAATTAAGATAACAACACTAAAATGTGATCCTGTCCCTCCTGTTAAGATCCAGAAAATGGTATTAACATTGCTGACAAGGAAGAGACAACTGATTATAGTTGACATATCTTTCTGTAGTGTTAAATAGTAATTCATCTATTTATTACAGCAAAAGAACCTTTGAGCTTGCTTTATCTTCTCAGAATTGAAAAATATCGACAAATCAATCAATGGATAAAGCTGGCATATGTAACTCTCATCAAATATGGTAAATTTTGGGGAATAAATTGCTGGCCTTGAAAGACTATTAACCAAATAACTTACACATTGAGCCTTCCAATTAATTACATCTGTGGTACGAGCAAACATCTTAATACTCTTCTTTGCATTCCCGACCTGAAATGAGATCTGAGATTGTATGGCGAGATGGTATAGCCAGAGAAATAACTATTTCTTAGTAAATAAAAGTAATTGCTTTTCAAAATTTAGTTCGAAACTACTTACCGTCGAATAATAACGAATTTAAAGTTTAGAACATCACTGACTTATGATTTGCAATTAACAATGAGTGACTTGCAATGAACTACTAAGCACTAAGATTACTCTCACTAGATTAGCCATCTTTTTCTTCAATCCAAATCACTCTTGCTTCTTTTTCAAGATAAAATTGAATCAAAAAAATTCTCCCACTTATTCTAACCTTGCAATACATGATGGTTGATCATCTACAGCACAGAGAGAGGAAAGATGAGTAAAAATAAGGAATCACAAACCGTTATTTTAGAATTGTTAGAAATATGACTGTTAGTACATCCTTTGTGTTTCACTTGCAGTTCATCGAGCTGAAAATGAATTTGACTGTTCATCAAAAATTCCAGTTAGAATGAATCATGCGATATTCGCTTCTCATAGGAATTTAGTGATTTTTATAATTTTTTTTTTTTTTTAAATATGAAAAAGGCAAACAGTGAATGGTAAAGAGTCAAGAGTAAATGGAATATCAATTTGCTGCTACAAAAAATTATTGAAGTCTAACTTTGGCGTTAAGAATTTGTATTTTAAATTGCATAATTTGACAATTTGAACAGGAATTTCTTGCAGACTTTTCTCGAAAAGTGCGCTTCATTGGTTCTAAAATTCGAAATTTTTGAATTAAAACAATATGAAAGCAAAAGAAAACATAACGCAAAAGTTTTTGTTTTGTGCAGTGCACGACCACAGCAAGAAATCCTTTAAGATTCATTCAAAATTTGCTCTGAAACGAGAACAGTTCTGCTAATTTAACTTCGTAATTCCACTCCTAATTAAGATATTGCTGTACTACTGTATTCTTTATTGTTCGAACCATAACACTACCTTATTTTTGGATGTGATCAAAAATTAGTAAAAACCTTGTAATTTTGATTAGTTGAGGCAGTTATGATTTGCAGATCATGTAAATATTTGAAAAAAGTTGTTAGGAAATTGTCATTTATGCACATATATTGAGTTAACTTAACAGATATATGTACAGTGTACTGTGAAACCTTTAGCATTTCCATATTTCTAAATTTTCAAGAAATCGTGAAGACATGATAATCAGTGACACCGAAATATCATAAAATGTAGTTATTATCAGCCATAAGGAGAAAAAGTTATGCAGCTAATAATTCCCAGCATGAATTTCTTGGCCACCACATTATTTTCCAAAAAACGCAAAGATATAATTTAAATGAAAAAAAAAAAACTATCTATTCGTTGCCGAACATAGAATTCAGTTAAACCTTATACATATTCTGTCAACTTATTCATCGACAACGAAATTTACAGAAAAATCGAAATGAGAGTTAGAAATTCGAATTTGAAAATGAACTGAATTTTCGAAATACTGAAGGAGTTGTGATAAAATTGCCAGAATTAAAAAGAAATACAATAAGACCAAAGAATATCTCTAAAAATTAGCAACACCATTTTAAGTATATTTAAATAAATGACTAGCCTAGAAGAAATACGAGAACGCTAACATTCGCAGCAGTATACAACGGAGGATATCATAGAGCATGTAATCTAGAATTGCACAGCAGATGAGATATTGGGGACTGATGTGTCAAAGGAAGGTCAGCAACTCTGTAAGGGAGTGACGAAGAAGCAGAAAGCATTCCGATCTACCTAACTGTCAGAAAGTTCTTCTAATTCCTAGGTGAATATTTAAAGCAAGATATTAGCGGTAATATGCTGTACAGATAAGTGGCAGCAATAAGACTGGGACAGGTGAAAAAACTTGGAATTAATTATAGAAGCAATATACTACCAGAGAGAGATCAAAAATCAAAATTTTTGTGGAACGTTTTCAAAAAACTTTCTTAACTCTTCCTGTTAATAAGTTTCCAAAATTGTCAAACAAAGCTCCCATGTAACTACTTCTTTATTGTTTGTTACTATTATTTTATTGTTTATTGTTATTTATTTATTATTTATTAATACTATTATTATTGTTGTTATTGTTATTATTAATTATTACTGTTGGTTAATTGATAATGTATAACATCTTGGTTCACAGGAGACAACAGCTACATTATTATTATTATTCAACCGAAAAATCCAAAATTCAACTGGCTTATTGTTCCGGAAGGTACATGGTTCCCTGCTGTTAATCCATTTTTCATTTTACTTTTAATGATAAATAATATTCAATCAACTTTAATAATTAGAGAACTACCAGCATTTAGATAATATTTTTCATTTTATACTGCGTATAACGAATTAATGCTTCTGAAGATCGCAAAATATAAATTAGTTTTCCATATAGATCATGCTCCAAATCATATAACTTCGCCTCACGAGCTGCAAAATAATTTCAAATATGCCGTGACTTATGTAAACTCCAGTTAGCACTTCTTCAATTTTTGACATTAAACATTCAATATTTTACTGGAGTTAAACTTACCTATGCTTATACTGGTGCAAAGTCGTATCAAACGACTTGGATCACCTAGTTCTCGGAATGTAAGTTCGAATGGTTTTGTCATCAATATATCGCGCAGTTTGAAGCTAAGTAAATACACCATTGCAAATGTCATTACCAGTGACCTACAATTACTATCTTTTAACTGCAGAAATTAAAAAGTTTTTGGAGTGTCCAGATATATTGCTACATATGAATGAACAGGTTATTCTCAATAAATCCGAAGCATCACAATTTGGAGAGATAGTATACACTGCAATAGAAGTTTAAATTTACTTGGACGAAGTTTTTTTTTTTTTTTTTTTTTTTATAATTTTTGAGGGTTATAATTCTATCTTTTGCAGCATTTTCACGGAACAAAATGCTGCTTTTATTTGCCGTACAATGCTAAATACGCAAAAAATTGTTCAAAGCCAAAAGATATACATACGGAGTGGAAATATTCAAAAGTCGTAGATAACTCGAAGAAACTTTAGAGACAAAAAAAAAAAATCGTGGTTCTTCCATTGTGCCAATCGTCGATCCATCATGGCTAACACCATACTGTTCCAGCATGACAACATGCGATGCCGAACCTTCCGTGCAGTCTGGTTTTAACACTAATCTAGAATTAACTGAACTTCTAGTAATGAAAAGAAGAACCAAAGTGCGTCGGCATGCTCAGAACATATAAACAGAATAAGTTTTACCTTCAATCCGCCTAGGCTATTAGTAATATTTAATAATGCTTGTTGAAGAATGATATGTTTCAGATATTAGATTATTAGTATGTCAATAAAGTCATACAAATATTTCTCCATTCTCTTCTTCAACGCATAAAGTAATGAAAATGAGTCACTTTAAATATGAAGCAAATAGGTGTCAAATTAATAAGTCATTTAGCCTAGACAAAGTGGAACGCATGTTTATTCCATTTATTAGTATGAGTAATGTCAAGCAAAAAAAGAAAACAC
This sequence comes from Brugia malayi, assembly GCF_000002995.4. Taxonomy (NCBI): domain Eukaryota; kingdom Metazoa; phylum Nematoda; class Chromadorea; order Rhabditida; family Onchocercidae; genus Brugia; species Brugia malayi. The sequence goes on from NW_025062475.1 coordinate 9,295,249, forward strand.
TAACCTTGTCATGTATTTAAATGAATAATTGAAATAAGTGAAACGGTGACTGAATTGTTCGTCAGCGATAGTTGGATTTTCATACATTAGATCACCATTAGGTACAGTAATCAGTGGTCGAACTATTTCAGAAATGTCCATTTCGAAAGTGTCTGAACAGTTTGCCGATTTGAGCACCTAAATATGAACGAACATTTCGTATACTTTAATAGTTCATTTTGAAATCACAACTGAACTGTACTGTCGTCGAAGTCTTTCCATTTTGAAAATGGAATTAATAAGAGTCAAAAAAATGAACAAGAAAATGTATTTAGCTAATGGATTCAGTGATGCAAACATTTGAAAGATGCTCCAGCTCTTGTTGTTCCATTTCCATTTCCCACTCACGCGCAGTTTCCAGTGGTGTTGTATCCGTCTTTTTCAGTAAATTATCTGAATTTGTTAAAGAAAGGAAAACTACTTTTCAAATAAATCCTAGTGTATTTCTTTGCTTCTTAAACAAAATAAATCACATTCCTGCTTATTTGAATAGATGGGTAGCCTTCAAATACATTGCAGTGCTTCCTTTATCCTATTACTTTGTAGTACCGACTGTAAAAATTGATAATCAGCAGTGTAACATATGATCATCTTGGAACAATGACAACAGTTTTTCAGAACAAATCCAAAGGGTTACAGTTATTAAGAATTAGAAGTTTGGTATCACGCAAGTAATACTGAATGATTGAAAGTGTCTTGAAAATACCCGTCTGTTCCTGAATACGCATTCTTCGCAGATAAATCCGTGATTTCAATTTCAATCCATTTATAGACTCGTTTGCCAGTTGTATCAATTGGCCTTTCCAATCTGGATGAGCATAATGAATCATACCTCGACAGGATAATGTAGCCTGGAATTACAATTTCTGTTCAGATTCTTTTCGTTTTCCTAAAAAATTTTTCTTTAATTGCCTATTAGTCTATTTAAAAATTTAAGAAAAAGTTTAATTAAAAAAGATATATATCTAAAACTTAATCTCTAAAAGTTGTGGTAAAAAATGAAATTTGCAAATGAAATAGGAAAAAAATTTTTAAAGTTTATCCCATGTCCAATGCGTCGTTGGAAATAACTTCTGGGAAACTATAAACGAAAATCAAAATATAAGAGAGAAAAAATGGAGAAAGCACTTTAACAATAGTTTCTGCACCGAGTGATTTGATAAAATTTTGCGCATATATATCAAATGCGAAGTATTTGATTAAATAATTGTACTCTCGATCGCTAATCAGTGGTAAATCTTCCAAATGACACTCATATAATATCTACAATAAAAATTATCTCAAATGCAAGATTCGCTTGCAGTGTGTTGTGATAAGCAAGGACAACCTACACATAAGAAAAAATTCCTACATATGCGAGGTAATATACAAGAATCATGTATATGGTTTTGAATCAAAATATCGACCGAATGAAACGGAATGGAAAACGAATGAAATTACTCAAGTTAAATTTCGTTTGATTTCTAATTTTGCTAATTAAGGCGACTTGGTTAACATATAAGCAATAAACTTTGACCAAAAACAAATATTCACCAAAAAAATTATTTAACTAATACTAAACGCAACATCAAAATTCATAAATATGAGGAAATGAAATGCTTACAGGATGCTGTTATGAAAATTTACAAGAATATTATGAAAATTAAGATATAAAAAAAATCTGGAAACAAAGTTTTGGTCTAACCGGTTGTTTGTCGATCCGCAGTGTGAACACCATTTGGACCGGAAGGAAAATTCCAACAAACATCTGAAAATATACTTGTGAGTTTTCTCAATGGAACTATTTTATTCGTCCCGACTACTACAATTAAAAAGATAAGTTATGAATAGCAGTGAAAAAATAATCAACTCAGTCAAAATTAAAATTTCTTAGTCATAATACTAAAAGGTGAATAGCGAGAGAAGCATGGGTGAATAAAACTTTTGTAAGAGGTCATTTGTATCAATGGGATCAGACTTATTAATTCTCTATATATGCTCCCATGTAACTTTGTTGCAATGAAGTGATAAAAAAAAATTTTGACTGATCGATTATAAGGTTGCTTAATTCGATTTTTTCCAAACTGAACAAACCTATTATTATTAATACAAGAAAACAATACTCACATTTTCAGATATGAATAGAATTAACATGACAAGAATGACAAATACCACAAAGAGTATTCCTCCACCCAAAAATATTTTAACTGGAACTGAAGTCAATTCCGCACGTTTTCTTGGGTAGAACTGGAAATAACTCTCTCTAAAACTTTTTTTTTTTTTTAAAAATCATGTTTTTTTGATAATTTTTTAATAAAATTTTGGTAAAATAACTTTTTTTTGCAATAATTTGAACAGTCTAAAGAAGGGCTCCTGCATAACGGCGACATAGCTAGACAATGGACACGTCTTGGAATTTAACTCCAAAAAAGATCTGTTTCCTCAGAGACAATGTAATGAACTACCGAAACTTCCTTGTGAAAATTGATGTTAATGAATAAGAAAAGAAATTATTTCACGCAAAATTGGTTTGAAATAGCAACCCAGCAATACAAATATATAATTTAGCAGCAATTAAAGAAATACCGAGTTTTACATCACTTAATATTGAGACAATCCAATAAAATATGATGAAGAAAAGATGGACTGACCGCTTCCAGCTTTCGCATGCCCTTGATGAAATATAAATAATAATTAATTGTTTTCAAGATATAAAAATCCAATAGAGTTAATGTTGTTGATGTAAAGGTCCAATCAAGAATTGTTGCTATTTCGAAGACTGGGACGGTGTAAAAATATCTGAAAAAGGTGTGACCAAAAATTTCTCACTAATGCAAAAAACACTTTGCACAATATTTTTAAGACATGTTACTCCTAATCACAATACATCTTCCTCCACAATAAAACGTACATAACAGAGCTAGTGGAAACGCGATTTAAGACACAAAGATAAAATGATATTATCAAATCTGTACGGTATAAAACGGATAACGAAGAGGTTTAAGGGTCAATATTTTTCAAGATGACAGATTCCGTAATATCTGGCACAACTAGAAGATACTAGATATTGATAATCACTGCTACCTACTTTTGTGTCTAATAAATATCTGTGCAACAAACCCGACGTATAAAGCCCAGCTTACTGGATTGGATTTCATCATCACATCACCAACGATAAATTTTGGATAGCCATCTCGTACTTGAAATGCACTTGAAAGCATGTGTATACCCCGGGCTATATACCAAATAAATAAACCGACAGTCATCCGACGATTATCATCGCTATAACTACATGAATGATATGCATGAAGGAATCACATCAAAATAAAAAACATATACAACTAGTTACGACTAGAAATATGCAAACTGTGACAAAAAAGTTAGAGACAAGGGAATAATGGATAGTAGTGGATATGAAATACCCATAATACCTTGGACAAGACCTAAACAAAACTTCAAGACGACGAAATGATCTATGAATTCATACAGTTTCACTAACAAATTCAAAAATTTACATTTGTGGTGAAATTAATAGTATTATGAGGATGTAAATGTGAATTCCGATTACTTCAACCACTAAATATACAAATTTCACACGTATCGCTCGTTTGAGGTAAATTATCCGATCCAGTATAATCTAAAAAATAAAAAGTTTCTTAAAAAAATAACTGCTAACGTATTCCACACCTAAAATATTCGACGAAGATTTATAGAACTGTGAAGCTCGCGCGGTCAAAAAAATTTACTTGTTATTACACTTTAACTTGTTAAAAAACGCGGTTAATTAAACTTCCGGTAAACTGCCTAGAACGGAATGTTAGTGAAACATTTAAAATCCAAACTCATATCAGAAGACATAAAAAAACTCAATAGCACGTAAGTCGGTACACAATCATCGCATACGGAATAACATACGGAAAGGCTAGAAAATAAAATTACTGGTGGGGAAATTTAAACTTACCATGCCAAGACTTGTCATAAAATAGTAAACAAATGTATCCGGCAACAAGCTACTTTTGCTCTCCAGTAATGTAAAAGCATCTCGGCGTGCCAAATCGAAATTGGAAAAATTAATAATCATGGTGATAAGGGCAAGTAAATCAGATAAAATCATCCACGGATAGTAGTTTGAAGGAGAACGCTGCCGTAATCGTAAGATATCCAATAATGCTGACCATAAACAACATTTTTTATGATCTGAATTACAGCTACCATAATGCAAATGCATCACACATATTAATATATCAAACAAAACAGAAACAAGGCTAATCAGTTTTCTAATCTTAAGCTTTTTCTTATTTACTAATTAATTCAAACATTTACTTAAGGATAAAGGATCTCTACTATGTATTGCGACTTGATAAGGAGCGATCTATTCTAAACGCTATTTCGTAAAACAGATATAAGACCACGGCATAATTTAGAGTGATTGTTTCTGTACCCGCCGAAATTTTAAATATTTTGAAGCTGTAAATGAAAATAGATGATACTACAACCAGCTGAAACAACAGTATACAGCACTATGAGTAAGGCTATTATCTTCCTTCTTATTTATAAGGAAATAAAAAAAAAAAAAAAAAAAAGAATAATAAGACCTTCATTTCTCAGTAATTGTCTACTCGATGCGTACCAAAAACCATTTCGCTGAAACCACAGGGATGAACGAAATTCATCAGAAAAGATAAAAATGCGTTAGGGGATAATATATAAAATATTATAGTTATTGGAAAAGAAGAAAAGATATCTGAATTCCCATTTCATGGATTCCATTACCAAAAGTCCATACTTATTAGAAATAAGGACTGTTAAAAGAGTAAACCAAGCATCTTATGTAAAGAATAGAAGAATAGTTTACTCTCATATTATGACGATGGGTGAAGAGTACGAGAACAAGAAGGCAAAATATGACCACAGATATCGGTTCATCAGCGATACCTACGAATCGTCCTATCATCGCCATACTCCATCTACCACATTTCATCCATTCTTTGCACATCCATGGTAGGGAGGTATATTTGAAGCAAACCGATACTAGTATCATTATCTGCAACTGTTACTATCTTTTGTTTAAAATTTAGATGAAACCTTCGTCTTATATTTAATTACTTATGCAGTTTGAAAGAACATCATGTAAAATTAAAGACGCTTGAATTAAAATGAGACAAAAATTCAAAATTGCAATTTATCATCATCACCTGTACATAAAAAATAGCAATAGTCCAAAGCAGACGACGCTTCCGTTCGGTGATAGCTCCCCAGAAGAAGACTAACATTGTCAGAGGAAATGTAAGTAAGCAGGCAGATTGACCATGGCCAACAATTATTACCAGATAACACAGCAAGGCCGTATTACAAATCCAAAATGTTCCAATTGCATCCATTAAGCGCCACAGTAATGGTAACTTCAACCAGCGATGATGCACTTCATTCATGTACCTGTAAGCGAGCTACCATGAAAAATTGGCATTGTATGTGTAGCGACAGTAGCTCTTATCTCAAAAAATGAAGCAAAGATACTGTGAATTAGTCTTCGCATCAAATGCTAATTATATTTCCCAAATGTTCTACGTGCTAATTTATCGCGACATTAGTTTCACAAATTAATATGACTATTAAAACAGAATAAGAACTCTCATAAAAAATAATTACTTAACAATGTCTCTGGAACTAGTAACCAAACAAATCTCATTTCCAAGATTGCATTTTTCAAGTTTACCCAAGGAATTTTGTGAAGCCAAAGTTAACTCCTGAAATGGCAATATAAAAATCTCGAAATAATTCCAAAACTGACAATAAATCAATCAAAAGTATTCCCTCATAAAAATTTGTCTTGGTATCATTCTTTGATTCCCTCTTACAATGTAATGTTTGCAAGGAATGCTTCAAATTAAAGATACCTTTGGTAGCTTCTCTAACAGCAACCTTTTTTCTTCATTGATAACAAAGCGAATGTAGCGATAACTAAGTGTTTTACGGGCCATCCAAAGCGCACATGTAGAGAGCAAAGCGGAAATTGTAATGTATTGAGTCTCAAAAACAAGAAATATATCTTTAACTTGTAGGGATGAACTAAGCACGTTAAGACTGTACATCAAGTGTCACGTTATTCTTGTTCAAAAGTAAATTTCAGCAACAAATCCTTCAAATCGAGAAATCTAACTTCTTGATAAAAGCACTAACCTGTGTTTTCTTAATCCCTTTCATCCTATCATCTTGACCAGTTTTTATTTCTGACGTAGACCTAAAGCTAAAACAATGAGCTAATTAGCGGTAAACAATTATCTTTACAGAAAAAGATCTTCGCCATTAAATCAGATAGATAAGCATGATTTCTTGTTTTCTCCAAGTTAAAGGATAAGAGGAGGAACTGAGTTACAAAATAAAAATTCTACTTCTACAATGCATTGTTCGTAGAAGAGTTCTTTTCTGATTCATAAGAATTAACGGTATGTTAATATAATCAAAGTCTGACTGTCTAGGAAGATATTTTAAAATACTATCATCACTACTGACGAGAAAAAACAGTAACTATCGGACTACTGATTACAACAGATCCGATCGGATGTTTTATTTTTAGTTTCCGTTTATGTTATAAAGAATTCATGGACTGCTTCTTATTCATTTTTTAAGAAATACATGAATGGAGTTAAAGAATGTAATTAAGCATTACGAATAACTACTAAACGTTGTTTCCTCTACATTTTCTGTTGCTGAATCCACCGTATGCAATAAATTCTCGTTCCATCCACGTATTGCTGAAAAATCCGAAAATATACCAATTTTAAGATCATTATATCCCTCCGAATTTGTCCTTTAAACATTCAATATGAAAAAATTAATATATTGTGCCCATTCCATCAGTTGATTACAACAAATAATTAATTGGTCAATGAGCATAATATAAAAATGAAAACAATGGCTTAAAAAAGTCTCAGGATATCTCTTTAAAACTTACTTCAAATTATGAAAATAAGGGTATCCGATACCAATTTCAGTTCATTTTAATTGAAGAATTTAAAACAGCATATTTTCTAGATGAACCAACAAACATGATTATGCCGAAGAACAAATACCATTCGGCCTGTACAAATGTGCTAACAATGACAGTAGCTAGACAGTGTTTGTGGTAAAACTCACACTCAATAAACCACTCTCCAAAAGGTAGATTGAGATTCGTCATTGCTCCCACAGTACGTTTGATTTTCGCCAAGCGACGATAATCTCGTTGTTGATGGTAGGTCATTGCTTTGTAAATTAACTGAGTTTGAAGGACAACACCTCTGTAATGCTGCTGCATCACTACATAAAAGGGAGTAGTAGTTGAAATTTGATATTTCAAGTCTTTTAATCTAGAACTACTGCTTATCTTACAATCCCTTTTATAATAATACTTGATCAGAGGAGAAACAGAATCTTACCATGGATTCAGAAATATTGAAAATCTTAAAACTTACCTGTAACATACAATTCGATCGGCTCGTGTATCAATGACGGTTCGTTGAAAGTGCCTACAATCACTATATTCTACTTCTTTTGATAATAAAAGTGAGATAACCCTCTACTGCAGCATAGAAGAATTATTGTGCTATAAATAAATTGCATACCAACTACTGATCAGACGAAGTTGGAATAGAAGCGCTGCGAAGGTCAGCACATCGAAGAGAAAACTATTTATGCTTAATTCTCCATATGGTGCTTAAAAATCATATAAATTTTCCATTAAAATATTTTAATCTTAAGAAATTGTAAAGAAGTTGCTGAAAAAGGAGAGTAGACAGTATTATCCATGTCATTGTTAAAATAGACAATTTCTGGTGATCAATTTTTTACAAATAATAATTTTGGAAAACAACCTTTAAACTGACTTATTATGAAGTTCACACACACACACACACACACACACACACACACACACACACACACACACACACACACACACACACACACACACACACACACACACACACACACACACACACACACACACACACAAACACACACACACACATTTACTTCTATCTCCAAGCTACTATTTTATTCGTTCTCTCAGATAATGTAGGAACAACAGGAAAAATATACTGGTATTGTCTTCGGAAGAATTTGAAAAATAAGATAACATCACATGAAATGACGCATAGCTGATTGAATGGTTCGTTTTGTCATATATTAAAAAATGTCCTATTAATCCATCACCGACCTGAAAAACTTTTGTTCACTGCTTTTACTAAAATTGGGAAAATTGAAAGACCATTTAACAGTACTGAATCATGCAGCCAGTCTAGAACAGAATTCATTAAAGATACTTTCCTCTACGTAAGAACATAAGTTTTTCATAGTTTGTTAAGAGATTCTTCCCTCCTTTAGATAGTGACGCGAAATAATTTGACAACATATATTTTGCTTTTTTCCAAGAGCTATCTTCTACATATTTAATGTTACTGGAGCTAAATCACCGGGAGAGGCAATCGAATGACTGGTAGGTTTGTAATCAGAAAGCATTCAAAAATTAATTCCGATAAAGTTCAATGACATATCATTAATCCAGTGGCATAAACACCCGCTGATAATAAGAAATCATTAAATTTTCAACGTTTAATATAAGAATGAGAATACTTTTTTTCAGAGAGTGGTAATTAGATTTTAGGCAATTAAAAAACAATCATACCAGCGCTGCAATACGTAGGAAAACTGCAGCAAGAAGATAAATTGTTATCAGACGCCATTTTCGGATAAAAACAGATGGATGTGAGAGGTAAAGATCAGCACCACGCCAAAGATTGATAAATGCAAGGATAATAAGAACCGCTGATAAAAAGACTGGCGATGAAAGGCGTATTCCATCTGATAGCACGAGCAACAATACAACCCAGTGATAATACGAGCATACACATTGCTTCAATTCATCCAATACTCTAAAATAAATTGAAATTACTCAACACTGAAGTCTTGTAAAGTTGCAAATATAATGTAATGTTACTAACTTGACGTGAGCAGAGAAGAAATAAGGCGCAGGATTACATTCAAGAGACTCATTTCGATGAAGCGCTAGCAGAATGCCATCATTTGATCCGCCACTAGCGCCATCTCCTTCCACACGCTAGATTTAAAATTTGAACAATAAAAGTTAAAGTTGAAGTATCGAATATGGAACAAATAGGCCTAATAGAATTTGATGGAAAATATTTGATATTCCTGCAGCCTACCTCGATTTTGAAATTATAATATTGCATGATGGAGACACCAACGTTGAGAAAGTAACAGTAAATCGCATATGATGATTTCCGTTGCGAACTAATTGGATACTGTCCATTATTAATGAAAGCAAAATAGGGAGCAAAATATGGATGTATAGGTATTTCTGAAATTGATTCGAAAGTATATAATTACATAGAGGAAAATAATAAGATTTACGAGGTTTACAGATTTTGCAGCTCTCACACTATTAACATTCGCAGTTTTCCACTTGAAGCTAGTTCTTATATTTCTAAATAACATTTTAAAGCAAGATCTTAACTAATGAATTAGTGCACTGAAGCTGAAAAATATTATTAGTTGTATAAAAAATGCTGACAGGATCACTTAGCAGGTAGACAGTTTCAAAAAAGTCAACGAGCAGAAAGAATAAATATATACACTAGATATTCTTCGATCCACTCGAAACAAGTAGGCTAACTTGTCGTAAATGGTTAACTTCAAAAAGTTTAAGTAAGTTCAAGCAAGTACCAAAGTGCATTGCCGTTATATATCTAGAGTAATACTCGGGTCAGCAAAATACGAATCAAAAGAAGCCGATTTGGAGATAGAGCTCACTCTAGAAAAGAAGAAATGGTAGAAGGATTTAAAAGAAGTGGATCAGCAGGGTGAGGAAAAATCTGATTCGACATGCTCAGTGATTCGGCATCTCATCAGGAAGAACGACGGTTCAACAGCGGATCGATAGTGGCATAGAAGTATAACAATTTAGTGAACATGCGATGGACTATTGGTATAATTTAATATTAAGGTGTGTTCATTTCTTTCCTATTATTTTATAAGCTCAATATTGTACAATGTTGCACAAAAAAAAAAAAAAAAAAAGAAAAGAAAAAACAATAAAGCTATTGTCAACATTGCAAAGTTACGACAACAACAAGAACATATTGTAATACATCTTGAAAAATATAACAGAAAGCAACTTGTAAATAAAAAAAACAAAATAGAAAAATTTTTATTTTGAAAAATTTATTAAAAAAATGTAAAAAACCACGAAATGAAAAAGAGAACGGACGAGAAATTTTATCAGAAAAAAAAAAAATCAAAATAAAAACATCAAACTAAGAAACTGGGAAGCAACTTCTAAATAATAAAAAAATAAGAACGTATAAAATATTTATTAACGAACTCAGTAAAAACAGCATCAAAACAAATAATTAAAAAAAATAAATAAATAAAAAATAGTTGAAAGCTCAAAGTGATTAAAAACAAAAGGAAGACTTAATAAACCAAAAATTCATCAAAAATAAAACACTAGCGGTCATAAAGTGATCTTAAACACATATCTTACACTATGATTTAACTATCTTTTTAACCTATCTGAATAGTTTGTAGAGAAATTTAACTATAGTTATAATCTATCCTTACCGTAATAACATTTTCCAGGTACAGGACCGATATATGCGAGCAAAGAGTAAAAGAGAACAAATAAATGATAGCAGACAAAAATCAAGAATATACGTCGAACACGCCATCGATCCATTAACAAGCAGATTACCAAGCTTATTACCGACAGCAAAGAGATGATATTTGAAGCTACTACTGCTGAGAGAAGGACGAAAATCATATACATCTGAAATTCAAATATTCCAAAGTGAGTTTCGAATTGACATACGCAGTTAGTTTAATAGAATTATTTTATCAACTTAGTAATAAATTCCATTCTTATTAGTTATTCACATTACCTTCTAATTAGCTAAATATGTTTAATTTGCTGGTGTACGCTACTCTCTACCATGGAATTCTCTTACTCATTGTTCTCTTCCATAAGATCTCATTAGTTAGTTGCAATAATTAACCTCTGCTTAACTCGATAGGTACTCATCATGATCTATAAACTGAAGAAATTCCAGAACTCAAATATTCTCTATGAGAACATTTTACTAATATGAGTTAAAAGGCTCTGAGTTCCCTGCTGCGTGACTCAGTGTTTTTCTTATCTAAATCTTCGCCGTACAGAGAAGAGATGACTTAGTAGAAATTCAGAAGGCTATTTCGATTATTTCTCACTTGCTTTCAAAAATTATTTACCTCATAACCAAATTTATACACGATAAAATTTGCATAAAATTTGATGAAATAAATAGTTCCTTTGTCGGCATTAGTGCAGTCTACGTCTGGAAATGGCAAAATTGGTAGTGCATTTTTGTAACGTACTGCATACATTTTTTTGATATGTCGAAGAGAAGACCGTGCAGTAAGAGTACATATACAAACCACCGGAGCCTAAAAAGGAATATTTTTTTTACGAATAATAAAAACAGTTCTTAAATTAAACCATAATTTTTTACAATTATTCTACCAGCATTACCAGGAGGAATATTTATTCACCACGAAAAATATTGCAGAAAGTATAAATGAAGCTGGATTAATTATGAAATCAGAATTTCATATGAATATATGATGCGTAAATAAATTTAATGAAACTATTAATGCCAACAAAAACTGAAGTGGTGCTTAAAAAGACAAACCAAAGCCGGTTTGGTATTATCCGAAATCAATCCGATCCAATACAACCATTTTATTAAATGAGGAGTGTCGCAGAAATCTGGATAATCAATGAATCCTTCATATGCATCAAATATTAGCTTGAAGATTGTAACAGCTAATACATAATAAGTGATAAAGAAACAAGCAATCCTTTTGATATTTGCTGGTAGTGGAATGAATAATAATACTGCAACAAAGAGCACAGGTAAAGCAGCGGGTGATACCTGCAATCAAATTTCTGTTCATTTCAATAAAATGAGAATTTGAATTAGAATGTATCATTTGGAAAGGATACTAAAGTACTAATATGAAACTTCTAAGTTAATGGAACGATATAAGTCAAATGTTATGTAAGTTAGATCTAAAATAAATGTATTACGTCAGATCAATAATAAGCTAAGTGAGGAAAGAAAGGCTTGAACGCAAAGTTCTACATTATAATAATTTATACTAATGAAACATTTTTCAACGTCATTAGCAAACTTACTCTATGAATGGCGCAAAATGCAAGTAGAAGTGCACAAGAAATATCGCTCAACCTTATACAAGTAATCAACAATATTCGTCCAAAATCTCGCATCAACGTAGAACAAGATGACGGCAGTTTTACTAAAAATGTCGCTAGATTAAACAAATCATTAAAGTATGTTAACGAAGATTTAGATGAGACAAGTTTTGATAGGAATACCTTTGTAATTCAACGAAATGAGATCTATGAGAACGCACAGAGTGGCTAGCACAAATGAAATGGATACAGTCATAAAGTGTCCCACAATATTTGACAACACTAAAAAGAAGAAATGACACAATAACATTTTCAGTGACTACAAAACATGGTTGCAAAATTTTAGTTTTAAAAGGAAAACCTTATGCCTTCTATTATCAAGTCAGGAATGAGTCAATAAATTAACTCAATAATTTTTTAAAGGAGCAGAATCAGTTTTTTAACTGCTTTGAACTCTGATCAAGATACAAGTGATAGTAGTAAAATTTTCAAGTTTATCATGATTAATAATTCATTCAGCTATTCTTATTAACATTTAGCTTTTTTTTTGTAAGGTATCGGATAATTCTGAAAAAAACTGTACCTCGATACTCTGTAGCCAATGGACCAAGCAGGATATCGCCACTATTAGCTTCATATTTTATAATGTATCGATCGATTAAGAGAACCAAATGAGTTAATGTTAATATGATCAATATGTACCAGAAAAAAGTACTACGATGTAGAAAAAAATTCATCGATGTCTGAAAACTTTAGTACATATCACTGATAAGGTATCGGAGTAATCAAAAAATAACAGAAGGCGAATTTATTTGTACTATGCTGAATAATTTTTTTTTGACATTTCGAAACTTCCGCCCTTAGCACATTACATTTGTGTTTCCACGATAACATCAGACTTATAAAAAAATCCAAATAATCATTAATTTAACCTTACATGCAATATTTATTTATTTAAAAGTGATCTAAATGGAATAATTACGGTAAAAAAATAGTAGAAATATAGTAGAAAAAAATAAAAAAGATAGTAAAAAGGCAGAGATTACTTGGAAAGTGATGCAATATGTGCTGAAAAGGATAAAATAAATGACAGCAATGATACTCTGATTGATGGTAATTGTTGTGATACCAAAGATAATAACTGTTATCAAGTAGATGACACATCTCAAAGTGAAATGAATCAAAGACTCCGCCATTTCATCACAACCATATATCAACCAACCAACAACAAACACTGTTATTTCCGGAACATTGTAATCATTATTTATTATTCGTTGCACTGAAAAAAAGATTACTTTGAGAATTAAATAGTTAAAAAATGGATGCCTTTGCTTATTGAGAGGTAAGAATTAAACTTACAAAACTTACAAAGTGAACAAGTACATCCCAGTAAGTGTTTAGACCATTCTGTACACTATTTTTCGATAATTCTATTAGTAAATAATGGATGACATATACTGTCACTGATATCAGCTTACCTTGACTAATCATGTTGGACTCAGTCCAGTGACAGTTATCTAGATCTCTCTCTTAGTTGATTTATTTAATTTCCAATCATTTTATTAGAAATCATTTGGAAAAAAATATTGTAGTTCAAAAGCAGTACTCGAAAGGTGAAACATGAATTCACTTTCACTTTTTCACATAAATACTGTTGTTACTACTACTACTACATTTTATTTTTATTGTTGTTACTACGACTGCTCAAGTAACATTTATTATTCCCACTGAGTTGAAAAAATTATTTCTACAAAAATGGGTCAAAAATATCAATTGCCAATAAGTCTCCTTTTCTCTCTCTCATTTTTTACATCATTTATATTGCTAAATCATTTTGGTGATGAGAGACCATACCAATAAATTAATTCAAAGAAAATCTTTTTATCTTTTGTGATCGTTCAGAATTCTTGCAAAATCAGATCAGTGGGCTACTGTACTACCAAAATTAGGCAAGAATGTTTTTGACATGTAATATCTTCAATAAAATAGAGATGAAATCGATAACAAACGATATTCCCAGTTTACGTCCTACGAACTCCAGCGACCCGTCTAAAACTTCATTTTCAACTCTTGAATAACTCTTCATCTCTCATAGCTGTAGATTTTGGAGCATATTTCGAATTACAAAACCAGTGTAATAAAAAATTTAATATGGGATTCATACATTACGAATAATTTAATGTATGGAATCTATCGGAGCAACTGTGGAATGATCATTCAGTAACTGTGTTATCTAGAAAGTGTCATCCTGACTGCTAAGAGACCTTCCATCTTTCAGTCATCCTCCTAACTGTGGAAGCGTTGCTATCTGATTGTTGATGTTTCCACAGAGATGTATTTTTTAAAAAGTTTTTTGTGAGCAAATGTATTGTTTTAATATAAGTAAAATGACGCATCATAACAAATGTATTGAAGCAACATATAAACATAACCAAGAATTAAAAAAGAAACAACAATTAAAATTTAAGGGACGCTAATGGAAGACTATATTTCCAGTTGTCCTAGCATTTTTACAAACAGTAAGTCAACTATACATTATGATAGTCAAGTATGATAGCCAGTATAATATACATTTAAACTTTTCGTTATAACAAGGATATATATTTACTTGTTTATAGCTTGGTGGGATAAGTTAAAACCCAGCAATTCCCTCAATTCTGCCATCGTTTCTTGAGCCTTTTTTTCAGCTCTCTGAGTACCATGCGTTAGAATATCTCGAATTAACTGCGGTTCTTGGAGTAATCCTTCATATTTTTCTCGGAATGGAGCAATATGGGCATCAATTTTTTCCGCCAAACATAATTTGAATCCTTTTGTATCCAGACTGGCACATTCATCGATTACGTTTTCCACGCTCAGACCAGTAGCTAAGGCGTAAAGAGTTACCTGCAATGCATAAGTTCAAAAAAATAAACTGCTATAGAAAATTTTGTCACATCTAGAAAGATAGTAGCATAAGCAAAACAATGATGCAACGCAGTAAGTGTCTGATAACAGCTAGTATCTTCAAGCTATATTTCCTCAAAATGGAATGCCAGCTGAAGCATTTTTTGTTTTTAACTCTTCACATGACAAGACTTTTAGAACGAATCTTGTATATTTTAGAAATGCAAGTAAAAGTCACCAAATTACTGACTGCAGGACGCTTTTCCGGCTCATAAGTAATATTGGATTGCGAATCACTCAAGGCTTTTACACATTTCTCGACAATTATTTGTTTTATGTCACTTATCAGAATACGCGACCGATCGTTACCCATCGACTTACTCATCTTCTTCGTTGAGTTTTGTAAGCTTTTTAAACGTGCACATCTAGCACTTATCTGAAGTTTGAACTACTGCAGAACTTCAGAAAGAGTTTGCAAAGTACTGCTTGCATTTGAAAGCCAAATCTCTTTAAGAACGTTTTTTTTCTTTCATACACCACGCTATTCGATTCAATTCCTAAACTTCTAAACCGTAATTGAGAGTTATCGTAAGATCTCATGACATGATGAATGCCTTCTTAATTAACAATATTAAAATACACAGTAGCAATAGCTATAAGCCTAAATCATTTATCCTAAAGATAAAAGGATTAAATTTAACTTGAACTGGGACTGGAAAGAAATCACAATGAAGAATGGCATTGAATTTGAAAGCTAAATCTCTCATCAGAAGTAGGTGTTGCGTCTGGTCATCACCAACTGGTACATGAGTTCCTTTATACAATAATACATCAGCTGCTTGCAGAATAGGATATAACTGCAGATTCACAGGAATGTTACCATTTTTGAAACTGCAAAAAAACAGAATTTAAGCAAAGAAACGAATCAGAAATTTCTCTCTTTAGATGGTAATGTTTTGCTGGAATAGTGCAAAATTAAATCCAATTGATAGTTATTATAGCTGAAAAATTATATGTCACTAAAATCCACTGTTAAAAAGACTGCATTTATTATTACTGTCTTGTTAAGTTTACAAGTTTTTCCAAAAATTACGTCCATATCTACAACTGCATATAATAGCGTCTAACGAAGAATAGTGTAAATTTGAGATGCTAAGGCTTTTTTTTCAACTACCATTATAGTACAGTTTTTTGCACATGATGTGAGAAATAGAACAAATTAAACCATTCATGATAAGCAGAGATAAAACCTAAATATAGGATTGTTTTTAAAATGAAGAAAACGAACACAGCAGCTTTATCCTTATACTGTGGCATCCGAGTAAGCCTAGAAATCGTCTGCAAGCTTCCCAGTATATACATCAAGTTAGCATGATCAGCCACTCTGCTCTGCTGGAATAACGTCGTTTTCTCTGGATCCAATCCACATGCCAATAGACTCGCAGCCATTTTAAAAATGTTATTTTTCATCTATAAATAAAGTTCCGTACTACAATGAACAGTAACAGACCATTATCTAAGATGAATATGCAGCAAAATCGATTCAGAAGTTTTAATAATCCAGCAGGAAATATGAAATATACAAACGATAACAATGCTGATTAAACAACATTGATGTGGTAACTCTGATCACTGTCACAGCTACTTTCAAATAGAGAAAAGCAGTGAATTTCAACAAACAGCGTCAGTACATTTGGCTCACTCTAACTTATTAAGAAAGAAATTTAAATGAATAAAAGGGAGAATAAAGCAAGTCAAACTGCGAAATTTACTGAAAGACTCCTATGACTTGCTAAGTTTACAAAAGAGACAAGTTTTTTCAAAAATTACGTCCATGTCTACAACTACATACAACGGCGTCTAACCAAAAATACTGTAAACTTGAGATGCTAAGTGACTCACTGCGCTGCTCATGAAAATGTCAAATTTTACGCTATATAAAAACTTAATAAAAGCAATCCGTATGTAATTCTTTCAGTCATAAATATGGAAAAGATTGGTTAGCTCACTTCCAAAGGATTAATGAAACCCATTGAAATCGAGTGGTAATCAGCAATAGAAAGATACATCTGCTTCGAGCAGCCATCCTGAAAAAATGTGTTACTTGCATCACTTCATAAACTTATTAAATACTAATAAGATCAGTACTTTTGTGAGCTTCTAAACCCTACAATCAATTCTCTGTAGAACTTATAGAACCAGCCTGACGAGTCCGAAACAAAATTATATGCTGGAGTGAAATGAGTATGTACTAAAAAATACTAGCAAAACAAATAAAGGAACAAACATTTTGTAAACTGATCCAGTGCTGGATGAAGCCAAAATAATTACCCAGATGTGGAACGCCCGTTGGTTGAATACCAGAGACGTATACTACTGGGAAATATTTATTTTCTGACTCTGACTTAACTGATGATGCAAATCGGAAAATTCCTTTTACGAAGAACCATTCCGGACTCTTGTATGATAGCTCTCTCCCAATTACAGAAGAAGCATTCATAATTACCGTCTTCGTGAAAAAAGGCTAAAAGAGAAAAAAAGATGTGAAGAACAACACCAATAAAAGAAAACTTCATAGTGAATATGGATGAAAGCAAGAAACAATGAAAGAAAAAGTTCGAAAATTAGAAAATATCATACCAGTTATAAATTCAATATCGGTACCACTCGACTTCGATGAAATTCTTCTCGACACTGTGGACAAAACACTAAAGCACTGTCAGTTACAGCAAACTGTATGTGCTTTGAAATGCAACTCCAACAGAATAGATGTCCACAAGGAATGCAAGATGGTTGTCTATTATATTGCCAACAAAGTGAACAACGGAATGAACTGCCTACAGGCTACAAAAAGACTAGCCGATAATAATGAAGTTAAAATAAACTTCATAGTGGGAAAATGTATGCAACTGCAAGCCAAAGGTAGCCTTTCATAGTCCATCACTTTCAATACTAACGAATTTAAAAGAAATCAAGGAAGTCGAACTAACACAATTTTAAGTAGAAGTCTCTAACTTAATAACATCCTTACTTCAGCTTGAAAAAGAACATCATCATGAGAAACAAAGTGATTTACCAAGTTGTACTCCTCTTCCGATATTTCGGATTCAGAAAACTGTCTGAATTCAACAGCTGCTTTCTCACTACGCTGTTTTCTGAATTGGTCTCTAATCCAAATTACTGCACTTGAAACAATTTGTGCAATGTTTATTGCTCCAAAAAAACGAAAATAAAATAAAGCCTGCAAAATCTTCCTCAAAAGTTCGTATAATATGCAAAGTATTTGATCTTTTAATTCAACTAATTTAGCAGTAGAAACTCGCCGTTTCACCTAAGCTTTACATTTTTAAAAACAACGATTTCTTAAAACATCAATATAAAATTATCGCTTGACTTTCTCCTTCTGCTAACAAATTAGATCATGTCACTTATAGAACAAAAACAGTTCCTCACTGTGAATAACATTACCTGATAATTTGATTGTGACCGAAATGAAACGTACTGCAAACCGATTAGACGCTTTGAAATATAATAATATGTTCCAAATAAATAAAATAATGCTAAATTCAAACGATACAGCAATGGAATACCAGTAAACCTGGAAAAGATAGCATCTTTTGTCTAACTCTGTTTTCTACAAATTTTCTTGAAAAGTATGACACGATTGATCATATACATGATTTACTTAATTTATACAAACGAATCATGAATGACTGATCTTGAATAAGAACCTGATCAAGACAACAAGATTGAAAAGAGTTTTGCGAAGATTCCCTCGCTTCCAACCGAAGAAACGAGTTTCGTTGGCAATCAGTGAACCTCTCAAATTATTTTCAATTCTTTCAAGGAATTTTTCAATCACGAATGGTGCCACAGCAAAGGACAGGATAAAAATTAAACGACGTGTGAAGGCCGGTACTTTACGTTGTCGAACTGATACCAATGGTAGAAGCGCAATGTACTCCTCGCCGATTGTTTGCACTGCTATAAATTTAAAGAAGTCCAAAACGATCAATTTTCTTTGAAGATGATTAACTTGAACTATATGAAATTCATTGTAATTGACATCTTCTCAAAGGCTCAATCAGATTCAAATAATCTAGGATAGGACTTTTCCAAAAAACTACTACAACAAAGAAATACAGCCACCAGATGACTTGATGAATTTTGTTGAAATTTAATAACGAAAATTTTCTTCAGCGTTATAAAGTCAGTGTGACTAAGTCTGAAGATTATTGAAATTAACAAATGGCCAGTTCAGTACAGTTTCTTAAAATAATTTTTGAATACTAGTACGCAGTTCATTAAACAATTTAGGAAGTCAAGAAAATATTTAGTTCTTAACACGAAATTGAGGAAAAAAATGAGATAACACATCTAACTCCACAGGATAATATTCAAACCTACGATATATTTAAGAAACTTTACCTGATAAGAACGTGGCACCGTAATACAAAGTATTTGCTAGGAAGGGATAATAATTCCAATACGAAATCCAGAACTGCGGACCTAATAAATCCTAAACAATATTCATGTGATGAAAATACATTTCGAGAGTTTTACCCATGTATTGGAACAGAACTCAAGCATCACAGCAAATGAACTTTCCAATTAAGGAAAAGATTAAAATAATTAACTGGTCGAAGTAATCAGGAAAATTTAGTTCACCGACTGCACGGAAAGGTCTTTCTTATTCGGAAGAATTTCAGGAAACTTAATACGTTCCTCTCCTAGCCAAATCTTTCACCCTAAAGCCTAAGCAAGTGAAATGATACTTTGACAATGTGTGATAGTTCCCCCGCTAAATAATCAGTTTCGCCTTCGTCACAGCGTTCAGCGAGTAGTACTTCACTTGGATCAGCTATGAAAACTTTCATCTAAACATCGCTTACACTCAAGACTTTAGCACCTGAAAATTATTTTAAACTCAACATAACTACTCGCAATAAATTATGCATTAGCAAACCACACACAACTGTGCGATAAGTTGAAAAGTTGGTGAGTTATTAAATAAGTATTAGGAAAACTTCCAATCTGCTATTGCCCTTTCCAAAAAATACTAATAAAATAAGACTATCCATTTTCTACATTAAAAAAGGAACGATGGTTCCGAACTTTGTTGAACCAATTTAACAAATCAAAGTAAAATATTACGACAATGAAACAATAAGAGTTGACAACTTATGGAAGAACAAAAGCCAGTACTTCTTTTTGAAGTTTATCTGTAAAACTTGTGAGGAAAAAATATCCTTACCAGAAGACACACAAACCAGTAATTAACAATTAATTACAATCAGGTATCAAAGTTTTTATTGAAAAAAAGAAAAAAAAAAACCCTCCATTAGTGCTAGACAATGTACTAAATGTACTAAAGCTTATAAGCACAAGCTAACAAAACTCATTTCAAGAGCTGTTCTTTCAAATATTTCTAGGGCGCCAAAAAATCTCAGTGAGAGTCAAAATTTGAATCTGCTACATAAAAGATAACTTCCTTCACAAAATGCTACAATCCGAGCATAGCAATAAATCATTTTTTAAAACAGCATAAAATATAAAACCAATAATAACAAGTAGAAATTATGATTTGTAATTTCAAAGGGCATTAACAATTCTAAAATGCCTGAACAGAAATATTACACGAATTCAACATCGCCGAAAACAGCAGAAATATCATCAACATCCGCATATTCATCAGTCAATAAGCCAGATATTTATAAGCGCATAAAGTAACTCATACCATCCTTATTTTGCAATGGCGTTGTTTTGGTTTTTCCATCAACATTCTTCAAAAAGCGAATAACAAAATTTCATTATAAAAAACTAAGTTTATTTTATAATTAAACTTAGTACACATTACAGAGAATTGTAAAACTTCCTTATACAGATATTTAGGATATCTAGTAAATTAGAAAACACAACCGCTAGTGGCCAAGCTATAATAAGTTACCGATTACTGCATTGTTCTTTTCCACTAATTTTCCAACCCTTCTAGATGAGATATGCAGGAAACTGAACATCACAAAAGATAATACTACGTTATTTAATTTCTACGTTCAAAGTTAAAAATGATAATCAGCGAAGCAAATACCTGGAATTCACAAAACCACTCATACCAAACACCTCGCGTATCAATTTTTCGTTCAACATGAAAGATAACCTAAAACAGTTTAACCGTTTAACACATCAAATCTCTTCAAACTGCTAATATTTTTACATCTACAACGTTTTATCCAAATTTCATAGTTATTGCAAATTTTAATTCATAAAAAAAATCATAAATATCTAAAATCTTCAAGTATCAAATGCAAAGTTTTTTTTTCTTATTTTTTAAAATGAATTTGATCCATAGAACGTGCTGCTGTATGTTTATGTGATATATGAAGTTTTTGTGATGTTCTTAATAATTTTTTGGAATCAAAACTTACTTCGGTACCCTTCTGTAAACGATAAAGATGTCGAAGCGGTATAAGCGCTGGGAACCAACTAACTAAACCTTTCGTGTGTGTCTGTGGAACAATGCTCAATTGACAATTCCTATAAAGTCGTGCAGTAAAGTAGCCTGCGAATCCCATTAACTGAAAACGACTATTGTAATAAAAATATTTTTAACCATAATAAGTACCACATCAACTACCAAATCATGACTGTAATGCAGTACGTCTCAAATGCTATTATTGAACAGTAGTGAGAGCATCTCGAATCTCGAACACAGAAAGTAACTATTTGGTGCTTTGCATGAAAATGCAAAATTGGTATCAACAATTCATCAACAGGTATCGTTGTACAAATTAACTAGTGGAATTATATAATGATTGTATTTCATTGAAAACGTCATCCCAATCAGTGACAGGAGGAAAAAATCGGATATATTTAAAAGTATTGGATATTTAGAAAAGAATTCCTCTATCTACCTCTGACTGCATGTCGATTGTGAACTGAATGCACGCACTTCGTGCATTTGATTTTTTTTCAAAATTTGGATGCTCGAAATTGAAAACGGCTTTGGGCTTTGCAAGTTCACAAACAGAACGCATGCAAACTACATATATTTCGTCGAATTGCGAAGCTTCCGGGCATTCACTGAAAACGTCACAGTCAAAAAGAAATATCAATTTTTAAACTAGGATCACAACTATATCGATTTTATCCAATATAATGATAAATACGAGACAGATCACTCTTTCAGTTGGATATAGCTCTATTTAATTTCTTCCTAATTCCTAAGCTTCCTCCTCTTGTCATCTTTTAAAACTCATAGTAAACGAGAATAGAGAAAGAAACTCATCCTTTGGAACTGCATAAAAATTTTTAACAAAATTTATTAACACTATGTGAAGTCCACATTCTTTTCTCTGGACCACTTAGTGCTACTTCAACACTAAAATTAATCAATCATGGACATACGGTAGTGCGTAAGTGCCATCCTGCAATTTAACGGGTTCCAGTCGGCCACGGCCAGGAAAACCACGCTCAAAATATTTTGTACCACCAGAACAGCACAGTACTTTCTGGTGCAAGCGAACTGACTGAATAGGAGCTAGAAATCAATTGAAAAAACAATAAATCCGAAAAAGAAAAATTCACAGTGTTCTAATTATGCATATAATCATCAAGGACCTAAGTAATTGTTCAGTAGTATGTTCACTAAAAATTCTGGTAATTTAGCGAATGCCTATCTTAATTATAACATTGTTGAATACAATTTACATCGATCCTTGCATAAATTCAGTAGGAATTCGTTGGCAGGAACTTTCCAACAAACAACAGTTCCATTTAATTCATAAATATCAATAATTTCAGAAGTGAAAAAGATAGCAGAAATATTAAAATAAATAAGAATGGAAAAAGTATGGTGTTGTCTTAACAAAGTTAGTTATTATTACTTCGGGTCAGATTAAACGAAATCTTACCGATGTAACTGGTATATTGTTGAGGAATGCTTATAGTGGTTGAGCGCAAAATATCTGTGATACTATCCAAGCATTCAGGAGACAATTCATTATCACCAAAAGATCCTAACAATTCCGAAACAACTAAATCTGGGGATGGCAATTGACCAGCTCTGACCTTTTCACTCAGCTCTCGCATATCACCTTCAATAATTTGCACTCGATCCTTCCAGCTGAAATCTATTAGTGTACAGAAGCGATGAAATATTAGCATGACAGAAGATAATCACATTTCCCAAAATTTCAAATGACCAAAAAATAATAAACAAAAAAAAAAAAAAAACAAATAAATAATAAACAAACAATGAACTAATCTAGATGAAGAGTTTCAAATTTATCACTTAAAAAAAATATTAATAATCAAGCAATTTATTTGGATTAATTGCAAGTGATTATTTAAAAGAATGTCTGGTGACTATTAGTAGAACGAAATTCATGAGAAATTTTCTAGAGAGAAACAAGTAGAACATCAGAGACCCCAATAAACAGAAGAGACCTAAATTACTAATGGTCTATGCGCCGAAACAACAATAATCACATGTTTCATTTTGCAAAATAAGGACCAACTGATGTTTGTTCCTAAACTGCAAAGTAACAACAGCATGAGCATTTTTCTCCACTGAATAAAGTTCAAGCTTCAGTAAGCCACGGCGATTACAACTTTTTGCATTGAATAATTCTTCAGCTTCAATTATCATTTGCATCTATAAATAATCGTTATATAGCAAAAAGATAAGCACAAATGTCAAATAAAAAGACAAGGGGTTGTATGCCATTCAGCGTAATATATCTCATATGTTTTCTATACCAAATAAGCTCACAGTGAACAAATCAGTTATTCACAGTTTACTGCCTAATGTTTTTGGAAAATAAAAAATAAATGCATAGCTAACCAGAGGTCCTCTTCCTGCTCCTAAAAGATATACAGCGATGTTTCGCTCCTCACCAGTTATTTTAACGAGATCCTCAATAGCGTAACAAATCGCTTCACGATATAAATCATATTTTACAGAATCCTCTTCAAAAATTGCATAAGTACCCGAGTCAAGATTATCTGCTAATGGTTGTAGAGGCATCTAAAATAAAAGAAAACAGCGTTCCCATTATTCTAATAATTTCTTAGAAATACTACTGAAACAAATGTGCTTCAGTCTTGAAATAGAATTTAAGAGTTTTTTCTTTCAAGTCTATCTATTTTTCATCTAACTGTCAGAAAAATACATCAAATGATAGAAATCAGTATGAAGGAAAGAATCACAATACATACCTGTAAAGTATCGATATACTCCCGATGTCCAAGATATTCAAACAAAACATTATCGTCACTACCGGCAAGTGCAGCCTCTTTTGACTGAATCGCTTTTTCCTGTATCAGTTGTTTGATCATATTTACGTACTGTAGTCGAAGATGCTCATCAACTTGTTCAGAGCTATTGCAATGTATCAACGGTCGTTGTACCACTGATACGAATAAATCCATCAACAGACGGTAATGTGCTCTGTAAATATCAAAATTCTTTTCTTCGAATTTTTATTCAATTTTTGGAAATGATGAAAGTGACTTCCTTCTCTTAGTAATGCAAAAAAGCGAGTTATTTGACAGTAATGAAGTGAAATTAGCGGCATATGATCTGAAAGAATATAGTAAAATAAACAACTTGTTCGTTCTACTATTATCGGAAAGCAACCCACTAATTTGGAAGCGGATCCGCAGAGTTTCACGGTTTATGAACCTACATATAAATTATATATATGCACTTAAATCACTTAAAAATGAAAACTGAAAAAGAACAAAGAGAAGCATACGGTGGCAGCGTACATTTGCCGTACTGTCCACTAGATGTGAAAATGGATGTTTCAATACAAAATGAACACAGTGGCTCAGCATGCCAGCGTTTATACAGTCGTGGTTCCAGGAATTCATCGGCTAGATTAGGACATAATCTCAGTCCGACAGCTAACTTCTGCATCGGATAATTGGTGCAAAGACTTCGAAAATCAGCCCATATTCTCCAAATATCACGAACATCTTGTCCGCAAGCCGCAGCAGGAAGAAGATTTTCATCGGTTGGTAAAAACACCCAAACACTACAATGCTGATTACCATATTCAAATGAGTTTGCTAATGAAGTCACTCATTCCTTAGTTGAAAAGGACAACTCCATTCTACAGAATGAAGACTCCTTTCTAGAAATGTGTATTGACGACGTTAAGTATGCTGTTATAGATGTCAGTTGAATAACAATTCTTATTTACAGAAACTTAGCGGATCAGATATTACAAAAGGTGATTCTGATCTTCAATCGGTAATAGTGGATGATGTAATATATAAGTAAATGAATTTAAGTAATTAAGACCTGTAGGTCATATTCCGCGTCCACATCCACTTTGTCAGTATTTCCGCTAATTTTGGAGAATCACGATGTTTTAATTCCAATGTTAATACACGCAACGGCATGTAGGTCATGTAATTAAGCTCCTTTAAGCAAATAAGTTTAATAAATAGCAATTACAAGCATCATAACTAATAATTTTGCCCAAATTTTTATTGTTGCAATTGTTTCAAAAAAGAAAACACGCATTTAAGAAGGTTCAAAAACTTGCTTTGGATGTAACATGACTAAAAATAATAAAAGATTACAAATTCACTAAAATTACCCTTTAATCAAAATTTCAATTTTAATTCAGCGTGATGTACATGGCAAGCATTAAAAATTCAATTTTTTTTTCGTCATGCGGGATATTACATAAAGCAACAATTACTGTTAAAAGATTAGCTATTGCATATAGCTATAAATAAAATTGGTTTGAACTATAAATATAGAACTATAAATAAAAATTATGGTTGGAAAGACAAACTAAGTCAATAATTAAAACAGTAGTGTTTTTCTCAACCTTTTCAATTTCAATGCATGATAAATCTGCCAACCAACTTTCGTTCGCATCACAATCTATCCAGTCCGATATCCGCCCTATAACATATGTTCCCCATAATTTTACATCAAGTTGCAAATCCGGCAGATCTATCGGTGGTGGAATGCCGTTTCTAAAAACATCATAGTATCCTTCATTTTGCAAATAAATTTCGAGTACCATTAGCTAAATTATCTGTCTGTCAGTAATCATCACGTTTTGTAGAACCACAATAATACAATCACCTAAGTCCCGAAAGAAACCTGAAACTAATCTAAATTGACGATTCAAATAAATTTTGTCACTCATCCAAATTATTTGCTGGATAATAAAATTCAATATCTTTTGGTTTAATGCTGATCTAACAAATTATGCGACTTCCGTTCCAATATCCTCTAAAGCTGCAAAAAATG
Organism: Brugia malayi; assembly: GCF_000002995.4. Lineage (NCBI taxonomy): Eukaryota > Metazoa > Nematoda > Chromadorea > Rhabditida > Onchocercidae > Brugia > Brugia malayi. The sequence continues at coordinate 9,321,675 of NW_025062475.1, forward strand.
TACACCAGAAACACCAACTTTTCAGGACACCATGATGATCGCTTCATACCACCAACTGGATAATTCATGAAATTGTAGTTCCGAGCTCCAAGTCTCGAACAGTATTCGACAATATCTGTATCATGTATGCCATCGCTATCCGTTGCCATCCACCCAACTAACGCCGAAATTTCTACATCGGATACCTGCACCACTTGTTCATCTTCCTGACACATCTGAACAACTGTGTTCCAGCTATGGTTAATATTCCAATGCCAGTTACAAAGTTCTACTTCACGACTTTTTTTCCACTTTAACTACTTTACTAAATTATGCTAAAAACCATACTGAAATTACAGGAACCATAACTTTTTTCCGACACGGAACCATCTCCAACGAATATGCGTTGGGATAATTTTCAGTGAATTATTACAACTAACTTTATACTGAATGTTACCTCTAAAAAATTCTATTTAACTGATATGGCAACCAGAGCTCGAGGACTGTAAATGGAACAAAAGAATTCAGCGTACTTTAAAGTAACGAGAGAAATGGAGAATCCTTATCCAGCCTATAACTTCAGTCTAGAAGAGGAACACTAGGGTGACTACAACCTAGAATTCAAACGTTGCAACTAATTGTCTATAGAAATGGCATCAAACATTAGCATCGTCTGAGAAATCAATAAAAGTTTTCAATGTATGACAAATTAAATGGGACACAAATTTTTCCACTGAAAACAGTAAATCCATGTACTGTAAATTATTTTTACTTTCTTTTCCTCATTCGAAAAGCAAATAAAAGAACTCGACCACAGTGTATGCTTGTTATATTTTCAGTCAAATAAACTGATTCAAATCAGTTTAAAACGAGAGAAAAACTGATTCTAACAATTTTACTCTATGAGTAGAACCTATGCATAAAACAAAAACACTTCAGAATCGAAATTGAATATGTAAATCTAGTGCTTGTTTAATTTTCTAAAATGATTCGAAAAACAGATAGATTACTGAAGCGAAACAGGTGTCAAGTAAATCATTACAGAAACAAAACAGTGAAAGCCTAACATGTATAACAGTAAAATATTCTGTTATGTTCCTAATGTTTACAATAATAGCACAATAGAACCTTTTACAACATAAACGAAATCAGCTGAATTTAGGATCAAGAAAATCCACTACTAATTAAGATCGGTTTAATAATCATCAACCAGACTGCTTAGCTAATTCTTCAGCTTTTACAACTACATCATCGATTCCACCTTGCATATAAAATGCCACTTCTGGCAAATGATCCATCTCACCTGAAAATAAAACAAAACTGTCTTTCAAAAAAAAAAAAAAAAATAACTAAAGAAGCAAATTTCCTATGTGAGTGATGATGCAAATGTTACATCATTATTGAACCGGTTACTCAGAATCAGTGGGCGTGAAACAGCACCAGTGCAAATGTATGGTAACATGACTTAAATAGATTTAACGCAAGCAATTCACAAGCTATAGAAAGGAATTCAAATCCTTGGTGGAGAAAATTTTAAGGAAAGTAAAATTGGTGTATTCCGTCAGCGCTACCAACTCAAAGCATCCTGAAGCCAGCAATGAAGATCAAATTATTATGGTAGGATTGGTCCCAATTACTTTAGTTCAGTTAATAACAAGTGCATTTAAGATTAACTATACCTTCCATTGGCACCTACATAGCCCCTTAATGTATCGTAACTCGAAAGTTTTTCTAAGAATTAATCGATTATTGAAACAGAATGAGAGCAAAACTAACACATCAAAATCAAGAACAAAATTATTTCAAATAACCATGGAAGCCAACCTTACCTTTTAAAATAAGTTCAAACCCTCTGATTGTTTCTTCGAGAGTTACAAATTTCCCTTTGTGTCCGGTGAAAACTTCCGCAACCTGGAATGGCTGAGACAAAAACTTCTGAATCTTCCGGGCTCTTGACACCACCAATTTATCTTCTTCTGACAATTCATCCATGCCAAGAATGGCAATAATATCTTGCAACGACTTGTAATCCTGCATAGCAAAAATATATTTTAATGTAAACAAAACTTTATTCAAGAAAACATAAATGAACCACATGCTTTTTATTAAATGTTTCTGAAATTTATTATGAAGTTCCTTGTTACTGTTTATAGCTTATTGCTGTTTCTAGAAAAGGCAGCTTAACAAATAAACTAAGAAAAACAGTTAGAAAATGAAAAGTTGCCTGTAAAATCTTTTGTACACCGCGAGCAATATCATAATGTTTCTGCCCAACAATATTAGGATCCATGATGCGAGATGTTGAATCAAGCGGGTCTACGGCAGGATAAATAGCCAGTTCAGCAATACCTCGGGATAATACAGTTGTAGCATCTAAATGAGCAAATGTGGTTGCTGGAGCTGGATCTGTTAAATCATCAGCAGGTACATAAATCGCTTGTACTGATGTAATTGAACCCTAAAAAGAAGTGTTGAGTTTAATTTTTAGTTCATCAACTATATGTATACCAATTAGACTTTCAATAATACCAGAGATGAAACTGAATATTTCAGTTGATGATGTTAAATACTGTACTCATAAATATATGATTTAAAATAAACCCAACATAAATCTTAAAAATTCATTAGCTCCCAACGCATTATTTGAATCATTAGCAGTCTGCATTTCCATCCGGATTTGTCAACAGAAAAATGAGTGAACCTTTTTGGTTGTGGTGATTCGCTCCTGCATGCCACCCATATCTGTTGCTAAAGTTGGTTGATAACCTACAGCTGATGGAATGCGCCCAAGCAGCGCTGATACTTCGGAACCAGCTTGTGTAAATCGGAAAATATTGTCAATGAAAAGCAGTACATCCTGTCCTTCTTGATCACGAAAATATTCAGCAACTGTCAAACCAGTTAAACAAACCCGTGCTCGTGCTCCCGGCGGTTCATTCATTTGGCCATATACAAGTGATACCTTCAAAGATATTTATTATTGAAGTGGTGTATGCTATCAGATTCATTTTAAAACAACTATCCCAAAAAATTAATGATGGCACCCGATGAACAGCTGTTTTATAAGTCTTCTGATCAGATTTATACAACTGACGAACTAACTTTCGAATTTTTGCCTTTCAAATCGATGACTCCACCTTCAATCATTTCGTGATACAAATCATTACCCTCTCGAGTACGTTCACCAACACCCGCAAATACTGAATAACCACCGTGCGCTTTAGCGACATTATTGATCAGTTCCATAATCAACACAGTTTTTCCCACACCGGCTCCGCCAAATAATCCTAAACTTATATTACGACTTATAGTAAATATCACAAAGTCTCAACAACTAAAAATATCTCAAATATTTTCAGTTCTGCCTGTTCAACAAAATAAAAACAGCTGAAGTTAATGCTCTCGTAATAGAAACCCCGACACACCTAACGATCTGGTTATGTATGAAAATTTTTAAGCATCACCAGCAAAAAGTAATGCAGTATTAGAATTTACATATTTCAAATATAATTTATGCTCATTTTGACTGCACGATTCTTGAAATAACCGTACAGCTTCGAAAGAGCAAAAATCGACAAAGTTGTAATAGTCAATATCTTTATAACGTACCTTAGCAAAGAGACTGAGAATTCATGTAAAAAATAAGTCAAGATGTGCAAAATTTTTTCTTTGGTTGGAAAACTTGATCAGAAAAGCATTTCAGTTTAGTTAGTCAAGTCAATAAAATTTTCGTGATTCATGAAATATAATGATCCACAGTATACTCTATACTCTTTTATTTTTTCTTCCCATTCCAACTTCATAAAAACGATTAAAAATTAGTTACGTCTTTTAAATTATCTTTGTAAAATTTTCTAGAAACTAAAGTGATATACGTATGACCACGAATGAATAAGATTTCCACAGCAACAAGATAAAAACTCTTACCAATTTTACCACCCTTTGCATACGGCGCGAGCAAGTCAACAACTTTAATTCCAGTCACAAGAATTTCTTGTTCCACGCTCATATCGACAAATTCTGGTGCTTCAGCATGAATTGGAGAAAAATGTTTGGAATTGATAGGACCTCGCTCATCAATTGGTTCACCAATAACGTTCATGATACGACCAAGAGTTTCTGGTCCAACTGGAATTTTGATCGGATCGCCAGTATCTATGACTTCATCCCCACGAACAAGTCCTTCTGTACCGTCCATAGCTATTGTTCGTACTACATTGTCGCCTAAAAAATCCATTTGTAAGTAAAATAGTTCAGAACAGAAGTTATTATAAAGTTGTCATAATTGTTTCAAATAGCTCAGTTAGGAACTTATATTCGCACAATAACAGTGTTATTTGCATATCTGCAAAAAATTCTCGATAATCTTTTTTTTTCTGAAGCAAATTCTTACATATTTCCTCATTTGTTAAGACCTTTCAACCTACCGAGATGTTGCGAAACTTCCAAGATAAGACGTGGTTTACGCCCAGATACTTCAAGTCCATTCAGAATTGGCGGTAAACCTTCATCAAATTGCACATCCACTACGGCACCAATTACCGCTACTATACGTCCCTTCGAACCTTTTACAGTCGGCTTCACCGGTGGAGATACAACCTGATGCAATAAAAAAAATATAAATTTGGAAGTCATAAAGCATGTGAGTTACTTCCAAAATTAACGAATACCTTTTTAGCAGCATCTGCCGTAGCTAATACTGACGTAGATGAATGTAAATCCTTTCGGCAGTTAACCGGAATCAGTGTTCTTTCTAGTATTTTAACTGGAAAAATAGTAGCGGAATGAAGAAGCAATCAAAAAGTGCAACAATTCAAATTTGTCTTATAGCAGATGGAAAGTACAGAACTAGATTAAAAGCTTTCTAATGAAAAAAATCAATAGTGGTCAGCATCATTTTAACAAAACAAAAGCAAAATACGGTCTGGATATCATCAAAACTGTTTTTGTGTTTTTTCATGCACAGAAAACTTCAAATTTAAAAGGAATAACAATTAGAAAATATAAAATCAGCGGACCTGACGAACCATATGTTCGAGTAGCCACACTCCTTAATATCTTTGGATCGCACAGCAAACGCGAAACAGACCGGCTAAAATTCGTCAGAATCCGTGAAGCCATAAGACGTGTCTTTAAAAAAAAGAATTAAGCGATGTTTTAATACAGATGTGTTAGCGACCGCGTACTAATTTAGGATATCTTATAAAATAATTAAAATGAAGAGAACATTTAAAAATCATGCACTCAGTTTACAAATAAAAATGAATTACAGAAATTAAGGCTTTAAATAAATAAAAACGCCATTAAGTTCTGAATGAAAAAATCTACAGTCTTAAGGGCACTTAAGAGTTCATCGTCCAGACAACACAGTAGTCCGAGTCTTCTCTCGTGGTTTTAAAATAATAACAGACGAAGCACAACCACTGTCAACAATAGATCACTCTCCCGAACGCTCCTACTGCATCTCATTTGGGCACAACACAAAATTCGCACACAAAGAAAAGACGAAAAATTCGACCACCATCAGCAGTAGAAGCAGCAGCTACTCATCTGTCGTCAAGCGTTGTTTAAGAAGCCATCCTGTAGTGATGCTTACAAATTTAGCACATTTTGTGACCATTTTAACAACTTTACCCACTTCGTAATGCAATACATATAAATAAGGATTAAAGTGAGAGAAGCGCTAAGAAATGTAGTGTCGATAAGATTTACTGGAGATACAATCGATAAACGAACTGAGATTGACAACAATGAAGTAACGCTTTAAAGGATTAATATAACCGTTGATTCGCTAGATCAGTTTCTTCAAGAACTTAGCAAACAAGAACAATACACTAGTCACTATTTTTCTTGCCTAGTTTGCATAGCTTCGCCAATAAACCTATCTCAATAGGAATAGGAAATACGAATACTTTTTGTATAAAGACTCACTGCCTTACATAGAAAAAACTTTAATGTAAATGCAAAACCTAGATTTTGACTACAGTATAACCACAATTCTACTTTAGATTTTAAGATTAAGAATGCACACAAAGATATGTTTAACTAGATTTAAGATTTTTTTTAAATATAGTGATACATGCAAAAAGTGAAGGTAACACAGGAATATAATAATTCCTTCATCAACAGAAGCAGCAGTTTTTTTTTTGATAGACAAGAAAAGAATTGAGGTATAAGTAGTGGGAATCCCTTTTTGTCGAACTGCCTCCTGGTTGAACCCTCCTTGGTTCTTGGTAAGTTTACCAGATTTAAGATCTTTTTTTTTTGTGTCCCAATGCTTAAGATTTTTTTTTTTAAGATTAGGGATTAAGAATCTTAAGATTAGGACACATGCAAAACATGAAACTAAAGCAGTACAGATTTCTGTGAGAATCTGTTCTGTGAACACATTCATTTAATTTCCCAGTCCTTATTGTTATAACCTTTTTGCTACTAATTTTAATATTTGTAGGGAAGCTAGTAAATCTAAAGCTTCTGCCTCGTTGCAGCATTGCTAATTGTTGCCCTTTCTGTAAATGCTACCACATTACTGCTTTTTCTATTACAACAACGACTATCTTCCTAAACTTAATTCCTTTCCACTACCATAATTTTCAATTTTTTCAATCAATTTCATCCCTCACTTTTTCTAGTGCTTCCATATGCATGCCGATGGGACGTTTCTCAACATTGTATCCACAAAGAAAAACCATTATAATTTTACCAAATCAACGTATGTCAATTAACGAAAATGTAAAAGCAAAAATCGCATCACGGGGAAGTGAGAAACAAAAGAAGGCTCAAACCTAAGACTGTACTGATAGTGAAACATCTCTTTTATGGAAAAATCCGTGGGAAAATTATTCCTCTCATGTAGCTGGTTGAACAACCGAAATCTGAGTAAAATTAAGGACCGAATTACGATATTCTCATTATACAGCTGTTGCGTCAAATTACAACTGTTCTAATGACAAGATGAAGTAAACTTTAAAAAAATCAAAGAGTAAAAAATCTCAGCACGTGTCAATGAATTTCTTTGAGTTTCCACTGAAAGTTCATGGCCTGAATTAGTCGATCAATTCCGACGCTTTGATCCGGATACATCTGTTTCATAGCGCCACTGAAAGTAAATAAATGGTGCTTATTTTGCTCCATAAAAAAGAAAGCAATGGGGAGTTCATTGTATTAGGACATAAGACCCGGAAAAGAAAGAGATAAACGTTATGTATTGGTGAAGATAACCGCACGCCAAAAGTTTCGAAACTTTATAACATCTGTTAAAAATCTGCATAAGCCAACACCTAATAACTTTAACACTGTACATAAGCTGAAAAGAGAATTACAATGAAAAGGCGATGGTTGGATGCAAGTCTTGGAAATGTCCACGTTTTATCATTGATTCTAATAAGAAGATCACACTGTTGATATCAGTAACTGCTTGAGGAGCTTCTGACTGCAGATAATTATAAATGACATAAAAAATTCCACATCAAACCTCCTTAATTAAAAATAATCAGCAGAAAGCATCTTCAAGAACTGAACTTATTAATTAATATAAAAGGTACATCAGTTTTTGATAATCACTTCATTAAAAACTTTTTGATGATAACTTCCATTAAAAGCAAGAAAAGGAAGAGTTGCCATCATTTCGAGCATTTAGATTTCTAGTAAAGGGTATTTTTTTTGCAAAATGCTAAATACGTTGACAAAAGCCAATCATACATGAAAAAGTAACAAACCCGAACAACACCTGCGAATGCCAATAGCTGATTACATATTGATTCTGTCGCTGAAACTGGTTGACGCTTGACTTTTTTCGCTGCAGTCAAAATAGCATCTGCAGTTATTCACACAAATTGCACTTTACATTTAAGGAATTAGGATAAACATAATTAAAGAACGACATTCCGAAAGATGGTTACTTTCTGTCACTTAAAAAGACGTCCCGCATAAATCATTATTTTCGCCAGCTTTCTAGGAACTGTTTTATGATCAGCCGACTCCTATTTCTTTCGCTACGCTCTACGCTCAAAAATTTTAGAAAAAACACACTTCACAAGTCATCAAAGATTTTATAAGTAGGATTCTAATAAAAAAACGGAACGATAATCCATCTGAAGATTTAAGGGAAATGCTATGCAAAGTATCAATATTTCTTCGAAAACTTCTTGCTAAAAAAGGAACTGACCTGTCAATGTTACGATCTTCTCTTTCAATACTTGCTTGTTAGAATTTTCCACAGAAAGCAATGCACAAAAGGAATACAATAAAGCTGATGTTATTTCCTGAGTCCTTCCATATAAATCAGTCTGAAACATGTAGTAAACGCAGTGATAACCGTAAATACAAAAAAGAAAATATACTGAAGATAGAATGTCTTACGAAAGTTATATGAACAAAAGATCAGTAACAAGGAAAAAGTAGTATACATGCAGTGTTTCCACAAAAGTTTTCATATCCAATAGCAAAACATCCAGCAGAGCAACTGATGGATTTTTTATAAATAAAATTATATCATCCTGAAATTTTTACATAGATAAAAACATTAAAACAAAACAGAAAAAAATGGTTGCCATAAAATCAATTTACAAACAGTCAGCCACAAAAAAATTATTAGACTCTTGAACTTAACCATAGTTAGGTGCGCGGAACCATTATTAAAATTTTCGGTGTATTTATCACCACTTTTATCCCATAGTTTTCGTCCATCGACAATAGATATTTCCTCCACCAAAGAGCCTTGATCACTGCTATAAGTGATGCCAGACAAGTCATGTATTTTATCGGCTTGCTTAGATCGTAAAGAGAAGTCAGCAAATAACAACATTACTTTCAGAATGAATTTAAAGAATCCAGGGAACACAGATGCAAAGCCATATTATTTTACCCTTTTTGCTTCAGTTATTTTACAACATTTAAGTATGGAATTGCCATTCATCTAAAGCAATAAAGAAAATTAATTCCAATTTTCCTGATCAAAATTCTACCTTTCACTCCCAAAATCCAGAAACTGAATATACGAAAACTCTTCTTTCATTTCACTGAAACGATGTCCAATATTATTAGAATGCAGCGAAAGCCGTTCCAAATGAAATCCACCACTTGAAAAAATACGTACAATCTGCTGTATTGCATCGGCTCCTAAAGCATTCGAAGAGAAGTCCAAAACCTATAATTATAGTTTGAAAATAACTGTGAAACAAGCCTTAATATTATAGACATATAAATGAATATCAAATATAATTCCCAAATGAAATCCAATGCCCAATTTCAAAAGATTTTAAATTAATATGAAATCAAATAACCAATCCAATGGTAGTCTAAATAATCTTTGATAAAAAAGCCGTTATCATATCCTATCTCAATTCAAGGATTGGAAAAATTCTACTCAATGCAATTCAGCTAAACCGGTAAGTTTCTGCTACGAATTGTGTAATACAAAACACAATACAGGATATTTTACCACTAAAAACTGTTTTGCATCACATATTTTATTACTTCAAATACATTTAAAAACATATATTGCCAAGCATCAAGTAAACTATCAAGTGTATATTCGGCTAAAAAATAATACCTTCAGACGTAGATGTGTTGACGAATTTAAATTTGCTGCCACAGCCAAAATTCCACGCTCATGACAAGCGCAAGAACTGAGATCCAGAATTTCAAGTGAGCGTAATGAAGGTAATACCTGAAAGTAGTGTTAACTGATTTCCTAATCGGAATTGAAGTGAACAACTAAAATCACGTCCTCAAATAAGAGATTTATAGTGCGTACGCATATACCCCAATAGAGTTGGTCTTTCAACGAATACACAACAGAGAGCTTCGTCCCATTTTTGTATAACTTGTTATTAACAAACAACCTATTTAAAAAATCAGGCAGAAAAGCAACGAGTTTATGATCTACTTACTTCAGCTACAGAAATGGCGCCTTCAAATTCTAACGTATTTCCACTGAGAACGATGACCTTCAAGTTTGGATTGCTTCTGAATGCATGAACCAACTGCACCATACCTTCAGCAGTGATACCATTCTGGCTTAGGTTCACTTCTTCTATGCTCTGCATATTCTGCAGCGGATAAACAATAAAGCTGTTGTTTTCTAACATAAGCTAATATTCTATTTATTTCCATGACTTCACTTTGCTACGACAACTCCCTAGTAAGTTGCTCACTTATACTTCTATTAAATGATCAGCAATAATCTTATCTCCAAAGTAACTTTTCACGCTTGTTAATTTTATGCATGAGTAGATGTCACTTTAAATTTATAACATTGTTATGAATAATGATTCACCATTTCCATACGCTTTCGCAGAACCTCTGCAATTCTCGTGCATGCGTTAATACCTATGTAGTTTCTATGCAAATCCAAGACCTTCACAAACTTCCGAGACAATAATGCCTGAGTGACAGCTTCCACTACAAATGAAATCCAGATACAAAGCTTGCTTCTCTATTTGTTTTGTGCATTTCTAATATTTCCCTTTTACACTTTATATCATCAATAGAATTTATCATAAAATGAACATTATTAGTGATTCCTTCATAAAAGTAAGAAACGAATAACAGAAACAATTAGTAAATAAACGAATCGAATGTTTTATATAACAATGCAGAATCTTATAAACAACATTTATAATAAAAAATAATTTTTTCGTAGACTGAGGAGAAATGCAACTCAGTGTCGAGTAGAAATTTTAGCTTAAAAAATTTTTTTTGAGACAAAAAAAAGAACCAAGGCTAAATTTAAGAAAAGTTATGCTCACCGTCGTCTTCAGAATTCCATTGTTGATTTTTGAATGAAATTACTGTTTGATAGTCATCAGCTTCCAAAGACCTATGAAATGTGGAACCTGGAATTATTTTACAAATTCATTGCTTATCGGCAAGAAAATTAAAAACCAACCAACAGTTCGAAATAAATATAGCATGGAAGAATTTATATAGAAAATATGTTTTAAGTACTGCTAGACTGATCTTAAACAGTCCGTTAGTGATTATTTTGCAACAAAGTATCAACGGAACAAAAGAACTGATATTCGCAACTAGCATAGCACTTTCCTATTTTCACAAAGTATCGAAAATATTTTTAAAAAAGAAACGAAAATACTGTAAGTAGGAATACCATCTTTCATTTTTTCATAACCACTTTCATTATTCGAATAACTGGAATGGCTTTCTTCCGAATAAAATTCTTGACAAACGTCATTTCCTTCATCTTCATCCAGTGTCCCTTGATCATCACTGAAATCATGGCTCGAATAATGAAAATACCATCACCGAACTTACTTCATTGAGTTACAGGCAACAACTGGATAACAGCGTCTGCTTCGAATACATCTCAGTAAGCATGATAAAATTAAGACTTTATCATCTACTTTAATGCAAGAGAGTTCAAATTGAATAAGATCACCAATCAAGGGTACAAAAGAGAAAGTTTGTTGACCAACGTTGTTAGTTTTTGTCAATGTCAGGATATAAGTGTTGTTTAACATACAGCCTATATTTTTTCTTTTTTTTGGAAAGTAAAGCAAACAAAAATTTTTATTAGTTCTTTCTTGAAGTACGAACCAACCTTTCTTCGCCCAAATCGATAAAACTATATTTGTTACATTTCGATTTAACTTCGTCAAACTGAGCTCCCATATTGTTTGTGTGCAGTACCAGGGATTTCAAATGCAAACCTTGGCTGACTCTGTCAAGAATTATTTCAACCGCACGTGGACTCAGTTCATTCCCTGATAAGTTGATTTCCTAAAACATACGTAATTTCTGTATGGGAATTCATAAATCGTTGCATTTAAAAAGAAAGCAAAAAGTATACTTTTCACTGTCCTTGACTATTTTGGTACCGAACCATTTAGATTTTATCGAAATGGAATTTTTTACGCTTTCTATTGATTTAGAAAAAAAATATATTGGCTTAAATTTTATTCTAACCCAACTACAGTTTTAACAGAAGATTTCAAATAACAAAGGTGAACACAAAGTAATGAGAACAATATTGGAGGTAACTATATCTGAAGATATAATTCAAATCCATCCATTCATAGAACTATTGTTTTCAATCAGCTGAAAAAATTCCAAATAGCAGACCTTTAAGTGCGAGTGAGATAACAGAGAAATATTTGAAATTATAGCTAAAGCACCTTTATCTCGGCATAAACAGTCACCAAAGTTCAAAATTTCAAGATTCATCAGATCCCGGACTACCTGAAAAAATTGGTAAAAAAAAGAAAAATTGAAAATCAAACAAAAGTTCATTAACATCAACAGGGACACCATAACCACAAATTTCTTTTAATACAAAGATTAGTTTTACGAAATTATTTTTGATGTGAATAAGTTTAATCAAATTATATTTCGGAGGCCTTCGAGTTTGAATCTTATATTTCATTGGTATCGTTGAATTACTATGGATTCATTGATTAATCGTTTCATAGGCAATAAAAAGGTATATAGTGGCAATGAAGATCTGCAGAAAAGTTATGTACGATGAAAAGACAAAAAATTACTACAAAAAAGTAATCAAACGCAACAACCTTTGCCATTGCACAAGCTCCACTCACAGTGAACGTGTTATCACTAAGATTGATTATTCTTAAATTAGGATTATATCGAAATGATTCTGAAAGAGCTTCAATTCCCTTAGCTCTTATGCCATCTTGATACATCGTTATCTCTTCCAAAGAGCCCAAAACCTGAACAGACTTGCAACTCATTTCCGAGTTTCTGAAGATTAAGTTAGCTAATAATTTTGAGTGAATCATGATTCCAGCTGGAACTACTAATTTTTAGTTACTTCACCGGAAATATAATTATACACTTTAAACAGATAAAAAAGATTCTCAACGATAATACTTGGAATGCTTCTGCCAAAGCAAAAGCTCCAGGATCCTCCAAACGATTCCTACCAGCAACAAAAGTTTTTAGTTGAAAAATCTGTCCATCCTTTTGTGCATTTATATGACATCGTATAAGTGCTTTTCCAATAATCTGAAATTTTTTAATAGAAAAGATATAAATCTGTTCGAGATGAATTCAAAAATTGAATTATGCTAAATCTAATTACAAAATGTTTAAAATTAATTTGCCTTTCCTCCAGCGCCTAAGCCATTGTTATTCAATTTCAGTACTTCTAGCGAATATGCCGAAGAACTTTCCAGGAACTCCTCAAGTCCTTTTGCTCCAACTGGGCCGAATGCATTATCCGAAAGGTCTAATTCGACTAATCGAGTCCCACATCTGATCATGGAACCACACAGGAAACGCTAAAAGTTTCACTTTGTGTTTCTCTTCAAAATATGTTTGAAATTAAAAAAAAAAAATAAGGAATGAACGTATGTGACTGCAAAATCCTTCAACTTCTAGCATATTGACATGAAGTTTAGACGAAAACTTGTCTGAGTAAAATGATATTTCCACATAATAAGCCAAATCATGTTATCAAGAGTATGAGAGCTCTCAACATCAGATATATTTAGATTTAGAATAATTTAAAATCACTTTTCCGCAATTGAATTCGCCTACTCTAAGGTAAATCTTTTTTAAAATATAACAATGAAGTCGAACCAGAATTGGAGGAATCTCTTCTTTCAGTCGTCCGGTAAACATATCACTCCACAATGCTCGCTGGAAGTAACTGATTGGAGTTAAAGAAGTTAAGGATAAAGAACCATATATATACATATATATATATATATTTATAATCAATGAGGCACCATCTCTAGATTGAAATTCCAACGAATTAAATGACATCAGTGACCACCTCAAATTAATATCCAAAACTGCTGGTTATCCAAATCCACATGAAATCATGGAAATGGTAAGTTATGGAAAAAGCCAAAGGCAAATTGAAACAGTCTGGCATTTGAGTTTGTCATTATCTTGCTTTCATAACTTACTTTTTTCTTCTTTTCTGCAACTGAAATAGTTCCGTCTCACGCATTTTAACTTTCGTGCAAATTCGCAGTTAGCTTTGCAACTTTGTGAATCTAATCAACTGGAGAGATTCGTGAATCTTTATGATTTATGAACATAGGAAAAATGAAATAGAATTGAACCTCAGTTCTAATATGGACAAGTGCTAAAGTAGTAAATACAAAAAAAGTATGCGTAAAGCGATAAAAAAGGTTTTTCATTAAATAAAATGTAACTACTGATCGACTAATATAATACAGCAATTGCAAAATAAAATACATATGAGTATACAGTTGGCCTATAATAACAAATGATAGGTTTTAGAAAAGAGAAAGCCCTGATCGCTCTGACCACCAATTTCTAAATATGTTCTTAAGTTTAAAGTCTATAATCTACAAAATCGAAACTCAAATAGAAATCCGAAATCTGTAGACATATTCTTGGCAAGATGAGTCAGGAACTCGATTTAGTTACGAATTGTTTTGTTTTCTGGAATTTATTTAAATAACGTCATAAAATAAAATAACCTTTAGTTCAGGATGAAATTCTAGTGCATGAGAAAGTCGCTCTCCAGCTCCAACGCCTATAGTGTTACCTCTTAATTCTAGAACTTCTACAATATGAGCATTCTCTATAACTTTCGCCATTTTTTCAGCTAAAACAAGTACTTCATATCTTCTTAGAAAACACATTGAACAACATTATGGCTATCTCATTAATTTAAATTGGACATTTAAAATATTCAATAAAAAACAGGACACAAGAACTGAACTAGTCATCCTACTTAATCAATCAAGTGAAGACTTCCATAAAGATCTTCGTTAGGACTAATACTAAAAACTATAGCTATCTCAAAAGATTATTAAAATTGAAAAATAAAAAAATTCAAAATTTTGGAGAAATCACATGCAAATTTATGAAATATCCCTAACATTCACAACTTTCGCAATCTTATGAATTCCTTTTAGTTATTTCCTTACAACAAGCATAAGTCAAGAAATTTTCAAAACAAGAAAAAAAGCGTAATAATAAACCATCATTTTCGTTATCCAATTTTTGCTGTTCGTCACGGAATGAAAGCATCCATTCACCATTTACCTCGACCGACTCCTTCATTATTACTTCAGCTTCAACAAAATCTATCAAACTTCTAATACAAATTCTTTAAATAAATGAAGCTTACGATTATTCAAAGCTGACTTTAAGAGAATACCAACAATTAACATTAACATGAAGATGCTATAGCCAAATGATGAAAACGACGTAACTGCCTCCGGATAAATGCAAACAAGGTCCATACATCAAACATAGATTATTGTTTTCTTCAAGGACAGACAGAGAAAATATAGTTTCTGATCTAAACTCTTTTCAAGCAGAATTGAATTCAAAGTACATGTGAGAAAGATAAAACTATTTTGTAAAGAAAAAAGAAAAATTATTGAAGGATTTTTATTTTCATTTGAACGTAAAAATAAGAAAATAGATAAAAGAAAAGACACTGATGAAGAAAATCGTCAATAAATAAAATTATCAAAGGAAAAGAAATTTCCATATAGCTGGCGAGACAAAAAATGCCACGTGAATATAATGAAAATAGAACAATAATTTTGCTCTCATCATTATTCTACTTTCAGTTCTGCACAAAGACAGATAAAATTAATTTCTTAGTAAGTAAGAATGAGCAGTTTATCGATACGAAAATATAAACGTTCTTCTCTTCGTCATTAATTAAGTGTAATTCAGAAATAACTCATTTTTACAGTGAATTTCATGTGTAAGCATTGTTATGAAATCATAGAACTAACAGCAATGATAAATATAATCCCTATTATCCAAGAATTAAAAATCTGTATATTTAATCATGTTTCAAAAACTTTTACATAATGAAATGGGTGCTAATACAATAATCAAATAAGCATAAATATTTGCTTTAATTTCTTTACATTCATTTTTGAAACTACAAATTCATAAGACAACATACATCAGTTTAGGTCAACATTAAACACATTAGAAGTTACCGCATAATTTCTCAGTCCATTTGGAATGTTCATGCTTTGTTAAGAAAATATGAAGAGAAATAATGAAATTAAAAAATTAAAGAGTTCAAAACGTCATATGAAATACATACCTGTCTTATGGAACATATTTCAATTAAAGCATAAAACAAAAGAGATTAATCAAAGAACTATTTTTGTGACATCAATGGTTCTTTCAAACCTCGTTTTAGCGCTTTGCCTTCTGAATGCAGTTGCTGCATCTTACTTCCAACACATGAAAAATTTTTTGAAATCGGTGATAGAGTCTTGGATGGAGCGAATGCTGCACTGCTTGATCTGAAAATGTTTTCCAGTAATTCACTTTCGTTTTTTTTTTTCTTTGTCTCAAATGATTAATAGCAATCACAGATGCAAACCAGAGATTTAATTACGTTATTATACTAAGTGCTACATAATGCAAATCGTTCATAGATCAAATTATAGTATATTCGGGGATGGAACATGCAAGCAAGTGAACCTTAATAATATTGTAAGTGTCGAACAAAATCAAAATAAATGAAGCTACTATACACAAATGAAATTGCTGATATGAACAATGGAACGAACGTAAATTTTAGCTGTGCATAAACTAGATATTTAATTAACTTTAATCAATGATATAATGAAAAGCTTACGCTAACATAGATGATTCTGTCGCGTATCTTTTAGAAGCCGTAAGAAGAACAGCTGGCATATAACTTACATCCCTGAAAAATTTTAATACATCCTCCAACAGTAAACGATGAAAATCACAGGCAAAAAATATCTAATAAAATTGTAAAAGCATATCATATAATTTTCTTGAATCAATATCATAATAAACGATACAGATGATCTTCATAAATTTTCAAAAGCATTGTGTTATGGGTAATCGTTACATTTTTGTTCAGATTTTAATTACTCATACGGTTAAAAATCCTTTAGTATCTGATGTTTCAAAGTTAACATCAATTTAAAATTAATGCTTACTGTTACCAGTAAATTCTGTTCTCTCTTTCATACTTCCACAGCCTCATGTTTTCCAAAAAGTTTTATGCAGTAGAAATATAGCGGTTATTTTAAACTGAGTCATCGGATCTACTCTTATGAATGCCATTGATTTCCCAAAGAAATAAAACCTTAACCACAGCACTTTTTCTGAACGAGTAACATAAAAATGCTGCAAACTAAAATCCTACATCTCATACACTTAGGGTTGTGAAATGTTAACGCACCGCTTAGCGGTGGCGACTACATTTCTTTGTGGTTCCTGGCCATAACTGACTGTTTCGATGCCAAAATGTTCGCTGTATTCATGAATTATGCGACGCAGCTCCGAATGCATTGGTGGAAATGAGTGACTAACAGACGTCACATTTGGTTGCTGTAATGAATGTCCTTCTCTTTGTTTGTTTCTGAATCAGTAAAGCCAAGGATGAATATGTCCCAATAAAGGTTAGAACTACACAACCACCGATGCAGACCTATTTTTCATTTCTTTGTATTTGACACAAATAAGAAATAATTGATTTGAGCAGCTTCAATGTTTATAGAGTAATTCAGTAATAAATACACTAATACAAACTAATTTTGAACCAAAGAATTGCAATGCTTCTCAACTATGAGTAAGCCAATATTGATTTCTTCATGATAATTCAAAGCAGAGAGTTAGAAAAAAAACTCATTCGTTATCAAGACAACATAATAATTGAGGATAAAAAAAAAGTGTATTTTGCATGTCCTCCAAAAAATTGTATCGGATTATATATATATATATATATATATATATATATATATATATATATATATATAAAAAATATATATAGAGAGAGAGAGAGAGAGAGAGAGAGAAGAATTATAGAGAAACTTACCGCATTTAAATCATGTAGAAGTTCAATCAATGTGTCTTCCACGTCCAAAATGTCTTTGTAATTCGTTTTTAACTTATTTTTCAAAAAAGCAGATAAAGCATCAACTGCATCTGGATGAGAAATATTTAATATTCTTGCCAGTTTTCTATTTCTCAGTGCTCGTTGACATTCTACATCGCATGGAAGGCTAAAAAATTGTTATCTATTGTTTTTAAAGAAAAACAGTAACAGCTAAAAAACCACAATAACACCACAAAGTAATAGGAAATTCGATGAGAGCAAAGAATTTTTATGTTTTACCATTTTATTTTGTATTTTTCTATTTGAACTTAACCTCATAAGCTAGCAAAATTGTTGGCGGCATTGGTCAGTTTGCAAAGATTAAAGCTAGAAAATAATCATACCAACGATATTTTTCTGCGCTTAAACTTTTTTTTAATGGACGTTTCTCGACAGACAGATTCGAATATTTATCCTCCATTACTTTTAGTGATAACAACTTTTGGTAAGCCTTTTCAACATCTGAACAAGGCATTTTAGATGATTTCCGAAGACATGAGCAAGTGATGATCACTTCAGTTGCACAAGAGCTGAAATTACAAGTAAAAATAAAAACAAGTCAATGAAATTACCAGTCAAACCGTTCGCACACTGTCATTCTTCTTCCTGCAGATTCTCACAAAACTTCGCAATAAGGATTTACCGCAACCTCATTTATTGCATGTGTATCTATTAATATTTAAACTTTCAAGTTTCCAGTTGACGACTTACATAGTGAAAAAACTATGCCTGGCAGAGAAAATCTCAAAAAACTTAGCTTTTAGGACAAGGAGTATCGCCGTGACATGGAAGGCCACAGATGTGATCACAAGATTCTCCAACTCTTTTTTTAATACATGGTTGCTGACACGAGATATCATTTACCAAGCATTGTCCTACGTGACAAATTCGTTTACATCGATGTACATTGCACAACAGTTTCTTATCACACGGGCGTCCACAAGAAACATCGTTTAAAAAGCATGGAATATTTGCGCGTATCTAAGAATAAATTTATCATTCAAGATAATTAGAAAATCCAATCAGAAAACTTTAACAACATTACTAATAGTGGAAATTTATTAGAAAAAACAGCTGGCATGATTAAGTGGCTCTGAATTTTAATTCTAAAGAGAAGGATTATCAATTTTCGATTATTCAAGTAGAACTCAATTGTTTTAAAATGATCTTAAAATGAAGAGAAAAAAATCGATTGTTGACTGATAGGCGCAATCTCAGCATAACTAAGAGGATATAATATGAGCCAATTTTCTCATATACTCAACGATGGAAAAACAGGAGATGGAACAATGGAACCCAGGATCGATCAGTATTTCACAAGCTTTTGCCAATAATAAGATTTTGAGAGAGAAACCTCGTGTGCACCGTAACATGGCTTCTGAGTAAGCACAGTACAAGGTGGACACTCAGGCTCAGCATGGCAGTTGTGCATTGGAGGATGATTACAGGAATGTTGTCGTGAACACGGCTGATTGCAAGGTGGAAGTGGTGTGCCGCACGGGATCGGTGGTTCGCGGACGGTCTGCCCACACAAACAGTGTTGTTCCTCGAAACCTGCAATGTAATGAACAAAGTGAAGAGCAGCTGGAAAATATAAAGTGATAGAATAAGTTGAACCACTTGTAGATTTTTTGAATTCTTATAAGCAAAAGCAAAACGTGAAAAAACATCACTTTGCAATATTTCAGTAATCTACAGTATTTTATATATTCATATAAATAATGAAGATGGAATACAAAGCCTGAATCTTAACTAATCGAGAAAAGTAAGACTGTGTGTACAATTTCACATTCAATTAAAAGAGAAGAATGAAAAGCAAAAATACATTTAACGTACTTGCTTGCAAACATCGAGAACATTGCCCAACGTGACATAATCGGTCACATTTATGAATTCCACAATTCAGTTTTTTACCGCAGATCTATAAAACCAAGAATTTACGCTCACTATAAAAGTAGAAAGGCGAAACAGACAAGTGCAAATTACCTGCATACAAACATGCTCCTCATCAACACAACAAACAGCACGGCACCGATGATTCTGGCAGGTCTTCAATTTTTTACACCGTCGCAGACAAAGATACGGATTTTCGGCTAGAAAATATCAATTTATGAATTAGAAACACTGAACTTTATTCATACAAATCCATACAAGTTTTCAACAAAATCGAAACGTTCTCTTTCTCGGGCTATTACAATCTTTTATTACATTAACTTAAATCTTATCCTTAGAAGGAATCACAAATAAGTGTAAAACTCAATCTTGTTTCAAATAAGACACACACTCAATCTTGTTTCAAATAAGTGCATACTTTGGATGACTATTAAAATATTTCAATTTCCAGGAGGAGTGTTATTAATGGCACTTTTTAAATGAGGTTAATGTTAATTTTTCTTCTGAGAACGCTCAGACATAAAATTCATACCTGAATAAAGAATAAATTCTTTGCATGGTATTATTTTTTTCAAGGCTTTACACCTGCAACTTATCAAACAACTTGAAGGGCAACCAGAACAGGATCCCACATGACATAGTTGAATGCAGCGATGCGGTTGATCTGAAATTATAACCGATACACTGAGCTCGTTTTATCCATTATAAATATTTCCATAGATAGTAAAATTATAAGCAGGAAAAGAACCGCAAAAAGTTTTTTTTGCCAATTTACATGCCATGACATAAAAAGATGTTCACAAAGATAATTTCCATCCGTACATCAGAAATGATGGATGAAATCCAATTACTAGGATAGTGAATAAAATACAATTTCGAATATTGAAAATGATAATGTTTTGCATTCTACAGCTTCAGCTCTAAATACAAACACTGACAATATTTTACGGGTCATTAAAATGTATACCCTCTGGACCACAAGCTAGAACTTTGCCGCAAACACTTTTGCATGTGGGAACTGGATCAGTACAAGATGTTCGCTCCATATTCAGTAGCTCTGCAATAAGTGTTCGTCCACAGGGACAATATTCCTTCTTTTTTGGTGATAAACTACACAGTCCACAATCATCTTTTCCATGTTTGTCATGACATCTGAACTAAGTTTTTTTGATTTACAAGAAGCACCTTTTTAATCTTTTGGTCTATTCTCACAGCGTAATTTCTCTGGAATTGGTGAAGTCGTATGATAAAAAATTAGAAAAAAAGGTCAATTTCTCCATTTTTTTTTAAATAAAATCTAATATCTGGGAAATATAATCAGAATAAAACTGACAAGTTATCAACAATTTTTAATTCAACTACAGGGATTAATTTCTAGGAAATTTCGTTTTATACTAGCACCCATGTTCACTGAAACCCCAGTCCTTTGTAAAAAAGAAGGATAGTCAATGTTATTTATCTATTTTTTTGCTATGTTATGTTATTTTTTACAATATCGATGCTACTATCGGATAATATTTAATAAATAATAGATTTTTGGTGTTGAACTTCAATCCATAATTTTGTACTTTTTACACGTAGTTTTAAGCAAAAAAAGTATTTTTTCCTGTAACATTAGCGAGGGAACAGGAGAATTCATGAAAAAGGATTAGGTAAAAGAATATGAATTACTTGAGTTCGCATTTATGTACACCGCATGCATACATCCCAGTGCATGGAGCACCACAACTAAATGAAGTAACTTTCAAATTTAAAGCTGTACAAGGCACGACACGCTCTTCAAGACCACAAAAACATTCTGAAACGATTAAAAAGCTAATTGTTAAAAATTTGAATTTAGAAAGTTATATAAGTATTTATACATAAATATTTGTGATGCTGTTGTCAGATTATTTCATTAAGAAAAAAAACTTGGATAAATTAAATTGAGGAAATTACTTTGAGTAACAACATATTCACAAACGCTACAATCTCCTTGGTGACAAGTAACTTCGCATTTATGTAACCCGCAATTGAGCGTCTTCCCACACACCATTGAGCACTACAACAATTTTCAATCCCTCAAAAGACTACAACAGTTAAAAATAGTTTGTTAACCAGTAACTGTTAAGTTCAATTAATCGTAATGGGTAAGTTTAAGCCCAAGACATCTGCTTCTGATGACACCGTCTCATCAAAAGAATATATCTAAATTATTACAAATTATCTACACGTCAGTTCTTGGTATTACTAAGCCAACAAGTGAAACATGACAATCTACGCAAAGTTGAATTCCAAGGTGAAAAAAAGAACGTTTACCTTAAATTCCAGTTGCTTACCGCAGCGACCAGCAATAGTCTCCCGGCCACAGTTGCATTTTTGAGTAAGCGTAAGCGGACATTCTGCACAAGGCCCTGGATGACACTGGTCTGTACACGGATGAGTACAACCGGCACCACGAATTTTCCCACAAACTGAATTGCAGGAGTGAGGCATATCCGGGAATCTAAATACAGCTTTTTATGAATGTGAAAAATAAAAGCTTTAACCTTTATTTTTCTAAAACAACATAGTGAACAAATTCCCTTGCCTAACATTAAATAAATGGAAGATCTTCTGACCACCTCCAAGACGTATGCATGACCAAGCTCTGACATTTAATTTCGATTAGTCCAACTGTTTAATAAAAATTGGTCCTACTCACTAATAATAATTTTGAAAGACAAAATTACGTGGTTCTTGCTTAGAAACAAGCCGTTTTTTATTTTTTAAAATTAGGAAGAATCTTTTCAAATCGCTTTAGAAATAAAAAAATTGAACTAAAAATTTGATGGTGAAAAAAATATAACATATATAAAAACGTAATATTTTTCCGATACCTTTGTGTTGGAGGATTCAGCTTTTTAGTACAGAAACATCGATACTGTTTGGGAATTTCAAAAGTAACATTCTGACAACTTGGGCAACGCCAGCCGATATCTGCTTGGAAACTTTTAGCTGCCCATTGCGTTATGCAACCATATGAATTCGCACGATTAATATGGAACATATGGTAACATTTTTTGCAAGTCCATATCCACTGAAAGAGTTCGTGCTTTCTTTAATAAAAACAAAATTAAAAAGTCTAATGAAAACTGGTTTATCATCTAATAATTTTGAGCTATTTTTTGTAAGCAAACGATGAAATAAAAGCTATCAAACTACTGCTAACCTCATTCACTGGTGGAAACCGTGAAACACTAATTAAAGTGTAAAATGAACTCTTAAAACAAGAATAGCAGGAATAACTGTGGTCGACCACATCCAGAAGAATAACTTTGTTGAGTTACCTTTATCTCGCTTAGGAGATGATAAGAATTTTTATTAACCTGGAAATGAAGTACAAAAATGAAAGAAGTACCTCACTGGCACGTATGACTTGGCAGCAAATCATGCACTCATAGCTTTCTTCTTCCAGCTGCTTCTTCAGCCTATCTGAAAATTTAAAAAAACTGATCGATATAAATCTCGAGTGAAATTTTTCAGATTTTAAAATATGGAGCAATGAATTACTCTACAGTTTGTAGCAATGTCGATACTTTATTAATCATTCAAGGTCATCATTCAAGACTGGTTTCGAATAGAAATGGTGTTTCAGTCATAATCAAGAATGTTACACATCATTTCGTCTTTCTTGTTGTTTCTCCAAATCATAACATGGCTCTCAAATCAAGGATAAAGACCAAACTTTATCTAGATATGCGTTATAGATTGTAGCAAATATTATATCTGCTCGAATAAAGCACATATTTCAGACAATTCAAACAAACAACAAATTGACCTCGTAATGTTTGCAGTGATTCATGTTCGCGATGAGCCATCTCCTTATTATTTCGAAAAGTTCCGTTTACAGAAAGCGGTGTTACTGAATTAGAATTATCTGAAAATAAAAGTAAACACTATACTTTTCAATCTTAGATATTGTTCTTAACAAATCCTAGGTTATCAGAACATTGAATAGATGAAATATGAAATGTGTAAACAACCAAAAAAGAATTGGCAAAGTTTTTATCTAAATTTTGAAAAAAGAAAGGCAAAAAGAAACTGATATAAGTTTTCAAAAATCATCTGATTTTGTATGGGAATGTTAAGTGAACATGTTATCTTTATTTGCACGCCAATCCAAAAAAAAAGAAAAAAAAAAAAAACCTTAAATCATACTATAAGATCATTCGATGCTCCTAAACGCGAATTATTTATAAGAACCAAAATATTTGTTGATCCTATATGAAAAAAATGATTTTCCCCTTTCCCTGACTACAAAACTAATCAAGGTTAACTGATTTCAAGTAACACTCATTTTCGCCTAATGGTAAAATACTTATTCGAAAATTTTCACCGTAGAAACTTTGAAAAATTTTATGACGGTAACAAAATGTTAACATTACTGAAAAGGTAAATGACAGAAGTATTTGCGTTAACCTTTAAAAAGTCGACAATCATGTGGTGCTGTAATCAACTCAGTTTGACCACGATAGCTCTCCATAACATATGAAGGCGGACAGCCATAGCCTTCTTGGGCGTCAGCTAACCCACCTTCTAAAGTTTATCTCCAAAAGTGAATTTCTTTTTTTTTAATATTTATTTTTTATTACTTCTAGAAGTAATCGTTTGCAGGAGATGGAATTTTATGGGAATGAGAAGGTAATGAAAATTGTACTACGTCGAACCAAACTACGATATATTTTTTTAAAGCACTAAGCAATTAAGAGATATTTGAATAATCAAAAGTCTAATAAATAGTCTCAAGGGCTAATGAGTATTATTCTAGGAAGTAAATGAACGGTTTTATTTGTGCACTGACCAAGAGAGATTGGATAATCTTCACTTTCCCTTATCTTTTTCTTCCATTATACAAACAATCAGTACAAGTTCAAATCCTAACTCTCATTACTTTGCAACCAATAAATCAAAGTAAACAAAAAGACATATACCTAAGCTTAGTCGCGATAACTGCTCAGATGGAAGTTCTTGACAATTATGCCGCAAATCCTTGATATCTTTCCTTTCTGTTTTGCAACGATGCATTTTTCTACCTCTTCTATAAATTGGCATTAAAATTCAAATAGATGCTTTTGAGTCTTTTATCTCTTACAAAAGCAAGAAAAGTAATGAAAAATATTGCAGATAAACAAAAGTCGCATTAAAACTAACATAGAATGACGATTATATGCTGAGGACGATGATGATGATGGATGAATAGCACCACTGGCATTTAAAGATAAAGGAGGTGCTACAATAATAATTCATTGATTAATACATTGCACGCATCATTAGTAGAATGTAAAAAAGCTCTGAAGATAATACATATTAATATGATAATTAAGGCAAATTATATTCAGTAAAAATGACCGCATAAAAAGTTACCATCTTTATGAAAGCGAGGCAAATAACTGTTAAACTGATATGATGGGGAATGATTCATAAAAGGTGCAAACTGCATTTCGAACTGAGCGTCTCTTTCACAAGGTGGTACCACATTGGCATTAAACATATTGGCGGGTAGTACACGCGGTGGTATGTCAAAAACAGCAGGTGGAGGTGTTGAAAATTCCGCAAACGGACCAAAAAATGCCGGATGATTACGATAACCATAATAAGTCGATCTACCTAGAAATTATAATAGTAATATTTAATTTTCATTTGTTGACCACTATGAAGAGCTAAAAGTGCTACTGACTTATCGTGCATCAGTAGGCAGTATGAGTATGGCACTGCATAAAATGAATTCAAATAAAATACAATCGCATCTTTTGTAAGATTTTGTAAGAGTCTACAATATTAGTTGCTTAATTTGAACAGATCAATTCAAATTTATCATCCTATTAAACAATTATATAACATACCTCCTCTCCATCTTCCACCGAAATATCGCCAGTTTTGTGCTGTCGTTATCTGTGTACCATTAGTAGAATGATTATTATTGACAGTATCCGATGCTTTTGACACGTCCTTTTGCATACTTCCAGAATATCAAAGTAAATTCGGTGATTGTTTGGACGGACTTCTGAAACAAAAAATTTATGATTTATAGTATAGGCTTATGTGAGTTATGGAAATGCAAAAAAACAAAACTCCTCGCTGCATTATTTGAAACAGAGAAGTTATAATACCCAGACACCTATCTCCTTTAAATTTAATTTCCAGTTCTATCGAACTACTATTCAATGGGATCTAAGTGGAGTGAAAAGTCCACAAAACCTAATGGAGTACTATTTCGGTCAAAAATTCTGATCTTAGCTTGTAACCAAGAAACTATCATTTGCAAGTATGCGATTTCGGAGTAAGCAAGTAAGGATGGCGTGTTGGCTACTTCGTTCAACTAAGGAATAAGAAAGAGAAGGAACTGAAATGAAAAAAACTTATTCACTTCTTATTTAATGAAGCAAGCTTGGCATCATCATTCTTCCTTCAGTTACTGCTACAGAGAGTGTGTGTAAAAGGTTAAAGAACTAGTAAGCTGATTAGTAATGAATACCATATTATTAGTTATCATTAACCATTAGCCAATATATTTACTGATTATCACTAAATGACACCACTACATCCATCACCAAACATCAGTAACCAAACGCTGAATTTGTCTTAGAAGAACTAGAAAGATGGAAGAACTACGACACAGGCTTAAGCTACACGATACCAATGCAAGTTTATAAAATCATCTGAATGAGATATGCGCAAACAACACGTGGTAATCATTAATGATGTCGGGAAACTTTCATATCGCTGCACATGTGCACTTCCCTTCATGGTGACAAGCGTGCAGTACGACAGTTGACTTATTCATCCCTTCATTACAATCATCAAATACTACAGAAGCCGCCCGTCTTTTACTTTATAATGAAATGGGGAAAGGGTAGAAATTTAAATTGAATGGAAATCCCGAACTTTCTCAAGACATCATTTGACAGTGATGTATTTCATTGCCGTTTGGTAAGAGTAATGATTTCTTCTTACCGGAAGAATCCACCGGTCTCACTGCATGCTATCATATACATCAGTCATTTAATCATACTTTGTTCATGCATTATGCATTGTGTAATGAAATCCTATACTGTATTAGCAATAATATACACAATTTCATATGTAATTTTGAGAAATTTAGAGAATTATGCAGCACTTCTGAGATAACCCCTCTGATGACATGTTGCACTTCTCAGTAGACTCTCTTTATTTCGGACCTCATGCAGTTCATAATATTTTAGGTATTTTAAATGTTTTCTCTATTTGGAAATTAGTTTTAATCTACCGTAAACTACCTAAAACTGCTATCGAGTCGGTGGATTTAATAACTTCCATATAGTTTCTCTTGATCATTTCACCTAGACCTATCATTCTCTTTTATGATACTCGCAACACTGTGGTGGTCAGATAATCTAGTTTAAATCGAAATTCGAGAATGAGTGACTGTGCGTGAACTAACAGAATCAGAATTTTAGAGGTTGCGTTATGTTGTCACCAGATATAAAATAATGAATATAATCTGATGAAGCAGGGAGAGTGCATGGATGCCTGTCCTGACGGCTGGTAGCGCAGAGACGAAGAACGTCGACACAGCAAGGCGGAGAATAGTGTGCTTTGGAGAGAATTAGGGATGTTAATGCCTAAAAAGACAGTGCTAAGGCGATATGGAAGAGAAGGAGGGAAAAGGTTGGGGATTCAGACAAGAGCAGAGAGTATTTTGCTTGCTGATCTGAGGTGACAGGAAGTAGAAATCACCTCGACCCTGGCCAAAGGGCTGTCCTACTCCCTAATTTTCTTCGAGTATTGCTAGCATTGTGTAGTAGTAAGTTAGAAAAAGGATGCACATATTAGTGACAGGGATGTGGATGAATAAATGATAGATAAATGAACTGACAGATGGATAAATAGAAATAGCAATGAAGTGATAGGTATTAAATAGAATATAATATACCGTGAAAGATCAAATCTTCCGGACTCAGCACATTACACTAAACTTTAAAAACGAAGAGATCAGTATCGTTTGAAATAATTAATTGGTGTGAGTAAAGTATCAAATGTAAATTGAAATCCAAATAGTGACATGGATATCAAAAACGGAAGCGTCACTGATATTTTATCCAAGGCCAATGCAAGGATTCTATTCTGTGCATTGGATGCGATCGATGGTCCGAAAATAATTGTGTGGGATCCAACTCTTATCAAACAATTCAACTTAGTCAGTGTTGTTAGAAATATCCTTTAATAATTTATTAAATTAAAATATTTTTCACTGTGCTATATTTCATCTTCTTAAAATTGCACAAAAATTTAGGATAATTCTATCATAATTTAAATTTGCGGTATTAGTTTTCGTCGTTGATATCAGAGTATTTTGTCTGACGTCACCAGTATTGTTAGAGGTTGGGGAATGCTTATCACATCGCAACTTACAAAATATCGGATGACTACTACCTGTTTAATTTGGTATTGTATCCTCCTTATAAGTATTAAAAAAGCATCCTTATATACTAAGTTCATTTCTGTTGCAAACTAAGTTCTTCTTCATTCACTGTAGACAATAAAACAAATATTTTTGAATTTGACTGCATTTCAATTCTTATTTGTAGGTGACAACAACAGAACAATTGAAACAGCACAAGGTTGTATCTATGCTGCAGCTAGATCTTTCGCCAAGGGTACCACAAGTGGAACATAACCATATCGTTTATATTTTATCGACATCTAATTCATCAGTAATCAATAAGCTAATTGCATGTCTCAAACACGCTAGATCCGTTAATGTAATTCTTTATAATTTATATTAATAGTTCGTAAGTTTATTTAATAATGCATTCCTATCCATCTGTTTCTAATCAGTTATCAATTCATCGCTCTAAAAAAGTGATCCATACTTTCTTCCCTTTTCTCATATTACATGTTGCACTTCTAGTCAAAACAATTCAGTCCAACATTTTTCTTTCTTGACTGAACTTTGAAATTACCCAAATGTTGAGCGAGCAATAATCCTTCAAATTTTCTGTGACCAACTAGTTAATCTTTCTTTCACAGTAAAGAAATATATCTTTTTAAGGATAGTCGTCAGCACCACGCTTTGGTAGTCCCAGAAGCCTCATTCATGATTCGGGATACGTTAAAACAGGACCGAGAAGCAAGCTCAGTCTTGAAAACACTTGAATCATTGCCATTGAGACTTTTTCCACTCTACAGTGATTTTCTCACTCTTCTTATGGATAATTTGCCGTCAAAACTTCTTTTAGATAGCGTAAGAAATATTTAGCTGAAAATAAGTTTATGTTTTTGTCTTTTTTTCTTCTCAATATTAATATTATTATCTGTTTGAAATATGGATTCAGTGAACTTCAGGATTGGACAGAATTGCAAAAATGCGCTTCAGCCGTAAGACAGCTTGAACTTTTAGTGGACTGTTTGCCCAACTTAAGGTGCAAAGGAAAATGGGCGGCGCAAGTAGTTGAAATTGTGAAGAAAATGAGAACTCAGGTAAATGATCTGTTCCTTACTTGATATTTGTCGGGTTCAGAATAATGATGACTTTATGTTTTGAAGAATCAATGTGTTTTATCTAACTCACTAATATATGTCATTGTATTTCGAGGGAAGCTTATTTAAAAATTTCTGCCGTTTTTAGGAGGAAATGGAGTCTGTGTCGGGGCATAATGATTTTCAAATATCGGATATTATCTTAATCGATAGATGGATTGATCCTTTGACGCCTATGCTGATACAGTTAACATACGCTGGTTTAGTTGATGAAATATTTGATATGGGTGCCACAGGTCTTTTTTTTTTTATGTGTGTATTTATTGTACTCGTGCACTTATTCCTCAACTGAATTTCATTATTTCTCTATTATATACTTATTAGTAATTTTTAGATAATACCAGTAGTAATAACTATAAATTTTTAAATCTGGCTTTACATTTATCACTTGTGTACTACAGAAGGCCGCAGCAGTTCCTGCAAAAATTGAAGAGTCTTCTCCTCCTCTACCAAGATTCGAATAGTCAGATTTCAAAACATGCACGCGCCTTTAATTGTTGTGAATTCTATTTCGTTGTAAAATAGCTAAGGACATCTCTTGACAAAATTTCAACCGACAACAGCAATATATATCCCGGTATTAGGAGTACCATGAGAAAAATCCTTAGAAATTTTGAAAAAAAAAAATTTGCACTCGTGGCCTATTTTACTTTTTCTTTTTTGACCACGCGGCACGCATTGCAGATTTTCCGGTTATAGAGCAATGAGATCAAGTATATATTTTATTCAGGTAACATTAAGACATCAAAAATAAGGAACGCAAGTGATTCAGCTGATGCTGCTAGTGAAATACCCTTGCATGACCCACTTTTTAAACTGATCCGAGATCTTCATATCAAAGATGTTGGAAAGCAAATAGGAGAAACGCTAGTAATGCTTCGTGACGAACGTGTGGTATATTTCATTTACCGTTCAATGTCTAATATTTATTTATATTGTTTTTACATTTTAATCAACGTCCATTTGTGATATGTTTGAAATTCCTAGGATTTTAGCAATAAGCATACATAATCTACGCAATGCTTATTTAGTATTAAAAACATAATTGTTAGTACTCATTCCACCAACTATCTGCATATCATTCAGCCATTTATTCACTTATCGTTTTTTGTTCCTCTCCCATTACAGACGTTTACAGAGATTAAAAGAGAATCCACCGAGTGATTCGTTAGCAGAAAGCAAAGTTTTTGTTCGCAGACTGCTTGACATGCAAGGAAGCGAAAAACATGCCGATACTCATACACTGATTGCCGAACATTTGATGAGCTTTATTCGTGATGATTTGCGGTACTCCACCTTTCCAAAATTGGCAATTGGTAATGATTGATAAATCCACTCATCAGTAGAGTACCTCAGAAGCAATTCCGAATATTATTTAAAATACTTGTGAAACTTATACCATATTTTCTGTCTAATGGCTTGAAAATTATAAAAATTATTCTAGATATTGTACAAGGAGAATATGGTGACCGAGTAATTCCGCAGCTTGAGAATCTTATTCTAGAAGCATACAATCCTTTAATTGTTTTGCGTTTCATCTCACTTCAATGTATGGTTACTGGTGGTTTCAAGAATGCTACCATTAGTACTTATGAGAGACTTTTTATCCAGGTACTTATAATTTTATTCTATATTGTGTCGGTACTTCACGTTGTTGTTTAACAAGTCTCATGTCAAATTTCCAGACAGTGAAAGGAATATCTTGACATGGTAAAATTACCAAATATGTTTGTTTCAGAGCTATGGTGGATATTACATGTCATTGTGGATAAAACTGCAAGTAACTGGACTTTTGTGGGAAAGAAATGGCAAAATAAAAGTAAGTACTTCACGTTAAACAGAACTGTGAAATTTGTGTACATTGTACAGGTTGGTGGTGAGACTAGATAATTTTCAGTGCGAATATGCTCCATTTGATTTCCAAACAGCATGTCACCGGATGTCATGCTTTGTCGATGAAGAGCACAGTGTAAGTTTGTCATATAAAGTCTGGGACTTGAATACATAAAAAGAAAATTTCGAAAAAAACAGAAAAAACAGTTGGGTTATCATACCAATTACAGTCCGACTGTGTTTTGTTCTGGCTCTTTGGGAAATAATCTTTGTAAAGCTTTAATGAAAAATCGAATGAAACACTTTCGGAACAAAAGGTGTAAGTTACTACTATGATGAGCTAATCAAAAAAAAAGAAAAAAAAAAATTTATGAACGAAGGAAGAAACTGCATTTCAAGAAAAAAAGTTGATGAACGAAGGAGGAAACTGACTTTCTGTTCTCTCACTGCACATTGATTAAGGCATACGGAACTACGGCATATCCGTATAATGGTTACGTACCTTTAATTGTTCGGTATATCGAAACGGGTATACGAAACAATTGGCGAGATTGGACAACGATTCAGAGCGATGATCATTCAACAATGAGTCACGGCACTTATTCCATCATTTTCATTATTGGCGGTGTTACACAGGCTGAGTTGGCATGCCTTAGGAAAATACGTTTTTCAAATAAATTGTTAGTTGTTTCAAGTGCAATAATAACGGGCAATAAATTGATTAACTCAATACAAAATAGTTAACTTTCAGTTCATTGCGCTATAAATCTCTGTACATTTTTCTTCGAAAAATAAATTTGATGAATTTGTTTGAAAATGTTTGGAACAGAATACACGACTATCAGTGTTGATATGGATATTGAATATTCACAGCGGGCAACATAGATATACTTTCCCAACTTGTTGTAGTGTTGCGATAAATGATTATGGAAGAAAAGTTTGAGCAAAAAGCACAGGCTCATGACAGGATCAGACTGGATTAAAAAAAAAAAAGACTTTTCCATTTTTAAAAAGCAAGAAGTTAGTTTTAAAATGGCACCTGCAACTCATTAGCAAATAATGCAGCAATGGCGGTCCAGGTTTCCTCTTCATGAGCATCACCCAAAGGTGTTGCGTGATGGAAAATTTGTATATTTACTGTCAGAACAATGAAAACGGTTGTTTGTCAAGAAAATTTATTTGTCGGAAAGATGACTGAGTATACAGGTCATATTCAGAAAGTAAGTTTGCAAAGATATTCAGTGAAAATGAATTTGCTTTCCTGGATTTCGGAACCGATTTGGATTAGTTTACATCCTTATAGATGCATGAAAATATAACAAGAAAAGTGGAACAACTGGTGACCGATATGACACGACAACTTATCGCAAGCGCCAACAATGACGAAGATGTTGAAGTGGAGGTAAAAATGTTGTTTGGGAAAGTTATCGATAATCCAAGAAATGCAACTGGTCGGAAGTTAGTTCAATACTAGTTTTTTGAATATCAGTGAATTTTGAATCATTTTCTAGAGAAGTTGTATAGGAAACAGCTTGGTGGCCATTTTCATTATAAACAGTCTTGTGTGCATCATCTAGAACAATTATCCGAGATGTTCGTTAATGAATTGGTCTTGACAAAAACAGACTATTCCTGTACATCCCCGAGAACCTTCTAATTATCGTAAATACAGATCCTGCAGTAATGTAAGACTAGTGGATCGACATTTATTTTTTAAAATGTTTTCAAGACACAAATTTTTCTGTTATATATAATTTCAGTTCCATAAGCAAAAATCTTTGCCCGATGCGAAAAATTCCTGGTTCCTTTGACGCTACTGTTACTATAACTGGCAAGTTTAATATATCATTTATTTCTAAAACTCTTCATCGAATCCTTTCCAAATGAATCGAACAAACTGAGCATACATTTTCAAATATGGAAAGTCTCGAAGACTTATAAAACGAGACTAAGAGTTCCACATATGTAAAACTCACACATTGCATTTTGCAAGTTAGATAGTCCAGAAGCGTCATCAATGAGCCATGGAGAATCCATTATCAGTCACTACTCATCACCAGTCCAGCAAATTACAACCGAAGAAGACGAGACATCGGTGTAGGCTGTTCCTCACTAAAAATCTCTCATTTCTTGAAATCATCGGTAACCAAAATATGCATTATACCTTGCCATGACTGGCAATGTTGTAAATCCCAAAAGTCTAATTTTGAATATTACGTTTATATCTATTATAGAACTGTGGAACTGCTATCCTAAATTTTACCTATCTTTTATGAATTCATTTGAAAAACGTAATTAAATATTTGTGTATTATAATTTCCCAACTTTAACTATAATTAACCATATCCATATATATGATCGTCGGGTTTACTACTAAAAATTGCTAATAAATAAAACAGATAGCTGCTTAGTACTTCAGGAATGGAGAGATCGAAAAGAAAGATTCAGCAAGAAACTCAACATCGTTCAACATCGTTACATTCCATGGGTTTGTAGAATAAACAACAGAATGTTTCCATTCCAACTTCTTTAACCTTTCAATCCAACAATATTTTAAAAGGAAAAATACTAACAAAGAATCAATTATATTCTTAAAATGTGGAATAACGATAAAATAAGCAGCGGCCTCAACTGATCAATTGCTCCATAAGATGAAAGGTTATATTGCATACATGACTCTAACTCTTGAGAGTCCAAAATGAAATATATACACATTCATTTATCTCTATGAAGTTCTGACTATCATCTTTCAAGCTTTTACAGATTTCAAGAGAAGAGAAAAGAATTTGTGACATCTTAGATTAACAACAAATTTAAACGAGTAGCAGGAAAATCATGAAATCGCTATTCATCATTCTCAAAAATGTGGAAAGATATTGCCATCCTGATGTACGCATTTAGCGGGAATGGGAAGGATAGTAATGAAGAGTAAAGCGGTAAAGGAGTTGGAAGAGTTAAGGCCATGTATACAGACTAAACAAATAATTTCAAAATGTAGGAATGGTAAACTAGCAACAAAAAATACAAAAGGATTGGAAAGAACAGAGCAGAAAGCATGTTGCACATCGAAAATTTGTATAATTATGATAGACTAATTCAGTTAGATGCAATCAGCTATGACAATGTGACAAAGGTAACATCAGTAACGCCCAACATTAAAAAATTACAAAAAACATATGAAGGAGCAAAACTCCATCTTTAAAAGTGCGAATAAATTTTACAATTTCACCGGTACTGTTCAGTAATCCGTCTCATCACTCCTTAGACATCTTGCCAGTGGCGAAGAAGGTGGTTGTGAAGATTTCTAAAGAATAATTTCCAATAATTTTTAAAAGGCAATCGTAAATAATCACAGAAATACAATTCAAAATGATCCAGGGTATTATTAGACGACCATTCCACCATTTCCAGCTTTCATAAAGTTAGACATCGACTATGACTTTTATTAGAAAACATTTTTTTTTTTTGCAAGTAAAAAAAAATTGAAAAACTTTACTTGGCCACGAGGACGGAAAAGCTCGTGTTTCGCAAGTTCGAAAACATCTGCCCGCTCTTCTTTTCGGTATTGTAGACAGCGACGGATAAAATCCTGAAAATAACGAAACTTAGTTACAATCTCAACTGAACTACATACCTGAAATAAAAAAAAAATGAAAATCAAGACTGCCTGAAATATACAACCTGAATAGACAAATTTTAAGCAAAGGGAAACTATCACTATTATAAATTGATAACATACACCATCGATAGGAAAATACATTTAGGAAAATCTCTAAAAACTCCCCACTGTTGAAAAGTACTGAAAATTATGTCAAAACTTCCAGCACATTATAAAAATAGTAGATGTTTACCTGCGCTGCCGAGCTGACAACTGGTTTGGGAGGAAAAGTAACTTCGGTAGCTTTCAGGATAGTGTTTTCTTCCAGAATTTTTTGCTGAGTTTGTTCGTGTCCAAATGGCTGTAAAAATATGTATATGAATGTGTGGACATCTTCGTTAGCAAAATTCAAACAAATCATTAACATATCAAACAGAATTATAAAAAACAAAAGCTTACTCGTCTGCCATATAGGCACTGGTAAAATATAACACCAACACTCCAAACATCCACTTTTGAGCTTATTTTTGGAGGATTGTGACCGACAACAAAAGTTTCAGGAGGAAGATACCTAAAAACATAAAAATGCTATCAAGAGAAATATAACTCTTCCAAGATTTGAAAATTAGATAAGGAGGAACAACGAAAAAGTAAGAGAATATGAGCGTTTGATAAGACCTTCACAAAATCAAAAATTAATTAAATCAACCGCTAACCAGTACGTCCCAGCTCCCTGGGATGTGAGTTCAATAGAATCACCGTCATCAGCATCCTCCATTATTTTACTCAAACCAAAATCAGTGATTTTTATTGCACCGCTCGTGGTACCCGACTGCAATAGGATATTTGCCGGCTTCAAATCGTAATGGATTATTGGTGGGCGTTTTTCTGATAAATAACGAAGTGCTGACACTACCTGAAATAATCCAGACGGTCAAAGCTTACGTTGCTTTTCAAACTGGACCCGTTAATTTAAAGCAGTACTCCATCGCATATCATCGTAACAGATTAGGGACTATATAAGTGGACCAATCAAATTTCCAAAGCAGTTCTTTGGAAATTTATGTGTTCGTTGTCTGTACACTTTACCTGCATAATAATAGAGCGTGCTTCCTTTTCGGGAATTTGCTTATTTTGCTTCAGATAGAAATCGAGATCATTACCATCACAGTACTCCAACACAGTACAAAAAGAATGATTGTCGATTGTAAACAAGTCGAATAAGCGAACAATACGTGGATGATCTAATGTCTTATGAATATCTTTTTCACGCATAGCATGTTTCACATAATTTGCCTACAAGTGGTTAGTTCACCGATAATAATGCAGAAATTAAAAAAAAATGTTTTCAGAGATACAAAGAAACAATAGAATAATTTCATTCCATTTAATTAAAAAAAAAAGCACATTCAATACATAAAAACTTGTGAATTAACCTTTTTATCTTCTTTCCATTCCTTATTTACATGATGAATCTTGCATGCCACATACTTATTCTCATCCAGATCAAAAGCCCGCCAAACCTCGCTGCAGAAAAATCAATTATAAATTAATAATATCAATTGAATTTGAAACACTACTATAATAACGATTAGAAACGATTTGAGTTTCAAGCACTGTTGTTGTACAATTACATACATGATATGAAAGACTTACTACAAAGTTACCCAACATAAAGAAAAGATGCTTCCTAAAGCAGCCACAATAAAGGACCTACAAAAATCAAAGCAATATAAAACTAATACAAGCCGACCTAAAACCACCCTTTCCAAGTAGCGAAAGTAGAAGATAGCGCCTATTGAGCAATTCGTGGTCTTTGTACCGACTTGATTCTTCATACTGAACCCGTTTTAATTCTCGAATATGAAGATTACGCTCTCTCTCTAAGCGATCACGTTCAGCAATTAGTTCTGCTTCCTCTTTTTTAAGATGTTCCTTAAATGGATACAAATTTTCAAAAAAAAAAAAAGTGATACTCCGCAATATATGACATAAGTAGACAAAATTACAATACTGCAGTGAGTAACAAACTTTTGAAAAATTGACAATTGACTCATGTAACATAACCAGTTCCAGAATATCATAAGAATAATTAGTATTGAATGTCGTGAGGATTAATACTTTTAATTTTACCAAAATAAAATATCGAAAAAGTAATTAAAAATACTTCAAACGATGAGATTCTTTAGTAGAATGTCCCGCTTTAGCAGGACGGAAATGCGCTTAAGCAGGATGACAAAAACAACACGTTACCTTACGTAAACGATAAATTTCTTCTTGCTCCAAATATTCTTGCAACGTCAATTCTTTTGGTAATTCGGGTTTTGCAAACAGTTCATCTGTGAGTGAAACAGAACTTGGCCCTGCTGATGTAGATGGAACCATACCATCCGAACTAGTCGAACCAGTCGACATTGCTCTGAACATGTAAAAATCGATCGATGTTTTATAGGACACATATATTTCATGAAGCATAAATGAAAACTTCATAGTACACTATTTTTTTTTTCTTCTAAGAAAAAAGTGAATGCTTCCAAAAATTATTCGCTGTTAAGGTCTTAGATTCCAAATATCATAATTTTAACCGGTAATTCATTATTTACAATCCTATATTTTCGATTTCAACTGAAAATATGCCTTTTTTTCCTTTTTCAAAATGAACAAAGTACTGGGGAAGGAAGGAAACAAAATGAAGGCCTTTTAACTTCTCGAAATATGTGTTCAAAGTCTGACTGGATTCAAATATAACACTATGGAGTGATCGAAATAATTTCTAGTAAACAGAAAATTCCTTATTTTATACCTTTTCAAATCTCGAGCATTTCCCGTTGGTTTTCTTTTCCGAAGATTCTGCGAAGCATTAATTATTTCATTCCTTTCATTTGCAATCCTCTGCTGTGCTTTACTAATTTCTTCGAATGCCCAACCATCAGCCCACATTTCACGAAACTCTTCGCGGTGACGTGTTGGCTTGAACTGTCCGATACGTAAGCAATCCTCCATACATTTTGCTTTCGCCTGAAAATTGCTCTTACACTATAAACGTCAAAAGTTTTGTTCTGAAGAAATAAATCGAAGTCGACAGTAAATTAACGGGCAATAAAAAAGGTGAAAACCGCTACGAAGTTCCCTAAGGATTGATTTGTTAATGATAATTTGAAAAATAGAAAAAAATCTAACAGTCAAAACGCACAGCAGAGTATATCGAAAAATGATTACAATACAGTACACAGTATCAAAATGCAACTTTTTTACACAAAACACATAGTACAATTTTCTCTGACTGGAAAAATATACCGGTTGTATCGAAAAAAAAAAGACGTACTTGTTTCCTTTCCATAGTACTTTGATCAATCAACAATTTCCTTATAGTCTCCTTGCATGCCTCCATAGATCGGTCTCTTTTGATGATCTGCTGTTTCAATTCTTCAATTGTCCTCCTCATATCCTCAATTATACTATCTTTTTTTGAGAGCTCAGAACGCATTTCCGCTGCATCAATTAAGGATAATTCATCAGTTTGTGCCTGAAAGGAAATTCTTAATGGGAACAAAATAGATAAATGTAAAACGATTTGTAAAAGAAACGAAAGCGCTGAAGAATTAGTATGTGAATTAGGTTTTCCAAAAGGAAAAAAATAAACACCTGAGAATCCATTCTAGGTCTGCACATCAATGTTTGCGGCGGACTTTGGCTTTGGCTTGAGTCACTCGAATTGAAAATGGTCAGATGAATATTCGGTCGAGTGTTGGTTGATGGAGAGACAGATGTAATGATTGCGCACTTGAAAAATAACCATATAAAATGAATGAAAAATCAGAATTATAAAACCACACTGTTCCGGAACATAAGCCTTGTAGTTTTCGTTAATATTGTGCATTTGGATGTGACATTTTGATGTGAATTTGAATCCGATATTTCACGTTATGTTATGAAAAAATAATGCGACTACCTACACATGAAAACATATATAAAAATACTTACTATACTGCTAACTCAAAAAAAAAAATGAACTGGTTTAACAGACACTCAAATTGGTGGACACTAACAGCTAGCATATATCGTTAACATGTACTGTAACATGTACGATGCTTTCACAGACCATGAAATTGCGATTTTTAAAACTTTCTCTAATTGAAGTTTTGAAAAGGATAGTTCAAAAAAGTACTAAAAAAAAAAAAAAAAAAACCTAAAAGCTGCTTAGGTCCATGGTTATTCAATTATTAATGTAATTGAATTCAGTGTAACCGTCTTGCAACTACTTTATTTATTGGGGACTTCACTGCCTCCATAAGCCTATTCCGAAAAAGAAAAAAAAAAGAGCGTACAAAGGTATCGAAAGAAAGAGAGAACCTTGATGAAAAACAGTCATGGTAACTTCTAAAACGAGCTTATATTTTAGAAAAAGTGAAAAGAACATACGTAGTCACTACTTGAACTATCGCCATTTGCGTGAGAAGTATTTGCCTGACGCTTCGGACTCGAACCAACTGCCATGTTCTGAAAAACTAGATCTTACATCTACGAAGTTAGAAGAAACTGGTATTTCTTAAATTGGTATTTTCATAATCAATATTACACATAACTCATAAACATACGAATAACAGTTCTGAATAACAAAAGATCTCATTAAAATATACATGTTCAT
Organism: Brugia malayi; assembly: GCF_000002995.4. Classification (NCBI taxonomy): domain Eukaryota; kingdom Metazoa; phylum Nematoda; class Chromadorea; order Rhabditida; family Onchocercidae; genus Brugia; species Brugia malayi. Next base: position 9,361,017 of record NW_025062475.1, read on the forward strand.
AAAATAGATGCAGTCAGTCACTACTGCAATCGTAGGAAACGTAAATGGATACAAAGAAATACCTTAAAACATTCAGTAATCTTTCGATCACTTTTGGGTGGATAGCCATCGTTTCTTCGCCTCTTTCGTAGTGGTTTTTGATCCAAAGATTTCCCAACTTTAATATAATTACCCTTGTCGGGAGTTTCTGGCTCACGATCAGACACTGAACCCGTGCTGCTTACATTAGACAATTCACTAGCGACTGGTACTGGATTTGAACCCGCAATTGCAACTGATGTAGGTACTAATGGCGTCGTTACCTGTGTTTGAACAATTTCTCCCAATTCCATCTGAAATCAGTGTGAACTGACAAAAAAGACCAAAAAAATTAACCCGATTAAGTGGAAAAGTAAATGTTTTGGTGGAGCAGTAAACAGTATCAAGTGAGAAATAATTACAGTGAGAGAGACACAACAAGTCATTTGTAACATATTTTAGCTGCTATCATCAAAGATAGCGTAACTGACCGATATAAATGGAAAAGTAAATGTCCTGAATTAGTTTACGCAAAAATCAACATCAGATGATTTCTAAGTTGAATTCGGAAAGTTCAGTACAAAAAAGCATAACAAACCTTTTCTGTAATTTTACTGTTTAACCTTTCCTTTTCATAAACAACTGGCAAGGAATAAGCTGTATCGGACTTACTGATTGTTGCGAATGTTTTGACCGCTTCAACTGAACCTTTTTTGAGTAGCTATAACACAAAAAACTTTCAAAAAAGAGATGACCGACAAAACTCACTCAATGCAAAAAAAAAACATCGTGAGCGATAGAGATTTTATTAAAAAATATGGCTATAAATCGACAATTTATTGCGGATATCACGACGTACTCCGAACAGTTCTTTTTTTTTCTTTCTTTTTTTTTTTTAATTCTTTTCATAATCTAAATTGGACAAACAAATAGTAAGATACCTTCTCTGATGGTAAGGTCCTGTTCGCCTGCAGACCAGAATTAAATGCGCGTCTTTCAAGGTCAATCCGTGGTGGTTCACCAGATGAAGTGTCAAAATCTTCACACTGTACAGTATCACCGGTAACAGCCTCACCACTGATCATAACGAATTAAACACCTTCATAGCCTTTGTTTTGCCGTTAGCGCTCTCCTTGTTACATTTATAAACGAGCACTTCCCTGAAATATTTAAGTTCTTAAACTACAAAGGTCTGTACTCCCACAAAGATGAATCCTTGAAGCAGAAAAGCGTACGCTTCTAAAAATAACATACACATTGTCAAAAGAGAATAAATATGACAGAATAAAATTATGTGTGGATAAAGTGAAACAAAATAAAGTGAGGAAGGGTGGTATATGTGAAACACCTCTTTAGTATCTAGCGAGTTAATGTAAAAAAGTATATGTGTTTCGGAATGCTTATAACAGTAGTAATCAGAAGGTGAACGAAGTTTTATCCGAATCAATGGTCAAGGACTAGTTAAAACGACATCATCACGACCCACCGCTATTCGATTTTTTCAAGCTTCTCTGCACAGTTCATCACCAAGCCCGATAATAACAATGATATCACAGCACAAATTATCGATTTTCTTGAAACACCTCGTGCTGTGATGTTAACAGTGATGATGACCGTGAGGATGATAATGAAAATGCCGGTGACGACCACGATGATGATGACGACGACGACCACTACCACCATCACCATCATCATCATCATCACCAGCACCACTACTACTGCTACGATCCATCCCAAATGCTTCGCTCCTCCTGGTCTATTCTGCGGCGTGTATGTTACGTTATGTATATATGAGTATGTTGTTTTATGTATGTGTGTGTGTGTGTGTGATGTGTGTATGTGTGTGTCGATGATAGTGCCACCGACCACAATATGCTCTGGAAACGGCCATGCACTTTTCATGCTTTCTTTAGGCATTGTTCCTTGAAGTGCACGACTATCAAATAAACCTTAGCTACCCCGATGATATGCACCGATATCACACCACACTGCACAATTCCAGAATTGCAGGATAGTGCTGCAGCACAACAGGATGCAGTAACTACTCATGGAAACTTGAATAACCGATAACTGCTTTCTTGTACCGACTGAACGAAGCACCAGTTCATGTAAAAACTACCAGATGTTAAGGGCAGTAGAAACACGGGGAATCTAGGATAGATCGATCCTGCGAATGAATTAGCATAATCGAGAGAGTGTCACGACTGACGAAATGATTACAGAAACATAAACCATGGTAGCAAGATCGCTGTAAGGTCTCTTTAACAACATATATACATCCTACCGATGGATTGGGAGCAGAGAACATCGACAGAACCTAACACTTTCCCGGCTGATTTGCAGCAGCAGCGGGAAATGCTGCAGTGTAGAGGGATGAAAAGGTGCTTCTGCTGGTATAATCTGAAGGACAAATGTTAGGTTTCTCTCACTCATCTATCTTGAACTATTCTACTTACCCTTCCATACACTCTTCTCTGCTTCGGTACCCGAGATATCCAGTAACCCGTGGGAACTCACATCAAACAAAAAACAAACTGAGGCATTTTTGGGATACAAAGATGACAATAAGAAACACACGGATTCTTATAACAAAATGAATCGAAAGGCTGCAATGAGCTGCAAGTATGCGACACAACGCGACAGTGTAACTGCAAATACCGTTACAGCTCCCGTACTGAGGCAACGGGCAACAGTCTTTGTAGTACTGCATTTGTTGGCTCAATGCCATTTTGTTGTTAATGTCGCGCTGCAATGCAAACGATTTAGTGTGACGCAGTGCAGTTGGCACTTCGGACGGACAAACATTTATGCAGGGAAAAGATCGCGCGGTTTTAAAGTTCACTGCACTGGAAGCATTTTCAATGCATTGGCCAGTGTAGCACTAAGAAAGGTCAGAGGGCAGAAGAATAGTGAGAATGCCAGTGCTGTCTTGATGGGAAGGAAGGTGAACAGTAGCTAGTTGGAAGGTCACAGGTTATCATCCATCATCCATGTATCTTTGTTATTTGCGTGTTGGAGCATTATACCACTTGGGGCAGTGTGCTTATTACAGAACCAATAGTTGCATTGGCGCAATGTGTATGAGGTTTGCATCTTATCAATAGAAGAGGAACAAATAGAGAGGCGGCAAGGTGCTCGAGCGATTTCGAGATCTAAGAAACAGAAATGTCAGCCATCAAACTTATCCTTCTACATTAGAATATGAAATGATATTTAGAACATGAGCAGGAGTGCAATGTCAGTTCCAAGCACTACTGTTATCATCTTTCTTGTGGTCATGTCCCATTCGTATTTTGTGTCAATTCTCTTAGTGACGTGATATTAACAGGTATGAATAGAATGAGAGACGCTTTCCCTTTCATAGTGATTAATCGGAATCGGAAGAACTGATCCGAGAGAGGAGTAGAAATAAAGGTATTCGAATCAGTATTTTCATGGAATTTAAGCATTTCATGAAATGAAACACAACACGGTCGTCTCCTTTGCTTCTGGGTAATGAATATAAACAGATATGAATCTAGCAGACGTTTGATAGCTTGAAAGGTATGCAACCTGCAAAGTAGTCGTCTACTTAACGAGAGTGGGACTCGAACCCAGGCCTCCGAGGAGACTGGTGCCTTAAACCAGCGTCTTAGACCGCCCGGCCATCTCGCCCTCACGGCTTTAACACACATCGTATAGTCAATAAGTGGCAGATTTTCTGACAAAAGCAGTACCCCCAGACACTTTGACGAGAGTGGGATTCGAACCCACGCCTCCGGAGAGACTGGTGCCTAAAACCAGCGCCTTAGACCACTCGGCCATCTCGCCCTAACAACAATTCGCATCGGTGGCTATTTTACCATTCGAAAGCTCAACAGCCAACGTGAAGAACAAATTTCGGTGGATGATGGATTGACACCAGTTCACCTTCTCATGCCAACACGTACAATCACCGCCACCAGTAATGGCGTCAGTCTTACTGCTAGCACACATGTCAAGAAATTGTCTTCGACTGTGGAACAGTCCGCTTTTCCTGTCCTCTCCACTGTCATCCATAACTGAGGTAGCAGCAGCAGCAACAGCAGGAAAGTTGCTATTATGGCATTCAGCAGTGCACTCAATTAGCACACTGTTCTCAATAATATTATCCCAATTTCCGATTCAGTTCACTTTCTTACTAGCCAAACTCACCAACCACTGGTAATAATCTTACACTCTTTTGATCGATGGTTTTGAAAATTTCGTTACGTCTTTTTCAAGAGCCTAACGTTGTTTAGGAGCGCTCATTAAAGCACACACAGGAAGATCAAGGTGGTATTCCCGTAAACCCTGCTCCACTTGATGTCTTACTGCTTATGGAAAATCAAACTGGTGAACTCCAACACCTCCAGCTCTGACTTAAAGTTCCCCGTTTCGAACTACTGAACAAAACCGTCCCACCTTCTTTCTTCCTTACGTTGAAATCTGAGTGAAAAATACCTTCTATTCAAGCCTGAGCCACTTACAGGACTACTCCGCCCAGCATACGTCCCACTCCCGAATGTGTTCAAAGCCAAATCAATTCATCTACACAAAAATATCTCGCTTAGTTCACCGTTTGAACAAGTTGCCCCCCTTCATCCTACAATCCTAGCAAGCACTCACGAAATGCATTCGCCATATTTTGAAATGTAACAATTCCCGCATTTCATTCACAATGTGAAAAAAATAAGCGACGATGCTTTATGCACAATGTTACCGATTGCTGAACACGTATAGTAGCGTTGTATTCGTGAACAGACTTTAAATTGACCACACAAAAATACGACGAAAGACTTTGGCACACGCACGGAACAATACTTGTATAAAATATAATCAGTCAGTGTATAGCGAAGCCAATCAAAATACTATATTACTGTATTCGACAAATTTCAAACAAATTTGAAGGTACCCCTAACTGAATAAAGGAAACAAGAACAGGTTCGCACTCGTAACTTTAGAAAAGTTGCAGCCTGAACACCAGTTTGTATTGCAAGTTGATAGGAACTCCACACAAAACTAATCTGCATAAATTCCAAAACGATTGTTCCACATGGCCTCTCTATTACTGCTATTTCGCGAAGGATGCAGTACAAATATTCCAGTCAAAAGAAATTCCAGACAACCCTTGAATTATAATTTACACTTCACATCTACAATATTCTGTCCCATGTATTTTGAATAAAGATTGAGTGAGTTACAGAATTAAAAGACGAAAAAAAGAACAAGACAAAACGAAACATACTGAAAAAAAGTTTATTGAGAAGACGAAAGAGTAACAGGCATAGGGAAATTCTGACATGAATATTTGGAGAAAACATCCGGGCTACACCAAATTGCATTATTCAGAACACGGACAGTAGTAAAAGCAGTAGTAGTGGAAGTATTACTGTTCCTGCTGTCATTATCTTCAAGAAACGCCTGCTGCTTACGAATTTGTGCAGAACGTGATGGCCGACTATACTGCAACCTTGCGATATCACGACGACATATTATGCAGCTCATCCGCATTCTGTTCTCGTTGATTGCATGCTAAAACGAATGATACAGAAAAAAATAAAACCAAGAAAGTGAATGAATTTTCGAATTTAAACACCACCTAGAAATGAAAACCTGAGTCATTAACAAAGGAGATAAATCGCAACTACAGTTGCACTTAACATGAGTTTTATGGATTATTCGCTTAAAATAATTGTCTGTTCATAAAGGAACATCTGTAATAATAGCCTTTATGGATTTTTAGAATAGGTTTTCATCTTTTTTGTACGAAAAATGAAACTGCTTACAAAAATCAAATTTGTTCAAAATCAGGAGCATACACGAAGAAAAATACACACATAAAATATCGAATGTTTCAAATACTGAAGACTAATCTAACCTAATTATATCATGTCGGCATTTCAGGCTTGTAACACAAGAACATTAATGAAATCATAGACAGCACAAGTTCCTCAAAACCTGAAATAGTAACCTACCTCAATTAACTGGACCGCACAGTTCCTGCAGAATACTTTATGGCTGCAAGGAAAGGCTCGAACTGATGCACGCCGCTGCACACATACACAGCATTCATCATCTACTCCATTGGCCCGATCTTCAGGTTCACAAGCAAGTTTTGTCTTCAAACGCTTCTGAAAGCTTGATTTCTTTAAGATTATGAATAGGATAGCAGAACAAGACTTGTATCCCAAGAAATTTTGAAAATCAAATCTTCCTCAAGAAAAGGAACACAACTCGGTTTAAAAAAGTATAAAGGCCTTTTTGTGGAGCAAAAATAGTCTGAAGGGCTTCAGATATGGGACCCCATTCTTTATATCTTTTTTCATTGGGATATAATTATCCTCTGATTCACCTATTGTGACAAGAAGCTTATGACAGATGACATAATAACTCATACAGTTGAATTTGTAATCAGGCTTACTAAATTATTCTAATGCAAGATCACTCAAATACGGGATCTCATCCTTTATATCGTTTCTCATCAAAATCGAACGGTATTCTGTGCTTTAAATTGAACTGATAGGATTTGTTAAAGTGTGAACAGCGCTATTCAACTCTAACTTCACTGTTTTCTTCCCTATAACAGTAGTCGAAAATGCGAGATGGATATCCCATCTTCAAGAGCTATCTCGAGATCGCTGTGTCATAAGAGAAAACATAACAAACAGAAGAGAGTATCTATAATGCTGACGTTTTACGAATTACGACAGTGCCCATATGTTGGTGAGATAGTGAAATACAGCAAGAGTGAAAAGCAATGATCACGCAGAGCAAGCTGAACGATCAATGGTGGTGTGCTATTGAAGTGACGAAGAACCCAACCCAGCTCACAGTGACAACACTAATCATCACCCTGTCAATCTCTATTGGGAATAAGCAGGTCACCTCGTGATGAACAAGGACGAAAAGCATATTTCATGTGTGTGTGACAGTTCGCAAATGCATGCAAAAGTGGTGGTATTGATGCTATTCACGGATAATATCGAAATCCGTTCTCCTCAGAGCTCAAAATCGGTGGGTAGTGGTCATTTGCCGAGCCATCGGGAATAACAGCCAACGAATGCCGTACAACTAACCACAGTGAGGCCCTACGAAGGTCCTAGGCATAACAACAAGAAAAGAAGATAGTAACAATAACGGTAGGCAAGTGATCTCGGCGATTCAGCATAAAACTTACCAGCAAAGCATCGATGTGTTGTCGTTGTGGCGAGGATAACCTGGCAGTGGAGCAACATGTCGGCTCACTACCTAGCAAGCAGTGCTCAGACTCAGGTCCAGGTGGCCGAACTCGTCGCCTCAAGAAATGTACTAGTCCAGAAAGTACCATGCCTTAACGCCTCAGGCCACGTAGACACCCGCACAGACTAATGCACACACCAAGCAGTGATCTATTGGCTTTTGCCACACCATAAGGGATCGTCCCCGGAGATGTCCTACAGCGACACACACACACAGACAGACAGACAACTCGTTGTCATTTGCCCCTCCTCCGTCTAGACAGTCCTCTTCTCTACCTCTCTTCACTTGATACATGGTCGACTCCAGACGTCCCATCTCTCTTCCACTTCCACACCGAAAAAATGACATGCAATTAGGCGTAGGGATGACACGACGTCTGCGCTCATTGTAAATGTGCGCCTGACACGCCCATTTGTCTGGTACAGTTGGACCTGTTTGTCTAAAGATAGAAGATATCTGAACGGTTGCAGGGATCATCATCAACCCATTATTTGCATGGACAGGGAGTGGACGGGCGATCAGGTCAAAAGACGACAAGCAGACTGATAATGATGCGTGCCGTGAAGCCAAACTGACTACCTGCATACCTGTCCCCATTACTACTTGTCTTAACACTCTGCAGCCCTGCAAACATTTTTTATCAAAATATCAACTATAACAATACGAATGCACGCACAAAACATTTTTTTAAGGATGGCAAGGGGTAGATGCAAAAGGCAATCAGCACAGTTGTGGAAAAAACAATAAAACTAGACAATCAATGTCTGAAATATGTACAGATAAAACAAGCACAACATTACGATTTGCAACAAAAAATTATGTCGTCCAACAACAGTAAGACGCAGTTCGTGTAATGCACACATACAACAATAGAAACTGGGACGTACTACAAATATATACACAAACCAAATGAACGATTTGAAAAGGCTGAAAGAGGAATGAAGGATCAATAAAGCACTAGCACTACTTTTAGCGAAACACAATGAGTAATCTGTTCCATAGACAATATTTCAGAAGTAAAAGATGCGCAAATAGTTTCGACGATGAACGTAACTATTTTGTACGAATCTGTATTAATTTAAATACCACAAATAGATAGAAGTGCGTTTGGATTTCGACTGATTTTCTAATTAATATAAAAAAAGAACATAAAAAATGTTCTTTCCAAAACTTAGAGCGACATTTCTAACAAAGACTCTACCACTTTATATGGTGGGTCACTAACATCGATAATCTTTAAGTATAGGTAATATTTGCCCGCAACCACCACCTTTATGTGTGTCCTGATTTAATATCGACATATTAAAAGTAAAAAATCCAAACAATATACTCTTTTGAATTATACACGTATAATTAACTGATTCTTTCAAACAAGAAGTACAAAACATGAGGTAAATCATTAGTGATTCCATTAAAGTATAACCGGCATGATCTATCAATGCTGCCGCTGCCTGTCGTCAAATAATTTGAAAATATTTTCCATTTGAGGTAACAAATTATAATGTATATAGAAAATAAACTACACTCGAGTTCTATAAGTCTGTGTGCTGACATTAACCAGTGTTTTTGCATGCCGACTAGTCCATTCGTGCATCATAATCATGGTATCTAACAATGCTTTTCGTGCTTCCCTGCAATTCATATCTACCAGTTAATCTTCATTGATGATTATTTTTTGATAGCGCCATGCAACAGCGCTATATTCTCAAAGTACTATATATTTTTAAAAGCATGCTGTACAGTTGATATATTTTGCTTTACCGTCAACTATCAGCGTTTAAGCAGATGAGCTGAACGGATTTGCGTAAATTTTAGATAAAAATTAACTTGTTAAGACAACTAATACCATTACAAAAGTTTGACTTTATCTCATTAATAGAAAAACAAAGCAGAATAACTCAAGACTCGAATAAAATAATAAATGTATTAAATTGACTCTTACAGCACTAGCTACCAAGTTCGCAATTTTAACTTCTTGTCTAAACTCACTTGGTTAATGTGATATTTAAGGTTATACCATCTCTTACGGCAGCATAACATTCATCCACTAATTCTGGCCATTTCATCCAAAGTTTTCGCTGCGCGAAACGACACACTTCATACAGTGCACAAGCACAGTTGGATTCAATCTCTTCAATCTCATCTGCCTGTAGTTGCTCCGATTTATAAAAATACTCAATCTTTTAAGTAGTTTTAATACTGGTATAAATTAAATGAAATGAAAAATTTTCAAAATACACCTCCCCAATTATTGTTTCCAACCAGCCCTTAATCGACGAAACGATACAGAATAAAATATCATTAGATTCCAGATCACATCGAGCGTGTTCTCGCGGCCAATTAGCAATCAAAAGATGTGCCACAAGTTCCGGGAGTCCTTGCCCGATTTTTTTTCCCAATAAGACGTAATTTGACATTAAAACATTGATTTCTTGCGCAAAAGCTGATCGGAAGCTTTTCTGTCCTGCAATCATCAACAACAAGAATTTCTTCAACAGTTTAAAACAAGAAATCATCGCCAGTCACTAAAAATTAATTACACTGTCTCTAAAAACTTCAAAAAAGAAGGTTAAACACTCAATATAACGCCTTTTTTTTGTAGAGAAGAATAAGTAGAATTCTAAATATATACCAAGTAAAAGTAGGGTTTAATGACACAAAATTACTTCATATTCTTTAGATATCCTAGCATCGTTTCGCATTCACGGCCTAAGTAGATTTTTGAAATAGCCTGAATTATTTAATTTACAAAAGTAATAACTTACTGACTGCCATAATAGCAGCGGTTACTGCAAATCCTCTGACTTCCTGTATTGCGACACTTGCAACGTGACAAGCAAATCGATTCCAGTCTTCATCACTGAGGCATAACCTTCCTTCATTCATTGCAGTTCCTGGAACAAAAATTCAGTCATTTTTTACAATTTTCGTTTAAGTGAAAATAAGTAATTTTGATCGTGGACCAGTATTTTTAGCATTGATAAGAGTTTTATATTTTCTATTCTCCTAATATGAAAATTAAGACGAAAAAAAAAGCATCAAAATTTAAAAAACTCGGTAGACTTCTAATGTTTTAGTCTTTTGACTTGATGGAAATAACTATTTCATCATAAAAAGCAGTACCATAAGACATTTCCGGAGATAGAGGAAAAAAGTATTATAAGTTTGCTGAATAATGAGCAAAGAAATTTTACTGAATTTGTCATGCATCGAGCAACAATCGCTAACAGCAAGGTCAAACAAACTGATGAGTTCATCTGCAGTTATCATAGAGGCATCTAGAGGTTTTCGTGTCTCTTTACCGTCGAAAGCACTTCGCAGCATCATTTCTCCCAGTTGCAATTCATTAATAGATTGCTTCTCTTTCTTCCCTTGCTCCAATGATTTCCTTTTCGCACTACCATCACTGAGCGCTGATTCGATATTTTTAAACATCTGATGTCCCCGAGCTATCTTCATATTTCTTTCTCGAGTTTTCTTCTCCCCGAAGCTTTTGAGCGGCGAATTATTTCTGGTAATCGTTAGTTTGCTTAGTTTCTCAGTAGTACTGCAATCCAAACTAAGATCTCGATAAATTGTCGAATTATTAATTCCTGATTGAATGTCAGTGGGTCCATCATTGGACATAGCACACACCTGAAAAACTACTTTTATCACTTCGCTCTATCACTTTTAGCAGCTAGGAAGCAATGCAAAAGTTTCTTGCACTAAAAAAATCTTAAATCTAATTTTTTTCTAACCTATAACGCCATAAAAACCACTGCAATTTCTCATTAGAGAAATTAACAAGAAATAAAAATAATAAGAAATGTGACAGAGGCAGATATATTAATGCAATGCATTTTCTCACGTAGAAATCAGTAAATACAAAAAGGAATGTTAAGTACTTCATTCAAGAACTAATAAATAGTTCAAGTCAAAATACACGTACAAAAACGGATTACAATCCAGAAGTATTATTATAAATACTGTATACTGAAATCCGTCAAAGGGGTCTGGGGTTTATTAAATTACTCTATAAATTAACGAAATTCATAGAGGGAGTAAGGATAAGCTGTTGAGGGTCTTATTAATACAACAAATGATTACACCCTGCAAAATAAATACATAGAATGACGAAAAAATAAATAACACTGATGTAGAATTAGTTTCACAATTTTTCTAATATTTATATAATCTTGGATTTACATGTCTTCTACTTTCCAATCTTCATTTGTTGAAGGACCTGCACCATGTTCAGGATCATCGGGAACAATATTTAATGAACAGCTGGACGATCTGCTGCTACATGGACTGCATATTTGTGGCTGTCTTCGTAATGATCCAGGTAGACAACCTTTAACTATCCGAAATGGATTCTTATTATTCCTCAGTGTAGAAGATTTGCGTGCAATCCCGAACAAATCACAAATCTGATCCAGTTTACACTGCCTTGCTGTCTGTCTACCCTAAAAATTGTTTTTCTATAAAGTATGGCTTAACCTCTATAGTCTGCATTTTTTCACTGCTGATTACTTCTTTTGTTTTTATTAATAGTTTTTATTCAGTATATGTCAGTAAAGAGCAAAAGTTTTAATGCACTGAATTCTACGCATAAAAAAAAAAACAAATATGAAAACTTCAAATCTAAAAAACATAATATCTATTCCGCTGACTGAACAAAACATTTGAATTCCGATGTATGAAAGGAAGATGAGAAATATTTAAAGAAAAAAAAACCTTCGTAAGACGTTGTTTGGCAGCCATACATCGGATATGGTCATCAAACAAAAATTTTGCACTGAAATAAAATGCACCATTTGCTTCCGAACGACTGCTTGCATTATTAACAATAATATGAAGCGCACGACTGTCACCAAGATCACTCGTTAGCTGTGTGTCCTAAAATGATATATTCACTGATCGAAAAACTGCCATCATATGATTTCGTTTAGGACAGTATGAAATTTACTTGTAAAAGACCAACAAATCGGACAATGGCCCATCCCATACGCCTGCTATCTGGTTCTACCAATATCAACTGCGCCTGGTCCGTAACAAGGAATCGATGAACTTTTTCGCTTTTCTCATTCATAACTGTGCAAGCAAGCAAATCACTGTTTTCTATAACCAACAATGCTACGCAAAGTATAAAGAGTGAAATTAAATTAAAAAATAGAATTAAAAATAAATAGAAAAAAAAAGAAAGAGAAACAAATCGAAACCGAGGTTGATACAGTCGTTTACTTCAACAAACGCATCAATTTTAGATAATATCGGTAATCGTGTCTCTTCTTCATCGCGCAGATCTAATGCGAAATGCCTCAAGTGAAAGAACAGCTGGATATTCTAAAAAAAAAAAAAAAAAAATTATAAGCACTGCGCCTAGTACACATATATTAGGATAAAGTTAAACAGAAAAAAATTTTCACCCTTCGAGTTCGTTCTTCATTGCCACATGGTAAGCGCTTATTAAGCGATACACCATTCAGTGGTGTACTAGGAGGAGGAAGCAAAAGCGATGAATCAGTACTGATACTTCCAATTTGGATTTTATTCCGCTAAAAGCAACGATTAGTTTCAAGAAAGCATGGAGTATATTTTTAAAATAATGAAAACATTGGAACAAACCTCGAAATTATAAAATTCATCCTCAAACATCTCCAAAAATAATTCTTCCGAATAAACAGATGGTGTGAGCATGCTAACAAGGCTTGCTATAATTTTTCCTGCTCTCCTTTCACATTCTACTTGCGCATCTACAGATGCATCCATGATCAGTAACAACTGCCTTAAGACAATACAGCATAATTCAACTGTTACTGTACGAATAAACGTGTCTGAAAATTTGCGGCAATGCTTCAACTGGTCGACACTAGATAACAGAAATAACAATTAATGAGCAGCTGAAATAATACCTTTCTCAACACTTCTAATTATGATATCCAGCAATCCATTCAGGAAATTGTCATCGGAAAGACCAACGACATCGGAAGTGAACTGCACAGCATCCAGGATTTCTCTCCTTGCTCCTGAAATATTGCAAAATAAGTTAATTCCATATTGAGATCTAATACAACACAAACAAAAAGAGAGACTGCTATGTTTCGGGCTTAAAATTCCAAAACAATTCAATTCGAACAAAATTATCGATTAGGAATCGCTTTCAGTGTGGTAACGGTAATACCTTTGTTCTGACAAAGGGCATAAATGAAAATAAGTCCGTAAAAAGCCGAATAGTCATGCCTCGAACAATCCAACGCATTCAGATATCCATTAAAAAATGCTCTGAAATTCGTCATTCTGAGATTAGGCTACAGGAAATTCAAATATTCAGTATGAATTTCAAACATACAAATACTAATAGAAATAAACCTCGGTTCTATGTCTTTAGCTTTCATATTCGTAAGAATCCACGATGCTTTTTCATTACGAATCCATTGATACTCTATATCGGAACCATCACCAAAAAAGAATGACGATAAAAGTGTTTGTACTGCCTATAAATTCAGTTTATCTTTTATAACATACATCTGCAATTTATGGATCAACATAAAAAAGGAGAGTGGTACTGAACTACAGCAATAAAAAAGATATTTATGCATAAATACTCAGTATACAAATACAAAAAAATTAAGGACGTCACGCTTAAATTATAAGGAAACAAATAACCCGCTAAGAACTGTTACAAAATACAGTCTCACAAACATCTCACTATTTAACATACATGGAAATCATCGACGATCAGGAGAAACTGAGCAAGAAAGAAAAGAGAAGATACTGGTGTTAAAATAGCGGTGCCGGGATAAAAGTGAATACCGCCAAGAGATGAAAGATACAGCGATCCCAGTAGTCTTTCAAAAACTACTTCTATAAGTACAGCAGAAAGTTTCTCGTCCTAAAATATAAAATTTCAATTATCTGTCAAAATATTTGTAAAAAAATTTGCAACATTTGAAGGAAATGTGACTATTATGTAAATAATCAGAGAATAAAATCCTGTTTATTTCTGAAAAATGACATGAATGAATATAAAAAAGACAGGGAGTCAAAAACCAACTTTTATAAGTAAAATATCGTTGAGGTAATGCATATAATCAAGATAATCATCAATCATAGCATCAAGCTTTTTGCGATTGCTAGATTCATTTTCAGCCGACCGAACAAAATGATCGATTTCAATCGACTGTCTTGCAATAAAATCGCTCAACGCACAGAAGTAAGCTCGAGAGTGAGCACGAACAAAGCTTCGCATTGCTTCGTCTTCTACTTAAAATATCAGAGAAACAATTGCCCTCGATTTCATGTTTTCAATAGAACTACTTTACAAAAATTATGAATACCTCTGTATATGTTCAGCGTGGTCGTTCGTACTGCAATGCGCACCATAGCTTCATTATGATTTTGAAATTTAATGGCTTCTGTGTACAATGGAAAATCTTGATTAACCTGAAAACCACTAGATACGAATATGGAATAAGTCATAATGATAAAGGACTAGTAATAAAAAGCAGACGAACCTCATTGAAAAAAAAGTGTATTGTATACATATTAAGTTTGAAGGAAAGCGTTTTCAAAAAGGATATGTAATAGGCCATGATCTCCTCATTTTCAAAATTAAAGTGATACATAATAATTGAATTAACATGATTATTGCTGAGCAAATAATCTGAAAATAACTGGCATATTAATTATTATAACTACTTAGTTAAAACGCTGTTTCATAAGAAGAATTAAAGAAATCTGCTTTATCATTACTTCAACCTCCCCCCCTAAAAAAAAAAAAAAAAAAAAAAAACGACAGACTAACATAAAGAAGTTTTATGACGTATATTTTCGAATAAAATGTTGAGCGTTTGCAATAGCTGAACACAGATAAAGGATCCACAATTCTGTTTCATTATGGAAAGGAAATATTCCAACATTTGTCGTTCCAAAAAAAAACTGAAAAGTATATTTTAGATGGTTGTTTCTTGTTATCTACTACTCTAAGAAAAATAAGACAAAAATCAGAACGTGTAGCATTTGTATCCATTAATCAGGTCTTTTTCTCTCTTTCGCTGATTGATGTAAACAAGTATGAAATGAGCAGCTAGCAAAACAGAAGAAAAAATTTAGTTCCAAAGCAAACTGTATTCTATTTCATTTCGGTTTCCTATAAATTTTCCTGTAAAATTGATTCCTGCACTAGAATACATATGAAACTGCGCTATGCATTTATAATTAGCATAATGACTTGATATGTAATAAATTTAGGCATACATATATAACTTACTCAAAAACAGAACTTTCATTTTGGTCACCCCAAATTAAAATTTCAGCTATTGCTCTCAGGCATTCCACCAACAATTTACGGTTATTCTCTGTTACTTGCTCGTTCTTGCGAAGTATTTCATGCAAATACCTAAAAAATACTGAAAACAAAAACAAAGAAGAAAAAATAAAGAGGAAATTAAAAATAATCACAAATCTAAAACAGATGAAACAAAAACATTACTACCTAACTTGGACATAACCGTTCAACAAATAATGGACAGCTCACTTTAGATATTCCAACGAATGCGGATTTTTTGGTTTCCACAAGGAAGATATGCCCAGCCGTCTAAGCATCGTATCTGCTCAATAAATCCTAACACTTAAACAAATAAGATCACATGCTCTGAAACGATATGTCATGAAGGTATCTTTCAAGATCGTACTGATACATGGGTCAGACTCACCCAATCTACTTGCTAAGTGTCAATCGCTCTACCCACACTTTCCTTTTCACTTACTCCCACAAAACATCGATAAAAAGGAATAAAGGAACCGTTTGCTTGCGCCATTTGCAATTGTGAAGCAATCATTCTTAAGAAGTAGCAAAACGCATCGGAGAAATGGGTTTGGATGTGATTCGCGACGAAAAACAGAACTTTCCTATCTCTTTGCTATGATGATTGGTCAGAACGAAAACTTTGAGTCCACGTCGATTTCATTTTACTCGTATTAGGAGTTTAATTGAGATGCTTTGGTAATGGCTAGAATACATTCGTATTTTTGATGGTAGCCGAATCAGCCAAGGTAATCAGATTACGCCTAAAAGTAGTTTATGTGTTCTTTGATAATTCGGATCTCAGAGTAGAGAGATTCTTGATTACTTGAATCCGTCAATTATGAGTCCATGAATAACTGCTATTGCGATAAGTTTCCACAATTGCGTATTGCGAAAGTTTCCACAATTTCGTCGCACATCCCTTTATAATTTTATTATTAAAATGTCAGTTTTTTGTAGGATTTGTGCTCAGATTTAAGTTTTTTTTCTGTACCAAAAACATTTCTAAATATTTTGGTAGCATGAAATGGATGGCAGTTGCCGATAAACAATGAAATAATAACCCTGAAATCCCTAAGCTTGTAGTGAAAATTTTATTTATCTTAGTTATCGTTCACTGACACTGAGAATTGTTTTTAAAAAAAGATAGATGAAAGAACCAAAAAATGAATGTGATTAGAAGACAAAAACCAAACCTCTTTTACAGACTATTCTAACTCATTTCTTTTCCATCAGTTTTAATGTACTTTGATGTAAAATAAGAAATGATAATCTCGTAAAGCTCAGGCAGCTTCATGAAAAAAACTATTTTGGTCCTTTTCCCAAGAGATACCCATTTGAATTTGTATGTTTTTTTTGTGTGTGAGAAACTGGTGCTGCTAATTATTTGTTAATATCTCTCATGCATTTGCTTGGATTTAAATTGAGAACTATTTTAAATTAATTTGTTATTACTAACATGAATGAAATTGGCAATTAGCAGAGCAACACTTCGCTGATAGGTGAGAAGAAGTAGAACGATGATAGGCGACATTATTAATTTGGGCCATCCTTTCGTGTTCTTTTAAGTAATTAAATTTTTACATTGAACAGTGGACCAAATGATACCGATGACCTCTTGGAGCTGTCTCTTCTCGCATTATCCTATTTACTTAATGGTCGTGCTCATATACACCCTTTTATGTCTTCTCATCTCTTTTCAACAATTTCTTTTTAATTCTGCTTTTGATAGCTTTCTTGTTTATGTTCTTGAAGTAGCATTTTCAAAGTGCTAGATTTTTTTGGAAAGATTTTCTTTGGAAAGAAACATCCACTTAATCCCGTAAGGAATCCGAGCATCGTTAAGCGCAATGTTAACCCGCTTGCCTTAATCGCGAAAGTAATCTCTTCATTGCTTTATTTAATTCATCACCTAATCAAGTTACTAACTTTTGCAGAAGCTTCAAGAATATGTATCACCATGTTTGGATATTATCCACTTGTCGGATTATTTAAGCATTAGAATGGATTATTGAAGTAAATTTTGCTGTTAAAAAATTCATAATTAATATTAAGAAACTGTATTAAATTAATAACTGTCGATTAATTGCGTTTGGTTCTTGTGATTTTGAATGTTTAGTTTATTCAACTCTGCAAATACCGTAGTAGCGCAAAAATTTGATGATGCGTTTAGTTTTTCCATGTGTTCCGCCTTCCTTGGCCCTGTTAATGACACTTGTCACAAATTGTCGTTATATTCTTCTCTGACAGAGTTTGTCCTATTCCTTGGTGTTCATTTTTTACAAACATTTCCAAAAGGTCATTTCCTCTCTGTCTTTGCTCAGCAGTTTTACTGGAATTGAAGAACCATTTTGGCGGTAATTCATAGCAAGTAATAACAATTTTAGTCACTCTTCATCACATCATATGTTGTTGTTGTCCTTTTTATCAAACTCCTCATATATATTATTTATACATACAAATGCAACTTCAGATAATGCAGAAAGAGAACAGTCGACCTTTTTAAGGTTGACAGCTTATTAGGAGAGTGAATAAATGGATTGCCAGCAGTCGGTGAGATCGGAAGTACTCAAGCTATACGCTAGTCATCGATTAAATTGTTTTCATTTCTAATAACAGGTATCACAAGCAATTCAGTGCTGAGTGCAGGTGTAAAGTAATACTACTGCTACTGTATATTATTAGCGTTACCATGACTGTTATCGCTAATGTTGTTGTAATTGTTACTTATTAACCATTATGATTTCTTATTGCTATTTATTATATTGTTGCCATCACTAATAAAACATCTACGTACAGTTCACAATATTTTATGTTGAATCAGTTATTTTCCTAGTCCTTTTGGTATTGCATCATCTCCCATAATTAATTGACTTGAATTTTATCCCATCATATTCTTTTTCATTTTTCATTCCCTGTTGTAGTAACATCAAACAGTGCTAATGTTATGCTCTAGTTTCTTAACTTATCATTTTATATTTCGAAACTCCAAAATAAATCTCATCTTCACCTTGCATTCTTTTACTGGTTTAAGCACTATCACAGCAGCAAACAGTTTGATTGTTTGTATTAAACTGGTTTACACATTGCGTAATTTTGATGTCTTGTTAACTTTCTTTTTGTTTTGATATAATCTCTATTTATCGTTCTCTCCTATTGTGTCATTATTTCTTTTCGGTGGTTGCTCTTAACTATAACTATGTTTTATATAGCGTTTTTCAGATACTGTCCAAACTTTTAACTTATTAATTAATATTATTCTCCTGCATTTATCCCTTGTTTCGGTCTTGCGAAGTGATATTCTATTACGAATTTGAAGTATAATTTGTTCTTTACATTGATACCACCATTATTGAATAACTCGTTTTTCACTGCAATGAACCTTTTCTACCATTTGTCGGAAATAAATGTAGTAGATCGATATTACCACTGTATGAAATGGTATCAGTATTAAATGGAATTGTCAATGATCTCATAACTAATGTCATCACTCCTTTTTCATTTTAGTGTTTCTCGAACCGTTGTCAATATTCAGTCAAGGTACTCATATCATTCATCCTCCCTTCCCTGTATTTTATGCAATCCTACTCTCGAATATGCTCTTTTATCCTGTTGAATTACACTATTAGTGTATTATAATTTCCTTTCATGTCTGTTGCTCTCAAAAGTATATGATTTCAATGATTGATTTTGCTTACACCATAAAGATTTCATATGCATTAGTGTGCTAACCGTTTAAGTGTTATGTCATCTTTTTTATCCTCTCAAAATTATCATGAAGTTGCACTTCGTGTAACCTGTCCATGCTACAAACATAATTCTTCATTATTATTGCTATTCAGTCAATATTCTTTGGCTCTTTCTCTTTCCTTGGTATTGTATTCTGAGGACTAGAGACTGTTCCTATATTGATGAAGCGTAAGTAACATATCAACTTATTATTATTGGTCTCTATTACTTGTGGCTTTTTGTGTAATGTTAAACTTTTTTATTCCAGATTGTCATCTGTCATCTGTCAGCCAAGTCTGCGTATTTTTTCTGCCCTTACATGCTCGTGCTTACATTAATACATCCATCACTTCATTTTATTCTAACCTTTGTATTTATACTTCTTTCTAATAATTTCATCAAAATGCCACGACTTTTTTAATATCAAAATATGCTTCATTCATTAGTTATCCTTGTCTAAATTTTTATTATTTCGGGATATTTAAATTCCTTTCCCTATCTTATTTTACCTTACAGCAACACTTAGTCATTGCTTCCATGGTTGTGATGAAACATTGAGAATTTCAGTGCGAGCCTTTCTTTTCATTTTAGTATATTTTCCTATTACTAAATTTGGTTTAATAATTTTGTAGCCAAGTTGTTTCGTTATGATCAAGGTTCATATATTAATGTCGGTGTAATTGTTACATTTGACTTATGTTCCCATGATACATTTCCGGGATATCATATTCACATGTAAGGTGTTGTGTGCTCTGTATGTGTTTAATTTCCACCCCTATCTTTTTCACTCCTTTTCATGTTATGTTGATCCAAGCGACAGACGTAAAGAACGTTTGATATGGCAAGAAATCGTCAGTTTAACTTTCTTCTTTCTTGTCATATGTTGCTTATCTGGACAAAAACTAAAGACAAAACTTATCAAAACAGCAGGAAGAAATAATTTGAAAGTACGAACATAAAATATATATTAATGAAACAATAAAGCAATGAATCATTAAATACTATTTTCATCTAGGTTTAAAATTTAAGAAGGAAGAAAAATAAAGTCATATCTTTCTGAAATAGTTTTTCTAATTTAATAAACTGACAGTTTGAAACTAGGAATTGTAAATAAAAGGTTTCTTGCTTGCACACTTGCAAACTTCCCAGTTTTTGTTTCGTAGCGAATACCTTAGCAGTGGTCAATTTAAGCCAAGAATAATGGAAAAGAGAAGGCTAGATTAAATTTTATTACAAATAAAATTGATAAATTCTATTAAAAATAAAATACTGAGGGTACATTAGGTCCGGTGAAAATGATTTATAATGATCGATCTCCCTTGTTGGCCCTCTTCAACAAAGCACCAAAAAAAATATGTAAGATGCGCATAGCGGCAGCACAGCAGTCATAATAATAAGAATGTTGATATATTTCTCTTAATACAGTGCTACTACAACAACGCCATTGATCGCTGATCGTTGATGAGGATTCTATTAGAGCAGTGATAGTGTCAATCAATCGTGTTATTTGTCTGGATGATCTAAGGAATCATTACAGACAATCCAGACATTCATTTCACTGCTGGCTTATTTAAACCTCAGTTAAAAATAAAAGAGTCAACAAGTGCTCTCATCCTCCCCACTCATCCATTTTCTTCCTCATTTGTGTCTTTGCAGCTATCATTTTCAGAACACTTTCCAGCCATAATTTTCATCATTTCTTCTCCTTTATTTCCCTCTTACAACAACAACGACAACACTTATTGTACTTTTCCTTCTTTTGATCCAATTTAATAATCTGATTAGCATAAACAGCTAGAATAACCGAATAGAGAGTGTCTGAACTTGTATCAGCTCTAAAGCAGTACTTAACGTATTTCATACCAAAAAAGTTTGGAATTTTTAAATTGTAATATCTAATTGCTTCAGTACCAATTTACATCCCTAGGAAAGGCAAAATTTCAATTTTTCCACACCAGAAATTAGGAGTACATGCATTAAAAAAACTTTTATCTTACGAATGTCATGATGTGTTTGTCTTGTCTCTTGTCTCTTTAGTCTACAGAGCCTTCAGAATTTCTTATAACGCATCGAGAATTTAAAATCAAACTCTCTACTATTTAATTTTTCAGAATTTACTCGTAAACATTCCACACTTTTTTAAGCGAATTCTATCATCTCTTTTTTTTTTAGTAAAGTAGGATTATGCGTTTCTCCCTAATTTTCCCCTTGTAGGTTATTGATAGGAATATTGTATATCATTTATATCTCTTTTCATAATAAGACTTTTACATTTGAGTAAGACTGATTTTTCAAGGCATCAAACTAAATGCCATAGTCTTAGTGCTTAAGCTTCTCGAATGGAAATGTTTATTCCATTTGAATAGTCTTTCTGATAAGCTATGATATTAATTTCCGCTACATTTTCCATTTCCAGAAATGTAATTAACTTATCATTCATGCAAAAATTTTTATTTGAGTGGTAATGTCAAGTACGCCATTCAATTAAATTATCGATTTTCAGTAGTTGAAGAGTTCTATGGACGAAGAAAACATCGACGGAAAAAGTCCGAGCAACAGATAATGTTTAAGTAGACAAATGACATATTGCGTAACGTATCGAAGCGTTTTCATTTAAGTACAAATTATAACATTTCAGGTTTACCTTAATTTTTCTGTTATATTATCAAAAAGGCATGCGGCCAGAACGAAAATAAATTCTGAATGTTTGCCAAAGTTTGGCATAAATTTTTTCAGCTGATTCTGCAGTTATGTTAATTTTGCTTTATCTCAGAATTGAGGTAAGGCAAGTTGGCAGAAGGTATCATAAGTGGTAGTGGTGTTTGACGAAATATTATGACAAGTTTTCAACAATTTTCATCATTGATTGACACATCCCTTATGCTTAATTTTCAGTTTGTTTTTATTTGAACCATAGTTTATCATCACTTTATAGTTTTAATTTCATGGCAGATTTTTCTATTTATAACCCATAATTTTTTCATTTCATAACCATTTGATAGCGATACATGTCAGATATTCAAAATGTACATGTTCGACTAGGAACTTGGGGAAATTTCTTTTAAATTAGATATTAAAATTATTTGTCGAAATGTCATTAATAAGGAAATGGAATCTGTTTGGTACAGATGTTTTCTCTGTAACGACAAAGTCTGAATCATTCGTTCAGCGTTTTATTGTCTGCGCGATCCATGTGAAAAAGAAGTTGTTGCAGTATCATACTTGGAAGAGGAGACCAAAAAGTAGTTGCTGCAGTGCTGGACCAGTGATGGATTAGACGTATGTAGGGTTTTTGCTGCAAAAATAGCTTGATGGGTCTAGGCACAGGAGCAGCTCCGAATTCAGGCTCCCATGATGATTTGTATAATAGTTCCAGTTGTTTTTATAACGTTCTTGGAGTACCATGGAATGCTGACGATACTGCTATCCGAAAAGCGTATGTTTTATCTGTTATATTAGCTTTTTTCTCTATTTTTCCAGACAACTGTCTTTATAAATTAATTAGACTGGTTTACGGTAGCCGATACCCACATCAGGTTGAATTTTTTTTTGTTATTCAATCGGTTATTATCTAACGAAGTAATTTTACAAACTATGTTTAAAGAATTTGCATGCAGTTGCGCCACTGCTTTAAAACTGTCCGAGCTAGATTTTACCGATACTCATTATGGTAGGAATTTTTTCCTCTACTTTTTTCAAAGCAAGTAAGAAATGTTCGAAATTTCCAAATATTTCCAAATAAGTTATTATGATTTAGTTTGCATTCGGTGAAATTTTAGCACCATCTTGAAAGATTGTATTTAATGGTCAAATGATCTTCCTTCTTATATGCTGTACAAATAGTCTCATCCTTTATATTTTTCACTAACTTGCCAGTAAAAAATATTTTTTATACTCTAACTTCTCGGACAAAGAATTAGTTTCATGCTTTCTTGCTCTGTAATATTATTATTAGTTAAATAAACTTTATTTCTTGGTTGAATATTAAGTATATCTGGATGATTCATATGACATACCAACAACTATAAGCAAAGTAACTGTGAGAAGAGATGATGCGAAAGAGATGAAAGGAAGAAAAAGGTGAAAATTGAAATAAGCTTTTAAAATTGAAAGTTTTCGAAACATTTTTCATCACTACTTTTTATGTTTTTTTTTTTTTTTTTTTATTTTATTTTATTTATGTTTTCGGGAATTCACCAGCTTGGTAAGAGAAATGAGAATTCGTTATTTCAAGTTTCGACAATACAAAGGCTGCACTTCAGCTTAAGTTTTATTGAACAAACTTAAATGATCCAATTTATTAATGTTTTTTGGTTACATTCACAATTAGCAATATCAGGTTGATAACAGCAGCTGTAATTCCTACTGCAGCAGATAATGGGTAAGCAAGACATTTTTGACCTTGGAGGGTCAAAATATCCATCATCAAAATTTATGAAAAAGATGAAATTTCTATGAGCATTTGATCAATACAGCATTATATTATAAGCATTGTTTTGGATTTTAGTGGATTCTGAGCTTAAATTCTACTTCAAATTTCAATTACAAAGCATATATTTGTTAATAAGTTCAACTGAATTGAACTGTTTCTTAAATATGCATATAAAGTTCAGGAATAAAAAGAGAACTAAGATTGCGTTGGTAGACTTGTTTAAACTACTTGAAGGGAAATTGGTGTACTAGTGACAGTATGTTTTAAATTTAGAAAAAAATGAAATCGAGTATCTATTATAGGTACCGTAAATTAGCATTACAATGGCATCCTGACAAAAATCCGAGCAATAATGAAGTTGCAGAACAAAAATTCAAGCGTATAACTCAAGCATATGAAGTATTATCAGATCGTAAGTTTCCCTAAATGATATAAAAATTAAAGAGTAAGAAAAAAAAATACATAAATAGATTACAACTGTTAAAGTTTAAAGCAATCAGAACGGATATATAGCAAAGTAAATTTTACTAATTAGCTGTTTACTGCACTACTACTGTCTTTGTCTTACTCTTTTGATTTTCTTCAATATTTTAAAACGATCATAGGCGATCTAATGAGCAGATTCATTGAAATGGTCAACATCGTGAATTTTTTTTAGGAGGTTCGGTATGGACTGCTGTCCTGTTTTAGTTATGTCATCTACAGTAACAAATGACACTATATTTAACATTCACTCAGTCCTAACATCCTTGAACTTTTGTCCCTCTGTTACCTTTATAAACTCCTATGGTAATGATCATATATTTTCTGTGATCCATTTTACAGCAAAAAAGCGCAACTCGTATGATCGCTTACGTTTGACTGATTCACAGCGTCACAATAGGCAGTCACATAATGTTTTTCATCATCGATTTCGCTCACCTTTCGATATCTTCCAGGAATTTTTTAGCCAAAAAGACCTGTTTGATGTAAGCTTCATTAATTTGTTGTCTTGAATTGTCGGTTATAACTTTCATTTCGAATTCTTTTGTGAACATCTTTTTCCTCAGTTGTAACGGTGCAATGATATTTCAGGATTTCATGGTAGATGGCAAATCTTTTTCACCGTTCTTTTTTCGAAATAGATCCGACAGCGTTGATTCATTTTACAGGAGAGCGGGTTCGTTAACTTTTTTATAAGTCTAATTTCTGTTAAACTGCAACGAATTTCAATTTTTTAGGAGTCGTTATTTAGAAATTTTTCAGGAAGTCATGAAAAACGATTTAACAACAGTGCCTTTTCTGGTGATAAAAATAATGAACTTATCAATGAAAATGACTGGTTAATAAACTTCTTATAAAATTTCTGTTTTAAATATGAGATATGACAGCTCATTTTTTCTTCACCTACATCAGAGATCTTTTTGTCGGAATTAGGTTTAACATTAGTCTTTAAATCGTCTATTATTGATATCACTTTAAATATTTAAAGTCTTAAACGTCTAAAATACTTAAGCGTAAGTGACAACTAATGAACTTTTTTTAGGCAGCTGTTTAGGATTAGTGTTTTCAAAAATGAACCGAATTTTTTTCAACTTCAGCTTTCAGTAGTTTTTCATCAGTAATACAGTTCTCATCTGCTGAGCCAGGAAAGAATGCCTCCAGTCGTAAAACAACAACAAGTACGAAAATAATTGATGGAGTCAAAATTGTTACCAAAAGGTTACCTTCCTAATTTTTTCCTAATTTCTGAAAACCTCAAATTCACTCTTATCATACGAACCTTGCAGGATTTGACTGCTACTTTAGAGGACATTTTTAATTTGTGCACTTTGATCTGACCATATCATTTGCATAGGAGTTTGATCACATCTTTTCATTTAGCAATTCCGCTCTCTGACATTTATGTTCGTGTTTTACAGATATGAAACCAAATGTATCTCTTTTAGTTGTGTTGCTCAATTGCATCCAAAATAATCAGAACAGTACCGTTATCAATTGACGTTTTCATTGATCTTTTTGAGTTTTAATTAATTTAATAATGTCAAATTGCAGGGTAGAAGCAGAAGGTAAAGAAACCATTGAAGTGATTGAAAATGGTGTGCTGAAATCACGGGTCATCAATAAGTATCCTGTTGGGGAAGTCACCGCTTAGTGCCATTTTTTAGAGAGGAACTTTTTTAAATAATATTCTTAGTTTAAAATACAATATTTTTAATTGTTTTTCAAAATAGCTAATTCATTTTTCTTCTGTTTATCGGATCTTACCGATTTCAATCCGATAAAGAAGACTGTAATAGCGGTATCTTGAATTATCCTTTGATTTATTGATCCCTTTGAACTTTATACTCACAACTTTCATGTCTTTTGTCTTTTTATAATGTTGCCATTCTACGTATTTTTATTCCGTTATTTTGCTCACAGAGTTCGATTAAATTTTTGGTAAAATGTAAGTTATTGTAATGGATTGGAAGAAATAACATAGTATCGTAATTCATCAATTAAGTTTTCATATAAAGAAAAATATTTCTGAAAAACATTATTGAAATTTGCAACATATCCCATTTGATGATGGCATTTATTTGATATTCAATTCGTCGTCCACTAAATGCTCTTTTTCTTAGCGTGAATTACATTCAATAGTTCACTCTTGAATTCTCATCTACAGTTTGAATTTTTCGTTAGTGTGTGTGTGTGTGTGTGTGTGTGTGTGTGTGTGTGTGTGTGTGTGTGTGTGTGTGTGTGTGTGTGTGTGTGTGTGTGTGTGTGTGTGTGTGTGTGTGTGTGTGTGTGTGTGTGTGTGTGTGACACTATACAGCACAAATAATGGTTTTGTAAGTTCTAGGGATTATAGTCCCAGACTCTGGAAATGCATATTATTGCTTCTGGAATTCTTTATTGTTACAGCTCTTTTCTCACAGTTTAGGTGATTAGCTAAATAGTAGATCTAGTGCTGCATCGATATAAATATCGATGAAAATACATTTTTATTTTCATTCTCTCTCTTGTTTTGCTAATTTTATTACTGGCCAATGTTACTTCCAAACATTGTAAACCTGCCAATTTATGATCATTGCCATTTTCTCGGTCAGTTGCTTTTAAACTTTCTTCATTCTACTTATCTTACTTTACTGTAAATATGTACTCGAGTGGGAATTCGTTTGATGATTGTCAAACTTTTGAAAGTTAAAAAAATTAATGAATTTATTTTACTGTTATTCATTACTTTCTAATTTTGTATTTTGCAAGAGATTTTTTTTAATCCGCCAGTTTAAATCAAACTTTAAAATCATATTTGTCATTATTCACACTGTTTAGCCGCGTCATCATAAATTACCTATTTTTTAAACTGATTTCTTATTGGTTGCATTTGTGTAATTATCAGACGGAATAAATTTGAAGCAATCTCGAGTTCCACAATACGTTAATATTTTAGGAATTGATTTTTCGCCTCTTATAGCTAATGGTCATTATCATCTATTGATCTGAACTGTTTTTTTGAACCGGTCGTCTCTCACCAAATTTCAAAATACAGAAATAAATGGCAATTGTATTAGTAAGCGCTTAACTTCGAGGGAGTAAGGTAAACACCTATTTTTTTTTTTTTAATTTTTATAACCCATATATAATTATGGAACAAATAAACACTGTAAATATTCTTGTGACGATAATAACTAAAAATTGGCAGGATTGTTTAGTGTAACTGTAATTAGCAACACCTTCGGTTACCAAATTCAACTGGTTTCACTCGAAATGCTCGATTCCAATCATCATTAGGTGGGTGGCGACGAAAACGCCGTGAAACAAGAACTAGTGGTCGTTTCACCATCTCTGCTGGTGACTCCTTCATCATTAAAGCTAATCGTAAATTCCAAATCTAAAATGTAGTATAGCCTTAATGATATATTAGCTTTAGTACTTTGATGAGTCTTATGCCACTTCATTTTTAATATAATAAAACAGTTTATATTATATAATCTCTCTTTATTTTTTGCCTGTTATTCCCTTCTGATAAATCATTTCTGAGGTTAGCATAATTTTTCATTTTCCTAAGCTTTTTGAATAATATTAATGTTAAGGTTCATAACAATGTAAAGATTTTGTCTCAACTACTCTCAGATTTAAGTAGTTTGAGGTAACTATTTCATAGAAACTGTTAGAAAGATGAAAAGTTGGTTTTGTTTGGTTAGCTCACTATACTAAAATATAATAAAAGATGTGATATATAAACCTGGCCTCTTAATACCCGCAACTGGCTGTACTTTAAAAAGCGATTCACATCACGGTCATACTTGAATAAGGTAGTAATATCATCGCATAAGCTTTGCACGAATTGTGGTGTTAGCAATTGGAGTAGAAATGTTCGTAATTCTTCATTCCACGGCTATAAATCAGACAAAACTGATCGTTTCATATTGTTGACATAAAATTGGATCAGTCACTATTACTATCAGCAATAGCAATAACAATATTGAATCAAAAAGCTCCTCATTAATGTTCATGCAAAGTTAACTCCTTTCATTTAGACTATCACAAACACTTAAGAAGATTCTAACATGATTAGCCCAAGACAATTGTGCCCAAGCAAATGGAAATTGTCGTAAACGACTGGATGTCTCGGGATGTTTCACTGGAAATGCCAATCCATTATCGATAGCAGCAAGTTCCAATACTTTTCCTGGTTCATATCTGCTTAAGTAATTATTTATATCATTTAAACAACAATTATTTTCTCAAAAAATGAAAGTGAAAAGATATAAAAGAACTTCAAGGAAAGAATTCTGAAAAAGCTTTTTCGAAATTCTTTTTAGCATCTTATGTTTTTGTAGTATTACTGAGAGCAAAAAGGATGTGACCATGGCGTTTAGGCATTATTCAAATCATACTTAATGAGCCAGTTCTCCATATGGCGATCTGTATTGCGAATAACATAATCAAGAATGCACAGTTTCTGAAATAGATATTTGAATCGTTCAACTTCCGCCGCTGTCAATGGACATAATCCACCGCCCTTGTTCCACCGCGGTATAATATTGGAGGCATTTACATATCCATTCAGGAATAGCTGCAATGCGATAAACTTTTCAATCTATAAATAAATCAATTTCATCTTTTAAATCACTAAATACAATACCTCCTTTCCATTTGCTGAGTTTAATTTCACGGAAGTCTTTGAATGAGCAAACATTTGTTTGCGGTCGCACTCGTCTAACAATTTTTAGAATTCATTCGATTAACAAACGAATCAGTATAGGCAAGAAGCACTGGTTAACAGGAAAGTATTTCCAATATCATGGAAAATCATGAGTGAAATTGATATACTTGATAACTGCCATCTTTTCCCTTTGGTCCTTTGCTTTTAGCGCTTGATCCATTTTTGTAATAGAATGCAGGTGAAGCAAGTTTTACAACTCGTGTTTTCGGTACTATATGAAGCTGTAACATTTTTCACTGCAGTTATTAAATTATTAACCAGTTCAAAATAAAAAATTCGTTGACAAATCAGTCTTTATAGCGAGATCCGTAATGAGGAAGTCGTTACGATCTTATGACCGGTGAAACTGTCTCAAACGATGTACAAATTACTGTGAGAGAGATTATCAAATAAATGGAAAGTTCATTCGCGAGTATTGCAGTTCTGATCAGTAATGATTACGTTGTTTTTGATGTCGTCTACTAAATAAATACAAAAACGAACAATATGTGAATGTATCCGGGAGATTGCTCCAAAAACAATTATAAGGATTTTCGGAAACTCTTCCTGAATGAGCAACAAAATCATGTTTAAAATAAAACACTAAAAATTACTTGGAATTTCTCATCAACAAGAGAAGCAGCAGTTTCTGATATATAACCATTGTTTGGTATAAGACATGCTCTTCCAAAACAGCAAAAACAAAGCATACGCTGAAAATACTTCGGCCATTTAGGATTTTGTGGTGCAAATGGTTCCTCGTCTTTCGGTTTAAATACTGCTATGTTTTGATAATTGATATCACGTACAAAATATGATCCTGAAATGGAAACATGATCTCTGTGATAAACTTGAACTTATTAAGCCATTTCTGGATAGTACTAGCACTAAGATTTTGAAGTTTTGGAACTTCATCAAGTCACGGTATGAATCAAAGAACATTTTAGAAAACTATAAGAGAATTATAAAGTGGAACAGTTTTCAAGACTTTTACCGGAACTTCCAGCTGCAATTCGTATTGGTTGTATGCCAGCTTCGATAGCTTCCAGAGCTCGTTTCAAATTCTGATTAAAGTCATCATCATTCAGTATTTCTTGATGTGAAGATGCCACATAAGCATTCAGTTTACGTTGCCATGCCGAATCTGGATGCGTTGATGTTGACGGTAGCGAAACCGATTGAGAACTTTCCTGAGCATTATCATTCAGAAGTCGTTCAGTCTAATCCGGAATATTTCAGACCCGCAAGCAATTATAAATGTTTTTGAGTAACAGTTTAGATTAATTGAAGGATGTTTGAATTTAAACATCTTAAATAATGGCTGCCATTTTAAATTATTTAATGATGGTAGTTTGTGAAAACGAATATCACCATAGCACAGTTTTCCTCTGATTTGCTTGTGAAGCCAGTGCGGGATAACGAAACCGACTGATCACTTATTCTTAGATTTTGTTTTAAATCGATGCAAACATTTAGCGGTACTGTTTGTAATTGCCGGTGATCTACTGTCATTAGTTACCACTCTACAAGAACATCGATATCTTTTGTGGGAAACTATCGAATGGTAGCACTCTGCTGAAATACAATCACGAATGGTAGTACTTTTCGCCAGCACCTCAACAAGACCAGCAAACAGTACATTCTCACATGAAATGTAAGAATTTAAAAAAAACGTTAAAAAAGAAGTTGAAAAAGGAAAATTTTGAAAGAAACGTTAAAGAAAAGATTTGACTTAAAAAAAAGACTTTTACGTTAAAAAAGAAATATTTTGAAAGACGTCAAATTCTGGAAAGCTCTCTCTCTCAAAAAAAAAAAAGACTTGAAAGTATTTCTAAACGAATTTCTCATTGGCTAAGCATAAACATGATGTCTAGTGTCGCCTTAACCGAAGGATGCAATTGTAATTTTATCTGCCTGATAAAGAGGTCATCCATGAAAAAGTAACTGATATTGCGACTTAGTAATCAAATGATTTCAACCGTTAAGCACATATCAAATATATAATAATTAAATCGATTAAGGATAAAATAACGCTCACAATAAAATTATTAACAAACAGTGCAACTATTTTGTATGAAATTCACTTTTATATTTGCTGAACAAAGAGAAAAGAATCATACAATACGAAAAATGAAAAAAAGGATGCGATCAGACTTTAAAGATTAAGACTAAGATATGAATATTAATTTGCTGATTGATTGTCATTTCAATTTTGAAATATAGCAATTTTCTATCACAGTACAATCAATTATACCAGAAGAATTATTCTAAATCTAAATTTTCAAAAAATACAATGTTTTCTTTCCAATTCGAAAGCGTTGTTTAAAATTTATCATTTCCTTTACCAGATATGGAGTTTTTGTCACCATATCTGATTTGAAGCATTGATTTCAGCTATCAAAGTCGAAGTTTGTTCTGGAAATTTGAATGGACAAAATTTTAAATTTTGTTAAGGGATATTTTTCTAAATGAAACTAATCAGGAACTATCGATTTAGAGATTTTTTTATTGAAACAATGACATTCCTGATGTGAGTCGAAATGAAAAAGATATCTAAATATTATTTTGTCTTCTCTACAAACACCCTTGCTATTATTGCTGCTGTGTTAGATAGATAAAATTGAAGTTAAGAAACGCGGAATGAACTGCTATAAATGAACAAATCTAGTTCAGTGTTTTTTTTTTTTTTATTCTTGTTGTTATCATTCAATAAATAACTAGTTTCTTTTTTTTAAACAAATCAAATCTGGAAGATAATCCGGTTTTGCTGTGACTTTTTAGAAAAAATCTACTCAATATAAGATTGAAAAACTGGATTTGAAAAAAACAGTAGAAAACGAAGGAAAAAAGTTGTCGCAGAAGTATGATCATCTGAAACCGCGAACAAGAAGTAAACGAAAGAGAAGATTATTATTTTACATATTATAATAATTTCTATTCATTTAGTGGTAGTTTACTGTGCTAAAAATACTTTCAAATAATGATTATTTTATTTTCTTCTTTTTATGTGCATTTAAAACCTTTTACATTTTCCTGCTCTCTTTTTTCAAATCGATAATTTTTCTGTGATAATTTATGTTTTGGGTGAGATTTTTGGTGTGATAGATGGAGTGAAAGTAATACTAAGAATATCAATCACATAAGAATGGATTTCGTTTTTTTACAAAAAAAAAGTTATAAATTTGATTTCAACAATGTGTAACTGAGGAGTTGATATTTTGCAAACTCGAAATAGAAAACTTTGTTTAATAACCATTCGGATATTGCGTTGTTTGTAAAGAAGTGCCAAAAGAAAGGTGATATATGATCTTGTGACAATAACTTTTATGAATTTACTTATAAGAGCGAAAGCAATGTTTCATGATCTTATCGATAAGTGAGGCTGATAAACAGAAATGAATTAGAACAGTTTGGGAGAAAAAAGCCAACAAGTAAAATGTGAAATATGTGATAGCTATCAGTATTGATTGAATGATTAAAGAAAAATGAGATCAATATTCTCCGTTTTTACTTCTAAGCACATTATTCCTTCGGGATGGTTTCTATAACCAGAAAGAAATTCACTTCTTTTATTTTACAATGCTCTTTCATTTCGATTTTTGATGCTTCATCTTTTAAAATTTCCGGATTCTCACTGGTAAGTATTCTTGTTCAAAAACTGGAAAATGTAAATAGCATTGAAAGCAGCTAGCTGAATGTTATAATGGTATGCCGACGAGGTATTTCGCATCCTAAGAACTCCTCTTCGGGACATTTTTACTAAGATAGATGACATTGTGAAGTAGGCGGAATAGGTAGAACGAAGCGGGGCGGAGTTCGGTGGTAAGGGCGCCAGAAAAATTCAGATGCGTGATAAACAAATATATAAGAGGAAATATATATATTGCTTTTTTCGCCTCATGCAATTAACCAATTTCATTACACAACTGCGAATACATATACAGA
This sequence comes from Brugia malayi, assembly GCF_000002995.4. Classification (NCBI taxonomy): domain Eukaryota; kingdom Metazoa; phylum Nematoda; class Chromadorea; order Rhabditida; family Onchocercidae; genus Brugia; species Brugia malayi. The sequence continues at coordinate 9,393,843 of NW_025062475.1, forward strand.
TATATCCTTCGTCCTACCGTCCGTTCCTTTCCGCAAATTTCATCTATTTTTATTCCTGTAAAGCGCATTACTCCTCCGCTCGTGTGTTTCTGTAGTGCCTGAAAGTGTTTGGTTCCGAAGTAAGGGATGCAATAAAGGAGGAGCAAATTAATTTTCTCTTATGTTCCTTCTATCTGACTATTGAAGTCACGAAGGAAACTATTTTGCTGATTCTTGCATTCCTAATTAGGACCAATTTACAAGGTTTCAAAACATTAGTTAACAACTGGATTAGACTTTACACTTAGAACTTAAATGATACTTCGGATGAAGTTCTGGCATGATTGCCTTCATATCATTCTGTTCACCTTTATATTATTTTCTGGATTTCTATCCCATATCACTTTATGATTTTTTGCTTTTGCTTAATCGAATCGATTAGAGGTATATAAGAACTTTCGAGATTTTAAATTAATCCTAATTATATTTTATATTTTCTCACAAATATCTCTTATTTATTGGCATGCTTAGAAATGGTATTGGTAAATTTTTTGTCTGTAATGCTATACGTTAGTAAACGGAATCAGACCAAAAATTTTTTGACATGTGAGATTCTAATTAACAATTCAAACATCTATCTAGTAGGGGCTGACAAGATCATAGTTAAAAACTAAAACTAAAAAAGCATAAAACAGGATCCATTGCAATTCTCGAAGTAGTGAACAAGTAAGTTTGTCAGTCGATACAAGAATACTTTCCAAATTTATGACAGTTTGTTTCATTTCGAATTATCAAGTATTTATCTAATTTCGGTAGTGTACAAATAAATTTTTCTATCTATTCACAAATTGGTTATTGATAGCAATTAGTCATTTAATATATTAATAATCTATTTCGCTCATTTAATGTGACTGCCTGACATTCGCGAAGTAATTATTGTTCAGGATAATTTCGTAAAATAACTAAATCAGGAAAATAATCACCAGTGAGCCTTATTCTAAGAAAGAAACTTATTCATCATTGACAGTACAAAAAATTGTTTGTCATCAGCAATGAATGGGTTTCTTGATGCCTTTGGAAAAGTGAAACTCACATAATTATTCACAATATTTCGATCAACACCCATGCGTCGGTCACTTACCCATACTAGTACTTTTTTTCCAAATTATTTCTTTGAAACAATTTTAATCAAATTATTACAATAACAATTCATCAAGTTTCAACCGTACAACTCTCTCATCTGCCCAAGTTTTACAAAGTAATCACACACATAAGTAAGAAGAAAAAGTGATATCAATTTGCACCGCTTCAGATATTTACCTCTACTTATCTCTGCTTATCTGTTCGCTCTCCTCGAATTTTGTCCGTTGCAAATTTTAGATTCGAAAAGATCAAAATGAATTCAAAGAAAAATCTAAGGAAGTAGTACAGTCATCCATATCATCGATTAAATAACTTGTTGAAATATTGTTTTTTTTTTTTCTTCAGGATCTTTTTTTTATCCTATGACTTCATTTTCTTTTTTCAATCAATAACTCTTCCATTTTAATGTGTCATTACTGAATAACAAAATCATTCCATTTTTGAATTACATAATCTAGGAAATGGTCAGTGTGACATATTAATATACGAAGGTTTAAGCTTCTTGCTAATATCTGAGGACAGCAATGTGGAGAAAGCAATGACGAAACTTTTCCGAGAGACATAGCAATAATATTGCGCATTTTCTAACTTTTTATGCAATCTTTAGACTACCAGTATCTTCAGCCTTTCCTTCGTTCTCTTAAAAACTATGAAAGCTTTAGAGTAATAGTGATATCTGTCACTTCAAGTATGCTAAGTTCATGGTCACGCTAAGGAAAGATGTGAAGTCATTAGGACTACCCAACTTGTACGGCAAAGATACTTACGTATATGAGTTATAAACAAAATTTAATTGAATCTAAGTATGATTAATTTTTACTGGAAAACTTCTAGCACTGGAAAAGATCTTCATTGAGAAGTAATTATATCTAAACACCCGATACATTAGAGAATAATATCACAAGAATAACTTTTTTACTAAAAAGGCCATTTTTTGCACTGCTATAAGTTTGCTTTAGGCAACCAGAATTACTTGACTTATTGTTGAAAAAGAATGTCGATCGACAAAGAAAAGTGAAGTAAAGGTGCAATTGGAAGTGTTAAAACTATCATGCAATAAGAATACAACGATGGTTCATTCTAACGATATATCTGAATCTTTTATTGCAGATGTACAATTACGAATTGTTTCATCTCTTTGCGCCCATACTGCATAATAATGATTGGCTCTGTTGTTTTCTTTCTTGGCTATGAACAAAAAATTGGTTTGGCTTAGGATAGCAGTGAATGAGTTAGTCGATTTACAGCATCCACTAGCTGAATGACTTGCTATATCATCCCCTAAAAGACGAAAGTGGAATGCTTCCTTTACTGAGACTTCTGTCAACAAGAATGACTCGTGGGCTGCTACTTGTTGTGTTTCATGAATCAAAACAACCAGTTATCTATTCACATGAAGACATTAATGACCGCCCTAAATTTTCACTGATCAATCAAGTTCCAATCCTATTAAGCAATCTAAAGAAAAATAAATAACTTTCACTGATTAGAACCGAAAAAAGCGCTATTTTTGTAAACAAAAGTGAGAAGGAAATATGTTTTGAAATTTAGAAGTAAACAAAGGATTTTATGCTACACAATTTCCTTCTTACATTTCTTTCCATTCGTTGCGCCTGATGTCTTTATCGATTCTGTATAATTCTAACAACATGGTGCGCAGTTTGCATGAGCTGGTGATTCATTGGTCATCCAAATGCATGGATTTTATAGCAGTCATCCAAATGAATAAAGTCCAGCTGATATTGCTGTTTTATCAGCTCACAGTTATCACTACTTCAATCAAAGTGATCAACAATGGCTTAGCACCACCTGAAATTGTCCACTCACCCATAAGAACCAAACGTTCGTTTTCTAATTTTTCAATTAGGACAGTAATTTCAAAGAAAATAAGTCGACAAGGAAGATTAAAGGATATTTGTCTTGATAAATAATAACAATTAAAGGTTCAACGAATTACAGGTATCATACAATAAGATGTTAATTGTTTCACATTAGCAAGTAATTAATTTAAGCTCATAAGTACAAAAATAAATCAGTTTGATAAATTTGTATCGACTTGATGATATTATTCTACTCCTTTGATCTAAACAAACTAATTTGGAGTGTTTAATTTCAATGGAACTAAAAAGGCATTTAATTCTTTCTATTATTGCTCCAAATTACAATAATTATTACTTGCAAGAGTATGAGAGCGGCACTTTTTGAAGATGTTAGAAAAACAGCCAACGGCATTTGAGATTCTAAATTGTGTGAATGTGCTATCGTAAAAACGAATAGATGTGGAACTAGTTTTTGATATAATTAAACACTGAATGAAATGACACCGTTATTCACCGATAACTGATATTACTGCAAGAGAAATTGCTAAAAAATTAATACATTAATACAAAATATAACATTAAGGTTAGCTGTAATATCATTCAAGGAGATAGCCTAAAAGGTAGATTTCAGGCTTAGGGCTTAGTTTATAAAAGTTATTCAATAAAGAAAAGAATGAATAAGGAGAAGACATAGATTTATTTTGTATATTTCTTTTATGATTCACTGCCGTTCATCAGTCTTTAGGAAAATTTAAGAAAATTGAGTGAGAAGAAAATTGCTGATGATAACAGTGAGCTCTTAACAGAAGAGATCAACATTCAACGAGAAGTAGCTGTTGATGCAGAATTGAATTCTTTACTCTTTTCTGGACATCATAAATTTTACCATTGATTTAATCAATTTGAATATGCAGCTCGATGTATTGTCAAAGCAGAACCGCTGGATTTGGTATTTATGCTAGACAGTTCAGGTTCGCTGAAGAACAAATTTCAAGACGAAATTGATATCATTCGCCGGATCGTCAATCATGTTACTATCGGAGAACCAGCTACACGGGTCATGCTTATACAATTCAGGTCTTTTCACTAGTTATAATATTTGGATCTTAGAAGTTTACTGCTCAATTAATCTGTATTCTTATTTATTGCTTTTTTACAGGGAAATATTGCAGAAGTATTAGAAAATTTAAAGTCAGATTTTAAGCTTCAAAATTTCTAGAAGTTTTCAAAAGTTTGGTCAAGATGAGAAGCTAAGAAATTTTGCAAAATATTTTTTAGTGGTGTTCAACATTTGGAGTTTAATTTCAAGAAATTCAAGGATCGCGAAGATATTCTTGGTGCTTTAGATGTATTGAGGCATGTATCAGGCATAACACGATTGGGTGATGCATTTGAATACACTCTTAGTATGCTGAATGAAGAAAATGTAATATGCATAGTTTAAAAATCTTTCCTTAACTTTTACTTAGACCAGTATCTCGTATTTTCATTACTTTTGATTTTAAAAGGAACGGAAAATTTTGAGAAAAAAAAAATTGGGCAAATATCTTTGGCAGTAATGCTCAAATAACAAACCAGCGCTATATATGCTTTAATTGGCTGACATTTAATTTAGGTCTAATACTTATTATCTTGACTTTTTGATTTCTAAATATAATCGATGACTATATCGTATTAATTGCATCCTATTTCTATATTATTATCTTATTTGTAAGGAAATTTGAAAAAAGTTCACTGTAAAATTTAAGGGAATGAGGCCTTCGGATATACCGAAGATAATATATTTATTATCGGATGGTCGAACGCATGACTATCCTAAAGATACGGAAATGGCAGATCTATTGAGACAACAAATTGACAATGTTGACATTTACGCTTATGGAACTGGTGAATACGTTGCTATGAATGAATTGCTTGCTATTACCAAGGTATAGGATATCAACTCAATAGGCATATCTATTTAACTTCTTCCTGTATCGTTTATGAATGTTAACTGTTTTTACAACTGTTTTTTACAACATGAAATAGTGTATTAAGTAAAGTATCAAAATATTCCATTTCTATAAATAATTCTAAGTTGGAAATTAGATTAGATCTATTAAGTAAAAATTATAAATAAATTAATAAACAGCACAATAATTGTAGAATAAAAGCAGTTTATGAATAAAATCTCCGTTTCAGCTTTTGCATTAAAAAAGTAACTTTTTAATTTTTTAAGAAACAATTTCAAGATTTTCTGCTATTTCTTGCAGGATCCAAAGAAAATTGTGACAAATCAAAACTTGGATGATTTAGAACCAATGTTTGATCGCTGGAGAGGTACTGAAGTTTGCGAGAAATTACCTGGTATGTCGCTAGTATAACATATAAGCACCTCTGATTAATCTAATTTTAAATATTTATTAGAAAAGAAAGGGAAAAGTAGTACTAGTTTCGAACAAACTACATCCAAAATTTATGAATAATTAAACTTCATAGTCTCACCAAGTGGTATCGATATTTATCAGAAATCAGTATTTAAGTATAGTTCTACTGATTTTAGACTGTATTCACTCACGTTTCTAAAAAGTGCAAATAATTTCAAAGATCATATAGATGGAAAAATCATCATGTAATTATTTAAATTAAATAATATATTTAAGTTTGTGTCCGTGGATCTGATAAACCTCTTGACTTAATTCTGATCATTGACTCTTCCGAATCCGTTGCTCACCTTTTTGATGAACAAATCAGATTTGCAGTTGAACGGATCGTTCGAAACATTAATGTACATCCAGATGCTGTAAGGTAATTCTTTTTTACTGTTCTCTCCCAATGGTAGGGTATCCGTACTTACTAGGATAAGTATTTAAGTATAATTCAACTTATTCTGGTATCATCCTTTTGTCTTTATCCTACTTGAATGAAAAAGATGATGATAAGGTATACGTCTCGTGCATTTCATTGAGGAATTTGCTGTACAATTGATGTTACCCGGATTCCAGACATGGGATGACATGAGCCGGGTAGGTAGGTTATGTGACACATTTTCATCCTCTCCTACATATCGATTTATTGAAGTAGTTGATCGCTTGAAGAATCACTCAGTAATGAAATATTTTATTACATTGTGGTAAACAAATCACACCAACCATCACCGATTATTTGCTTCAAAATTATTCAATTTTTATTAGAATTTCATTTTTGCAAGAGAATAATAATTGAAAAAAGATGTCATCGCGGAGTTTCACTACCAGAAATGTTGTTTTTGATAGCAAACAGCAAAGCGGGGAGAGTTACACAGCGCTTGACAACAGAACGTAGTAAAGCATTCAGAGACATTTACTTGTGATTCGATGTGACACACAACTGCTTGTTTGTTTGCACCCTGTCGAATATTCTTCCGGTGAAATAGTCTGATGCCATTCAGCAATAAATACAAAACAACCTGTCTAGACAGTGTTTTAAGCTTTTCTCATTACCGCTTATCAACTCCTCAAAATTCCATCTTCAAACTTGCTTGTACTTTTGAAATGTTGACAACATTTAACACAGAAGATTATTTTTATTTTTCTCGTACTAAATTTAAAATATCGATGATTGCTTCATTCCAACAAAAGAAAATTTAACGCATAAAATTAGTGAAATTTAACTTGATTTATAACAAAAATAATCGGACTGAACTAGAATAAATTTTTGCAGGTTAGCTTTGATTACTTATTCTGGACAAGCGTATATCCATTTCAAGTTTAACGATCCACAAATTGGTAATAATACATCGGTAATAAGACATTTAAATGGGTTGAAATCAATTAAAGGTACCACATCGACACATATCGCTTTACATCAAGCTTACAAACTGTTAACGGATACTGATAATGAAAATGGTGCGACTTTTTTCTTTTGCTTTTCTGAAATTTATATTTTTCAAATAAATTGAAGAAAGCGATAATGAAAACACGTGCAAGTTATTCTAGGAGTACGTGAAGGAGTCAAAAAGATGATTATCATATTCACAGATGGTCACTCGCAACGTTCACCTCAGGATATGGCGTTACGTCTTAAAGATAAAGGCGTGGAAATTTTTGCGATAACGTTGACTCCAGCACCATATGCAGATGAAGGCGAATTACTAAGCATCACACAGAACACAGATCACATTTTTACGCCCGTTAATTTAAAGGTTCTGATAACAACGTATAAATGTAATTTTAATGCATGCAGTGTTCTTAAGTGTACTGTGAATTAACGAAATTCTTATTTTTCTAATTCTTAAATAACTAACCAAATGGAATTCAGGTGAACTTGCGTGAGAACTAACAGATTACTTAAATTAGGGAAAATAAAAGAAATAAAAGAGCGTTCAGCAGTAAAACTATTTAGTGAGGAATGTCAGACTTACGTATTAGGCCATCACATTCAACATAACATTTAATCATCTTGCATAATAATTGTTCAAATTTTTTTTGTATTTTATTCCAAACATTTACTGACTGAAGTCGGAATAAGCTATGGAACGGATCGCCTTCTGCATGTACACCCAAAGACATCGTCTGTTTCAGGATTTCGAAATCAAATTTCTCCCATATATTGGTTTCGGCTGTATTGGTTTAGATCTGGGACTTGATCCGGAACCAAGGATTCGTGGCGCTACTGATATCAGCTGTGACGGAGGTTCCCTTACATTCACCGTCCGAACACAACGGCCAATGACAGGCCTTATGTACGCACAGCAGTATCACGATGATATGAAATGTGTTAAGGCAAGTCATTTCATTCAATTGATGAATCAGTCTTCTATGTTGTTTGCTTCAAATGATGGATTCTTTGTACAACCGATTTCGGAATAGAAATTCTGCGATTTGGAATACCGTAAAAATGCGAAAATAATCAAGCACATGCTGTACTCATCTGCTACGAATTTAAGTTTGAATTTCAAAAAATTTAGATTTGAATTATTAATTAATGTGCTCATTAAATGATTTGTTTTTTGCAGATAACCGATGGCTCATCTAGGGAAATCTCGATCACATTTTACGAGGGCACATGTGGCCTTATTAAAACACCAGCTACAGTATATTTCCTTTTTCTTGTTACCACTGAAATACTCAAATTTTTTTCATAGACAGATTCCTAATCTTTTCAAAAAAAAAAATGATTTTTAATTTTTTTGGGATATTTTTGTTCATTTTTTATTTATAGCGACATGTTGGTTATGTTTTTAATATTACTGTCATATTGCAATTCCATCCGGTTATCATGACAAGAGCTGATCAGGTAATTTGCATTGTTTCAATATAGTTTTATTTATTTGAATTACCTAGTATGAACCATTGTGATAATTGCAAATTCCAGTTATTTTGACAATGATTTATGAAAATTATAGGGTTTGAGTATATCCTGCTTCCACCAACAACCACTTCCACCTCAAGAAGTAGGTCGTTCATCAATTAAAAAGCTTAGTGATACCGAATGCACATATCGACTTCATCGATTTGCGCCTGATCAATGCGTTTCTTTGGATGCTAAAGTTGGTGAATCGTTATATCATAGATGGGAATGTGATAGTCGTAAGTTCATACTAAATTCAAATCTTAAGAATTGCTAGCATATTCAAAAATTAGTAGTCTTAATATAAATTATGCAATTGCAATGTAGTCAGCAGTTAGTTCTTGCTAACCGCAGAAAAGAACTGTTTAATATTAATTTAATATTAAACTGCTGTAAGATAGGAGGAAAATTCGTTCTAGCAAGAGAGAGCAATGTCATGACATTATATCATATCTGTGAGATCAGACGTGAACTGTTAAGATTGTCTTTTTGGTTACATCATTAAAATCGCTTGAAACTTTTTTCCATCTCTTAAATAAATTTCAGTTTATTTCAGCGTCAAATTATCACTACTTGATACATGACTGCTTTGTTAAATCAGAAACAAAAAATGTACTGATTGTGGATTCCAACGGGTAAGCACCGATGGAGAGTTTCAGTTGTCTATCATTTAAACAAAGCATGAAATACACTGAAGTACTACTACCATCTTTTTTTCAGATGTGAAGTAGACCCACATTTCCTGGAAACTCCTGATTACACGAAATTTTCTAAGAATTGGAAAAATGATGCGTATGTTTTCAAAGAGATGAGTGTATTCAAATTCCCTGGAGACGGGAATGTTGTCTTTCAATGTCAAATATCACTGTGTGATATGGAAAGCGATGATGCATGCAAGGCTATGATTGTTAGTTCTCTTTTTTGATTTCATAAGATCTTTTCCAAATTTTAAAAAGGGAAAATTATAAGTTTATTCATATTCTCATCTGAGCATTGTACTGTTTTCTATTTACTTCATTTAATGTATTTTTTGAAGCCTCCACGCTGCTCGCATAATTCGACGTTAAGGCTGAAACGTGAAATGCAAGCCAAGATAAAACCAGGATTCGCAATAACATTTAATGTGGAGACCCGAACATTGAATGTTTTGGAAAATGAATCAACTCGGCCAGCTACTCCTATCAAGTATTGCGATGTGAGAGTATAAGCTGTACTCCAGTGAATCTCCGATCAATGAATCCTAGCTCCAAATCCATCAAATAAGTGACAGATGCCTCATCGAAAGATACTTTTTAGAATAATTAAAAAATTTCAAGCCTCAGGACGAATAATGCTGGTACTGCTTTCATTCATCTGAATCCTGAGACTTTTCAAAAAATTTATAACTTTTAAATGAAAAGTTGTTATTAACGTCATATCAAAAATATATTCATTTGTTTTTCATATAGCGGGTATTTACTTCATGTATAAAACATTGTTTTTCTCATGTATTAAGATATTTGATATCATTCCGATATTCTAAGAGTATGTAAAGGTAGGAAGTAAAGGTAGGAAAATTTGTTCATCTAATCGCTTCCGATCACATATGCTGAAATAATTAATTTTCTATATAGCAGGACTGCTGCTATATAGAAAATTAGTGACTGACTAATGCATCTTCGATTAATAATGATAACGAATATTTTTTGTATTCTGGACACATACATGTAAATATTAGCAGGGACCTCATCAGTTGCAACGTCCCTTTAAAAGGTCATAAATACTTTGAATAAAATTCAGTCTTGTTTAAAATTCTGAGAACTTTGACTCCTAAAGCAATATTTTCATGTAATGAATTATTTTGAATGTATTACTTTTCTTGATTAATTTCTTGTATTACTGCCTTCAGGCAATACTTGAAATAATCTGCGCATGAACGTCATGTGCTTATAGCATCAGGCAGCAAACACGCATGTATTTAGTGCAAAAAATGAATAAACGACTAGAAATCAAGCTGATTTATTTCTTCCGAAAATACAGGTGCATTCAGAAGTACTATGCAGATGATTTAAAATTCCTGAGCGTGCTCAAGATAAAATAAAGATGTTCAAGATTGTTACCGTTAAGAGAGGAAAAAGAATGCTCAATATGATCGTTTGTAACCAACAAAAAAAAAAAAAAAAAAAACAATAAAGTACTAAAATCATTGTTTTTCATCTTGTCAGGTGATTCATAATCGACTGAATGCATCGAAAATTTAATAAGAAATTTAGCATTTGGTAGATTAACCAACTAAAAGAAGCAACAACACCCACATTGCGTAATTTTATCATTAAAAACTTTATTAGACGGTTGTGCCTTCTATACAGATCAATGAGGTCATAAATTGTCTTGCTAGAAATTATGAAACATTACCAACTTGAACTTGGAGGAAAACTGCAATCTTAATTACACTTGAATTAAAACTTTTTATCTATTAGTCAAAGGAAAATACATCAGATATTTTAGTTTTAAGTTTGAATAGAATCTTTTTCAGGACATGTGCAGGACATGACGCTGAGCAATCGAGAACCATAGGGTAATTTCACCCATTCAATGTTTGCAATTTAAAATAATGCAAAAATCCTAATTTGTTGGACACTTTGCTGAATTATTATCAGCATTTGTATAAGTACAATAAGAGTAGCAACTATATTGATAATGCTCGATTCACTGTTAAACATAAGTGATGTTTCACTGGCAATCAAACAATCTTATTCGTTAGGGCTCAGTACATATCTTTTCTCTTTTCCACTCTCTAAAGTCTTCCACTCTTTAAACTGCTAATGCTAGATCTTTAAAACAGATACATATGGGGTATTAATTAGTTAATCAATTCATACAATTACCAATATTAGCGATGTAAAAATCTTATAGCACTGAAGATGCGGCGGATTCAAAAGGAAGAGTGTTACCGCGGCAAATGATTCGTATCCAAAGGACTGAACCAGAAGAAAACGTTGTACGGACTGAGCTGCGATTTGTTATTTACCAATCGAGAAAAGATCTGGAGGAAAAAGCCCTTTTTGAGGTAACACAAACAAATTACAACCTCATAAAGTATCTCAGTAACGAATTACTTTCAGAAATGTGGTTAATAAATAATTATGTCAAAATTTAAAAGTTTAAATTGTTATTCGAAATAATGATTTTGAATTGAAAACGAACCACAGAAAACCGTAAAAAAACTGACAGTTTTTTATTAGTTAAATATAATATTGAAAATTAGAGCATTTGATCGAACAAAAGTCTAAATTTGTGTGGAAAAAATGTTTAATGAATTACTTTAGGAAAATATAATCAATGAGGCAATACAATGTTTAATGAAAAAATATGCGGAGATGAATTTCGGACAAGTGCTGCCACCAAGCATTCCAAAAGTTGATGCTAACACATTTGCAAAGGTTTTAGAATATAAGTACAATAAAAAAGATCTGAAACTATAAATGTACAGAGGGACATAATTACACAAGTATGGATAAAAATAACAGTTCTCATATTTAATAACTTTACTATGCATCATATCTTGTTCCCGAAAATGACCCAAACCATTATCTTTTATAGACATTACCAAAAGAGGATGTATCCAAGTCATTTTCATCAAAATATATCACTGATAAGGAGTGGATAGGAGAAGCTCAAAAACGATTAGAAGTTTGTCTCGTGCATTAAATCATATCATAAATCATTTATCGTTTTTATTGAATGAAAATTATAGAATGACTGATTTCAACGAATTTTTTTTTCCAATGAACAACATGTTTGTTTAAAGTCTGTTTCATCGTTTAAGCTTACAAATATGAAAGCAACTGGTCTTTAATATATAAAATGTTAAAATATTTGATCACTAGAAAATTTTGTTTTTAATTCAGATATACTTCCAAATCATTTAGATGCCATTTTAGTTGGTGGCAAAACGAGTGCAGACAATTGAGAAAAGTGCAACCTCGATTGCTCCTGAATTTGCAGCTTTCCAGACGCAATTGGCAACACTATTGACCGATCTAGAGGAACGGAAAAGAGCTGGTGGTAGTCCTGATGCTGCTTTCTATAATGATCAAGTTATTCGCCAAAAACTTGAGCAATTACAGCAATTCGCTGCAACAACTGCTCATGTGAGTAGTCAGAAAAATTTTTCAAAAAGTTATTAGGAAATATGAAATGAGAAAAAAAAAACTAAGCAATTCAGATATCTGTCAACACCGAATAAATGAAGTTTGACACGGAACTATTACTTTAAATCGCAGTAGATGAAGTGTAGTATACTGTATCTCCCAAGAAGAAACTTCTCTAAGTTACTTTTTTCTCAAAAATAATCTCTTATCTGATCGTAATGTGAAGTGTTTGGCATACAAGCAAGCAAACAAGCCTACCGTTTACATAACCTGAGCATATTGTAGGAATACATGAATTATGAAGTGCAACAAAATGGCCTCCAAGCAGATTAATTAGAAGTCTGCAAGCAAATACGGTTAGCTGATTGTGGCAACAAAGTATTTGAATAAAACTGATTATTTGCAGTAAAAGACTTTTGAAACACTACATGATGGAGCACCGCAAGAGATAAATTAAGAAAGATGTCGAAATATGTGCTTGTCAAAATATGGCATATATGTGCTTCGACATCTTTCTTAAACAGGGGGGGAATATCATTTTGCGGAGAATATTTTCCAAACTCGGAAGAATATGTTCATTAACAGGACTTGCACCCTTCTTCATGTTCTCTTTCACATTCCACATAACAGAAAGATTACACGAAACAAAGTTATAAATCCAACCAATAAAAGTTTCAAAAATTTCGACCTGAATTACGCAAAATAAGGAAACTAAGAAGTCTACCAAATACTTAAGGTACAAGTCAGGTACTTCTAGTATTGCTAGGTGAACTTTAACTTTGCCATCAAAGTTCTATGTACCAATATTCATACGACACTTCATTGCCACTTTTAAATTATCAGTCCTTGCTCCTAACAGTGCTGCCAATCTCTGTGCTCTTTCCTCGCCTTATATCTCTTCACTCCCACATGCTGAACAAGACTATCTTCATCACTCTCAATCCTCACCAAATGCTATCTCCCTCATTTCCTAATCATACCCCACCACTGAAATTGACTCGGCGACCACCTCTGTTCATCCACAACAGTAAATCTTCATTCCATTCTCGTCCGAACAGTTTTCATAATAGTTGCATGCTACAACGTGTGAAATGAAGTACGCCGCTGAGGCATTGTTGATGTAATTGTGAGTTGCATAAATTGTGTTGGTTAGTGATGGGTTGGTAAAGCTCCTTCTATATCTGTTAAGGTCAGGATGGGATGACATAATCATCGAATACTTTTTTGTATATTTTATTATTGCAGCACATACAATAGTTTGGGAATGTCTGGATTTGATATTTAAGTTTTTAGATAATATTATGCTATATTACTATTTAATTTTCATTTTGCTTGTTCGTTATAATGAACTATCATTTACAGATTTTAGCGATAGTGGAGAAACATTTAGTAATTTAGTCAAACTTATGACCGAATTGGAGCCATTTGGAACTAAGCAGAAGATTCCTCGAAAAAATGGGAGAAAAGTATGCTCCAAAATATGTTCTGGAATTGACATATTCCTTCCGAAAAAAAAAAAAAAAAGAAAGTATTTCTGAGATGTGCACCATATTAAGGAATGATTCATTTCTGAAGTGGCTTGCTCTAGCTATTTGTATTCTGCACTTAAATGAACCATTATCACTTCCAAACGTTATTTTTCACTTTTATTCACACTAATTTCTCAAATTATTATTTAGAAATAATTGTAATTCCTTTTCATGCTGAATTTCCGCTACTGCTGACCGTATTTTTACTAATTGCAAAGGATTTTAGAGAAAACGTTCGCAATCAACAAGTTCAGAAGAGGAGTGGTTCAGTAGTGACGAAAGCATCCACCAAGATAAGATTACTGAAGACCAAGAGGAACAACAGTTTGCTAGTGGGCCTTGGACATATGATCTAGATGTGGTGCTCGCAAAAAAGGAGTTTGAAATTAAAAATATGTGTCGAGAAATGAATGCTTCCGGTACAGAGCTTTGTTCACAATTATTATAAGTCAGGAAGTAGTGATTTTAAATGACTTTTGAGTTATCTGTGAGTGTGATGAACCTCTTGTTTAGGGTTATTTCTGATATACATGGAAGTCATTTATTATTAAACCATTATTTGTTATTATTCGACTTTTAATTAACCATCTCGTCTTTATTGTTTTTCCAATTTCTATTACAAAAAAGGAGTTATTTTATAAGTCCTTTAGATTTTACAATAGAATATGTGCAAGAAAACGGTTTGGAAGAACCTCTTCTGTTCAGAGATTCATTGAGCTCACTTGGAATGAAGTATGTTTTGATAAGTGTTTCTAATTATTTTTTGCAATCATTTCATTTCACTTTTCTTAAATTACATATTCCTTCCAATTAAATTTAAAAAACTAAAATTTGGGTTTTGTTAGAAATTTTTTTATGGTAAGAATTTCTTTGTGGTCAGAAATGTCCTATGTATTTGATAAATGTTTTATTCTGTGGGATGATAATTAAACTAGGTTATGAATTATTAGAATGCCAAAAGATGGGACTTTCACTGCACGGTGTGTGTTAAAAGCAGTTGGTGATCGTATGATTGAAGTGGTTGATGTGATGACACAAGGTAGCCGACAAATGATGCTAAGTGATTTCGTTGAATATTACGAGTAAGTTCTAGAAATTGTCGCATCTTGATCTTTGTAGCATCAGTTTACTTATAAAATGACTTTATATAAATTTATGTCTAACGTTTTTCAACACTTATTATAATAGGTCCCCACCGGCAGAACGAAAAGATCTGCTTAATTTACTTTCGCTTGAATTTTCGCTCACACCGCTCTCAAAAAAAGTACGAGGACCAGCACTTGCTCTAGAAATCGACTGGGTTGAACTCTACTGGCCAAAGAATTTACGGAACTCTCCATCTACTTTTCCTAAAGTACAGAAGTATGTTTTAGTTTGTGTAGATACTTTAATTCTATCCTTATATGTTTATTTATTTACTCATTTGTTTGCATACTTATTACTAATAATTGATTGATTTTCAAGAGAAGTTTTCATACTTCTTTCAGCTACTGCCTAATGAGTGTTAAAAGATCGTTCACTGACTTTCATATTGATTTCGGTGGCACATCAGTTTGGTACCATGTTTATAAAGGAAGAAAGGTATGTCCATTAAAAGTTTCCAACACTTTACAGTTTTAGTAATATCTTATGGATTTTTACATTCTAGATTTTTTGGATTATTGAACCTACAGAAGAAAATATACTGAAGTATGAAAGGTGGATATTAGAAGGATCGCAACATGAAGCATTTTTCGGTGATCTTGTTGATAAATGTGCGAGAATAGAGTTATATGAGGGTTACACCTTTATTATTCCATCAGGCAAGTACTTCTTTGTTTCACGCTGCTTTATTAGAAGATTTTACAAATTTTGATATAAATACTGTTATACTGGCTATATGTTTTTATATTTCAGGCTGGATTCATGCTGTGTTTACTCCCGAGGACAGCTTAGTTTTTGGTGGAAACTTTCTTCATAGCTTTTCTATTCCAATGCAGTTACGAGTCATTCGTTCTGAAAACATTCTTGTGGTGTGTAAATTGAATTAATAGACTGATTCATCATTCCATTTGTTGCTGTTATGGTTGTTTACTTTCAGATTAAAGAAAAGTACCGCTATCCGAGTTACATGGAAATGGTATGGTATGTGATAGAAAATATTATTAAGAAAGCAACTGGCCGCATCTACAAAATTAATAAAACGAGCGAGGTACTTTATCAAAGTTGTGAAATTACCCAGTATTATATACCCAAATTACTCAATATAATATTTAAAATATATCTTCTTATCCTCAAGTTTTCGAGTAGTATTGCTTCCATTGCTTCTGGACATTTATAATTCTTCGTTTTGTATAAATTTTAATATAAATTTTTTTTACTTTTTTTAATGCCATTCAAAAGCTATTTATTTTTATTTGTTGTTTAATTGTTTATTGTTTATTTAGTACTTAATTTTTGGTAATACTATTTGATCGTTTCATTCAGCAAATAATTTGACTTCATTTAATTGTTTCAGGATGTGTCGGTTAGCAATGATCAGAAAGTCAATAACAATGCTTTAAAAGAGGAAGCTGGTAAGCTTAAAACTAAAATTATTTCATTTGTTATTGCATGAATCCTTGCATACTGTATCATGGCTGTTTTTATCGCGTTTTAAATTTGTTTGATTTTTGTTTCAGTTTCTATCTTTTTCTGGTTAGTTGTCACGTTAGGATTACTTCAGGTATAAAAAAAGAAGCGAATGAAGATGTTGCCACATGCGAAGCAAATATATCAGCAGAAATAAAAGAAAATGAAGTGGACTCAGCTGTAAAGGTTTTTTTTTTGAAGCTTTTGTTCACTTTACTTTTTCATTTCTTTGTTTTACTTATTTGACCACAGCATTTGAAAGTTCAACGCATTTGACGAGTTGTTTTCCGTCTTAGTATGATGGGATTTAATTTATGTTATATAAATAGAAATTGAACGAAGTACAATAATTGGTAAGGAAGCAAATGACTTTTTTTTTAATTAGGAAAAAGAGTTAGGGAAGTATATGAAATGACAAATGAGTACTGCTGAAATTTAATTTTAGTTGAAATCCTTCCAGCATATTAAGTCGCCAAGTACAACAGAAGAGAACAGTTTGACATATAATGACGGTTAGTTTTATTTCCCTTTTATTTGTTTCCTTCTGCAAATTTAATTTTCAAAAATTTTTAACAAATTATTGAACAAATTACTGAAATTAAAAGTTGTCACTTCAATGACTTTAGAATTAAATGACGGATTTTTTGATCCAAAAATTTTAGCTTTGTTTGACCATATTCAAATTTGAACTTTGTATGATTCACAATAATAAGTTCACGTTTTAGAGTATCTCTCAACAATCAGCAAAAAAGAACGAGAAGGATTTAAATCGTTGCTATTTTATGTGCGAGAGATTGTTAGTGATCATAAAGAATCGGCAAATCAAGAGAAAGATGATTTATTGGATATTTTTGAAGTAAGTTTATTTGATTTATTTCTGGATTTTACTTCACTATGACCAGATGAATTTATAGATTTTTATAGAATTTATAGGTTTTACCCATTCAGGTTTTTGAGTCGGACCTTCTCTGAAATTTATTTACATGAAAATTATGTCAATCACAAATATATTAAAACCACAAGTTTGTTTTTTGCAGCAAGTACTAAATCACCAAGTTCCCGAACATTTCGTAGTCGGAAAAGAAAAGAAGAATGAACAGCAGATTTCACCGAAAGTATGATTTTTAAGTATTTTCTGTTTTGAAATTTGGCTAATTTAAGGTTTGATAAAAAATTCCTTAAATTACATCATAAATTTCCATATATTTCCGTTATATATGTTTTCTAGTTAAATCAGTGGTTGGAAGCTTTTGGAAAAAATAAATCATCGCCTATAGTCAAGCGAAAAGTACCTCCGAAGGAAAAAGGTTTGCTTTCAGACTTCTTACTGATTTTACATTAATCACAAAATATGTCGATTTTTCCAGTCATCGAAACACAACAGTTTACGAGACCTAAACCACCCAAGTCAAAAGTTAAAAGCAACAAGAAGCCGGATTATCATAAACCTGATGGACCATTAATTGTGGGTGGCATTCCGCCAGCTATCATGCCGGCTGATGCACCTCAAGCACCTAACCCATATGGTTACGATCCTTTGGCTTCTGTTACTCCTTTGGGACACAAACAATTACCTTCTGCTTATAGACGCACACCTGATGTAAGCACTTATCTCTTGCATAATTCACTATTTTAATTAATTTTATTATTCGCAAATAGTACTACATTTAAATAAGATTATATACAATATGCATATTTTAGATGGCAAAGGTACCACCGAGCCAAAAGTTCCGTCTTCAACCTCAGCTGTATAAAGATGTGAAAGCTGCATCTGAAAAAATGGAAACAGTATCTGAAAAAACTTCGGATAAGTCGTGGTCGACGAATGTTATATCGGCACCTGGACCTTCAAATGATAGTAAATCAGCAGAATATGAAAGCAGAGCTGCAACTACTACACATATTGATAATGAAAGGAGCTTTTATCATAGTGGTCTGTCTTGATATATATAGATTGGTATTGCTAGAGCTCTGACTAATTGTGATTTAATAAATATAGTGAGTGAAGTAAAGGTCTATATTCCTTTACTAGTAAATTTTGACTGCATGTGGAAGCCGTTTTTCTTTTTCGTAATAATATTGTACATATTTTCATAATATTGTACATGGTTATAGAATCAGCTCGATCTTATTGCGATCGAAACAAAGATAATCAGCGTGAAAATCGCCATGTTATGAAGGAAGAATATCCAGAGTTGCAATATCGATCACCTCTGGTACGACCTGGTCCATGTATTAGAAGAACGAACATGTTGGTATTTTATTCATCCTCTCGAAATGAAAAATACTATGATGGAAATCTCATATACGACTCTGTTTTTAATCACTTTCAATCTCTTTTTACACTTAAAATTTATTCTTAATTTTAAAAACTCGGCATTGTAACAGTTTTCAGTGCTTCGAAACTTAGTCGTAATTCATATCGATATCCAGGCAATACTTTCAAACGGCGATATACTGATTCCTTTCCGGCTACTGATTGCTGGTAGAATTTTTTTCAGATAAATCTTGCAGTTAATGGTTTAAAACTTTTAAGGGTTGAGAGAAGATATAAGGAATTAAAGAATTTTATTCAAAATTTACTTCCAGAAATTCTGATTTAAGAAAAGTTGCTCTTTACATTTTACTGATTTATAATATATATCTTCTTATTTTCCGTCATTCAAAAATATTCAAGAAGGCTTCAAATTAGACACGTGGTAGTTGATGTGGAAAAATTGATTTTGTAAGGCTCTAGGTTAACTGGATGCAGAGGAAAAAGACGTGCAAGTGACTGTGACACAAAGAAAAATGACTATTCGACTTCTTGGCGTCCAGAAACGCATCGTAAATTTAATTCTATGGATGTGACCGGTATTTTCCAACAGTCATTCGCTCTATCTGGATCTAAGGAAATGCCACCTGTCATTCGACATAATTATTCAGTACCTGGTGATCCTCGTCTTCCATCTGCAGAAGGTTCTAGTTATTCACCACTGCTGAATCTTCATTATCCACTTTCATGTCAACCATCTTATATCTTGCTATCTTAATTATAGCAGGGGGTAATTTATTGGCTTCTCTTTGTTATTAACCATTCTCTGAATACCATTTTCTTTGGTTATGTTAAATTTTAACTGATCTAAACAGAAATTTTCGCTGTAATTGTAGGATTATCAAGATGGTCTCCTGCTACGACTAAAAATGATGAAAAAAGCAGAGAACTTTCTATTATTCAGCCAACACGAATTACTGAGGCATGTCCAAGTGAAACTTGAAGAAAAAATCATGTTGCATTTTTTTATGAACTTATTATTTAGATAGCAATTTATAAAGATTTCAATTTTTTTCTTTTTTTTGTAAACTTATCTGGATAGCAAGTTATAAAGAATTTGGATTTTTTGTTCAACTAATAATCTAACTTTTAGAAGCAAGGTTTTAATATCAGCATGAATATTTCTCCGTCAGGTTGTCGGAAAATGTCTTCTCCAGTGGGTCTTGTTGGAAGCTCACAGTATGTCCCTCTACTGAATCGTGAACGAAATTCCATTCCATCATCTTGTGATGTTGATATTGCGATGGTTATTTTTAAGCTTGCATATTTTTTACTTTAGGTGAAATTTTAAGCAGTTTAAATTCAACAAGATTACATAGTTTTGAAATTATTTCAGCAAAATACCTCAGGAAATGAACATGATGCAAATGCAGCGGTACCTTTGCTTTCTTTACCCATCAAATGTTCAGTTTCTCCATCAGGCATGACTTTTCTTAACAGTTCACTTTTGGTGGTTTTAAATCACTTTCAGATTTCATATGTACAATTGTAACCATTTCAGAATCCCACAGAAGTGCTGTTGTCGAACCTGTGAATTCTACAGAGGGAATTAAACCTGAAATCCGAGATTTGTCAGTCACATTGAATGAAGGCAAGGAAGATGTAAGAAGTTATTTTGAAGTTTTTTTTGTATGTATATGTTCCATTTTGATGAAAGATGAGGCT
Source organism: Brugia malayi (assembly GCF_000002995.4). Taxonomy (NCBI): domain Eukaryota; kingdom Metazoa; phylum Nematoda; class Chromadorea; order Rhabditida; family Onchocercidae; genus Brugia; species Brugia malayi. The sequence goes on from NW_025062475.1 coordinate 9,414,346, forward strand.
TTTATAGGATGCAGAAATTATGACAGCGGCTGAGGAACTAGCAGAATTGACTAAGGTATTTGATGTCGGTGAGCAAGATACCGAGAAGGAAGGAATCAAGTCTTTGATGGTCTGTTCTTCATCAAGTTGACATTATTGCTGTACTATTTACATGTTCTTATTAGTAACAAAAAAATATTTAATGGTTCTACTAACGAGAAATTTGTTGTTGAAGAATATAAAAGCAAATGAGTATTTTTAAGGCCACGGTTGAAGAAAGAAAGTTGAAACGACAGAATTGGAGTACAAAAAACAATGATGAAACTGAAGATGATTCATCTCCTTTGGAAAATGTAGAAGCTCAATCAGTTTCTCCACCGAGATTATCAAGTAAGCACCTGTTATAATACGAAAATGAATTTAATAGACTGTTGGTGCAATTTGTTTTTAATTTTAAGGATGTTGCTTCATATTTTCAATTTTCGTTAAAAATTCTGTTTTGAGACACAGTATTTTTTTTTCAAAAGAAACGTGTATATAAGAATTAATTTGTAAGCATTCTGATCTTTTTCATTAAAGATGTTCACAATTTGAATTCATGATTATGATTGTTATACTTATTGATTTCAGAAATTCCAACAGAAACTGTTTTACAAAATTTAAGTTCACTCACTGCAGAATTTAATGCTGTTGTGGACTGAAAGCGAAATGTTATTGATTTTTTTTTTTTTATGCCACATATTTTATGTAGCATATTAATCTCTTTTTCAAGTATTTCATTGTTCGAATTCCATTTATTTAATAATTTTCCTGTCACTGGAAATGTTCTTGATGTAGAAACTAAATTATTGGTGTGAATGCCAGACGTCTTCATACGAAATAGTTTTAGATAAAATATAAGATAAGCGGATTTTTTGTTTTTATCTATTTGTTCATGTTCAGTAAGTAGAAGTTTCTTATTTGTAAATATAATAACGAGTAAATTTTGTAAAAGATTTCTTTGTAATGTGTTTTATTTTCGTCTGTTTTTTATTACTGTCAGTAGTTTTTATTTCAATCAATCAACTAACAGATTTGTGCATATGAAGAAATAAGTAAATTCATTGAACTGTTTATCGTGGTTTTGATATTTTTAATGTAGTTTAATTTCCTTGTGATGGCTTTCAAAGTATGTCTTGTACATGGTGAAATTATTTACTGTCATTAAACATAACAATGATTTTTAACAGTGTACAGTGTAGCTATTTATAGCATATAATTATATACTAGCTAAGGATGGTTAAATGAAAAATTGCATCAAATTAACGTCCGATTTTACTATGAAACTACGAACTGTAAGAATAATTGAGATGCCGTTGCGTGTTCGGTATTATTTGATGAATTTACTGTGGTCATAAAATTTTTAAATTAAGTATATCCTGGTTCTGTATATTTTGTAAAAGTTGTGGTTGCTAAAAAGATATTTTGTGGTTTTTCTAATCATTAGTGTTTATTTCAGTGTTTATTTCAGGTGGTGGAGGACGACATAATCTTTTCGTAAACATATTTGATATATATTGATAACATGGAAGGATCGTGTTAGTAGTGTAGTTGTTTTTGAAAGCTTAGGATACATGATCCAAACAGTGTTGTTGAAGATGACGATACAGTAGGCAAACTCAAACATTGTTGGGTAAAGGATTCACACGAAATTTGTTTCGCCCAGTTTCTGATGTCGCTATTTTGTGCAGTAATGTGTTGTAGATAGTTTGTGGATAGAATGGTACTCCGGGGAAAAAATGCAACATTGGTGGTTATTGGAGATATTGGTCGAAGTCCACGAATGTGTTATCATGCTAGATCGTTGGCAGATAAAAATTATCGAGTGCAAATAGTGGGCTATACGGATTCAGCGATACATCAGTCCATACAGCACCATCCATATATTAGGTATTCTGATTTACTTGTATTAAGATTAATAATCCAGTTGCATGTTGTCAGATAATAACATTATGCTTTTCGATATCATCTGGCGAAATATGAACGTTTTCTTTTAATGTTTGTTATAGGGATAGATCATTTCGTTTTTTTTTTCGATGTAAATCAAGGTTTTTACTGCTCAGTTTACTTAAATATCCTGGATTGTTTAGGATCCATCAGTTTTTCTGTACTTCGAAGTACAGAAAAATTTTTGCAGTGTTGTATCACTGAGATGTCCCCCAGAATATATCTGTAAACTGCGTCCTATCTTTGCTTTGATACTAAAATTTTTATGGACTTTGACTGTTCTGTTGCTAACGCTGTTTTTTCGAATTGATTGGCCTCTGTTGATTATGGTGCAAAATCCTCCTGGACTACCGTCTCTTCTTGCTTGCTGGCTGGTTGTTTCTTTTACTTCTTAATTATACGAAAGATCACCAAAAATTAATGTGGTATTTTATACATTTTGTTTCATCCTTTTCTGTCTATTTCGTATAAAGCTATCTTTGATAATACTTTTTAACATATTAAATTTCAGTGTGCTCGTATTAGAAGAGCACAGTTTATCATTGACTGGCATAATTATACCTATTCCGTATTACGCAAAAAATATAATATCGATGAAATACGCGTTAGTCGTGCCTCTGAGCGACGAATACAGAATTCTCTAAATTGTTCTGACGATCATAGCTTAGGTATTGTCGTTTTTGATAGCGTTTTGTTGAGACTTCTTGAATCCATAATTGCTCATTTGAGAATTTTGAAAATGTGGCATAGATCTGAATTTCTGTCTATATTTTAGTGGTAAATGATGTTTCCGGCATGCGTGGAAAAAGAATGACACGAGTAGAACGAGCTGTTCAGGCTGCAGCAGTTGCAGCAAATAAAAGAAAACGCCAAGCTGATCGGAAGAAAAGATGTTCAATCGTGCAGAGGTTAGATTCCAGCGAAAGAAGTGAATAATTTTGATTCATAGTTTATAGGATGTAGGTGTTACCTATAATATAGTAGGTTTTTATTTTTTCATTATTTCTGAAAATATTTTTCAGATGTGTTGAGCAGATATATTATTGGGAAGGTTATTTTGGTCGCTGTGCTGATTTGAACATTTGTGTAACTCATGCTATGCGCCAAGATATGTTCGATGCATGGGACATTAGTGCGGCTACAGTATATGATCGGCCTCCAGCTTGGAGCTTTCGGAAATTGACTGATGAAGAGCGACATAAATTCCTTTTGAAATTAATCGATTACGGTGGTGAATTCGAAGTTTTTAAAGCTGTTAATAACCCATGCTTACAGATAGATTGCATTTCCATGGAAGGTTACTTTTTGTATATACTTGATTTTATTTACAAATATTTGGATTTCGAATGCAGCAGCAAGAAACATACTACTGTTTGCTTCCAGAAACGCTTATCTCTTACCGTGACAATGAAGGTAAAGTCCAGCTCCGAAATGATCGCCCTTTACTTCTTGTTTCGTCAACAAGTTGGACAGAAGATGAAGATTTTGGACTTCTACTTGATGCTCTTCGTGAATTTGATAATATTGCTAAGCTCTCTTCGAGAACGTACGTTTTCATAAATTAACTCATTTTTTTTCTGTATATTATCTTTTTTCGAATATTACTTTTCATATGTCTCATTAGGAATCCAGCAACTCGACTGCCATTCATAACATGTATAATTACGGGACGTGGACCTTTGCGGTCGTATTATTTGGGTCGCATTGAGCATATGCAAATGCAAAATGTTGAAATATTAACACCATGGTTAAAAGCAGAAGATTATCCGTTTTTGATTGGTTGTGCCGATATTGGCGTCTCTCTGCATACTTCTACATCAGGTTATAAGTTCGTTTGATTTGACAGCTTCCATTTACAAAACCTCCTTAATTTTAAACATACATTCGTTTCATTAAAAAATATCTGCTGTTCATATTTTCATTGTTGGGGCCTTATATGATTAAGGTTTGGATCTACCAATGAAGGTAGTGGATATGCTTGGATGTGGTTTACCTGTCATTGCCAAACGATTTGGTTGCATTGGTGAGCTTATTTCTGATGGCCATAATGGCAGGCTATTCGACACTTCGCATGAACTTTCACATATCATTAAAACGTTGTCATGTGGTTTCCCTGTTCATTGCAGTGTTAGTTTTAATCCATACTAAAAATTGAAATCATTATTAGTACAATAAAAGATTAGAACAGTTAGGAATCCTATTCTTCAGTATGTTTTATTTATAATATTATCAGATTTACATGTTCTGCATGTTACAGCAGTTGAACACACTGACATTAAATGTTCATTCCAACCCTTTAATATCGTGGAACAAAAATTGGGATGCGTGCTTGTGGCCATTGCTGAATAGTTATGGAGCTTTGTCAGTTGAAGATTTGGCACGACGTCAAAGGTGCTGAATCTTTATTTATTTCTCACCTAATGAATAGGATAAAAAAATGGCACAGCGGTTGCTGTAAGGAAATTGACAGTAACTCAGTCTAGCTTCAAATAGTTGAAAGAAATTATGCAAACATATAATAGGTTTTTTTTTTTTTTTTTCTTCGTTTTTTTTTCATTCTCAGGAGGGGTTTTTGCCAGTATTTTGCTTGCATGATAAAATGTTGTTAAGATTTGCCGTGATCTCACTTCAAAATTGGCCAGAAACTGCTGAAATACATGACATAGCAGAGCTGAAGCAACAGAAAAATGATGAGCATGAAAATGTCAGGTTGGAAGATACTGCAGATGATTGTGGTATTGACTGCTTACAAAAAGCGATTTCAAGAAATTGACTTCAATTTGATGCCTCATTGCAGTTCGAGATAAGGTTGTGGATTGAGAAAGTTTTTACAGGTCAATGATTTTAGTAATTGCAAAAATTTGGTTCATTTTGGTTTTCTTATGTACAAAAGATTGGAAGCTTTAATTTTTTGTGATTGGGAGCTTGCGATGCTATTGTTTTCCTGTTTCTTTCCTATGTTTTGTAAATTCTTTGATTTATTTAATGGAAGGATCTATATGAAAGTTAAAAGCAATGTATTTTACACCAAAAATTTAAAAATGAGGTTATCTATTTCATGACGAATTTTTTTTTTAAGATTCTTGGAATCAGTAATCGTTGATTATTGCATGACAACGAGAAATTATTAGGGAATACCTTTAAAAAAATAGGGAGAGAAGATTAGAATTCATTTTATTAGGATTAATAAGTTCTCTATGTGATTAATTTATTTGTATATTTCGTACTTTTGTATCTGCAGTGTTATTGTGATGTGATTAGCAAGTAATTGATTATACTCATTAAATTTTAGACACTTTAGAATAGTTCTGTTTTTATATGGACCTGCAAAGCAATATATTCATTATTTACTCTTTACTTTTTGTCGTCCGGCGGCTTGAAGCAGTCAGTGAGTGGGACATTTTCCGAACTATGTATTCAGTTGGTCGTTAAAATGATGTGTTCCTGATGAAATTAAGCGAAAATGTCTACAATAATCTGTCTTGTAACCGGGTTATACAGTACCTCCCGCAGCACTGAAAAAGATCTGCTTCTTTTCCAACCAATAGAATTAAGCCAGTATTTCATAAAGTCACTTCAAATAAGTATGGTGTTCCGCCTAGATTATCCATATCTCTGGGTTGTTGATGTATGTTTCATTTTTTCGTAAATTAAGAGAGCACTTCTGTCGAAGTGTGTTCATAATTATATGCGATGTATATGCATTACTGCCTCATTTTATAGCAAGAATGCTACCGCTGATGACGATTGCGTGCATTCTTCCAACAATTCCTATCTTCATTTTCTCATTCCTTATTATCGGTTGTTGTAAGTTCATCTGATAGACACATTTTGAATAATTAAGCAATACTGGAGCTACATTTTCAAATCATTTTAGAAAAAAGAAAAAAAAAAAAAAAAAAAAAAAACATCTTTAGCGCTTGAAAATTGTAATTTTCTTCAAAACCTTGAAGTAAATACATAAAATGATCCATCAAAACAGAGCAAGGTGTTCTGAATATTTTATGGCTGTGCGACTTATCAAGTTAACCTGATAAAATGAATTTATACTGATGAAATGTCCTTACAGCGTTAAAAGGAGAAATCAAAATAGTACATTAGTAAGGGAGACCACGGGTTTTTTTATAACATCAAAAGCAGTGAAGTGGAGAACACGCTGTAAGCCACTCGGAATTTTTTTCAGTAATCATTAAATTTATAGCAAGTACATCACTTTCCAAGCACATATGCAAATTCTTTAGCTTCCAAAAAAGCAGAACCTGAAGTAGGCGGAGAAAGAGGAGGGAAAAGGACTACGTCAGCAGGTCAAGGGCAACCAGTAACAACGCCAAGGTCAACAACACCCGCAACAGTACCTCCTCCTGTTGTGCCCGCAGAAAAGGTTTCATTCAACTATCTGAAAGTAGTATACAGTGAGTACACGAACAAACGTTACCTCTACAGTTAATATAACCAATGTATGTAAATCGATTTTCAGAAACCAAATAAGTAAATATTGGTTTTTCTTTTCTTTAGTTTTTTTTTTTTTTTTTTAAATTTAGAGAAAAAATCATTTCTATAATTTTTTGTTATAACAAATATATCCAAAATAGGTCACAGGAATTGAAGTAACTTATAAATAGTTCATTACGAAAAAATGGATGCGGAAAAAATCAGGGAGAATGTTTTGTCGTATTTCAATCAGCTGAAAAATTCTGATTTGTCGAGATTGCAGAATGCACCGAAGAAAGAGACTAATACCGCTGGTGCTATGGTTGGAGGTGGTGAAGAGGAAGATGGGGGATACGAATCATGTCCTGATATGACACCTGAACAACTTGCTAAAATTGCAAACGAGTCTCCAGCAAAATAAGTCAGTAAATAACGCAAATAAAATAATGTATATGAAGCCGATTTTGAAGCTTTACTTAAACTGTAAAGGGAAGTAGTGAAATCCTAGCATAGCATAAATCTATGATCCTTGGCTGACTTGGCAGCTTAGTTTGTGTCTTATCGATGAGAAGTAAAATTTATGAATAAATTCAGCGGATGTTATGTGTAAATATGAAATGTTAAAGCCAGAAGTTAGAAAACATTAACCGCGAATCATTATATTGCAAAATGTTAAAATGGCATATTTCCTGGATATTACTGAATGTTCGACACGTCAATGTCATGAACTCATCAATATAAATACACGCTGTGATACAGATTTATTTACAACTTGTCAGTTTTCTCAGCAACAAAAGTTAGATGATTGCCATATCTCTCTTTTTTACTTCAACAAATTCTTTACAAATTTGAGGAATTTTCCAAATTCATAAGGATGATTTGGTAATTAAAATAAACTGCTTTCGTTTCCAGTAACACTGAGACGTTGTATCATGTTGAGTTGCTCATTCATATCTTTAGCAATACCTAATTACATCTAGCTATTAGGCGACACAGAAGATAAATTTATGACTTTAATTATGGGGAAATACATATTCCATACAAATTATTAAGAAGTTATACGGGTAAGTGAAAACAATATGATATGACTAGGTTAGTTTTAAATATCATCTCGACATATCACTTGGATGCAAAAGAGCATTTCTAGCCGAATAATGAAATAGCAGAAGGGACCTAATACTAACTACATATAAAGGTAACAACAGCGCCAGCAACCAATGTGTGCACATAATTGAGGACAATGATGGCAAAATGAAGCTCATTGATTCGTTGTACATGTAATGTTAGCATAAAGATGAGAGTGGAAAGTAGAACTGAGTGGAGATATTTCCGATAAAAAGGTCGAAGTTCGTTCTTTTTGCCATCCTCCGTGACATGTAGACAATATCTGCGTGCAGACGAGATTAGGTTAAGCGAAACATAGCAATTGAAATGACTTCCTAATTTTCTTTCAAATGTTTCACTTCCTTTTACAATGTTATCTTTTTGCACATTACCATCTCCTATCCTTTCCTATAAATAGTAACTTCCCAGAACAGAATATAATCAATAATTCCCCTTGCGCCTCTAAGCACTTTCGGAGAGTTCTATCGAGACAATTTATTAGATGAATAAAACGACGACCGACATCGAAGTCTTTCTCACTCTCATCACTATAAAATATGCGTAATTTACCTGATAGCGCAATGAACTAAAGCAGAATAGATGAGGTATAAGACTGCATGACGATGAGGTGGCCAAAGTTCATACATCTTTCTTAATTTTATACATTCTTTTGCATAGCATAGGAACTGAAATAATAAAACGGAATAAATCATTTTTTTGTAAGTAACAAAATTTGAAAATAAATTTCAAGCTTGTTGGACTGTTTTGTCCCAATATTACAAAAATTCCTTTGATATCATTTTAAAATCGTCTCGAAATATTCATATGGAAGAAAAGAAAATTTACATGAGAAATGTGTAACCTTTTCGAAATATCCAATATTTGAAGTCTGGAAAACTAACGCAGATATTGCTAGGTTAAGTACTGCTGCAAGAGAGAGTCGTAGCGACAAGTTTGACCAAGATAAATATTCCTTGTACTTTGGAAAAAGCTTAGAAATGAAGAGAGTATGAAACCACATCATTGGTACCACAAACATAAATCGACTAGAAAAACAAATTTTGCTCATTAGTCTTTTGTTTTTTGATTAATTTAGGAGGAAGATTAAGGAACAATCAATTGAATTATATCCCATCTTTTCAGCAGTAACAAAAATAAATTTACAAATATGACAACCGGAAGAACAATTCTAGGCATCTGAATTAACTCTCAACATATTGTTTTGGTAATAGGATCTAAAACATCTATGATGATTCCCAAGAAATCATATTTATTTATTTGAGGAAAAGTAACAGAATGTAGAATACCGCCAGTATTAAGATGCATCACCTAAGTCCAGAATATGAAAATCTCCACCAAAGATTAAAAATGTTTTCTTCAGGAGTTGGCAATACGCGCAATTTGTAACATCCGCTGAATGTATCTTCTTTGACCTACTTGTAAAGGAAGGCACTGACCGATTTCCGATCATCGTCGCTTTTTGTCTGTTGCAAAGATACTAACCACTACGAATTATCTCACTCAAAAAAGCAGAGCAAACTTATTACAACAAATTGCAAACAAAAAGGGCGAGGAATTTACCCATGTTTGAAGGAATGAGCGTTTCCAACATCGATTCTGGTTTTCAGAATTTACTATCCAACTACTGCAAAACATAATATTTCATCATGTTTCTGTCTGTTGCAAGGTTACTGAATCACTACGAATTCACTCAAAAAAAACACTCAAAATCCAACTCCAATACAATAACTGGGAGCACTAACAAATGACGAATTTTCTACACTTTTTACTGATAATTCTTTCGTGTCAAGAAAACAGTATCTATGTAATTCAATTTAAAAGTCTAGATATTTTTAAAAACTCATTTTAAAAGTAGAACAATTAATATGTCGAAAAATAATTTATTTCCTTTGTATGTTACCAATTATAACAAGTTATCGTATAACAGATGAAATTAAAGATAAGTTAAAAAAACAGAATGTGAAGATAGGAAACAGAAAAAGCCGTCAATGAATCTGTTATAATACATTTTAGTTTGGCCAGTAAAAATAACAATCAAATTATATCAAGGACTTTCTTCAGCTGAACAACCAACTGCCAATCCGCTTTTGATAAATCATTTCGAAAATGTGCTTTGCAAACATCTATTGTTTCACGTGTTATCTGAATTAAAGAAATAGCTTAATATAATCTCACTTTCATCGTTACTCAATTGCTGAAGATCTTGTTACTATTATAATTATTAAAAATTAGTTCAATTTCTCAGGCCGATCAAATGCTTTGAAATTTCAGATGTGATTCAACACTTCAACGCATGCCAATTAATAACTAATAACACTGATAATATTAAAATTAATTTTTTTTTTTATAAATGTCGAACAATAAAATAATTACTTTTCCTACTTTTTTAACATTTGTAGAAACTTACCCGGCTAACTAATGTATCTTGATGCGTGAAATGTCGTCCATAAAGTTTAGGTGCTTCACCAGTTGTGTTCTCTATTTTTATGCAAACTTCTTCCCCCGTACGAGCTATTTCCACTTGTTCATGATTTCGTTCAATACTTGATACAGTACCGATGAAAATAGACTGAAATTAAAATCAACCAAGAAATAACTGAAAAAAAAAAAACATGATTTCATTCTCTTTTGGCAGACCAACTCATTAAGAACAGCTTTGAAATTCATGAGAACTTACGTCTTTAGAGGGAACACATAATGGAACACCTCGTTTAAGTTGACCAGCTTCAACAGATACACCAATTATAATGGGATTACGAGCATTAAATATGTGCTGCGGAAGAATTCTCAACTTGCATGGAAAAATTGCTAAATGTTCGTTCTGCCGTCGGCGTTTAAGTCTCAACTCTTCCCTGAAATTTGAAAATAATAAATTTCCCCTTTACTTTGTGGATATATTTCTGATGCCTCTTTAGATTCGCGTTTAAAAAAATGATTTCCATGTCCAATGGATCACAACTACGGATAAATACCTGGATTATGCCACATATCACATGTTTTGAGAAATACAGATCTGTGAAAATAATTGGTGAACTGGTGATAAGTTTTTCCTTCCAATTTCCCTTTTTTTTTTATTAACTCTCAATTTTCTCAGGAAAATTCGACATATTCTTTTATGGAATACTTTGGATTAATATCATTTTCCGGATATCCATGTTGTATCATTTCTAATTTCTATAGAATGAAAATCATATACCTATATTTCAAGAAACTATCCTCCAGGTGGTATATAATGTCAGCGGAGAAAATGCGAACACCTTCACTAACTGCAAACTGTTCCACCTCACGGTCAACACGAACATCGAATGCAAGTATGCAAGCATACTCTTCTTTCCTTTCTAGCATTGCTGCTGCTTTCTGCACATCTTTTTTATGTACCGGACCGATATTCACGTTTGAATAAGGTATTTTTTGAGTCTAAAAATATTTTTGCATTTCATAAAAACTTGCCTTTGAAATGAATAATTATAAAAAAATGCTAGAAGGATAAATATACCCTCAGGAATTCTAACAAAGCTTCCAATGAGCCGAGTGTACTAGCTTGGACATACACACCTTCAGGTTTCTTCTTGATAGCCATAAGAGCTTTACATAACTGTGCCTCACAGTCCTCTCTGAAATACAATATATTTGCTTAAATTCTTAAACTTTTAAAAGTAAAAAACTTCCAGAACAGAAATGAGATCTCATCATTTCACAAATGAAAAGCATACTTGAGTACGAGAAGTTCATCTTCTCGATTTGCAACAAACACTGATAAGCCAGCAAGTGCTTTTTCCAAATTTTTTGCAAGTACTTTGACTCCTTGTGCACCTTTTATCATTTGATAATGCTCATATGCATTCTAAAAATATGACGATATTATACGTTGAGTACACACCAGTATGAAAAATATCCTTAACTTCAACAAATCTCACATCTATCACCAAACATAAGTGATTCAAAACTACTTTCATACAAAAATATTGTCAAATACAACTACAACAGTTTCTGAAACTACAATTTTCAAAACGAAGAACTAATTAAACCTTGACTCTCAATTCTTTCAAAGGCTGCGGCATTAACAGCTCTCGAATCTGAGTGATGATGGCCCCATCAGTACCCGTAAGAACAATAACATCCCCAACTCTTAACGAACCATTGACCAATATAACATCTATTGTAGTTCCTAATCCGGGAAGAGATTTGACCTGGGAAAAAATTTTTCGACATTTTACTGGATAAACTTTAAATATATACTAAACAAAGATTAAAGAATAATTATACTTATTTCCCTTACCTCCATGACCGTACAGTCAAGCTCTTCGCAATAAGCTAACTTCTCAGCTAGCCTATTCTGTGAATCACTAACAATATGTGCCATAATATTACCAATACCATCACCAAGAAATGCAGAAGTCGGAATCATACTAATATATTCGTCCAAATCTGGATTTTCATTTGCCATAACAACGTTCACTCCCTTGAAAAAGAATGGCGTCACAAGATATAAATTTTATAATAACTCATACCACTTCATAATTTTTTTTGTTAATTTGGCAAAGAAAGAAAAAACTTCAAGAAAAAGTGTTCGAGTTCCATCTATAACCAGTAATCGGAACTTCCTAATTCTCAAAGCATTTTTTTCATTTTTTTTTTCGAACTGAAACAGCTATGCTATCCTTTGCTTGACCATCTCTGTCCAAATTTCGCCTCTCTTTTAATAAATATACCTGTTCAGCGAACTGCAATACAATTTTATCTTTAAGTTCTTTGAATTGCAGCTGAGTATTGAGTGGTTGTGATTTCAAATGCTGATAAATATCTTTCCGTGGATTCGACTCGTAATTGTATAAACGATCGATCTAAAGGCAATAAATACAGCAATCATAAAAAGCAAAAATTATAGTAATATGGAACTGTAAAAAATTATACTAAAAATTACCTTATTTAATGCTATCACAAATGGAGTTTGCCTTTTTCTTAGCAAATTAAATGACTCCAGTGTCTGTTGTTCAAGTCCGTGCATTAGATCAACAACCAAAATTGCATAATCACATAATGAAGAACCACGAGACCGCAAATTTCTACAAAACTAAGACCGGGCACTCAATAGATTAAGATTTTAATGAATTTCATAATTTGAATGTTCTCAGTACAGCATGGAAGTTATAAAATGCATCTTTCCCATAGTCTATCGCTTCAACAATAGCTGGCTTTTGTTTTATTCTCATTAATTAATAAAATTCTACCTCTCATTCCAAATCTCCTATACAATAGTCAATTGAATCTTCTGTATGAGCGAGTTAGCGCAGTTATACTGAGAACAGTACTGAGGATCCTTTCAATTCATTGTATCAAAACAGCAAAATAAGATGCTTGCAATGCTGACTGCCTACTGGATAAATGTTCCCGGACAGAATGAAAGTTATCTCACGTTAGATACAACTACTTCAGTTTTTCTGCTTCTGATAATTTTTGTCCAGTGGAATATTGTCAGCCCACTACCGGAATAAGATGTTTAGACTGGATTTTGCACAAAATTTCATTATCATGACACTTTCCAAAAACAAAAACTTTCAGAGGTAAAAGAACTTACGAAAAACTTTCGTGACCAGGAGTGTCAATTATCAAGAGTCCAGGAATTTTCATTTCACTACCGCTGAACTGAAAGAAAAAAAGCTGTGAAGGAAATGTGCAAAACACGCAAAATTAAAGAAAAATTTAAGTGGAAATAATAAAATCTGAATTAAAAAAATAAATCCTCACATCTCGAACCATTTTAGTTCGTTCCATAATTGCAGCAGCCGGCACTTGAGTAGCACCGATTTGTTGCGTTATTCCACCAGCTTCTCCATCTTGTACATTTGTACGTCGTATCTATTAAAATAAAAAGCAGATGTGAGATATTAACTGACTTTGTTAAAAAAAAATAGCAGAATACAATTTCAGAAAGAAGTGAAGTACCGTATCTAACATCTTCGTTTTTCCTGTATCAACGTGTCCAAGTACACAGATGACTGGTGATCGTAAGTTATTCGTTGATCGTTTAGCTTCAGCTTGCTCACGTCGCTTCTAAAAGGAAATTTTCAAAAAATGAAACAACACTGATAGTCTAGTTGAAAGACGATAGTACAACCTTCAAACGTGCTCGAACTTTCTCTTTCAACTGTTCTTTACTTTCCCGATTTTCTTGTTCATCATCACTGGTTTCTTCCTCATCTTCTTCATCGAATTCTTCCGAAGAATCAGAACCTTCTGTTTCCTCAATGAACGTTCCTGACTCAACCTCCATTGAAACCATCTATAAAAATAAAACTAGTAATCTGAACATCCACATTCATTGTTGAGAGCAAAATGAAATATTATCCTGACTTGAAAAAAATATAAACCTCATCTTCCCCAGCAGTAGCCGCTTCCACAACCCTTTCTACAGTGCATGATGCCACTTCTTCATGTTCTTCCCCATGCATATTTTCCCAGTCATCAATAACTTCATCTATCGCATCCCACGAAATAGGCATTACTTCACCTTGTGGCTTCACCTCAAGATATCCTGAGGGTCTTATCTCTGCAGCCGGTAAAGGCTTAATACTTTCTGGAACAGAACGATACAAAGTTAAATCAACAAATTCAATAAGTAATCATACGAATTTAAGTAATAGCCAGTGCAAAAGGAAACCTTTATCGCATTTCAGCTCTTTTTTTGGTTTTTTCTTCCCATATATAGGACGTTTCACTGGCACATCATCACTGTCTCGCCTTAGCGCACTTGGAAGTATGATGTCTGTAAAAATATGTAAATAAATATTAACTGGACATCCACACAAGTACATCATTTAACTTGATCAATCAGAAAGCCATACTTGAATTAGCTAATAATGCTTGCTGTCTCCTTAACTTTTCCTTCTGTGCTGGTGTCAGATATTTTCCTTCCGCCTTCAATTTCTCATCACGTTCTTTTTTCTTCTGCTTCTCACGCTCTCGTTTCTCTTTGGCTAGTCGTTCCTGAACGAAAAGACGTCAGAATTTGAAGACTCCTCACAAATTGCACACAATCAATTAGCAAAAAAAACTTACTTCTTCTTCTTTCGCTTTTTGTTGTGCAATCAGTCTCTCCTCTTCTTCCTTCTGCTCTTTCAGCATCCTTTCTTCTTCCTCTTGCTTCCTACGTAATATCTCTTTAATGAAATTGACCTAAAACCTTGTTACATTATTCGGGATAGAAACCCAATTCAATCTATGACTAAAACAATATCATAGATAAAGGTCGCTCTATAGCAGCAAATGAAATAAAAGTAAAATCTTCTATCTACTGTGCAATTTTTGTAGAAGCATTATAGTCAAACATACATGCTTTTTCTTTTTCGTTTCTTTCTTGTCTTCATCCTTTTTAACATCGCCTTTCTTCCTCTTCTTCTTTTCTACTACATCATTTGCCTCAAAGAAATCTATTCAGAAAAACTTCGAGTTCTTAATTTTTCTAAAAATTGTTCAGAAAAGAGCAACACAGTAAGCTAAATTAATAAACATATTTCAACTAAGTAAATGGAGTCACTTACAGTTTGATTTTCCAGTGAAACAACATCTCCCTCAACGGGTGATTCAAACTCCGCTGGTTTTTCCTTTTCTGTTGTACCTTTCTTCTTCTTCCTTTTATCTTTTCTTTTAGCCATAATATCTCCATCAGCTACCAGAGTAGCTGCTTCTCCTATCTTTTCAAAATCAGCTGGAATAATCCGCTACTATGCGACTCGAAAAGTGACACAAAGTAATGAAGCTATGACAAGTTAAAAAGTCAACCTCGTACAACATCCTGCTAATTTGAAACGAATAAATAATTTGCCTGCAATATTTTCAGTAGCTGAAGATATTTTTAAATCTTCACCAGCTCGCACTTCTATACAAGCTACGTTAACACCAGAAACTTTTTTTTTCTTCTTTTCTTTCGATACTTTTTCTACTGGTTTTTCGAGGTCCGCAAGCAAAGCATCCAAATCATCATCTTTTTTCAAACCCTAAAATATAATACTACAGTGCACGATGAAATATTGAATAGTGCTTGATAAAACTCAGCATGTACTTAGTTTGACAAAAATCACCTTTTTGTTTTTTTTTCCTTTTCCTTTTCCCTCTTCTTTTAGTTTTGTTGCTGTTTGTTGCTTAGAGAGCTCTTTTGCCTCATCAGGTTTATCTCTTGCTTTCATATTCGTTTTTCCTTGCTTGCTTTCTTCAATTCCGTCTGCCTTGTTAGAATTTTCACTAATACTGCCTTCGTTTTCTGTATTATCGTCATCAGAATCTTGCTGAAATATAGTAGTTTGTATATATGCGCTAAAAACTAATACTCCCTTCGTTTTCTGTATTATCGTCATCAGAATCTTGCTGAAATATAGTTGTATACACGCTGGCGAATAATCTACCGTCAAAATGACTTGGAGTTAACCCTTCAGATGAACTGCAACTATTTCCACGTAGCAAGTAGCTAAACGAAACATTGCATACCCAACAAAAAATGCGAGAAATGAATCTGTAAGCGTTATTGAAGAGAAATGTTTGAAAAAAACATACTCCGGCAAGCATACTGAATACTCCACTTTTACCCTTTCTATAGATGGGTACCATTGTTTCGTCATCACTCTCATTGACGTTATCAGTCTCTGAATCGGAAGATAGTTTCAAAGTTGCTGCTTTGATATCCAGATCATCCGACCTATTTACATTAAGCTTTTTAAAAAAAAAAAATGACAAAATGGAGCACTGAAATCTATTCGACATCACTGTTACCGAAAACGATGGCTAGGTTCACTCTCAGAAACAAAAGGAGGCATGACCTGACAATTCTCTCAGGAACAGACAGTAGCACAACTGTAATATCAAGGGATAGTTAAGATAAGTGACATGAATCTTTCATGAATCTTACCAGTCATTATTTTTATTGCTCTTTTTCTTCTTTTTTGTTGCCATTTTGAAGAGAAATCATTTGTTTTGTGAAATAAACTTTTGTTCACCAAATAACATGAAATCGATAAGCAGCTGAAACTGACCCCACATTTAGTCTGAAGAATCCACGTGACAAACTGACACCAAAGGAACCGTGCGACGACACTTCCCGCCTACCATTCTCTAATTAGCTCTCATGAAAAACGGCAACAATGCAGTTTGCCTCGATGATTGGAGTCACTATGAGATTAACTATCCCAATCGGTTTGAATTTAAATGAAGGCTGGACGCTTCTTTCGGTAATCATGTCCTCAAAAGTCCTCGAAAGATAGGTGTTTGCGTTAGGGCTGGTTATCGTGGAACTATCTTAATGGTTATCACCATACAGGACTGAACTGAACTGAGATAGGTACACTATAAGTGATCCATCAAAGGTAATTGTTTCAGTGAGTGTCGAGAGGTGGAAGAAGACTGGACTAAGGCATCATAATTCGAAATGTTTCAATAAGGGAAATTGGTTCTGAACTGTGAGCTGAAACACGAACATTTCTGTAGGTTGTGTTAGGTGGTTGAACAACTAAGTTTGTATTCTTTAGATCTTATCTAAGCCTCAACTTGCATATGTTCAGAGCATGTTATTTGATGGTAGTGCTGCCTATGAAGTAAACTATACCTTGCTTTTTTGCTCATGAGTAAAAGATTTTGGAACTAAGTCTCCAGCAAGTTTTATTTGCCGCTTACAATTTAAGGTCGAAGAAATTTTGAAGAAATTTTATAAAATTTTTTTTAACGAAAGTGTAACAATTATCATGATTGTTTTCGAAAAACAGCTGGAATAGAATAAAGCAAGGTCTCTTAAATGTTGTCACGATACCTCACTTGAAGATGTCTAATCGTTTTCCAGATAGATTGTCTAGTTTGAAGAATGTTTCAGAGTGAATACGGCATTACGAGACTCATGTAATGGGGATTTCAGATTTCCACAATGCTTTGATTTCAAAGCATAATGAAAAAGTTTTCTAAATAAATTAATCTTTTGGAAAGATTTGAAAATTTTGGATCAGCAGAATAATTGGTCTTTTGCTTCCCTAAAATGGCATTTGGTAATGCGGTATTGTCGTGACTTACCTGTTTTGTTTATTCGATAAGGCAGACTCTTGATGTGAGAGTTACCTAAATTCGATACAAATCCAGGCCAAACTTCATTGAAATCTAAAGACGAGGCACAATCTAAAAATGACATTTTTCCAAAAAAAAGTTTACTGTCTTGTGAACATCGAATGTGAACATCAGTACAGTGAATCTTTCTTGCAAGCAACAATATGTCATAGTGAAAATTTTAATTTTAAATTCTGAACGTCTCTGGAAGAACGGTATATTTCTCAACTCTAAAAGCTTCACTTCATCATCGAATATATATGACCGGTTGTTTCTCCTACTTGCTAAGATCTAACTATCTTGTTATTTCACTAAGCGAGAAATTCAAAAACTTTACAGTGATATCCCACTTTACCAAAAGAGCCATTCTAATGCAAATTTGTCCCTAGGCTATCATTTTTGAAAAAGGTTGTACATATATAGAATTATTCTGAAAAACACTGACTTTCTGATCCATAAATTTTCCTCAAAATATCCGCAAATTTTTCTGTTATTTTCTAATGCAGAAAAATTTCCCACAATTTTTATCTTATTTCTCTTCAGTCAAGTAGAGAACTTTATATTTTCCACTAACTGTCGTAAAATAACTGAAAGAAAAAAAAAAAAAAAAAAAACGACTTCTTAATATAGAACATCCTAGAAAATTTGGCAACTTTTGCGAAAATAAAAGGACTAGGATGAAAAAAATAATGCTCATATATCCTTGCTATTATTGATATAATTCTAGGGGCATTGACTTTAGTATCAAAATGAATGCACAGTTACAAAATAAACAAACCAAGGAAACAGTTTGTTCAGATTGCAAACTAACTTAAGCAGATCAAATTGAGGATAATTTTACGGAAGAATCAAATAGTTTGACTCTTAACATTCTAATTCAATCATTCCAATTTTCGAATAATTAAAGTATACTGAAGTACCACTTGAGTATTTCCTTCCAACGAAATTCTTTATAAAATGCGTTATAGAAATATTTTCTCTGTATGTAACTGTCTAATAATATCGAAAACGATTTGAATTATTTTCTCAACATATTACAATTACAATCCTTGTTCCCCACTTCTCTACGCTTATGTCTTTTGTTGGAATTTGAAATTCAGTCGACGGTTTTCATTTTTGAAACAAATTAAACAGAGTTTAAACTAATGAAGAGTTTGATCAAGCTTTATAAAAAATAGAACTAATGAAGTCACTAAATTATAGTATCCTTTTAAAATATTTTCAAGTGAAGAGTTGAGGAAGAAAACAATGAATTTTTAATTATTAATCCATTAAGAAAAAAATATATATGATCAAATTATGACCTGTTTTATTTCAACAATTAACTTCTTCAGTTGTCCAATTTCTAAAATAGGTGATTTTCGATGGATTTAAAGGAAAACAGTATTCTTCTTGGTGATATGCTGCAAAATGTCCGATTTCCTGGAGTTTCATGACTGCATCATTTCCCACGACAATTTCGGAAAGGTATGTATAATTATGCTGGATGTAAATAACAAAGGTCGAGAAATAAAAATTACATGAAAGAAGCGCTTGCACAGCAGTTATAATCCTGTCGTACAGAAATGAGCAGTTATCAGTGAAATTTGTTTAGAAGTAGAAAAAAAGGACAGGTCACATGCGTGGTAAACCTGTGGATGACGAGAAAAACGAGTCGTTACTATTTCTAGTACTCACATTTCGATGTAAGCATTTTTTAGTGTTGGCCAGCTAGATGGCACAACGCTTTTTTTTTGAGTGCCGAAGACAATTATAAACGAATAGTGAGGGAATTCATCTCCTCTTTCCCTTTAGACTGAAGTAGGGGAAGACAAAGTTCATTCATCCTTTCCACTCCCCAACTTCTGCATATCAAAAATGTAGTACATCTATGACCTATACAGATGACATTAGGTAATCTTCTCAGTCAGCCACGCTAATCTCAAAGGTAGATAAAACGATTGCACTGTTTTAAAAGATAATTCGTTTAAGCTACACTACTGCAGTAAGCTCTAATTTTGCCTGCATTTAGAGAATGCTAATTGTGTGTTCTAGTATTTGAGTAAACGTTTTTGCACAAAAAACGAGAAGATTAAGGCAAAAAAGTTTAATTAGCAAGAGTGACAAGATATGATGGCAAGATCGGGAAGCAGTGAAATATTACATAGAATAAGAAAAGTAAGCAAGAAAATGAGGACAGTCTTTCCATTTATAACTCATTATTTTGAATGTTGATAAAAACGGCCTGCGCAGTGAAGCAGTTTTTTTGGATGCATTCCAATTCTACCAACTTAAAATAAGCCAAAAACAAGAGAAATGTAATGTAAATTTATACTTTTTTACTTTTCTAGCAATCGAACCATCAAAATCAACTCTGCAAGTAAAACATGATAATTCTTTGTTATACCACACTTGATAACATTTGTAAAACATCACTGAAAGAAAAATTCATCAGTGTAAATTATTGAATTTCAAAGTTATATCAACAACAATTATTTCAATCTAAAATTTGGTTAATGAATAACCTTAAGTTTGCCTAATAATTAGCACTGATTAATATTACTAATTATCATATGTAGAAACGAAACACCTACTGACATAAGGCGTTAAACAACTTTTTAAATCCTATCTGAACAAAATGGAGATCAAAAGATGGAAAATATTACAGAAGCTAAATGTGAAGTATTTGGAAAATGAGAAGGAAGGCTATGAAGAAGTTTGGTAACTTCCGCAATGACACCTGAGACTTTGCTCACCTTCCTAACATCAGAGGTTGAGACTGAGTGTCAGGCGGGATTGCGAAGACCTTATAGTTAACTGAAATAAAGGTCAGTACATCTCGTCAGACAGTTGCTGCCAATTATGTGAAGTTACTTGTTTTTTACATAGAAAGCAATAAAGGCCAAGCGAATGTTTGTATGATAAAGATGTAAAATCTTAAGGTCCTCGAAAAATTTCGATATTAAAATTGTGCACCACTGTTCTGGGGAAAAAGATCTTACAGGGCTTCACTATAAGCAAGAAAAGCAACAGCCGTATCCGCACAAAAATCATTTACAAATTGATAGAGAGCGCAAATCTTACCATGAAACAAAGAATCGGTATTTCATTGAAAATTTTCAATACATGGGACGACCTAATGGTCAGTGCCGAAACCATTTGTATATATTACGACCGATAGAATAATTATACTAGATGACAAAGTAAGTGGAAGAGGGTATGCAGTTGACTAGTCAATCTTACCTATCTCATTTAAAAATATGTTATATAAACAAAAATCCGTAAATTGGAAGGTTTATTTTAGATGGAGATAATTACTACATCTGGCTTTTAAAAACTTAAGTGAGCAATTTGTGATTAAGAATGAAGTAAGACTAAAAACTTATGTGACCAGGGTAAACTCATAACTGAAATAATTCCATTTACAATTCAATTAAATAAAAATCACAAATTCCTTCTCCAAAAAATCTTTTCTCAGTTCTCCACTCAAAATAAAAGCAAATTATAAGAAGGTTTCTTTTAGACAAAACTCAAACATTTTGAAGCGGCGGAAGATATTGGTCAGACAGAAACAGCGTACGGAGAGGGTTCGTCAACGTTCGCAAATGTACCCACTGGCAAAAACACGATGAATGATATGAGAACGATATGGCGCAGATAACTTTGATGAGGAGAGAAAGGAAAGAGAAGTGAGATTGCACATGCACTTCACAATCTAACTGCTAAAAACAAAGACGACGATTCAATCTTAAAACTTGCAAATGAAGCTCCTTTTTGTTGTCCCTCTTTCCACTATGCTTTGTTTCCCAATCAAACATTACAACGTTTTGGGGTTAGGTGGGTGTTGCTGTAATGAATAATAAACTGAGATGCGCCCACAAAGAAAACACTTTGAAAGCCAACCCATCGAACTGTGGAAGTGGGAAAATGAACATACAAACAGAGAGAGACATAAGTAAGCTCTGTTATACAAAAACGATTTTGTTTACACGAAGATAGGACGAAGTGATGGGTGTGTGTGTGTGTGTGTGTGTGTATATATGTGTGGCGAGTGGCGACAGGAGTAGCCGAAGCCATCAGTGACAATTCTACGATTTCATTCACTTTTAGATTTGTTCAAATTTTGTTTTGAGAACAGAAGGGAAGGAGAAGGCTTTCTGAAAGTTTTTTTCCATATGAGTAGGAATAGAAGAAATTTGACCAGATACCCAACAAATTGATAATAATCATTCGAATGCAGTTTATAAGTTCTCATAATTTGCATTGATATTATGGACGCCACTTACAATTATGCCAATTTTTACGATTATGGTAATCTTTTCTTTTCAATAAGAACTGGAGATTTCCTGGAATTTTGATTATTTTCATCTT
The DNA here is from genome assembly GCF_000002995.4 of Brugia malayi. Classification (NCBI taxonomy): domain Eukaryota; kingdom Metazoa; phylum Nematoda; class Chromadorea; order Rhabditida; family Onchocercidae; genus Brugia; species Brugia malayi. The sequence continues at coordinate 9,436,297 of NW_025062475.1, forward strand.
ACTTTTAACATCAAAATGATTAATTCGTTGTCACACATTTCATATTAGCAGACTTATCGGAAGGACTAGGAAGTGAATGATGAACATATGTTTTTTTGAGAAGAACTGAAAACATTCAATATTTCCATATACTGGAATTGAACTTTTGAAAACTGACTTTGCAACAATACAATGAAATCAAGTTTTTCACAATTGAAGGAACAGGTTCAAGAGTTCAAATTAAATACGTTTTTCCTAATTAACATTCGTGAGTTTGTTCCTAATATGGGTTTGATATTGGAAGCGCATGCATTAACACTAGCTACTGTTACATTGTTTATAGGAAACAAATTAACCATACCACATGCTCAAATTTTAGGATTGCTTTAAGCAGCTGTCATCTTCGAGTATGATGATCACTTGGGGCAATCATTTCTTGGGAAAAGAATTCTGTCAAATGAGCGAGGTATTTAAAGCACGATTTCCAGGTATTTTCATGGCCAGTTCCCAAAATAATGAACTATAGTTGTTTGATCCTTCTTCAAGAGAATAAATAAGTGCTCGATTTACCCACCCGAGATTTCACTCTTGTGAAGTGCTTCCACACAGCTGAATATAATTCAGTTCGCCACCCACTTCAACCATTCGGCACTCATGTTTTTGGATAATTACAAAAAATCGAATAAGACCTACGTTATTACCACCAAATGATACTATCATAGTGTTTCAGATGCGGGGTGAATACCGTATAACTAAATCCATTTATGACTTCTCGAGGATCTAAATAAATAAATCATTTCACCTATCATCCTCCTTTCAGTATATTTTTTAAAGCGAATTATTTTAAAAAAGATCGTTCTTATATTCCGCAGAAAACAAACCGGACTTTACCACTGATTCTGTTTGACCTTCTTTATCATTTCTAGACAAGAAATCTAATCAGTATCTTCTATCTAATTTTTAACTCTCACAAGTCTGAGAACATCATCACAGTCATTCGTTTCCCACTTTTTTGTCACCAACTATTCCATTACTGGAAGGTTCTGATAAACTTCTCGTCCGTATCACTCGTCGAGTATAATTCAGGAAGGAGTTATCGTTCTCATGAATTAATGTGTGTAAAATATTGTTAGTTTCACTTGTTCTCGCATGCTTATTCCGAAGTAATCACTAACGTATAATTTAATATTATTCATTAATCTAACTATTGATAACATTGACAATGGCTTTAGATGACAACTGTCGAAGGCGTTTTCTCTCTAATGACGACGGGAATTCAGAACAAGAAAGCGCAACAGATGTGATGACAAGATCATCACTTGATAGGGAACTGATTAAAACGGCAGCAAAAGTGGCGCCAACAAGACCGAACAAAAGGACAATCGTGGAAAGGAAGACACCTCACTTTATATTCATGAACGGATCAGCCTTCCCAGTGCCTAAATATAATTTCCAGCGAAAACGATTACTTATTTTAACAATGAAGAGGCACTCTGTTATCTGAAAACGAACGAATGACTGGTAACCATCGACTTGAAAGGAGACACCTTTTCTCCCTCCCACTCATCAGTGACCCTTTACGGTGACACTCGTTTATGATCTTCCAGATGTCATTAGTATATTCATAATGAATTGCAAATACTTTACCTTTATTCATCATTGATAACATGCACCCAAACCGATAAAACAAGACCAGACGACAGGAGAGATAAAGGAGAACTCGTTACTGTATTCGTAGCAAACTTGTCAACTCAGACTAACAGTGATTCATGAAAATGACGTTAGATGCTAATAAGTTACATATAAATGTATGTATTGTCGCGATCACTCGGTACTAAACATGTAGGATCTCTTATTTTGACTTTTTTCTCTTTCGTTCACTGTCTTTCCTCTGCATCTCCTTTCAATAATACAACCGGAAAAATCGTTTAGGAAATTGCAAATTTTGAATTATTATCATACTAATGAATACTAGAAGAAATTTTCTCTCGTAACTCGATGAGTAATGAAGCTAATTTGGAGTACGATAATGTGACCCGAAAAATCAGAAAATGAATTTCAAGGATTCATAAGATAGGAAGGTAGACCAACGGGAGACATGTTAGATAAATTGCCTTTGTTTATGGAAATTCTCCGAAATGAACATATATGCTTACTTACACATCACAACACCTTTTTTCAGGCATGGCTTTTTCCTTTTTTTTTTTCCCTCTCTCTCTCTCGAATAAAACATCGTTCTCGAAACTAGAAAAAAATCAAACTACGACTACGCATAAATTTTTGCAGGATCCATTCACCGATCAGTGTCCTGCTTATTTGAAATAGTGTCGTCTAATAATCAACTTCAAAAATGGAGACTGAAACTACCTTTCTATCTGAATAAATGATCTGAGCTGTAACAAGCAAGTTGTCGCATATAATAAAAATTTTTAACTTGTAAAACACTGAAAGCAACACAGTGCAACGATAGTACCAATTCCCCAACAGCGCAATATGGTAAGGAGTTCCTCCTACCGTGGTAAGTAAGTAGTACGGAAGTCTACCAATGAAGTAATAAGGAAGTAAGATCAAGGATGGATGTTGAATACGAGATGATAACAATAGCGACCATAATAGTAGTAGATAATAATAGTTCACTGTGCTATCACGGGTATAACGTCCTATATAAACACTTCTTTCTCTCCTCACTACGTACAGTATATATATCTAATTTTGAGATGTTGGAGAGAAGGGAGTATAACGAGTAGAGGTAAGATTCACTCATACTCTAGGATATTAAATGACGAGAATATGAGAGAAGATATTTAATGATATAGAATACCTTGTCTCTATTACTAAAAAAAATAACAAAATCATTTTTTAAAAGATAAAAAAATAACAAAATCATTTTTTATACGCATACAAATGGATATCGCATGTAGAGAGAGACAGGGGAAGAGAGAGAGAGAGAGAGAGAGAGAGAGAGATTGGGTGAGTTTTCATAAAGTATTCTCCTAATTTACATAATTAATGACTTCTCTCACAAAGAAAAATTCAATATACAGAAGAGAGGTTACAAAAAAAAAAAAAAATCAAATTGTTAGATGCACAAAACATACTATTCAAAAGAATAGTGGATTCCAAATATTGAGGTTATTGAAAGGTTTTTAACAAAATGAAAAATGGGAGGTGAAAATGATTCAAATTTCTATGTGGATATATATATATATATATATATGTGTGTGTGTATGCAGATGTGTGTTTGTGCATCTGTGACTGAAAAGTGTGCATAACCGAACATGGAAGGTAAGGAAAGTAATTAATCAAAAATTTGAAAAGCCCAAGGTCGAAGCATTACAATGTGGAATGGATGGGACAAAAAGATGTCGCGTTATTTGTAGGAGAAGAGAAGCATTGAAAGAGAAAAGAATAGTGAAAGAAATTAATGGATATAAGTGAATTCATTCAAAGAAATGAATTGAAAGGGAGGAATTGATGGATGTCACTGCCTCTCTTTACCTCTTTTCTAGCATATTCACTAAAGTAGGCACTCAAGCCAGAAGGTAAAAATGATACATAACTTGCCAGAACTTTCAACACAACCACAACTGGTTCACAACTCTTCTGAGCTCAATCAAAATGCAATCACAAACAGTTGACAGTTGTTATTGATGTCATCACGTTATTATTTCTCTTTCCCAGCAGAGAAATCAAAATGCATAATAAAAGTCCTCAAATAAACTAATATCAAAAGTATTTATTTCCACTGCTTGTATTAATTTCACCTTCTCATATATTATCTTAATCTCAATGTTTCAATCCTGAGAAATATGCAAAAAGAAAGTTTCCTGACCGATTACTGATCAACAGCAACTCTTGCAGTATGAACTGATCAGGAGAAAGGACAACAGCCAAATTTATCGGAACTTGTATTTGTCCGAAATTAAAAGAAATCGATGGGATTGCAAACTTATGAATTTTCTATAACACAAAATTTCTCTGCCACATACATATATACACACACACACGCACACATACACAGAAAATAGGTGAATCTTTAAATTTATAAAAAATTCGGGAAGTTTAGGACAAGTTCAGCTAGTGTACCAGTGAAAAAGAATCAGAAAGGAGCAAAAGTCAATAATGCTCTGAAGAACAAAAGGACAGTCTAATGAACGATTGTCACCATCAAAAGGACAATCAGTTATGAACTACACTGTGTTCAAATGGTACTTCACCACTGTCTTGCAGTAATTCCGCTTAATATTTGAATGACTCAAGTGTAGTTAAAAGTGGTTCAAGGAATTTTTTTAAAAGAATGAACACTGAGCCTATATGAATGCGTGCACGATGCATTCACTCCTGCAGTCCACTAACCGCACTGCAAATAATTTCATATATAAAATTACATGCAAATGCACGCTTCACTTCATTTCCCCTCCATAACAACTCTAATCATCTCCAGTCTATCTCTGGACTGGTAGTGCAATTCGAGTATGAAAAAATTTGAGTCTTCAAGTATGAAGTCCTCTGGTTTTCATCCGAGCGCACATATATTCCGGGAGTAGATGAAGGAATAAATTATGCGCAAAATAAAAAACAAAGAAGCGAAGTTGTAAGTGCATCAGCTTGATTGAAATTATCTTGCTCTCCTAAAGAAAAAATGTTAGTTGGAGGAAAATGGAAATGCACCATCCTCATAATAGATTCTCATCCTCCACAAATTTTCATTCCATATCGATTAGCTCTACCGAACAGATATTTCTAAGTATGCCATTGACTATCCCAGAAGGATAGTGAAATAAATATAATGCTAGATGCAAATCTAAACAGAGATGGATGTTCTTATTGCACATTTTAAAATATTCAGATTTCTGTCAGGATAGCATAAGTGAACGATATCCAATAAATGATAATATACCTTTCATGGTGTCAAAAAATGACATAGTCCCTTTTGTAGATATCTCTACTGGTTGGTCCATTTAACATCTTTCCCTAGTACCTAATGATACAGTCAGGCGGGATTATTACTACGAAACGTGTGGCGTGTCCCATATCTTTATATCTTGTAATACAACACTTAGTAACACAGTCATGATGCCATCAACGAAAAGATTTTATGAGCCATTTAATGATACTAACCAACAGTTGACGAATAACTGATTTCTGATTACATAGTTAGAGAAAAGGAATTAGTTTTGCTGGTATCATTTATAAAAATTCGAAAATGTAATCGAAAACGTCCTGATACTTTAGAAGTCTTCAAACATATAAGCGGAAAAATTGAATAATTCTCCAAACTAAGAAAGGTTCCCATTACACTTGAGAAATTCTCGACGGTTGGTATCCTCTAAGCAATACCCGGTGCAATCATCATAGACATTTCACCGCCCGCAATTTGAAAAGGCACCAGTTAGCTTCTTTACTTTAAGAAAAGGTTCGAAGTAATATGTGGAGGATTAGTGCATAACTGCTGTGGATGACCATGTTGGACGGAAAAGGAAGGAAGAAAAGGAATAGAGAAGGCGACGATCGATGCTGACAAGAATAAAGAGTTTGCAGCTATTTGGACAAACTTTTTCACTACAACCTTGACTCATAGGCAGGCGCTTATGATTCCATTCTGTGGATTGAAAGCTCCACAGCAATAACCATCTGTCTGTTCCTTCCTTGCACTCCTCTCAAATATTTTCATCTCATTTCTTTTTTTGAAAAAAAAAAAAAAAATTGCCAGAAGAAAATGACAGACGAAATTTCCAGAATATTTTTGTAAGCCTGTAGAAAAGATAACAACTTTAAAAGTGAAGAAAGGATAAGATGACTTAGACACAGACACTGACCAGTCCATCCATATTTGGTCAGCCCTATTAACATTATAAGCTTGTATTAGTAAGACTTCGTCCATGTCGAAGGTTACTTGTTGAACGAGCGGTATGCACAGACGGGTTAAAGGATCACAATCAATTGGATAATTACCAACAATTTAGATTTTTGTTGATTATTGCAATATTCAATTAGTTACCATTTGATGAAGGCTAAATCCTACTAGTGAAGACCGGACCCATAAAAAATGAACATAGGAAGCATAGAATTTCCGGGGGCCACACTAACCACTTCGGAAGTATAGAATCGTTTCCGTTTTTCCGTTTCTGTTTTAATCCAGTCTAAGGTAAAGAACTGATGTCGAGATGATGAATAGCATTGTGATAGAGTAAGCATTGAGTATGGATTAATTTATAAAATATTTAACTCAGTGTTGCAAAATGTGTATCATATAAATATGGTAAGTTTCCTCAATGTTACCGATGTAGGTAGGAAAAGAGGATCGATTCAAGTTTAAGTGGAAATCAACTTGGCTGAAGTTCTGGAAATTAAACGTGAGAAGATATTTCATGAGGACAGGAAAAGGCTATGGAAACTCCGTTATTACATTGCGAAATTCATTAATTGTTGATTCCTTGAGTTGGTGAAGTAATATAAGTATGTCTTTATATTTGTCAAATATTCTAAGATTGCAGTTGAGATGAAAATGAAAATAAAAGGAAAACTAGAGGATTATGAAATAAGTTGGAAGAAAATATAGAAATAATTTAGGAAAAAAAATTTGGAAGGAAACAGTTCATGAGAAGTGTAGACCTCGACATCTTTAATTTATAAAAGGGATTCACGCAATTACGTAGAGCCCCGTGAAATACGAGATCAACTAAGACAACACTAAGGATTAAGCAATGTTAGTGCGACTGCTTATAGAGGAAGATATCGCGACCAGTTACAAGAAATAATGAGTTATACAACAATACTGGTAATCAGTATTGCATTCAAAGAATAAATCATATAAACTGCTATTCAAAACAGAAAACAGTAAACGTAACAAAGACTTAATTTGTCTACAAAGATGACCATCAGTCAGACCTATTGCCCGCCCACATTCGTTTGATGTTTGTCTTAAAATACGCGAATTAGGAATTCCAAATAAAATATTATTGGTTTTGACTGGAACAAAAATCTCTAATTCCTGTAACACATCAATCCCATACACATTGTTCACTTGATTAAGTGATTCATTATATAACCGTACTTAAGAAGGATCTTGGGACCATTCTGCTCCGACAGAAATGTCCGGGATATTGAGTTCAGTATTGATATTTCTTGTCATTCAATCCATTAATTTTGCAACTAAGCTCCTTAAAAATTGACCAAAACAAAAGAAATGGAGCTATTTAGCAGCATTAATATGGGATGTTAAACTGCAGTTTCCACGATGACGTTTATTCTTTCTTTCATCTTCAGAAATATAGCGCTTTTTGTGTACTTATTACACTTAAAGTTCATCTAATATCTAATCAGTAATTCACTAAGATAAATGGCTAAATTGCTGATGTCATAACCCTTCCGTGTGATGATAATGCTTTACATTTCATCATACAGGTGCACCGCTAACGGATGAGAGATCAGATTCTCAGATAAATCTGATATTTTATTATATTTAAATTCTGCACATCATATAACAAGTGATTTCACATAAGAAAAAAAGAACTCAGTATTCTTCAAAAGATTTATACTTTATCAGAAAGGAAATCTACTGGATATATATAAAACTTCTAACAATCATCAAAATATTAATAAATTAATACGGTATCTCATTCTGTATGTATTGCAATTGATCATACATTTTGCTTCTTACGTTCAGGAAACAGTTGCGTATTATACTCATCATATACTTCGCTGCATCACGATCGGATAGTTGTGGCGCAAAACGATCTCGAAACTGCTGTATTGTTTTACCACGGAAACAGGGAAGATGTGTGTCCAACATCAGTGACACTAAAGCAATAAAAGCCTGCAATTTTCATATTATAAACATGAAATTTTCGAGATTAAGTTCTCGCTGTAGATTCGAACATGCTATGCAAAACAATCCTTCGAAATAATTATAAACAATGATGGGAATTGCGCACTTTATAATACGGTCGAACAGCCAGATATGCCTGGACACAAAGTGAAGCAAATAGTCGAAAGCTTGGTGCTTCCATTTTGCCACCCATAATTGCTACCATTTCTTGCGAAAGTTTAAAGTCTGGTTCAAATCCAAGATTTCCTCCAGGACTGCTCTCAAACATAAAACCGAAATCTAAACAACTATCTCTGAAGAAAACAAAAGAATAAAAGATATATAAATCTTTTAAAGATAAAAAGTATTCAAGAAATGAAATACTGAAAATCGACCAACCAATATGAACTATATGACCATCGGTATCAATCATAATATTTCCATTATGTCGATCTTTAATCTGCAGCAAGAAACTAAATACACTATATGCTGCCATGCTTCGAATGAAATTCCGCCTTGCACGTTGCAATGTTTCAGTATTTTCATCACCATATGTCGTCAGAAAGTATTCATACAATCCTATAATCCAAATTCAAGTTTCAAAAGTAAAACACTAGCAGCTTGAGAAAAGAGGAAAACTAACCAAAATCAGTCTGTCGTCCTAACTGATCTCTTGATTTCGAATTTGGAACACACTCAATTACTCCACAGCCAGGCCCAGTAGCTACCACTCTGTATGGAAATAAGCAAATGTCCAAATTCACAGAATTGAAAATGTTACGCATCAGGTTCATCAGTTGTAGCGCCAACATATCTTGACGTACATCGTCACCAACCTGAGGTAAAGTATATGTAACGATCATTTATAATCTTAAAATAAATAAAATCAGTTATATACATCCATTACCACGATTGAGGAAAATATACCAATCAAGAACACAAGTGAAAATAAATAAAAATGCTAACTTTAAAGATAGCTGCTTGCCAACAAACAAGACTATCTTCCGATCTTGAAAGAAATCGAATATCTGCTTCAGGAATGTGTTTCCGCTGATGTGCGGCGATTCCTAATTGTTCTAATTTTTGAATACCACAACGAAGAACCTTGAATCGAGCGAGAAATGGCGCCTTAGCAGCACTAAAAATAATTATGGAAGTTTCTCAAAATTTCTAAAAATACTTTAATTCATAAATGACGTGCAATCCCACCTTTGCATCGGAGTCCCACTTTTATAGTCTATATCAAGAATTATGGCTTCTGGATTGGATGGCAGATAAGCCACGGTTTTTAGATGTATCTCAGCGAGGGCAGTTAAGCAAGCTTTTTTTCTAGCTTCGCCTTTTGGAAACAGCCTTATTTTTCCTGATATATCAGTGATGCGTTTGAATAAATCGAATTCGCTATCGTAAAATTTTCGTGCAGGACCTTCCATATTTGATATTATCTAAATATGAAAACTTATTTAAAGCTATCTAAATGCAATAATTGAAAATAATATAATCAAAACATAAGAAAAACAGGGAGAAATTTAAAGAGTTATTACTTTGTTGATCAATTCGCTTAAAGGTCCATGCAAATCTGGATCCTTTTCTCTTGAATCTTCGTCCCTGTACATATTTGCCTTCATATTCCATAGTAATTGATGAGCCAAAAGTTGCGAATGACCAGCCAACCACATAATTAGCTCAGCAACATAACCCATCTAGAAACTGTTTGTGCTACATTGAAAAGTGGAATGACATATGGTTATTTGATTGGTTTCAAACAGTTTTCAGAATTTTCATACAGTATCATGTCGTAAAGCTTGCACAAGCTGTGGAATATAGAGCAGAAGCACATCTGGTGGATACGATCTCAGCACACGTACAGCATATTGCACTGTAATGGGATGTGTTGGGTACTGGCGTGGACCGAGCAACGATAAAGCCATCACTGGATCACAGATCGCCCATGTTAAAATGTGACTTAAGGTTTTCAAATCCTGTAAGAATATCAACATTTCGAAATTGAAAAATAACGAGAAAACGAGAAAAAACTACTTCTATTTATTTCTGCTCTTTATAATAAAGAAGGAATTGGTAATAGAATTGAGATTTTGATAAACTATATGTCAAAGCTCAAACAGTCACTATAATTACATTCGCAGTATCAAAACTCTCCGTGACATAGCTAATGAAAGTGGAGGAATTCTAAAATGACTGCCACAACTATACCGTAGAACTGTTTACCTATTTTGTCTATCTGAACAATTCTCATTGTTTACTTAGATCTTCATAATTAGAGACTTTATTCCATTAATTACTGCTAGAAAATAAGTTGGTTTTTTCAGCAAAAAATATGTAATCTTGGTCTCTTCACCAGTGAGCTTATTCAAACTATGAATTTACCTCCACTTTTTCTTCAAGAATCCTTCCTTCTCCCAGCATTAAAGAAAGAGCTTCCGGTAAATCCGTCACCAATTCCGGAGAGTTTACGAGCAACTCTTGTACGGCCATCTGGCAAGCAGAGCACGAACGAAATCTGGGAAGAAATTAAAGAAAAACATGAAAAATAGATGCTTGTTACCATGTTCTTCAAATAAAATAATTCGAAACACAGTTTCAGAAAGATAATTATAACATCCTATCAGATTACTTACCTTGATGGCATATATACAGCCAAATCGGGGCAAATCTGCCAAGCAATTCTGGCGTTTTCCCGGAGAAGTTTAGCCTCTGTTCTCGCATCAGGGAATGTTGATTTTCGCCATTGTTCAATACTTGCATCTTCCAAACCAAGAGCTTCACCTAGCGGATTTAACCATGCGCTTAAGCGTTCGATTTCATTCGCCTGAAACGTTGGTTGAAAATACAACTGAAATAAAACAGATGCGCAGAAGTAATTGATATCAACTGAAACGCCTACAACAAATATCAAAATCAAATTCCGATAGCGATTGTACAGTTTCATCTGCTGTTCTGCATGTTTATTTGGATTGGATCGACTAGGATCTGAAAAACAAGGAAGAGAAGTGACTAAAAAAAATAATGTACAAAATCTATCACTACATTTCTACAAATTATAACTGCAGTATTAAATTCTACATTTAAAATTGCAGAGACGAGTACTGAACTCAACCGGAATTCCAGGGGAGATGTACCTTCCTTTGAAGAAATTCACAATTTTATTTCGAAATTTTCCCACTATCACCTGATCGACTTTTTTAAAAACTCTGTGAAAATGAGCTCTACTCAAGCTTTAATTCGATGTGCCAAAATAGCTGTAAATTAAGTATGAATTGTTGCAAAAAGTATTGTCATTGCCTTCTAACAATTACTATTGACTTCGCTCACTACAAACCAAACCAAAAAATTTTGTTCCCACGCAAATCTTTATAATTTATAATCCAGAACTAAATAACACGCTCCAAATCTTATACATTTTCCATTCCATCAATTATTCATTAAATACAGATGTGTCATTTTACAAATGCTCATATTTAATTATTTTATAGATAAATATGACTTTGCAACCAAAATTTAGATCCTCTAAACATAAAGAAAAAAGCAAAGCCTGACCAACAGTGAGTTGCGTATTCTTCTGCAATGAACTAGCTCTACCTTGTGCAGCTACAAGTGTTACCCAATTGCAACCACTGGTTGTCATTGCATGACGAGTTTGCATATCAGCGCGACTAAATACATAAATGTGATTACCAAGTTACAATTTTAATGCAGAGAAAATTTAGCCAAAAATACTGAGCTGCATGTAGAACACAAAACCCACTTGTATTCCGAGTCAGACTTATAGTTATCGTTTAAAATTTGCTGAAGAGACTCCAAGTTGCATTCGGTGTCTACAATATACAACAAGCGTGATTATTTAAAAAAAAAGAAAAAAAAAAAGAAAGAAAAAAAAATTGAAGAAACTGTTTACCAATACTGGCAAATATTTCTTTCTTGATATATTTCACATCAGAGAAAAGCGTGTTCCAAAATGTAATCAGCAAGCGTATATCATTCTTCAATTGTGCTGAGTTCTGTGTTGGGGTTTGAGCAGCAACACTACAACCAGACAAAAAAATATGGAAAATTTTTAACATTTGTAATTCAGAGAATTTGTAAAACAGAACAACATACGAAAAGTAATCCAACATAGCACAATATACACGTTGTCGTAAGATATTTTTGGAAATATGGAATGACATCGAGTCACGCTGTATCATAGAAAGTACGCAGTTAAGAAAATGACATCGTAACCCAATCGTCTCAACATTTCTTGTCATTGTAACTGGAAAACTTGAACAGTTTTAGGAAAAAAAAATCAAATTGAAACATGATATACCCACACTGGAATGCAATATAACTCTTTTTGAAACAGAAAGATATAAGAAAGAAAAACGAACATGTATTTTGTTCTATCTAGAATCTTCCGATTGCAGAGAGTTGATATCACGAGTTACTTTTCCCTAGGCATAAAACTACATAAAACATACAAAAGATAACCATGCGTTAAATCGACTTTGCAAAGACTTGAATCAGAAGAAATGTATAACGGTGAATTAACATCTATTCTTAGGCGACCCACATTCAATGGAAGTGTTTGAACAAACATCAATTCCAGAATGTCCAGTTGTTCTCTGCTTGAATATTTGGCAATATCCACTCTTTCCACCAAAAACTAAAAATTTCAAACTAACATCACCAAATCCAAGAGAACCTTGCAGTGTCATTAATATATTCAAATACATATTTAGTTAACTCCATTCATTACAAATCATTTCTGCTAACAATTAAGACTGCCAATTTCCTACGGGTAGCTATTAATTATATACATCTTTTAGAAAATTAAACATACATAAATCCATATACTGTGTGGAAGAACATGAGGTCGTTTTGGAGGTGAGCAATATTGCAGACTCAAAGGAGAAACAACTTCTGGGTCACGCTGGAAGATACCTAGATGATCTTGTGCTGTAATTGTCCAGCATGCTGCCATTTCTCGAAGAAACTAAATCCAAGTTAATTTTATCTGATAGCAGTAAAACAAGTTTATTTGAAATAAAAAAGTTCTTACTTGAAGCTGGATATCTTCTCGGGCAACAAGAATCCAGTTCCATACGATTACACAAAGACGCATTGTTGAAGCAGTAAAATTTTTGAGTGGTGCAAAAACAAGAGTATGTAATAGACGGCTATCCAGTTCTACAACAGACTTCTTTTGAAACTATAGGAACAAAAGTTGTCTTAATATCAAATTAAATAAAAGACCATAAGATCACAAAAACTAATTTCAACAGTTAAATTAGATCTGGAAATTGATCCCGTACATGGAATAAGGAACATTTAATAAAAGAACAGTTTATATATGTGAGGCATCCTAAAAACTTTTTCTTCATAATTCTAGAATCTTATAAGTATTAGAAGATGAAATTCATAACGGACTCACTATAAACAATATTTCAGTGTATAAATTGTCTCACAAATACAAGTGAAATGATTACTTTGATTAGAAACTTCTTTCGTTAAAATGAAAAGAGCTGCTAATCTCAATATGCCTTCGGATATATCTTCATCACATCCATCTGCTCCATCTGCACAAGCTCTTTCTAGTTGTTGCTCAAATAAATCAGCAAGTCGTTCATGTGGTTTGGTCTCTTCTTCACTTTTAGATGCTTCTATCATGCCTTTCACCTAAACTCACAAGTGAAAATTTTATTTGGAAGAGAAAACGCTTAACTGAATTCAAAACAATAAAACCCTAGAACTGCGAAATTTCACCTTGCCAAAATACAAAGACCTTAAATGTAGAGCAGAAAGATAAAGCGATGGACTGGTATCATTTGTACAGCCAGACGCGTCGTTTAAACTTTTCAGTATAGCTTCCACCGTCAAACGAAAACTGCCGGAACAACCAACATTAATGCTTGCAATATATTTCTTAAAGATAACATCATTAATTTTTGATCCTTAAAATAAACTTTCAAATGTCAACAAATTTCGTGATAAAAACGGCGGAATTTTCTGAAGTGTTTTCAAAAACACTGATAGTTTTGATTTCGCGACTCTGGAACGACTATCAACAAATAAAAATCAAACTTTATATATAATAAAAGTTACAACGAAGCAGCTTCGAGTGCTGCCTGGTGCCCATTTGATTGCTTCCTGAAGAATTTGTTCACAACGCAAAGCGAAATCTTGCACCACTAATTTCCTTCGATCCAAGGTATCCTTAAGTCATATTTGGGTTTCTTAAGAACTTAATAAAAATTAAAGTACTACAAAGTCTTTTCAAGAATGCAAGTCCAAATTTTGGTCTTCCGAAATAAGAAATGATATATATTATTGACAAAATACCTGAAGTTGTATAGTCCGCTGCAGAGACGGAAAAGATAAAGTCATTATTTTGCAATCGGTGTCATTTTCAAGATTATTTGAAAGTGCTTCCAGTATTTGCAGTGCAACATTAATAACGTTGCCATTCCAAAGCAAATGCGGAAAGCTTCCGATCAAATTGGTAAGGCAAGTATCTGCACATTTCCTCACCTGCAATTTTTCCTATAGAATAAGTCTAAATTTGCCATTCGCAATAAAATTTCCTTATAGCATTTCTATATAACAAAATTTCCTCAAATATATTTGCCTCTTTCAGATGATGATTGAACATGATAAGCAGAAACTGAGCATGCAATTCAAGTTGACGTTCGTGAGCCGAATCTAAATTCCGTTCACTGGCAACTTTCAAATATTTACTGAAGATGGTTCTCGCTGCTGCAAGAAGGCATGTCCAGATCCCATCCTTGTCTTTTCTTATAGATCTCAAAAAAATTATTAGTCACATCATGTCTGCTCTTGTCAGCGTCCACTCTAACACCGATAATATGTCGTGATAAAACTAATAACTACTGTTGTCGGTAATTTTACTAATTAATCTAATAATTTCAAGAACAACTTGGATGAATGTAGTGCCAGAAGGCGGTATAAAAGTGATGATGAAATGTCATAATTACTTGTCTTCGAGATATTGAAATATTGAATGGACTGCTCCCGGTTCAACAGAATGCAAAGCACGCATGAGTTCCATGCGGAATACTGATAAAAGATAAATACAGTGGGTAAATTCCAATTTATTAACAACTGCTGTTACCTCGGGAGAAGGAGAAATTTCAGACAAAATAGTTACTCTGATTTCCTGCAGTTCTGCCTGAAAATAGAAAAAAGGTACATCCATTTGATATTTCAAAATTTTCATATTCGGTAAGAATGACCAGTCTCCTCCATTAGCAGAATCAATATATGGTAGTGAGTAACAAAATTTTTTCTATTGCATAACTCATCGGTTTTTCATTTAAATCTGAGAATAGCGAATGTGTGTTCTCGATTATTTAACCCAAATATTATTCATCAACTTTTCATGCTGTTGCATAAAACGAAAACACTACTGACAACTCTAACAACACCGAATTACACTTGAAACCGACTGATAACACATTGCCGCTTTTGATCGTAGCATTTGCAACGAGCTCAGCACGCAAACTCTCTTGAGGTGTGAGTATGGGCGATTTACAAGCAATCTCGCAAGCAGCTTCAAACCACTCTTCTGGCCAAAGACCTAAATTTAATCAGTATTTTTTTTTTTCAGATGAGTAAAACTACGAAACATATAATGGAATAAGAATGTAGCAACACTTCACTCACTGATTAAACTTATTTACTGAACAGGAATTTAACAGAAGTTAATGCTGTTATAAAAGGACCAACCTATCCGGGCGACATTAAATCCGAGCACTGTACAGCAAAACCAAAAGTCGCGAAACAAATTCCGCAGCCGAACTGATGGGTTCTTTATTGTCACAGATCTGCGCAACAACGAAGCAATCTTCGGAATTAAAACACCTAAGTTTCCAGCACCAGTTGAAAGCTAGAAATGATTGAAGCAATTCCTTCAGAATAAACTTATCCTCAAAAGACAAAAAAAAAAAAAAATACATAACTGAAGACACATCCAACTGAAAGAAACTTTTAGTGCCTCAAATAACTTTCAGGGAGTTTTTCACTTAAGTCTATCTCACATAGTTTTGAAGAAATGAGTAACTACTGCCTGAAAGGTATACGACTTAACGCTTTTAAATTCCGAAATATTTCATTATCACTAATCCATATATTAAAAAACTTAGCAAACTTTTGTAAAAATAAATTACCTTCATGACCCTCGCCAATTTTTCACCAGCCTTTCTTCCTTCATGTCCCAGTTGAACAAAAAGTTCCAAAAGGCGATACAATAGTGTCATTTTGTCTTCATCGTTATTCACACTCTCTGCCATCTTAGCCATTGCATTGTCAACTGCCAAGGACAGATATCTTAAATAAATATCTTCCTTTACGCAACATCCAATATCATCAAAATTTAAACTTACGCATAACGATGTTCCACACCATCAGCAGTATCAGCATCATAAGCACGACTACTCGACTCAATCGTTATTTTTGTGAATAGCAACCAAATCAGATCATGTATATCACGCTGAAAAGGAAAAAAAAAATCTACAATTTACCAAAAATATCATTTAATAGAAACTGGATAGCAATAAAAAATGTACATACCGCGCCAGCTATCCACATGTTAGCCAATTCCGCTATAATAACATCATGATTCGTGGATGTTTCAGTAAAAGCCTGTTGAAAAACCTGAAACAGCAACCGTTTCTCAGTCTCATTCGAAACATCAATCGTTGAAAAATTACAGCAATAAGTTTATATTTTCGTTTAAAATATCATGTTTTGCCTTCATACATTATTATATAGTAGCAAAAAGATGCATTCAAAATACATAGCAAAGCCTATAGATCATGAATATAGAATTTGAAAGCAACTTTTGTTCCCTTCAATTCGGGAAAGTACCAGTTTTTGGTAGGGCGTTATCAACAAATATATTATCATTGAAATTATTCGTAAGACAAAAGAAATCCACTATTAGCTGGTGAACATTTATAAATTGAAATGTATATTTTAACTGCTCATGTTGTTTTGATTGAAAAGGAAGAGAAGTTTGTACGTCATTTACAATCCAGAACTTAGATAATAAACATATGAATAATATGAATAGATAATAAACAAAAAGATACACTGAAAGCAAGTTGCGGGATATTTTCCACATCAACCAGCGCGGCACCAATACCACCAACAATGTGCATTGCATTTTCCAAAGCGAGAGCAGAACCACTAAATGTAAGAGGCTTAGATTTGTCTTCTATAAATCAATGCAAATATGATAAGGAGTGAAACTATAAAGATAAAGACTTAGATCGGTGAAGAAATAGACCATAAAAAGAAGAGAATTTGAACTGAATGAGTATTGATCGTACTAATTTGAGTCTTTGTTCGCAATCAGGAATAGTTTGGAGGAGATATTTGTTAGACAGGCTTGTACAGATGAATTGTCGACTATCATAGCCGATCTTAGTGCTCTGAAAATTAAATTAGTTCATTGATGAACTTTTTTTTTTAACAAACTAGATATTTTAAATACATACCTGCAAAGAGAGTTTATTGCAACTTTCCTTAAATTTTCAAAAGTTAGCTTCTTTTTCACCATTTCACCATCTTTTCGATCTCCCTCACTGAAAACACGCTTTTCCATAACCTGCAACAAGACCAAAACAATATAAAAAATTATATTCGCATTATATATATATATAATGCTTTATATATATATATATAATGTATATATATATATATATATATATGAAGAAAAGAATTTTCTAAATATTCAATTTTTTTCTATTTTCTAAATATTCTTTCTTTATATATATATATATATATAAAGAAAGAATTTTCTAAATATTCATTACATATTTTAATGTTTCATTAGAATATTAAAATGTTAAGTTTCCATTTTTATCCATAAAGAAACAAAAAGTATAGCACCCATCCGATTAGCAATAAAATACGAAAGAAAACTTACACCGAGATCTACAGCCAATTTTGAGAAAACAGGCGAAGGTTCAACCAAGAACTGACTAACACTATTAACTGTCAGTGTTGCAGCAATTGTTGGAAATTTAACAGCAAGTGAGCCAAGTGCTTCCAAAGCCATCATTGTTAGAGATATTTTAGCTGATGCATGACGATGACCATGAACATGCCAAAGTCGATCAGCTATTGTAGCATGAAGTGACTCTGCATCTGTAAACATAGACTTCGTTTTTCTAACTGGTTCCAGAATGTTTATATCCTACTGTAATCTAAACGACTTAAATACTAATTTACAAGTCTTACGCTCACATATGACAAAATAAACATAGTTTTTTTATCATCTACACCCTAGTGAAATGGAAGTTTCACAAAGCTAGTTCTGCGATTACTTAGAGTTGCTTTAAATAAACTGTCAGTAACAAACTAAAAACGTTAATCAATGCACTTCGTTTGAAGTCTTTTCAATCAGTATAGTGCTTTTTCTAGTAGCGTGACTAAGAACTGGGCAATTCATATAATTTAATCTAATATGCAAATTGGTCAGGTTTTTTGACATTGTGGACCAGCATACATCACACTTTCAAGATAAAGCTTCTCTACATAAAGATTCTTGCTATTTACCAAAACTGCCTAGCAAAAGCTATTTCTGCACACATTTCGTAGATTACTAAAAAAGAAAATAAATACCGATTTCATCGCATGTAGCCCAAACCATGAGTTCTAGGCAAACTGAGCTGCAAAGAACGCTCATTTTAATTCGATTAATCAACAGTGGACAACGTAATGTCCGTTCATCATCGTTTAATTTCTGCGCATTCAAAAAATCTTCGCCCTTCGAATACAGTTCTATAGCAAATGCTTTCACCTGAAGTAAACTGATCTAGTCCCTATAAATTTACAATCCACATATGCATTGAAAACGGTTAACAACATAAATATTATAATGTGCAAAAGTTCTTAAATTTGAAAAGGATCAAATTTTAAAAAATCGTCAATGCTAATCCAATATGAAGCATTCCAGAAATAACCTCTCGAGAAAGTTTTTGAGCCAGTGATTTTTCCAGCTTCAACGTATCATATGGTGCATAAGCATCTCTATAAGCCGTAACGAAAACCAGTGAAAGACATTCCGATAATGTTTTATATGGAAAACGTTTGATCTGTCCAGCCTGAGCATGTATTTTCATTTTCAATTTAGAAGTAAGAGAAATTAGAAGGTAAAAAAGAGAAGTGATATTAAGTTAAGTAAAACAAAAAGAAAATTTATTTACTATGTATATATCGGTAGCATAAGCATCCATGATATCCAGTAGTGGTCTTCTCAACAACCGTTCCATCTGCAGATTGATAAAATTAGAGCGTAAACTTTAAAATCCACAACTAATAAAAACTATATCACTTTAACATCATTAAAAAATTCAAACTAACAATATCGGAGAATGAATTCAGTTCGGCAATTGTGAATTTGAATGGAATATTGCCGTTGAAAACCGTAGGCAATACAAAGCTACTAGCATGTTTGGAGAACATTTTCTGCAAACGTTCCTTTTGATCTTGCTTTTCTGTATTGGCAGCATCACTCCACAGGAAATTTTCGGAATCAGTTGTTAATCGAAGAGTCCCCTCTCTAAACAGTATTTCTTGAATTTAGATTTACGTTTTGAGATGAATATCATAGAAATAGACTAAGTCACAAACCCAATACATGCAGTTGTCTGATTACTCTGTGCATCTATTTTGGTGATTATGAATGGAACAGGATAAATAGCCGAAATCAATGGGTGATCCTTATCACCGCTATATCGTCCAAATGAGCGAAGTAATCCAATCATAAAGCAAATAATCCGCATCAAGTAGCCTAAGAGTACATGAAATCAATGTTGAATAATTAATAAACAGGAAAAACTAGGACAAAAATCAATGAAAATAAAAAAACGAAATGAAGAAAAACAAGAAAACAAATTTCGCAAGATTATCATAAATTTCATCCTAATATCAAATTTTCATACTCAGATACACTGATAAGACGTAACTCGATCAGCTGTAAAGAAAATAAATACATACATTTTGTTTGGAATTGTGGTTGCACCTGATCACAGATATCTACAATAATATCAGAAGTGACAGTAAAAACTTCTATTTGTGCAGAGATAATAATATCACGTACATCTGGATAATTTGAAGCAAGCTCACTAAGAACAGTATTGAAACACATTGCGAACTGCTCCTGTATTGGTACTTCTGAAAAATCTGTCAGTTTTTATAATTTATACACTCACGTAATGATTAAATTTGCAGTCTAATTTGAAAAATAATGGGAATGTAAGAACTAGCTACAGAAAGTAGAACAACTTTCTAAAAATTACACGAACTCGGTCTTAGTTCACTTTACGTGTTCTCATTTACGTGAATGAGAGCTTATTTTTCCTGAGGTTAAGTTAACTCACAATTTCCATATGCAAAGTTCGCCTGAACAAATTTAAGATTGATTATAACTTAGAGGAAACAGAAGCTTCTAATTTAAATGCTTTTGAGAATATTTAATAAAATCAGATTAAAGATTTACAGCTTTTAAGGAAATGTTTGGCAATTATTACATATTCAGCTGCTCCTCAACTTATTATTCGTTAGTGCCAGTAAATTAAGAATCCACAGCACTGCAGAGAGAATAATTGTCTATTAGCATCCAAAAAAAAACTCATAACTTTTCGAAAAGCATAATTTTTTTGAATTATCTGTTCGGAAAATTACTCAGGAAATAATGACATGGTTATTTAAATGAGAAGGTATTCTAGAAACTGACTGGTAACTCCTCGTATAACGAATTCTTTTGTAATTTTTGACTAAGCCAAGAAATATACATAAGCTTTTCAAAAAAATTTAGTAGATTTTGGTGAGTATTTAATATATTTATCCAATGGAATGCGAATGGAATGAATTAGATAGTTGAAACATACGATGGAAACTTACTTGTTACTGTTTCTTAACAAAAAAGACGCAATAGACGACAGAAGCTGAGAACGATAATTGTGTGAATTTAAGGTCAAAATACTAAGGTGAGAAACTGCACGGCGTATGATAAAGATTTTGTCACTTATTCAAGGTCATAGAGATGGAAGCGAAAAAATTCTGGAAAAACGTGGTTGACGGAAAAAGGTACGAGTTATCTGGTATAAGTAATTACTGCAGTATGCTTACATCACTATTACTTTAATTGTACTTAAACTAATACTTGTTACCAAAGTGACACAAGTAAATCAATAATACATACTATCTTGTCGATTCGAGATACCATCATCAATCCACTTTAATCGCGGCAAACTTCGATAAATTCCCAAAAGAATTGGAAGTAAATCATTCAAATGCTAAAAAACGGAGTGAAATAATGAAAAGCAAAATATTATAATTCTTGGTATATCTAATTTAATGAAGCCAATCAGTATAGCATACTCGTCCTTCGGCATACAATAAATAGATTCCAACTGCAAGCAATTTCGTTCGAGCATTATAATTTAACGGTTTCTCACTTCCGTCTACGCCATCAAGTAAAGTCTTCAATACTTTCTTCACTGGTACCTAAAAATTTTGTAAAAACGTTATATCGTTGCAATACTTTTTTACTACCGAACTCATCCCTTCCAAGATGTTTCAAGCAACTAGCAGTACTTACGATTTATATAAAGTGAACCAGAAATATGATGATTCAAGTTCCATAAACCCTATTTCTTTATTATCGAAATATCTTCGAAAGATCAATTATGGCTTATCACAAATCCAATTCCAGTTGAATTCATTTGTAATGGTCACCTAATATTCAACACCAGATTGATAAAACGTTCTTCTGTTTAATTGAGTCTGGGTTATCTTTTCACAATTTACAGAGAGGAAACTATTATAACCTTTTTGAATCATATAAAGACAGTAAAATGTTTTTTTATCCTTCTGTCAGCTTTTCTATGAATTTGAGAAATAAAGAATGGAAATCTGAAACTATTACTGGAAGATTAATAATAAGAAAATTTACTTAAAATTACTGAGTTCATTTATTCATATCGACTGAACTTAGTGAAAATATCACCAACATTTTTCATCTTTGCAAGGCATATCGCAGAACACTGGAGATTTTGGAATAAGAAGTCCTCATCTGCCATCATATTGTCAGCACAATAATACCATCACCTTGAAATGCTTCGCGCTAGCACCACGAAACAAACTGACGTCCACAAACAGTAAAATTACGTCTATTTATTCGTCCACGTATGGTTCGAAGTAACGGACCGCAAATACTCCGTGACATCCAGGTAGAGTTTTAAGAGTGAAGTATGCAATTCAGGACTGAACGTTGGAGACAGTGTGGCAAGGATGTGGGGGTTGACGAATCAGAAGAACGGTGTTCTGAAGAATACTCAGCAGGTAATCCTTCCCACTTTAAAAAGAGTTGTCAGGGATAAGTGTTTGGAAGAGTGGACAATACCATGTTTGTCACCTTGTTACTCCCTTCACTTTTAGCAGAAATGTATTGTTAATAGTTGCGATGAGTGAAGTAGTTTTATTCCACGAACCTTTGCAGACAATGCTCCTTCATTTCGGAAGGTAACCCAGCACTCAGCTAAACGTTTACTTATTATTGATGCCATGAATGTTATGCACATGAGAACAAATCATGCTGGCCGAACCCAGTATGTGTTTTTTTTTTTTTTTTCGTTTCCTTTTATTACTTGCATGTTGCCTTACATATTTTGTAGAAAATGACTACAGAAGTAGAAAACGAAGTAACCTATAATTATCTTTCACCTTTTTTCGTCATTGAACTCATTCAAGTATCTTAATTGTTTATTTCCGTAAGGAAAGTGGTCTTCTTCAATACTCTACTGCGGTTTAGTATATCATTTTTTTTTTTGACGTGCGGTTGTCTTGCTCTTTTTTAAACGCAGAATATCGCCAACAGTAACTTAAATTGAGTGAAACACATAGTTCACATTTATCAGCTATTAGTCTATACTTATTCCGCTTCACTCGTTGTTCAGATACCACTAAAATTGCAGAAAACAGTTAGATTGTTTGTCGCTATTACCAGTTATCCGGTATTTTGTCAGAAGAGGACATGCGGTCGAAGTTGTTATGCCTGAACTTTGCATCTACAAAAAGTGCTATAAGAATTTTCATATTTGGAAGGCATGTTTTTTAGATTGTTCACCTTTTCATAGTAATTTTTCGCCTTCCCAGAAGTAGTTAATAATGCATTTCATATAGTCATTGGGCAATGTTCTGTGTATGAGTTCTTCAATATTCAGTTCATTAAGGATCTTCGTGCTTTAAAGTTGCTAATATTGGTGCCTCATATGATGCATGATGATCTGGTTGCCCTTACAGTTGCAAGGGATGCTTGCGGTTCTGTTATTACAAAGGTGATTTTGAGCGTTTTAGATTTATATTTCTTAGTCATTGATAGTAATTGCCATTAATTGAAGACTCATTGAGGTTAACAGAAAACCAGATTGAGGTTTGGTATTCTTTGTTGAATGGCTTTACATCCTTTTTTTTCGCATTTAATTGAATATTAAAGGTAGTTTTACTTTATTTTCATACAGAGCACCTTCATAACTCATCTATATTTGCTGAATAATATTTGTTTCAGGATAAATTTCGAGATCATTTAGCATGTTTTCCACAGCTGCATCAAGTACGTTCACGTAATATAAACTTAACATTTATCAGCAATATGAAAAAGCCAATGTTTTTCACAAATGCGGAAGGCGACAAGTTTTACGCAGGCTATTTTATGTGTGTAAATTACGCGTTTGGTAATTTTATCGTTATTTATATAGCATAATATTAGTCGCATCTTTTTAAGATTCAGAACAATAAAAATTTTTAAGTTATATATATGTATAAGGGCTCCAGTTATCATTTGAAATAATCAGTCTACTAAATTAACGGTATTAGTATGCTAAAATGAAGCTCTCATTGCATACCATTATCAAATGCAACAATCATTATATGCTAATTTAGTGTTAATATTGTAAATATCATTTTATTCACTAAAAAAAAAATTACTAAATAATAAATCAATTAAAATTGCTAAATTTATCGGTTAAATACCTATATACTGCTTATAGTATGTTGGTATCTTCAGTATACCAATAGTAATTTAGTTATTTCCGTCAAATTTGTGACACTATTTAAGATCTACGGTAATGATTACCAAAAGTTATTTATTCAAATGATGCTTCAAATGTTTATTCAAATTTATTCAAATGTTCGTATTTGCTAGTTCATTCGTTATTAGTTTCAGAACAGTTTTATAGTTTGCCAGAGGACGATGATTATGACCTGGTAGAAAATGAAAAATGGTCGGAAGAACGCAGAATGAAAGTACTTGAACGTATAGATGAAATCTACAGATTAGCTGAGGCGCAATATAAGTTTGTCAAAGGTTTGTTTCAAGTTACAACTGCTCATTCATACAAGTGACCCTGATATTCCTGTAATCTTAGACCTGCAACTTTTTGATGTTTGGATTTCAATCAAAAATAGATTACTTTGATTTATATGGCTATTTTTTAAATGGCAACGTTATTGAAGTAGAACGGTTGTCTAAGTATATGCTGTGCAACAAGCCAGTTAAAACTTCCTTCCCTAATGGCGTATATGATAAAATAGTGAGAGGTGAAGAAGACGGAATTGCAGAATATGAAAGTATAAAAGCTTTGTTTTATTGGCGGAGTACTGCTGAGAAGCAAGAACTGGAGGTAATTTTTCTTAATTCTTCCTTAGCTAACTTTTAGTTTTGTTAGTATCTGGTGTCGCTTTTTGTTTGATAATTAAGAAATATTACAATCGCAAAACGTGCGCTTATATCAATTATATCAGTTGGATATCAAGTAGATAGTCACTTTGTCTCGAATCATACCTTACATATCCTTTAATTCACATTAAAGCTGTTATTAATCATTAAATTTATAGTACCAGTTACAAGGACGATGTAGTGATGCGTACATGCAAACTAAGAATAATTTGCATAGTTTTGATTCTTCAGTTCCTCTTTTCGTTCATGAAAACACAAGTGACAGAAATTCGAAAAGTAATGGAAGCAAGTCCTCTGTAAGACACGCATATTTCTTTTCTTCACTAATGTTGACAGAGTTTTAATTTCGGTTCCTCAAGTCTTTTTTTCCTATTAGCATATTATAGTGTCATTAAGAGCATTTCAGTTAAGAAATATCGAAATAAAGATATTGTTTAGCCAATTCCCATAGATCTTTAAGCGTAATTAGATATTATCCACAGCATTACATAATTTTTTTTCTTGTGTTACTTCAGTTGTGTTTTCATGCAGTAATTCCACATTTTTTCTTTCTGTTTAATTTTTTGAACATTTTAGTCTGTCATAATAGAAGAAAATGCAGCTTATAAGGAATCCCTCACTGAAGTTACTAATCCATCATATTTGGAAATGTGGATAGCACATAAAAAAGGAGAAAGATTATTCAAGGATGACAAAGTCAGTTCTTTTATTCAAAAGTAATATCTGTAGTTTTTCCTGGTAAGAATATAAAAAATTTCGCACTTACTTTTCACATTACTTTTTCATAGTGAAAAATTATTATAGTATGCTGAGTCGAAAACACATTTGTGGAAAACATTAACTGATGAAGTGAAAATGGAAAGAAAATCCTTCCATGACTTTCTGTCATCATTCCATGGTACTCTTGAGAAGGAGGTCGTACTGAATGCTTATTACGACCAGCTCAGTAGCTATTCTCAGTCTGAAGAAGAAATAACAAATCCAGTATGTTCATTATAACATTCCGTCTATGGATGTATAAGCATGCTCATCTGGTTAGGGAATATTCTTTAAGTTGCATTATTTGCCTGAAGGAGGAAGTAAGAAAATTAGTTCTGAGAGCTACTATTATGTTTGACATGTTAACATTTCAGAGCTACAACAAAAGCTTTCATTAGATCTATCAGTTCTGTGACTAATTCACCGTTATCTCATTTTTAAGATGCTTATTAAAGCTTCGTATTCATTAATGAATGAAAGACCTATTAGATCGATTAAAGAGATCCACATTGCAAATCTGCTTTTTGATAGTTTGAAATTCACTTGTTTCTTTGGTAACTATATTTACTAAAAAAATATGTGAATAAAAGCGAACGTTCTGCTACCTTGAGGTAGAATTTTATTTTTCTAATCTTTGTACAATTTTTATCATTTTCAGCTTGGCATAGAGAAAAGGCTTATGCAGAGATGGTTGGTGAATGCGTTAAACTTGGATAGCAAAGTGCTTCATAATATTTTGCGGTCATGGGATGAAAGTCCTTTGTTGGCTGAACGAGTTGTGGATGCCTATTTTGAGCATATAAATGATTGGGAAACTGGATTCTCACAAAGTAGAATTCTCAATCAGTGCAATGACTTTTAAGGATTTTATTAAGCAATGTAGTGTTGTTAAAGTCGTTCCGAAAAATTGTTAAATGAATTCCCTTTGATTTGATCAAAATATTTTATCTAATAGCAGTATCAAATAAATGGATATTTGTTACATCGTTTTTTAAAGAAGTGGAGCGTGAAGAAAAATTACTTTAAAAATTGCTAAAAAAGGGGCCAATTCATAATGGAAATGTTCTGCACAGATGTTTGCGCATGTGCTTTGAACTAAGATTATTATAACTTAATAAAAAAGCAGTTTAATGTAACGAACAACAACGCTTCTATATATTTAAAGTTTGATTTGCAGTGATTTGTACTTTTTTTATTCCATACTGCATATATCTTTTACGTCCATGTTAACCAGAGTTGTGCATCATATAATTCTTAAGGATTATGGAGAGTAAAATATGTAACTGGCCAATCACCAAAATGGGAGTTTCTGGAAAATCTTGTACAAAAGAGCTTTAGTGCGAACTTGTACAAGCTTGCACTACAGTCAGGGCAGTTATCGGTGGTTGGGGGAATAGGTCGCTGATAAATCTCCAACTCTTTAATATAATATTTCTCAATATTTATAATATTTTTCAGCGGGTTTTATAGCTCTTGACTGTCTTAATTTTAGTCTTTCCCGGATTTGTAATTTAAATACATAATTGTCATGGGCATTTCATTTTCTTTATGAATGAATGAATTTTCCAACCTAATTCTAGTGTTTTTAGTAATGCATTATTTTATGCACTAACTTTTGCATCATTCTTATGAGAACTGTTTTTCACACTTGTCAAATTATTGTTTTTAACCCCTTATCGGAACTTTAAGCATTTTATTTGTAACTGAAATTTTTTATTTAAAATTGCAGACGAATAAGAAGTGTGAAGATTTTTTTCAAATGTTAAGAATATCTAGAAAGCAAACAGGCTGACTTTCGGAAACAGAACATAAAGGACAACACCAAAGAGAATTCAGCCGCTAAGGAAACCTGCCCTCAATTTGATGTATCAATATGAAATCATGCTTGTCTGTTCAAGCAATTCAAAACAAAGTTCTTCACGAAGAGATAAGAAGACGAGAAAATCGATGACAAGGTCAGTGGTTACAATTGCTTGCGCGTACTGATTGCAGGCAGTTATAACTTCTGATAAATTGGCTTTTAATTTTTGAACTGGGAATTATTCATCAAATTGAGGGCAGGTTTCCTTAGCGGCTGAATTCTCTTTGGTGTTGTCCTTTATGTTCTGTTTCCGAAAGTCAGCCTGTTTGCTTTCTGGATATTCTTAACATTTGAAAAAAAATCTTCACACTTCTTATTTGTTTGCAATTTTAAATAAAAAAAAAAACAATATGCAGTCTCTGCAAATCACCTGAAGGATGGAGACAGCGAGAGAATAGTCCTTCCAAGAGGCTGAAATTTTCCTAGTTTTGCTCAAGATCTCCAGCATTCTCATAAACAGTTTACTGATCAATATATATATATATAATTCAAAGATGAAGATATGACGACGATAAACATGAAAAGCTAAAATAGAACTAAGTAAACTTCAGGAAAAATAGGTAAGCTTGCGGTTCATACTATAGACTATAAAATTCTGGCATATATTGTGGGTTAACCACTTTAACCACTTTTCATATCACTTCATTTATAGTAACACATTGGTTTCTATTAGTATTTTTCTGAATTGCAACTAATACATCCTAACATTAATCTTATAAGGTTGGAAATACTACTTGATAAATTCCACCTCAAAAATATCCGACAAACCCTGTAAGCAATTTTTGTATGCACTAAAATAGCCAACTCGATAATGTCCAGCACTTAAACAAGGAAATTCAGCAATAGTAACTGACCTATTTGCTATAATCGTATTGTAACAAGCAACTACATATAACCAAGTCAACGGCTGTACAGAATTCGGAACATCTGCTGAATAAATCGCAACCCAGTCACGATATGATCCATCACTGCTCCAGAAATCATCCAGATATGTAAATCGACATGTGAATGGCACGATATTGTACCAGCGTGGCACTTTTTCGAAACAAACTTTCCACTGCGAATGGTGTCGTGATACTGGTTCAGACAGAATAAAATGCGCATATACTGGAAAATGGTCCGATAAAGTAACCATGCGATTTGATTTGTATCGTTCACAACGTAGAGATTTTCCTTTGAAAAGAATGCGATCGCACCATGATGGTACACGTTCTTGATCATAATATGAGGAGCCAACCTATGTAAATCATAAAATTATTGGAAAATCGGAAATCAAAATCGGACGAAGAAAAGTAGCATCTTAAAACAAAAAATTATAAAGCAGACAAATGGGATTTCATAGGCAAAAACTACCATGAGGCGATAAGTGGGAGCGAAATGAATTTTCTCTTCATTGTAATCCATGAAAGCTTGTCCGTTTCTCTGAGCTCTTTTTAACTGATCAAACTTATTCACCAACTTATCCATATGTTCATTAGAATTCAATTCAGCCAGCTTCCTGAAAGAATCGCAGTAGATCTTTCTACTGATTCACTGCAAACTACTCAAAAAAGATGAAGGAAGAAGCATTTCTTAGGAAACGGATGATACATAAATTCAAAGAAATGAATCCTTAGAAAAGATGGGTAATTTTGAGATATACATAATCATTTCTTGAGATGTGAGCTGATCTACTCTCCAATTGAAATCGCCGAGCCAAATTACATTATTGTTCCCATCACCGCTCCTCGATATATCATCAAAGGCACAAACTTTTCCATTTTTATATTGTAAACATCTTTTTTCATAATTACTTGCATTTGGTAGAAGATGGGACGTAATAAAAACCAAGGAACTTTCATCCTAAAATTGTTTAACACAAATATATGTCAAATCATGGATTAACTTCTCCAATTTAAATGATTAGCTTGTGCTCACATTTCAGCCTAAAATTTCTATCATTTCTCTGTTGTGTCATAGAAAAAACTAGGGAGTTTATCCTCATTTTCACATTGAAAATAAAAGATAATCAGAAAACTTACTTTAAATTTTATTCTTAACGACACACTTCCTTTATGACCAGTAAGACCTCCTAAGCTAGACCGTGACTGTCGTGAGTTGATTTCACTCACTAGAGGAAACACTTCCAACTGAGCGAAAATGAGTAGTAAATTCCAAGCAAGTGATGTCTTACAAAGAAGTGATTTCCCATGAGCACTCATCCAAGATGTTAGAATTGATAACCATGTTGTTTCGGCCGGCATCGTACCGAATAACTCCAAATGAGAAAGTTCCTTAAAATAAACGAAGTTTGAAACCATTAAGTCTGTTATTCTATGGAGCAAAGTTGGAATAATATAGAAAAGGATATAAACAGAAGACAACACACCGGAAGACGGGAAAAAAGAGTGACTGCCTTTTTCATTCTGGATTAATGAATTACATATAATCACAGTGATCAACATTCCTATAACGTCAATTTCATTCCAAGTTTAGTTAAAGATACTTATTGTAGAAAGCAATTCGAAGTCATATCATTAATTAATGCAAAAGAAAGATTGTACGAGTTTTTTAGAGATCTATTTGGTCATGCACAAAAGAAGCAAAACACAAACCTGTAATCCAACTGCAACAATGACAGCATCTTTCACATCGTCGTGTTGTAAAAGCTGATGGATCTGATCACTTTCGGGTTTCCTAGTATTCACGTTATACGTAACACAAATAATTTTCCAATCTAGCGCACTCATTTAGAAATCACATCTCAAAGAATAAACAGATAATTTCTTGTAAATCTACAGCGCAAACTGATGCAAAGAGAAATATAACCAACAACATCAGATCCAATTTTTATTAAACTGATACTACCACCAATACTGACATAACCTACTCCACAGTTTTAAAGTCTGCCATCCGGTGATGATTCCAAAATACATTACAAATGGTTTTTCAATCATATTCTATCTTAACAGTACATGTTTGTAACATCAGGAATCACAGTGGAAATCCAATAATTCTGATCAACAAAATGTTTCCGAAACAATTATGGCACTCAAAACCTCTAGAAATAACGACGATGAAGTACTGTGGAGATAAACTTTATACAAAAAAAGAAAAAAATTGGATATCATGCGAGTAAATATCAGACAAAGAAATGGACAATGAACCAATTAAGGCTGCCTCATTTAAAGAAACTAAAATGTTCAACCATGAAATACAATTTGTTAAATCCTCAATGCCGCCACGTAGTCGTGACCCGATAACGTAATGAAAAACTAAATTCGATTGGGTTAATTACCAAAAGCACTGAGGATGTTTTTGATAAAAAAAAAAAAAATGCAGCGAAATAACATTTCACCCCGCAGTAAGTTCAATGTGAAAAGTTATACAGTCCGATAAAAACTGCAAAAAGGGAAATGTCTGAACTAGGAATATCAAAATAATTGGTAAGCTTGAAAAAAAAAATGAGATACGTATTAAACAGTTAACTAACCAACAGAAAGGTACGGATTAAAAAACAAAAAGGTACCTAGAAATCCAATGATTACAACAAAGTTATTTTACTTTATAAGGATACAAATCGGATTATTTCAAATAACTAAGATTTAAGCTAACTCAATTTATTAAATTTTTGGAGGCATTCAACAGTAGAAATATTATGAAATGTGCTGAAGCTGGTCTACCAAATCAGGATATAAATGTGCATTATCAATAAGATCAGAATTTATTTCCAGAACAGAAGCACATCAGTGTAATGCAAAAGTTTAACCAAATACAAATATTGACAATAGTACATTTGCATTATCTCAGAAACGATGCAATGGCCACAGCAGTGCACGGTTGTTGTCATTCAAAATATAACCCTTCCTTCAGCCAATAACCAATAAACAATAGAAAATGTCTAATGAATCCCGATGAAACTTTATCTGATAGCAGCTCGTCGTACACGCTTTCGAAGTGGTGGTCGATTATCATTTACCAAAACATTACCAGAACCCGTCGAACTGCTTTCGTCGCTACCGCTGAAACTAAAATCTCCAGGATTTGCAACACCATCACCAACCAAGACTGATTCCAAAAGATCATTTGCCAACTCTGATCTTTCTCTCTTCATCTGCTTCCATTCTGCCGAACGTAGGACATCTCGGTGATGAAGTGACATATATTTTGTGCATGCCTGTAAAGAAATAATAATTTGCTTAATCTTAAAAATCGCATATTTTTTTAACAGAAACTAGAAGTGTTTTTCACTTGAAAATAACTGTAAGTAGCAAATTTTATATGAAATAGTTGGTGACACAAAATCTCCGGGACATTATTAAAAATAAATGCTAGTTTGAAAACAATTTCAAATATCAGTTGTAACCTGTTTAAGTATCGAAGCCGAATAAGTATCAGCAAATACTGCTGTAGACGCAACATTTTTACAGTTAATAGTAGTTGAGAGATATCGCTCGCACTGCTCCTTAAGAGGCAGAATGGCATATTTGTCAGCTATCGCCAAAACATCTTCAGCATAACCTTCCACAAGATCTGTCGAACCTGTGTATATGTAGTCTACCATAGCTCTCACCTTAAAATTTGATATGATTTCGAGACAATAACATCATTGACTGAGACACTGCCGTAATACATAATGAGTCACCATTACTTACAGGTTCAAACCTTGAATCCTGAATATCAATAATCCCTTTCTGAGCTTCCAACATTGATTCCTGGGCAAACATTGAACGGAACACCTCGCTATGCTGTCCCAATATACACCGATGAGCTTTAAGCGTTTTATTACCAACCTGCGATTCATTATAAATTATAATATCACAAAGTATCTACAACAACTAGAAATGTTTTAGAATCTAACCGTCTAAATAATAAAACAAAATCAATTACTTCAATTATAAAGTAAGACAAGCAGGCGTACCTTTATGGTGCAATCTGCAAACAGCTCACTATCCAGCATGTCTTTAAGGGAATCCCGTATAGAAACTTCGTTCTTTTCATCGAAATCATCTAAAGGCTCTGCTTCCACTGCTTGTTCAACGCTAATTTTTGATCCAGGCGGAAAATATTCGACTTCGCAAATTAGAAGTAAAGCTCCATCTGCCTTTAATGCTGCCATCATCTTATCTCGCGAAACCTAAGAATATATAGATTACCAATTTTTAAGCCGACAATTTTTGATTTCTAATAAATTCATTCCAATATCCATATCCAGAACAAGAAACTACGTAAATTTGAATCGTCAAAGCTTCTACGCATAACAAACCTGGAACTTTCCGCGACCTTGCTGATTGGTAAAATCTTTCGTATCTCTACATACGCTAACCCTTAATGAATTCGCATCCAACGCATAAATTTGAAACTCCGTCATTATGGGATCTTCACCACGCTGAAAAATGATCAAGTTTCTACAAGATTTAGCATATTTCCTCGTGACTAGAGCAGATTCCCAACAAAACCACAATGCTATTTACCTGCAAGCCTACTTGTCGCAAAAAGAAAGAAACATTGCCAACATCCTCCTCTCGTTTTCCATTAGGGTAAACATGTAGTTCCCAAGTGACTGTAGGTGCTTGTGGACATCCAAACTGTTTACTGATTAAATTATGCCCATTTTTGAACAATTTCATTAGCTTTTCGAACTGAAAGGATGCCAAAACCAGATTTAACCAATGAATGATGAAATTTGTAAGCTTATGATTTGTATTGCGAAATAAGAAACACCTCAGAATACAGAGACGTAAAAATAACATAACACTAATATCACCTGGTCAATCTTCCATTCCAAGCGAGTAGAGATTGCAGTAACCTTGGTTGCCTGCTTCGAAACCACTTCAAGACGTCGTGGCTGTTGTGGTGATACATCTTCAGCTGACACTCAACCATCAAATCACATAATTTTATATTATTCCATAACTTTTACAAGTTTCAGATAAGCTCTGTTAGCTCACATAAAATAAAAAAATTTAAACCTCTACGTGATACTTCCAAAAGATATTTTCAAAAGAAAACATACGACGTATCGGCGTCCTCAAACCAGAAATCTGTACGGATGCATTCATCCGGTTCGACATAACACGGAAGCTGGATAAATGAAAACTGAA
Source organism: Brugia malayi (assembly GCF_000002995.4). Taxonomy (NCBI): domain Eukaryota; kingdom Metazoa; phylum Nematoda; class Chromadorea; order Rhabditida; family Onchocercidae; genus Brugia; species Brugia malayi. The sequence continues at coordinate 9,469,551 of NW_025062475.1, forward strand.
ACAACCAAATACCACAATATTCTATTAATTGCAATTATTTTTCAACCGATTTAGATATCATACAAATAAAATATACCTAACATTAATCATTTCATTTACCCGCCAACACAAGTGACCAACAGATTACCAAACTGTTGAAAGCCATTAATGTGCAATAATTATTGCTATGAATTATTTTATTTATAAGTAGTGTTATTTGTTTATCCATGCGACAGCCAAAAGCATCGCTTCTCCTATTTTTATAAGAAGAGTGGAAAGTTTACAAAAGTATAGAGAAGATAAATGAGAATTTTAAAACCTCCACACTCCGTTGATCTTATGATGACAATGCTTCTGCCTTTGATTCTATTTGTCACAAAAATGAGAAAAAAATCTCTAACGTTTAGAAATAAGATTAGAGAAATATGATTCGACCATTAGCAACTGAGAACTGTTATAAATTCCAACAGTATCACTACTTTTCTCATATCCCTCGAAACTCAAGACTACACTGCTTAATGTAGCGTGCAATGCAGGACTCTTTTTTTTTTTTTTTTTTTTTTTAGGAAACTCATTCAATGAAAGTATTTCAAGTATTAAATTAAATTTCTCGTTTTTACTGGTCATGAATTCCTCGTTATTACTGGATAGAAAGTTGAAGAAATGTACGGATCAAATCTATAGGAAATTTCTGATTCCTCCTCTCCCAACACTGTTTTACTTCCGGTCACTACATACTGATCAGGCATATCCACTGCGAATGGCTTTAAGCCATAATCGAGCAGCAACAGATACCATATTCATTGTTAAGAGGAAGTCGATTCTGATGGACACTTAACCAAGCCATTTATTGTAGTTCATTAAATAAGAATCTTCATAATTTCTGACTCTAACAAATAACCCCCTCTACCACTCCCTAAACAATCGTGACCTGATGGACACACCCGACTGACCACATCACAACTAATGATCATCAGGGCCTCAAGGATATTCTGCGGTTCCGGATGAACATTTTGAAATAGTTGGTGTCTCAGTGGGAGGTACTGCTTAGCAAGAGATGCCTTGGAGAAGAATGGATTGGTTGCTGTTTAGAAATTCCATAAAAGATGTTTATTCTCGCCTCTGAACGGATTAAAGTAGTTTGATCGGCTGCAAGCTTTCTGCATCTATAAAATGATAGCATCGGTCATTCACACTTCTAACTGAAATTTATTGTAGTTGAAAGAATCTTTGTATTTCATTTACGTGAATATAAAAGTAAAGCTTCTGAATCACTACCTTTATCAAACAGTGGACAACAGTTGAAAATTTCAGTAACCTACGTGAGTTGAAAACGCAGAATGAACAGTGGAAGTTGTAAACAAATATAGCTTGTGGGTCATTTGGTTATTTTATTAGAACAGCTAAAAATGTTTGGTGAAGAAAGAAGAATAACATGAAGGTGAAGGTTATAGAATTAACATGGGAAAGAGAGAAGAAAAGTCGTAAGACGTTTAGTCAGTGCAGACAAAATTGAAGACACGATTCCTAGATTATCTTCAAACTTGATGAAGAATCAGAAGGAAGAGGTATTCTCTCTTTAAATGATGAAATCATGTTTATCATTTATTATTAGAGCCTTATTATGACAAAATGACAAAGTGCCAAACGAGCCAAATGAAACGAGTCATGATGCAACGACAAGACTCATGAATGAGTAGCTCTCAGTGTCATCAAATTACAGATTGATGAAGGTCGCTTCTTTGTGTCCCCTCAATATCTTTATCCTGAAAGAAAGCAGTGAGAGTGAAGACAATAATGAACACTGCAAGTACTAACCGTTTTCTATATTTTCAAATCATTCCCATACCTCTTCCTCTTCCTGAGTAATATTGACAGCCATTTGTGTCAGTACCTTTGCTTTCTTCTGTGTTTCCGCAGGCAGCTGCAAAATGTCTTTCTTCTCGAATATATGAATGAAAGGAGATAATTTCTGATCTGAAGGAAAGTGATTCGAATGAAAGTATTACCTCATCATCGTCGGAGACAGGCGTCACAATCGGATTCAGGTCCCTCTGCTGTTCCTATAAGTCATTCTCTGTTAAGTTCATCACAACTTCTTACATTCTATGGAATCACTCCATTGCCCTCCTCCAAGTTTTCGTCAAAATCTGAATTTGTCACATACCCTAATCTATACTTTAGACTTTAGCATAATTTTCACCTCTTCCTTATTGCCTTCTAATTGTTCTATTTTTTCCTTCCTTTCCGCTTGCTTATTTTCCTTCTCTTTCTTGCTTGTTTTTTCATCCTTTTTTCTGCTTTCCTTTTTTTTCTCCTCATCTTGTTTTACTTCGAGTTTTTTCGCTTCCTCTTCTCTCTTCTTTCCGTTGTCCTTTTCTGCCTTGCTGTCGTTTTCCTGAAGTATTGCGGTTGGCTTTGCTGGAGCAGCACTTACCTGGAAACCTAACTGTTATGAATTAGTATCAAAGCTTGACCGGAAGTTGTCCAGTATCCCCACGTGACCGAAAGTGACCACTAGCTTCAAGCAATCCTTCACATACATGAACTAGTTTTTTTCATAATTCAACATGACAATGCATGAAAATTTCGGATGTTTGTAGATTCCATGCTAAAAATCATTGTGGTAATGAGTCGGATTTGCATTGAATTATTTATTGATTCAAAAGAAGTAAACAGTAAAGGATTATTTTTAAGGAATTACTGCTAATTCACCAGATAATTAGCATTATTTTCAATCTTTCAACTTGCCTTTTTCTTTGCACAACTGAAGAGACATAGTGTATATAAACATATATGCAAGCACGTAAACAAAACAAATATACTGAAGTACAACTGAAAAGGATTATTGGTGACAAGCGAGTTGCTACAGATGCAAGACACTATCGTATCTTGCACCATTCTTCCTAACCAATAATTTGGCACTGCTATTTGCAATCTCGCAATTTCCGTGAAACAAACAACCGTAGCTAACATATCAAATTATCAATGGAGCTCATCATATATTCTAAGCGTACTTATATGATCTCCAACCACTTACATATTTTTAAGCAAATTCAATATCTCTGCAACGAATCCACAAGTTATGTAACATGTAATTGATTTTAATACTTATCATTTTCAGAGATTCCTTTCCAGAAATCATGTAAACTTCAAATTAATGCGACACGTGACAAAAGCACTTTTGATGATTGAATTTTGGGACTTTTAAACAGCTGCAATAGAAATAAATTTGAAAACAGATTTCCGTCACTTTAAGGTTATAGCCAACTATATAAAAATATTAAATGTTTTATCACAGAAAGTTTTATTCCGCTAAAAAAGTACCTTTTAATTTCCTTCATAACTTTTTATTCTATTGAATCATTGCATCGGAAGTTTTTATGCTTATAAAATTCTAGTGCGATTTTCACAAATGTAATTCTTCGATTCAAAACTGTGTCTAATGATGACTCGATCTTGCTATCAAACAAATGATAATGCTGCTAACAAGTAGTAGTGACGATGACATGGAACGATATGATATGATAGTGATGCAAATAATAGTGATTAATAACAAGATGCACACTTCAAAACAGGTGGCATCTTTAAACCAGCTCAAGTAGACAACGACCCATGTTTTTTAGGCTTGTTCAAAGGATGATGATATGTGACATGAGTCGAGAAGATGTCATCAAGGAGTGAACAGTGCAATGAGCAATCAGCATAAGGACTGCAAAGAATGCGTTCAGTGTGGAAGAAACAGCGATCGACAGCACGTGGTCCATGCTGGCATAATTGCATAGTGAACCAGTACATGAGCACATTATCACCTGCAAATGATATACATAAATTTAGTGATGCGTAATGTAAGAGTGGAATAAACTGCAAACGCCTCAAAATTGTAAGAATTTTTAGTTTTCTAATTACCTGGTTTTTGGATAACATATGATAAAATACTCAATGATTTTTAGAGCCTTCCGGATTGTTCCGTTTATTTCAACTCAAAATCAATTTTGGACAGATGTTCACAATACCTTTAAGTCATGTCCTCTTATTTTCTCGCTGTTTTATACATTATCATTACTGATAGCTCAATCGACGAAACAATCAAATTGCAAAATGTTTACGAGGTCAGTTTGTGGAGTGAGCGCCACGAGGTGAAGTAAACGTCGATCAGTTGTACGGCATTCTGATTTGTCCGTTAGTGCATCACGGACATCCTCATCAAGACCAAACAATAGAAATCGATTCACGCAACCACGCATCACTGCATGCGTCGAAACTGCAAATTGAATTATATAAATTTGCGAAGACGCAGAACTCTAATTAAATATCGAATCAAGCAAAGCGCTGGTTTAAAGAAAATATTAGCTTAACACTTTGCATAGTAAATTAGTGCTGAGAAAAATTTCAATAATTACAATCTTTAAAATGATTATCTGTTGGTGGATTGCAGTTTCTATGATAATTTGCTAACTAATTATAATGCATACCAACAATTTCTTTACTAATTTCTATCGTCAAAAATAAATGGTAATATGGAAAATAAAAAATATATTCATATGCTTTCATCTGCTGATTATTCGGTAACGAGAATTCTGAAATATAAGCGGCCAGTTATACAAGATGTTTTCACATATAGAAATGAACATGTTGAAGATCAGATTTGGAATTTGAGAGAAAGCTGTTTTTACCAATTTCAATCATGGATTACATCTGGCAGAATAGTTGAAAATCAATAGGTTGAAGTACTTCTCAAGATTAAATTAGCAAAATTCGTTGTGTTAATACAATGTTTCAATTCATTTTTTTTCTCGAATTTCATTGCCAGCAAGAAATTCATCGTACAATAAAACTGAACATTTTCAAAAAAAAAAAAAAATTGGTCGCAATATGGAAGCCTAATATATATTATATATAATACTGGCCCCGATTTACAGAATAATTAAATGCCTGATGTCTGTGAAAGTTGATTAGTTATTCCAAAAGTCAAAAGGTTTTAGAAGCATCTGGAAATTATTGACACGTCTACTAAACTTTTATGATTTTCTTTTATGAAAAGTAATTTTCAATTGCAATGCAGTATCACATTTTATAATTTTCATGGAAAAAGAAATTAAAATTAGAGATTACATATAATTAGATTTAGAGATTCCATATAGTGAAAACAAGAACATACTGAATACTCTGTGTTCATGATTTTGAATTTTCGGTACCACTTCAAAATAGTTCGTACTATTTTGTTTCTAAACAAGGCAAAAAAGTGTATAATTAAACACGATCAGTTTTTTGAATGCTTTTTGAATTTGGACATGATTCTCGTCACTCTGGATTATGATTTTGCTTAAATTAATAAGAGGCTGTGAAGTGTGGATATGCAAATTAATTTTATGCAAATGGAATGCAAATTTTAAGCAAAAACACAGAATAGAAGGAATGTGAAGAATTTTGCACAAAATTTCAAGTTATATCTTCTGGTTTAAAAATTTAATAAACGGCTTTTTTTCATCTGAAGTTTTTCCCAATTCCTGCCTCCTTACAAAATCTTTAGCACGTTAACATCAATACATGATATGTAGTATAATTAGAAGCGTAGTTTTCTGTTTTCTTGCAAAGAACCATGTAAGTAATTGTTGTTTATATAATATGTAAATACAAATAAATCAACATTCAACTCTCCGAAGAACGAAATACCAATTCATATTGACAGAAATTGTCAAACTATCCTTGGATATTTTAAATATTTCATAATAGGATTGATCAGATGATGCTAGTTATATTGCACAGATTTCACTAAAACAATGAAAATAAAAAAAATGCTACAATACAGGAAAAATGTCCAAAACCATCTCAGAAAACTAAATTTTTTAGATTGGTTTAATAATAGGTCAAATGAACTTTTAACCTTTCCCCAAAACAACTGGAAATGTTGAATGTACGAAAAACTAGGCTAGAGCAGGTCAGTGCAAAGCATAATTTTGATGTAATCAGTCATGTGTAATTTTCAACTAATTGAGAGTCTCTCCTTCTTTTGCATAATGCCAATTTTTGTCGGAAGGAAATCTTTTCTGCATTTTACTGATTAATATGCAAATTTGAAAATTCGTTGATTTTTAGCTAATTTGTATTTCAATGAGCAGAAAAGAAAGGATCCCATAAAAAATTTATTGAAAAGTAAAAAAAAACTGCTTTTTTCTTTTCTTAGCAAATGTGAGAATTTCTAGCGAAAAATACTAATAAAAGTTACAGAGGAAATGAAGACAAGAATAGAAGAGGAAAAAAGGATTAGGAGGATGCATTGAAAACAATAATTCCTTCCGCTGAATATATTATCAGCCTTTCTTTCCTTTTATTTAAAAAGTAAAGTATTAAAATATTCTGTACAGGTAAATTGTAAAATGAATATTTCATATTACATAATCTGTCACCTAAATATTTGTTTCTTTCTTCAATAGGCAACATGAAATGACTATACCACTTGCATGTCATATTTGCTTACTGTATGTCTAAAACCTAATCTCTCAAGCAATTTTAATATCAACTATTCAACTATACAAGAACAAATCTGAAATTTTATTTCCTCAATTTCACTCTCATGGGGAGAGATGCTATGGTTTTCGGTATTAAAATATTTGTAAAGTGCTATCAAATATAGTTGGATTTAGTGAAGAATATATATATATATATAAGTTAAGGAAGGCATCGGCTCAGGTAATATTGTCTTTATCAATGCAATCAGTCCTACTGTTGGTTGCATAATAATAAAAAGGATGTTTTTGTTGTCATTCATCCCTCCTACTCTCGATGTTGTCTCTTGCAGGGGAGCATTAAATGTTTACTTTTTCTAAAAGGTCTTCCTCGATATTTCAGAGGCATCCTAAATGCATGACATATATATCTCTCTCTCTCTCTCCTTCTACTATTACCACCTGCTAAAAGAAAGATCACATGAAGAAGCACTTATAATATACCGCAATGAATTTGAATTAATGTGGTGAAGATAAAAAAAAGTTGATGCGGAGAAGGAAGGACACTGAGTAATTCCGAGTCACACATATAGTCATTAGTCATTCTGTGGTCAGATAAGAAGCCGAACCTTCTCCTAGAGCAATGCGACATTTGGCACGAAAGACACAAGAAAGTCAAATTCGTTGGGAAGTAGAAGGCCTTGCATCGTTGAATATTGTTTATAAGCGTGAATAGGAGTAACAATTTGGTTTTCAGGTCCTGTCGCACTTGAATGGCGCAAGTTAACTTGGAACTAATGCATGCATCTGAACTGTCTGTTCGGCATGTAAGCATTGATGGAATTTTGATTTTTTTAAACTGATAATGGAAATAATGATTATAAAGCAATTTTAATTTACAATGAAAATTTATTTTTAAATATGCCCACAGCATTCCAGTAAGTCGAGCAGTTCTCAGCAAAGGAATTTCAAGAAGGGAAGTTCATTAAACCATGCTTGAAAAACTTACAATGTTCGAAGATTTCCTCGACCAAAATAAAACAGGAACCGCGGCATGGTACAGTGCCGATTTCGGAATCTGGTCCCCAACAACGATCGGTGAAATTTTTGGGTGGGAAATAGTGATGCATGAGCTGATTCCATAGACTGAGATATGCGGGAGAAGCACAGCTGAAGCAAACTGACAAGCGGGATGTCTCGGGGTCAGATGATGACACTAACAATGACGACGGGGACAATGATGTTGACAGTATGATGACGGATTGATAAACAGTGATTAGCAGTAAATAAAAAAGGGATCTCGATTGGCCACAAATTTCAAATCTACACATTACACACTAACCAGCTTACGCAGCTTTTATCGCAGCAAGCTTCACCTTTGCCAATCATTAATATTTCCCGATTGATACCAACTTGACTAGAGGAAATGCAATGATAGCACCCATTAATTGGTGTGCAGTACTGCTTTGTATTTGCTGAAATTTAGAACCATATGAAGAGTACTAGTTAGCTAGACTGCTTTCTGTTGACATTACTCGACCACTACCAATGGATAGTGCGCAACAATCTACTTTCATTTCCGTTTTCATTTTTACCAAAATTCGGTTTTAAATGTCAGACCAAGCATACATAGTAGTACTGCGATAAAATTGAATAATTTTCAAATAGAAACTTTTCCATTGTTGAGTTAATGCAGGAATGGGCCCCGACCGCCTCTCAATTATCTCCCGCTGTCAGCAATCAGAAGCAAAAGTTATGAGAGGAGCAAGTGAGAGAGCAGGCTGGAGCAGCTTGTCCCTAACGGGCCACATGAATGGACTGCACCCAGCCTCAACCACGCCTTCTCTTTCTCAGAAAGAGCCAACCGTTCCACAGCCCAGCCAATTTGTCACTCCACTGATATGTGCCCATGTGTACATATCAATAACTTCTTTATCAGGGAATAATTCTTCACAATTAACAAGTTGAAGTGAACAGTGGAATAGAATGTATAATTCCCTTATAAGTGTAACATGACAATCCTCTTCATTTGGTCACACAAAATGAACATCTGTCTCTTTCTCTTCCTCTCCCTCTTATCGACTTTGTACAAAGTAACGCTTACTTATTCAAATGATTCATCCCTTAAAGTAACCCTGACACACCTGTCCCTCTCTCTCCTCCAATATTTCATCTACACATTCAATGTGTTTATTAAGCACATAACTTACTAACTGATCTGTCCGTTCGCTCCTCTCACCTTCATCTTTTAATTTCCTTAAGTCAAAACATTCTTTTTTCCATAACCATTCGAAATCCAATACTACACTGAGGAAATTCATTGAATAATTCCCAACTATTCCCGTTTTTATATTAACACTCAATTTGAATATGAACGTTTATATTTCCTTCTGTAGTCAAAGGAAATGTGCTGCACTAAATACCTTTGGCTTTTACGATATAAAAAAATATAGTAATGTTAAGATTCAAATGCATACAGTAAAATGTGAACTTTGTAACTTTAACTCGGTTGCGTAACTTCAACTAGAAGGATCCCCCTGAGAAAAAACCTAAAAAAAAAATTTTCTCTATCTAAAGAAAATATTTCAGAGCACTTTATTTATTATGTTTTAAATTAGTGGCATTAATGTACTGTGAGGCAAATCAAAAGATCCAAACATTCGTATCCCAATGATTTGAACAAATAATAATGCGTGATTTTTTTACCTATGAATTTGAAATACACCAAAATGATATTATATAAAGTAAAAGATAAAAGATAGTGAATGAGAGAAGATTCAACATGACCAATATTTATTTAATGAGTGATCAAAAACAAGAAATGAGTATCAAGATCAATACCAATAAGTATGATAACTGCTTATAAATGAATTATTACAACGAAGCTGCACAAATAAAATAGTACCTTTAAAATATTAGATATATAAAGTGATTTTATCGGAAATATCCTAGCAGAGAAGACATTAAAATTTTCGAAAGCAGTAGTTCTTAAAATAATAATCTAGAGATTTAAATGCAACAAATGAAGCAATAGCAAAAAAGAAATTCATGCAAAATCTTCAAAGAATTCAAAGAATTTTTAATAAATTGTGAAAAATACTAATCAAAAATCAATCGATACAAGCAATATTTCCAATAAAATATTTGAAGTAATTTTTTTCCGATATACTAGACTTAAATAATTAGTCGTAAATTAAATATTTCGAGAATGAGATCAAATCAATTGTGCGATTCGGCTGGAATGATTGAGTAGTTGAAATTTATGAAATTTATCTGAGGTACCGAGTCATAAATAAATAAGTAGTAAACGATATAATCACTAAAATCAAATGAATAGAATAGGACATAAAAAATAGATAATAGCATCAGAACATAGTTTATGAATAAGCAAATTTTTTGCATAATATAATGATACGAAGAGAAATAATATAAATGAATGATTATGACTATGTGTGAACAAATAGAGCACAAATTGTTTGTTAGGTAATAATTGAATTGGATTAGTCCGACAGCTCAGAATTCCAGAATTGAAAGAGAAACATGAGAAATTTCTTGACGATTTTTTACGTTGGGAAATTTGAACATTACGTTAAAAAAAGTTTCTCATAACGAATAAATTAGAAAAAATGCATAAATGCATTTCGGAAAGGTGTTAAAGAATGAATAAAACATAAAGGATGAAATGGAAAGATGAGGAGAAAGATGTTAATTGTAAAATTTTTGATAGGTTGAATAAGGCTTGCAAGTAAATAAAAATTGCCATAATAAAGGTTTTTTGTTAAAATAAATGCGTAATTTATTTCAAGCGCAAGTAACTGACAATAATAAACAATATATTAAAGCCAAAAAGTCCTTGCTATAATAATGTTTTAAAACCAAAAAGACAGAATATAAGCCGATACCATTAAAGTAAATCTCATGCATTTCCCTGGGACTGAGAAAAAATAAAGAAATGTATAGAAAATCGAGGAGAAATAAACTTAACTTGACAACAAGATTTACGGGTTATTCCGGATACTTTTAGAACGTTTTCGCTCTATCTGCTTCACAAGTTCATCTATAAAATCATTTTTAGCTTTTTCCAAAGCATCAAAAACAGCAATTTGAGCTTCCATTGAGTTATCCTTTGCTTCGTCAATGTCTCGATCAGCAAATTCCTTTGCTTCTGCAGGAACATTGTAGCCAGCAGCAACCAGAGCTTTCCGAAATTTTAAGGAACAAGTGCGTAAATAAGGATTGATTTTGTATTCATCACCAAGGGTGACCCCAACCTTAAAACGAAAAATTTCTTGTTCGATATCACGAAAAAGCTTTGTCAAGAAAGAAATTTTTATACAATTTGAGAACATTTAATAACTAAAGAACGAAAAATAAAAAATTAGTATCCTATTGTTTGCACTCTGCTTTTTCTGTTGAACTATTCAAGTTGGCTCTGATCCGATCTTTTTTTTTCAAAAATATTTTCAAAACAAATAAAAGTTTTGAATTGAATAGTAATAATGGATAAGCGAAATTGCTTTTTATATACAGATAAGTATCGAAATGTCAAAGCATTATCTGACAAGAAGTTAGTCGAGACAAAGCATCGAAAGAAATGCAGCAAATATTACAATGGAAATTGTATAACACGCAAATCACTACTTATTATCTTTTCTTAAAGGTATATTTCTTAAAGAGATGAAAACATCATTTCCTTCCCTTGTCGAATGCAAAATAAATTTGTTAATCCAAGATTAAATTAAAATTTGCATTATACCGACACTTATCATATACTTCAAATGATGCGTATAAATAACATAATCAAAAGAAAGAGGACTCAACCGTACTTATTCTAACCATAAATCATCAGACTATTAATAGAAAGTTAACAGTCACTATAATTTGCAAAACACTATTATTCACAAGGGAAGAAAGAATGACTATCAGAATGTCAAAAAATGCAAAATATGACGACTTTTTTTACAGTATAAAAAGATATTATTCATACATTTATGATGGACAAGTTCCGGTATGATTGTATTGTTTTTTACATAATTAATCTTTTATGAAAAACCTTTTTTCATACTGTTTTAACTAGTAAGTTATCTGGAGGGCATAACATAATATATAAGTCTCGTTGATATTGCCATGCGAGAAAGAAAGGAATATTGAAATTCATACCTAAATGAATAGTAAATGAGATTAGTAATGTGTTCAAGCGTTTTTCTTGAGAAGGCTTATCCTTCCGAAAATCAATACTGATGCAGCTAGGGAGACAAATAACCGAGGTTATTCAGAAGCACTTTGGGAATAAAACTGTTAAGCTTTGCATAGGAAATGAGAAGAGAAAAAATAAGAGAAACATAATCTGATTCAGAAGGCGAATAACGGAGGCTAAAATGTAATGCATTTTCATAAAAATACAACAGTTAACAACAGTTAAAATGAATATTTTGCCTCTTATCTTGAACTCTTTTATGTGATAAGAAGTATTGTTTAAATATAAAGTGCTTTTTCAGCTAAATAGTGATATCATTGAATGCTGAACTTGCTATCATTGATGAAGAGTGATATTAATTTAAGATACCAAATCTCCAGCCCCATTTCAAGATTCAGGTTTAAGAATATTTTTTCATTTGTATTAGTAACTATTTTGTATTATTTGTGCAGAAACCAACGAAAAATTATGGTATTCATCAAACAAAGAACATTGCAGGTCACAAAACAAGAAAAAAACCAAATAGTAAGTTATGCTATAGGAAAGAAATTAATTAGAACATAGTTAAATTAATATCAGATTAGGATACAATGATATATTTCAACAAAATGGCCATGAATATCAATCTAATTCATTATCCGTCATAATAAAGATAAGAATATGAAAAGATCTACATTGTTTGATGAAGTGAGCAAAAAGAGTTATTATCCAAGAAAATTAATAAAGCTAAATGTAAGAACTGTTCTCGGCCAATACTATCCACGAAGTTTCAAAAAATGTTTCATTGTAATAGCTTGTACTTGGATCCGTTGCTATGTCCCTAAGTTTTTTGAATACTCCAATTATACATGAAGTAACCAGCTCTTTTTCATCGATCTTTCTTTTCGGTTTATCGTCTTAAGTTCGGCAGATTCATGCAGATATTACATTAAAATATATCTATCGTCACAGCGATATACCACCACGCATCAGATTACGATTTTATCTTTATTATGACGGCTAATGAATGCGATTAGATTTATGACCACTGTGTTGAAATGCGTTCAAATTTAATATTAATTTAATTATGGAGTGATTTATCTATTTTCAAGAAGCAATACAATACCAAATTCTTCGCCCTCGCTTCATTAAAAACCAAATCTAACAAACAAACTCCGAAAGTATATAAACTTACAATGGGAGAGCGGGTGGTCCGTTTTTCATGTACTGCTTTGCTCACCGCTTCCAGTACCTCATTATCTTTTTCTAGTGACAAAGCAAAAGATAAATTGAGCTTTGCATACTCATGGCCAGGGAAGATGATGGTATCTGGAGGAAAATCATTCAGCGTCAATAAAGAACTAATCATTTGTGAAGTACTTCCTTCGAAGATTTTACCTGAACAATTCATCTAAATTTTCCTTCCACTTTTATTAGATAATTTTTATACAGGTTTAAAATATAATTAACATATAAAATCATATCAGGTTACAAATATACCTATCCCGGCGATAAACAGGAAATCTCCCGTAAATAAACACTTCAGTTCATCATTTAACTGCAAAGCATAAATCATGTGGCCAGCGGTGTGTCCAGGGACATGCAATGCTTTGAAATGCAATCTTCCAACTTGGATCAAAGCTTCATTTCGAACATACCTGAAGAATGACAAATCAAGGTAATCTTCATAAATCATCAAAAGTCGGATATAACAATTTGTGAATCTACAAAAACGATTCTATCAATTCGGAAAGATTGTTCAGTTAAACGGATTTGCGCATGGAAGAGTCCTACAAATTTATATGACCTAAATTTGTAACTGGCTATAAGTATTTATTAGATAGCAGAAGTATTGAACTACTCAGAAATATGTTTGGTATTTTGCTAAAGTTTAGTAAAATACATAATGATTTGTTTCTCTTAAGCTTACTTATTGACGTCAGCGGGTCGATCAATTTCGCCACCATAAATATTCAATTCCTTGTACCGCTTTTTCAGTTGTTTATTGCCGTAACAGTGGTCCCTACAGGAAGAAAATGAAACATTTTGCTATCGTAGTTGAAAATTCCAAATACCATCCTCAAATTCAATTATATAGGAGATACAGTGAACATATACCAATGTTTATGGGTGACAAGTACTGCCTGAGGTATTTTATTTTTATCGCTCAAACACTGCAATATGGGTTGTGCATCGCCAACATCAATAACAACACAGTCATTAGTTGATCCACAGATAACCATATAACTATAATTATCACTGTTTTGTGGAACTGCTGTTACAGTAATATCTGAAATCATACCTTGTGGATTACCATATTTACAGTTTCTCAGTTGCAGCCACTACCATTACCACCAACAACATAGTAAAAACAGATTGAAAATGTTCATTCAAAATGAATAACTGTATCCAAAATATAAAAGCGATAATACTAATATTATGAGCCATCTCAATACACCAGAGTCTTAATGAATTGGTCTATTCAGAAAATGTCACATATAAGAGTGAAGTTTTAAACAGTACCTCCATAAGTGAATGTGGTAACTGAAGAATGTCCATCTGGACGTCTTTCATGAACTTTGTTTAGCTGACGCTTGGTATACCACGCACCAAAGCAATTGGTATTATATATACGATATCTAAGAAACTTATGCATTACCATAACAAGTACAAGACTCTTTTCAAAAAAAAAAGAAACCAAAATAACCTACATGAAACGAAATGCGAGACTGTCTTTCCTAATTTTCATTGGGATATGTAAAGCTATTTTGTTAAAAGCATTCCTCAAGATTCTGAAAAATGGGCATATTTCATCAAGGGTTTCAATTGTTTAAAACAACAACAATAACAGCACGAATAAGTTACTGAAATAATGGAGCAGGTCGGATATAATTCTGCGATTGAGTCACAATAAATCACTTATATTTCGCTCTCATTGAAGTTAAAAAGTTGAAGGTTCATCAACCAACCTCACATTCGTAAATTAAAATGTTTTAAGGTCCGTGAAATTTCAACAATGGGCTTCGATTTTCATTGCTAACAGTTTGTAAGGAGGAGACGAGGGAGGAGTTATTAGCGCCATGTCTCGCCGGTGTTTTTTTTCATCCCTCTATCTTAGCCTTATATATTTTTGATAAGTGATATTTTGCATGGATCGTTGTGACCAGGTGATAAGACTGGATCATCATTTTCCATTCCTATTAAGGTTATTGACTCTCACTTTAATCATAAAATTCGTCTTTCAAAAAATGTCATTTGCAACCTTGAAATGTTTGTGATAGTGCTTCATAAGAACGTAACACCAGTTGGGAATCAGAAATATACCATCGATAGCAAAAATAATTTTTGCTTTAGAAGAATTGTGCTTCTGAACCTTCCAACATTCTTAGCTTTCCTAATTGAAATTCCCGAAACTATTTGCTAAGTCTGTAAGCTAAATAAAACTTTATAATACCGTCCTTTTCTTCATAATTTAAGCATTTAACTGCATGATTAATAAAGTACATGCGTTTTAATCAGTAACCAGAATTCCAATCTTAACCACAGCTTATAAAGTATCACTTATAAAGTAACATCGTCTTTTAGAATCAATAAACTACTAAATTCTAAAATACACGCACTCATGTCCTACTGCCAACAAAGCTAGGAAATGTGCTGTGATACAAACATTTTCGTATTTATCAATCAAGAATCCTTTTTCAAAGTAGCCTTTTGGTCCACAAAATTCAGCAAAGAACAATCTAACACAAATGAAAGAGATCTATAAAATTCATTACAGCATAAAAGCTTTCACGAATAAATAAAGACAAAGAAATCCGATTAAAGCTCATTTAAAACACTTATAAATGGTAAATGTCCAGATGTGTTCTGAAGAAGACAAAAATTCAGACTTATTTCCCTAACGGCATAACAAAACTCCCAATACCATTGCAAGCACAGAACTATTACGCTAAGTGATTTCTAGATCTCTTCTTATGGTTTCAAATTGTGCCTAAATGATTTGAATGAGAATAGATCGTCGCTACAAGTCATCTGTTAGATGCCTGCTCAGATGAATTTGACTTCTAGCGCTATGATGAAAAGGTATAAGAAACGATCAGGATTTAGTCAGGGCAGTACAAAAGTTCTTGGAATAATGTAAAGTGGTCATATCTGAGCATTTTTAAATTAGCTTAGCAGACAAATAACTGAAACACTAGCACATATATCTGAACAAAACCAGGCTGAGAAGTCCGATTATTCTAGCATATACTACAAAAAAATTTATAATAAATTAACTGATTGTACAGTGACATAATAATGTCGATACTCTTCTCAAAAGAAAAAGACTTCACTATTCAATTTTAGGATCAAATTGATCAGTGATAGGTGTACCTCCAGGAGTTCCACTACTTTCTCTTGAACTGGTTAGTGGATCCCTAATAATGTCTTTTTGTAGTTTCTGCAATTCAAGGCGCTTTTTTTCCACATCATGCTTCTTCCCCTCCAATTCAAGTCTTCTGATTGCCAAATTAACCTTCATTGCTTCCACTTCAAGTGTCTTCTTCTCAAGTTCTTTCCTGGCGATTTCTATGTATACAGTTTTCAGTGCCAAATCAATGGGACCAAAATCCATCTGTTGTTTACGCATCTCTGATGAAGGAGGAACAACTTCATCACTGCTTTCCAGTATTTCCAGCGATTGCTCCTTTTCATTAGGAAAAGAACTCATATCACATATTTTCCTGGAAAGTCAATATTTTCTCATATTATAACTATTTGTTAACTAACTACTTTCTTGATCTCAAATTCGCTTTTGCATCTTTAGATATCAGAGTTTGTATAGTATCTTATGTGATAAATTCTATTTGTAAAGATTCCTATAGTACTGGCTTAGTTAAGTTATTCTGTCATTCATTCAAGTGATTTTACAAAATATACGCCAGAATACTCTTTACATTGTGTATTTCGATGTTTTTTAAAACTTCAATGGAAAACGTAAAAGTGCGCCAACAAACTTTACAATACACACCTTTTGCGACAGCTATTTCGCATATTGTTCGCTAATTCAAGACAGAAAAGTGAAGTGTTATTTATTCTTGGTTTAGCTTCCTCGACATCGTAGCTACTGTTTACAAGTTCTAATGGTTCAAAATTCCTGCAAAGAAATCTAGCCGTATGTGTTATATTTCGGGTTCCCAATAACAAATCTTTCATTCTGTCTAACAGAATAATAAAACAGTAAGTTCGAAATGAAGTGATGACAATGAACAGCTTCGATTTAAAATTATAAAATTCTGACATGATTACTAATCATCAATTGTTTCTAATAGTGAGTACAAGCTATGAAATTAATGAAAACTAATCTTTCCTTCTGCATTTCATTTACTATTAATATTTCATTTTTAAACTGATTTAAAGTAGTAACAGCAACGGAAAAATTCCGCAAACATTCAATAAATAATACTGGAATTGACCTAGGATATGTGCACTATATGAAATAATCTGTGTTCATATGATGAATAATAGTTTTGGACGATTTCAAAAACTGCAAAATCTTACTGCAAATCAAAAAATATACGTCTTGTCTTGTATTTCCGTTTATTTCACAGACTAACACCGTTCATTATTAAAAAGCCACATTTTATAACATTTTGCTGATAGAATCAGATTGCTTGAAAAATGAAAGAAAAACAACTAACTCATTGCAATCGTTCTGAGTTGCTCTGTGTTGTTCTAGCAAAAAGCCAGCATATGCGGTCAATGAATCGTCTGCTGTTGAATCGTCTACTGTAGAACTTTCCGAAACAACGGAACTTATCAATTGACATGGAGGACTCATAGCCCTTTTCACTGTCCGTTTTCGGTTCGCTGCTATCTTTTTCATATAATCTCTGCAAATATTTACATTCTTGATTTTCCTATGATTTTCCCTATCTTACAGCTCAATGCACCTGGCAATATACGAAAAAGCTGATCGCCAACCAGTAGTAGCCTAACATTAAATATAAGGTAGCAGGCTGTCGATATTAAAAATAATAAAACAAAGTATTAAATTTTTCAAGTCTAGACAAAAAAATCTTTCTGAAAAAAGGTATCAGCAAAAGATCCATCAGGGTTATCCATATCATTATCATTGTACTATCCAATTGTGGACAATGATATAAGTATTGAATTTATTGTTATCGAAAAACGGAGGAGTTTATTGCAAATATATAACCTTATCTTCTGTTCAACTTCAACTGGCGTCCGCTCAACGATACCAAAACTGGATAGCTCGGCAGCCCATCGTTCAAGCAAACGTTGACGTCCAATTTTAGCTTCTCCTTTAGTTGTAGGCGTGAAACCCTAAAAAATATTATTATTCCATCATTTGTAAATCATAATTAAAGAGGTTATTAGTAGGCTATATTTATTTGATCATTATTATTAGCATTGTTAATGTAACTGGTTATTCGTCTTCTCTGGATCAGCAGTTATGATTCTTTTATTCCACTCAATTTTTCACCACTACTGATACTGATGTTTGCAGGTCTTACCGTTCCCCATAGCTAAGCAATGCACAAGAAGATTCTTCAGGTAACTCTACCCCTAATACACCTCATAAATAACTTACCCGGTTGTACTCTTCGTAGCTTTCCACATACGATTGTGCAAGATGCATCCTCTCTTGCACTGTGAAATTTGGCTTACGTCGAGTTCGTTTTTCTTCTGGTTCCCCGAAATCTATCAGTGGTGTTAACAATTGCGATGATGTGCTGATCCTTTCATCCCGCATGGTTGACGACTTTAATGAAGTCATCCAGAACCTGAAAACAAATGTGGTCATATCCTGAATTATTCGACCTCTTGTACCTATCATTGCGGTATTCACTACATTCATAATACGGTAGATACCTTTTAATTTGGCTGCATAATAGCTTCTCATTTGATAAGGAAGGACAATCGCGTATTTCGATGAAATTGCAACAGTTATTTTCAAGGGTTAATAGGTCAGGGCGAAATGTTCTTGTATATTATGGATAGCAGGTTTGTTATTCATGACAATTTGTTCGGAAGAATCAGTAATCAAAGCCTAGGCCCATACTGCTTCCCCTTTCCACAAATACTAGGCCATTCTCACTCGACCATCACTGTAACATAATCATTTTGCAGATGGAGAAATCAATGGTAACCATTCATCGGATAACTTTAGTTAGGAATCCCCTCAGCACGGATACTTCTTGGGGAAATGATGTGATCCATCGATAAAGCACAAATATATCTGCGCATGGGCAGTAAAGTAGTAGGACTGAGGTCGAGGCATGACTTTTGACCTTACGCTTTAGACTAGACAAAGCATGGAAAGATATAGGCAACTCTCATCATCGCACTGCTATAATATATACGCATGTAAGGGAAGATGCAAATGGAATTAGATGAGGGACAGAGGAATGGGTGGGTGGTTGGGTAATGCTACTACAATGACGGGCAAACAATCTTTCTTGCTCCACAGGGAAGTATGAAAGCAAGCAACCCTTTCTGCCCGGGGGTGAGTCCTGCCCCTATAGATCGGTAAGGGAAGGCCATTCTCGTGTGGGTATACGTGTATATCTGTGTGGGTATGTATCTGGGTATCTATATGTGTCTGGGTGTGTCCGTGTGTATATGTATGTATGTATGTATGTATGTATGCGTGTGTTTATGCATTATCCAGGGGAAGAGAAGTAAAATTATCCGCTGTGGGAAGTAGATTTTTAGGGGACAGCTGATAATGGAGGAGAGGAAGAGCGGATGAGTTATTCAGTATGATGCATAGACTTCCCAGTACAAGTTCCGGAAGGAAGGAAACATGAGGCAGGTGAGTACAATGATAGTTGGAAGTTTTTCAGTGTTTAGACTATTTCTGTGGATGAGTTGAGACTGCTTTACCTGTCACCTGTCATCCGTTAATATCCGGAGGTGCTTTATTTCCATTCCATTACTTAGAAAAAGTGTAGATGAGCTGAAATAAGTATCAGCAAGGAATCTACACGTTATATTTACGTTATCTATGAAAGAAGTAAACTCATTTATCAAATTTATCACTTTTATCAATGAATTAACAACAGGCATAAGAAAATTACACTTCTACGGCTTTCTTTTTTGGTTTAGTACTTGTTGTTCAGAAGTTCCAAAATTGGTTGCGAATGAAAATGAAAGCCTAAACTTGATAGAGTCACTAATGCCTTACCTTTGATCTTCCAAAGGAGAATTATGGAAAGACTTAAACGAAAAGTTTATTAACTTTTCTTTTGTTCAGATTCTAGAATTGTAAATCGCCTTAACCTGAGTGAAGTAAAAAGCTAAGAAAAGAACTTCAATCTATAAAAGCACTTCAGCTGAGAGGCATCAAAGGTTCAGATACGTTCAGTGCGCAATTTGTTACTGCCAGATTTTAATGACATCTTGTTTTCTCTACTTCAGGTTTTTGTGGATGTCTATAAAAATCATCATGTGTTGCCGTTGAACTAATTGAAGACGGTGGAAATTTCATTAAAATTTTTGTAAAGATGATTCATTATTTCCAGGGATTCTAAGCCTTGATTTGATTTTTTAAAGGATGAATTTTTTCTGATTCTTTTGTTTTTGATATGTTGGTCGCGGTACTGTACAATAAAGTATATAGGTAAGAGCAATAAAATTGATGAATTAGGACGGATATGACTGGTGCAGTTATATTCGTTGCTTTTTTCACAATAGAATACTTTTTATTTCTTGACAATAAATTTATTTTACTGATTTGTTAGTTAATTGCGAATAATTTCCTCTCAGTGTAACGGTTTTCTTTGTTATTAGTGATACTACGCTTATTAAAATGTGTGAAATTAAAATTTATTCATTACTTTTCAATAATTTAGCTCCTAATTTTAGTGATTAACAGTATAACGATAAAAATTATAAGCTTGTTCCGAAATAGCGATGAATTTTTAATATAATTCATAGTGCTAGTGATTCTTACGTAATAGAATATTCGATAAATTTGAAATTCTGTCATTTTTGTTTTTCAGGATTTCTCTCATGACGCGGAATTTTATATGTTTCAACACTATTATTTTGTATATTTCAACATTATTACTTCAACTACTTTTTCAGCAAACTACAGTTGCTGGGTTTCCTATACTTAATACATCAGCTCATTTGAATTTTTATATGCTCACCTATCTAGGAATTGCCAGCTTTAAACAATATTGAACAAGTTTCACTTTCGTTTATATGATATCATGCTATTATATACCTGTTTTTAGGCTTCTGTTTGCGGCAACTTAAAAAACAAGTCGAACGATATAAATGATTTGTGTTTTCTTCCTTAACAACTTGAAAAAGTGAAAGATTACCGCGGAAGAGAAAATCTCAGAATTTAAGATGATGCAAAGTAACGGGAATTACTGCTGTAGCATGCAAAAATGTTTGCTAACGAGCTAATTAATAACTCTTAAAACCTTGCATAATTTTGGTAAAGAAATTTGTCTTCAGTGTTTGTTATTTTTAATTTCAAAGCCTAATATTTAGGGAACTTGTAATAAGTTTTGGTAGTTTTTAATAATAATAAGATTTTAATAATAAGTAATAAGTGTAATTATTTTGGTAGTAATTTATTTATACTTGTATATACAGTGTGCTAAGAGATAATTTTATCGACAGGGCTTCAAAATTCTACAGTTAAAAACTTCAATCAAGAAGTAAGGTTTCGAGATCGCTGGCTTTTTTTTCGACCTTTCAATGCTTTTTTCGTAGGAGGAACAGTTGAACTTAAATTTATTAACTGCTCTGTTTTAAAAAGTCCAAATTATTCAGGCCTAGAGTGTGTATAATATGATAAATTGGGAATACTTGTAATTCGAATATTGTAACATATTAAACATTTAGGAGTATTTGAGATTGAAGAAAAATAAATTGATCACCATAAAAATACAGTATGTTCGGTCACTACAGTCCTGCGCTACATAAAACGGAACATTCTTAATCATATCATATATTCTCTTGTATGTTTTCTGCTGTAAAGTCCCGGAAAGGTGTTATGCATTCCTTTGAGGTGATAATGCATCTGGTGAATTTGGACTCTTTTGTGCTGCTTCCAGTTGATTTCTTTCTTCCTGAAAACGATATAGTTAGGAACTACCAACCTCTGATGATACTTGATGTATAGACAATAAGTAATGCTGAAATACGGTTGAGGTGAGCAGCACAGAACTTTTCTTTAAAGCAGCATTTTTTCTTTATTACAACATAATCTGCAAGTAAAACATAATTTTTGCTCCAAATATTTGTATTTATATTAGTTAGGATAATGATAATGATAGTGGAAAGGATGATAAGAGAATTATCTTGCGAATTATTTCGAGTTGGAATCAGTTAGAATGTTCTGTTAAATATTTTGTAGCGAAATCCCGGCATAAAACGTTTGACAGAATATTGTAACACTTCAATTGAGAAAATCTCTGGCAGCTTGAATTACTCTATTCGTTACCTCTGCATTCATTTGACACTGATACTCTCGGTTATATGAAACGAATGCCTGGGTAAATTCGTTCACTTTTTGTTCTAACTCATCCCTAGAGTTTAGCAGACGACAGCGTTGACGACTCGTTGACGAAGTATCGAAAATGCCCATTTTTAATTCATAAGTGGGATCGCAGTTCAGTGTCCCCGAACGAGGTATAAAAACCGGAGCCGTCTTCCTAAGTTAATCATCATTCAATGGTGACAAAAAAGTTTTGGAATCGTGTATGAAAAAAAATATGCTTTGAAGAAAAAAAAAAATTAGCAATAAAAATTTCAAAATCTATGAAATTAGACACAGAAGAGAAATTAGCAGTAGAAAGCCCTCGATAAAGTGACTCAAAATTTATATTCAAGGACCTGGCAAAAACATCATTCATATTTATCCTCTCCATGTAACGATGTTGGGAGAAGGCTGTAAATGAAGCAATTCGAGATCCAACTTCATACCTGAGCATACAACTAATGAAAGAAATTAGATCTGAAGGCCACTGAGACGGCAGCGCCATCAAGCTTTTGCTCATCAAGCAAAGCACCTGGAATTTTCATTAGTGCTTTAAACAGTGTGAGGATGTGGTGGTGACATCTACGATCCTCCATGAGAATGCCATGAGGACGCACGTAACTAAAATTTAAAGCACTGGTGATGATATTAATGTTATTTGGCTGTAATCTGCTTAAATTTGAGTATTCCTTTTTTGTTTCGTATGTCTACTTTAACCAAAGAACCAAAACTGGTTAAAACTTTCTGAACTGTCTCCTAAAATTTAACATTAGCCGAACTTATTCTTTGTTTGGTGCTGAACAATGCTAATACTGCCAAGTATCAGTTAAGATGCTTATTACCTGTTGTGAAGACGAATGAATAGCATATTCGAAGGGTCTTCGTCCCATGAGCATTTCATAAAAACAAACACCGAGAGAGTACCAATCAACACGATGATCATAGCCAGCCAAATAACCTAGAGAACAAAGTAGAATCTCTGGTGCCATATATGGTCGTGTACCTGCAAATGCATAAAACTCATAATTCATTTCATGCCTGCAATCTGATAAATGAAAAGGATACTTTGGAGTAGAAGTCACATCACGTCAACATAAGTGAGTTACGTACAGAGAAACTCAGATTCAACAAAGCATGAATGAACTACTAACCAGAGAATGAGGTAGCATAAGTATTGGGAGCAAGGCGTGTGGCCAGGTTGAAGTCGGTGAGGTGTGCATGTCCCTCATCATCCAGCAAGATATTTTCTGGTTTCACATCTCTATGTATAATCATTTCTCTGTGAAGATAATCCAGCGCCAGTGCTATCTCATAAACGTACAACTTCGAACTGAACATCACATCACAATTAATTATTGTAGCGGTAAAGAAAGTCAGCGATATTCTCTTCTATGTTCTTTCTATGATTGGAAATATGTCAGTGTCAGTGACGCAATGAATATCATTATAATTGAATAATTACTTAGTTCATCGTCCTATCCATTATTACTTGGTTGAAAACGAAGAAAAGATCTTTTTGAAAGCTAGACTATAAACAATGAGGTCTTACCGATCTTCGGCAAATCGTCCATGCTGATTTAAATGGTACCTTAGGTTCCCACCCAATATTAGATCGCTCACCATATACATGTAGCGCTCATCCTAGAAGATCAATTTTCAAAATAAGTTAAGTTTAACGTATTAAATTTTAACTATACCGGAAGTGTACAAATTCACTATTAATTCCCAAATTATAGCTTCATTATATAGAGTTAATATGTAAATTATATTTAGCATACCACAGATGACGGACAATCTCCAGAACGAAATAAGAGTTGCTAAAGACAACAATTTTGAGCTTTCTTCGATTTAGTAATTGAAAACATTCCGATAGAAAAGTGAATAAGAATTTGATTTCGTTGGACATCCCCGTCGCTCAGAAAGGTAGTTCAGTATTTTTACTCAATGTTTTTGAATTCAGTGATACGCTAAACATTATTTCAAATCATGATAGAAATAATCTTTTAAATAACTACTATGTGCTATCTGTTTACCCATCATTTAGGTAAATTTTTTTAACTTGCTCGAAATTTTAGGAAGAAAAAATATTCTAAAATATTTTCAGCGAAAATTGCGCTGACCTTACATAATGAAGTCTGCGAGACAAAATCGAGTAAAAAGAAAAGAAGAATATGTTTTGATCGAAATGCTTTTTTAAAATCTAATCTCTGAATTCGGGTAAAAAATAATTACCTGAAAAGCAAACCACAAATTGACGATGAAAGGATGTGATAAATGTGCCAATAAATTTAATTCATGTAAAACTTTATCGGCTATCATATATTGAACACAGCGCGTTTTATTTATACATTCAAACGTATAATACTTCTTTGTTCGACGATACTGCGCAATAGAAACCTAAAACATGCTCTAAATTATTTAGGGCGACAACCATAAGATTCAAATTAAAAAGTTTAAAAGAAAATAAAAAAACAAATTCAAAGAACTTTGAATTGCTTCCCTTTAAAGATTATAGAAATTTCCATGAATGCTTTAAGATCGGAAACGAAATCATTTTGAAATCGAAGAAAGAATCAAAGTAAGCAAACCTTGCCAAATGCTCCTCTACCAATAGAACGTATCATAAGAAAATCAGATAGCTTCGGATGCGTTGGACTTGGTGCTCTTCTTGAGCATCTACCGCCCATATACAATCGGAAATCGCTGCTGAATTCTCAATGTGCAGGCGATTTCGTCATCACTCCTACATATAGAAATTTCATCTTTTTCAAATTTAAGATTGAAACTTACAGTTTGATGCTTTCTTACAAGAAGGGAAGCTCAGCCATTTTGTACATAAATAAATAGGAAAAGTGATCAGCATCCATCACTTTATGAAAGTGACAGCTTAACAGTAATTTAAGTAGATTAATTGAATGCCTTCAGTTGTGAAAACTAATTACTTATAGTTGACTAATTTCAATCCACTATAGCTGTGCTGTTTTATATAGAACTTTTATTTCAGTTTTTCAATTCTGAAACGAAATAGCGAACTTTTTTGCCACAAAAAAATTTAGAAATGAAAAGCGGAAGCAAAGGTTCCAATCCTTAGCATTATTTCCTAATACTTGCCTAATACTCCTTCCTTTCAATCCTTGTTAAGATGAGACAGAAAGTGACGAATTTATCAAGCGTTAAGGGAATAGAAGGTGCAAAACTCATGCACTATAGTTCATTTATAGAAACATCATGTGATAATTTTACATAAATAAATAGTAAATACGGATTAAATTTAACCAGAGCTAAGACTTTGAAGGTAAGCGAATGGGCTTATTTTATTTTATTTTTATTTTTATTTTTTTAAAGCTTATATAGCTCATTCAAAAATTTAATGGCTTTCTACTGTCCTTTATTAACTTGAGACTTCATGAATATTATTACATCGGATATTTTAATATCAAATCATTTGTTTAGTTAACAGAGATAACACAACTTTGTAAAAAGACCCTTAGTGTTTAGGCTTACTAGGGCCAGGAATATAAAGTAAGTATACACTCACCTAATTGAGTCGGAACAATGCAGGTAAGCTAATTTATCCATCTTCTTGTTTAAAAATGTACATTTTGATAACAGAATGATAAGTTCGTCATATTTAATTAGTGATATTAGGATTTTTACTTCTTATTTGTCCATTTCCACTTGCTTAAATTATTAAAGTATCAATCGAATCGCGTCGGCAATTTTTTATGGTGAAAAAAAAAAAAAAAGTGTACGAAAAAATTCGCCCAGTAGGATCATCTTTAATATCCAATTCTTTCATGAGTAGAAAGCTTTCTTGTTAACCCAGTTAATCAATTATGATTTGAAATGATAAAACTAAAGAAACAGGTATTCATTGTTTAGAATAGCAGAATAGGAATTGCAAAACTTTCTGCTGAACAGAAACATTTCTCTACAATACAAAAAAATTTTTTAAATCTCAAATGGAACACTTTAAATGAAATTTCTCACACATATGTGTATTACAAGCTAACCTGAAGTAACGCGGGACATGATGCATTGTTATTTTCGATGATATTGAAGTTGAGGAGTTTACATTTGTAATCGTACAATTGAATATCCGGAAATGTTAGTAGGGAAGGAACTGTCACCGACCAATCAAGTTTTCTAAATTATCATGAATCAGGCATTATGCTCCAGGAAGAATTCAATTCATAAAGGAATGGATGGGAAGAAATAGCACTGGACCTTATCCTTTTCCCTACTCTCCGGGTATCCTCCTTTCTTTTATCTTTCCAATAAGCGCTCTTCCGCACTCTTTTCAAAATCAATAAAACCTCATAGGCCTGCCATAAACATGCACACTGACTTGCATATTCTATCTTGTTCTTTTTCTGTTCTTATTCCGGTTGCTGATAGATATGTACATACTTCCGAGACATAAAACACATCACATAAACATGTATATTTGTTCAGAATAACTGTCCGGTTAGCTTCATTAGAACACCTGCTCAGCTCACTATGCACAGTAAGCTCACATCTTCCAGGACGAATTGTTCCATCGTCCATACTTCTTTCTCAAAACTTTATTTCAAAATTTGTCACTGCTTATAAAAAAGAATATTATCTCCTTTCTGTTGTCAAAGTGTGAGGTTCATCCATAATGATTAATAAATTATTCTTGAAGTGTGTAGCAATAATGCGCTTTTTAAATCCATGTAGACAAATAATTTGCGAACAGTACTTGATTTTGAACAATTGTATCACAGATCATTCGGCCATTTTAGTTATGTAAACTTTTTGCAAAGCTCAGCCAAATCGTTTGTTTGGCTCTAGTTAGGCAGCATTCCGGAGCTTGTCATCATTTACATTTTTTTTTTTTTATTTTTGGAATTATTTTAAATTTTTGGATTTTTGGAATTACATTTTTGGAATTATTTTAAAGAATAATTTCGAAATTTTTTTTCGATAAAAGAAGTCCATAGTTCAAAACTTGCTTGACACGTCAACGCCTTGTCATCTATTACCTACTATCAAAACATTTTCAACGCTCCTTTTTCCTTTCTTTACTTTTAACAAATTCAAATAGCTAATTACGATGTATGAAATTTAAGGATGCTAATGAAATAATCTCTTTGGCGAGAAGGAAACAACATTTACATATTCCCCAAGGCTATTTGACTTGTAATCTCACATCATTAAATCAATCATTTATTGCTGAGATTGACAAACTTTTCGGAGAAATAGTATATACATAAGCTGAATAGAGAATGGATAACAAATTTGACGAATAAATAATAAAGTGTAATAATAAGTGAAACTAGAATCATTTCCCCAATATATATATATATATATATATATATATGGGGAAATGATAGAATGAAATTCAGCATAATAATTTAATGAATAATACCTGTACTAATAATTATAATTAAATGAGATGAATAATATACATGAGGGGATTAGTAACCAGTGATTATCATCTTTATGGGAGAGGGAAACTTGAGCATCATTGCATACATATTATCTTTTCATGTTCAACTTGCATTAAAATATAGAAAGAATTTTTTGCTTATAACATCAATCATCAAGTCCAATTTTTTCCTAGCGCAATTTATTGAATTGACATTATACTCATACCACTATGTCTACGGGACATATTATTTATATAGCATAATCCCGTAAGAATTTTCTCCAAATCAGCTAGATCCTAAGCGGTTTACACTTCTTTTAATTTCATTTTCTGGTGTAAATCTAGAACAACTCGATTTCTGCCACCAAGACTTTCATCTTAGCCTCATCTTCAGTTACAGCTTAATATTCTTCAATGTCACCTTATGATGTTCAATAAATTTTGAATTTTGAATTCAGTGAATACTGGAACTATAAATGAAGAAAAAGTAGTCCTTTTTAATTCATCACCCGTTGCAGTAAAGAGATAGTATGCTCGGAAGTAAATGATTGCAGTAATAAAAATAAAAATTAAATTTGGCGCAGAGGATAGAAATAGTAATAAATGTGAGTACTGTGCTCGGATTATGCTATTCACAGGGACAAACCATATGTCATCTTTCATTCTCCTCCAGAACGGATATCAAGAAAATGTCATAGAAATACCATAAACCCTATTCAATTAATTTATAAAACAAACATTATCTCAACAATACTCAGCCACCAGTCATCAACACAACCTTAACAACACTGTAGTATCATTTGCATGTAATCACAAAACAAAACAACAAAAGCAGTCGGCAACACATATGCAATAAATCTGTCCACTCTCAATTATCCCATGAATTGTTATGCTGAACGTCCCAAAACTTCCGCTTCAGGACACAACAGATTTTGGACTGAAACATTCAATAAACTCAAACTTAGGCATTAAATTGGCACCCAGCTGCTCCAATAATCAGTTATCACAATAGGACTTTTCTAGAAATAAAAATGTTTACTACGTCCGCGACCACTATCCATTCTCCTCTCATAATCGCCGTTGTTTAAAATGACACACTGGAAGAAATGTTACGCTTTCAACACTGGTATATCTTGCATGTAGTTATACATTATTTTACAACTTACTGCCCACTGATACTTAGAACAACACTTACGACATATTCTTTTTAATGCAAATTCTGATTCCATCTGAGCAAATCGCAATAGCAATATTGGAACCATAATTAAGCAATATTACATCAAACAGAACTCATTGCATCACAGAATTAATTCAGTAATTTCAACACTTGTTATTTTTATTAATTTTCTAGTACTGAATAATATTCTTATGAACATATATCACTAACAAAGATGCCTTCACAAAATCCAGAATGAAGAGATAATTATATACAAACAGTTTACAACACATCATAAATGCTCAAGATAAGTTAGGTAACTTACATACTCCGTACGATCCTCTCCTCCTTATTGTCCTTTTCTCTTATCTAACAAACTTTGAATAAGTTGAGAGTTTAAACAATTTTAATTTTACTTTGTTACTGTGTTTTTGAATGCAATAATCCAAATGACTAATTATTCCGATAAAAGTGAAGAAACAACTTAGATATGTTTGAATTACTATCACCTAAAAGTATGAATTTAAAAAAATGCGAGTAAAATTAAAAACTGAAAGAAAACTGCGTGCAAATCTATAAAAAGTGTCAATAAAATATGTTGAAAGCTAAAGTGAAACTGCTTATAATTGACTAACAAACGTCATTTAGCGATTGCATTTATCTTTCCTCTTAGATCTGTCTTTCCTCTTTCGCAATAGTTTCATCGATTGGCGTTATAATAACACTTGGATTTTTATAGATATATCGTGTGGATGGTTTCCTGCTTTTCGATTCTTCGTGTTTTTCGGTAGCATGTGAAAGCAATTTGCCATTCTGAAGCAATTCTTTCACTTCTTCTATTGATAATGTCTCATGTTCCAGTAATGCTGCAGCCAAAAGTTCGTGTTCTTTCTGCAAAAGAACAGATGATAAAAAAACCGACTAAAAAAGTTCTTCAAATAAAAACCTTGAATCCCAAAATCAATTTCAGTAACCCACAAACACAACTTCATCCATCGCTATCTTAGAACTTCACACTTTAAGCTCATCCACAAATTAATAATTGTTCTCAAATCAATAACACTTATTTTGAATAATTTATAAAATTAAAACCTTATGTTTGATGAGTATGTCCTTTGCACGTTCGTAAGATTCCTTCAAGAAGCGACTGATCTCTTTATCAATTATGTCTGACAATGGTGAACTCAGATGATTGTCAGCTATCAATGATCTCGATTCATCATCTGCGATCCTCAAACCCACCTAAAGCAACAAACTTAACCATCAGCAATTTCCCAAAATAAAAGAGTAATTCAATTCAAAACCGTTTGAAGTTATTCTCAAAAAACCTAACAAAAAATTCATCATTAGAATTTCGTTACGTACCAAAAACAGACCAAGCCGAAAAAAAAAAGCCACTGGCCGTTTTTACGTATTCCATTATATTTAAGATTTTAGTATGTGAACGAAGTTTGGTTAGAAGACTGATGGGTTCTTTTCTTAATGGGTGATCGATTTAAAGTATTTCAGTCCTCATTCAAAAAACTCCGTAATCTTGGCATGAAAAAATTAAAAGAATCATTGGTGAAAAAAAATCAAATTGAATCAGAGCATAAATCATAAGCTGTAATCTAATCTAACCTTATCACTCATTCCGAAAGTCTTGACCATTTTTTTTGCAAGTTCTGTTGCCTTCCTCAAATCATCACCAGCACCAGTAGTTACTTTTTCGGGGCCAAAAATAAGCTCCTCAGCTACTCGACCACCCATTAAAGTATCCAGCTGTGCCAACATTTGGGCCCGATTCACATGATATTCATCTTTCTGCGGTAACATAGATGTCTATAACAAAGAAACACATTTCGAAAGTGTAGTGATAAATGTGTGATTAGTTCCGCAACGTTTTAAAAAGTTCTACTGCAAAAAAAGTTATATAATGCAGCAGTAATTTCGTGTTAAACTTAATAAAAGGAAAATTAAAAACTAACATGCCCCAATGAGCCACCTCTTGGTATAATTGTCACTTTATGAACAGGAATTGCATGTTTCGTGTAAATGCTAACAAGTGTATGACCTGCTTCATGAAAAGCAGTAATACGATTAGCTTCCTCATCTGGCAGTCGACCACGAATTCGTGCCGGTCCTAAAAAAAATTTCATCGATGATTCTTAACTCAAGATATAGATATATCGTTGAGCGTAAGATAGTTGAAAGTGCATTATTTTGATCGGAAATTACTAAAAACCGTCATTAAAAAGTGTGAAGAAAAGGCTAAGTTTAAAGTTGAAGTAACAAAACTTACCCATCATAACACGATCTTTCGCCTCTTCCATGTGTGCCATAGTAACTTTCATAAATCCATCTCCTGCAGCTTTAAGCGCTGCTTGATTTATCATATTTTCAATTTCGGCTCCAGTAAAACCCGTTGTTCCTCTAGCTAATACATCTTCATTTACGTCGTCATTAACTGATATTCTACCTAGGTATAACCTAAAAAATAATGCTTATGAGGTGTGCAGGAGGCGATAAAAAACGAATCTTAAATTAGAAAAAGCGTACTGTATAATTTCTTTGCGCCCTTCTAAGTCAGGATAAGGAACTTGAACTTGAACGTCGAAACGACCAGGACGAAGAAGAGCTGGATCCAAATCTTTTACTCGATTTGTAGCTCCGATAACGATAACACCATCATTTGTATTGAATCCATCCATTTCAGAAAGAAGCTAAATAAGAGCACTAATTTTCTCAGTCCGATATTAACATTTTAGATTATAAAAGAATAACGAATGTTACGAATCTCGGACGAAAATTGATGTCACTGTAAAAATCGAGGATGCTCGCATATCATTAAACACATCATCGGTAATGTATTATACACAGGCATCATGAAACGGTATTACAAACCTGATTAACTGTCTGGTTAGCATGAGGATGCATGGCATCGGCTACTCGTTTCGAACCAACCGAATCAATTTCATCTATGAAAATAATACAAGGCGCTTTCTCTTTTGCACGAGCTAAACAAAATAAATAAACTTTTTTAAAATCAATATCATCATTAAATTCATTGAATTTTTGGGAACGTTTATTACGCAAATATCAAAATCAAGAAAAATCTTTTAGCCCAAAACATGTGATTCTAACCCTATGTATATGTATAAAATTTTTTATCTTACCAAAAAGATCTCTTACGCGACGCGCTCCTTGTCCAACAAATAATTCATCAAATTCAGAGCCCGATGCTTGGAAAAAAGGTACCTAAAATTGGTTTAACAAATGACTTTATGGGAGTGGTAATGCAAATGAACTGCTGGAGCTTTCTGAATACTCACTGAGACCACTAAAAATCTTGATATATAATTTGAAGTCATTTTCAGAATATATATATATATATATAAAGTAAGTTTGTAAATATCATTGCCTGAGCTTCACCAGCAATTGCTTTCGCCAGAAGTGTTTTGCCTGTTCCAGGGGGACCAACCAAAAGCACACCTTTTGGAAGACGTGCACCTAACTGTGTGTACCGCTCTGGATCTCGAAGATATGATACAATTCCACGTAATTCGTTTTTCGCCTCATCGGCCTAAAAGTACTAATTATTGCATACAAAGAAGTACAAAAAAAGACAAAAAGAAGTTAAAAAAATCTAAAATGCAGAAAACTAATGTACTTACGCCGCGAACGTCTTTAAACGTAACACCGATCACTTCTGGATCAACTTCTTCCACTGAAGTGAAGAGAGAGGTTTGTGGAATACCAAATGATTTGAAAATGATATCTAAAAAATTGCTTTGAAATTTATGTGGATTATTATGAAATCTGTACAAATAGACAAAAAAAAGAACAATTAGCAAGAAAATGTAGAAATGAAAGTAAAGATTTGATAATTCCAATACATCAATTAAGAAAAAATAACAAGTTAAAGTACTTTACAGAATCATCTTTTCTATCCAAAAAAAAAAGAGAATAGTATGATAGCAACTGAATTTAATCTAGCAGTGTAACAAGGAAACACGACATCTAACTCTAAAACTTACAAAATCCCAATCCAACTATCGTAGCGGAAAACAGAATTGTGCGTACTAATGATCTCTTCTGTTTTTGCTCGTTTGAGTAATCCAAAGCAGCCATATACCCCTCCTGCAATAATATGTAGACAAAAACTTCAAACTTTAACTTCAGATTTTAAGTTTGTAAACAATTTATAACACAGTAAATTAATTTTAATAAAAACCAGTTCTTTGTAACAACATTTATTTTTAGGATAACTGAAAAAATTAAAAATTTTTCAAGATAACATACAAGAAAACCCTTCCTATCATTATCGGATACTGTCTTCAGTTTTTCGCGAAAAGACTTTGCTTGCGGCCCCTTTCGTCTGACACTCTAAAAGATTTGCTATAGTCAATCCTAGAGTAAATATACCCAATTTCTCTTATTAGTCAAAGCAAAAATAAATACATATTATTATAGAACATTTATCCTCCTTCCCTCTGCTGTTGTTGATAATGGTCAGTGATGGATGCTAGAAGTGAAAACATTGAGAAAATAAACATCAGATCAGAAAATGCCCTCCCCTTTTGTTGCTAGGCTGCATTCATTTATCTTCTAATCATAATCTATTCAGCTGGTCGATTTTGTATGGAATGGATATTGGATCACTCAAATCAAGAATTCTAATTTATGTGAATCATAAAAATTTACTTATGAGCAGAGAATATTTATTCATCTAACATCTACCTTCCTCAAGAAGAAAGTTACAACTTGAAAAAATAAAGAAGCAAAACAAACAGAACCTCGAGTGTATTGATGCCCAAAATTGTAAAAAATCCTTTCTTTGGTTTCTCTACTTTTTCCAGCCGCTGCGTCCGAAAACCTCGTTTTTGTATATCTGGGAAATACCAAATGGTACAATAATTTGTATATGTCAACAGAACTCATTATATCAATCCTAATTTTTTAATCATAGAAATAATCATCAACAGAATAAAGAAAATTAGATTAGTAGAATTTATAAACCAATTCAGTGTTTCAAAAATGAAGGAAGAACTAACAGAACTGCGATCTTGACGGATAATAAATCAGATTCAGTGAATTCTCGAATCTTAACATTACTATGGACCTCCTCTGTTTACATTGCAATGCACACATTCGATTTTCTAAAACATTTAAAGTAAATCAAGAAATGAGGAGAGATATTCATATAAGATTTCAAAGAGTACTTGCCGGCATTAGCATATCTTCCGATTCTGAATTTTTGTGACAAATGGATAAGTATATGCAAGACTGGTAGTAAGAAAGAAAACATGATCAATCAAAACTGCTTTGTGAAACCAAAATATGCATTAGGAAAACAAGAGAGAGAGGGAGAAAAAAAAAACATTCTTTGATATCTAAATAAATACCACGAAGAAGAACTTGAAGTAAGGATTCACTGAGTGAGCTGAAACATCGTGAATAAGCAAGTCGACAAAGAGGAGGATATCCTCCTGAATTCAGTTCATTTCTTATGTTAGTTATTGATGGTAGCCGTATATTCTGGATCTGTGAAGCCAGTGAAGTTGAAACCAATAATGTGCCCATACTACTATTGTCTCCAAAACTGAAAAGTAATAAGAATTGCTAACAGAGACAATTACGATCTGCTATGAACATCACTATGGATATCAACAGTGACAATAATTACTTAAGTTTTACAGAAAAGTTCTCCAAGCATGTTTCTAACCAACACATCAGTTTTGTACCTCTTACTTCCTTTGTTATGACTGTCAGGCATGCATCCAATTAATAATAGCTTTTACTAGTTTCTTACTTCAAATTAAAGTGGAAATACCGACCATTATATATATCGAGCCAATTAATAACCAAAATGAGAAATGTTGAATTTACTACTCCATGTTATCAAATATACCGATTGCTATACCCCTACAAACAAGTGTAACTGAGATTGTTGTAAATACCACTTAAGTGTAATGTAAAATATGAATTACAAGGCAGTCAGACTGACCTAAAAGAAAACTCACTGAAACAGTCATGTCCTCTCTCCCCATTTTAATAGTTTTGTTCTACGCTACCACTCGATTATGAATCGTTGTCTATACAACCAGCTTATGGCGACATGCATCCTCTAATGATCCCACATATTTCTAATCTCACACCCTTTCCACACCGTACTTTGATGTAGAATGCAAACCTGTATGCTACCTGTTGTCATTTCACTGCATAATCTACCCCCCTACAATAAAATCAGTTTCGTTCATAAGTCAAACTTAATTCACCTCACAGGATTTAACTTGAAAACATTACGTACCCGACACTGTTACCCGAGTCTTACGTCATTCTTCTACCTGTTCTACTCACCTACCCGTGGTACGTCTATTTTCATGGAGGGCAGCTGTGAAGGAAAGAAGCTCCTACAGTTGTACGTGGGTGAGGAGGAGCTGGGGGTGTGGTGTGGGTTATGACTGACATTATCTACGAGATTATGTTTTAGGATGTCAGGTGATAATCTGAATGATTTCTACTTGCGTTACTATGTTGGTCATAAAGGGAAGTTCGGTCATGAGTTCTTAGAATTCGAATTCCGTCCGGATGGCAAGATGCGGTATGCAAATAATAGTCAGTACAAGAATGACACGTTGATCCGGAAAGAAGCATATGTCGGTAAAATTGTTATTGAAGAACTGAAGCGTATTATCGATGATTCGGAAATTATGCAGGTATACTAGGTTCCTTATTATCTATCCTTACAAAGCAGGACACTCTTGACATGTGTCATATATTTTTACTTCAAGTTTCTGCTCAGTGCTTATAACAAAATATGATGCTTTTTTAATCGTTCTCATTTTCTTTATTCTTCTTTTGACAATCGAAATATTTTGCTGCTTGCATGCATTGTCTATGTTTAGATGTTGAACTACCGACTAATTCTTGAATGTTTTTAATTTGCAATTGCTTTTAACTAGTTACTGTAGGAAGAGATGATTTTCTCATTGATTTGTGTTTATATGAATGGAATCTGCTTTGGAAACTGCTGGATAATCTATTTTTCCTACTCTTTGTATTTGTTTTTAATATTTTAAGTAATAATTATAGGAAGATGACGCAACTTGGCCAGAACCGGATCGCATTGGTAGACAAGAATTAGAAATTCTTCATAATGATGAACATATATCTTTCACTACAAGGTACATTCTTTACGCTTGCCAGTAGTGTATTGATTATTCCGCTATTTTTTTGATCGTAGTGATGTGACCCTCTTACTATATCGAGTGGTACTAAGGTTTTGTATAAACATATCGAAATTAAACCTTATTCGGTATTGAAATTTGTAGACGCATGATTGTTGCATATTTCAAGAAAATTTCATTGTCGTGATGGTAGCGCATACCAGGACGATTACTGCCATTTGGTACTGTACACATCTCTTAATGTTCTTATATAAAGTCAGATCTAACTAGTGGTAAACTGCCAGGTCCTATAATAGTTTGTTTCAGTAAAATTGGTTCCGCGGCAGACGTAAACAAAAGCAGGGATCCAGAAGGATTAAGATCCTTTTACTATCTCGTTCAAGATCTCAAATGTTTGGTTTTCTCTTTAATTGGCATGCATTTCAAAATCAAACCTATCTGAGGCTTACACTGCAGTTTGTTATCCTCTCATTTCGTTATTGATCTGTTTTTATTCAATTGAGTTGTGTTGTGTTTACAATCCCAGAATAAATGAAGTTGCAGAATAATTGAAAAAATCTTCCTTTCGTTTTCATCTGTCTTGAGGAATTTTCAGTTACTGCTACACTGCAACTTTGCATCAGAAATTGAAGCTCCAATCATATATCTATTCACACAAAATAAATGGATACGAATAGTAACCAGCTTAAAATAAATAAAATTATGGAGAAAAAGCAAGATATTCGTCAGGGGAAAATTATAGTAAGGAGTAGTACATTTCTGCTCTGGATATCCACGAAGCTTAACTGAATATAATCTATGAAAAAAAGTAATGTTAACATCAGCTGAATCTCGACTATGTGTTCCTCACATAAAGACATTTGTAGGAAAAAAGTTTGTACGTATCAGAACATTTTAGTAATAAGAAAAGGTAATGCTGTGAAAGGGCATCAATTGTTAACAGCATTGTGAGTCCGATCCATGATAATACCGATTGGATGAAAGATAATCTGATATCTTCCAAAAATTAATCTTATATTGA
Source organism: Brugia malayi (assembly GCF_000002995.4). Classification (NCBI taxonomy): domain Eukaryota; kingdom Metazoa; phylum Nematoda; class Chromadorea; order Rhabditida; family Onchocercidae; genus Brugia; species Brugia malayi. The sequence continues at coordinate 9,506,397 of NW_025062475.1, forward strand.
TCGGGTTTTTTAGTTTAAAAAAATCTGCTCTAAAGTAGAAACGACAGAGTAAGTCATACAGATCTTTACAACTTTAATTTCTGTATTCTTGGAACATACAACGAGATTAGTCAAATTCTGCATATCAGTGTGCTTCAAGAAATAATGATTGTAGCTTTCTGTTTATTCCTGGGAAAATAAAGAAAAGGTAGCAATTGGACAGCCGCGATCACTGATGCAATGGCGTTTGGTATCTGAAACATATATCATTGTTGAATGACCTTAAAACTCTCAAAAGTCTCAAGCTCGATTTTACAAGCAATCTAACCGACAGCTTTTTGTACCGCACGACTTTGTCTTCTGGACAGTGATTGACAAAATCAACTTTAGTAGGGAAAAACTCTACCTTTATATAAATGTCATCAATAAGAATTCCATATAGCAGCCATTCCGTTGTCACAAGAAATGTCAGGCAACAAAGGGGCAACGGCATTGTTTCTGTGCAACGAGTACGAAAAACTTCATGCTGGAATTCATGTATTTTAGAATTGAATAAAGAAACGGGAAATATCTTCATTCACTTACCAAAGCTTCTAAAGGAGCGGCAACTGTAAGTATATTGAGTATTACGCAACATAATCCCAAACGTGAATGGATCACTTCCACTTGTAAGCCATAATAATGGATATAATAATATGCACTCATCAAAAATATCACTTCCATAAAAAGTAATCTGATGCAACGGTTCTATAATTGATAACATCACATCCAAAATCAAAGTTTTTGGACTTCAATCTCTGCATTAATCAGTGTTAAGTAACAGTCACTAACCTTTGTACCATACGGTGCCATCAGGAAATAATAAGAAATATATAATGAATAGAGCAATGCAGCCACTAAATTGACAAATACCACAACCTGAAACTGACAAATACCAAACCCTGAAGCGCTAGTCATATTCACAAACTCACTTCCCACTTCTTACTGAGATCACGAAACGTACACGAAACTACATCACTTTATTTTATAAGCAGGAAACGTCCGAAAATAAAAAGGAAAAATTTTTGAACAAATACTTTGTCATGTTTTAAGAGGCCATATTGCAACCATAGCTGTCCGGAAAGAAAGCCCGTATGGAATGGGGCCGAACTGATACCATTTGTTGTCCCTTGAGACTGAAATAACTCGTAATTAGTGATAAAACTAGGAAATTTTCAGTCTCGATTGTCACTGCGTATCAAGCTTTGAGACAAATATTTCAGCAAAATTTTTACGGTAAAAATAATTTTAAATTTTCTCAAAGAATCAAATTGTCTCTTAATCCTAAATTTTCTCATATTTACACAAATAGTACATGCTTTTCTGCCTGAATTCGAAGGTTCGGAAGTCACTGTGCACTTTCGTATTAAAATAGTTTCAATTGTAGTTTTGTTTCATTTCGAATGATCAGTAAATTAAATTTGCAACAATTGAAAATGAAGAAAACATACTCTTATACGCCAGCATATTTCCAAACCAGCTAAAAAAAGACACACTGTAGTTCCGATTGCAATTATGCTAAGCCAACTCAAAAACTGACTCGAAGGAGCGTCCTCGACATTTGATGTCATTTCTCTGGTACTTTTCGACTAACTCGGTCATATATTACCATGTTTTTTTATGAGCAATCTTAAACAATAACAAATTATGGGATAAGACAGGCACCATGCATTAATAAGTTGAGATATACATAACTTTAAAGCCATTACATAAGCCTTGTGTTCTAATAACCACTTACTCGCAAAAGTGCCTATGCAATTCCAAAACAAAGAATTATACTTCTGTCCTAATGTATTGCAATAACCAGGAATGTGAAGTCTTTTGAAATTTTAAATCAAGAAGCAACCTTCATAATTTTAAAATTTTGGATTGTTTCAGTGAGAATTATGCAATGAAAGTGCAAATAATTTATAGTTGCGCCGAACCCGTTAAAAACAGCAGCATACATTTATTGAAGAATTAATTAAAAAACGATTCGGCATTTAACAAACCATAAGAAATAAAGTTGGCAACTGTTAAAAATTAAAACAGCTAAAAATGTTAATAGCCAAAAGAAATCTTTTTTTCATAACAAGATGTCACGAAAGGGAGAAGAAAATAAAATTTACTTCACTGCGTTCGAAAAAAAAAAAACAACCAGATAATTATTTGGAATAAACCGAAAAGGCGGTAAAGATAGTTCCCACACTTTCAAACAACACTTTATGCATTTCAAAGATTTAGTGAAAATATACACACATTTTTTTCTGTACTACCGGTTTCGTTATTGGAAGCAACTATTAAACGTCCTTCCTAAAATGGCGCAACACGAAGACTTACTCTGCATGAAGTAAATAACATTTTCATCCGACGGCATATTATAACATTTCGAAATAAAGTAGCCTTTAAATTAGTGAATAGCAATAGTTATACAATAATGAAAAAAAAAAAAAAAAAAAAGAAAACGTAACAGTAGTAAATCTGATCATGATGACCAACATCATGATTCAATAAGGTCATATTAATATTAATAAGGTTGAGCTAATGAAAATGGAACAGCAGAAGCATCTCCAGAAACACTAGTAGAACTACTTCCAGCGTTTCCATGCTTCTGTTGTTGCTTTGCGCTTAAAATTGCTGGATCTTCCAACTCATGCTGTTGCACAGCATTCGGGTCTAGCACCATACCAGCAAATTTACCCACTGCTAATGACGCTACTTCAATCATACCCACTATCACTGCACCAACGGCAGCTGAACCCATCATTACCTGCAATGAGCATAACATTCTAAGACTGGCTATATGGAAAATTCTATAACTAACTATTAAAAACCTATCACTAAAACTGAATTTACGAAAATTTAATGAAGATTAAACTTTAAAGAAATGCATAACAATCAGGATATGATTGATTAAATTATGCAAAACATGAATTTTCAGAAATACAAACCATGGGGCCAGATCGAACAGCCAATAAAGCACCAGTCAGTCCACCGGATACGATTGGATTGAGCATATCTTCCTGCAACAGTTGTATAAATAACGAAAACATGCTATATAAGAACTGCAAATAAAAAAGCTTGTTTCTTCTTAAAAAGTAATTTCTTAGGACAAATCCTTTTAGAGCTATACAAGCAAATTCGGTGAAATGGACAAAGCTTGAGAATAAATTAGTTGTAAACCTTTTTTCGTATGCCTACTAGACTACAATCAATTGCACTAAACAATCCGCCCCATGCTGCAAATTGTCCACCAACGACTGGTGACCGTGTACGCACCTGTAATCGAATAATATACAAGCTAAAAGTTTTTTTCGAAAATGAAACAACCGATGAGGATCAAACAATAAAACTAGAAAAAATACCTCGCGCACAATACCAACAAGTTTATGTCCCCACGGAGAATTTCTGAAACCACTATGAGCGTGAAATATAGATCCACCAGCCAGACCTAGTGAAAATGCACCACCAACATCATCTCCAATTCTGTATGGACTGAAAAATGTGACTAATACAAAACTTACTAATACGAAATGAATACAAAGTGAATTTGCACTACCAATAAGACGTAAATGAACAATATATAAAAAAACACAGGCCATAATATATATTATATATGTCTAATATCTAATACACGGTCTAATAATAGTTGTGAATCCTACTCTGCTGCATTCTGTTACATCCAAACTTTACTTATCATATAAAAAAGTAGTTTGAAGGAAACAACGCTCTAAACGAAAGATAAGATAAACGAGGGCGGGGAAAAAAAGAGATCGAAGTGTACATAAAGAATTAGCAGCAGTGGAATATTAATAGGCAGTAGAATACAAATAATTTCTATTTCTAATATTTGCATCCACAAAAGAAAAAACGCCTGACGGTCACAGAATGCAACAACAAACTTCGCTACTTATTGCACCAAAAATCTGAAAACCCTCCCGTGGATATAAGCGATCGGTTAAACAAGAAATGGGAAGGAAGGTTACTTACCACGGTTCACGATCATCCATTCGATCAAACAGAAAATACGACTAATCACTAATCACCAGTAACTCTGTGTACCATATAAGTATTACCTGAAATTGACTTCATTAGAAAAACCATAACCCACCTCGCCTGCTACAATCCCTCTCCATCCCTTCCACACATGTGTCACTCCAAAAACCATGTCACATCACTGTGAGTCGTCCATATATAACCAACGCCCGTTAAAATTTGACTAAGGTAAGAAGGGATTTTGAATTTTCGTAGCAATTATGAAATACCATTTGGATTTACGATTTACATACTACATAATTCGCTTGCGTAAGTTACGTAAGTATTGTGCACATGTATATGTGGCATGTATCACTGCAAACTTTTAGTAGGTTACAATATTTGGAACAAATTAGTTGGTAATATTTGCTATGTATAGTGATTGTAAGGACGGGGTAATATGAGAGTGTAATATTAGTAATTGCTCTATTAATGTGCTTTATTAGTAATGAACGTTTTTGCTGGAAATTTCTATTTGTTCATTTCTGGAAAATTTTCTCATAAGAAAATGAAATTTTATTGTTGCCGCTCCAATTTAGTCTTTTGAAAAAGATGGGAACTGCATCCGAATGTTTGCATTAAGTATGAGACAGGTTTTACTCTCGAAGACAATGAATTATACGAATTATTGAATTAATTCTCTCTCCTTTTGTTCTTCCACCCAATAGTGACAATTCTTTATAAGTTGATTTTGTCAAAACAGTACATTTCGTTAAGTTGAATTTTTTTCTTCAAATTCAGTACTTAAATATATAAATGAATAACGTAGCTATTTTACTGAATTTCACGCCTCTGTAGGAAGCGTATTTATAAGATTGCTACTTTCATATCTCCCAGTTTTTCACATTCTGCTGAATTAACTCAGGATAGTTTTTAATAATTAATAAATTTTCAGCATCCCCTTTTTTAGCTGTCTTACTAAGGTTAAATGATCTGTGACGACCCTTTGATTATCAATATTTATCGCCTTGTTATGGGCAATTTTTAGCTTATCGTCGTTAAATTTTTTACTTCTTATTTTATCGAGCGTGAGTTTGAAATTTGTGCCGAGGGAAACATCAATGATGTTATGTCTGTCAATGATATTCTACTTCGACTGATAGTTAATTCCTGCTAGTAAGCATATAGAAATAAAATTGAAGATACCTGATATTTTCTTCTCTTTTGTTTAATATGTTCGTCTACCCCAAATTTTCTCAATGCTCTAGTTATTGTGGTTCAGAGTTCACATTTCAACTGTTCATCCTTTGACATCAATTCACTAGCTTCAATGGATTATCACTGGATGACATATATATTGATCATTGGTTACTGAAACGTATCACTTCGAGGAAACGCTTCGTTTTTATGTTTTCAGAAATCCTTTCTGAGCTGAATAACTTGAAATTCTTGAAATAATTCGCACTGTTAAACGAACTTATTCGTTATAACTGTCTTTAATTGTTTCACACCATAACAGAAAAAGAATTCCATCGGAACAAAAATAGATCTTGCAGGCTCCAAGCTGTTCCAGTTGTACGGTTATTTGCTAACAAAGTAAATGTATGTGATCCAAACTTCAGAAGAATTACTGATGTTTTGAGCATCCAGAAAATCGTCGTGTAAAAATTTCAGCGTGTACTCATTCTATTATTGGATGTAGTGACTAAATAAACAATCAGTTTTTTTTTTTTTTTTTTTAGAGAGGAAGCTGAAAGCATATCAGTTTAAAATGATGCGACTAACTGTTATGTTGGGAAACTTGCCCGAAAATATCATATAGAAATTCTAAAGTACATGCATTCAAACGACCTTTTCAAAAAGGTTTTCATTTTATTTCTCTTCTGGATGAAATTCGCATATGCTTATTTGCATATGGAATATTCCACGTATTCTTTGGGAGTTTATCTTTATAAGCAGAATCACTTATCTCTTTTGTTAATTTTATGATGCTGTGTGTATATAATAACGATACTATATAGTAACGGAAACTAGATTTTCGTCATCACAAACAATAATGGAAAAAACCAATCAATAAGACGTTCTAGACTCGGAGTTATGTTAAGAAAATCAAAAAAAAAAAGAAAGTGCTTCTGCTACAAATTCAATCCCTAAATTGTCTTCTGTAATGAAGAAGCATGCAAGTCGTGATATCCTCATTCATCACTTGAATTTTATCAGTGATTTTGATTGAGTTTTAGTTGAAATGTTTCCCAAATCTAGAGTTAAATGTGGAAGAATCGAGATAGTAATTCTTCATTTACTGTATATGCTTTTGGATTTGTTGAGATTTTCATATTCTTGAAGGGAGAAAGGTTTGCGGTTGCGACTGTGACGAGAGTTATTTTGATACGTGAATAATAAGATCGTCCTGCTGTTTAAAAATGTTACTTTCCAATTGTAAAGTCAAAGTTTTTCCTTAAAATTATAATAAATTTCATGAGTTCAGTAGACTAAATGGAAATTATACTTCAGATTGGTAGCATTGTTTATTTAACTTTTTTGATGGAGAGTTTTCTAAATTTGAAAAAATTCATTTCACGCTGAAGATTATCGTCAGTTCTATCTCGTTAGTCAGCTAGGTGGAATCAGCCAGAGATTCTGAGTAACAGATAAATTTGGTTGTATCTTAATTTTTGGACTTGCTTATTATTCAACTGTCGTAAGTAGCTCAGTCTTTCCTTTTAAGGCTGAGTTGAAGATTTTCCAGTACAACTAATGTGGAAACGTCTTCCGTCAACGCATTCACTCGATCGCATTTAATTCTTGCATTGCAGAAATTATGGCATCATTGATTTTGTCATAATAATGGCCATACTTATTGGGTGCGTTTATTCTGGAATCTTTTTGATAAGCTTTTAGTACATAATCCATGATGACTTTTTAATTTGTTCTTTCAATTCTTTCCAAGTTTAGCAAACCTTATACCTTCTTTCCGATTCGTTACGTGTCATTTAAATTGCATTGCCTTCATTCAATAGTATCATGGCCCATCATGCCAGTTGCACATGTTACATATCGCATTTGTGTTGTCGCCAATATTATTTATGTAGCAATTTCTGGTTATGATCACGTTTTATTCGCGAGGAATCCTAATTCCAATTCTTGTGTTTCGTCTAGTTTGATGAACTTTAAGAAGTCTATGATGCTAGTAAATATATCGAATTGCTTTCAGTAGCCTTTGTTCCATGTAATTCTTTCCTTTTCATTAGAGAAAATTCTGGCCGTTGATTTCCACCATTTGTCATAAAGCTAACTTCCCAAGTACTGAATTCCTTCGTTCAAATTTTTATCAGCTTTGTTTTCGTGAGATGGTATGTTTTTGGTGTCTTATGGTGAAATCAAATTTTCTTTTTTTTTTTTTTAATTTTTTTTTCTCCATTTTCTATCCCTAGTCCGTTAAAACAAATAATAGCAGTAAGTCTGTATCAAATAGTGTCATCGCTTTCATTTGGATTTTCGGAGCTTCTAAGTTTATGGCGTGATTTTTTACTTCCTAGTCGTTTTCCGTCAAGTACTGTGCTGTTTGTTACTTCTGATTCTAGTCTTTCTTCGTTTAATTTTTCTATATAACATCCTTGCGATGATCAACACATAATGTGAGTTCAGTTGAAAAACGTAGTTTCGTTGATTTTACTCAATTTCTTTCTGTACGATCCCTTTATAGACAGTATCTCTCAAACGCTCCATCTGTAGGAAAAAAAAAATAGTTCAATCTTTTTTGATACGAGACGATTCCTTTTATATAATTGTTTCCTGCTCAGTTTATATTCTTATCACTTTTTTTTTCTCTTCGCTCGCGTTGTACTATTAGTAGGACTGATCGAACTGACTGTTGTTGTTTTTTTCCCTTTTCTTCTTGATCCTTGAATTGTCGTTGAGTGTCGTAACTGTCGTTTCGCTTGAACGTCTCGTTTATTGCCAGAATATTATGCTTGTCTTTGTATTTCTCCACCCGTTGAATTTCTTCGTTTTTCGTAATTCACGTCGTTTTAATACTCAATTTGGGTAAATAAACTCCCGTTGCTGTCATCGATTGTTTTTCACACCTCAAACTTGAGTAACTAAACCTCCATTGTTGTCCTAAAAACGAATCCCTCTTACTCATCCTTCTAACCGTTTTCCTCTAACACCACCTAAATGCGCCCTAACACCACCGTTCCTCAACTCGTCTACCCCATGTAATAATCCGTATTGAGAAATTGGTCCGCTTACACCGCTGAGAACCCTTCTTTTCCCAGTATCCACATCGTTTCCTTTGTATATCTATTATCTCATTGTGCTTTTCCTTTCGCTTCGTTGCTTGTTGGGATGACTCCTTTGTTCTTTATTAACTATAAGATCCTATATACACTGTATATTAGCTATAAAATCCTATATACCTCTTTATTCTTTAGTTACCGTAATAGTGCCTTCAGCCTATTTGCCGACACCATCTGTCACGAAAATTTGGAGTTAAATTAGTAAATGAGTTAGATATAGCAAAAAAAAAAGGAAAATTTAATCCTTGATAAATTGTTGCATGGTAAAATTACTAGTTTACTGTTAACACTGTAGATAATCAAATATAAATAATAGCCTAAAGATGAAGATTGAGATATAATGATAGGGAGATGAAGGTAATGCAGATGCAAGTTAGGATCAGAAATATTTTTATTTCATCCAAAAGACTGATATATAAAGTTTTTATTTTAGCATGCCAGATGTGCATATTATGTGATTCAAATTAGATAACAGATTTATCACTGGGTAAACGTTGTAATTAATTTCTATATGATATGATGAATTCTTTATCTGAGAAATGCTTTATACAGAGGTAATTTTATTATTTTAACACATTATAGTTTTTTAATTTAAGCCCTTTGTAACTGTTATTATATTTCTTTCCATCACTGCTGTTGCTCCAGCTTAACTGTCGACAAAGTCACTATCGATCCACTAGTGAATTGTGTTTGAGCGTGCTGCTGAATTATCATATTGCCGATATAAACTTTGTTGCCATCAAACTGTTCTCAATGCGTTTAATAACCTTAGACGTTTTTCGGCCATTTAACGCTTTAAAACTATTTACTTTTTTTTTAAAGTTGGTTGGTCCTTTTATAATTCCAATATAAAAGGAATTGCATTTTTTCAGCTTCGTGGACGGAAAACAGGATTTTTGGGAATTAAGCAGCTTTTCGCTATTAAGGGATGTACATTTCCAGTTATGACTTAAGTTGACTTTAATATGCGTAAAACTATTAAGTGAAGACTAATAAAAAAAGTAAGCATAGTTAAAATTTTGCATCCACAACTATCAATCCTTTTAACAACGTCTCATTTATGCATATCGTTAAAACGATACATGTTCATATATAAATTTTCTGTTGTATCTTGTAAATTTTTATTGGAAGTTTGTTGGGTTTTTGGGTTTTAATAAAGTAAAAGTTTATGTAATCCACTTTTTAATCCTTGTGCTTGATTTTTTTAAACAACAATTTGCTTAAAATTTATGGATATTTATTTTTATAGACTGGCAAGATTTATTTCCATAGAAGATACCAAGATCTATTTTATTCTGCTTGAACTGATTTCATATCTGTTGCATCTACTTCACGAAATCATTTTGTTTGTCGTCATTTGGACTGCAAATTGTGATACAAAAATTTGAATATCGTTAAATATTCATTCGTTAAATTTATAATTGTTTATCTATTATATGACTTCATATGGAAAACAATATAATAGTTCCTTTTTAGGATTTTATAATCTTTCTTTTCCAAGCATTTCTACTTTAATTGGATGCATTGCGAAGTATTGCCTAACTTTCAAGAAGTTGTTAAATATCCTTAATCATTATAGAAAGACTGACATGATTTACTTTTTTTAAAACATGTCTTAAAAGCAATTAACTGCAAAGAAGGAAGTTAGGAGTGCATTCTTGAGCTTACCTTATTCGTATAAGTGATTGTTTGGGGACTTTAGAATTCATGATGTCCGCACTTTCCATCGTATAATAACGGCAGTTGCCTTTGACAACGTCCGCATCAATAACCAATTTATGTATGTCTGTACCAGGCAAGTCATACTTTGCATCTAACAATACTTTTTCGGTTATTGATCTGAAATACTGTTGTTTGAACATTACTACTTTAATAGTTTATATGAGAAAATAGAAAGCGAAATTAACGGGTGCAGCTAATTCTTATGATATTAAATCACAAAAAGCTTATCATTTAGAATCATGAGGAAGCAAATATTTAAAAAAATTCTGAACTTACTAAGTGTTCCACAAGGGCTACTACAAAGTCGGTTACCAAGTTAATGACGAGTTTAATTTGTAGTTGTAAACTTAACTGGCTGGTACATTAAATTGAAAGCATTTCATTAAAACTCATTGTGAGTGGGTGTGTGGAAAATTTTTGCTGAGAGATTTTACCGATGTTTTTTTCCATAATATGGACGGGGAGCATTTACTGCTTGTTTACAGACATAAGATCAGAACGCGACTTTTTCAAAATGTTAAGGTAGTCTTCATATTGACTAGTGTCGAATTTGTAAAGGAGTGCTATTTTTCATATGTGTATATTAGTTCTAGTATCGGATAATAACCTAAGTGCTCGTGCTCCGGTTCCTTTTTGTGCTGCAGTACGGGCGATTTCCTTCAAGGCACAGTCGGTGAAACACAGTTGTATGTTGTCAAGCAAGAACTGTTTTTCGGCCTGTGAGACAATCGAACTTTTTGGCTCTTTCATTATTCGCACGAGTAATTCTTCTGTCAGACTAGTAAATGGGACGAGCACAGGGAAACGTCCTACTAATTCGGGTAGCATACCAAATCTAGAATAATAAATGTATTATAACTTTTTTTTATTCGCCATACCATAAGAAAATTTAATTTAGTTGAGAAAATACGGATTATCATTACTTTATGAGATCAACATGCTCTACTTGTCTAAGCAAATCGTCCCGATGCTTGCTTATTTTGATCTCATCCTGAAACATATTACACATCATTTATTTAGCAATATGAAAAGGCGATATTTTTGTTATTTCCTTGCTATTTGGGAACTCTGAAAACAGTCAAGATTCAAACCTTTTCATACTTTTCCTTATCCTTTCCAGTACCAAATCCAACAAGTTTCTTGTAAAGGCGCTGACTAATAATTCGATCCAAATTGTTAAATGCTCCAGAAGCAATGAATAATATATTCGTTGTATCCACATCCACCTACAAAGTATTGATAGGTTGGATAAACAAATAAACCGTATGAAAGCATAAATAAGCCATATACTTCAGTTCAAGACCAATTACTGCGAATCCGGTAGAAGTCAGAGCAGAAAGATACTGCTCTGGATTCGCAAATTGCATGCCAACTCGTAATTCCGAGATTTTACTAGAGTAGTTGTGTTGCAGTAAATAACTAGGATGAATATGGTAGAAGTACCAAAAAGTCCCCGAAGTATCTGGAGATATGGGGAATCGAACCCCAGCCCTCTCCCATGCTAAGGGAGCGCTCTACCCCTGAGCTATATCCCCAACAGATTGTGGGGAACCAGAATCATTATTCACAGATTTTAACTTTCTGTTGTGTTATTAGTTATATTTGTTTGTGACAATAGAGGACGTTGTATAATTTGTTTTGACGTCTTGTCTGGAGATAACTGCTTTTTAGAGATAACTCCCTCCTTTTCCTAGACATTCATCATGAACTTATTTATGATTTTTTATATACAAGATTATTTATGTTTTCATCACTTCCAGTGCTTCTGATTCTCAATCAAAATTTGTCCTATCGTATTTCATCTTTGTCAGTTAGCATCGTTTCTTTATTGATCCCTACTTCATCTTTAAATTTAATTTCATATCGAAATTTGATGGTAGAAAGAAGCTAAAACCTTTACTCACTGTAGTGAAATACTGTACATACCCGTGTTCCATTAGACCCGGGTTGTTTCACCTTCACTGCGGTACCTTCCACTAGTTTCAGAAATGCTTGCTGCACACCTCGACCTCCAACATCTCGGAATGAGCGTGATTCCAAATCCAACGAACTGCTGATTTTATCGAATTCATCCAGGAAAACGATACCTCTCTAGATTATGAAACAACATGTTACATTCGATTATTGGACTTTCTCCCACAAATCTAGAAGGTAGAAGGTAACGAAAACCAAATTAATGAAGAAATAACTTCATTAATCGATTCTCTAGTAAACCTTTAGTTAAGAACTTAGTTAGAAGCAAATCCTAATTCCTCACGACGATTTTGAAAACGTATAAGGAGAATCTGTGACGAAGTAAGCTTTCTGTGTTAAACATTCAAATTAACAAATAGCAAAATATCACTCTTCCAACCTGTGTCGCATCAATGTCACCATCTGCATTAGCAAGAAGTTTCTGGATGACCTGTAATTAATTCGGTATTTAGTTCTCAACACAAATACGAAAATAGATAATGTATAGAATTGATGCTAAAAAAGATTACCAAGGATAGATACACGGTGTCATGCCATTAGGAATATTCATAGCAATTAGATTTGATGAAGCTAATTATAATGGTTAAAATGTGAGATAGGAACACTTGATTACTCGATGTAATAGATCTACCGAGGTGGCAAAATACATCACGTGTGGCATGGAGAGTCTTCAGACATGGGAATCTGGTAGTGTGACATCATCCTGGCTCCACAAAATGAAGATTTACTTGATGCTCTCTCATCCATAACAGTTTGTAAAAAGCAACCTGCGCTGTATGAAAAGGAGAGATTTTGATGGACTGAATGCCATAATTATTTAAACTATCAAGAACCAACCGTATCAACGTCATCCCCAACATAGCCAGATTGTGTTAGTAATGTGCAGTCGCACATTGCTATTGGTACATCTAATATTTCGGCCAGTATTTGTGTTAAGTAAGTTTTTCCAACACCAGATGGTCCCATCAGAAGTATATTTGATTTACCCAAATCATTATCCTGGAAAATGAGATGAATGAATGTTGCAAGATAACTAAACTAATTTAAATTTCATATTTTCTTATACTTCGTTTTTCCATTCATAGACAAATTGTAGAACCGGTATCATCTTGTTTATTTAGTTAACTAATTTTCAAAAAATTTCTATATTTAATTAATGCGAAAGAAAAGTCCTAGTGAAATGGTCAAAAGCGAGCGCAGCGGCTAAATGAAAGTGATAAAAGGATACTTAATTTTCTTACGGAAAACGCACCATTAATTAATAAAAGTACAAAAATTAAACTACCTTATCCATCTCCATTAAAGCTCGAATTGACTTCTTATTGAAACTAATCGTACCGTGAGGTTTACTTATTCCATTACTGAAATAATTTTTCCTCGGTGGAAGTTTACTTGCTTCTGTGTTTCAAATTTCAAAAACAAAAAGTCAAATAAATCTAAAACAGTTTTTCAGTTTTTATATTAATTCTGAAATAAGTTTTACAAAAATTTGAAGTAAAATCAATAAATTTCGAAAAGTATTGTCAATGAAAGTAGAAAGAAGTGTCATATTCAAAAAAAAAAAAGCATTGGAAGGGTCAATGATCAAGCAGTACAAAAACCCTTTTAACATTTTGTACTCACTTATCACTTCTCACATTTTTTTTCTAATTTCTTTCTAATCTCGCACTTTTTTTCCTAATCTCAAATAGAATTTCATGATGCTTAAAATGGAGCCATACGAATGACAACGAACTGTGATCGTAGTTGACATTGTGGGTAGTCATATTCGAGGTGTAAACTATTCATAGTAAATCAGTGTTTCTCTTAAAACAAAAAATCATGTACTACATATGTTTTGCTCATTTTGGATGAGAACACGTATATCCATCATCAGAAGAGGTTAACTTTACGGTTTCCGATTATGTGCATAATCATCCGGAATCACATCCTCGACCGTGCTAGATGATTTAGAGTTATGAAGGTAACACTCTTATAGTTCGATTCACTATGAATATAGCTTAAAACTCACTTTTTGAGTGAGCAATCGAGAAAGATTAAAATATTCACCTTTTCTGCAAAATTTTCCTCAAAATGACGCTCTCATCGACTAACGAAAGACCAGGAATTTCTTTCTTGGTCACATGTATAGGGAATGGTTGGATCTAAAATCATCAGGAAGCAAATATTTGAAAAATTTATTCTGAACTTACTAAGTGTTCTACAAGGACTACTACGAGATCGGTTACCAAGCTAATGACGAGTTTAATTTGTAGTTGTAAAATTTAACTAACTGGTACATTAAATTGGAAGCATTTCATTTGCAGTGATGAAAGTTACGAGATTGATGAGGAAATAAGTAATGAAAGTTAAACGAGTTTCCCAGAAACACTTTTTTTACACCTATTTTTCTTCATGTTCCAATATGCACCTCCTATTTCTATAAAAAGTGACGGTTATTCCTCACCAATTAGGAAGGGGTATCACTAAAGTCAAAAGCATGTCATTCGCTAAGTGCCCCATTACAGCTGAACTAAATTACAAATGCGCAGTATGCAAACGCAGTTATGTCCATAAGTTGCAACAATCTTTGTCCCGATAAAAAAACTGAAATGCCTGAGATCCTTTCTCTTTAAGAATAGCATTATACGAGAAACGTTTATAATGCTGGTAGACACCGACAGCAAGAATCTTCTTGGCATACTCTTGTCCAACGACGAACTGATCCAAATAACTCGTAATCTCTTTCGGATAAGGGACACGTTTTGATGAGAATGACGTGGTTAAGGGCGTCTGTAACTTCGATGAAAATTTTCTGCGTGTTGTCGAATGACGCCTCAAATGTATTGTTCTCTTCTGGATTACTTTTGTCTGAAGTCAACAATACTTCGAACAATATGACCATTTATTTCAATCATTTCAAATGATACACGGAGGATTACAGAACAAAAGCTTAAATGGAAACAGAATACCATAAAACAAAATTGATTTATGAATCCCACTTATGCAATTTTTCTTTTGTACAAAAATGCTTTTTTTTGAAATGATATAATGCTATGGAATACTCTCACTAATCTTGATAAAGTCTTCCAGCAGTCTGCTTAGAAAAACAAAATTCTTCACCACCAAACATTTATAATTGTGTTTTTCATTGATTTGTAAGGGCGATTTCGGTGGAGTATTCCTATTATTAATTGATTTGCTATATTTCTCCCGGATATTTAGCCATGCTCCAAGCAAATGGCCTGTTATGATCCTTCGTCCGTAAAAATTTTGTTTCAGACCTTGAAATTAAGTAGTAGACAATGATGCACCAATGACGACTTCCATATAATAAAGGCAAAACCCAACAGCAACAGCCTACTGATGAAGAGAATTGCACTACAAAAGTCAGTAAATGAATAATTTTCACTAGACAGGTAGACAGGTAAGTACCATAATATCAACGACCTTATCAAAAAAAAAAAAAATCAACCGTTCGCCGTGAGCATAAATACGAATAATACCGCGAAGTCCCATCCTTTGGCTAATTAATTCACTTCATAACAAATTCTATGTCAAGAATCCTAATGAATATAATACAGTGTCAACAGCAGGATTCTAACACCATTCTTTAAAAAGAATACAGCTTCAGGTCACCAATCCATTGAGCTAGCATTACGCCGTCGTCACAGACATTGTTACTAATGCCGATAAGCGAAATCAAGCTCCAACAAAATACCCTTATAATAAGCTCTACCACATTCATCCTCGAAATTGTTTGAAGTCCCTCTAATAAATTCCTAACCCAAAATAAGCTCCGTGAAACCTAAACCCACAAACCTCCATTCGAAAAACACGCACAGGCATGAGTAATTCTTTTCATGGCATTTTCAAAACACTGTGTGCAAGCAAATATGTGTTCTACTCATCTCTCCTGTCATTGATGCAGAAAGACCGATTAAAACCAACAAGTTCAGCAGATAATTTACATCACCAAATAGCTTTAGTCGGAACAAATGAAGTAAAGCTTTATGCTTATAGTAAAACTAGCGAACGCGTTTGGCTTAACCAACGTATTTTATGCAGATTAGATCAAATTCGGAATAAAGGGGCATTTGGAAATGTTTACGAAAATGATAAATCCAAATGCTTCACCTGCTGCTCGTGCACATCATATCTGGATATCTGGTCATGCAAAATCCATACATCATTGCCTGAAAAACGCTCCCTTCCCCTCCCACTCCTCCAAAAAAAAAAAAAAAAAAAACTGTCAACTCATAGTGAACACATCAGCGTTAAATACACTGTCTACAGCAGCACTTAACACACTTGCAACCTACCCTTGGATCTAAATGCTAGTTAGTGTTGGTTTCGGACAAACCTAATTCCAAAAATTTCCACATCACCCAACCCATGTCAACCTCCAAGTGTCAATAAAACTTATCGGGGCCCACAAATCGTTTCGAGAAGACTCGAGCCGAGAGCCTATCGTTTCGCTGCCAAACATTCCCGTGGTGCGTTGCACAAACACTGCCAACAAATCCGGGATCGGGGATTCGGGAGAAGTCGATGCACTCGTTGGTGTACTAATCGAGGCCGTTCCCTCCACATTGTTTTTTGATATAAAGTCCCAGAAATGATTTGTTTGACAGAGGCGTAAATTTGGCGTCGCATTAAACACATTCTGTTGTTTGGTTGAATAGAATGTAGTGGTCGTTGATTATCCCTATCAATATCCTCACATAAACAGTGTTTGCTGAGGCGTCACTGAAAAAACAAAAATAGAATCACTGCCAGAAAATGGATGGTACGAATAATGTAATAAAGAGGAAATACAAAAATTTATTAAATTCGGACGCATCTCAACGCTAAAATGAATAACAAGCATGCTGAATTCATAAACATTGCATTACTGAAAAAAAAAAAAAAAAAAAAAACTCTGGTCTTGAATAAATGAATACGCGTAATAATGAGATTACTGTAAACAATCCAACGAAAAATCAATGTGTTGCAGCAAAAAAGATTTTCTCTTTTTCAAAGACAATCACGACACTCTCATATACACTCTGACCATACCTTAAAGCAATAAGTGGCTGTTACTATATCAAACACACTAAAGCATCACATTAATCCTGTATTTTCAAGCTCTTCTGCCTGACACTGAAAATTTAGGCTTACAAGCTTATACTGTTATCTCGGCAAGAGTCACTAGCAGAAGAGATCATCCCTTCAAAATTTGGAAGAGTCGTTTGAAACTTTCAAAGAGTGCAATAAAAATGATTGCTGAAAAGGCAACAATAACCGAAATTCCCAAACAACAACGATAAAAAATCTTCGGTGATCCATACATCTTTATTGTGAACGTGAGCGAGAGGATCGCGCAGGTGATGCGGAATGTATCGGCGAACGAGATCGCGAACGAGAAGCCGACTTCGGGCTGTATTTCGGAGAACCACGAGGAGATCGTGAACGTGACCTGTAACGATCATCGATTGCTGCCTCCTTCACCCGAATGTAAGATGTTTCACCCTGTAATATGCTACGTCCGTATTCACATATAGAAACGTCTTAATGATAATATTTAAGTTCATAGTAATGACAAACCAAATGAATTTAATTCATAAAAGTTGAAGCTTAATAATATCTTTCACAAATGCTTACAAGACTGACCTCATGAGACTTGAACTTCGTGTCATCAAGCTTTTTGATTGCATACTTCATGTCATCTTGTCTGGTGTATTCAACAACACCAGTTCCATCTTTGAAAACGTCTGCATAACAAATGTCACCAGCCTCACGCATATGATCCTTAATAGTAGCAAGTAATCATCTCTATTTGGAAATACATATTTAATTTTTATGCACAAAAAATTACCTTCAGATCTTGCCAAGATCCTGTTACTGGAAGTCCAGTTACCAAAACACGATACCCACTGCGACGTGGAGGACCTCGAGGAGGTGGTGGTCTTCGATCACGTTCCCCACGATCTGGACCATAAAGTGGGCGACCCCCTGGACCACGAGGACCAACTCCGCGAGTCATTTCAACTCTGATCCGGCATCCATCCAACTCATAGCCATCACGTCCACGAATGGCGTCACGAGCGTCACTACACCGAGAAAAATTCGAAAAAGATAACACCAACATAGATAGTATTATCACTGCAGCATTCTGCAGTACAGCAACGTAAAATGGTAAAAAAACAAACCGTGGGTCGTCAAATTCGATAAATGCAAACGGTGCTCCACGTGTTAGCTTAACATCAATGAAATTGATATGTCCATATTTGTAAAACAAGTCTTCCAAATCACGCTGTCTAATATCAGGTGGAAGATTGCCAATATACACACGACAATCACGACGACCAGCCATGTTTTTTGTCTTATCTGCAACAGTATATTCAAGAAAACACAGAAGGACTATGTACACTGCTTTTGATTTACGTATCCAAGCAACGCGACGCGAAATACACAGACACGGGACAGTACTCATATAATACAATGAAAAATAAAAAAAAAAAACAGGTCCAATCGCACTCCTCTCTACTGGGAATAGTACCAAACCAACCAACACCACTTAGTTTGGACTCACACCTTCAGCGCATATACACACACACACGCGCTACGCACAACAGCACACACTTCCCATCCCAATCGATACCCAACGCCAATTACTAGAACAGGGAATTTAAAATTCACGGCGAAATCAAAAATAACAGCGCAATACCTCCAACATACCAGCACCACACCACCACGTAATAGTGGCACGATTTCTTATTATATGAATTTTGTCGTTTAGCAGAAATTTATATTATACAGAATGCCAACAAGCGATTTCTAGTGACCAAAACAATTTCGTCAGCATAAATCTAACAAATTTGCCTTTAAAACAAATGAGTTAAAGGACTAACTTCATGTGAGCGATGAAAGAATTTCCTAATTTCGGACAAAGAAACACAGGAAACGAAGAAAAGTCAAAATGGAATACGGGAAAGGAAAATCATTTCAGCAAATGAGCCTGCGTAATAACTAAATCTATTCTAACTGCAAAAATCAAGATCCTGCTTAACCATTTTACTGTCCAGCCTGACAATAAAATTCCACCCAATCAAACAGATGGTACTGGAAATAGAAGCAATCTCCTCATAAAAGACAATTCCATTGATGCTGTTCACATAGCTAATGCAATTTTCTTAAAAATCTATTTTCCTTTCTGTAGTCCTGTATATCTGAGTATAACAGCACTTAATTTATCGACACTATTCAACTGAATTCATATTTAAGATTTAAAGTACTGCATGGAGATCAATGGATCCTAAATTGTATACCATCACCTCACAACAGGTATCAGCAATATTAGTCAGTTCTGTAAATGACACTAGCTTCTATTCATTTACTCCATAACAAAAGGGCAAATGCACTAAAACTACTGTCAGAATATCTGCACACTGTAGTTAGGATGACCATAATTTCATGTAGCTTTCACCAATTCAGCTATATTTCGAAACCATGAACTCAAAATAAAATCAAATCCTATTTACATATATGAACCTCTAATATAATCGAAAGTGGTTCGCTTCCAAATCGATATAATCGACTCGGTAACTGAACCCAAATTACTTATTCATCGAATCGAATTGTCAGCGATTCGAAATCGAATACTTGGTTTCTCACTTCGAATCTTGAGCGATTATTAAATACAAAGACTTTATGTCGAAAATTCGGCTCGTTTACGGATTATAGGTTCCTCGTCACTGAAATTTGAAAAAGTCGAGTATTTATTACATTTTAACAATAGAGAAGGAAATCAACTGATGAAACCAATTTTATTGTCAATTTGCAAAACAGCAAAGCAATCAAATAGATGTTCTTGAAAGTAAGCTTCTTCCGGAAAACAATCCAAACAACCTACTGCACCACAACAGACTGGTAGTTTGTGCAACACGCTAAAACACATACTTTAATAACGAAGGAATAAAAATAATAAGCTTTTTTCTGAAATATGAACAGTATAAGAGTTCATGAAGGTTACAAACAAACTAGCAGAATTCAAGAACTAAACCAGCAAACGAAATGACAACAAATTTTTATGAATTGTGTGCTCAAAACAAACAGCATACATGTCAGCATAAGCTGCCTCCGCTGAGAATTATAACTTGCCATCATTAAGTGAAACAAACGAAGTCGCAAACAAGTTTAAACAATGCATACTCCAGTGCAGATGTACAGTTGGCACCGCTACTGGTCAGTAACGTGATCCAGAGCGAGAGCGAGTTTTTGACCTCGTTTTGGAAGGAGACCGTGAATTTGATGAATGCACTGGAGATGTAGAACGTCGAACAAATGATGTACGAGTGTGAGAACGAGAGCGCGAAGAACGTGAACGACTTCTTGATGCTGAGCGTGTAGGACTGTATTTCGGTGATGAGCGCGTTTTGCGTGGTGTATGTGAGCGAGAACGCGAACGATTCGGACTGTTAATATTCGCTTCCTTTACTCTAATATACGTTACTTCACCCTGAAACTACTTTTGTCTTTCAAAGATAACATGCGAAATTTATTTCGAAGTGGAGAACCATACATTACTTTGTACCATTACCTCATGCGATTTGAATTTTGTATCATCCAGTTTCCGAAGGGCATATTTCATGTCTTCGTAATTTGTGTATTCGACAACACCAGTGCCATCTCGAAAAACATCTGCATAGCATATTTCACCAGCATCACGCATATGGTCCTAAAATTCGTCACTCTAAAGACAATTGAAATATATTCTCATGGAACGATTTGGTATAAAAAATAAGGAAAGCACTCAATTTCCACTGATTATATAATAAGAAAGTTTCACTTTAAGATCCTGCCACGAGCCGGTGTCGGGAAGGCCTGAAACTATGACACGATATCCACTTCGTCGAGGGGGCGGGCCACGTCGAGGCGACCGCGAATCCGGTCCATACAACGGCCGACCACCTGGCCCACGCGGACCAACTCCTCGAGTTAATTCAACTCGGATCCGACACCCGTCAAAGTCATATCCATCTCGACCGTGAACAGCATCTCGAGCATCTCTGCAATCTTCCAATTTTCCAAACTTCGTAATTCTAGTGAATTAATATGCAGTAATGCTGAAACGAACCATAAGGCCGTACAAAAACTTCAAGTAAGTTCCACTAAAGGAAATTCAAAGTTTGAAGTAAATTAGTGGAAAAAATAAGTTATGAAATGAGTTATTCAGCGTTACTGTTGAGCTATTCTAGGTTTATACCACATCAACGGAAAAGTTACTACCTGGGATCATCAAATTCAATAAATGCGAAAGGTACATCTCTTGTAAACTTTATATCGATAAAATTGATGCGTCCGTACTTGTAGAAAATATCTTCCAGATCTCGTTGTTTCACGTCGCTTGGCAAATTGCCTACAAACACACGACAATCGCGTCTGCCAGCCATTACTACTAATCTAAATGCAATTACTGCTAGATTGCACATGTATTTCAAGCGTGAGAGATAGAGCCCAACCAACAGTCCACAAAATTGCTGGCCACAACATCACAAAGGCACACAATGTGCCAACAAATCCCCCTCCCCTCACCTTACCCTACTCGGCTCGAAGAAATTTCCACACCTAATGGTTAAACTTCGTGCAGACGGCTACGGTGCCACCCAATCTTTTATAAAGATCTCTATGAAAATTTATGGGCAATGTGTTTGCTACTTCTTTCATATCTCTTTTAGTAGTACTCATCTGAATGATTGCAACTGAAAAAGATCTATAGTTTCAGATGCGAAATGAATGCATTCTGTGGTCGATTCAATGAGTGTAATTGGATATCGGTTGATCAGTTCCACTCCAATAATCTCAAGTCTTCCGCATTTTTCCTATCTCATTGTCATAGTGGTTTGTTTCATTCTTTTTATGATTGCTGTCGCTTCTTAATGAATCTTTTTGATTCTTTTTATCTAAGTGTCAGCGAAATGACCATTTTCGAACTCAATTTAACAACAAAAGTCAAACTTCCTCAATTATTTCCAGTACTTGAATCATTTTTTTCATCATCTGACTCCTTTTTCCACCTCTTCCCATCATTCCAAACATATCCTAACTTAAAGCTGATATTTTTTCCTTTTTTTTCAATACAACATGTTGAATAGTCATTAGCGAAATTTTCCATGATATAGATTTTGACTTTCTGTTGCTAGTCTTAGAGGTGAACGTTTACTTTATATATATATTTGATATTTTTCAGACCACATGCAGGGCTTAGATGGCGACCAGTTTTACGAATTAATAAAAGGGAAATTTGCTGTGCTTTATTGTCATAAAATATCGAAGATCTTTCTTGGTTCAGAGCTTCACCATGCAAGACTGCTAGTAAAAAAAATTTGATTCTTAGCAAGCACTTTATCAAAAAACCGTTAGATTTGCATGTAACAGGGAATTTAATTTTTAAATTAAAGGTCAAATGAAAGTCACCAATTATGCATTTCTCGTAATTCATATTTATCAAAAAAAAAAAAAAAAAAAAAATCAGGAACACATTGTGCCTAAAAATTATAATGAGAAATTCACGGTTACTGCCATTTGTGATAACGAAGAACGCGAATCACTGCTTCCATCGTCATCTGCTGATGTTACATTTTTGGATGCCCAACACATTCCAGGTTCTATCATGTAAGTTTTTAAGCTGCTAATAATTTATGTTAACATTAGAAATGTATTCGATTTTTGCATCATGATTCTTCATTTCGTACCTTTTATTCTGCTTAGGATTCTGTTTGAATTCCATGGTGGCTTCAGACTGCTCTATACAGGAGATTATCGCTTGTCAAAAGATGATTGGATTGCTTGCGACATGCTCAAAGACCCATATGCCAGGTGGAATTTTTAGTCCTGAATAGCTGTTTGCTGTATGAAATTGTCATGTAAAAAATTCTCAAAATCCTTTGATTATTTCTAATCTTACTTTTCAGTTCTGGTTTTAAACGTCTTGATGCACTATATTTTGATAGTACATTCTGTCGAAAAGGAGCAGAAAATATACCATCTTTGAAACAAAGTTGTGCATTGTGTGTTAAGATGGTGAAGGGATGGCTGGAAAAAGATTCGGACAATAAGGTTTTAATATGGTGCGGTGAGTAAAGTTACCTGAAATTTTGCTTTTCTTGTCTTTCATTACGTAGTTTGAGGGGTATTAAACAAATATGTATCATATGATCACTGCATGACACTAATTTCAGGTAGGTTTGGCCACGAGCTTTTATTAAAAGCGATTTGGGATGAGCTTCATATTAAATGTCATGTAACCATGATGAAATATCGTATCTATTCAAGTATACTTTTTTAAACACTTTCGAAATTTTCACTCTTTTGAAGGACTTGCACCAAAATTCTCGATATTTTTGTGAGTCACCGAGTTCTTGATATTACAGAAATTGATTTTCTTGCTGAGTGTATAACACCGATTGCACGGAACACTCGTGTACATGCATGTACAGCAAAACCAACTGTAACGGAAGAAGTTTTCTTTGAGAATAAACAAAATGTGGTGGCGAAGAAAAAGAATGACGTTAGCTTCAAACAAACGGTGAAAAAAAAAATGGATTTTATCAATGGATAATTTATTGTAAAAGATGATGTTCTCAGAACTTTCAGATGTCAACTTGTTGGCTCTGTCGTCCAGATCACAACAATGTACGAGTAATAAAGCCCTCAGCAATTTGGTTTTTGAGAAGAAATAAAAAAAAGTTAGATGAATATCTTGAAGACTCAAAAATAAATTCCTTAATCTATGAAATCTAAATGTTGCAAACTGTAGATTATAGATGCAAATTATTAAAATATGTAAATTTATCCGCAAATTATTAGTCTATTCAATTTCAGTGTGTTGGGATATGAAAATAATCGGTTTTGCCGTCTGTTTTACTCAGGCCATTGTTCTGTTTCTGAAATGGAAGATGCTTTTAGCTTGTTAAGACCTGTACGTGCTTATCCAAATAGCACAGACAAACGCAGCAAAGATTTTGCTAAAAAATTATCAATGTACTTCAGGTATACTGTCTGAGTTTTCGGGGTGATTTTATTGACTTATAGTTGGTCTTTTTTCTTAGCTGGTCATTTTTTGAGCTGATTCTATAAATAAGAAATTCAACCTGTTCTGTACAGTAAGCCGAAACTAAACAAAGCTTGTTTGCCTTTCTAGGTCTTACTCGTACAGTAGTTCAGTAGTTCGTTCAAATTATCGATAGATACTGATAGCATGATAAGTGAAGTTATCACGTTGGCTAACTCTCACAAAACATTAAAGCAAAATGCAACTTGCGAATTTGGTATAGATAACGAAGTTATCAGAGTGAGAAATTTAAATACTTTCAGTAATGGTAAGGTTTCTCGACTATTTTCTGAATATTAACTCATTTTGTCAATAATTTCAGATTCGCTCAAACTAAAGAGGAAGAGGGAAGACTAATGAATGTTTCTTCTATGTGACAAATTTCTAAACAAATTTTAAAGTCAAACTAAGATTTTATAAGGTGTGGAATGCACCTTAAATTATTTATTTCCCGAGAAATTGTGGTTATATTCTATTTTCTATTCAATAGCTGCTATTGTTTGGTATTTTGGGACCATTAATGATAAATCTTGACGTTATTCGATTTTCAAAGTTAATCATATTCCGAAAACCAGTTTTAAATTTAAGCTAGTCAACCGTTACTTAATGCTTTTTTTCGCTTCTATATTTTCTTATTTCTTTGTCAGACAATTTCTGATTCGTACTCTATGTTTCAGAGAGTTTTAGACACTGTTTTTTATTAACGATACATTTTATTAACGTTCGTTCACACTGGTACTACATTTCACTTTTATTTATGATGCCATGATAAGTATAATGAACTTTTATTTAATTTCCAGTCCTGGTGCCACTGGAGCGTTCGGAATATGCTCACATCGATAAGTTTTAGGATTCGGCCGGAACGGAAAACAACAACATCGACACACTTTCTCATGTTTGCGTTTTTTCACTCTATTTATTCTGCAATTGCAGATATGTATGTAATTTATACAGTTATGTATAAAATGTATAGAATATGAACTAACTGCATACTGATATGCAGTTAGTTTAAACATTAGTTAGCTTTTTCACAAAATTACCGGTGCGGTTATCGCTAACATTTTTCGTTGATATGTGTTATTTGTGCCATATCGCCGGGAACTATGAACTATTTAGTCATTTTAAATTTGTTCTTAAACGAAAAATAAATTTAGGAGAAAACAATAAACTTGCTTCTTTTGCACAATACACTCGTACCACTTCAGTGAACGTATTTCTTTTTGGAAAACTGGTTCAACCTGATTGAGGTCTACCTCATTAGTTGGCCACAATTTGCATTCTTCGCCATTAAGCTGAAATTAGGTTGTTATATACGTGTTATATTTAAACAAGAGTCTCTGTTATAAGACCTGCATTTTTCATTTTCGATTCTTATGGATCTTAAAATTTACCGACAGTTTATTGTAATCTACTTGACAACTATCCATTTGATCCACGCCTAAAAGATCCTTTTGCCTACAGATCTTTTCGGATACATAAAATGGGATAAACGAACGTCCACCGCGTATCCTGAAAATATGAAATTATATTGTTAAGTAGTAATTGACTTAATATTACTTCGATTGTTTTTTGATCTTGTTCAATTATCAGTAATACCGGTAATCGTTACAATGCTAAAATTCATTAATTCCTGTAACATCGACTTGTGTTATGATAGTAATTTTGATGGCGATGAAAACAGGAGATGAGAACAATGGATACAGTATAACTGGGGTGATACTAATAGTATTACTTGATAGTAATGAAATGTGTAATAAAATGATAATGTTGAAAGAATGATGCATATCATTTATTTTAACAGAGGATGGTAGATATCTTAGTAATTTAGAGTTAGTTTTTGAGTGCTATTTGAGGTGAAAATAAGGACCAACTCGAATGGACTAAGGTTGCATTTCTTAGCGCCACCGTATCCACAACTTTGTTTGTATGAACACATTCCGCATGCCCTCTTATTAATGAGAACAGAACCCATGTAGGAGTAAAAGCTCTGCAATGCTTTCCCGTATCGTTGATTTATAAGTTTGTAGAACCAGTGTTGTTGACAAATAGGTGATATCTGGTTCATATATGTCGTCTACAACCAGTTGATTTTTAGTCGAGAAATTTGTAGGTTTGATTTTTGACATCAATTTATGCTAGAAATTAATATAACTTTGTAGTTAATAGAACAAAATGAGAGAACATTATTTATGGTGTATATTAGCAAATTTCTATCGTCAGACTTTTTATTTTTTTTTTTTTTTGCTTTTTTTGCTTTTTAGAAGTTTTAACTTTTTTTTTAAATCTTGAAGGCTAAATAAATTAAATGTTTTGAAATCTGAAACCCATGAAATTGAAATACAAAGGAGGCTGAACTGATTGGTAAAACGAACATTGAATTCCATATCGGGCCAAATGCATGGTCCCCATGTGCTCCAGTTCGAACAGTCACTACTTTGTGTTACTTCAGAAAAAATTGCTGCAAGCTGCGCACATACTAAAAATTAGTTTCTAAGCAGAACATAATATCTGTCACTTTCAAAGGTAAAAAATTTTGAAATCTTCCATACTGTACATAATATACTGATTTCTATAGCGACAGGAACTCTTCAAAAGAAGTTATAATAATTCGAAAATGCAACTTTTCACCTGTTTTCACGAGGAAACATATTATGAATTTAGTAATTTGCACAAAATCCATCAATCCTTATTAGTGTTGACTCCAACTCTGCAAAGTGCATCATTATTTTAAATAACTGGAAAATGAGAAGTTAATGAATATAAAGCATCAAAAAAACTAATAATTGAAGAAAATGAGGAAGAAAAGTAAGTCCGAAAAAGTGTCTATGGCATCTCTCCTGTGATAATTGCAGAAATGTTAAAATAGGTTATTGAACAACAGCAGGCCCTCATTAAAACCAACGTCATTTCAATCATCATCAAGAAATCATGTTTTCAAAGGTCATGTCGTCATATAGCTGAATGGATTATCTAATTGTGCATTTGAATGTAATAGAATTTCCAGAAGCGTAAAATATATTTAATTCCAGTTACCTAAACATCAAAAAATGGATCATTATAAAAATAGGACTTGAAATACAAAAGATTATCACATTAATGTCATTCAATGTCGAGAAGGACTGAAACTTTAATCAAATTCATAGTAATAACACATTAATTTTACTAACTGTATTAAAAATTCAAATTTGCCGAAAATATTACCGAAATTTTTGATTTTTCAAAAACTTTTCTTTATTTTGAGAAATTGAAATATAGGTTCAGTGAAATGATACTAAATCGTTGCAATAATTTCAAATCAGAAAGTGAAATCATATTGCATTTTATATAAGGCAGTGATTGATTGATAAGGAAGAGGCTGAGATCTGCTTAAAATAATCATTTGGAGGTATTCTGGCAAAGGATCTATAGAATTTCAAAGGGATTTCAGAAATTAATACTCTAAATGAACACTTTTTAACTTGATATCCTTCGCATAGTTTACCTCCAATAAAACAGTGGAAGTGGAATTTGGAAATTTTATGAAATTTGGTCCATTGAATAATTGCTCCATTTCGAGTACTTTACTGCAAAAATAGTGCTACTTCTCATTTCTGAAATCCTTTCCTCAAAATTTGGCAGAAATACTTCGCTGCTATTAAAATACGGAGTGTGAAAATGGGTAGGATGATTCGAAGTAAGCAGGAATGATCAAAGTTGCGGACATTTTATGGAGCTAAGCTTCAACAATAATTGATGCTCAGTAGGAAAAATGGTTTAATAATTGTTTCAACTTTTCAAAATTTTGAATGTTTCACAATTATATCATAAAACTTTTCCAACCAGTTTTAAATGTAGACATATAGAGATAACGTTATGTGGGTGGAGGAAGCCGAAGGAATATGAGCCTAATTAAATTGTCGGTCTTTATTTTTGATCGAGTTTAACAGTTAAGTGATGATAGCAAAATTTCATTCGTGGCAGTAGATTTGGAAAAAATGTTTGCCTTAATTACAGCATCCGCATAAATCAGTATTGTTTTAAATAATTGTTTCAATGCAGCATCTAATTAACTGATTTGTTACATTAGATGACTTTCCTTACAACTAGTCTCCCTTTCATTTAGTTTCTTTTTGTTCTTCCACTAATTAATTCTAACTTTCTTCACACTTCACTCGCAGTTCCTCGTGATAATGCAATCGCAAACAAAGCAGTACTGATTGCTGAAAAGATTTGCGAATGGTTTGACTGCTACCTTATTTAAGCTTATGCATTCAGATAATCATCGCTGATCGGTAAGTACTACTTTTCGAATTCATGCAATCATAATTTTGAGATTCATTTTGGGTCATAGTCTTAAACTTAGAGATTTACTAAACCCAATACAAGGCCCGAAATTTATATGACCAGGTATATCAATATCTTCTTTCGATTGGTCCTTCTGCTGTCATCAAACTAACAGAATCAGCGCCAATCCTAAGTGGTGACAGCTAATAAAAATGACAAAACTTGTGCTATTCAAGTGTAGATTTATTATTTAATGTTATGGACTCCAATTTCTTTAAATTTTAATCTGTATAACTATTAGCACATTCGTTAATCAAGCAAGCGATGATCTACTTAGTCAATATCAAACCTAGACATATACTTAAAAAAGCGCTCTCCTTTTTCCTGAAACTTGAAGATCACTGAATTAAGTGATTTTAATAAAAAAGAATGATTTTTACTTTTCACATAAAAAAAGAAAAACTATTACGCTTATTTCTGAGATTCTCTTAGCAAAGAAATGAAAATATTACATTTAAATAAACTTAAAAAATTTAGCATGGCAAACTTTTCGTATAGAAATAGTACAATAATTGTACACCTAGCACAAGACTACTCTCAGACTGTTATCCCAAAAGAAAAGACCGCCAATGCGGGAAACAAATTGACCTTTTGCGCCCTTTTCTTACTGCTAATCTTTTCCTTTCAATCTTTTCTCCCCCACACCGTATGTTCCTCTCCCCCAATTTCTCTCTTTCTTTGCTTCTCTTAAATAATCGTGTCTCTTCGTACTCGGTACTCGGTTCTATTCAGGATGATGGAACAACTTATCATTTACGCTTACAGAAAGCCCGGTAGCCTGTTCTGGCTAAGAGGGAAGCTACTTGGCCTAAGAATCCCTTCTCTGGTTGGCTGGATGAAGAAACAGCTTTCATTTGGAGATTAGGCAAAAATTTATGATTAAATATCGGTAACACGGTCGATCATAATATCGGTTCTCATGTCTTATTTTCGGTTTGCTTAAGTACGTTGCGGATACTGTACTATTGTCATTTTTTATGACAATAACGTGACCTTAAGATTATTCAATAAGATATATATTCAAACTATATGATTCTTCTAAAGCTTCGAATTTTCTAGAGCAGTACTTCTGATATTTGATTGATCGTGAATTTCTTAATAGGGATTTGTAGTTTATATTTACGCGTTCTTGGCTTCATAACTTAGAAAAGTAGTGTATTCCCATCTTTCCCGAATAGGCATGCATATCTTTAAATTTACTTGATGCCAAATCATACAAATTATTATTTTCATAGTCCTACTTCACTCAGACATGAGTGTAAACAGTACTGAAATCCATTTATAGTACTATGTCAAATAATGGAGCGTTATTGGAATGGCCAGAACTGAGAAGAGTTATATTAGAGGGACGATGTGAACTTAGTTTGACTTCTGTTCCAGCTGGGGATCGAAATCCAGACATCAATGATGAACAGTTGCAAGCCGAAATTTTCGCTCCAGTAAGTTCTCATAACCAAAAAGAACTTTTTTGTTCTTGTGCTGTTGGAAGTATTTTAGTCTTATCGTTGCATTTCCACACTTGAGCTATGAAATGACGCTTTTAGAAAATGTGATTGTATGATAAAGATGTATTTATAATCAGTTTAATTTAATTTAGATTATTTTTCATTTTAGAATACTCCACTCAACTATATTGAACTTACTCGACTTGAGCTCAGCGTGTTGCACACTTGTGTGGGGAAGGTAACGAAGCTAAAAAAGCTTATATTGCATAGTAATGCTTTAGTACATATTCCGAAGGATATCGGTGACTTGAAAGAATTACAATTTCTTGATCTATCAACAAACAAACTTGATCGACTCCCAGCAGCAATTGGCTGTTTACCCCATCTCTCGACGCTCTTGCTTGCGAATAACAAGGTACATATATATATATATATATATGGATATTCATTTCCACGTGCTGAAAAATATTTTTGTACTACTGTATAATTTTACACTTGAAACTTTGCTGTGTGTTTTTGATTTTTTTAATTTCTGTTTTCTAATGGTTATTATAATAATTTTCCGATAACGCAAATACATTTAACATGTAATTTACAAGTTTGCATATTTTTGTTCTAGATTTCATCGCTACCGGACATGTCGAATCTTGTTACTCTACAGCATCTTGATGTATCCCATAATCAATTAACTGAGTTTCCAACTTCGTTCCCAAATCAATCGAAATTGCATACTTTGATTCTTAATTCAAATTATATCAAGGAATTGCCTACTGAAGTGAACTCATTGAATGACAATTTGAAGACCGTAAATTTATCAAATAACGAAATCGTCGATCTTCCATTCTTGTTCTGTAATTGCAAAAAGATAAAAACGCTAGAACTCGCTAATAACAAGTAGGCACATGTTGTTGTGTAACACATTCTTATCGTTTATGTTTGGTTCAGCTGGAATTTTTTTCATATTTTCGGATTTTAAATAAGGTAATTTCAGGTTTTTGGATAATCGTTTTAAAAAATTAATCGAGGATCCAAGGCATAAGACCTTCGCGCTAATAGATTACCTGAAGAAAAAATCAAAAGCATTGATAAAGAACAACGACGGAAAAGAATCGAAAGCAAACTCAGCTAAAAGCAGTATTAACAGAGACGAATGTGTACCAATTGTTCCAATAATCACTGTTAATTACGGAATGAGTGACGTAAGCAATTTCAGTAAATGTGTTTTTGGAGTCGTTGGAAAAAATATTACTAGTGGGACGCTCTTTATTCAGACTCTGACTATTCAGGTATTAGTTGAGAGGACGAAAGAAACATTGGAAATTCGTCCCTATATTGTCTGTTGCATTTTGAAGGACTGCTCATTAAGTGCAGAAAAAGTAAAACAGTTATTGAATATTCAGGTAATTCTATTTCCTCACCATAATTAAGAATTCATGTATTCATTTACGCGCCTATTACAAAATTCATAATTTAAGTCCTACTGCATTGTTTACATTGAGAGAAGTTTCCAAGACGTTCTCCAATTCAATTTCTGTTTTAGAATAAGTTGCATTCATCTGTTTGTGAAGAAAGAACTATTGCAAGCATCGGGACACACAACTTCCGCAAGCTTCGGGTTCCCCTAGTTTATGGAGCCGTTGATCCTGATATATTGATGGTAAGTTATACATATTTTCTTCCGAAAAAAGAATTTTTTCAGATAAAATTGATATTATTATAGATAACACCATTACATCGACACAAAAAAATTTCTGGGAGAAAACTCTCATCAAATTTGGCAAATGAAGCAGAACTAGTCCGAAAAAAAGAAAAACGAAATGTGGTATCAAACACTCATAAGTTGGTAGCTTCTCTTGCTTTTAAACTTTTCCATCAGCTAAATTTAGAGCGGTCTCATTATTACAGTTGCATATTTTGTGAAAGCTTTGAGTTTAAAAAAGTATTTACACATACAGATTTCTAGATACATGTATCTCATTCAAAAGCTCTCCCTTTATCCGTGTTTGATGGATTCAAATGGCCTGGTTATAAGCGTGCCACCTGTGACGAATTGCGAGGAGACAAAGGTGGCGTATTGTTTTTTAATTTCTATGCGAATACAGAGTAATGAAAAGTTCCTTCTTTGTACAATGTTTGATTGCAGCTTGATATGGACACGAAAGATATATTTGTGGAAGTTACGAGCACTGTAACAGAGAATATTTGCTTAAAAATAATGGATACATTTATCAAAGAGATTATCATGCAGGGGTGCCTGACAAATTTGGTTGTCGAACAAGTTAAAGTATGTAGATCCTTTTATTTAACTTCTAATAAAGTTCAAACCATTTACATGAACATTTCATATTTTTGACAGATTTGGCCTAAATTTTTCAGTACCATAATGCAGCATTTTACTTCCAATATTGAAATGTATTATTAGACTTTAGATCAGGCAGCACAATGGTGAACTATTAGTGGCTTATCCAAGCAAGAACGATCTTCGAATACCGAAATGCATTATTAAACGGGAACTAGTCGTAGATGAAATATCAAAACTAGAAGCTTAGCAGTTTTGAACAAAACGACGCTGCATTATTCCAGGTCTCAACTTCATGTTATACGTCGTTGTAAGGCAAGCGAATCTACAGTTGCGACCCTTTACTATTTTTAGCACTGTTTTGCCCATTAAAAAAGTAAAACAGTAACAAACAATAAAAAAAGTTCGGTGTTTGCTCTAACCTTTCAAAACAAAAGTTTGAGTAGTTGTAAAAAAACAACCACGTAATTTTGTAATAAAACCATTCACAAGTCCACATTTTCGATCACGAATAATAGCAACGCATTAGAAATCATTGATCAATATGTGAACTTATAAAAATCTGCTTTGTACAAAAACATCAACACTTCTCGCTCTTGAATATTCTTGAGAATCTTCAATGTTTCTTTTAAGGACTCACAGAAAAACCTAAAAAAATAACGTATAACATTCTATATTTCTAAAAGGAGTATTGTGATATAAGAAATCAATGCTGTTGGTAAGCAGTATTGTGATATAAGAAAATCAACGCGCATAAATTACATTTACCTATATTCTTCAGCAGTTGTTTCAACCAGTGTTTGGTCGATTTGTCATCTGCAAGGACTCGAGTAAAAGTTTCATCCCTTAGCTGATCCGGTAAACATTGCCGTAATGCTTGTAACGCTCTGAAAAACATTACCTGCTAGCAAAAAGCTGGGGAATAGAAATCCAAACATGACTTTCTTCACTTGCAAAGGGAAACTCAAATCTAAGTTCTCAATCAAGGGTGTACTACTTCTCATTACTGAAATTCGACGAAATGAAAATAGTTGCCTCGGATTATCGGAAAGACGACTGTAACATCGAACAACATGCTTCAAAAGTCGCTGTGACGGTTCTTTGGCTAAATGCAACACCATTTTACCCTACAATAGAAGTATCTTTATATGCTATCCATGAAGACTATTGAATCAAGAACCTTTCCATTAAATCACAATAAGTCAAAGAGTTATGCCAAACTCACCAAAAAATTATTTAGGATACAAACGAGAGCCAATTACACGAAGTAAAGATTTATGAACTCACCAAAATCATAGCAACGTGAGAAAAGCGTTCATAAGTTTGACAAATGTATGCCAAACCAGTATCATCAAGTAATATTTTCTGCAAAATGAAAGTAGCCACTGTTTTTGACAATTCTGTTCCATTTTCCATAATTCGTAAACACAAAGGAATTATTTCTGTTGAAAGCAGAAACTGAATAACTTCCTACAAAAAATTGTTTTAAAGAAACTGGTCAGGATCGCATCAATTATAAGTAAAGACCTTTAGTGGTTCTTGAGTTTATTATTACAATTACCTGTTCATCAGTTTTCACCAATGCACCAATCACACCTAAAGACGTCAAACGAAGATATTCGAACGGTCGCGAAGTCTTTGTTGTGTGCAAGAATGGATACAGAAACAATGGAATATGGGCTGCAAAAAGTAAATTATGGAAACAAATCGACTTCTTTCACTGGACGGTTGCTTATCGATTGTTTTGGCTTATTCCTATCGGAAATATTAGTTTTTCTTACCAACTAAAATACTAGTAACGAATGAATGCTATATTTAGTAAATAAAGTGACTTTTGTGAAAATTTTCACAGAAAATCTCAAATTTTTACATCGTTCTATCGCATCAAGAATAAAAATAACTACTTATTGTAAGATATGGTACTTAATAATTTGTTTCAAATGTAAATTATACTAAAATAGTACCATAAAAATATCAGTAAAAGATATATATATATATATATATATATATATATATATTTCATGGAAATATATTCGAAGGAATTAAGCTAAAGTGCACTAAAAAATTAATATCAAATTCCAAAAAGTATCACAGATTCCTTTCAAATTTGAAAAATTACCCTGTAAAAATGGACTTCTAGTTTCCTTGTGTGAAGCAACACATTGCATCAAAGCTAGAGCATTACATACACGATTCGACTGTCCTGCTGTAAGTGTCGGTGGCATGATTGCTGGATATATTGAGATTACTTCTTGAAGCAGAGAAGCCATTGAGCCAAATGAATACCACAACCATAAAGGTAAGTCAGGAACCGTTTCTCGCTTTTTGCTGCATTTTACATAAATCACCTTTTCTTCGAGTAGATACTGTCAGAA
Source organism: Brugia malayi (assembly GCF_000002995.4). Classification (NCBI taxonomy): domain Eukaryota; kingdom Metazoa; phylum Nematoda; class Chromadorea; order Rhabditida; family Onchocercidae; genus Brugia; species Brugia malayi. The sequence continues at coordinate 9,540,881 of NW_025062475.1, forward strand.
GCTTTGAAAAACCATAAAACATTTATTGTTATAAAGCAATTATACCAACCTAAGAGGAGAGAAAGAGATATTAACATTTATGACCAATTAAGGCCCACCACAAGGTCAAAGAAAATACTGGCGAAAAATACCTCAGTTCCAGAAGTGCCTGTTCTCGCTTACTTGAATCACTCAAATCCAAAATCCACTCAAACACCTGTTCTTTATCAATTGTTTCCATCTGGGAAGATCCAGTACTGCCTCCACCAACATCCATTCAACAATGTTTGCAGAGACACCTTAAATACAGGATAAAATCATAGTTTTTAATATGTATGAGAACAGTTCAACAAAACAAAAACGAAAAAAAGAGAAAAGCCAAAACTTAACTGCAGACCCTTCCAAAAATATAGGATCTGAAATCAAATAACATCAAAATAAAAGAAGTAAATTTGCAAAAGCTGACGCAAATTTAAAACAACAATTCCCACATGAAGTTTATTACACACTGAAGTTATACCAAAACAAATTTATCAACAAAAGTTCACTTTTTACTTGTGAAAATTCAGCGTTAAAAATTTCCACTCACCATTTACTCTATCCTTTGCTTGTTAATTCAAACAAACTTTAACCAACACAATGCATGAAAAGATCACGTTTCAAATCTTAGAGTATTAATATAATGTTAGATGCAACAAAAATGCAAATGAAAAAGGATAAACATATATAAATTATGTGGTGGCACCATTAACAAATACATTCTTGATATTTTCGTGTGATATACTCAAACTACCGATTAGTGCAATAAGCCGTTTTCGAAGAAGTTCCCACTGGGGACGACCAAAACTTCGATGTTGAAGCGATGTTACATTGAGTTCGTTTTTTAACTCATTTATTTTGCCCTAAAACATAAATACATCACGTAAAAAAAAAAAAAAAAAATCCACTGGTGTAACAGAAAACCTTAATTTCATACAATATATAACGCTTTGTAATTAGATTTTCATCATTCAGGGAAGCATAAATAGACGTACAGTAATAGCATTTATTCTAATTGCTTCAATTATAAATTCTTCGAGTTCTTCATTCTCCGGTATATCAACTTCAAGTGATAAATCATGAAGAGATATGACCTATAAATAATCTGTCATCGAACATGGTTGAAAAATTTTCTCTGAAAAAAAAAAAAAAAAAAAAAAAAACCTAACATGCTCAATTTAAATCTTTCGAATCCTTAAAGCAAAATGTTATTATATTGCCTAAATTGATTTCACCTGATTCAAGAAAATTTGAATCCTAAACAAAAAATGAGTGGGATAATTGTCGCACACATAATTATGAAATTTTGTTTTTATTCTGCTGAATAACTAGGAACTTACAGTCTTTTTTTCGGCCATGTCCATCAACGTTAGTAACCGCATCTTCTTGATCAGAACTGTATCATCAACATGCAACTTTTCACTAATAAAAGTTGGATGTTTCATAATAAAGGTTTGATAATCTTTCAAAGTACCTTCAGAAAATAGCTTTAGCACTTCGTGCATCAATGGATCACTCTAGAAACATATCAAATAATAAGAGATAAACAGAGGTTTGTCATTTAAATAACATATTTATCTTATTCATTATATTACTGGTAGATAAAGTCAAAATAAATGAATCACACCTTCTATATATATATATATATATATATATATATATATATACTTAAGTCCAATCATTTACTGATAAACACATTTTTATACTTAAATTAATGCACGTATTTTTACTAATGGCTGATTTCTTGAATAAATATTATACTTTTTCCAATAACTGCACTGCAGAAAGCCTTAAAAGATGATCGAAACTGAAGGACTTCGGGTCAACTATTGCTGTTCGCACGCATTCACGGGCATCTTCTATAGCAAATGCAGCATCTGCATCAGTATATGTTCTCAGTAAAGCTGTCATTGTCTAAAATGGCGAAAAATGTACTACCAGTAATAATTCTCAATGATCAGTCACTCAAAAGAATGTGGATCCAAAAACTCGTAACTGTCAGCCAGAGAGAAAAAAAGCATACTTCATCAAACTCTGAGCACGGCATATGTTAGGACCTAGTTATAGAGATTCAAAATTCCGTATAGAGAACTAACTTTAGCTGCTTGATCGGCTCTTCCGTCATGGATAAGAGCCCAATGAATCAACCGTAAAAGACTGCGCTGCTGCTTCTGATCCAAAGACCAACGACTAATATATTCATTCACTTTCTCAGTACTTGTATCCAGATCTCCAATGATTCGTGCTCTTCCACACAAAGCTACCAACGCAATATAAAGAGAATGCTGTACTCGTGGATGCTTATTAAAAGCAAAAAATAAATTTGAAAGGGTCCGAACAGCCGATGACGCCTGAAAATCTAGCAAAAATTACAAAAAGAAACCAGCCAATCATCAATCCCAACAGCTTAATCATCGTAGTATAAAGATAGAAAAAAACTCCATCTTTCACAATTTCGAAGGAACTGAAAAGACATTTTTAAACCAGGTTTTTAATCTGATTTCGGATTGATCTCTCATTTCTCATTCTTATCCTCAAAGTTGCAAAAGAAATTTCCTACACCATTTATTTGTAATTTGACTTTGGATTTATATCTGCTAGCTACAGCAGTGAATATCAATGCAGTACAATGAGATACCGCAAGTCGAAGAATGTGTAATGCAAACAATTTCACTGCTATAAAATCGACTTAGAATAGCAATAAAAGAATTAACCAACAGACAAATAACTTACATTGCTATTCCATCCAGTTCCCTTGAAATTTTCTGGAGTTAACTGATGACAGAATTCAATGATTATTTTCTCAGCTGCTTCCGGTGTAAGTACAACAATAAGCGATGATATCGAGTTTAAAATCATTTCTACTTCCTTATCACTTTCCAAAGCACCCAAAACATGAACAGCCTTAACCAATTCCTCCAAATTCTCACTAAAATCTGCAGACCCTGGAAATGACAGCTATATTTTTAATGTAATCAGTTATTATGGCACAAATCAAGAAATCTTCTTAAGAGTGTGAACAAACCCTCTTCGCTGATTGAAGAACCGTGCTCTCTCATATATGCTCGCAGTTGTTGTAACTGTATTCGGTCGTCCGTAAATGCAAACACCGGTAAAGCCTTAGTGTCCGCCATGATTTACTGAAACCCTTCAACTCAAATAAAATTAACCCAACCGCACAGAAATAACACATCAACGAACAGAACCTTAGTGGCTCGATTCAACTCAACTCGCTTTGAAATCTGTGGATCCCTCTGTGAGAAATAGGTTGGTCGTGTATTCAAGCCACAAAATCGTTTCCACTTGTCATTTTGAACAAACATCTGTAAGTACAAACTTTCCAGTTGATATGGGAGAAAAATCTAAAGGGAGGAATGAACAGGGAAGTACCTGATCTTCTTTTACACTCACTTCAAGCCCAAAGGACTTTTTTTCAGTTTTGAAGAGTTCCGTAACATTTCCAGCAAGATACGGACTTCATCACAATGCTTTCGTTTCATTTAATCATTGCGTCGTTTTTCGCAAAGCTATTCAGAATCAGTGACGACTTTCTAATTCCAGAAATTGAAAATGGAAAGAAATACATGATTTCCGTCTGGTAAGGGTAAGTCTGTGTTTACAGTTGTTCTTCATTTCTTGAAGATCACTTCAAATACCTCGTTTATTATGCAGGTTCTCTAAGGGAAATCAATAATACTTTGCAGCTATGTCTAGTAATTCTGAAAGATTACCAATTCACTAGTACTAAATATTCTTGCGAGGATTCAATTCATCTCTTGACCTTAAATAGAACGCTAGTTTCGATAACCGTCTTTCGCCATTAATTATCCAGAATTCTTTGTCACTATTTCTTTCTACCTGTTCATTCATTTACTGACCTGAACTTTTTACACTAGTAGAGTACGTTAAAAATCACTGATATCTTCACTGTTTTTGAACTGAGAATATCCAGCTCACTTCTATTCCGTGCTAAGATTGTTCAAACCTTATAAAAATACGACAAATATATTAAAATTATCCAGTTCCGTTTGTTTGCCTATTGCTTCATCCCAGCTCATAGCTATGCTCCCTAATATTCTACTTTTACAAATCTCATCCTTCTCCACTTGCGACCAGCCACGTAAGGCTTTGCAATAACTTAATGATCAAATGGTGTTGGGCATTGATGGTCGAATTTAGATTGCTTCTTCAAATGAAATGTTTTATTTTGGGAAGTTTAACAACTTCGAATTCATTAAGAAACCATTTATGGGAAAGAATTTTTGCACTTCATGAATTATGCTCTATCTAAGAAAATCAAAAATGCAGTATCCATCCAATAATTATCTTTCCTCAGACTTAGGCAGAATTTCCGACAAGCCAATTCCTCTCGGCAACGGAACCAATCCATTTATCATATCCTGGTATTTTTGTTTAGCCCACTTCCGGCGTTCATCACGAGTCCAGCGCGACACAACATCATCAGCCATCAACCGTATCATGCTCTAAAAAATTACAAGAAAAAAAAAAAAAAATTGTTTTTAATGAAATGGTAACTTTTAATTAGTTTAAAATGTGTTTAACCTACAATCAAAGTACAGCCTATCAGAAATGGTTAATGTGAGTGAGGTTTTCTTTATCCAGAAAAAAATGCTTTTCAAAAATAAAAAGCACTTTATCCCTATTTCTGAAGCGATGTTTGAGCGCCTCGGCAGCAAGATGATTAGAGAGATTTGCATAGAACGGGACCTGCTTTTTGATTAGCGGCAAACGTCCTTCGCCATAAAAATCATTTAATAATAATTTCTGAAAATCAAATTCTCCAGTAAGAATAATTTTACTTCCTTTTATCAATTATCTTTTTTTTGAAAATAAAATCAATATTTTTTCAATATTTTTTGAAAAAAAATATCAATATTTTTATATCAAAAATATCAATACTTTTAAAAAAATATCAAAAATATCAATACTTTTATCAATATTTTTTGAAAAAAAATACCAGGAGCATAACAAGTAGTTGAACTCACTTCTTTAGATTCAATATCTCGTTCTGTTCTCAATTCTAATTGCAAAGGAGACGCAACTTTGACAGGAAAATATCTCCTATGTGGAGAAAGTTCAACAACATGCAACTTTTTGCGTTCTGCGAGCTGTAGATGAGTTTCTTGATTTAAAAGGCCTAAAAACAATCACTGATAATAAGTAAAGGAAATAAAACGCATAAATTCAAAAAAGGACTAGTATCATCTTCATTATTTGTTAAAAGTCGTTTCCAAATTCCATCCCTGAAGTAATTATAAATTACTCCATAAATTTTTTTGATGAGACTAAAAATAGCGTATAGAAAAACTCAAGTAACCATAATGTAGAAAACATAATACTGTGGAAGCATATGCAAATCTGATAAACGAATTATAATAACTCTCGAGAAAAATCATTTCGAATAGTTTGAAAGGAGAGGAATGATTGGGAATATAAATTTAAATCCATTTCGAACTTTCTTATTCCGTGTTGTCAACAAAAAATTAAGTAAGATATGTACAAGCAGAAGATAATACATACTATCACCACTTATAACCTGATTTTGATTTTACAGAAAATGCGTAATCACTGATAACATTCGTATTCATTCTAAGAGTCATTCCATGGCTTTTGTGAAAATAAAGAAGAGATATGTCTCCATGTCAAGAGAATTTCCTTCAGTATTGGACCAACAATAATGCTAGTAACTAAGCTCCTATTGACTCCTCTGGTACCAAATGAAGATGTGATATACCACACATCAACTAATATCAAACAAACGCTACCAACCCGAATTTTGGGAAAAAACTTTTTGAGAGATAATAATTGATAGGATCAGTCTATCGAGCATTAGTAGAAAGATAATTCAGAACATAGACCTAAGACTGAAATGGTGATCACAATTTTTTCATGACTTACTGTTGCAAGAAGCCACGACCAAACATAGAAGAAATCTCGAGAAATATCACAACGATATAGACTAATAAAGTGAAATTAAACTTCAGAGAAAAAACTATGGATATTATGAATTTCATTACCATCACATAATATGGATACAAAAGGAATGAAATGAAAAAGGTGTATGGATTATTGAAATTTCACAATAAAAAATAAGATTAAAAAAATAAGACGACAATGAACTCACCTATAAAGAAAGCGTGCGTAAGTGCGATATAATTTCTAGTGGAACCTATCACCTTACATTCCAGATCTTTAATACCAAGTACCTGAAAATTTGAAACAAAAGCCTTTACATATAAGAACAAGAGAATCAACACATGCAAACGAAGCTTTTTTTTGGTGACTTGAAGAGCTATCAAACTTAATGAACGATGACCACACAGGAAATTTCTTTCCAAAAAAAGATATGATTACCTCACAAATTTTCACAAGTCTCGGATGAGCGACTACACCAAAATCTTTTGGTCTTCTCTGAGCAAAAATACGGGTACCACGACATTCGGCATAGAAATCTTGATAAATTGTACGATTCTCTAAGAGCTCCACGTATACCAGTTTTCTTGATGCCATTTTCATACCATTCACAATAGCACGAATATGATGTTTCAGACCAGCTTTACCGATTGCATAACCACCAAGACCATTCCCGTTACCCGTGATAATTAAAGCTGACATCGTGTGTTGTCGACCGTACGATGTCATATTCGTGGTTCTGCGAAGCTACAATATATAGAGAAACACAAGTAGTTCAAATAAATTAACATGATGGAAAAGCATATCGACAGATTTACTTCCATAGTATCATGAGCAATCATTATTGCCATAAATGTGAAATACTTCTTTATCCATTATTCATCACCATTACTTAATCTATCTTTATTATCATTACACATCCTACTTTAACTCATGCTCAACTTCAACCTCTTTACAATGTCAACATTGGATCTACATACAAAACATAAGCACCTGAAGGCAATAGCTTTGAAAGTCATCAAAACAAATATCACCAACAGGGGGTGGTGGACCCAATTTTTGACCTTCAACTCGAGTGCCAACAAAACCACGTTCCAACGGATGTAATTTTTCTTTTACTCTTTTTTTCCTATAAAATTTATAGTTAAAATAAGGGCTTGAAGTCCCACTTTAAAGAAAACAGAATTAATCCTGGCAGTTTTGAGTATTTGAATTTAAATTTGCATCATAACAAAAAGTAACTAACGAAGGTCGAGTGGCTATGATATTTTTCAGACGTTCTTCGACAGCATCAACCTCTTCCGTTGTTTTCTCCATCACCGTCATTGGCTCATCGTTTGGCATAGTTAGAGGCGAATTCAGACCAGGATATTTTACTTTTATAGGACCTAAACAGACCATTCGAAACAAAATGAGTTTTCAGAACACATATATTATAATATATAAAATGGGTAACTCACCCGCACCAATACGGTAAAACTTTTGAAGGTTTAAAACACTTTGTCGAGTTTTGGCTCGTCCTTTTTTAATACCAGCTGGCGAAAGTGATGTAACAGTCTTCCACAGCTCTCGAGCAGGTTCTAAATATGAAAAGCTGCAGTTTACTAGCTCAGCAACTTAAAAACACTGGAATTACATCAAAAAGTTATAATTTGATTTCATTAAAAACATCCACTCAAATGCAAACTTCTCATGAAAAAGTTGACGGTATTCTGTCGTACTTGACTGAACGGGATTAACGACGCCATTCTGCACAAAAAGTTTTACGAAACCGATCTAAGTTAATTACTCGTATTGCTAGACGGCATCACAATAATTATCCCATTAAAAGCTGAAAAAAAATATAAACATGCGAACAACCTATCATTTATCTCACACTCTTCGTATTATGAAGTTTGACAGAAAAACAACTATCCCGTTTAATCGACCCTCACATTAACCATTAATGAATGAGTTATTTGCATACAGTACTGCACAATCCAAAGTGCGCTTTCGCATGCGAGAGCAGACCACAGTATGCAAGAATTACTTGCATCATTACTGTATGCAGTTTCAGTTTTTTATTTAGTGAAGGTGACAATTGCGTATATATATATAATGCTTTGGAATAATACTTTCTGGAAAAAACACTCCATTATGAGAATTTTATTTGTTATAATCAGTACACTTCCTAAAAGCAATGGACATAAAAATATGAAACACAACGGAACAAACAGATAACTCTTTAAATATGCAAGATTAAAAAAAAAAAAAAAAAAAAAAAAAAACAAAATCAGTGATAATAAAGTGAATAAGTTAACACTTGCGTGTGTTAAATGTACGATGCATTTACCCGTATTCGCGAACTTGGTTTAGAAACATGTGCAAATAAAAAGAAAACGATAAAAAATTTGTATCCCAGGAAATTAACTCAAACATTATACCAAAGTTGTCATACTAAATCTAAAAAACAATGAATAAATAACCTTTTCTTTAAGAATCAGCTTCCTTAACATCTGAACAATGCAACATGGAAAAGAAGAAATATAAGTCCATGAAGTATATTACAGGTATAACAATTGCAAAATGAATATAATAACGCATTTCTGTAAATATTACATTTATTCCCATGTTTTCAAGAGATAATGAAAAGGAAGCTTTGCACAGCATTTGTAACTTGAAGATATCTCAATGCACAATCCTTTGTCTTCTGTAACCCATCCATAATATAAATATTAAACCAAGAAATAACGTTATCACATACAAATCCCAGTTAGCACCGAAGACATAATCGAGCATTGTCACAAAAGAATTCTGAAAAAAACTTCTATTCTTAGTTAACATAATTTAGAAGCAACAAAAATCCAAAACCCATCTCCATGAATTACAAATAGAAAAGGAGATACAATAAATTATTTTCCTTTGCCAAAATTAACAGCATGCGATTTTGAGAACAGAGTCAGCATATGAAGTACGAAACTTTATTCACTAATTTTCTGTGGCTTAAAGACTTGCGTAGTGCATTTCCAAGCTAACCTCTTTAAAATGTTCCACTAAGAACAAAGCGGTGAGTTTCATAAGAGCGAGACTAACTGGCATATAAGCATCTGTACTTGTTTCTGCTGCCATATCATAAAATCGTTTGGCCAAATGCATATCCTAAATATATTCATTTTTTTTTTTATTTTTAAATCTAGACATTTGTTTTGAAACTCTGCTCTTAGTTTCATTATTGAATATAATTTTTAAAAAATATTGTAAGATAATAAAAAACCAACATAAACAAAATTTAGTGTTACAAATGCAGGATAATGACAAGAAAACTGTACATGTTGCAGGAGAATTAACACAAACCTTGAATAAATTTCTGGAATAGGCACAATAAAAAGAAACTACTTCAAAAACAAACCTTATTGATACCAAGACCTTGCTCATGCATGTAGCCTAAATTAAACATCGCCTGTGCAGCCTGATGTCGGTCACTAGCAATTTTATACTGCGCTGCTGCCATTTCGTAATCAACAGGAGTACCATATCCGTAATAATAATAATCCCCTAATTTTATGCGCGCATAAGCATAATCCTGATTAGCCGAGCGTTGCCAATGAAGTAAAGCACGTTGTAATGCCTCTTCATTTGGAAACAGATTCGATTCCCCTAAAAACTGGAAGAATTATGACACAGAAAATTAATAAACTTTTAAAAATTAATAAGCTTTTACACAGAAAATCAATAAGCTTTTAAGACATTTACAATGTCACTCGGAAAACTTACCACGATCAATAATATAGGCGAAATTGGTCTGTGCTGGTTCATAACCAAGTTCAGCTAAGAAAAGATATTTAAACGCAGCTTCGTCTACCCGCCCACCACGATAACTAGCATATGCCTCCATGAGACGTTCCGACCAACGTCCTCGTTCAGCAACATTTTTGTATAGTTCAACAGCTGTATGACAATTTCGAGGTACACCAGTACCTAAATTATCAAATTCATACAGTATATTTTACAAAGAGCTGAAGCAAGTGGAACATTATAAAATCAAACAACAAGTTCAGAATGAAAACAAATGAACCTGTTGCATGAATTTGTGCCAGATTAAAATATGCATTGACATGCCCTGACTGCGAAGCTAGTTGAAAATATTTTATGGCCAACTTGAAGTCCCTCTTTACGCCAAGCCCTCCTGAAAATACAAATTCATTATCATGAGCTAATTCCAAGAGGCAGTTAACCATTAAGAATTGTTTCAAATATCTACTAAGAGTAAGTATTTGAAGCTATACTTTGTTGTCGTCTGCTCCTAAACTGGAATAACAAAATATCTTATTGATTCGAGAAACATGACAATAAATAGTCAAAAAAGAAAACTCAAAATGCAAGAAAATTATGAGCTTACTGAAATGAAGATAGCCCAGATTTAATTGCCCATCAACCCATCCTTGTTCAGCGGCTAATGTAAACAATTTCGCTGCTTTGATATAATCCTGTTTTACCCCTTTACCATACATATACATTATGGCTAGGCCACTCTGTCCAACTGGATTTCCCTATAAATCATAGCAAATATTTACTGCTAGTTAAATTACCATTAAATTGATAACATATAGAAATGAATCGAAACATCTATACCTTATCTGCTGCCTTTTTGAAAAACTGAAAAGCAGTAGCATTATCTTGCGGTGTCGCTGGTGTGCCGTCCAAATACATTTTGCCCAGGTATGCATATGCATTGGTGCTGCCTGCCTGAGCAGCTGTTGAAAAATACTGACTAGCTAAATCCATGTTTTGCTCTACTCCTCGTCCACCAGTTAAGTATAGCTGACCAAGACCAACCTTAAATTTCCATTAGTAGAAGCAAGTTATTAAAAAAAAAAGTAATACGTACAGCAGAATTGATAGCAAACACATTTATATGGATAATCACAGATTTAACTCGTTAATAAAACACTCTTTTTAGCTTGTTTCCACAAGCAGAGTTCGAAATTCTTTCATTTTGCATGGAAGAATCAAACTACCACAGCAAGAAAATAAACAGTTCTAGGAAAAAAAAGAATTTTCCATATTATTTTATTGAAAAAACTGCCGTCACAATAAATTTTAACTTATACTTCGTTTCATCTTATATCGTACAGTTTTGAAACTTGATCCATTCTGATGAATTATTATTTTCAGTTTGCACGACCGTACTTTGCGATAAAAAGGGCAATAATTTTGGTCTTGAATTCAGGACTTAGATTTTACCGTAAAACCAATGATTTACCTCAACAAAAACAGCTCATCTTGCTTTTAACCACGTACCTGATCTAGGAATTGTTTTTCATCAATATTATCTTCTTAAGAAATGCTAATCGTTCGATGATTTTCATTTAATATAAGAAATGAGTATTTCGCTTTCTAATGTCCTACTATCAAGTTTCTAGTAAAAGGTATTTTCCTCGTAAACAAATTATAATAGCAATAAAATTGCTGTTATAGCAGAAGAATCCAGAATCACACTTAATTCATCACTGTTCCAACAGTTTTAACCTACTCAAAAAGTGAGAATTTCAGCAAGAGTACCACGGCGAATTCTCTTAATTAAATGGACATCAAACTTGATGTCAAACAGAATGATACCAACAAATGTGATTCTAAATAAAACAATCACAGGCGTAAATAACTGACTTTCATATCCAATTTTTTTTGAGCGCAATTTAACAAATGCAAGGAACTAATAAATTCAACTGCATCATGAAACTAAAAATATTACAGTTCAGCATATGGAATACTTTACCTGTGCTTGCAAATCGCCTTTATCTGCCAAATACTTGTAATAATTTAACAAGTTGGAGTCGAGAATCGAACTGGATGAAGAAGTGCTGACAGTGTCCTAAAAAACTTTTGGTTAGGAGGATGGAATATAGTAAGTAGGTGTCCAGCAAATAGAAATTCAAAATTTTTCATTTGCAGAAACGTAAAAAACTATATATATTGTAAACCTGTTCATCAGGCAATCGTATTCGCTGCATCGCTGTACCACCTGAGATGCGAACTTGCTCATTTACACGCTGAGCTACTTTTCTATACCAAGTAAGTGCACGCTCACAATTTTGTTGCACGGAGATACCGGACCAATGCCGGTAACCCTAAAATTAGAGAAGCAATCAAGCGACAAGTTCAGCACGAAAAGTGAAAAAGACCACCAAATCATCACATAACGGTCTTTCCGCAGCAGTGAAAATACATTACTAAGACTTTAATCTCAATTACAACTGCAAACATGAAGAGAGCAAAAGATATACTAAGGCCATCTGAGCCAAAGGATTTCCACCCAAAGCAGAGAAAGTGTAGTAAATTAGTGCTTTTGCTTGCGAAGATTCCGTAGCACCTAAACCAGTAGCATGCATGAACCCTAATGCCAGTTGCGCATCAGCTGAGCCACCCGATGCCAGTTCTTCAAATATTGCTCGTGCTTCATCAATATTCCACCGCGTATAATCACCAAATAAGTATGCATAAGCTAGAAAAGATATCAGTTATTCTTATGACAATTTCTCAAATCACAAAAAAAGAAAAATCTCCCAATGTAAAAACATTACAATCATTATATATTCAAATCTCTGAAGAGTAATTCGACCAAGAATACAAAAAAGATAGTTACATAAATGCAAACAACATTAATCGCATCTGATACCTACAAAATGACTAAAAATGTAGATATCCCTGCGTTTCTGCACTTGTTTAAAATTATGAATAACTATGACGGAGCAATTATCCATGGAAAATAATACAAGTTTACATAAAGCACACATAACGCACCAGTTAACTTCATTGCCTCTTTGTGTTTCAGTTGGGCAGCTTCATCCAGAAGCCTGTACGCAGCTTTTTTAGCCTCACTTGAAGCAGCTCGCCCTTTATCCAGAAATCGCATTGCAGTACGGTATAATTCATCTCCTCTTTTTTCTGTTTCTGTTTTTTCAGTTTCGCTTCTGCAAGTAAATAGTAAGAGTGAATCAAAGAAATCAAAAGTCAAACGACAATTAGCATTAATATGAATCTTGCATCGACTAATATCTTTATTTGAATTTCTAACTAATCTGTTTTTCTCAATGTTTACCCTTCTGCCACTTTTTCTTTTGTAAACTCATCACCAGCTGATGGAACTGTTGAAACTTCAATTGCTGCGTTCGACATTCTTTCAATATCATCGTTTGTAATATCATACGTTGCTAAAAACAAGAATCTTAAACAGGAAAATCTCTTCTCTCTTAGAACTACCAGTAGCAATGTGTACCGAACAAAGAAAAGTACCACTTATATGTTTCATAAATTACCAAGCAATAAAATAAATCAAATATATAAATACCAGGAGACTGCTTTTGACTCATTGTATCCATCGTTTCCCCATCATTATTTAGCAACACTAATCTATCACTAGTCCGTTCCTCCTGAAAGTCATTGAAAACTTAAGAAAGTGAATAACCAAAATTAAACTTAAATAATGAATCTTAAAAAAGTGAAACATCATGAATTAGAAAACCTTATTGACATGTTACTGAACCTTAAGTGAAGCAACCTTTTTTTCGGATTCTTCGTCCTCAATATCGGTGGTGGGATTATCGCCTTTTAATCGTGGGGAATTTGGTTTAATTCCAAATACAAATAGTGCAGAAAACAGCAGAACTACAACCCACCTTATTATCATTATCGCAAACCTAAAACAAAAATTAACATATGAATCAAGAGATTTCTTTCTTTTTTTAAAAGAAATGAGCAAAGAGAAGTGGAGATACCATTTCCATATTAGCAGTAAACGGAACGACACAAGCATCCAAAATCTACAGCATATTTGCAAGATCTAATAAACGTGTATGCTTCCTATTACCGTCCGAGAGATATCACTACAAGTTACACTGTCCATCTTATGCAATGATTTTCGAGCAGACGAAGAGAAAGGACTAAAAAAGATATGAAAAACTGCCATGTCTTTCATATTGATAAGTGGTGAGTATTTCGTCATTAACATCCATTCAAGTATGGGTAACACTCTGTGATGAGATGAGAACAGGTCTCCCCGAGAGTTCCTTAACTCACCTGAACCCCTGAGACAACAACCTGCCCACAGGATGTAAAGGAAGACAGACGTACTACGTCAACAGAATGATTCGCCGAGCGTATTGCAGCACAATAATCTTCCAGCGTGATTGCTTCAACTCCATTTTGACTTGACAGGGAGAGATAGAGATGTCGGAGAGATGTCGTCGTAGTTGCTAGCAGACTGATTTGCTGTTGAGAATGACTATTTTAGGAAATCTAAACTGATTTATGACAGCTGAGGAATTTCTATTTGAATGTAAAATTTCACCGTGACGAAGTTAACCATGGGAAATGTCGCTACCAATTTTTTATTATTGTCAACTCAGCACTATGGTGTTATTAATAAGGGTGCAGTACCTTTTTACCATTTATATAATAATCAAAGTGAGAACTCAATCACAGTGTTTCTCTAGAATTCTGGGCTAATTCGTTTTATTAAGCAGTTATGGAAGATTCTGGGCTGTCTCGTTTTAATGAACAATTATGGATCATTTCTGGATTTCTGAACTACCCTATTTAAGATAAAATTCTGATTTGTGTCCAGAATTTCCAATCATTTCGCTTTAATTCGGAATTCTGGGCCATCTTTAGAGTTTTAAATATCTCCAGAGTAATAAGAATTTTGTACCTCTATCTCTAGAATTGATATTGTTGCTAAAGAAAGTCAATTTCTAGCGAGAAAATTAGATCAAATGATCCAATATTTTTAACGAATTTTAATATCAAAATTTTGATATTTTTTTGATATCTAAAATTTGTTAGATTTATTGCTCAAATTACGAAAGTGATGTTAATTGCAAAACTTTTAAATTATTTATTATTAGAAACGTAACTGGTACTATCACTAAACGAATTAATTTCTGAGGAAAAATGAAAACAAAATGATCTAATATTTTTAATGAATTTTAGTTCTGAAGTTTTATTATCATTTCGAATTGGAAATTGTTTAAAAAAAAATGATGAATCTTAATTCTGAAGTCTGTCTCGTTATCGTTTTGTTATTATTTACTTCCCTATTTCTGGACTATATCGTTTTAATGCAAAATTCTGGATCTCTTTTTAGTGTGGATTCTGTATTATCTGCTTTTAATAAGCAGTTATAGACCACCTTTAGATTTCTGAACTACCTCATTCAATGCTGAATTTTAGACAATTTCTGGAGACTACTTTCAAAATCCGAATTCGTTAAAAATATCAGTTTCACTTCATTTTTTCCATAAATTAATTTTCTTTAATAATAATCTCATTTGAAAATGAACTGAATTTTACAAGTAGTGTCTTTTTAGTAATTACAACAATAGGTTTAGAAAAGTTAATATCAAAATGTTGATCAGTTGTTAAAATAAAAATTCACTGCCAGTATTTAATAATTTTTACTTCAGTTTTCTAGTGACAAATAATTTAAAAGATCTCAATTTTGCAAAAGACATCACTTTTATAGTTTAAGCAATAAACCTGTAGAAATTTTAGCCTAAAAATGAAGAACTTTAAATGTAAAATTCATTAGAAATATTGGATCGCTTTGATTTCATTTTTCTCTAAAAAATACTTTTGTTTGATAATTACAACAAAAGATTTGAAAGAAAGTTACATGAAAATGATGATCTACTTATTGAAAAGTTATCTTTAATGGGGAATCTTTGTTGGTTGCGGTTTAGAATTACAGAAGTATTAATCTAAAGCAACAATATATTGATATTTCCTAGGTTTTGAATTTTAAATGAATCGAATTAGATAAGTTGAGAGAGCAGTTGAACTGTGCCTGAAACTATCAACGATGTTTATTTATTGCATAGTAACATTGCTCTGAGGATGATGACTACTGGATGGGAAGATCTTTACAATATTTTGACATTGCAAGCAGATTTCGTTTCGAACAGAGTAATTTCCAGCATATTAAGCAATAAACATAGTCTTTGTTAATAATTGAAAATTTTTAAACAATACAAATAAGTCAGTTACAACTGGAAGATATGTATTGGATAAATGATTATTTACATGAAATATAATTTGAAACAGTTTTTAGTTGTCTAAAGGATATTCAATTATTACAATCTTTAGTCTCATGGATGCAGTTTTATTTTAACATATTAATTATAAATCGTTTTTTTTTTTCGACACATTGCTTAAAATGAAGATTCACTGGCAGCATCTACTAATATTCAATTCGCTTTCTATGATAATTTAAAGGACATCAATTTTGCAATTAACACCACGTCTGTGGTTTAAGCAATAAACCTAACAAAAATTTTAAGTGGAGATGCAACAGATTAAAATCCGTTAAAGATATTGGATCACGTTGACTTCATTTTTCTCTAAAAAATTTTATTTAGTAATAAAATCAATTAAAAATAAGGTAAATCTTATGTACTTCACCTTTCTAGTCAAATTACTATAAATTTTATTAACACTAATACACTGGGAATATATCAAAAAATCGTAATAGCAGATGTTGAAGAGATATTTTTACAGTTTTAATTACTCGCAACAGAAAGAAACTGTACTCTATTCCTTTGGTTAAAAAATATTCGAGGATGCTAAAGGAAAATAATAATTAGCATTGCTGGTTTCAAAGAGTTCCATTTGGAATAATATCATCAACCTTTTTACTATCAGCTATTCCTAACTATTGTCTGGAAAATTATAGAAGTAAATCTGTCAAGAAGAACCAAACAAAAGATCGATTTTGCAATTCGTGGCAACTATTTTTTCGAAACCTTTGGAAAAGGATAGTAAGCCGACAGTATTTGTGCAACAAACTACTGTTATAATCAACTTTTCGCGACCAATCGAATTTCGTGTGTTTTCGGATGCCTCCTCAGTTGCATATGTTGCTTCGATACGATATACCTTGTTAAGGAGATAAGGAAGCTGTTTTGGTATTGCTAAATATGAAATTGCTCCTGTCAAAGGTGTGGACTTTCTCCTCTTTAACTCATGAATTGTGAATATGGTGAAAAGGACAAAGATGACAGAAGAAGAGTGACAAAAGGGCCAAAATGGCCATTTTGGGAATATATCATATAGTTGAATATCATAGCAAAGATAGGCGAAAGACCAGTAGATTGTTGCAGATCTTAGTATCAACAAAACGTTCAATTAATCGACATAGATCAATTTAGCAAATAGTCGAGGTTAGTAAGGATAACTGTCTGGACTTTGAAATTTATAAATTTAATATCCAAGGAAAGGACTCTTTGTAATACCATGCTTATGAGTCAAATCGACCTGTAAATGTGTTATACCTTTAAAAATTTAACAGAAATAAACGAAGGACTAATTAGCAACATTGAAGGATTCTATAAATGAAGCCAATAAACAAGAGGAGTCCATAGCTCGATGAACTTGAACAAAAGTTCAAAAAAATATAGCAAACTTCAAACAGAAGCGAAGAGTAAATAAATTCTCCAGTAAAAGTCTTATTATTGAAAACGAAGATCTCCTTAATGTCAAAACAAGTGACAACAACGAAAAACTGCAAATGGATATCCGGCACACCACTAACACTCCTGAAAGGTTGAATTGTGATTGAAATGTTAACCCAAACGTCACATCAATAAGAAGTAGCCATTGTATTCCAACTCATATACGGATATGGTTATGAAATGCAGAAATGGAAATACTAATTTACAACGAGAAAGGACTGAATCCAATATGAATCAGAAGTGAACTTTTTTAGTAAAGGAGGAGAAGTACTGACAGAATAGCTGGAAAACGAATTCAACCGAACCACTGGATTAATGAAAGAAGAACTTGCAAATTTGACCAAATAATGGCAAATAAATATCGCTGGTTAATTACTCTTGCAATATCAGTTGTAGCGATTGCTTTTAAAATGAAATTTGAGTGAATCCAATTTATTTTCCACTTACTTCATAGTAAGAATTCAAATTAATGAGAAATCAGTGATCTACTCTTGGAATTAATAAAAACACATTTAATAAATAAGGAAGGACAAAAATAAAACACTTTTCGCTACATTCTCCCACCCGAAGCTCACATAATTCCTTCAATGGAGAATATAAATTATAGTAATAGAATTATTTCGTGTAAAAATTAATTGTTTAAATTGTAATACGATGAATCATTTAACTAATTTTTTATCCCTCATTTAACCAATTTGTCATGCCTTTTCTTTGTTTATCTTGAATCTAATTAAATTCCCATTTTTCTATTTGTTACCAATTTTGTCCATAATGATCAAAATACCGAAAATCAGTGCATAAAAATATTTTCGGTCTTTTAGTCATTCGTATCAGGTATTCTTTAACACAGTTTTTTCTTCACATAATTATCTTTGTGTCCGAAAACATTATAAATCACTCTCATTTTGACAACTTTATAAACACCAAAGAATCATTCACCAGAAAACATTTCTTTTTCATTTATTATTTCGCTAATTCACTTTTCACATTCATTCCTACGCAAAATAACTTGCTCCAATATCAGAAGATGAAGATCTCTCCGTAATTAAAAGCCCCCATTAGCTACATAAAATATTGCAATATTTTCATTAATTACTACGTTTGACCAATTAAAAATAAATTTTAGTGATAGCATCTTTTCAGCAATTACAACAATGCATTTTAAAAGAAATTCAAAGTGCTGATGAAATGATAAAGTGATAATTCATTGACAATCTTCAATAATTTTCAATTCAGTTTTCTGCTGATAGAAAAATTAAGACTTCAAAATTGCACCTAATACCATCGTTGCAGTTTAAGCAATAAACCTCATTAAAATATTAACTAAAAAAGCTTCAAACTGTAATTCGTTAAAAAATTTGGAAGACTTTGATTTCACTATTCTAAAAAATAAACTTTATTTGATACCATTTAAAAATCATTCAAATCATAATTTATATATATTTCATATGTTACTAAGTAAGAGAAGTACTTATTGATTTTACAGCTTATCAGAGATTTAATTTTAATACGAGATTGCTCTCTTTTTAATGACTTGAGGTCATTGTTTTATTTACTCAAATAATTCCTAAAAAATGACTTATTTGATAATAATACCAGATTTAAATTAGGGAAGAAAACAAAACTAAATTGTAAGTGAATTTTCATTTCATCACCTGATTAATTTTGATTTCAAATTTTTTACAAACATATTGCTGTAATTACTATAAGATTGTTACCTATAAGATATAAATAATTTTTAAAATGATGTTATTATCAAAAAAGATAAACCTGTTAAAAGAATGAAATCACAGTGATCTAATAATATTGACAAATTTTAATTTTGAAGTTTCATTACCATTCCGACGTTAAATTTATGCTAGATATAATACTTAAATTAATGAATAAATTACAAAATTATAGTTTTTCAAATTAAAAATTAAAAAAAAAATTATTCATGATGAGAAAACGGATTTAACAATAATTAAAAATGTTACTGAATTTTTGTTTTATTACCTGATTTACATTTTGATTTCAGATTTTTTATAAATATAATGTTGTAACTATAAAAATAATTCTATCTGTAAGCTATAAGTCATTTTTAATCAATATTATTATCAAACATTGTGAATTCGTAAACATATATATGATTTTGACTAAATTAAAATTTGAATTTCTATTGCCATTTAGACGCTTTTTGTCAATTTTATCTTTAAATTATAGAGATGATGTCAAAATTTATAGTATATTCGTATGTATATTAACTTATACATCTTAATTTTATCGATATCTTTCATGTTCTACTCAGAGATGAGGTTATTTTCATCAAATGAAACAAAAAAAAAAGACTTTCACCATATTTCAAGCTGAAATTTCTTAATTATTACCGTTATTCATTGCTTCATTCTCTATTAAGGTAATAAAATTTTAAGGTTTGAAATGGAACTTCTTTGGTGAACTATTTCAATGAAAATTTGTTTAGATAATCCGAAAATGTTTTACAAATTTTCGAAGCAGAAAATATTGATTTACTTAGGGTGAATTTCGTACAAATTTAAAAACTTTCCACAGAACTATTTAAATTTTTCTTCTTCTCTTTTTTTTTCTCCACTTTATCTGTCCTTCTCGTATAGTTTATGCATTTCCTTGGTTATTGTTTAATGATTTATTTCACTAATTGTTAGGAATTATTGTTGCATTCAGCTTAGCATGTTTTATCAGAAAACAAATCAAATGGAAAAAAGCAAAAGGATAAGCTCTAAAATTACGATATATCCTGGATTGTGGTACCTACGTTTAACCTGATATTAAGATTTAAGCCTAAAATCCTATCATTCTACCATTGTTTCCTTCCTGATTAATATATTTTTGTTTTGAATTTTGTTGAAGCGATAGATAAAAATATTTGATAATTGTACAATAGCATAGCATAAGTATGACATATGTCATAATAGTAGTGCCTCAATTTATATACAATTAACATCCCACTTAAATTATGATTGTTTTATAAAAAATAGTTCTGATTCTTTTCTTTTTCAAATTTTTTTTCTTCTTCATTAAGAATTTTTCAGTTTCATCAAATTACTGTCTTCTCTTTCTTCAGTGAAACATTCGACAATACATTCTTGCTCACCAAATACAGCATCAGCTAAAAACCATCCAATCAGTGGTGATAACCAGTATACTACAAGATGACCAAGGTGAGTGACACCTGTGCAATTAAATGTACATGCCCAAGCAACAATTGGATTAGCATACATGCCCGTATAATTTATACCTAAAAATGAAATGATATTTATATTCTTCTCTTTTATTCAATTTCGAAAGGGATTTCGTTCTTTAAAAGTTATACGAGTCACTTTTTTTTTTGTTAAAAATTTAATTAGAATGCTAAGAGTTTATAGTAATAATCTACGAGTTAAGCAATACGTTAACTGATAACTAGCATCCAGAACATTCTTCTAGCAAGAATTGCTGTCTTTCCATAGCTCTCTCCGAATTTTGCTTTTGTTTTCTTCCAGTACAGAATGATCCGGACAAGTGTAATCAATTTTACCGATATACATACCAACTGTTGTCAAGAAACCGGCAAACATGCAATTGATGAGCATTTGCGTTCTCGAGTCAGCGTACCATTCGTTTGCAACGAATTCGACTGCTTTGCTGCTAAAAGTGGCTAAACCTTCGATGAGTGAACCAGCTGTCAAGGCTACCTGAATTATTCTGTCATGAAAAATCCACTAATCCGTTTTCCTTTTCTATTTCGATAAGTGAAAGTTTTGGTAGTAACATTGCTGCTAATTTTAAATATATAGCAACCTTTCAATTCCTTTGCATCGTTTAATTGCATTCTTTTTTACCAGTTATTAAATAATGATATGATTAACTAAATTATAATTATAGTCTTCAATTTAGCATCATTTTAACAAGCAAATTACCGTTAATCTAAATTATTAAAAATTATTAAATTATTAAATTGAAATTACTACTACATAAGTTATCACTAAATTTTCAGTTTACTGGACAATTATTTGCTTGATAACTTGCTGTAAGATCAGCTTCACAATGATCTGCAATCAATAATTCATTATGCATAGGATGAAGGCCAAGTTTCCAGAATGTCCGAGCAAAGAAATATGATAGATATGCTGCAACAAGTTGTACAGCAAAAACCAAAAATGCCGTACGTAATGCCAAACGTTTACGTGAGGCTGTTGTTATCTACAACAAAAAACCTACTACTTTATATTCCATACAATTTAAAAAATCTTCATAAATCATTCAAAATAGGCTTAGTTAGTAATGTTAATATATGTATGCAAAGGAGCAATTTAAATTTTATGCATTAATCTTCGAATTAAGTGTTAGAATTGGCAGTAATGGTTAAAAGGCAAAGAAATGATAATAATTAAAAAAAAATAATTTAACTAGTTGAAAGCAAACAATAATTGGTGATTTAATTAAAAGATAGGAGAACTGATAATGAATGTTAAAAGATTTTTTGGACGAAATACCAATGGGCATGGATGAGCGATAGCATCTCGGAGAAAAAAACCGTTAGCAATTTCGATTGCCGTTATTTCGATAAAAATCCCAAATAAACCATAAGTTTGCAAGATTAAATTAACATCAAACATGGGCGTACAAACTTGTAAAGTACCAACGAACTGAAATGCAATTAATAGCTTCTATATAAATTAAAATTTCAAAGCTTCAAATTTAAGAGTCAAAATTTAAAAGTGAAAAATTTTTTGAATAGATTTGTGATAAATTCAAAGTTATACTTTATAAATTACTTTGAAAAAGTAAATAAAAATGAATAAATGACCACAAACAATCAATACTTCAAGAAGTAAACCGATAGCAAAACGTGGCAAATTTCGTTTGAGCCAACGATTGATCATATGACGTAGTAATTCGCAAATAACAAATACTGATAAATAAAAGAGTAATGATGCAATCCATACTCTCGTTAGCGACATCCACAAATTCTTTTGATAAATTGATATGTTTCCTTTTTGTTTTTATAATGTTATTAATAGAGATTTACACTAAAACAGTTTTCTGAAATAATTCTAATTTCATCGTTTCTCTATTTTTCCTTTTTTAAAATAAATAAAAATTTGAATCATTTTTTATCAGAAACTGAATAATGTCTAATAGGAAAAAAAAACATTGAATAAATTAATAAGTTGTAATCTTTCAAATTTCACAGAAAAATAAATGAAATAAAAAAATGAAATAATTGCAGGATTATATAAAGACTTCAAATTTCATATCATAACAAATTTATAAGTATATCAAATTTAAAAAAGCAAACAGTGTTTACTAATTCATCCATTCACTGCTAAAAAATAAAAACGTGAAGACCACCACCTTCAATACACTTCACTGATTGTAAATCTTCAAAAGTATAAAAATACGAAGAATTAAAACAGATAGCAAAAAAAGCGAAAAATGTCATATTCGAAACATTAACTAATGTAAAGAGAATGAGAAAAATAGAAAGAGAGTAAAGAAAGTTAGAAGGATTCATTTCATATGTTTCACTTCAAAAGATTAAACATTTATTTTTCACTTCTAACTCATTTTTTGTTCTGAACTTTTTACATAACATTTTTTTTTTTTTTTTTTTTTGCTAGATGATCAGAAAAAACGGCGGTTATTTGGGTATTTTCTACTTTCGCATTTATCAGATTGAATTAATGAATATTAATATATAATAAATGAAATAGAGTGAATGAACAAGTAATAAATATTTAAAATTAGTAGATTATTATCGCTTTATTTTGTTTATTTTTTAAATTTAATTTCTACTTGTATTTTATGTTTATTAAAATGTAATTGGGCATATTTTAGAGAAAGATAGGATTTAACAAAGAAAAAATTTATTTGAAAAACCAATTAATAATTAACAATTACTCATTAGTTTTCTATTTCTATTTTTGTTGTTTGCATTCTTTTGTTATATATTTTGTTTTGCGTTTGTTTTTTAATAATGTTAGCTTTTGTATCAATAATGTTTGCGATAATATTTTACATCAATTTAACAATATTATTGCAATTAACAATAAATCCTTGGTAAGCATTAACATAAAATTGAAATGACAGTGCAAGGTTGATAAAGTTAGCTAACTGATAAATATTTCAAGTAACATAAATAAGAAAAATGGAAAAAAACGAAAAATATGAAACAATATTAATAAGTAAATAAATAAATAAATTAATTAATTAGTAATAATAATAATAACTATACATAGTGTATTATAACTGCAATATTTATTATAGAAAAGTTAGTTTCAAAAAAAAAAAAAAACAAAAGAAGTGTTTGAGAGCTAATAAAATCAATCAATGGAAGCAAAAAAAGAATGCCTTGGAAACAGTTGATGAATGACAAAGTAAAGTAATTTGATGAGTGAGAAAGAAAATGAGAAATTCTTGGAACTAAAAAAATCCTTGAAATTATGAAAAACATCTAAGAATACATAAATGTGTTGGAAAAAAAAATATGAATGGTTTGAAGAACTTAAAATTCGTCATCAGGAAGTAAAGCATAAAGCAGTTTTCATTATTTCTTCTTAATAATAACAATGATGATGGGAAAGATAAGACAGAAAAATTAAGGAAGCAAAAAAAAAAAAAAAAAGGAAAAATAAGATAATGATGAAAAAGAATGTTTTTAAGAGGAAAGATATAGATTTTATAAATTTCAAGAGAAAAACTTTACTATTTCTGTGATGTAGGATTTTTTAAAATCAATAAACAGATAATTGAATGTATTCATTTGCAAAATGATCTTTTTCTGTTGGTTTTTGTTTATTTCTTCTGATTAATTTGAATAATTATCATGTATACTTTAATTTAGAAAAGTTGCATAATTTAAAATCTCTAATTTAAATTTAAATTCCTGATCAAATTGTATATTTTCATTGTAAGAGTGGCTACAACAAATAAATTTAGTAGTGTAAATGGATTACACAAATCAAAGGATTCATCTTTGGGATTATTTTAGCGCACCAATTGCACTCGTATGGTTTCTCACAACATCATGGCTTTTTGCAGTTATAATTTCGCAGTATGTACTAGTGCCATTAGATCAACCAGTTATACAGGTAAGCTTGGAATGATTAAATTATAATGAATATTGAAGTGAGATGAAAAGTAAAAGTTGAATTTATAGAGAAATTTTTGATCTTTCTTTGTACAATATTGAGGAAATTTATTGATTGGGACGAGTAATTTGAAATTAGTTGAAGTAAGTTTAATTGTTACAACTAACCAAATGATGCGTATCAACCTATTCAATATTTTCTAAAATAAAACACTGTTAAGATTCCTACCTCCTTTCAAAATTTTTTTGAAAAATGAATTGCTGGATACAACAGATTTCCACTCCTGAATATCACTAATTTGTAATATAATTCACTCAATGTAGGAACACATGCTCTATTATAATTCGTCAACTATCTTACTTGGTTTGAAAAAGTTAATAATTAACAATGAATTCATTGTGGATTTTTTTGAACTACTAATTATTCGAACACTTTACAATACTGAAATTTTAACTGTAACCACCATAGAATTAGCATAACCAACCGGAGCTTTCAATTCTGTGTAAATAATTATTAAAATTTCTTTCTGACAAATGATGCAGTTTTGTCTTCACAAGCAATTTTTCAGCCACCATTTGGAGGACCATGTCGAGAAACGGTAACATCAAAAAAAAGAGAGTAATAATGGCGCAACATGTTTGTTTTCAAGTTACATCATTTCGAACAATTTAAGGTAGTCAAGAGGTATTCAAAGAAAAGATGCAGTGAAAATTAAAATTAAGCATTAAAGAATAAGTTTTCGTAGTAATTAAAAGGGTTTAATTTACTAATAGGTGGCACATTATTGATCCAATTATATAAATTAAATCAGCCATCATTTAACTCATATCGCTTTTTTGTGCTTACATATTTTGCTAATCACTGACGAATTCGTTATAATGCAAAAACAATTAGCATTAGCGTGGTTAACATAAGTCGAATAATATAGAAAAAAAAAAACGTTATACCACATACACTTCATAAATTTAATAATTTTAGAAAAGATAAAAAACATATCCAATAAAGGATTAACAACGAATACACATAAATCACAAATTATGAAGGAAGCTTGTCTTATTGCTGTAACTTAGATTAAAAAACCAAACAGCCACGTCACTGCACCGCTACTATAAAAAATTCATATTAAGAAACATGAAAGAAGTGAAGATATTCTGGTTCATCAGTCACTGCTATTTTTTGTATTAACAATTAAATAAAATAACATATGCAGGCACCGCTATTTTTTCTCCTCTTCTTCAGAAGCTTTTCTGAGCTTTTCACTAACTTCACGATGTGAACCGTCACAAAATGGGCGTGTTTTCGTTTGTTTACAGTTACAGAACCACACCTGAAAATCTTACAGGATCTTTCCAGTAACTTTCATTACTGTTAAATCTTTGGAACTATTGCTATAGTAAATTCCCATCGGAAAAATAGACATTTATGAAATACTGAAATTAACCTCCATATCTTTATCAGGAATGAATCGTACAGGTCGTAGTTTTGTTGGAATGTAGTAACGAAGATGACTTCCATCACACAGCGGCTAAAATAAATGAAAAAAGAAAGATAACATCAAAAAAAAGAACCAATGATATTGAGAAATTCAACTTTTTAAAAGTATACCACTATAACTGGATTTATCCTTTAAATGTTTGCAGTACATAAAAACTCAAATCAAATTCTGTGTCTTTCGATACTTACTCTTCATAAGTTTACGTCAATTACATATATATCTCTTCCAGCAAACTTTAAACTTTAGTTATCCTTTATCATATTTAATCAAAACGATGACTTAAATTAAAAGAACATTAAATATCAAGATGATTATCTAATACTACCTGAGTTCCACTGTAGCCGCACGAGCACCAAGCATAAATCTTATCTTTCTTAAGAACTGTTCGAGTTGGCAATATTGAACTGACTTTTCCGGTACCCGGCAGTAGATGATGTGTTCCTTGCAATCCATATTTATGAGATGGTTTCTTATCTTGCAACTAAAAAAATAACTCAGTTTTAGAGCCAAATTAAAAATTTGAAAAAGTGCGATTTTATAATTGAAAAATACCAAACAAAAAATGTATGAATATAATAAAAAAGGATAAAATATAGTAAGGTGTGAATTTTTTTCAATTATAAAATTGAAGAAGGTCGAAAACAAGTGCAGAAAAAAACATTTAGCCTATGTGACTCCGTGTATCCCTTTGTATCAACCCCATCTTTTTTTTTGAAAAAAAATAAAAAAAAGTAAAAGGAATTTTCTTTTGCTGTATGAGCTATATAGAATACTTAATAGGTCTGGGAATAGTATTCCTTTTTTAAAAAAATTATTCCTTTTACTAGCATATATTTCTACCAATCTTTGTAAAGTCCCCTAGAAAATGCAATGCATGAACAATACAATGATAAAAGAGATAATCGCTCTATCACTGACATTTTTCAAAATCTTTTATTTTGTATTGAAAGAGAAGAAACTCAGTGAAATCAACCCAGTCAAGTGATAGATGATCAACTCACTGTCCATTGGAAATTTCGTAAATTTTATGAAAAATAAGATCGATCAAAATTAGCACAAAACAAGCATCCGTCCCTTATAGCATAATAACATTAACGACATAAAGAATCACATAAATAAGTACACTTCGACTAAAGATGTTGAAAAAAAAATCAAATGACAAATAAATTAAATCCAAAAAATTAAAGCATTCCATACCGAATCATATTAACATCACGTGAAATGCCGTAAGAACTATTCTCTTACATTGTCTTGTAAAAAAAAAACTCAAAGCATAGGTATTTGGTCTTGAACTTGTCACACATAAGTAAAAGTTTGATATTTTTTACTAATTATTTGAAAGTTTGCTTACAACTGCTATCTTCTTACGGGATACAATAACCTTGAACTGTTCCAGTTTACTTGATGCCGCATTAAATCATTCATATGTCATTACACCTAAATAAAAGTTTGTTTCTTATTCTATTCTAAAATACAGATACATTTGTAGCATACAAAAATCTAAATAGAATAAACCAGGAAGTAGAAAGTTAATATGATGCTTCAGTCTGTTTATTTAGAAGTAGAAAAATATTCAAAAATAAACACTACTAGCTTACTATTTTCCATATTTCCTAACAGGTTCATCCGTTCTCACGAATACGCCTATTTCACTTTAATATTGAAAAAATTGAAAAAATTAAATATTAAAACACTGAAAAAAATTTCGAATTTACTTTCCATTTATTTCCAAAAAACAATCACGATGACAAAGCGATCGATGACAAAATGTAAGGAAAACTTATATTAATCAATATAATTGTTGTAAATATGAAAAGCAAAAATGAATCACGACAAAGAAATGTTTTGTGAACTACGGCCTAACTGCAGCAATTAAGACTTACCACATGATACTTCAATGGATGTGGTTCAGTACCAACAAAATGATCACCTTTTCGTATATTACGATATGGTCCCCAACCACTTTTGCCACTTGGTCGTTTCAACATAAGAGTGAACCGCCTTATAAACGTGTAGTTTACCATTTAATAGATTAGAAGGTAAAAAAACCTGAAAATTAATAGGATTAACCTTCGATACTTTAATTCTAATATCATTAGGAGAAATGCGAGCTCACAGTAATTTTAAAGAATGAAATTAAAATATAATAGAAAATAGAAGTTTTGGAAAGTGAAGAATATGAGGAATGTCACACATCTCAAAACTTTCTTTTTTCATTTTATATTTGATTTACCAAAATGCCCGAAAAGAAAGAAAGCAAACATTTTGAAAACTGAATGCTGTATACAGAATTTAACGTACCAAAACCCAGTTTAACGAGTATAAACAAATACTTCATATACATATATTCTAAGTAGGAAAGTTCTTAAATATTGGATGTCGTCAACAAAGTTTGTAAATGCATCCCAAATTTCTTTTGAAAAATGTCTGTAATATTTTTTACATTTAGGAAAGAAGTCCCGATTGAATGCAATTTTTTATAAACATTATTCTTATCTTTCGTTTTTCCATAGAATGAATTGTTTCCGTATTAAACACACATGACGTTTTATCAGTTTCCGACCAAGCAGTAAGAGAAGTTTCGATTTGTTATAATTCAAGCAGAATATTTTACAAACAAACTGTAAATTTGCTAAACAGCAACAAAGCTGCTCTTTTATTAAGTAATAATGTATTTAGCTTCAAAATTTTTTTTTTTTTTTTGTTTTTTTTTTTAAAGTTTGTTATTTTACAAAATAATCCAAGAGAAATTCTAAAATCACAAAGTGCTGTCAAAAATCACTGAACCTAGATTAATATTTAAGAAAAAAATTGAACAAGCACGACACCTAGACTAATTTCCTCTATCCTAAATATATCCACGTTTAAAAGTGAAATGTGGAAGTTAGAAAAACAATTTAACAATCCAATATTCCTGACTCTGTGACACCTTTTTCAAACTTAGAGGTTTTCTACTTGGCATAAAATTGGTTGAATTTTAGCATTGAAGACTGTATTTATCTATAGGATGAAACCATTCCAACAAAGTATCTTTACTCCAAGACTTGCTGAAAATAGACAGTTGTTAGTGGTGCTACCCTAATCTACAAAAAACATAACAACTTCATCTTTCCATGTTGTTCCCATAACATTATGATTCGGATACATATATATCGAAACATTCAACTTTCTCTCTTTCGCCAGTGCTAATTACAGTCACTATAAAAATTAGGAAAAACATCGTGAGCAAATGCCTACGATTTTTTTCAACCTTTTCTTTCTCAAATGTTGAGCAAAATAAATAAGTGTTAGCAGTTTTCAACAGGACTAGCTAACTAACAATCTTGCGATAACCTACAAATCCTCAAGAGAATTCAATCACCGCTGCTTAGCAAAACCAAAAATGAAACAATGTCATTATTTCCTAATCAATAACAGAATGAAAAGTTGTTTGCACATTTTGAAATGTGACATTAAAATGGTTTGAATTGTTGGCTATTTCCTGATTCTACCTACATTGCTACTGTCACTAACTCTTCTGTAGGCACCATGTTCCAACTGAAATAGACTGATCAGCCTAGTGTTGTTTTTCATGGTGCCTATAATACAAGCCCTATCTCAAAAATGAGCTTCATTAAGATGATCAGTCAGCTAGACAGACGCATTTAGTGTTTCATTACAACAAGCGGTGGATATATCGATCTATTAAATAATAACATATAATTGAGCATCTAGATATACATGTGTGTTTTCTTAAAATAGTAAATTAATTAATTAATAATAATATAATACATAGGAAATAACAACGAATAAAAAATAAAACTACAGTAAAGAAATAAAATAATACTAATATGTATATCTGTACATAAATAAATGTTTAATTTTACATATGAAAAATATAACATCTTCTGAAGATAAACCTAAACGTGCTCTTTGGAAATAATTTAAAATAATACCTAGTTTTAATTTTGGAAAACATGATAATGCAAACGTAAGGGGACAATAACAATCATCCACCAACTTTTTAACAAACCAATACTGTAGTTTTTTTAAACAATTTTCACCCATAAATTTTTAAACAAAACTAATACTGTTTCTAATTTTGTTATTTTTCTTGAAAAATTCCAATTAATATCGCTTGAAAAAAAATATCTAATTGCAACACTGAACAAAAGATTAATCATGGATTGCAGATGGATATCGAAATATACGACCTCAACAGAAAGCGATTTATAGTGCGAGGAGTTACCGGGGTTTAAGGCATTTGAAGTAATGCATTTGTTCCGAGACAAAACATTGAACTTGACCGTCAGCTATTGCAGTACCTCTAATAGCTGGTCAAATCTATCTTGTACTTCATTTTATCATTCATTAATCAATGCTTAGTATCCTTAAGGTATTAAATTAATGTCAACAGCTCCTGCCAATGAACTCAAACGTTTCAAAACAAAACAGTCATCAATAACTAAAATTTCAGTGTTAAAATTTTACGCGGCACCAAATGAAAATTTTTGAATTCTTGCTAGTCGTACACTTTAACAAAACGGTAATCGTTTTATTAATTCTCTAATTACCATGTTTTACTGTTAATTAATACACACTTTTTCGCTTTCTGATTTTTTCTCTTCACATCAACACATTGATCAATTGAAAGATTGAATCTTATTGTTTTTCAACAATTCATCATTTGATATCACTGTTAAATTAGCAATCATACCTACATCTTCTTTGTAAAACTTTTCATTTAAACGGAAAGAGGGAAAAATATAATAAATGAGAATAATTCCATTTTTTTAAAAATCCATTTAAATCCATTTTATAATTAGCTAATCCTTGTATGTATTATTGTCCTGTTGATATGTGCTATCATACCATCATTTTTATAAATATGCATGCAATAATCATCCAATCTTAAACATATTTAATTAGTAACTGTCTCCTTCAACTTTCATAGTTTGTTCAACTTTGATCAATTAGCAGCAACAATGGATGGAAAATTCTCACACACATATATGCATAAACTTATACTCACAAACACACATACGCATAAACATACACACATACATACACACTCAACACACATACACAGGTACATACACGTATACATACATGCACATACACACACACATATATATATATATATATATAGAGAATGGAAGGATCGATGAATTCGGGGTTATTTTGAGTGTAGCAAATCGATTTTTGTCCATTTGCTGTCTTAACTGGAAGACAAAAGATGAAAGAAAGTTCTTCTCTGAATGTTAATTTCATCGTGTCCGTCTGTCCTCACCTTTCATACTTTTAAAATTCTATTTTTAAATTAATAAACTGTTTATTCTATGGACGACACTTTTCATTATTAATTTTTCTTTCCTATTCCTTTCTCTCATATTCCACTTTCTTTTTCTTTCTCTTTCTTATTCCAACGAACAAAGATTTGTTGCGAATTTTTTTTTTTCCTCCACTCTTTTACTTTTTCTTTTTTCTCTTTTTTCTGTTTAGTTTTAATAGAAATTGGATGGAAATAATTTCTATAAGATTTGATACAATTTTGAAACAATATCTCATATTTCTGAATTCTTTTCCGTCAACGTGAAAATGAAAGGACGAAATGTGATGATATTCATCAGTTTCCGTTATTTCCTTTCACATATAATCGATACCCATCAGATTTTAAAACGAAATTCCGCCGAATAAATTTGATTATGACAATTTTCCATTATTGAAAATGTTACGATATATTCCATTTCCAATGAGAAGTCTTTTCGGATTTCATAAATTCTCCCAATACTTTAATTATACTACAATCAAATTTAGAGCCAGGATCCACTGATTATATTTTAAATAATTTTATGCCATTACTGTGGAATCCGATATTTGATGATCTATTATCGATAATGAAAGTTAGGCAAGAATTTCTTCATTTTTACCAAATACTGCATGTATTTTTTATTAATAAATCTTTTCAATTATATATTTGGATAAAGAATGAAGAATATTTTAGAAATTTTAAGAAATAATGTTAATTAATTATAGATTCCTCTCTGTGTTATTTCCGTATTGTTAATGTTTATTATTATTATTATTATTACTATCATTGTTACTACTATTGTTATTATTTATTATTGTTATTGTTATTATTATTGTTAATTATTCTATTGTTGTTAATTATTTACTTCGAGGTGTGTCTAGTAGACATTTACCATTAGTGTTTCATCTCTACCAAACCTCCCAGCACTGGGATGTCACGGGGAAAAAATAGATAACATTGAAAACATTATCAATGTACTGTTAATGAACTTATTAGCATTAGTCTTTCCTATTACTGATGAAGTCTCGAGACTAAATTGGTCATTTTTTCTTTTCCAAGTCTCTTGATGGTGACTTCAGGATAAATGCTAATCATTTCCAGACAAGCAGGGGAAAGACGGGCAGAATGAAAATGATCGCTGTAGCCAATTAAAATCACGAGTATATGTTGATATGTACATACACTCCCCATGGGCTGCTCAAACCCATTTCGTTAGATTTGCCCCAAACTATTGGTAGAACAAAATCATTCTCGAGACTAACTCATAGAGGTGGAGTAGGCAGGGAAAGAGAGAGAAAGAGAGAGGGAGGGAGAGAGAAGCACATACACACATCCATACACACATATATATATATATATACATATGATATATATGTGTATATTAACATATATACGTATATATCTGATGGTTTGATTAAATTCGACCGGTTCTTGGTGTTTCGTCTTTTTGTAAAAATGAGAAATTGAGAAAACTATGTGGCTTAGATTAGGTTTTATTGATACCTTTTTATGAATAATATATTTGTAGTTTAATTGACTCACTAAATTTGTAGTTTAATTGACTCGCTAAAATCGGAATATCTGCGGAGGAGATATTCCGATTTTAGCGCCAGAAAATTGCTTTAATATATAGAGGTAAGAGATATGTTATGGTGAAATGTTGTTAAATAATCAGACTGAAAGATTTGTTTGGAATTTTAGAAAAGCTATGAAAGTTAGGAGTGAATTTCGGTTAGATTACAATGGACTGAATAAAATTCGACGATAGCTACATCTATCTGGTAGTACCAAACATTCGAAAGTAATACATGTTGTTCACATTTCAATTATTTTTATTTCCTTTAGAAATTTATTTCATCTTTAATTATTGTGAAAGTTTTTTCCTAATGTTTTGCTTGATAACGAAGTCCTTTTGTTGTTTGTCATAGACGAATAGTTTGCGTATAAAGGTTTGATGGAAGATTTATATTTATTAATAAATGTCAATTTTAATCCCAATATTCTCTGATAATTGTTTTATAGACAATTTCAGAGAATATTGGGGTCAGGGTTCATTACTAGGTTGTTCCTCCTTCTTCAGTTGGTAGGAAATTTTGGTTTAGGAATCCGATGAGATTGTCTGGTAAAGGATTTGTTTGGAGCGCTCTTGTTGTAAGTTAAGAAAGGCAAAGGGGGAGAGAGAGAGGAACTAATTGACAATGGTCATATGAGAGTTATTCTCCCACCATATAGTACGAGATTGTTTACAATAGTAATTTATTGAGATGAAGGTTAGCAAGATGGGAAGATGATGAAAGAGCATGGAGAACAAATATTCAAACTTCGGTATGACCTTTGATCCCTCGATTTAAATTTTTATTTTTGTTTTCCGCTTTCTCATAAAGTTCACATACGTATAGTGTGACAGTTTCACGCTAGCTCTTTTTATAATCAAATAATGGGTATGTCAATGACATGTCACAATCACATAATGCTCGAGTGGAGTTACCACTATGCAGAGGAGGGAATGTGACTGGAAGGACTGAGGATGGAGGACAAGGAGAAGGAGGAAGAGATAGGAGACATCTGCTAGACTATGGCAAGGGAGAACGGGAGATAAAGGACGAAGAGGAGGACACCTGCCAGACTGTCCGAAGGGTGAAGCATCGGAATCTGAATCTTGGTCGGTTAGTTGAAGGTACCATCGCCCATTTTTGAAGGTAGGTTAATTGGCAGGTACATAGACAAGGAGAAGAGATGAAAGAAGAGCTACTTGGGAGCAGAGGGAGGGAGATGGTGAGAGGAGGGGTGAGAAACTTGAAGAGGGACAAAGAGTGTGGCGGAAGAATTACTCGAGGTTGCACGAAAAGATGACGACAGAATGAAGGTAGGAGAAGTGCTTTGTGGATGAGTAGGCTTTTCACATTTCTCAAGTAGCAAAATGGCCAGGCCTTGTCCCTTGCACTCCCATACAAGCACATGTATGAGCGTGTGCGCACGTGTCCGTCCGTGTATCTTATGCAGGACACAATACCATGCACTTACAAGTCCGGACAGCACTTTCGTAGTTACGCTGGAATCAGTTAACCTCTGTGAAGCATCTACATCCATATACATGTGCGTGTGTGTCTGCATGTATATTGCCTGCGTCGGTATGTGTGTATGTGCGATACAGACATTGTTCATCAAAGCAATAATAAGGTGCCATCTCCGCTGTTTGCTCGTTATTTCGCGCACGGACAACTACAGTGACACTGTCAATACTTTTCATCGTGGGGCACGGAAGCATCATCTGATATTGCCCCATTGTATGTGTATGTGTGTGTGTGTGTATGCATGTGTGTATGCGTGAGCAGAGTTGTGTATTTGGGTGGTATATCTGTTTCTCTCGACTTTCCTTTAGTCTTCAAGTTATTATCATTCGAAGAAGATTTGCTATGGTATTGTGCCTTTATTTTTTTATTAATTTAAGTCTAGGTCGAATATTGAAGTTTTTCAGGTGTATCACGAAATCTAGAGATTATGCTATTAAAGATTTTTCTTAAAAGTATTATATGTGTTTGTTTTGAAGAGTAATACATATTATTTTCGTCAATAAAAATTCAGGCGTCGAACGGAACATAAATTGAATTAGTTTATTGATAAGTCATAATGCTATTACTAAAAAAAATTTTACGTTAATTAAATTGTGTATTGTGCTTCATACTGACACCTATGTTAGCAAAATGTCACTATAAAATCAAAACGTCTCATTGTGCTACTGTTGAAATGATGAATGAAATGCAATTCGATAACTTCTGGGTTCGCTTTTCAAAAACGGTTGATTTAAACTGTCAAAACTTACGGCAATTTTTTTTTATTTTTAAAAATTTTGAATGAAATGATTTCTTTTTTAAAATAATCTTTTCTACTGTTTTCTTCATATCTAAATTATACATACGGTTGGCGCCACTACAACATCATTACACTGTTGTGAATTTCATCTGCCTTTGTTTATTTTATTTGATTCTTGATTCAATTAAATGTATATCTTCAGCCATTCTTCCAAGCTTATGTTGAACATTTTCAACCGGGTTACAAAAGCAAGGGAAGTTATTCGTATTGCTAGATTGTTTATGTCTGGACTTTGTTTCAGATCTTAGCATGGAATATATATATATATATATTTACTTGACTCAGTTTGTCTTTCATTCACTTGTTTCCATTTAAGTAATTTTTACTCACTAAAATTGTGAATAAAATTTTTTGTTACAGAAAACCGAGATTTTAGCTGGAAGATTTGAGGTTCTGAAAATAAAGTGTTTTAAAATTGGAACCTTATTTTGTCGTATTACCTCGTTATGTCATGTATTCTAGCGCTCGATGTGTCCCTTCATTTTGCAAACGACTCATACATTAATTTTCAGCCTTTCCTCTTTTGTACTCACCGAAGTTATATTGCGATAGATTGGCTTGAAGGCATTATTGCCTTATTATTCCGATTTCTATTAATTTTATCTCGGCGTTTCTATTACTTGGCTTACATACACTCTCACATACAGTAACTAACATTCGGAAATTCCAAAACTCTAACATAAGAATGGATGCGGATGGCTCGGCCCAGGATGAATCTGTTAGCGGTGGTCCGGGACAAGCTGCCATCAGCGGTAGTCGGGCTCAGAGTCCATCAGCATCAGCAAGTGGTTCGTCATCAACCTCAACGACACCAACAGATGTTCATATGCCTGTCGCTGAGAATTGGTGCCATACACAGGCATGATATTTACATTATAGAAAGGAATTTCCATTTTATTAGAAATAAACTAATGAATAGAACTATGCATTGCTCTTGGACATTTTGTTTGTAGAACATTGATACAAACTTTGTAACGAGTTTTCATCGAGTCAAATGGAAACGTAAAGCAAACAGATGCAGCCAGAAGATGGACCAACCATCTGTATTGCAATGACTTATACATAATTACTAGCATAAGGAATGAAAGTTTTTTTAAAAACAGAAAATGATTTAGCAACAAGTAAAAGCATCCTTAAAGACAAAATGTTTCTTTTATTATAAATTAATAAAGATGTGTTAGTCATTTCAGAAGTATAAAAAAATCTTTTATTGTCAGTTATGAATAATCTTGTTTTGAAAATGACTGAAAAAAATTCTTACTAGTTTTATGAAATAAAGCGAACGATTATCGAATACTTATTAAAATAATATGGTGAAATCTTAAAGACAGCTGAGTTATCATTCCATTTGTTTACATTGGATTGATTGCTGTGGTTTTGTTGCTAAGGATGGTTCACTATTTCTGTATCATTTTATAAAATCTAGGGAGAAATAAGCTGCATAACGAGAATCTTCTTCACAAATATAATTGTTTACAAAATTTTTCAACTTTCAGGTGAAAGTAATCAAATTTAATTATATGTGGACTATTAACAATTTTTCATTTTGTCGTGAAGAAATGGGCGAGGTGCTAAAAAGTTCAACGTTTAGTGCTGGTTCCAATGACAAGTTAAAATGGTGTTTAAGGATTAACCCAAAAGGTGTTTCACTTGTTTTAATTATTTATTTTTATTTAATGAGTTTATGCTGTCTCTGTTTATCTCTGATCAGTTCAAATCCAATAAAATATTGCATTTTCGATTCAAATTTTCCATAAATTTGAGTAGTGAATATTATAATAGACTTTCCCGTGCTGTAATAAATGTATAATAAAATAATCAAATATATAATAAATAGTAGATAAAAAATAAATAATGATAAATATTGCAATAATTTTTTAAACACTAAAGGTTTTTCACAAGGACTTCATACAAGTTGCTCATCATGTGTATTGGGCTTCTTTTAAATTTAATTCTCAATGTAAGTTCGGTTTAGTTTTAACTTATTTCTCAGTCGTTTATTTTCAGGACTTGATGAAGAATCAAAGGATTACTTATCACTCTACTTGTTACTTGTACAATGTGCTAAAAATGAAGTACGCGCTAAATTCAAGTTTTCAATACTGAATGCTAAACGGGAGGAAACTAAGGCCATGGGTTCGTTTTTCTCTTGTTTTGAATTTATGGTGGGTTTAGAAAAAGAGACACACCAACTGATCTATATTTGTAAGCAGCAATCGAAAGCTTGAGATAAAATTATCATATAAAATTTATTAATATTGTTGAAATTCAGAATCTCAACGTGCATATCGCTTTGTGCAGGGAAAGGATTGGGGATTCAAAAAATTTATTCGTCGAGATTTCCTTCTTGATGAAGCAAATGGTCTCCTTCCTGAAGACAGACTAAGTATTTTTTGCGAGGTGATAAATTTAAGCTAACTTTTTCCATAATTGGTAAATAACAGCTAAACTTTTCGCTTATTTCTGCATATATATTTATAGCTGTCATATATATATTTATCTGCATATATATTTATAGCTGAAATTTATAGCTGTCATATGCTTCAGAAAACCTAAAGTATTCATCCTTCATTCAGGATGAAGGATAATACTTTTGTAATTCATAGATAGCTTTTCCCAGGTATCAGTTGTAGCAGAAACAGTTAACGTAACAGGGCAGTCAAATCTTATGCAGTTCAAAGTACCATCTTGTCGGTTATCTGATGATATGGCTAATCTTTTCGAGAAGCACTGTTTCTCGGATTGTCTTCTGGTAACCGGTACAAAAGAGTTTCATGTAAGTTTTCATACTATGGATTATCCTTTTATCTTGAGATGTTTGAGAGTGTGTCGGTATTAAATTAAAGTAAATATGATAGAATATAGAAATAAATTGAATTAGATAGAGGATACTTTACACCTGCACCGCATTTTTCGATGAAATGTTGCAGGTACATAAAGCTGTATTAGCGACGAGGTCTCCTGTATTTGCTGCATGCTTTGAACATAAAATGAGTGAATCACAGTCGGATCGTGTTATTATCGATGATGTTGAACCGGATGTTATGAAGGAAATGTTGCGATTTATGTATACTGGTGCAGCGCCCAATCTTGATCGCATGGCTGATACGCTATTAGCGGCAGCCGATAAATATCAGTTAGATAGATTGAAAGTAAATTTTCTTCTTGATATATACATATAACTATTTCCATATTTGAAGTCATATTAAAGTTGAATAAATGCTATTTCATAAAGTTGTACTAGATAGTTTTGAAGATCTTATAACTTCTTTTTATCCTTTTATATCTTCAACTGTCGAAAATACTGCATAATTCTTTACTTTGATTTGAGGAGAACGGAAGTTATAGGTAAAAGAGGAATATTTTGTTCTATTGAAGTTTATTTTGTTGCACGGCGACGCTACCGATTACACTGTAAATTTATCTTATTGTAGGAGTAAAAATGTCAGTGATATGATAACTAGAAGGAATTAGATGGAATGATGAGGGAATAGTAGTTTCCTTAATATTTGAAATCCTTTCATAACTTTGATTTTCTAGGGATTTCAAATGAAAAATTACAATTGTGATACCTTTGCAGGTTATGTGTGAGCAAGCATTATGTTTAAATCTTACGAATGAAAATGCCTGTGAGACATTGATCCTTGCTGATTTGCATAGTGCTGAACAACTGAAACATCAAGCTATTGATTATATCGTAAGTTTGCTGTTATGAAAGTAGAATTTCAAGTAAAGATGAAATTTGTAGGGGAAGCAACGAATCATGGGAAAGAAGAAAAGTTATCATTACAGGTTTCTAATTCACTACATATACGTATGTAATGAAATTACTTTGATTCTCATGATTGGTATTTGGTTTTTAAAGATGTTCTGTTTACTTTATTAACATCATACTTATATATTTATTTATTTTACGTTTACAGTAATAGTTCGACACTTTATTATATCCTTAGCTTAATTCTTTTGGATATCTGTTACCATAATTGACGTCTTCACCTTAAATGCAAGTTATGGGGGGAATAATTCTTTAATGGGAAAGTGCCCAAATTTAGATAGATTAGTGTGTTCAGTAATTTTAAATTACAAATGAGGTAGTATGTGTTCTTGAGATTTTAGGGAACCCCTGTAGCTATTTATCATTTCTATTAACTTTGTGTATTTTAATGATTGTAATTGGTAATTCATAAACTTTCCATCCCATAATTAACGACTTGATGTAGAAAGGAACATTCAGAGGAGGAAAGGAAGAAAAGATCTATCCATTATTAATCAAGTAGTATAATGTGAATGATACAGTTTAAAAACTTTCAGAATGTACATGCAAATGAAATTATGGAATCAGATGGTTGGAGTTGTTTGGTACGTGATCATCCACCATTACTTGCTGAAGTATTTCGTGCATTGGCAACCCAGCAAACGCCACCTATTATTATGAGTCATCCACCACGGAAACGTCTAAAACATTTGTAGCTTTTCCCTTCGTTTCATTTCCCTTCCTTTTCTTTTTGTATATGGAGTTATGATGCGTTAATTTTTTTTTGACTGTTCAGCAATATGCAGAAATAAAAGGAAAAAACAATTTAAAAAATTTTTGAAAGAGAAAAAATGAAGTGTTAACAAAATACGATAAAAAGGAAGGAAGGACTATTGAATACTTCCTTTTTCTCAGTGTTTTTCCGGAATAAATTGGAAATAAGAAAAGAAGGACGATGCAGAAGTCACAGGATTAATAATGTAAGTAGGTACGATATGCTTCAAACATTCTGTGAAATTAACAAAGTAGCACTGGTAACAATAGCATAATAGCATGTCAGATTATTGAATTTGAGAAAAAAATTCTTAATTCTGGGATTTTGTTTTAACGAGTTCAGCTGTCTGAAATGAGGCTTATTATTTTTGGTTTATAAGAAGTTGTTTATTAGGTGGTAGAAATGAAGTTGGAATGAAGTGATACGTTTTTATTTAAATATACGACGGGAAATATTACGATTTATTACTTGTTCAGTGGCTGAAGGAGTTATTCCTGTCTAAAAGTTAAGAATTCTTATTGGAACTTATACCGAAAGAGTTTGATGGTTGGCTTAGTCTTAAGTTCCAAGCTAAAGTGGCTGTGATCACAAACATGTTAATAGACCGCTACGACAACGTTAATTTCCAGCAACAATATTAGTGGCACGTGTAAATTGCACATAAAGCTATTTAATTTTAATTTTATAAACATTTCTTGTGAACTATATAAATGAATTGTTTTAATTAATTTCAACTTCATTCCTTTACAGTCATTGACCTAAGTTGGTTGCTCTCATTTAACTTCTAGCATTAATTGAAAAATGCATCCAAACGTTACTTCCGATGCAGCCATCAATTTACCACCGGTTGATCCGGTTTTCTTAACATGGGAAGGTTTATCGGTAACTGCAAAAAAAACGAAACGATTATTACTGCATGATGTTACGGGGATTGCTCAACCAGGACAACTAATCGCTTTAATGGGTGCAAGGTATCAAATTTTGATTATAATAAGAAAACACTGAAAGAAATTCATGTCTTTTAATATCTGTCTTATCTGAGCTACTTGTTCTTTGATATGAGAATAAAATATTTAAAAAGTTAAATAGTAAAAGAACACTTGAAATTTAAGCTATAAAATTTTGAACAATTTGTTGTTCTAATACTTCTAATGCTAGTTTTAGTGGTTTAGTAATAATAGTTTTAGTGATAATTTCAGAAGTTATCCTAGTAAAAAGTAAAAGGCTAAATTTGTTGTAGTGGTGCTGGAAAGACAACATTATTGAATGCTTTATTGCATCGAAATGTAAAAGGTCTAAAAATTAGCGGTGTTGTAAAAGTAAATGGCGAAATAGTTGGTCGGAAAATTACTAAAGCTAGTTTACCTAGTCATCATTTTCTTTCCTTTTATTCTCCTATATGTAAGCATAAATTTAAAAATTTCTCATTTTTTTTTTTAATACCTACTTATTATGCTTTACGCCTAGTTATCACCA
The DNA here is from genome assembly GCF_000002995.4 of Brugia malayi. Lineage (NCBI taxonomy): Eukaryota > Metazoa > Nematoda > Chromadorea > Rhabditida > Onchocercidae > Brugia > Brugia malayi. Next base: position 9,582,070 of record NW_025062475.1, read on the forward strand.
TTAAACATCCACATGTATAAAAAAATATATATGTATTTATTCAAACATTAGTTATACTTAGTATGCCTTACATACCGTTGTTTACATTTTTATATATTTCTCTGAATTAAAAAGTAAACAGAAAATTTGTTCACCTGAAAACACACACACACACACGCGTATACATCTACAGAATAATTTCAAACAAAGAAATCAATTGCAATATAAAATAATTGAACTGATAACATTGTATGTTTTTATAATTTAAAAAAAAATTTTTAAAGGTTTCCGCTTATATTCAACAACAAAATTTATTCATCAATTCATTAACAGTTTACGAGCATCTCATTTTACAAGCAGCTCTTCGTTTGCCATCATCATTTACAAAACGTGAAAAGGAATTTCGTGTAAAACAAGTAATTTGCTTTCTTTTTTTACAGCAAATTATTTTTTTAAACAATAAATTTCTAAGCAAAAAAAATTTGATCGAATTTGTGCATATTTTATGCAGTTCATTAAAAATATTTTTGATTAATTATTACAAGTATAATTTGTTATTTGAACAATATGTTTCAATCCCTGCATATCAAAAATAATTTAAATGAAAAATGAAAAATAAATATAATAGTTTACCGATGAATGTTAAGCTTGATTTTTCAATTAATAACAGTTTTTTTTGTTAAATAAGGTGCTTGCAAATTTGGAGTTTACGTATTAGTATCTTTTTTTTAACCGAGCAAAATAATTGTGGGTTTAAAACTAGAACGCTACGTTAGTTCACGTGTCGATATATTTAATTTTTTTAATTAAGGTAATCGCAGATTTGGAATTGGAACGTTGCATTAATTCACGTATCGGCGTATCAGGTATAGAAAAAGGTATCACAAGCGGTGAAGCAAAACGTTTATCATTTGCTACGGAAATTTTAACAAATCCATCTTTGCTATTTGCTGATGAACCGACAACTGGAATTGATTCTTTTATGGCATATCATATTGTGAAAGTTTGTATAACAATGAAACATTCTTTTTACTTCTTTTTCTTTCGAATTATCTATTAAAATTCGGATAGTTAACGAGCAAAGGAAGAAATCTGCAACTTTCCTTATATTAATTAATCAAAGGTTCTTGAACGAATGGCATCCGAAAATGGAAAAACAATCATTTGTACAATTCATCAGCCAGCATCTGATATATTTGAAATGTTTGATCGAGTAGTTTTCCTTGCTAATGGAAAAATTGCCTTTCTTGGTCAAATTTTAAAATTTTATTAATTATTGATCAAATTTTCTGAAATGGTAGACATAACATGTTATTATTTCCTTTCTTAGCTGGAATTTAAAATTTCATTAATAATTTGAAATAATAAACATGGCTGATTATAGTAATGTAACAATTATCATGCTGCTTATTTTTATAGGTTCACCATCAGAAGCTTTACGATTTTATGCCGATATTGGGTATCCTATTCCAGCTCATACTAATCCAGCTGATTTTTTCATTCAAATATTGGCTATTGTTCCAGGAGATGAAGAAAAGTGTATAGAACGTACCAGTCAAATTGTTAATGCGGTATCAAATTTTTTAGCTGCGAAAATATCAAATTTTATTTTGTCAAATATCGCATAAATTTTATCAAATGTAGTAATCCTGAAGAAATGAAGTAAGATCCGATAAGCCTAATACTATTGCTAAAATTTGTTAAGAAATGAAAAAATAAAAATTTTTGTTTGCAGTTTAGGAAATCTAAATATGAAATAAAACTGCTTGAATATTTACAATTTGCCAATAAACATTTTCGAGCCCAACCTGTCGAGCATGGCAAAGCATCTATTTCAACCCTTGTTTATGCGTTATTTATAAGGTTAATTCAAAGTGTATTAATAAAATTTTTAATTTGATGATACTTTATTGAAAAATATCCTCTCTTAGAGGTTATCAGCTAAACTAAACGGTAAATTTTAAATTTATCTTAAAAATATCCTGTATACACTTTAATTGATTTTAAATTTCTCTTCACTAAAAATCGCCTGATATCTAAACAACAAATAATACTGTTAATGTTAACAGTTTCTTTTTTTTTTTTCAAAAATTTCTTCATATTATATTCATAATATATACATATTTGTATATTTGTAATATCGATATCCATTTTTCCATTTCTTTTTTTTTTTGTTGTTTTTCATCTTTTTTTATATTTGATAGATTTTCATACATCTGTTAAAATTTCCTAGTGAAACACCACGTGAAAAATTAGTAGTAAGTGAAATGAAAAGGAATGCAATGAAAAAATTTATGAAATGATAGGAAATTAAAATTCTTTTTTGACAGATCAATCAAGCAAAATTTAAGAAATCCAGCTTTATTATGGGCAAAACTTGTACAAAAAATTGTAATGGGCTTATTTTTGGGTACATTATATCTACAAACTGAGATGAATCAAGTTAGTTTATTTTGTTTTGGAAAAGAAACTTATTATTTTATTAATTAAAGAAATTAAATGACAAGTTTCTTTTCTGAAATTTTATTTCAATTTACAAAAAACTTCGAATTTTATTCAAAAAGTCTAAATTATAATTATTTTTTTATAGGACGGTATTATTAATATTAAAGGAGCATTATTCTATTATATCTCCGAGTTAACATATTCAACTATATTTGGTATTCAGACTTTCTTACCATCTGATTTTCCGTTACTGGTGCGGGAATATCATGATGGCATATATCCGGTTATATGCTATTACTTATCAATGGTTTCTAAATTGTTTTATATATATGTATACATGTATATAAATCATGTTTTTTCCTATTATCGTTTTCAAAATATGATCTACCATGTTTATATTTTCTATTATTTCCAAAATATGAGCAATCATGTTGATGTCTTCTACTGTTGGTTCAGAGATAAATATTATCATTTTGACACTTTTATAGTATAATTTTTAAGCCGAAAATGATAAATAATAGAATGTATTGGCTTTATCATTGCTTTCCTTACCGTTTTATTGCTTTTTATTCATTTTTCTCTCAAACCATATTATAAAATTAAACCCAAAGTGATAAAGATTAAGCATTCTTATAGTAAAGCTATAGGAAAGGTTCATTTCTCGGAACTATCATGAAAATTGTCCAAGATAATATTACATATTCTGGTTGACGAACAATTGAATTTAATCCCAGTGATCTGAGCATCCATTCAATTTTCATATTAAGCAGAAATATTTCGAATCCCTCTCTCTCTCTCTCTACTTAATTTCCTTTCGATGCATGTATATTAGAATATATGAATGGAATATTTGACAGATAATGTCATATTTACCAATTTTTACGATCGATGGTATATGCATGGTATGTATCAGTTACTACCTGATAGGTCTGCATCCAACATTTACAACATTTCTTATTACTTTGCTTATCTGTATATTAATTGAATGGTCTGCTATTAGTATTGGCATTATGCTAAGTTCGGTAAGTCATCATTGGATTGAAATTATATTTTATTTCGTATCTTCATGAATTATTTTACAAAATTATTTTCAAATATCCTTAATTAAATTAAATCAAAATTGCTGTCAGCGAAAATAAAAAACTGCATAGAAATCAAAGCGATATTATAAGAAATTCTGAACAATCCTTAATTACTAATATGTGTCAATCAATAAAATAGCTTATTCGTTGCACCAAATTATTTTGATAAATTATTAATTATTATTATTGTTATTATTACTATTATCCGTATTTTTATTACTGAAATTTGCAGATTTCTCCATCATATGCAATAGCCCTATCGATATCAGGCCCACTATTAACTGTTCTATCCATTACCGGCGGTCTTTATAGCAATGTAAGAACGATTCATGAAACAATGCGATGGGTTCAGTATTTCAGTTGGTGAATTTAAATTAGAATTGGTTAAATTGTTGTATAAATTCAACAGACATAAATCATTTCTTTCTTTTCTGTAATCTCGTATGTACTATTATTGAACTAATTTGATGTAATAGCAAAATATAATTACAATATCAGTCAGGAATTTTTCTGGAAAAATTAGTGGAGCAATTTTTTTATTTATGAAATCGAATTTAATTCAGTTGTCCCATTTTCAGGTTTCGTTTTGGCTATGAATCATTGATAATAAACGAATTTTTACATTATGACAATATTAGTTGCTTGTTATCTAATGGAAAGGTGAAATTTGCTCAAATTTCCGATAGAAAATGAAAAAAACTCGATTGAAAAATTAATCTTTGATGATTGATTGCGATTGATCCATTATCTAACAGATAGGGAATTGAATGAGATTGATCAAACATCACAATTGGAACTTGTTAGTGAGAGCATGCAAAACACCTGACCTTTGACATTTGAAGTTTCCCTTTATTATCTCTATTTTTTCTTTCTTTTTTTGGCTTTTTTGTCCATATTTTCCTTTTGCCAGCTATCGATTTCAATTGCTCGATGATTAAGCAAATAGCAAAAAGTTGTCATTTCCACTGCACTGAATCAAAATTTTATAAGATTTGTAAGTAAACTGATGCATTTTAGCATGCAGCAATTTGTGAAAATAACGGAAAATCGGTAATTAATAATTTGAATTTTGAAGCAAATAATATGCATATGAATATGGGTATTATGATATTTTACACTTTATGTGTTTTTATTATCGGTTATATTGGTCTTGTATTACGTGTACAGCTTGCTCGTTAGTGCTAGAAGAATTTTGAAATTTCGATGAAGAAAAAAAGGATAGGGAAAATAATATATGAAAGAAATTTTCATGTTAAATGTTCACTTAAATTTTTAATGATATTTCATGAGATATAATATATGGAAAAAATATTTCACATTCAACGTTCTTTCATATTTCTTCATCAAACTTCTTCGTTTCTAAACTTGATCAGATTTCTATCAAATTATTTGTATTTTTCAAAATATGTGATTTTAATAAAAATTCTCTTAAATAAAGATTTTAATAAAAGTTTTTAATTTGTAAATTTAGTATAATAAACAATTGATATTCCAAGTGTACTGCATTATATAATTATAATTAAAATTAACTGCGATGGTGCATGCAATTCAATATTGCTATAATGCATGACTGAGATGCAAATCATAGGTTCAGTATTTTATAATATATGTATACTGTAATAAAGGAAGGAATGATACTTTGAATATATCATAATAGAGAAGAAATGATGATACAATGAATGCTGCGAATATTAAAGTAAATAATATCGTAAATGATGAAATTATTCGAGACATGGAAATAATGCTGTAAATGGATTCTAATACTACTAATAGGGTAATAACTGCAGTAGAAAGTTATCCATTGTTTTAAACAAAATTCAAATTGAATGAAAAATTACGAATACTATTAAAATATTTATTATATTTGAAATTACTAGTTGCATTAAAATGTGAAGAGTGAATGAAATTTGTTTCAAACTTTCTTGTACAGTCAACCAAAGATAGTCAATTAAAAAATCAATAAAAAGCGAAAAAAAGAATTTCATTATCAAAATACTTCAGAATTTTTTTTTTTTTTTAATATTTGGGAAGTGGGAAATAAATATTTAATTATGTTGAATTTATCAAGTGCAAAAATTTCACTTCAATCTATTTGTGGTAGCGATAATGGAATGGGATCGATGGGTGGTCGAACATTTGTTACTTTTATTTCTTCTACATATTTGCGTGGCTCAATAATTTTTCGAAGCTGTTCCAACTCTTCATTTTCCGTACGTCCCCATTCCGGTGGCGGTCGTGCGGTACCGTGAACGATTGGTAGTGCTTTTTCAACTGGAGGCTATAATAGTAATGATTACATTTAGGAATCAATTTAGTTGTTAAAACAATTCGTTTCGACATTTAATGAAATTTCTCACAAATTTCAAATAAGCTTAATTTGAGCGTTTAGTTTAGACTAAAAAATGTGCACAAAATATGTGTTAAAGAATAATATTGTAGGTATATCACAGATACCACATTTAAATACAAATTTCACCTGGCAAATTGTTTAACTTTTTCATCCAAAAATTTGAATATCAAATGTCATTATATAATTAATCTTATTTAGCTTTTTTTTTTTTCGCTGTAAATGATTACTTTTTCAAATATTATTCGACGGTCACCATAGGATCGACGATCGAATTGCCGATCAAACTTGGATGCAACATTAATCTTCGGCTAAAAATATGGCAAATTTCACGGAAAATGTAAGACGACATAACACAAATTATACTTAGCATAAAAAGAAAGTTCAACCTATCGAAATAAATCAAAATAAAGATTTACAAATTTTTTTATATATTATTTTATTAACATATAAACTTTTATATCCGTTAACTGTACAAAATGCATTTATGTCTGTTAACTTAATCAATTTTAATCAAAAAAATTATACTATAGTGATGTGATTTGTTAGAAATTTAAAACGAAAATGTCAAAAAAGAAAGTTCGAGAACATATATTACACTGTAAAGATTGTCTAAATTAAGTTTTACATTAATAATTTTAAAAAAGGAAATGAAAAAAGAAAAGGAAAGAAAAATCACTTATGCAAAAATTTAAGAACTTACAGGATGTGGTGACGCTGCTGCTTCATTTGGATCAAGTCCTCGTTGCAGGGCACGATGGCGTGCCACTTGTTTTTCACGTTCATGTAATTCTTTCAACTACAATTTGGCATTGAATATATTCATTTATGTACATAGAAACTTATCCGGAATTCCGTAAATTAAAAATACAATACTTACATCATAAAGTTGTCGTTCATGTCGTTTTTCAAGATCATATTTGAGTGCTTCTAATTTGCAAATACGTGAGTGCAATTCATGAATTTTAATTTTCAAATCGTTTATCAATAAGTGAGAAACGTCCGGTTTTTGGTTTACCGTTGCCATATAAGCACGTTTAGCTTCTTCTTTTTCTTCTCTCGCTTTATCATTTTTCTAAAGTTGAATAAAAAGAAAATCATTTTTTCCAAATGAAAGTTGCATATAATTTTGAATAGAATTTTGCTTTAATTCCTTTTTGTTCTTTTTTTTTTTTCATTTTTGCAAATTCAAAAGATTTAATTTTAACAGGGAATTTTTTAATTTAAATACAAGTTATTAATGTGTCTAACTTACATTTCGCTCTGTTTTTTCCGGTTTCTGAATGACAAAATTAGGATTACAGTTATTACCGGATGAAACGATACCAGCCAATGAACCGGCAAGCATCGCCTGCTTTTTGCATCGTTCTTCTTCACGTTTTCGTTTTTGTGCTTCCATTCGTGCTTTACTCTCCTCCTAAAAAATTCTTAGCTTCTTTTTGAAATTTGAAATCAAAATTTTCTTTTCCACTTTTTAGCAATGAATATTAAAAAAAGAAAGAGTAAAACATAAACATTTGCTAGATAATTGTTGCACCGGGAAAATTGAAAAGAAAAGTTTGAAATTTTTAACTTAAACAAAAAATAATTGAAAATATTTTATTATTTATAAAATAGCAACGGCTGTGAACTTTCTAGTTAATACAATTCGAAATTAAAATATAATATGAAATATAATATTCGTTTCGTCTGCTTTCATTTAAGTAGCAAAAATATTCAAATATTTATAATCTTAGGGTAAAAAATCCTCAAATTTTCACCAATATGCAATGAAAGAATTAATATCAAATAATTTTTTTCTTCTAAAAATAAAACTTACTTCTTCTTGACGATGTTTCTCTTCAGCTAAGCGCATTTTCTCGGCTAATTCTTTTTCTTCTTGTTCACGCTCACGTCGACGTCTTTCTTGTTTTTCACGTAGACTTCTCAATTCTTGCTCTACTCGTTCACGTTCTTCTTTTCGACGTACTTCATATTGCAAACGGTATTCCTCTTCTTGTCGTTTCTTTGCAGCCTAAACTTTTAAATGATGAATAACGTAATACAAGTTGTATTACTGTATCAAAAAACGAAAGAAAGAAATAAATTTACTTACTAAAACTGCTTTTGTTGCTTCTGTCATTCCTTCGCATTCCTTATCAACTTTTATCCTTTAATATAATCATTTATGTTGACATTGACATGATGCTCTCATTAAAATTATTATTGCTATATCAAAAAAAAAAAAAAATGTCATAGTTTAAAAAATTATTTCTTTTCAATTCTATTCTTTATATACATGCATATGAACAATTTTGATATTTACAAGTACAGAACGATCTCTAAGAAGACATCTTTGAGATCTTTAAGAAGAAAGAGGTTAGAAAAAAACAAATTTATAAAATTTGAAAATTTTTTAAACTTTCCCGGCTGAAGAAATAAAATTTTTTTTGAAAATTATTGCAGTTTAGCTAAAATAATTCGGAAAAAAAAAAAAAAAAAGAAGCTAATTGCTTTCATTTCTTACTGTCAACATTTTATCAACAATTATATTAATTATTATAAATGTTTTCAACATTTATAAATAAAATTTGTTAATGGTTAAGAAAAATGTATGAGAAAGAGACGAGCTAATTTATAAGAAAATTTGAAAAATAGTATAAACCAACAACGAATGATAAACTCTGAATAAATTTGTAAAAAACTTAAAATTTAACCAATGTAACTTCTTACATTTCACTTTCAACTTTTTTGAAAGCTTCACTTTGTTCATTTTCACTTTCATCTTCTGCCTCTTCACTTTCGTTGTCATCTTCGTCCTCATCTTCAGTTTCTACTTCTACTTCTTCTTCTTCGCCATCACCGTTATCATCATCATCATCATCATCTTTATTACGTCTGAAAATTAGTAAATGTTGGATTTCAATTTAAATTTGCTTTTTCAAAACAAATTGGTTTAGCAATCACTCATTTTGAAGATAGAATGAAAGAGAAGGAAGAGGAACTGAAATGGTTCAAAACGAAAGATAAGAAAACGTATGGCCAATAACAGTTAATTTCCAATAAACTTACAAATCTATCGTCTTTTCAACAGTAGTCATTGAAGTTGATGAAGTTTTCTGAAATTTATCATTAACTACTTAAAGTTTTTACCATTGAAAGTTAATAATTTAAATAGTTTGAAATGCTACCAGCATATCTAAAGGAAAGATTCAAAATAAGAAGCAAATTCCACAAAATCTTCTTTACAAAATCTTTTATTAATCATTACCAATATGCAATGATTAATAAATACTTTTTTGTCACAACATTAAAGAGATAAAAAAACCACTGAGACTCTTATTTTAATCCTATTTTAATTATTTTGATTATTTCATGAAAAACTATCCAGATCAATAAATATAAGAACTAACAAATGAAATAAAAAAATAATGGAAACATTCCTTGAATTGTTCCAAAATTGAAAAAGCAAAGTCAGAATTCAAATTCTCCAAATAAAGTTGGTGCACAAATTATTAACCCTATTAAATTTTCAACTAACTTAAAATTAACGCAAAAGGGGATAAGAGAAAGAAAAACTGTTAATTAGTTAAATACTAAAATATTCTAAATAGAAATGTTGAAGGAAAGAGAAAGAAAGAAAAGAGTTGTAATAGTTTGAGAAGAAAAATGATAGCTATCAGATGTGAATATTTAAAAAAAATTAAACTAACTAAATTCGTCACAATTCTATTAGCTCTTTAGTCCCATATGCAAAAGCAAAGAATGCTAAGTGATGCTAAACTGTTCATTAGTTAGTTGGAAGAGATCAGATAAAGAAAAGATATTTGTAAGCGATTGCAATGATTTTATTTATTTCTATCTGCAAATCAGATGTAAAGTTATTTGAAGGAAATGAAAGAGGGAGAGAGAGAGAGAGGGAGAGAGAGAGGGAGAATCTATTTTTATGCAAATCTATGAATGAGTAAGCGTTTCTAAACGATAACATATCACTGACAATCTTACCAGACTATATTATTACACTGGGAACATTGAGAAATGATCAAATGGATTTCTCTTCAACACTTATAACATTTATTTGAAATTCATTCTACAATGACACACACACACACACACATTTGCGTAAGTACACGTACATCTACCCTCTTCAGGTATACCTATACGTAAACAATACTTATCACTCACCGTATAATTTTCATGTTCGACTTATACAGGACCATCCACACCTGCACATACCTGCATATATATATTATATACTTGCGTTTCTCTCTCTCTCTCTCTCTCTTATATCTCCACATCTACAACAAAATTTAAATAGTTTTAAGAAAATAATTTCGAAAAGCATATAGAATAAATAATGTTTGATATAGCAACGAAATATATTAAATTAACATAAAATGTGTATATAATAAATAATATGAAATTAAAAGATAAATTTATAAACTTTTCCTGCTAAACTCATAACTTTAAAGAAATAATAAAATACCATTCCCCAAAATATTGTCTTCAACCGTTTTTTAACTTTACTGAAATATCCAATTATTGGAATTTTTAATTAAATATTTTCATTCATTACATTTTTTAATTTCAAGCGCGCTAATATCGTTTGAATTCTATTTCATTTATAAAATTTGTAAAAATTTAATTGCAAAACAAATGATTAATGTTTTTGTAAACATTTTATTGAGCTTCAAAAAGCACTAATTTCCAATTACATATATATAGTAGTATGGGGAACAGATTCTGCAACAAATGCGGATAAATGTGATGACAAGGCATAGTTTTAGAAACAAAAAAAATTCAAATTGCACATTTGAAATTAGTAAAATATAAATTAACACATTAGACTAAAGCTTAAGCAACTAATAGCGCAAAATATTGCAAAAAAAAAAAAAAAAAACCAAAAATATTTTTTCCACAGTCAGTTTCCACAGCAAAATCATTTCGTAGTAATTCTAGTATTACAAACTAATAAAATTAAGTTGAAGAGTTGATAAAGCGAGAATGAAAAATGTTACTGCTGCATAACAATGAAGATTTCAAATTAAAACAAATAGCAATGCCAGCTATTCAATATGTTACAAGAGAGGAAAAGTAAAAATCGAGATCATTTGATGAATAATTACCAGTTGGATTAATTAAGCATCACTTATTCTTCAAGCTAGGAAAGAGGAAACAATATATCATTATCATAATACCATATCATATCAAGCCATATCATATATCGTATCATATCATTAATATATTATGTCATATCATATCATGTCACATATATCAACTATTATTAGCAAAAGCTACGTATGATGTTGGAAATCGTCCAATTTTGTTTACTTTCGATGTGACAGTACCAGTCTCATCAATCATTTGGTTATTTGAAATAATCTGTCCGATCATCCAATCATTACCAATTTTACCTTCTACCAAAACACAGTCACCTGCGTGAACATCTAATTCATCTGCTGTGGTAGCTGTAAAATCGTACAAGACACGATAGATACGTTTGATTGCTTCACTATTACTAGTACACGTTGATGATGAGGTATTTTGCATGTGTTGTGATTCGTCGCATGACAATGAACGTGGAGCAGCATAGTGTTCTAATGGTTCACGTGTTTCACTAACAATCTGCAAAGAAAAAAATTGTTTCACGTTTCACATAGATTTAACGCAAGTGCAATATTGTAATTTATTAATTAAACTTTTACTACTAACGCTTAATATTTCTTCTTTCATAAAAGTATTACTATTATTAATATTATTACGTCGAAATAGCATACACTAGCAAAATAAGTATAGTAGTATATCATCGCAATAACTCACTACTTAAAGATTTTGATTTATATAAATAGTTGAAATTTATAATTCTATAAAAATTTATTACTTTGTCGCACGCAACTTTTTTATTCAGTGATAATTACAGTCTTATGAGAAAGTGTACGCCAAGCAAATGACGTAACAAAATAAATTTCGCTTTATCATCTTTATCTTTACTTCTTGGTTAGGTCTTACGAAATGACAAAAAAAAAAAAAAAAAACCATTACAGTAGAAAAAATCTTACTGGTTCAGTTTCATCTTCTATACTTGACGTTGTTGGTAAACTTGGCGCAGATGGTTTTTCACCATTTCCAAGTTCATGTGATGGTATTGTCAATACCGTTTGCGCCAAACCCTACATTACGAAAAAGAAAAATTGGATAAACCATCAATTTACAGTGGTTTGAAACAAATTACTTTAGATAACTTTGAATCCCAACTTTCAATTCCTGTTTCCTTCTCTTTCTTATTTGCTTCAAATTTTATCATAAAATAAAAGAAATGATATAAATTTAACCAATTTATCCTTAAGTTTTTGCTGGAAACGTGCTAATCGATGGTATTCTCTGTTTTGTGCACCATCGACACTTTTCATTGCTTCATTTATTTTATAAATCAAATATTCCAAAAACTCGACATAACTCTTAAACAATAGAATTATAAAAAAAAAATAATCAAATTTCAAATTATTCCTAATTTAAAATAAATAAAAGGAAAAGAGGTTAACACAAACACAATTTACAATATTAGTCGATGACGGCAACATTGGATTTGCCTCTAATTGAGTACTCTTCAAATATTCCTGAAGTACTGCACCAATTCGTTCCAGTGTCCAACGTCGTCGTTGACCACCTATTATTTCAGCAAAATTTTCTGCCTATAAATAAATATATATGATACTAATTAATTTTATTTTAAAAACATCTTTATTTTAATACCTATTTGAAATGATTAAATTTGATGACTAATCAATAAATTCATAGCTCTTTATTTTTTGTTCCTTTTTTCTACTTAGTAAAAAATATTTAATGGAATACGCTAGTGTATATTATATATGTATGTATCTTATCATTAATTTGCATTTCAGTTATATTAGTCATAATAAATATCATTATTTGCATAATTTCTATTATTAACGGAAATTTATTGTAATAATAATAATTATTATTATTACTACATACTATTGTTATTGTGATAAAGTTCGTTTACAACAATTTTCCTATCTGAAAAAAACGACAAAAAGATCATATTTTACAAGTAACAAATCAAAAATAGAAAAAATATAAAATAAAAAAAGCAAAATTTTATCACTTGATTAAAGAAAGTTGTATTTTGCAAGCAACGAATTGCAACTGGAAAGAAAAATTAAATGAAATTAAATTTTAAAATTTATTTAGGAAGAGAAATAAGACTAACATGAAAATCACATAAATAAATTGTATGACTTGTTGAACAAATTGGCATTATCATCGAAATTTGTTCACTCGGTTCTGCATTCAGCGCATCATTCAATGCATTCATACAACGCTCAAACATCTACAAAATCAATTTGCATTCATCGATTTCATAAAATAATCAAATTTCATCTTAAAAAAGAGAATTGAAAAAAAGAATATACAATTGAAAAGGATGAACTGTGTTTTAAATGATGGCAGATAATACTTTTTTATAAAAATAAAAAACTTTTTTTGATAAAGAATTCTTTTAAAAATTATCGTTTGGATGACTTCAGCAATAAATTCTTTTGCATTTGTAATGCTGTTGAATTGTTGTAAATTAATATTTCAAATAATTTTTTTTTTTGAAACATTCTGTGTATGATCAAATTTATCTATTAAAATGAAGAGGGACAGAAATATTTCATTAACTAATTTTATTTTTATAAAAAATGATGGATAGTAATATAATTTACTATCTATCATTTTAATGTCTATTTATTATATATTTAGAATAGTATCTATTATTTAATGTTTTAAAAGAATTTTCATCATAAAAATTATTCAGCATTATCACTAATAAAATAAAATTAATTAATTAGTGCTCCTCTTATCAATAATTTTCGACAAACAAATCAATTAAAACTGAGTAAGCATGAAGTTTAATTTAAGTAAAATTTATACCATATTTAAATTTGGTCCTAATTGGGAAATTTTTCTTTGAAATCGCCCAAGTGCTGTTTGACAATGTGCTAAACGTTGCTTTTCAACAACTTCCAAATATTCAACACCTTTCCGGAGTACACCATCCGTTACACGCCGTTGTCGCTCGGTTGCTATCGTTTCCTCAATATATGTCTGTTCCTGTTTCATCACTTGCTCTAACAATTTCCGTTTTCTAACCGATAACTGAAAAAATAAAATAAAGAAAAAAAGGTAAAATAATAAGTAAACAATTTATATGAAATTTAAATTTCAGAAATTTTTTCTAGTGTTATAAAGGGTTCATTCCTTCTTTTGCATCAAATTAAAAAATTGACAATAATAGTTGGTCAAAAGAGAATAATACTAATTTCACATAGATAATTATAAACATTGGTTCTCTTCGTCATTTCTTACGATCCCAACTAAGTAAAATAGGGAAAAAATTCAAAAAATGAGATGCACTTAGAGAAGACAGAATTGCAATCTATTCTTTTTTTTTTTTTTTTTTTTTTGGTAAAAAATGGGATAAACAATGAACATAGAATTATTAATTGGAATTACAAATAATAACTACGATTATCACTGCGATTTATTATCAGTTATCATAATAACTAAATGTTTTTATTTTGGAAAAATATGGAAGAGAAATAAAAAAATTCATAGCACTATTCTTCCTGCCTTCATAATGAATTAGTTAATAAACAAAGCACTGATTGTAATTATCAGCACTATCATCATTATTTATTATAATTCATTATTACTATTATCATTATTATTGTACTATTATTACTATTATGAATGTTTGATTATTAAATTCAAAACCTTAATATTTGACATATGGTCATTGTCAATGAGTTGTTCAACCTTTTCAAGATCACGACTGGAACTATGCAACAGACGTTTGATTTTCGATAATTCATCACGTTTGGTGGTCAAAAAACGTAATTCACGATTTGCTAACTGCTCCGTCTACAATAAAATGTATAATAAAAATTGTTTCAGAAATAAAAAAAAGAATATATCATATACTATGGTTGAAGTTAATGATTTTATTGTTGAATTCAGTTAATGATTTGTCTGATAATTCAAAATTTATTCAATTTTCCAGGTTTTTTCATTGTTTATGATGTAAATGGAATGAATAGGAATTGTAATCAAAAAATTATAAGAATATAAGAAGTTGTTTAATCTGTAATGTGCTAAAAATTAATGTAAGACTGTAATATAGCAAAAATTTTTTGCTCGAATATCAAAACTAATTATATGTACACATATATAATGCAGCAAAAAAAGAAAAAAAAATGGAAGAGTTATAAGTAAAAAATTGATCAGACTTGGTAGATACTGAAGGTAAGGTACGATGTGATACGATACTCAAAATTCTACGATGTGATACGATACTCAAAATTCTACGATGTGATACGATACTCAAAATTCTACGATGTGATACGATACTCAAAATTCTACGATGTGATACGATACTCAAAATTCTACGATGTGATACGATACTCAAAATTCTACGATGTGATACGATACTCAAAATTCTGCTAATTAAATATCGTATCACGAAAATTAAGAAAATTTAACCAAAGTGTTGCATATTTAAAAGCATTAATACTGCAAATTAATAAAGAATATTGAAATCACATACGGCACGAATGGTCCTTTGCTGAGAATTAAAAATAGCTCGAAGAGGTTGTACGATATCGTCAGTTATGGCTGAGCCAAGATTGCTGTAAATATTAAAAAATCCAATTAAAAGTTCCAATTAAAATCTACAGTTAGTATGTAAATAATATATTTACTAGTTGCAACCGATCAAAAAGTCATTTCTTCTCTTGTTCTATTTTAATTTAGATGATTAGCAAAAAAAAAAGAATTCGATCTAAATTTATCTTTAAATGGAATAGAAAATATTCGATAAATAATGTCAAATAATATATGATAAGCTTAATGATAAAACCATTATATTATATTAAACCAATTGTTAGCTATCATAAAAATCTATCAGCAATTTCGATAAAATTTAAATTCACTTGTGTATGCTAGCCTGAGCATCAAATTGATCAGCAACATAACTCCATGCATGATCGATAATCCTTCAAAAATATTTCACTCATTGATTTATTTATGTAGCAAATCAATAATTGCAAGTGTTCAAATATTATTTCGAATCTATCAGAAGAATATAATCTCCCGAAACAATGACCTCTTGAAATGATGACCATCAGAACTGTTCGATCATTTAGTGGAGATTGTCTCCTGGGTATGATACGATACATACTTATTTGATTGAAAGGAATTATACCTATCAGTAAAAATTACTTTTTGTCTTATTCAATAACTTATTTAATAATTATTTAATTCAAAAAGTTTTGCAAACATAGAATTTTGCAGTGACACATTCTTAAGATTAATGAAAAATCTAAAAATTAAATTAATTAATTCTTTATCTGCACATATCAAATATGCGTCCTTATTATTTGTGACCAACGTTTGTTTGTACGAATAACGAGTAATAATAGATAATCATTATTTCCCACTAATTACCATCGGTATGAAATTTAGTTAATAATATATAAAGATGTATAAAGTTTACTATAAATAAATAAAAATTTGTGGAGTTCACTACAAATGAATTATTTGATGTATAAAATGGCAAAGAAATTGTTAGTATAATCAATTTCAGCAAATAAATCATCAGACTATGGTAGCTATGGGTAATTAGGCAAATATTTTGAGTAAATAATCGGAATTTCAGGACAAACAAATAAAAGATAGATGAAAAGTATTTAAATATATAAATGTTTGAAACCATAATAGTAAGAATTGATTTACCCAAAGGAATAATTTATATATAAACCATTTCAAATTTTCTATCGATATATACTAAAGATAAATTTAAACAACATTCCGAGAACAAATTCTTAAATGGTTTTCTTTTTTGGAATATTTTTGGAATAACTTTAATGAATTGGATTGTTCATATTTTAAAAATTATATAAAAAAAGTTTAAAGTAAATTTCAAAGAGCAAAAATTGTTTGCAATAAAATTTGAATAAAAGTTTAAATTAAAATAGAAAAAAAAGCACCCCGATGATTTTGCTGAAACTTTATGCAATCTTGATGATAGTTTTTGCATTGTTTTTGAATATGCAAAATCCAATGAAGCTCTGCAATATAGGTTCAAATTAAAAAGAAAAAAAAAACTCAAAATTTAAAATATTTAATCTGCCAATAATCGCCCTTTTTTATCTTTAGATTTTTGTAAAACAAGATTAATGAATCGAATTCAAGTTCCGAAATACTTTCCAGATTGCAAAAATAGTACCTTTCATCAAAAATTGAAATGATTTCTCGTAACATCTCATTATTTGTGTGAACAAGTTGTTGCAACTGTGGAAATGCTGTTGGCGTCTAAAATGAAATCTTTCATTTTGTAAAACAAGAAAAAAAACACGCATATTCCCAAATATTCAAGAAATTTCCGACTATTTTCTACATGCATTCAAGCTAATGGAAGGAAGCATTCATTTTAAGAAATAAAATTTTAATAGAACCAATTTCTACAAAAATAGGTTTGTTGATAATAACATAAATGTTTGACTTTTTGTAAAAATAAAATTAGTAATTAATTTCGCCGTATTTGTCTTTTTATTTTTTCTTATCATCGCACATTTTATTTCTCATTTACTAACTTATCGATTTAAATTTTGATAATTCTAAGTATGCCTGTAAATTAGACTTAGTTTAATATTAATGGAACAAACATGATTCATCATCTATTCAATGAATTGTATAAATTAATGTTTAAATATAAGTCATACTTTTCAACTTTCCTCTTTTTCACTCCGTTCTCTGCTAATGTTTTTAGAAAATTTAAATAAATATATTAGAGAATGTAACGTTTTATAGATTTTACTCTTTTTTTTAAATAGCGCTTGAATTCCATATCATCAATTTTATCAAAAGTAATTAATCACTGGAAATGGAAAATATAAAAACAGAAAGTTTGTAATCGATATGTATAACCTACTATAGCTATAGTTTCCAAACTTGCCAATAAAAACGAGACTGACACAAAGGATCGCACCGATATGATTAATTCAACGATTCAATGATTAAACTATTAATGGTGTGGAAACCCAAGCAAAGACACTGATGAACTGCTGGCTATGACCGGCATATCACTAACATAAGACATAATATAATAGTTGTTGATCTTTTTGAATCAAACTGATTTCTTTTTTCAAGAATTTCATTGAAGTTTCACCAATCATTGAAATGCTGAATGAAATTATGGAAAATTCTGCGTCCAATGCATAACTATTGAAAGTCAATAAAATTTCGCTTTTTCCTTTGTTTTTCTCGACACGAATTAGTATTAATCACTTTTTAAAAATATTTCTTCAGACTGAAAAAAAATAAAAATGAAAAAGAAAAAAAAATTTGACGTCAAAATTTAAAGAAAAAATAAATTTGTCTTCCGATTTTTTGTGACACAATTATCAATAAATTAGAAGTATTAGTAAATATTTGTCAGATTTTTAATTTTTAATTATTTCTATTAGCCATAATTTTTAATAAGCATTGGAGAACTGTGCTATAATTTTAAACATTTTTGTGCACAAAATACATTCCATACAAGCTTAATTAAAATTAAGATTTAAAATTTATTAATATGGAAAATTGAAAACAAAGACAAAACAGACGGAGGAAAAAACCTACCTTTGATAGTAGCATAAAAAACTGAAATACATGTTTCAAAACTTAATGATATTATTAAATAGAACAGTTTTAGATGACAAACTGATTTATCGACTAAATTCATCCACTAATTTAAAATAATAGTAGTTCAATCACCGAAATGATAATTTAAATATTTCTTTATCATTAGCTTTCATAACTTTCCAATCTTTTTAAGTTCTCACATACACAATATGTGCATATATCAATTAGATTTTAAACAACTTAATTTTAAACATTACAATTTATTCAGTTTACACATACATACACTCATATTTTTATACTTTTACCTTTCTGATAAAATGATCTAATCAGAACTGAAATGTAATCAATATATGAAGTGGAAGGAGAATGCATGTAAATTTCAAAAGATTTAATTAAAAAATTTTCCAGAATGTTCAATAAGAACAAATTTAATGCATTCATATTGTTTTCTTTTCTTTTTTCCCCGAATGAAAAAAAAAAAAAAACCCTAACAAATCATCAAATTGAATGTGCAATTATTGGTTTATGTTTCTAGGAAATGAAATAAATTGTCAACTATTGATTCTGAAGTGATTTGAGATTGAAAGTGAATGTTACATAGAGTATCACTGAAATATAATGATGAAAAGGAGGATGTAACGAAATTAGTTTCAATAATTGAATAAAATATTTTGAAAGAGTAACAAACTCATAATATTGCTGAGATGATATAAGGTAAGAATATTAGGAAGAAAATTAGAGTACTTAATTTCCGTTGTTTTTTATCAGATATTTACCAACTTTTATCATTTTCGTCGATGAAAAATTGGCTCAATGAATGAATTGAATTTTAAATAGAAATATTAAATATTTTTTTACTAAAAGTTGCATATTACTAACTGCCGTATTAATTTCAAATATTGAAGTAAAAATTGAAAACTTTCATGAAAAAGAATTTTTAAAATCTCCTTCAAAAATATTTAATATATATAAATTAGATATTTGATTTTTTTTCTCAATTTATAATATATTTCGTTTGGTAGTGACTTGTGTTTTATTCATTAATTTCTAATCCTAAAATCTAACATTTTCCATTTTTTGTCCTGTATTAAGCAAAATTTTCAAAAATTTAACAGTTATAATAATGATAAATAATAACAGCGAACAAACAAGTTGGTAATAACAGGTATCAATATTAATAATCAAAAATATCGAAAAGCTTAAATCTTTTGTTTATTTAAGGCTATTGCATTTTTTTGGATTTAAATAATATCAGTAAATTATTATATTTACGGAAAAGGAGAAGGAAAAGAACAAAATTTTAAATTCGAATTATAATCAATCATAATATTCAAAATAAAAGCTTAGTTCTTTCTATAATCGTTCTCAATGGCATACTGCAATTTCCTGAAAATACTATTAAATTCCGGTTTTATGTTACTAGCTGGGATTGACCAACTGGATATTACCAATGTAGTATATCCCAGGGAAGGTTTTCTTTCAATTCTTGGATTAATTATTGACTATATACTGGCAATAATTCATTGTTATCCATTATAATGCCAATATCATCATCTTAACCCAAATTTAAAGTTTTCGATCACAAAAATATCATTCACTGTTGGTAAATTTTATAGCTTAATTAAATCTATAATTTTTGAGATTATTATTGACATTTCCGATCTCTAAAATAGTTCATTAATTCATTTTCAATAATGTATCAAAACTATCAATATATTTTTCAGTTTTTCGTTCAAAACAAGATAGAATAAATGAAAAATGCAAAATGCTTGCTGTTAAAATGCTTAAAATTTTTTATGAATTTTTGAAAAATGAGAGATGTAACGAGAATAACACAAAAATATTTCTTCTAATACTGAAGACTACAACAAAGGAAATTTTCGAAATCTTTGTTAATTAATCTAAAAAAAGTTCAGAAAAGTCAATTTTTCCATGTTCCATTCTCCTCATATCTACTCCCTTCATAAATGCATTGAGCTTTTAACAAATGACGAGCAATTAAATTTAATTTGAAATCTTATTAGAAATAAAGGAGAATGAAAAGAAAAACTTACAGAAAATTTTCCAATTAGCACAGATTGCTGATGTAATGTTGGTAAATCAACCAATGATAATTGTGATTTTGATAAGCCATTAAATAGTGAACCACGCGACAGAGAACGTCGTAGCCGTGACATACGACTATGCATTTTGCTCAAAATTTCCTTTCTTTTTCCACTTTTTGTTCTTCTTCTACCTTTCTTACGCACCAATCATCAAAACTGATCCCTTTTAACCCTTAAAATTTATCCAATATTCATCACAATTTCTAATTTTGCAGAAAAGAAGATAGTTCAGATCTAATCAATACTTGAAAAAGGGATATAAATCTAGGTGAAATCGTTGTTGTCTGTTGTAATTAATCATGTATTATTCGCAAGATTTGCAATAATCAATAGTCGATCAAATTATTAACTATTTGATCAAATGAAGAGATCAGCTAAAAATAGTCTTAAATTTGTAAATTTGATATAACAAAAAAATATAAATATGAATAGATATATGTAAGAATAGAAAATATTTACATCCAGACACAAATAAGAACAAATTAAAAAGACAAAAAAGAAATTACAAAATTGGAACAATAAATAATCGATCAATGATTATTAATTACATATATATATAATATAGGATAGAAAATGTTGTTGAACAAGTCGTATATTTATTATATATTAAAATATTCAATAAATGGGAATATACTTAAAAATAACAAAGTTTGTTTATGTATAATTTAAAAGTGAATAAGTGAAATGAAGTTTGTCAATTCTATAACCCAAAATCATTCGCCGTTTGTTAACCTTCCTACTTCTCTCTTTAACAACCAACAAATTGACATATGCGTTGATGTTGGTTGTTATATTCTGTCCTTTCTATATCTCATTTTCTAACCTATAATATTACAATAACCGCTATGGTAATATCGTACAACAACAACAACATAAATTCACTTTCACACTTTTGCCTCTCCCATTTTTAATTTAAAATTTAATTAGATAGAAAAAAGTAAAATCAATAAACAAATGCATAAATATTCAATTACAATAAATGTTACGTAAAAACTACGTGTTGTAATAAGCGAGTTGTATCACAGTTATTAATCAAAACAGATTAAGTAACCGATGCATGCGATTAGCATACATGATTAAATTTGGAGATTGGTGGCTGAAAGAATTAGTCCAATTATTCCATAAAGATATAAATGATCACTTATGGTATTACTATTATTGTTATTATTATTGTAATATGAAATACTGGTGATGATTTATAAAAAATGATATTACTTATCATAATAATCTTATAACAGTTGACTGCAACATCAGATTTTAACAATCAGATTTTAAGGTATTATCATTAATGATCTGGTACTAACCGATGATTTATGGCCTAAAATTCCCATGTTATACAAATTATTTGAAGTTATCAATGTTTACAATCAAAATATAAATCAGAACAGAAAATCAAACGTTATTAAATGATGAATGATTAAATGATATAAATTTTAACAACAAATTCTTCAATAAACCGAGTTAACCAATTAAAATCAATCAAATAATTTATGTTAGTAATTGGATAAATGAAATCGCAAGATTCAAATATCGATATGTCAAGTAAAGATGACCAGCGTTCATCATGCATAGAACATAGCATAATTGCTGGTGATGGGTGCAGTCTCATACCAATGTCACATAAACGAATGAAAACCAACTGAAATCGATGGTAAACATTTTCGAATCACCTACCAACACTGTCGTCATCACCGTCACCACCACTAGCATTGTTACCATCATCGTCAGCGTCATCATCATCACTACCATCATCATCGTTATTATTATTATTATTATTATTATTATTATTATTATTATTATTATTATTATTATCGTTGTCATTATTATTATCATTGTTGAAATATAAATAATTAATTGCAGTTTATCAAACATTTAAAGGGTTCTAAGATTTGTTCTATAATATGAAATAATTGTTCGTCTATTCCTGCATATTCTGCCTTTAGTGTTTTCATGAACTATTTCATGAAGCCAAATGACCCATAAATTTAAGATTTGGCAGTCTAAGAAACTGTTTGATTCCAACTATCTGTGACAAATTGTTATGCCATTAAATCTTTAATATTGGCAATGTACGAAAGCTGAGATGGATATTTTATCTATCAAAAATGATATGATGCGATGAATAGCTGAAAATGAACATATTTCTGAAATAATAGGAAGGAAATAAAAAGAAAAAAAAATAAAAGTATTCTAGTGGCAGAATGAAAATGATCGCTGTAGCCAATTAAAATCACGAGTATATGTTGATATGTACATACACTCCCCATGGGCTGCTCAAACCCATTTCGTTAGATTTGCCCCAAACTATTGGTAGAACAAAATCATTTTCGAGACTAACTAATAGAGATTAAAATTTACTTACTCAGTTACTCACCACTTAATACTAGCAATTTAATGATTTGACAAGATGACAAGTTTCTTTTTTCTTTGTTTTTTTTTTTTTTTTTGCAATAATAATAATCAATAATAATAATAACAATAATAATAAAATTATTTAGAAAGAAATTCGTGACAATAGATAACTGATGTAAAGCAATGGCAGAAAAAACCAAAAAGGATTTTAAGGAAAATCTTTTGAATTTCTAAATTTATATAACTTTCTAATAAAATTTTTTTCCTGCCTTCTTTTTTTTCTTCCCCTCTTCTCTCCTTTTTTTTCTTCTGTCATCATTTCTGACCTAATAAACATGTGCATTAACGTACAATTAAGATCCAAGAATTACATGAGATGGATATTCGTCACACCAGTAAATAATTTTCAGTAAAATGTCATTATTATTACTCTCCAACTACAATAATCAGAATAGCAGTAATAGCAACAATAGTCGTAATAATAGTAAGAACAGTGATATTAATGGGGATGATGACAATAATGATAATATAACAATAATAATAGTGGTAATAATAACATAGCAATAAGAGTTGAAAAAAAATTAAATAGTGATAAAATGATACAATAATTGAAGTAATTTATTTTTGAGGATTTACTAAAAGCATACACTTACGTATTTCGCATCAGATTTAAATTAATAATAAAGCAAAAAATAGAATTAAAGGAAGAAATTAATAGAATATGTTGTTCCATTTGCTGGATAGAAAAAAAAAAAATGAAAACAGTTTTTTCTTCTTTTTCTAATTAATCATCTATTCAACAAAGATTAAAAAAATGGAAAAATTTTTTCTTTCTAAATTCTTAATTTTTATTTGAACATCAAAAAATAGGTTTGTTTAAACAATTTACCAATAATTCCGAACGTTAGAAGAAGCAAAGGAAAGATGAAATTAAAACAAAATTAAGTGGGACAAAATGCAAGGTCATTTTTGAAAGAAAATTGAATTTAGTTAATTTATCAGTGCAGCAATGGAAAATCTGCCAAAGCGCTGATTGCAATCTCATCGTAAAAGAAGAATAAACGAAAACATTCTTAAATAATATTGCTATTGCTACTCGGAATTTTTACCACTTCACGAAAGTTATGTCTTTTTTCATTGCTACACAATGACTGCAAATGAAAAAACAAAAAAAAAAAAAAAAAAAAAACAACAAAATATTTAGTTTTTATTTCGAATTCTCATAAAAGCATCCAAAATTTTTGTCTGGTTTGGCTTTTCATATGTCAAAGCATGTAAAATATTGATTGATTTGGTTTTTGTATTTTAAATTATACAAATTATTATATTTGTTAATAGAAAATATGCAAATTATCGTGACTAAATCATTTCTTCTAAATCACTAATTAATTGCTCTTTGTCAGCATTTTATTAATTAAAGCCATTTATTATTATTATTAATTTTTTTCTCATTAATTCTGAAAAAACTTCTTTGTATTTTGTCTTTTATTCATTGTTCTTCTTTTCCTTTTTTCTATTCCAAATAAATCAAACTCAATAAATCGTTTTAAACAAATTCAAACCGAGTGATAATTCACAAAATTTAAATTACCACATTTTCTTTCACCTCTGAAATGAAAAATTTTCCAATAAGCCAGAAATTTTAAACTGTTTTAAAAAATGTAATCAGAAATGAAATTAAAAAAGAAATGATGGGTGATTAAGACAAATTCGAAAAAAGATCAATTTTGCAAACTGATTGAAATATGAAAATTAATATTTAAAATCAAATGAAAAGTATTCAATACTAAAATTTCAACACTACAAATCAATTTAAGAACGACAATATTTATACATAAACATATTTCGATTAATAAAATGAAATTTTTCTTTCTAACCAGTTAATTACATTTATTTATGCTATTCAAGCTTACATAAGAAATACTTGATTGTATTTGACTGATGTATTACAATGCACAAATAACTTTATCAAAATTTAGGCAAATTTTCAAACTGGGAAAAAAATTATAGATTAAAAAAGTAACATAAGAAAAATTTAAGAAACAATTTTAGAGAGCAAGCAAAACAAACAAATGATAAACAATAATAATAATAAAATGGAAATAACAAAGTAATAATTAGTAATAAATGATGAACAAATGATAGTATAGTAATTTTAAACTAAATGAAAATGACAGTTAAGATAATGTAAGAAAGGGGAAACTGAATAAAGTCCATATGAGAAACAACATTTCTGTTGAAAAGGTTTTCTCTCTTTTTTCTAGCCACAAAAAAGTTTTGAAGACTGAAGAATGTTTAAAACAACTCATTCATTGCATTTTGCTCCATCAAGCAGAAAATATTTCCCTCCACTTTGTCATTCCGTGGTGAATGGCAAAATTACATGCAATAAGGACGACGAAGGAGCACAGCGGAAAGGTCGTACAATAAATTTTTGCAACAAAACTTGATTCAACCAACAGTAATAATGGATGTTTTCTAAAAAGTAATATTTTCAAATTCGCATCGAAATGTTTCTTCTTTTTGCGCTTTCTCATTTATTTTTCTTTCCCTGCCCCGTTGATTTGTTAGGAAAACAGATAATAAAACAAATAGTGATAATGATAATAATAACAATAGTAGTAGCAGATAATAGCAATAATAATAACGAGCTTTTGTAAAAAGTGCTGGTGAAATTAATTAGTGACGAATCAGTAATGTCAGTCTTTAAAAATTCGAGTGTGCTTTTCTCAACTATTTCCAGCAAGCTTATATTTACTTGCTTCCAATTAATTCATTTCTTTAATTCTACGCATAAATTATTCCCTATAAAGCAATTAAGAATTTGATAATGAAATCATTGTTACAACAATTTAAGTGTTAGTGTTGTTGCTATTTTCCAATAAAAATCTGTTAGATATGGGCGAGAAAAGTTAGCAGTACTTACCATTTCTCTTTTTTTGATACTAAGAAATGTATGGAAATGGAAGTGATAATTTGATAAACTCCTGATAATTGTATAATTACTGATTATGAATTGTTTAATTATTGCCAGTAATGAAACTGTTTGGAAATAGTTTATTAGATAAATTTCTGAATTAAAATATGAAAAAATTTCTTCTTCTTTTAATTGAAAATTGTCTTTACAGCATTTTTTCCCTTGTTACGTTTTTTGTATTAATTGTTATGCAAATGTGCGTATAAATTTCAAACTTATAATTGCTTTCTTGATAAAGTTGAATTTTTCAAACTAAAAAAAATACGAGTAATGTCAAGAAATCTTTGCACCAACTTTTATTAATCTACTTCAAAATAGATAAATGTTGTAACGAAAAAATTTAATTTAAAACGAAAAACTTTTTGCAATAGTTAAATTCAAAAAGTTATAAGAACAATCAAAAATATAGTAAAATTTAACAAAAATAACATTGTAAAAGAGAAAAAGGAATAGAAGAAAAGGATAACTGAGTAAAATAATTTGTAAAAAACTGAAAAAATAATTTGCAAAAAAATCACTTCTGAGTGGTTAACAATTCTCCCCTCAGAAATTGGCGGTATACGACGATTTTGGTCAAAACTTGCTGATCGTCAGAGTAACTTAGAAAAAACTCAAATGAGCCCGGAATTTCTGGCACTCACTAAGAATTATGATGCTTACAAAGAAAGTAATGATATACTTGTTGAAAAATTGGAAGCATGCATTCAGCAAAATAGAAGTACCATTGCTAGTGGAGAAGTAAGTCTTTTTTTTTTGTCCCCAATGATCAAAGAAAAAATATAGGAATGGAAATTTGGATTAAAATTAAACAACAAATTTATATAGTAGATGTTTGTTCACATTAGGTATAGTTTTAAAATGAAATAATTATTAACTTATTTGCATTGCTAGTAAAAATTATTTATTGATACGAATTTATTCGATTTATTATATGAATATGTTAAATTTAATATTGCAGATTGTTGACATCCCAAATGAGAATCCATATGAAAAACTTTCAAATGCATTTTTTTTATTGTACGGTTGCTTACCACCTGATAAGATAACAGCTATTCAATCTTTGATCTCTATTACACAAAATTTAGCCAAAGTACAACGTGAAAACCAGGTAAGAAATTACTTTGTCACCTTAGAAATATCATCTCAAGCTCATTCTAAGAGATCTTTACTGATATTCTGCGAAATGTTTCACTGCAACAAACACTATAAAAATCACTTCCATTACAATACGAAATGAATCTTGTAACCTTTAACCCATATTTCTTTTTTTACTATCCGACAAATTTTTTTAATTTCTCACTCCTCTAGATGCTGTTTTAGACAAAATAAACTCTGTTCAATTTAAATAAATAATTTTAGAATGGATGAATCTGTCGTAACTACATAACACATAATCTCTCTATTAAAATTGATTTCAGTAGTTCAAAAACGATCCAGTAGAAAAATTTAATTTAAACCTATCACAAACTTCATGTAAAATAACAGTTACTTTTTTCGTATTATTTAATATCAAGACTTATTATCATTATGTAATTACTTTTCTCCTTCCTTTCGATTTCAATCCTTTTCCTTACTTATAGTTTAATATTGAAAAACTTGTAGAATTTTGCAGGATTTTTGAAAAAACTCAATATATTTTAATAGCAAATTCCAATTACAAATCTTAGCTAATATTTTCTTGAAAATTTGAGAATTTCTGTAAAAATTTTCAAAAAAGAATTGATAAATTCTGGAAAAAACAATTAAAAATAAATTTCGCAGTCCTAAAAAAGGAATTTTTTAATCATTTGAAAATTTCCACATATGCTGTCATTTACTTCTTTAATCTAGCTAAATGGACGGAAAGCAATTCGGCATTTACGACGATTTTTCGCAGTTGAATATAAGGAATTAACAGATGAACGAACAAAATTGGAAAAGTAAATAATCGGAGTGATTTGTCGATGCGATCATCCGAAAATTAAAATATATAGTTTTAGAAAGTTATGAGGAATTATTTTTAAAAAGATGAAGTAAGATGAACAGGAAAATAAACACAGTTTTGAAAGAAGCATGAAAGACTTTATTTATGGATTGGTGTGATCATATTTTGATGTGATTGCCATGGCAGAGTTTCAGAGAATTAAAATTTGAAATCTTGAATTATTGTACGCTAACTGACCGTAAGTATTATATTTTAAGTGCTGAAGAGAATATGTAAAATAATCCAAACAATATTATTGTAAATGCTTCAGTAGACTGGTCGTATTTATCACTATCGTATATCGCCATGCTTGTAAATGTTCATAAAAGTGATATTATGATGCAGAAATTACCTGATCATCCATTTTTAGAGCACGTGCAGATATGGATCATATGAAGCATGAAGTAAAAATAGCAAATACAACGGAAAAAATTGAAAAATATGCTATACTTTATGAGCAGGCTGTTGAAGAATTTGATGGACAGGCACGTCGTACTATTGTTTTACTCAATCAATTACCTAAAATTAAAACGACTCATTTGGTATGACTTTATATAAATAAGTAAAACAATAGAAATAACTGGTTAAATGAATTGATGTAAGTTTTAACGGAATGAATGTAAATTTTACTGGTACGCTAGTAATATAGTAAATTTTTTTTGTTAAAGTTTTCTTATTCAATTACTCATCATTTAATTACTAGCAGCTTAGTGATTTAACAAGATTATAAGTTTCTTTTTTTCTTGTTTTCCATAATAATAAAAATAGTGGTAATAATAACAATAATATACCAATTAATAATAATGATAATAACAATAACAATCAATTCTTAACTGTTGAAATCGAGAGTTGATAAACAGTATAAGTACTTTTTGGGAACAATTTCTAGAAAGATATTGTGGAATTTTGGTCAATTCTTCATGAATATCATGAACAAAGTGCACAGTGCATAGATATAAAGTCAATAGAATGAATATTAAACGATGGATAATAATGAATATTTGAAATCATTGCTTTAAAAGATTAAATATTATAAAGATAAATTTTGAAAGCATACTTTATATAGCATCTAGTAATATAATATATAATAAGAGGAAGAGATGAACGGTAGGAAGTAGTTTATTTTTCAATTTACTTGATACTTGCTAAAAATTAAAATAACTCGACAAAAAACTAAAACTTTATTGAATAATTGTTAAAAATTCTAAAAATTCTCACATTTATACACAGTGGTTCAAGATTTACACATCACACATAGTGGAATGCACTGAATTCGAATTTGATTCGAAACTGAAGAATATATAAAACATACCCTTACATATAATTCGATAACAATTTTGTAGAAAATTTGTACTTTCTACAATGTTGTACTATCGAATATATTCAGTGCATATAAAGAGGAAATTTGGACGATTTTCTATAATCTGCTAAAGAAAATCAAGATAATATGATTTCATTAACTGATAAAATTCAAACGAACGATCCATCTGGTGACATTCAGCGCTCTTTATTCTGAATTTTAGAAAGCAACGTGCAAAATAGAGTCTATGATATTCTGAATCAAATGCATCAATATATAAGAATGATTAAGGTTCACAAAGTCTGATTAGTCCTGGTATTTCTGCAATCATATCACTTGCTGTAGATGACCTTCCATTCCTTTCAAAGGATACTTTGGCAGCCCAACGAATAAGCTGACTCGCGGCAACACTAGAAGATATCGTTGGTGCTGAATCATTTTTCCTGTAAAGAAGTTGGTTATAAATGATTATGTTGCAAGTTTATTTCCACAAATGCAATGAATCATAATCAAATAGCTTTTTATTGATGAATAGAAAGTTCGTATGATATCTTTAATATCTCTCTAGTTTTTCCTTATTACGAAAGAAGATCTCCACTTGGTAACTTTGAAAAAAAAAAAAAAAAAAAAAAAATAAATAAATAAAGTCACCGGATAGCCCAATATGAGAAGACAGCTAATGCACCACTGAGCAAATCCCCTTGTCCACCGCAGCGTCTCGGAGAACCAACTGATTCTTCTCGATAAACTGAAATAGGATTACTTTAATACTCAAACTTATTTAATGAAGTTTTTATTATAGACGGTCCTAGTTATTCGATGTAGCACATCTTGTAACAGCGGTATAACTATACTTTTGACCAAACATGTATCAACTTTAATATAGAGATTTTACTTTAAGCAAAGTTTGTTGCTATAAGTAACTTAAAATTATGAAGACTCTATTACCCAGAGTACAACTACTGTTTAAAGACAAAGGACAAAAGTCAATTGCTACGACTCTGCTACAAATTTTAAATTAAGAAATTCAGAAATGAAAATGACCTAGTTATCACCTATACTTACGTTTCTCTCCATTGGTAATTACATCACGAGGCCCTTTTTGTAGTATTGTACAACCGATATGACTAGCCAGCTCCCATGCTGCTTCACCGGATTCAACTTTTGCTCTATCAATTTTGTCTACTTTGAAAGCTGATTGATAGAGACGATTGAATTCCGAATGGTTTGGGGTCAGTATTGCTTGCTCATAACCACTGATAATATTCAAATTCTTGGCTAAGAAAAATAAACCATCCTAAATTGATGAAAAATTAATGACATTAAATTGATGATGGTGACAAGATCCAACTAATCATTAATTAGTTCGGAATTGATAGTTATGGGAACAAAACAAAGGATTGTAATACTCATAATGCACAGTTTAACATAGAAATAAGACTAAAATGAGAGTAATTCAAAGGTAGTAAACAAAGGAAGTATTAAAGACAGTTGTGTGATAAATGTCAGTTTAAAAATTCCAAAAAAAATGCTATTAGCCAAACACAGATAAATTACTGATAATTAGATAATGGTTTTCTTATAAAAACAAACTATTGCCTATATTAAGAAAGTATAAACAAGACCAGATATTATTCTACTAACATCCATACATACCTTATTTATCTTATTACTATGTAAACGAATAAGTTTCATATGAGACCATTTTAACATTATTAGAAGTGAAAACAATATTTTCCAATAGCTAGTTTTTTATTAGCTAAACTTTTACTAGAATAAATTTCAAACAAACATAATAATACTGCTCTAACGAAAAAACAACATACCGCATCTACAATGATAGGTATATTTTTTTTCCTAGCTGATTCAATTACAAATTCCACGACTGATACCGTTTTTTCATCTCTTCCAAGACCCGGTCCTACGATAAAAGCATCAACACGATGTAGTGATTCTGTAATTGCATCTTTATCATATGATGGATGTACCATTAACTCCGGACTATATCCTTTGATTACATTTGCTGCTTCAGCAGGACAAAATACATGTACCATATCACATCCCTATAAAAATGAATGAAACAACTTTAGAATTTGCACTTCTAATCGATTATACTTATGTGGAATGAAAAAATTTAACAACATGAAGTAGAATAAGTACATTTAAAATAATTTTCCTTCTTAATTTTCTCTTTATTTCTCTTTCTTAAATTTCTTTATTTCTCCTTATATACTAAATGAAGTAAAAAATCAAACATTTAAATGACATGAATTATATGTGAGAGGAATGGACAACTGAGAATTGTTATAAAAACTTAATGTTATCCACTGAGTCACTAAGGTTTTGAAATACTTCCTCCCCATGTCCTAACTGAATTTACTCAATAAATTTAGAATTATTCTGTTCAAGAAGGAAAAAAAAATTAAATAAGGCATTAAAACATTTACAAAAAGAAGGAAAAAAATTAAACAAGAATAAAAGAAAAATGGAGCTATATTTACGATTGAAGAATCAAGTGGTGTTAAATTAAATGAGCAATAAGGATGAATATGAATATATAAGTCTTGTGAAAGTAAATTAATGAGTTATGAAATGAATAAATAATGTAAAGATTTGCCAACAATATAATATAATACCACTTTTAGTGCTGTAATAGCTGAAAAATATGGTGCTCCGGTATAAATTAATGAACCACCAACAACACCGATACGCCCACATTCACCTTTCGTTAGATTACCGTTTAGCTGTGGAAGAAGTTCTTGTACCGATGTTAAAGCTGCTGAAAAAAAAAAATCCAAGAGTTATCTTATCTTTTCGAGTTGAAATGTTTTCTCCCCAAAGTTTTGTTTTTTGATTTTCAAGAACAAAATGATAGCATTCCACAATTTTCTTTTATATTCACAAGAAAAAAATAGTTTTATACGAAATGTTATTTAAAAAAAAGGAAAAAATTCAAGGCCCTGACATTGACATTTCGCGTACAATCGGTGGGATGGAAATTTTTGAAATTGTGATATCAAATACTGCAATTTTGTTGCATACATGAATAAACCTCAAAAATTTGATGTTTTATTCAAATTAAATTTAATATCTTAAGATTTTGAGCTTATATTAAAGAAGGAGTGATAATTGATTAATGATTAAGAAGTAGCTCTTACTAAATAAATACCCAGTTTTATTCAAAAGAAAAGGATCACATTTATTCATTTATTAAGATAAAAATTAATAAAAAAATTAATAAATGGACAAATGTTAGAAAGGACAAAATGTAGTAGCTATTTCAAAACTCATCTGAACGATTTTAGAAATAAAACAAAAGCATAAATTTTAATTTCAATCCAGTAATAATTCAGTGATTTAATCACTGAATTAGTCGCCCTTACTATTGAATTATAAGCATTTTAACTAATATAATAATGATGATACTAGTAATTTAATAAACACTAAATTCAACATTAATTTAATTTGGTTATTGAGATAGTTATAAAACTCATCTAAATATCCATTTATTGCTATCAAATTATGACAGATTTTAGTATGAGAAACAAGAGTAACATTATCAACTTAAAGCAAGATTTACCAAAATGAAAAGTTTGAAAATAGAATCATAGCAAGCTTTAAAAAATATTACGACTTAAGTTTCGAATCAAGCTACCTCATTTAAATTATTTTTTCTTAATTCGAATTATTGAGTCTAATATAACTTACAAGTGACATTGAGATGTTTCAAAGTTTTCGGAACATGATATGGCAGGACTGGCATCGGTGTTGAAAATCTGATGCAAATTTTCGCTTCCAAAATTAATGTCACGAAATTATTCACTGCACAAACGACAACCAATTTGTTCTTATTGATCCGAAATTTCCATCAAATTACATATGCCATTGCATATTATGCATAAGTTAAAGTGTATAAAGCGGGAGAACCTGAAAAATTCTTTAATTGGAAATTTCTTTTTAAAAAGTCGCATATTTATTAAACCAATTACTAAAGTATTAAACTTGGTCTTTATTGATAAAAGACTTATACTTTTCAATTTTCATCTGCTATTCAACAGAATAATACCATTCGGTTATTTTATTAGAAATAAACAATTTTCTTCTTACTGTTTAAAACTTTTCTCGATGAAACAGACGATTTGGATAAAGTACAGAAATATGCTGGTATAGCTAAACAAAAAGAAAACACTTATTGTTGTTCAATTCAAAATTATATTTCTTTCAAAACGAATATTTGTACAGAAAATACTTTCGCAATTCCTTCGTGGACAAATAATTAACCAACGACATTTCTAAGTTTTAACTTGAAAAACCTTTAAACCATGAGCAGGAATTCTTGAATTCACTATGGAAATGAATTTCTGATATCCCACACGTCACAGTACAAAGTTACTTATCCTTTTTCACTGAATTCTTTAGCTTTAATTAACAATTAATACCAATACATTTCTAAATTTTAACTTGAAAAACCTCAATATTTTTTTTTATTAAGTTTTTCACTAAACAAAGGAAAAATATATTTGCTGACGCAATTTGTTCCATAATTTAAAACATTAAACAACATAATTAGGCGGCCATTACCTATTGATATATTTCATAACTTAAAAGTTCCAAATACTTAATTTCATACGAATAACAAGGCACATAATTCCAGTGGAAATATATTTTCCAGGACATCGCAGCGATACTAAGACAATGTTCTATTGAGATACATAAATTTATTACATGGAGGTAATCACATGGAATTACAGGATTTTTTACTTGATATGGAACAAAAAAGTGTCATTTTCTATGGCTAATTAATAATACCTGAAATAATGTTCGGAAGTAGATAGAATAATGCAAAATTTTTTGGATCCATCATACCTCACTTCTATGTCCACTTTTTCAATTAATGAAGATTTGGTAATGTCCGATCCTAATTTTCTTTTTTCGTGATCCTAATCTTAAGAAGCAGAAGATACAGAACAAAATAATGATGGTAGCTTAATAAATAATAAATATAATAAGAAAGCCTTGCAAGGTAAATTAACAATAAAATTAAAGATAGACTTAGAAAAAACAACAATGAAAAAAGTATCAAAATAAATCACAGTTTGCTTTTTTCTATTTCAACATCGATTAGATTTCCACTTCCAAAGATATTCTATAATTAAAGGATTTTCAGATTTAGATACTGGCGAAAATGAAATTCTTGAGAACTCTGAAACATTATTGAAATAATATTGAAAGAATGAGATACCTTAGGATCAAGTTTCTCTTTTAGTGCTCTAACTGCTAATAATCCAGCATCACTAACACTTGCAGGATACCAATACTTTCGTAATTTACCAATACCATGATGATGCGATATACTTCCACCACAAACAATGATCTCATCGCGAGCTACTTTCTAAAAAACGTGAATCTTTTGGAAAAAAAGTAAGGAAGAATTTTGAAATCAACCAACGTTCAAAAATTATACATAAATTTTAATCGTTTCTACATTGTTTCTTTAAATATATTTTAAATAAATAAAATATATTAAATTAAATCTTCTTGTTCCGATCAGACAAAAAAAAAAAAAAAAAAATGTCAAAAATGAAGTTTGATACCTCAATTCGATCACATAGTGATATGGGAGTGAGTATGCCACGGTAATTGAATGCATAATAAAAGTATACGCAAGCACCCGAATCATAAATTTGAGTTACTCTGGAAGAATCTTTGTACTTCTAAATTATAAATTATGCAGTTAGTTCCTAAAATATAAATTTTCTGAAAAAAAATTTTTCTAAAAGTGGCACTTACTTTTAATATTTGTACTTTGTTCTACATATTTTAACTTTAGGGTGACTTTGTTATTTTTACAAAATTTCATTTTATAATTGTGCTCTATATAACATCAATGGTACAGAAACATTTAAGGTAAAAAGCAGAATGCAGTGCGAGAAAGATATGAAGTAAATTTCATATATGCATATAATATGCAATAAAGGACACTTATCTTAAACTTGAAGGATAAACAAATGGTTCTAAATAAAATTACATCAGAAAACATCCGTAGCATTTTCAGTAGTTTATGTCGTCCAACGGAAAAGTAAAGAAGTTTACTTAACTTCACAACCTAACTAATTATGCTCACTTTATACCTATCCTAGTGGCAAAACGTTTCCAATCATAACTTCGAACGGAATAATTACCGACAAGTGGCAAGAGGAGGTAGTATCACACCACGTGCCATTCCTTCCCGTCTGATTACTTCTTTCACATTTCGACACACAGTTATTACTTTATCCCATGGAACAGACGTCTCAAACGATTCACCCATTATTGAAAATTGCATTCCAAAATCCTTTAAAATATTGTGTTTGGAATTGGACAAACAAATTAGGACTACTAATACTTCAGTAAATTTGAATAAAAATTAAAATGAAAAAGAAACGCGATAAAAAACTTTTCTCTATGTTACATAATAAAGCTTACTACTGTAAAAGCTAAAAAAAGCTATAAACAATTAGGTAGCGGCAAATCTAATAAATTCGATTAAACAATAAAAGAAATAAGACAGTAAATAGACTCAATAAAAACGAAAGGATAGGACAAATACAAAAAAAAGGCTATTTGTTAAGGGTAAGAAGAGGTTAATAGGACAAACTTAATAATAATTTTTAATCTGATATGGCCCAAAAATTATTGTGAAAACTTACTCTAAGATATGCAATTGCAAAAGTTAATCGATAACCGTATTCCCCGTTATCAGCACCGCCACTAATACCATTCATACTTTCTGCTAAAGTGGTAAGTTTCCGCTCTTCACTGCAAACTTCTCCTCTGGTTCCCTCATAAACACATGTTGCTGCCACAATTTCATCAAGCTAGGGAAGACAAATATATTAAATTATGTGGAAATTAGATCAGTGCATGTCAAATATAACATTAAATAAGAAAGTAAATCATGTAAATGATTATTATTCATAGTTTGAAAAGACAACAAATCACCAAAAAAAATTCATTATAGCTGTGTATATTTCGCAGTCCCTCATTCATTACTCCAAAAAGTAGTTTTCTTTTACTATTTTAAATTATTATGTTTAACTGATAACCAGACATATGTTTATAAAAAAGTTTTATATTTTGAATTTTTTTAAAAATTTTGTTCTTTATTAACTACAACCGATCTTTTTTCATGTTTCCTTTTCAAATTCAACTATAAGGTTTTAGCACGAAACATTATTAAATTTGATAATTGAGAAAAAGTGTAACATATTAAATATAAGAATGATAAAATGAATAATTTTGCAATGCCATAAAATTTTAACCTTAAAATTTTTCCATTTTGTAACATATAAATTTTCCAGAGCATGTTTTAAACTTTTCAATAATGAGCCACTGCAAGTTTTCAATGCTTGTCCCATCAAAAACTGCTCGTTGTCAACCAATCGTAACGATGCACATTGACAGCGCTACAATACAAGAATGATCTGCTATAAAACTTCAAAGAAATCTAAATCTAATGTTTCTCTAATATTTTTCATTCTTATATTTAGTTTACGATATTTAATTTTGGAAGTAATTTCGAAGGAATTAAACAAACCTGTCTTGCAACTTCACGGAAGAAATTTACACCATGTTCAAATGTTGGAAAAACAAATGAACCATATTTCTTTACTTCTGGTTTCGGGAAAATTTTCAATGTTGCTTCTGTTATCACTCCCAGAATTCCTTCAGAACCAAGAATTATATGCTGCAAATCCGGTCCACCAGATACTCGAGGAACCTACCGGAAGAACTTTTAGGAAACAGTAATACATACACTATTTGTCAAACAAATTTCAGTACAATTAATAACAGAAAACTGATAACTTGACACTTTCTGTGAGTAACTAAAAAAAATACTAACTTGACACTGTCTGCGAATAATTCCTCTCGCAGTAGCAAGCGAAACGTGAACTATCAAGTCTTCAATATTGCCATATTTATTTTTTTTCATTCCTAAAAACAAAAGCTATCTTCCTTTTTATTCAAGATTTATTGATTTTGTTGTATACATAAGTAATATTAATCAACAAGTGCCCAAAAATAAAACATTCAACGGCCATCCTAGTAAAAGATAACGGCATGCTCATTTTTATCATCTTCAAATCTTTGCCAGAAACAGGAGTTCTATAGCATGATGATACCCTTCAATTATTTGCTATTTGGGCTGAAAACAACAAACCTGATATCTAAAAAATGTGGAAAACTTCTTTGCAACATGTACCTGATGCTCGTGTTGAAACCCATCCGCCAAGTGTACTGAATTCCACAGAATCTGGTTCATGTCCACAAGTATAATTTCTTTCATTTAGTTGTTTTTCCAAATGTTGTCCAATTATGCCAGCCTAAAAAAAAACTGTCACGAAATGATGCAAAAGAAAAAAAAAAAAAAAAAAAAAAAAACTACTAAAGATTTGACATTATCACAAAACTTTACATATGAACTCACTTGAAATTTAAACAAATAGTTACACTAAATTCTATTTTCACAATATCTTCAATGCAAAATCAGTAAATAATCAGCATTACCTGAGCTCGACAAAGGAGATTCTTATCATCAATATAAATAATTGCATTCATCAGTGCCATATCTAAGGAACAAATGCATCGTGCCTCCTCACCTGGACAATCCAGTGCACCTGTTACCGAAGTTCCACCACCAATCGGTATTATGACAACATTAAATTTCATAGCGCCATCAATAATCTAATAAACAACAACGTAATATTTAAGTACCATTCAAGCACTTTTCAGGCAGATATGATCATAAAATATTGTGAGAAAATTTGACAATGCTGTTTAAGTGAAAAGATGTTATTTTAAAACTTTAAGCTTTTTATTAATAACTGATCCCTTACGGTCAGAACTTCTTCCTCATTTTTAGGCCATACGATGATATCTGGAATGCGTCCAATAGTACCATTTCGTAAATTAGCGATATCATGTACTGAATAAATAAAACATTATAAATTACAAAAAAAAGGAAATCGAAAATCTAAAGAAATGTTAGCATTATTTTTTTTTTTTTAGTATCAGCAAAATTTGAAAATGGTTTTTATTTTGTATTATATTTTACCACCGAGAAAACATATCGAAATATAAAGCAAACAAAAACTATTAATATAAGAAGAATCAATGTCAGGTGTATTATCGAAGTACAATGTGCTAACAGATTATCACGATAGACAATTCAAAACTGTTGATAACTGGATCAAGAATGATAATGAGGATAAAAAAGCTAGAATGAAAAAATGTACCTGTGTGTCCATGAGATCGAACTAGTCGATAATTAGACTTGTTAGAAAAGGATATATTGTTTGATAGCAAAAAATTGATAAAATCTTGATTATCAAATGAAACCGGAATGATTAAGTCTTCATAACGTACACTTGGAGTTTGAATATCGGGATGGACACCAAGTCTTGTTTCCATATATTTTAAGAGATAGGGCAACGCTTGACCTGACAAATCATACCTGAAACACTAATCTGATTAGATTATGACAATGAAGATATTGAACCTATCCTTCACTTAAAACTACATTTAAATTATAAACTAATATTACCGTCAACAATACACTACTTTTTTATTTCAAAAAAAAAAAAAAAACGAATTTTTCCTTTTATCTCATAATGGATATTTGAATATCAATCAATAGCATCAATTAGAAGATAAAAGTAATTGCTTAAATATTCCTAAATAAACAATTCATACTAAAAAAAGGAATCGATATTTCTGCAATACTTCTAATACCACCGACATAAATTATAGCCATAATATTAACGGAACATATCAGAAAAGAAAATAATCAAATCATTAAAAAAATCTAACCTATTACCCGTAAGAATAGCATTACTACGATCCTTAAGTATAAAAGAAGAATCTGCATAGCCCCATCCATTCCATTTCAATATTCGATCTCTGTAATTCCATCCATCATTTTTCTTATAATAAATATTATTAACAACATATATATAACACATATAATTATTCATCCCTAAAATGCCAAAAATCAAAGAAAAACTTTAACATCAAAGAAACGTCTATAATTTTCTAAAATCTGCAACATTTCACTGTACAAGACAAACCAATCTTATGTCGTTCTTTTTCCAGAGAAGTAAAAGTTATTATAGCAGGAAATTAGATGAAGAAACCTATAGGTGTCAGGAACATTGTTTTCTTGTACATTATATTCTTCATTTCTTCCGTTCATTTTGGATGTTTTTCAATAAACTATCGCAGTTGTACACAAACTTAACAAGTCTGAAATAATTAGTACTAATTTAGTATTGATAATGGCAACAACAGTAGTAATAATAATAATAGTGATTAATAATAAATAATAATTTTCTTAAATAATTCTTGGAATCAATGAAAAAACCTTCAAAGAGTTAAT
Organism: Brugia malayi; assembly: GCF_000002995.4. Classification (NCBI taxonomy): domain Eukaryota; kingdom Metazoa; phylum Nematoda; class Chromadorea; order Rhabditida; family Onchocercidae; genus Brugia; species Brugia malayi. The sequence goes on from NW_025062475.1 coordinate 9,621,700, forward strand.
ATCACTATTATAAAGCAAACAAAAGAAAGATCGACAAATATATATATATATATATATTAAAATTTTCACTCAAACATTACTTTTCCTTTTTATGTCTCGCCCTTACACTCCTATTCGTCAGCACCAATTTTTTGTTTTTTGTTCATAAAACAACGAAACTCAGTTTGACGAAAAAATTATGAATTTTAATCTTGCAAAATGATTACTCCCTATCCATGATTATTTATATGTATTTCAATTGAGTGGATCAAGGAACGAAGTGGATCAAGGATCTATTTTAAAGTTTAAAATTTTTGTGATGCTGCGTCAGTTTTTAACTGATAATGAAATATAATAATAGTGATATAACTTCATTAATTTTAAAAGTACTTTACTAACCACATCCTATCATAAAATGGTACAAATTCTCCTTTAATCGTTTCAATTTTCTTTCTTCTAAGAATATTCAGATATCCGTTTCTTGAATCTAACAGTTACTAAATATTTTTTAATTTGAAGATTAATTTTGTCGATTCAAAATTTTTACGTTAATCCAACTATATCAGTAAACCCATGACTGATTCAATAAATTATTTATTTCGTGAATAAAAAATTTCTTTCCTTTACTTTTCTTCCTAACATTACTTCTTTCCCTTCCTTTCACTTTCCTATTTCTTATCACTAGCTTCTTACAAATAAAAAAAGATAAGACAAAAAAGAGAAAAGAAAGAAAATAACCCCACAAAAAAGTAGTATTCCCCAACTAATCTAGTTGCTTATCTAACTTTTTCGTTTCATTTACTCAACCAATCAGGAAAAAAATGCTTACAGCGGAAATTTTGAACAACTGTAAAATTTTTTAGAATACTCTCTCCATTTTAAAAATATATAAGGCCTCTGTGGAGAGCAAAATTCTAAATGATATGAAGCAAAAACTGAAATCAAACAATCATTCTTATCAGTGATGTAAATAACTAACTTTTGGTTTGATGCTAAATCAAGAATAGAAGGAAAAAGGTATACCGTAGATATGAATATTTTGACTCATTCTATTTATATACCAATCCTTTTCCTCTAATTTTACCAAATTTAATCCACCCAGCACTCAAGACAACGTTTGATTCATTTCTCAGAAAAAATAATAAAATATTAATTACTGTCCGATTGAAGGCCACTTTGAATCACAAATAGATTTCCACTCCGACACAAAATGGAATATATAAATCCTCCCATGTTTAATATCCCTCATCAAAAAAAAAACTAGCCCCTCTACCACTTATAAATCTCGTCTCTCAAAAAGACTGAGCCCACTTATTATACTACGAAAATCTGCAGAGGGCGAGCATTTATCCTTTCAAACAATATTTCTGTTGTGTATATCAGCCTATCAATTCGAAATTCCAAAATTCCATAATCGTATATTTTGACACAACATATTAAGCCAGTTATACAGTCTAAATGCATAGCTACGAGGAATGAAGAATTGCCAACATTTATTCAGAAAAACTCAATCCAATTTCAAACAACACAAAAAAAGGACAACGAAAAATAGAAACACAAAATCATCTGCCAGTTAATCCTCTGGAATGACGATATCGCCACTACGTATGGCATCAACTATATCATGCGGATGCTGCCCGTTCACTGTGCAACCAACTGATTGGGCTGTACCTATAAAAATTCGAGTCCATGAAAACTGGATCACTTTTCAAAGATCAGTAACCATTACATGTTCAAATTTAATCTATTGTTCAAAAACAGAAGTCCCCTTGACCACTTTTTACACAAACAATCACACCAGTAAACAAGTACCCAGTATTTCCTTTACAGTGCCTTCTAACTTCTTCGCCATTGAACGCGGTCGCATTTGCCGTGCAATGTTGATAACTTGTTCCACGGTGAGGTCACCATTATGTTTGACTGAAATTACATTATTCACGACTTGCTACATTCACTACAAATAAGTATTTTATCCAAAACAAGAGAAAAGTTATTGGAAAAGTAAATGAGAAATCAAAAAAGAAATTTTGACATTTTACCAATTATACGCACAACATATAACGACCAAACCCAACTTAAAAGAACTAACATCCCTTTCTCAACCCACCTATTTCTTTTCTCACAGATACAGACCTAAGAAATTCAACCACTTCATTCGTCCAATAAATATATGTGCACAAGCAGAAGCTAAAGACCGACTTTCGTTTCTCGCTGTTGTCCTCTATTGCTTATTTAAAATCCACCATGAAAAACTACTTGAAGATCTCCACGCGAGAACTGCATCTTCAAAAACACACCAAAACCGAAATTTATCCTCCCCCGAACCATCCACCAACTTCCACACATAATCACTGTACGAACATACGCGCACTCATTCATCTTGTATTGGATAATGTTACTTGGGGGCTTACCGAATTCGTTGTTGACCCGAAAAACGGTTACCAGTCTTTTCAGTTGCAAAGCTTACGCAAAAACTGCAATGGCCGAAAATGACTGGGGGATGGGGACCGTGCGTTGGTCACCCGACCCTCCGCCTATAGATATATGGAAAGGCATATATATATACCACCATGATAATAACGCGCAGATTTCTGTTTGTATCTACCTCTCCCTTTCCCTATTTCCTCTTTCAATTGCATATTAACATGACGTGTTGTCGCGTACCGTTTTTAACCTTTTTCCGATCCCGTGCAGGTTCTTTCAACTCTTTGATGAGTAATGATGCTGCGCTCGGTACTACATCTATTTTTGCTACACGATTCTGGATCGTCAACTTGCATGTTACCTTTAGACCTTTCCAATCTTGTGTTGCTTTCGCAATGTCATCACCAATTTTTTTCGGTGACTGAAAAATCCAGATATGGAAAACTTAATATGTGACACTAGAATGTTCCAATTTCAAACAACAACAGTATAAGAAAACTCAATGTGGAAACAATAAACTTCAGTTCGAAATATATTGAAAAAGCTTAAATTACTGATTCAGATTTAATAAATAAACAAGGACTTTTTAGAACACCTGTGTAAGTCCATTCCTTATTCCAGTTACTAGCAGTCACAAAGCATACAAGGAACAAAAAGTCGTAGTCCTAACACAGTTAACTTCAGTAAAACAAACGAATGAAAACAACTCACCAAGCCAAGTGGTCCAACTTTCGGTGCCAAAGCAGATGTAGCACCAACTTCACCGCCAACACAACGCAGATAAACTACAAGCAACATGTAAGCTATTCATTTTCTACTTAAATTTTAGTTCCAAAAAAATTTCCAAATCTCAATTCTGCAACGACCAAGTCTAGAAATTCTTCCCCAAACATAACTCCAGCATGACATCACATTCGAAGAGCTACATATAAACATATATGCACACCCATACAATTTATATCCGCAAATATATTGTAAGGACTTTGATTTCCCAAAGCATTCACTTAAATCCATGGATTCAAAAAAGAATTCCAATAAACGAAACTAGATCATTACAACAGTATTCGACTTAATATTAAAGAAATAGTCCAACTCGAGTTAACTTAAAGTTCAGTTTCGATTCAACTAATACAGTGTAGTACCCCTTTACACTTACCAATTTTAATTTCGCTTGGGTCGAATTTAGGCGGCATCCTCCAATGAACACACTTTCAGCAGCTATACAACCCAAAACTAACTTTTTTTAACGGCCTAAAAATGCCAAACGTAACGAATCTCAATGCAACTCACACGTCCCAGCGAGATCTGCATTACATTACCAACCCCAAAATCCAGACCCACCCCTACGATGCGTCGTTTTTATGACAATTTGCGCCGCCTCCGGCTTATACAGTCAGTTACTCTCCCGGGACATTCTATAACTGTCAAAGAATCCTCTCGCAAAGTTAAGGATTAAATCTCGGGTTCTCCACCTTCATGCCTAATGTATGACGATCCTTGATTGAATTCCCTATCGGCCTCCATAATTCAACCAAAATACTTTATCAGGAATCGACCATAAAATTTTGCGTTCATTGTAGTCAGTAATACTTCGTATACAGGAATTCCACCAGTGAATTCTCCATAATCACGAGTTAACAAGGAATGAATTGGCATTTCTGAAAGATCTCCAACCCGCAAACACTAGAAGAGTTGGCAACAATAAAAATATTGATCCATATAACAACAGAAAATATATTATGTTTCAATACGGATTTCGGATCAAACAATGACACATATACAGTGAAGTCCAAAGCTTACACTAGCGAGACAATACGAGCATTTACTAGATTGCGACATTTTCCCGTCATATATTAACCAACAGTCACTTTCACTGATAAATGATAGCATTTAAGGATTGGCACTGAATAGCCACTGGATCAAAAAAGAAATTACAATTTGAAATATATAGAAAATTTTCCTTTTTTAAATCTCGCAAGTAAACAGCGCATTATTTACAGTTGTAAACAACATCATGATCTGATTCAGAGAAGAATATTAAAGCTACTATCTTAAGAATTTAAGAAAAGAAGTTATCATGTTGCTTCTGGTGTCGACGATTGCTGTGGTTCGGGAGTTGATGATGAATCCGTCATTTGCACAAATGGTGCACCTGATGATAGCGTATTTCCGAGACCGTACAGATGTCCTTCAACCGTTGGCGCAACCTGAAGTGATGACAATTACTATTGCTAATAAATAATCAAGAACAACAGACAGAAGAAATCAAAATGGGCAATTTCATACTGCCGGTTCTCCAAATTCACTAATTATATATAGGTGATGTATAAAGGGTAATACTGCAAACAAATTTCAGCACTTTTAAGTCTAACTTACGCTCAATTCTACAATCTCCCTATTAATATCATCTTCATTTCCTATCCTTTTCATTAATTTATGATAGATGCTTTCATCCTGAACCTACCATCTAAGCAGAAAAAAATCACCTGATCCCAAGTATCCTCAAAAAAACGCTCCTTAATTTTAAAAAATGTTTGCGCAGTGAGTAATGAATCAGAACCCGCTTGATGTTGTTGTCCTTTCCGAATCACTTTTAGCTGATCAGCAAGCTGAAAATTGTATAACAGAGCTGAAACACAGGAGGATTGTGAAATGATTCACAAGATCTTAATCATTTACATTTTAAGAGTTTAAAAAACTCTAAAATCAGAAAAAAAAAAGTCGCTAAAAGGAAAGTAAACTGTTTATCTCACTAATGCAAGTAGATTTCATGCAAAATTGAGTGGTATTATTACCGAAAGAAAATACACGATCCATCTGCATAGTAATGGGATTGCAAGTTTGCTTCGGTGAAAGCAAGAAATGCTATATCTAGATGAGTTAAGTGTCGTTGTTTTAGAAATAGTAATTTATAAACAAGATGAAGTGAAACAAAGAGAAAATTAGTAGTCATTCGGTAATGGACAAACCTCTTGCAAACCGCCTCTCAATTTTGCATTCACTAAGCCTGGATGTTTCAATAGCATTTTTAAGTCATAACTGCACGGGAAAAGTTTACGATGGTATTGAAAGAACTGTGATTCTTCCTTGGGTAATTCCGAAAGCAGAATAGAACGCATGAGGTATCCAAAGTCGTAACCACTATGGAACGTTAACCACGTAATATGTTCATCAACAATTAAACCTGATGTCGTAAGTAGTTCACCAAAATCGGCCATCCGTATTCCTTCAACCTATAAATAAAATAAACTCTCATATCATATACAGCACACACCATAGTGCCAGCTAAGATTGCAAACATATAATCCACCAGATATATGAATATATGAAAGTTCAGAACTAGAGAGATGCTTTCCTATGTTAAAATACAAGAAGGAAAACAACAAGAACAAGCTATATGTTAAGTCAAACAAATCTAGGTCTTCTTTCCATTCATATTTAAAACAGTTCACCTACACTAATCTTACTAACTTGGCTGTCACATCAGAAGCTTACTTGATGTCGTCCAAAATCTATGCCAGCATTACGTAACAAATCGACGCTGTCTTGTGAATACATATCATCATTTAAAGAAAACTGAAAATTAAACTGCCATACATCACCCGTCGGTGGCATGTTACCTTCTTTATCCAACAAAGCAAATCCAACCTGGATCAATTTTAACATATTTACATTGCAGGAAACCTGAAAAAAAAAAAAAAAAAAAAAAAACGCCTGGAATCTTAGTTATGAATACATACAGAAGGATTTGTTCCGAAAACAATCAAAAAGAAAAATTAAGTGAAAAAACTGCTAGTAAATTACCTGTTGATAGTTGAAATCTTCCTTACTTTTGAATTGTCCTAAAGGTGTAGCAACTACACCTGGAAATTCCGTATCCATTGCAACAAATGGGTAATTTTTGACTGTATCCCGTATTCGCTTGAACTCCTACAAGAATTATTTTTACATATTATGCACAAGAAAACTTAAACTTTTTTGCAAAAACAATCATTCTAAAATAACAAAAAAAAAAAAATTATTTAGAAAACCTCACCTCTTCCAAATTGTTCGCCCAAACATCGTGGATCTTCACTTCGGGATCGTTCATTCATGCAAACTTTTTAATTACCAAAAATTTTGCAATTAGGAAAAATCCCCTGCAATTATCAAGGTTATTCTCATTTTTGCATTTTGTAAATCTATTTTTTGCGAAAATACAACTCTGCACTTATAATAAAATTCCACAGTCGATTATTCCTTACCATCGATAACAGCGAATAACAGACTGAACGTCCTATTCGTTACACACATAATTAGATAAACTTTTGACGGCATAAAAGGGAAAAATTAAATGAAAACTTAATCTGTTTAGGGATCTCATTACAGATAGTAAATATAGATCCCTGTATAAACTCAAAGCGGTTAATGAAACTAAACCATATGACCTACGTTTGCTGTTAAATATGCCAGTATTTTAGTTATCATGATCAAGGAAGGAGTGCTGTGAACTTATAAAATATCTGAGAATACTACCAAAACGGATTTAACCGCAAAATCAGTTTTAAAAGTAATTATTGAATTTTTATACATAAAAAAAAAAAAAAAAAAAAAATACGAACTTAACAAATTTCCAAACTTATAAAACAAAGAACCCGTAGAGTATATAAAAACAATACATAGAATATATAAAACGATTATCATTCAATGCAATTCACTGATTTAACAAATTAAATTTGAAAACTCAAAGGTCTAAAACATCAAATGACAGTGATAATAAAAATACCCTATACAATATGTTTATATAACTTCCATATTGCGAGGGTGAAATTTACAGCTAAAAGTGTCGTTCCATATGTCAGGACCAGTCGTTTTATTAATCGTCGTCTTCTAAAACAAGCCAATGAAAATATTTTTTTCCCTTCGATTTTGACATTACTTTACGATTAACTGACAAATGCACGAAAACTTTGGCAAAAACAGTGAAAAGTCTACAGTTCTGTAAATTTAACTGAAGATAGTACTCTCCCTAATTTCAGAGCACGCTAACAAGAAAACATATTGCAAGAAGCTTGAAGGTCTCCCAAAACAAGAAAATAAGACTCCTATATTTCTTTTCTAAAGAACCGAAAAAAAAATTTCTAAAAAATTCCAATTTTCCAACATTTGTTTTCAGTACGGAATCTATATTTAAATAAACTTCAGTTTAAAAAAAAAAAAAAAAACCTCGGTCTCAGCTTGCTGAACATAAAATCCACAAAATTAGAGAAAATATATTGCCCATCAAGAAAAATGCAAGGTGTCGCATTGATAACAGCAAAAGCTAGAAAAATGAAAATCGAAAAATATTGAGTTCAAAAATTTTAAACATTTGTTGTCAATTCAATAAAAAATCACAAATTCAAAACAGCAAACTATAGGAAAAGAAACGAAAAATAAAAGACAAAACAAACCGAGGGAAAATGTGAAGATATATTTTGTCCCTAACTCAATAAAGTAAGGTATAAATGTTGATATGATTGGTAACCGAGGTATGTAATTGCTCACTTGTACATGAAATTCCAACTGTAAAAAAAGAATCGTTTCTTCGGAAGTAAAATTATCTATTGAACTATCCAAACTTTTTTTTTACAACATATTTTCATATCAAAACTCCCAGAATATACTGTTTTTCATGAATATGCTAATACTTGATCTCCTCTTACTTGAATGCACCCGAGAATAGCGAACTTCTTGGATTAAATTGCATTAACTGTAATCACTGTTCTTATTTCTCTAGAAAAAAAAAGGAAAAATTTGGTGCTTTCTTTAATGTTAGGTGATGTGAAACCAATACACGTGCAGAACATGTCTTACGCTATATTTCAATCAATGCCTCTTCGAACAACTTAAATAACGATAATACTACTGAAAATGAACAGCTACTGAATTTCCAATACGGAAATTATTGCAACGTCATATTCAAGCAATTACCTCCCTGGCGTAGCCTACATAGAGAATTACACGCGATGTATTCCCAATCGAAATTCTCATAAATGACATATTGCCTAAAACAGCAGGGAAAACGCAAGATGAGTGAATGGTTCTCAATCTTCCATTTGTGTCCACGCAATTTTCAGTAGAACTGCAAAACTGTAAATCTGCAAATTTTCAGTCTTAGACGATTTCATTTTCACGGATTCTATCACAAATCTTCCAAAATTTAACTTGCTGATTTATTTTCTCAAAAATTACAAGAATAATTAGATTATTGAGTTATCTTTAACGAACCTGCTGTATATCTCGCTGATAAACATGAGCATATTTTCGCAGAGAAATACTCCAATAATTCATGACTTCGTTTTTTAGCTAAATTTTATAAATATTGGAAGACGATGTGAAAAAAAAAAAAAAATTACGCAGAATCTTGTTGACAATGTTCCAAAGTAGACAGAAAAAACAAAAATATGCAGCAAGACAAGATGAGTGAATGGTCAATTCATCGATAGTGTCATCATAATTATAAATACAAATAAATACGACATGTAAGATAAAATCAAAACATACGGATGGTATGCATCCAATCACGCACGTAAAAGCACATATGCGAAGCTGAATTACCCCATGTTGAGTTGTGACAACAATCCAATTCATTCCCTACTAACTGCATCTAAAATGACTAATATTTTCGCGCTGTTACTGTCGTCTGAAAGCAGCTCTTTACAGAGTGTTTTTACCGAAGAAAATTATATCTCCTGACTTTCAAAATGAACAAACTAACCACCAAAGCCAAATAACATAATGGTTAATAACCATTAGTTATTATAATTTCAGAGAACACAGGTAAATTTCGCTCCACAGTAGCAGACAAACCAAACGATAACCAGTTATTAAAAAAGATAATATGACAAAAATCCAATAAGACATAGAAAATAACAAATAACTGAAAAAACCTCATTTGCCATATTCTCCGCAATTATGTCATCTGGTACGCAAAATCCCGAATTAGTATATTTTATTGTCGTCAGACATCGATTCCAATCATTAATATTGCTTACATCACAATCATTTATTGCCTGGATAACATTGCCTTTGTGTAAACCAACTGGTCCTGATATAGGAGAATCCTTTTGAAGACCTGAAATCCACAGCAACATTTCCAGAGAATTTCACCATGTAACTATATAAAGTAAATTTTCTAATCACACTAATATCTGTATGAAATGTACCCCAACCATTGACTAACACATACTTTCTTCTCATACAATATATAATCTCTAACAAAACAATGGTTCATTGGTTGACATCATAAACCTTCTTAAAAAAAAGAATTTGATATCACATATGGCTTATGACTATTTCATTATTATGAAGTTCACTGCAGCGATTGCATACCTTTTCTATAAGCACACAGTTACTATAATATTTACAGCGAGAAGACTTCATCAAACTAAAGTTTCAAATAATTCAAAAATAATTTTGCTTATTTCCATAACAAAATTAATAATTCAACGAACTTTCAATGTAAACACCCGCATCAGACATATACAATGGTGAAACAATGAAAGAAGTAGATTCGTGAAGTATCCATGCAAATAATGCAAATACTAAATTATGCCATATTCCCGCGCAACTGATTCGCAGTTTTTGTATAGACGATAAACGACCTAAGGGAAACAGTGATGATTCATACCTGTGCAAATTTAAATAATACTCAAGTGATGAAAGCATTGTCATTTTTTTTCAAATCCTTATATTTAGGAAAATGTTTCATATTCTTTCATTTTCTCAATATATTTTTATTTAAGTGGAAACTTGCACAATTTGGTAAAATCTTTCGAAAATGAGGAAAAAAATTTTCAGCGTCATGAATATATTGCTATGTTTTTTAATTTTATAACTATTGAACATAAATGAATTAAGAAACAAGTACTTTCTTTAAAACGCAAAGTAACCTTACAAAGAGCAAAAACTCACGCATTGCCACAGCATCAATTTCAACGTAAGCACCAAAATATATGGCGAAAAGGATGAAACCCATACTTGTAACCGGAACATTAATACTTAGTGCTGCTAACATATGTCCCATTTCATGAACTACTACTGCGACCAACAAAACTACAACATATAGCGGTACTTGTGTCCATGGAATGTTCCAACCAGGGATTATAAACTTCAAACCATCTGAAAGAAGCAGGTTAACTTGAAACACTGCATGGGAATTGTTTCTGTGTTGCCTTTATAAATGAAACAAATATGAACAAAATATCGAATAATTAGTTACTGTTTTGTATAGTAATATGTACAATAACTACTAGTCAATAAGTTTTCATAAAAATAATTCCTTAAACACAACTTATCTGACATTCATAGGAAACACAGCAAAAACTGGAGATGAGGAGAGGAATTACGTTAAAATGAAATGAAACTGCTAACCATCTTCTTTGATGAATTCCTTCCTAAATGTAGCAGGTTCCAATTGATAAACAACATCTGAAGCAAATGAATGGAAGTATTCGAACCACCACGAAGTTATTTCGATCACAGTGCTCCTTGAAAGATATAAGGTAACTCCAAACAAACAAATTATAGCCGAAATAATCCCAATGGTGAACCAAATTGTAAGTAGACATGAGAGTGAATTATTTTGTGCAAATGTTTTAAGTATTGTGCATGGTGATCGAATAGGAACAAAACGAATCTGAAAAGTAATCTAAATTTTATTGTTATGTAATAATATCTCTAGTTTCATATCTAATATGATATTTTAGGTAACTAACTTTATCAGATAAAGAAACCATCTTTGTCTGAGAAACAAAAAAATAATCTTATTGTTTAAACATCCAAACAAACAATACTACTTAAGTATCTTGTTATCCAAACATTTCGTGAAATTCAACAAAATCCTGCTGTTCACCATCCGAAAAATAAACCTTATTACATGATATTTTAAATCCTAACTTCTTTCCATAATCTCTATGAAATGGTAACCCTACTAAAACATTAACAAATATAAAAAGTATTCACTGACGCCTAATATACATTGTACAATATGTAGTGTAATATTATACAGTGGTTTTTTTGATATAACAAGACAGTGGATATGTTTACAAATTCATGTTTGATTATTTTAATATTCCGTTATCAACCAATCTAATCATTTCAGCATTATCATCATCCTTAAAAATAAATTATTACAGAAAAAAAATTAAATATTATTAATGTGACAAAATCAGCACTTTGATCATTGTTAACTTCTAATCAATTTTATTTTTCAATTTTTTTGGATACTAAAATTAAAAATATTAATTTGAGTTGATAAAAGTTACAACACTGTTAACCTGAAAAAGCGTAACAATTAATTCATATCGTTCAACAAATGCCATATACACTGGTATATGAAGTGATCGAAGAAAATAATCCAATAAATTAATCGTACTCCAAAATGCCATAAACCAAGCCAAAATTGTGAACAACATTTGGAATGCGAAAAGGTAGCAATAATAACTGACAGACATCCATTCGTAGTAATAGCAATAATTTATTAATAATGCAAACTTCGCCGTAGTTTCAAATCATTTCATGATTAATCAGTAATAGTTAATATTTCTCCGTTATTCATTCAATTTAATCTACCACACTAAAATTAAAATTAAATTTAAGATATATAAATAGCTCACTCAAAGTAGAACAATCAATTCCATCATCATCAATAATTCTTTGCTAAATCCTCTCTCTCTTCCTCTCTCCTTACGATCACTTCTAGCATTCATCTCTTCTCTCATATTCCTCTCGTTCACATCACATCTACTCATTCACTGTCCACTCCTACACATCCCACCCACTGATCTACTCCCACGCACTGTCACATCTCACTCCCACACATCTACATCTCTTGACCACGCCCATCACATATTTCGTTACACTAACAATGTCACTGTGTAACATTGCAAATGCAAAGCTTTCTTGGACCTGTTTTATCTTTCACGTAGTATTTTACGTTTCACAGAAAAATTTCCGATTATTTGGTTTTCTTAAATCAGTGCATGGTGACGGTAATAAGATGACGGTGATGGCAATAGGATGACGGTGACGGTGATAGGATGACGGTGATGGCAATAGGATGACGGTGATAGGATGACGGTGACGGTGATAGGATGACGGTGATGGCAATAGGATGACGGTGATGGCAATAGGATGACGGTGACGGTGATAGGATGACGGTGATGGTGATAGGATTTATTAGACAAGAAATTGGCAAAAAAAGGAAAGCGATAAAAAGCGAATAAATCATGCGTTATATTTTTTAACATTTAACAAATATGCAAATAGATAAAACTAAATTGTTTGTTGATAAGTTATTAGCTTATTTTACTCATTTTTTTATTTATTTAATTATTATTCATTTTTAATTACTAACGAAGGATCACTAAAATGGATAGCGCTGCTTGCATGCGTGCTTTCTTTACTTTTTAGTGTGCTGATTTGTTATTTCTTTAAAGCAAAACAATAGAAAGAAAGTTTTCGGAAACAAAATAAAGTTCAGGACTATTTCGTGCTACTTCATATACATAACACTTTCCGATTAATAAACTTACTTTTTGCAATATTCTTGTTGACGTAATGAATACGTAACTTTTTGCAAAAAAATATTCTTGTTGACGTAATACGTAACAATGTTGAGATATATTTCATTAATTTCAATATTTCACGGTTTGTTTAACATAATATAGACCAGCATATAATTGTGAATTAAAGTTAACATATATTGCTGATGTGACGGTGAAAGTATCAATGATTATTATAATATTAAGAAAGCGCATATTTACAAGACAACTAATTCACGTTTAGATAAATTTGATCTTTATTTTCATTTTCAGAAAACTATGCCATTGAAAAGTTGGAGGACGCGATCATTTTTTATTGAGTTGAAGCCGCGAAGCGAGTTTGCTTCACTCTTTGTAGACTGCCCACCGTCGGGTAATAGTGAAACAGGCTGCTGTAGTAATCAACAAATGCAAAATGAAAGTACAGGAAGGTAATTTAAAAACCGATTATTATTAAAGAGATATTTATCATTTTTAGTTTTGTTCAGTTATCAGAGCAAAAAAAGAGATCGATTTATTAATTTTAACAGTTTCTACTCATATTTAAATATTTCGAAAACTTAGGTTTATAAAACTGGTTAAACTTTGCAAACAATACACTTATTAGTAATAATAGTGATAGGGGGAAGAAAGTAGAAACCTTATCAATTTTTAGATTCTGCTTCTGATTTTATAGAATTGAAAGGTTTGTTAGATTATGAGTCTTGTCACTTCCTGTTTCACTCTTCTCATCTGATTGTTTCTCCGTTATTTATCGATTAAAACGATGCAGTACTAATTTTAGAATACCGTCGATTAGAATTTCTAATTATGAAATTTCAAAATTGCTATTCGTAATGTCTGACGAATGCTATTAGACTCATCTCTTTCTCTTAATTTTCATTCTCTCTGTTTCTTCTCTTGTTTTTTCTTCATTCTCGTATTTTTTTAAAGTTTACTTATTACTCCCTACTTTACCCCTTCCTCTGTTATTTTAGGAGGCAGCCATGTAGGGAGAGTGCAAGATTGATTTCTTCGTATTATCCATTTCAATATGCGGGATTTTCCGGAATAACCGATTTTGCAGTCTCACAATATATCTGACAATGTGAAATTGACGTGTGAAAAGAGAAAAAAGCATATGAAAAACAAAAATTTTAACATATGGATAGTATGTGAAATGGGGAAGGAACTGGTTATATGTATAGTCCGTTTCACGGTTATTTGCCGGTACCTTTTTATTCTGTTGATTATTTTACGATAAATTAATACGAATTGCGAAAGAATTTATTCTGTTTGAAGTCATTAAAATTTTTTATTTTGATTTGTTAACCTTTTGTTATATTTTTCTTTAGTTTTTTTTATCTGCACTATTCTTTTGTTTAAGTTTCTTGGATTGGAAAAGTTGTATTATGATATGTTTGGAAGTTTTATTTATGAGTTGTTATATTTCTTTAGGTGTTCATGTTTGATATTCTTATTTTATTGTTTCAGCTTTTTTGAGTGGTACTTTTTCTTTGTTGACTTATTTTTGTAGTTTTTCTGATTATTGTTTAATAATATTATTTCAGTAAAGTATTATCTGTTTTTTTTTTCTTTTGCAGTCAGGAAACAGTGGAACGGAAAGAAATGGTACATTTTCGTGAACATTCTATCGAAATGAGTTCAATAGTCCAGCAAAGGAAAAATGGTGCCAGCGAAATGTTGCCATCATATTGGGCCAAATTTGGTGATCTTACCTTATATCCAGATTCAGTTTGCGCACTTACTTGGGCTGATAATCATCGGCTGTTTATGTGTAAAGTGCGGGTAGCAATTGGTGAATATCCATTAGGTAAATCTATTCTTAACACATAATCTTTATTTATTAATATAAAATGGCAAGTTAAAAGAGAATAACTAAATGTTTTGATGCATTTGGAATCATGATTTAAATTGTGAAAGTTACCGAGGTTTCCATCCCTGTAAGTAGTAAGTAAATGATTGATTGCTGTAAAATGATTCACTTATATTTAGTAATTATTCATGTTAGTTTAGTTTGATATTTGATCAATAGCTATAAAATTTACTATAATATTGACGGACAGTAAAGTATTCTCATGTAGACGTTGCTATTGCCGTAATTCACGATAATTTCGAGTGCTTGAATTCTATGCAATATGGAAAAAATACTGTTCAAGTTTTGATTTCTGTCATTTATTTTCAGTACCGAAAACATTTCATCAATTGGCAGTTAATGTATTATCTGGAACGCTTTTGGATGAATATATTGAGAATGCTCAGTTACTTCCTGTGCAAGCGGAATGTGCAGAATGTTCGGCTACTTTATTGAATTATTCTAGCAAGTACGTTTATTTTTTTTTACTTGGTTTTCAGATCTCTGTCTTTTTTATTCTTTATTTTCCATTTACTGTTCTTTTCTTCTTTCTCTATCTTATTATTTGTTCCGAAAACTATAAATTAGTTCTTAATATAATTTAGCTCTTTCAGTAATTTGAAATTACAATCGTTACCGGAAGATGGTTGGTTGAATACTTCACCATCTATGGAGTATTTTTGTCGTGATACATGTGGTGGTGCTACTTCACATTCTCATGGACATCATGGTGCGCACAGTTCAGATTTGATATGTGCTGATGATGTGCAAAAGCAATGGCTTCCAAATGAACAACGAATTGTTATATCAGATTCGTATTTTCTAGTGTTAAGGAAGGTTTGTGCTATTAGTATAAAGTTTCTCAATAAAGGTAGAGACTTCAGTACCAGAAGAATTTATTGTTTCTTCTCATCTCTACGAAAATTCTTTTTTGATCTTTAATTCATTATCACATAAGAAAAAAAAAACCAGTAAAAATGAACTAAAACGAAGTAATATTACATTCCCTTTCATGATCACTTCATATTAATTACTGGAATTTTTTCCAAAATGGGTAATCTTTGTGTTATATCACCATCTTTAATTTTCTTTGAAAAAGAACTAAAGAATTGATTTCGAGAACAGTTTTTCTTTAGATGATTATTTCGAATGCAGTAACCATTGATGAGTCCAATATTGTACTCTGTGCCAAATGTTCCGTAGAGATTGGAGTTATTCTGAAAAGTTTGTTTTTGCGATTTTATCCAAATAGTGATGTAATATTCTTCGTGATATATTTTACTTGAAACAGTTCATGTGAATTTATGCAGTAAATCTACTTCAGCTATAATTTTCATTTTTCTTCTGTGCTTTTTTACTTAGTATTTTCTAAGTATTTTTAATCTCAGTGGCCTGTACTAGTTTGTCCATCCAGTGAATTTCTTGTAAGTTGCCAAGTTTTGTGCAATCATTACAGCACAGAAATCTCGTTTATATGTTCTGTTTGGCTTGGTTCTTGATCGTTGTTACCTTTCAACTATTTTAAATAAGTTTTTTAGCTATTAAGATTTTATAACGTCAGAACTTCTTTCAGGAAATGCTGAAATTGTACAGTTTCATCATGTAATGTGCAATCTACTAGTTACTGATAACAGGAAAGCTTACATAAATACTAGGTCAGTTAATTTTTAATACTGTAATTATAGATGGAATGTTTGGATACTGGTAACGAATGATTCCATGATTAGATATGATAGGATGATTCAACCTACGTTCGAGAGATTTAGTATAGCAGATGGCATCTCTGTTCTAACCATCTTACTAAAGGCGTTATCATTATTAATTAAGTGATAATAAAATCTTCTAGAAATATCTTTTTGTTTCTTATTTTTTTGCAAGTTGGTAAAGAGTTTGTTATTAAATTAAATTTCATAAACAGATTTGGCACGCTAGAGCATTTCTTCGCCTGGACGTTGCTTTACCAATGTGAATTACAGACATCAGGAAAACTTGTCCTTCGCTCTTACGACAAACGACCGTATTTACTGGTAGACGGATTCTTGCTGTCATCTTTGTAATATTGGTGAAGAGATTCTGTTCCTTTTTTTTTTTATAAATTTATTCTGATTTGAAGGTATGGTTATTAGATTCATATGTTGTGATATCACAAGGTGAACTAGTCGAATCTGAAACTGAAGGAAATGATAGATTGGTTTACTCATTTCCAGCGCTAAAAATGCTTTATAAGGTATGATTTAGAATTAGTTTAAATACTTGATCTCAATTGTTGCAAATGGAAATTAATTACTTCATTTCCCCAAGCTGCTTTTAATCTCTATTTTCATTTATAATGTTTAAAGTGAAGACATTTGTTAGAGTGTCAATTTAGCAACTGCACTAAAGTAAAATAATTGTTTTAAGATTTGATATTTTACGTCTTGTATTTTTCAATTTATTTTTTATCAGTCGTTTTTCATCATAAAATCTAAGATATTTGATGCTGAATCGGCCAAAACGGATCCACGTGCGAACGGTGAAGATGCCAGTGTGGGTATACTAGACATACCATTAACATGTTGTGTGAAATTAACCGAAATGCTTCTTGAATCATCACTAGCTTTACCTCCAACTGGACGAAGTGTTGGCCAGTTTTACGTATGTTGTTGATATTATTTATAAGTGTACTACCAAATAAATCGAATATTTTTATTTGAATTCATTATTAGTCATTGCCTAGATTTAAACAGTTTTTGTATTTAAATTGTTCATTAATTCTGCTCCATCACTAGCTTTACGTCCAACTAGAATTTTTATGGATTTTCAGGTCGGATTTTTGAAATTAAAAAAATGTGATGGACTGACGAATTGAAAATAGCTGCCACGCGGAAAAAAGCATGTGTCGACAAAAAGGTGTAAGTTTTTCAGCATTTTATGTATGGAAACGATAAATGACTAGTGGTGTGAATATAGGGTGACCATTATTTACAATAATTAAAGGTTTTGTTTCGGAAATATTTCTGAATGCATTTCTTATTTGCTGTAAGAAATTAGGTACTGATGTTATCCTTGTAGAGAGGTTAATTCTAATTATTTTTTCACCACTACCAACTATTATTTCATCACTACAAGGATTTGTTCTCCGTCGGCAGGATAGATTATTGAATATGTTTTGATCCACTATCTCAAAGTAAAGGAAAAAAAAATGTTTGATAGTTTCGAGGCCATCACTGACAAAGTTCAACAGTTTCTTTTTAGCTTTAGTATTGGAAGGTTAAAAATCTAAATTTGATGAGAAAAATTTAACCTTTCTAAATTTGGCTGATTTTTTCTACGATTTGAAATGTTTTTCTTTTGACTGAAAATTATGCTGTATATTTTATGGAGAAAAAGAAAATATATAAAAAAAATAACAGAAATTAACTGAGATGGTATTTAATTTCAAACTTAAAAATTCTTTGATCAAAATGTTTCTTCGATTGTTTTGTCTTATTTTTCGAATTGATACCTCTCCATTTTGGTGCTTTTTGTTCTTTCAGAAACAAAAAAAAAGCATATTTATTAAGGTTTATTGTATTTGCAATAATGGTATGTAAATAAAATTTTTTCTTAAAATCACCACATTGAAAATACATACATTCGTATGACTTCAAATATGTTTAAAATATTTCTTGCAGCAAAACACTGCCATAGTAAGGCACAAAAAGGTTTGAAAGGGGTGCTCAATTCATCTCTTTTGAAAAATAATTAATATTGATATTGCATAATTTAAATAAATAACAGATACGATCTTTGTTGACAACTAAAATTTGAAATTAAGAAGAAATACAAGAAAATCTTGGCACTAAAATTTAAATAAGCATAAAAAAGTACTTTTGATATTAATAATAAAAGAGATTTTTTTCAAGAAATAAGATAACTAGTGAAGATAGCAGATATTGTCGCCATTAAGGTAAATAAGGCAGAACTTATTATTTTCCAGCTTTTCTAAAAAAATTCGCAACATTAGTTGAGAAAAATCATTAATATCTTAGTTTAAAGTCGCTTCTACAACTAGGCACGAAATGTGATTTTTATAGGAAAAAATCACTCAATAAAATATTTTTAACATACCAAATTAGAAAAAGGTCTCACAACCTATGAGCCATCGTATTTGTACTTTTTATTTTAATACGACATTTTTTTAAAAAAATTTTTTCGAACCAAATTTTAATTTCTGAGTGAAAACATTCAAGAGAAGTCCTAAAAAACAGATTAGAGGGGGGAGGGGTGGGAAAGGAGAGCTAAATTAAGCTAAACTACTATATGCAAATTAATGAGTGAATATAGGGTAGGAATATACCTTTGGTTCCATATATCCCCACGGATAGCCGTGTTTGATAAATTGACAGTTGTCTGGCGCATGCCAACCAGTATTATCTGGTAATGGATTTGATGTTGGTAATTCTGTACAGTTCTTATAAACCCAGCATTTTATTATATTTGTAACCTGCAATTCATTTGACCTTTGCTCGAATTTTCTTCGGACTCTTTTCGAGTATTTATAAAACAATAAATTTTCAATATAATATTTCATCCACCACAACAATTCGTTAATTCTCATATTTGGATCAATTATAAAAAATATTGAACAATTTTTATTAGAAGAAAGGGATGGAACAATAAAATATTTTATTAGACTCTTTTGGAATATTATTGTTATTAATTCTTATTACTATTATTATTATTATTATTATTATTATTATTATTATTATTATTATTAATTGTTACTATAGTAATAATAATAATTATTGTTGTTATTACTGTTATAATGGAAAAAAAAAAAAAACCTGGAATCGTTCATATGTCACAGATGGTGGATCACACGTGTTAGGTGTACGTAAATCAAGATGGTGTGCTGCATCTGACATATAAAAAATATAAACACCATTTCTCATAGCATTCGTAATACCAGGTGAATTTTCATAAACACCGCTAGCAGACCATGGATCTAAGTTACCGTTTCTGAATAATAAAATTTAATGATGAATATTACTTAAAATTACATGCAATATACAAACAATATTGTGCATTAATTTATTTATAAAGATAGAGAATATGCACAATAAACTTACGAAAATATAGTATTACTCGTAGCATTATATATCATTCCATAACGTATCATTGTATCATGAAGTTTATAGAAATTACTGCTATAACCAATATCTTTGAATAATTCCGTACAATATTTA
Organism: Brugia malayi; assembly: GCF_000002995.4. Lineage (NCBI taxonomy): Eukaryota > Metazoa > Nematoda > Chromadorea > Rhabditida > Onchocercidae > Brugia > Brugia malayi. The sequence goes on from NW_025062475.1 coordinate 9,641,730, forward strand.
ATACTGATATTAATTAAACCATCAGGATTATCACAAGTGTTCAAAAAAAAATCATTTTCTCCACTTCGATCACAATTTTGCATTGTCATCGATGTACAGCACTGAAAAAATGAATAAGATAAATTACATGGAGAATATTTCAGTTTACTTTATTTAATTTTAATTATTTACTCTTTGATCTCAATATAAAACTTTTACTGTTTGTCAAATAAAGATGTACATGTGAAGATTTCAAATTATAAATGTATATATAGTGTCTCAGAGAAGTTATCAAGCTTACTGCTATTGTCAAACTTACCTGCCAGTTCCAAGCGATAACTTCATCATTATTTTGAAAAGGTGATAATATTGTACAATTGCTTGTAAAACAGTGATCAGTAAGCTGTCCTGTATAGTTGTAGTAAACATTGATGACGTTGTATAACTGTTCTGCTAATTCTTCATCATTTATTCCAGCTTTCGTAGCATATTGGCAAGCATACTAAAAGGAAAGTAAAGACTTCAAAACAAAGAAAAAGATTTCCAATTATTGCGAATTGATAATTTGTGTTGAAATAAAACAATAAATTTCAAATTAAAGATAGCATTAGCATCCAGAAATTATTTCATGCTAGGATAAATAAAATAAATTACTGCAATAATATAGAATAATAAATTACTAAAATAAATCAATTGAAGTAATTTGAAATTTTTTTTCAGATTAAATTTAAACTAATAAGTATTTATTATACATATAAATGTCATCATGTATAAGCTGAGCTAGTTAAACGATGTAACATTTAGTCAGATGATATTAATTTAGTGGATCAAAGCAATTTACTATTGTACCTTAACCGGGAATCCAGGTAAAGGTGTAAGGAAATTAGTCGGATACGGATAGTCGATCACAGCCATGTAAAAAACAGCGGAATAAATGTAAGAATAGAGACTTGTGAAATCATCAGAGTTTTTCATTTCAAAGCCTGGTTTTGAGCGGAATATTTGATTCAATTTCATTCGACCTTCTTCTATAACAAAAAGACATCTTGGAATAATAATCCATTTTTTTATTGTACTGAAGAGGTCAATGGCATAAAATATGTAAGCTTCAGGTGATAGTAGACATGATTTCAAAAAAAAAAAATTTCATTTATGAATTAATATTTATTGCATACAAAATTTTTTACTATGAAATTTTTGTTTATTGAATGATATAAAATGATGGATTGTTTGGTACATTATAAATATCATAAATAAGCTTTCACTAGAATAGTTAAATTAATCGCAACAGGAATTTCTATTAATTTGAATGAGATCAATTCCAACATTTCCCGAGTATCGTATGATTATTTTGAGTTGTTTTTTTGGACAAATTTCCAATTTATATTAGAATCTAATTTATGTTTTTATTTTCATTATTTCTACATGAGAACTTTTTTTCACGATTCTTAATGAATTATTTGTAAATTTTTATAAAAAACCGCACAATAAATGACAAATACATTCAAAGAGCACTATATAAGAATGGAAAATACTATATAAGACATAAAGAACATCGTCTGTCTTCGACAAATGTTTATATACAGATTGCATTTGTTAATTAATTAAAAACAATTAAGTGACCTGTTTTTGATAGTTTCTGAATTGCAACGAATCCTTCTGAAAATACCTTCCAGTCACATCCGTTAGTTACATAATTAGTTGTTGTTACATTACTCACACTCTCTGGATTTATCCCTGTTCCATAAAAATTTCTTAGTGGTGCTGATGATGCCCAGGCTCTAAAATATTTCCAAACTTCTTATCGAAGCAGGACCATTGTTAGAATTTAATTTTATCAGCTTTTTAAAATTTTTATAAGGTACTAAATGTCTTCAGAAAGATTATGGTAATAAATACGTAAAGTTTCATCGGCATTAGAGAAAATTATCAAATTTCTGAATTGCAACGAATCCTTCTAAAATTATCTTCTGGTTACATTCTTTAGTTACATAATTAGTTATTACATTATTCACACAATCTAAATTTATCCCTGTCTCATAAAATCTGCGTTTTCTTTTTTAAAACTCTTTTTTGCTAATAAACAAGAGAAAATATTAATAAGTCTCTTAGAATTTATCCCATTAAATATCGTTGACTATTCTATCTAATTCGACTTTTTTTTTTTTTAAATTTGAATTTTTGTAACAAACCAAAATAAAGGATGAAAGGAATGACGGAAGATATGATGATTAATTAAAAAAAAAAGTTGTAATACCCATCCACAATATGTGGATATTTCATGCGGAGCCATGCGGCAAGCATCCCACCATATGAACCACCAAATACGATAACCGGTATTTCGGTACCCGGAGGGCAAAAGCCAAGTTCCTCTTGATCAGTTTTTAAAAACGTAATCAATTGTGCAAAATCAGCCAATACTTGGATATCATTCAAATATCCCAGTCGTAAAACATCCTGAAATTTGTAGTAATCAATTACAAAAGTTAATAATTTGTGATATATATTATTTCGATTTTGTTTTTTGCAGTACTGTACTTTGGAAAAACGAAATCACGTAATTTCGGATACCGTATTCAGAATAATGTGACATATTGTAATTATTATAATCAAATGTCCACAAGGCATCTAAACTACAAATAACTTCGTAAAGTGAGAGATTATTACAAAATTATTAAAATATAATTATTAACATCATACATGTACATTACAGTACCATATAACTTCGCTTTCCATAAGGTTTCGAATTACCGTAGTATCGATGTTCTGCGAATACGATAGCAGCATGAAATCTTGGCGCTAAATCCCATATAATACCCTGTGAATTTTAATCAGTTGTAAATTTAAGCATTGATGATAAATTCCTTGATACATTCAAGAGCGTAGACATAAAATATTAACTAACTAACTAATTAATTAATTAATTAGTACAGGCTTTAAAAAAAGACTAAGTTACAGTATTTTGCGCAAATGCTTCAATATCTCCCTCATTGCCAGCGTAGAAAAATAGCGGTCCATCACATAGAAAATACGAATAATTTGCTAGATACCTAAAAAAATCAAGGAATTTGCGGTTTTTTTTTCAAAAACAGCAATGAATAATTGTAAGAAATCAAAACTTCCTGAATAACTAATTACAAATTCTGATTATAAACAACTTACAACATGTTCTTTGTTACACTTTCTTAATTTTTAAAGGTCGAAACTTCAAACTTTTCACTTCTCAGTTTTAGTATACATGAACAAAAATACTGCCTACTTAAGACTAAAAAATTCATTGTTTCGATAAGTGAAATGATCAATTGGCATTGACTGATACCACTTAACATTCCACTCATAATTCATTGATTCCATTATAGCATTTAGTTTTGTTGTCATCCACAAATTATCCGATGAATTTCGAGTGATAATTGGAGAAATTGAATTCATAGTTGGAGGAAACATACCAATTTTTCTAACATTATCACTAGTAACCATTCTTCCTGCTAATAATATTTCCAGTAATACTAGCAACATGGTTAGATAATGTTGAAAAAATAACTATTTCCCTGAAAAATTAATTGATATCAAAATTTTCAACGTTGATAAATATCGGATGAATAATTTTTCAACATTTTTATATACAAATGCAAAATTCAGCCTTTACCTCTCATTTATCAGTAAATAAAATTAAGAAAAACTTATAGTTTTATTAATATAATCCTAAAACAAAATATTATCCGTGTATAACCAAAATTTTTGAATACATGTCTTTATAGGGATAATTTAATTTTAGCGAATTAAGTATGCCTCAAAATAGATATGCATCAAGTATGACTCAATTAATTTCACCTTAAAAATTTGATTAATTATGTTAATTAGCCATAAAATTTCGATACAATTCATTCTTACCACGATTTATTAATCCTAAAATTATCCTAAAATTACCTTGTTTTATATTATTAAAAAAATTTTTTTTAACTAAAAAAAAGTTAAAAAAATTTTCAGTCAATGATAAGGTAGAAAACGTACATTAAAATTTTTATATGTTTGCTTATGTGCAATGAATTGCGGAGCATATAAATTATATAATGCTTTGAAATAGCAGAAGAAAAAAGATTATAATGATAAAGCAAAAGCAATCTTTATTAGTTTATGAAGCTAAAGAATGCTTTATTGATAATAATTACTTCTTCACTATTGAAAAAATTTGGCAAACAAACACGAAATTATTTGACATTAGTTTTGTTTTTTGAACAAAAAAAATGATTTCAATAAAACAATTGTTTAATGCTAGGGATAAAAAAGCCATGAAAATAATAACAAAAAAAAAAAAAAAAAAATCAATTTGTAATAAACTCATCGCTATGACAAAGAAAAAAATATAAGGAAAGAAGTAAAACATAAAATAAACAATTTAAATAAAAATCAGGAAATAAAGAAATTTTCCTTGATTCTATCTGACTATTATTAACTATTTCTGCTGCAATAGCTCAGATTAAAGGCACGCATAAATGGCATTTAAAAAAATGTGCTTAAAATTTGTTTTAAAATTTTTTAAGCGTTGTTTTCAAGTGAAGGCTTTGACAATTTTTTTTTTTAACAAAGTAATTTTGCTCTGAAACTTTTTCTTCCGTCTCTTGAATGCACAAATAAAAATAATTCCAAATATTTTATTTATTAAAATTTTATCAAATATATTAATTTCCACTTCTATCACTTTTTAAAAATTTTATAGCAATTCTGAAATTATATTCATATGTTCTTTTCGTTTCCCATTTGAAAATAATGCAGAAAGCATTCAATGTTATAATTCCAATTGTAATGCACATAAAATGCTACATCATATCAAACTAATAATTAGATATAATATTAATTATGATGCAATACTACTATTAAGTAAGCAATTGAATATTTAATGTAATTCCAATTCTGATTACAGTACCAGAAATACCATATAAAATTAAATGAAAATTCAGGTAACGATTGAATTAAATGGTCTTTTACTTCTGATTTTATCATTCATAAGAATTTGGACATATATTTTTGTATGAAGTGGAAATCTATTATTACTTTTAACTTACCATTAAACCGCTTATTTTTTGCAAAAAACTATCGATAATACTATCGAAAACTATCGATAAAAATTAATGAAACCGGAAAAAATTCCGAGTACAGAAGAAAACAAATTGTAAAAGAACAGGTACAGAGCACCAAGTATATATGCATTTTTCTGCAGAATTTTTCTTTTTCGAATAAATTTTTTTAAATTCAATTAGAAAATTTGTTCCTGGCCTTTATTAAATTGCTAGAAAATTTATCTGCCATAAAGACGGAAACTTTTTATTTTCGAGCATTGAACTATTTCAATTCAGATAATTAAATTTGTCTTTTCGCTATTTATCATTGCTAATGCTTGCCAATAAGATAAAAGAAAACTCTTTTATTTCGAAAAAACAAGTAATTTAAATAGAAATTTAATAATTTTTTTTCTGTTGTTTCAATTTTGCTTCTTTCAACCAATATTTGATATAAAATTTTTCCAAACGTCTTGCATCTTTCACCGAATTCGTATCCAATTGATGTTTGCCGCGAAGATCGTAATGATGTGCGCCATCCTTAAAATATATATTTTTTCTCTTCCTTGTCATATTAAGTTGAATTATATAATTGTTTATTTGTTTACTTATTCCTTTTTATTATCTAACATCTTCAATAGCATTGCTATATTTACCTTTGTAAATTAAATGTTTCGTTGACTTTTCTTTTGTAAATTAAAAAAAAATAATTTCCCAATGTATAAAACAGATGCCCATTACAGAAATAAATAATTAATTAGGTGAAATAATATAAAGGAAATTGACCTTAATGATAATGCTAATCAATGATCCCATCACTCGTGATTTCAATGACCAACCACCAGCAGACCATGGATCCAAATAACCGTTACTACAATTTTTTTTTGCAGCTCATTACAAAATTTGCAATTAACAAAATGGATAAAAAATAAAAATGGATAAAGTGATTATAATGCTTAAAAAGCTACTCATGAATTCTCACCTTGATTTTATTTATCTTGTTAAGAAAAAGCAACAGATTGAATTAATCAAGAAGTTTTCATCAATTTTAAAAATTTTATTTTAAATCAAAAATTTTTAACTACTGTCATTTAGAATAAGCATCAAATTCCTGAAGAAAAAAACTGAAAATTTCAGATTAATTGTAACATCATTATAAAAGTAATAAGTAACCTGAATACAATATTCGTGGCGGTTGGATATCGATTACCATAATTTAAAATACTCCAATGTGGCCGCATTAAAGCTTTTGTATATCCAAGTTTTCCAAATGTATTGATGCAGTATAATTCTTGACCTAAATTCCTTGAAATTTGATTGGTAAACAAAATCATTACGTATATTGTTTTTCAGATCATTAATTATTGCAATTTTCTGAAAAAACTGAAGTTTTTATTAGTTTTACATAAATTGGAGAGCACTAAAAATTGAAAATTAATGCTGTGCGGAAATTAATAATTTAATTTCTGATTTATAAATTAAACTAATCGTGGAAGTAGATATTTAAAGAATTCTGAATTAAATCAAGAATCAAAATGTATCTACCTTTAAGACTAAATGGGCAATTCTTAATAAAGAAATCATTAGGTGGACCACTGGAACATTGCTGCATTACCATTTCAGTACAAGACTTAAATTATTTTAGTTAATTAACTGGTATTATAATTTTAAGTGCTTAAAATAATGCCAATTAACTGTTCATAATCTGTGTTTATATTACTGTGTGAAGCATTGTTATGTGTAACACAATTTTTTCATCGTTTTTTTATCTATTTTGAATTTTGCATTTTTTCTTCACTTTTCTTCCTACCAAATTTTTTTCTCTTTTAAATTCTCTCTATCCAAATTTCAATTAAAACTTTTAAGAATAAAAATGTAATAATTTTTCTCATACCTGCCATGGCCAACCAAATGGATCACCAAGTGCTCCATATGCGGAATCATTGCACACATCTGGTTTAATGCAAAATGTTTTTTTTTGACCTGTATAATTATAATAGAGATTCATTATTCCATACATACTTTGTGCCAACTCTTCATCATTTTTTGATTTATTGCTGTTGAAAAATTGACATGCAACCTACAAATATCACAGTAAAGTTGCATGTAATGTTTGAGACACTTGGGAATTTTTTATGAAAAATAATTGTATACAGCGTAAAATGAAAAGAAAATTGGAGAGGATTAACAATAAGGATCTACTTTGAGCAAAAAAAAAAGACGATTTAAGTATTATATATGTATCGGTTGATTGGATAATTATAAAGTTATAATTTTTAATGATTTTTGAAAAAATATTATTCATTCAATAATAACGATTTGCATCTTGCAGAAGAATAATAATTTTCAGCTATTACTAATTGTCAGTACTTAAATTTGAATCTTTTGCTACCAAACCACATTAATTTTAATAAAAAACAGATTGCAAATTGAAGCCCTCTAAATATTTTAAAAGGGCATATAATAAGTTAGCATAAAATACACAGTCTTGTCTGTAAATGCAAAAGCCGAAACAAAAACTAACTTTAACAGGCCATCCTGGAAGTTCAGCTAGATAGTTAGTTGGATATGGATAGTTAACCATCGCCATGGATTCAAATATATCTTCGAGATATTCTTTAAGCATTATCCAATCAGTGCTTATTTTCAAGTGTGACTTTTTGTCCAAATGAAACAAGCCATTTAGATAAGCTCGACCAGTTGCTAAAGAAACAACAAATGAATGAATTAGCAAAAAAAAAAAAAAAAAAAAAAGCTTCAATATCAGGTCATGTAGCAATTAATAAAAATTAATTCTTAAAAGAAATTAATATTTGGGAGAAAAATAACGAGCATGATTTAAGAAATATCCAGATAAGCATGAATTGTAAGCATATATTATGATAAATATGGATGTAGGAATAATTTAAGTTGATATCGACTACTGAAACAAATTAGACTGACTAGTCAAGGACAAATTTTTAAGTGCAATCCATCCATCAAGGATATTTTTCTCTATACAACCGGAACTAAGGAAAGATCGCTTAACAATACGATTGTACGCATCTTGCGGCACAGAGCTTGACATATCAATAAACCAGAAAACCGGAGCACTTGATGCTATAGACCTGGAAAGTATTACTGTTTTTCTGCTTTTCGATTTTTCGACTATTGAGTAAAACATTGCCTTCCTTACAAGAAAAAAATAATAATATTACTAACTGAAATCTCAAAATTTGTAAAAAAAAAAAAAAAAAAAAAAAAAAAACTTGCAGAACAAGAATCTAGAAAGAGGAAAGTCACAAGAAATTTAAGAAATAGTTGAATAAATTAAAAAAAAAATGATAATAAAAGACCCTTCTACTAAATGTGGATATTTGATACGCATCCATGCAGCAAGCATACCACCATACGACCCACCAAATGCTATGACAGATGAATTTTGAGCAACCAAAAGACGCTGAATTAATTGCAATAATTATTGTAAATTCAGCAAACAAATTGAATTTAAGAATGTAAATAAAGGAAAAATGCAATTGTACAATATTTTAAACTTTAAGCTTCTAGAAATTATTTAAAATATATAACTTACACAAATTTCACAACTAATATCAATGTGCAAAAAAACATTTATTGTATATACATATTACCCACCCACGTGTAATTGTTGCCCACACACATCACTTGCCCACGTACATTTGTTGCTCACATACACTACTGGCTCACTTAATTCGTTTGTGCATTGTCTACGTATATTTGTCCCACATTTAAGTTTATTCATATTTACTAACTGCTCACATTGCCCACATTTATTACTTGCCCACATTTATTACTTGCTTACATTTATTTCTTACCCATACATCAGTTGGTTGCCCATTACATAATTCATTATGTTTGACAACAAAATTGATTAGTGTAGCAAAATTTGTGAAAACCAAAGCACTAAATGTGTCAAAAATTATTAGAGATGATTAGGAATGAAAGCAATTAAACTATATTTTATCGTTGCTTCAGATTTATCTGTTATCACTTAGGTGAGTGCTCCATTTCATTATTCAAAGGCAATTACAATAAATGCCTGTCTCCTTTAATAAAACCAATTTCAAAATCTTTATTAATATAAGCGAAATCACTTTATTTCAACTATACCTTATTTTTAAGATGGTATATGAGAAGGGCGAAATCACCTAATGCTTGTTCAGATGATAAATAACCAAGATTCCGGATTGTTGCATAACTTTCGTTGCCGAACGGTTGTGATTTCCCATAAAATCGATGTTCGGCGAATATAATGGCTGCATTAAATTCCGGTGCTAAATCCCACATCAAACCCTAAAAATACTGAAAGTAGGAATTAATCAAAGTTTGTATTACATTATTGCCTTTTTTTGTTTGTCAATTTTGCTTTGTTCAATAAATTAATAAAATAAATTTATAAAAAAAAAGGAGAAGATAATCTTGCAGAAGTTTCTGACAAACAAGTTAATCGCTTAACATTTTATAAAAAAAATTGAACAATAAATTAGAAATCAAACTTTGATCCGATCAATAAATGCTGAGACAATTAAAATATTTGTTGAAAGAATTAATATGTATGAAACGAAATGAACAGTGAATGAAGGAGCTGCTTGCAGCACTGAATTTTTTTTTTTTAATAAGTGATTGAATTGATACAGATATGATAAAATTTGAAAATGGAATGAAAAGAAAAAACAAGTAAATGGTCAAAAAAGAAATAATTAATGAGTAGAAATACTGGAAAAATGAAATTTCAATAAGTAGTAAAATTAAAAAAATGGAAGCTTAACAGCTGGACACTTAGTCTAAATATTGGAATAACAGATAGATGAAATATTAAACTTTATTAATCACTTAATTTCACAGGAGGAACCAAATGAATTAAAATCATTCGATACAATTACTACCAATAATCAATTAATCGATTTAGAAATATTAACCTAGAGTGGCTCGAAATAAATTTCATAGTTTACTTGAAAATTTCAAACTTACTGTATTTTGCGCAAACAGTTCGACGTTTCCTTCATTGCCAGTATAGAAAAAAATTGGTCCATTAGAAACAAAGTGTTCTGTGCTTATTAAATAACTAAAAATTCAGAATTGCAATCAATATAGAATGATGAGAACAATGATATTAAAATTTGATTTAAAATTCTTCCTAAAATTTACCTAATTTAACATAACTTTTCTAAATTCCGGCAAGTAAAAAAAAAACTTTTATCTTCGGTTTTGATCCTATAAATTAGAAAAAATTCTGTTAAATTTAGGAAAAAAAAAATAATGAAAAGTAAAAGAGACCGCAAACGGAAAACTCGATTATCATGAAATGAAAAATGATCAATAGGAACATTTTCCAACCATTCTTCTGACCATTGACAATTTTTATTTTCCTGAAAAAATCTAATCAATTATTTAAAAGCAAAAGAAAAAAACTTTTGAAATATTTTATATATATATATATATATATGAAAAAAATCGATGTTCCTATATTTTTATTTTTTCAATTTGGAAAAGAAAATATTTTACACAGTTAATAGAACCTATATTCTAAATAAATGGAAAAAATCAAAAAAAGAGTTTAGAATTTTTTTAAACTAATGAATAAAAATTATTTGAACAATAAAGATGAGAGAGGAGTTTTTAACAGAAAATATCAAAACTTCTTAATTTTTTCCTTCAAAAAAGAAAAAAAGTTAAAAAGATGAGAAAAGTTTAAATTTTAGAATTTGATTCGTTTCAGGTGATATGATTATGATTTGATAAGATAAATTGATTTATATCACTAAAATATATTTCATTTATTTATTTAATCAAAAAAATCAACCAGAAACTTCCGTCAATTTTTGAATGAAGAAAGGAAAGTAATTTTTCATTTTTCTTCACTTTTGTCATAGATAACATAAAAGCAAAAAAAAAAAAAAAGAAAATAAACTAAATAAATAAATTTTGTACCTTTGTTTGTTTTGGTAATTTAATATGAGTTACTGGATCGTGGAGCAGTAATGCATTTCCATTTCCAATAAATAATAATATTGCAATAATTTTCAGTTTAGTAAACATAGAAAAATATCAGCAGCAATAATTATTCGAAAATACAAATGGAATATACCTCAAAATAAAAGATTCTATTAAAAGGATGGAAGAAGTGATTTAAAAAAATGAAAGGAAAAAGAGATAACAATTTAAAACAGAAATTAGTCAAAATTTAAAAGTTTTATTTAGTTGTTTAAAATTTTCGAAATCAATGATAATTGAGAGAAGAAATGCGTAAAGCGGAGAGAAATAATATAAGAGAAAAACAGATGGATATGTCGCTGTATAAAAGGTCATCGGATAAAATTCGGACAAGGTGTGTTTCGATTGCTGGAAGTAGTAACCGAGAGCAGAAGCAAACTAGCGCATAGTTTTTGAGCAAATGTAATCTGAAGGAGTGAGCAACAGCTGATTAGCAAAGAGAGTTACAAAGGTCAAAGTTCAATATAACAGTAATACTCTACGAAACAGCTGCACTTGTTTTCAGCTTAAAAATTCATTTGAAATTGAATTTCTAAAATGTTTAAAAATGATGTGTGAATTGTTTCAAATATTGGTGTTGACAATAATTTATTTATTTATAGCAATTGATGTTATAGAGTGAAGATTCCATATTAATGACCTGATTTTCAAAAAGCATAATTGCTGCATATTTAAAATTTAGGAAATAAATTAAAATTTTATCAACTGAATTTGATTTTTTCAAAATTTCTCAGCTAATATAAAGATAATAGCAATAATTTGGAAAATCTAAATCATCCTTAATGAAATGTACAACAAAATTTTATCAATAATTTATTTGAGAAATTAGTTAGTGATATGATATGCAGAGACTGATAAGAAATAATGAAGAATTTATGCTGCCGAGGGAGAATAATTTCGAAGGTATATTTTGATAGTCTTTAAACGACCACGAATAGTAATGTCTTCACTGCAACATGATAAAATCACCTGAAATTGCAATTATATGAAAGCCCTATAGATAATAATGATAATAATGATAATGCTTATGCACAACAAATTTATTTTAATCAAATAAATCAAAATGTTGGGATAAAATTTGCAATGTTTTCAGCATATTTTATAGCGAAGGAATGAAATCTTCGAGTTCAAAATTTCATCATTTAAGTTTTTCAACAAAATATTTGATTTTCAAAAAACTTTAAAATCTTTAAAAAATTCGGTTTGTTCATACATAATTTTTCAGTTCAGGAATGTTAATTGCAACTGATAATAATGTCTTGCAGATTCCCATTAAATCTTAGATAAAAAATGTTTTATAGGAAGAAAATGTTCAACAGATTTGGTAGGAAATTTTTAATATTTTGATCTTTTTTGACAAAAATTTAGATGGTCAAAAATTTTTTAACTTTTAAAAATTTGAAAAAAAAATTTTGAAAAAAAAATTTGAAAAAAAACTGAAAAAAATTTTTAATTAAATTTTAAACCGGATAATATGACATAAATATAATCAATTAATCATTGATTTATGTTACTGAAATGTACCATTCTTTTTTTTTTTTTTTTACTTATTTTTTTACATAACTAATTAATTGCTCACTATAAATTATTTAAATAGACTAACTAACATTACGAATTTCATTTGGAACTAATTCCGGTTCAATATACAATGGATTTTGTATACGATATCGACGACTTCGAATATTTTCCGCAGGTTCATCTTCAAACGGTAATGCACCGCCATGAAACATTGACCAAAGTATGATCCCGTAGGAATAAATCATTCCTGACGTATTATATGGCATCGGTGTAATGTCTGAATTTGGTAAACATTCGGGCGGTAACCATCTGAAAACAATTAGTCCTTTTCAATCTTTGCTTTAACAAAATTCTTTACAAATTTGCTGTAAATGCGATGATGTACACTTTGTTTGACTTGACTTAAACATTTCATTTTACATAAATGAGAAAATATCGATAAAATTTCTTTTACGATTTTTTTTTTAAAGAAAAAAGCATAATAATAATAGTAGTAGAGAAAACAAATAAAAATTTTTGAAAATTGAATTTCATTTTTCTGTTTCTTTTTTTCGGATTTACTGTTAAGCAAATGTTTATTGAACAGTGTATACATTGAAGTTTTCATTACCAAAAAGAAAAACAAAGCTCAAAAAAATGGAATATTCATCTAATATTAAATTTCAACTTTAAATTAACCTGCACTGATCAATATCGTTAACATCAACGTACGTTGGATATAATTCACCTGGGGTTAATCCATAAATTGCAATTTTAACATTGTAATTATAAGTAAGTAAACAAACATCAATTGATAAACGACAATGTATAAAACCATATTTTTCAAGATTTCGAAGGCCATCTACTATTTGCATAGCAAATTTACATTGCTAAAAAAGTAAGCGATAAAAAATTTGAAAACAATTTACTATTTACGTAAAAAATTTGTATCGCTGAAACAATAAATGATAAAATTTTGTCAGCTATTTGTTACTTGCACAGTAAATTTATATAAATAAAAAAGTTAAAACTCCTAATTATAGTTTAATAACGTTTGTAGTTAATTAATTTTATGCTAATATTGTTTTATGTCCTGTAGTCATAAAAAGTTTTGTAAAGAGTCAATTAATTATGTGTGCATAGGAAAAATGAATAAAATAATTCAAATCATGTTGCATTGAAAATAAAATAAGTTACTTTCATATAAGTCAAAAATTTTTTCAGCATGCTAGATAATAACATTAACATTTGGTAGCATTACCGTCAAAACTGTATAAAATTTTAATTTAATTTATAAAATTCATTCAGTCTTTTTTACAACAACATCCGTAATAAACTAATTCAATTTCAGATAATATAATACTTAATTAAATCGTTTATTCTTAACAATTAGTAATTACGAATAAATAATAATGGAGTATTTATCATCATAATTTCATTTAATTTATAAATCATTTACGTATAAAAAATAAGCATGCGACAACTGTTTTCGTTCTGGCCATAGCCAAGTTTATGGCTTATTTTTTCTGTTAGTTTAAACAATTTAGCCTATGCAATCTTTCTGTTCTTTTTTTTCTATAAAAATTAACTCTTACATTACCTGATCTTGTGCTCTAGGACTTGTTCGAATAAAGTCAGCAAGCGAACCATAAGTAATATCTTCAAGAACTAATGACACACTTTCAGGCGAATACTGACATATGCCCCAGAGTCGCCAAATTCTTCTTAACATACAATAACTTATAACTAAACAATTCAGAGAAATTGCAGTCTTTCATAATTGGAACCATTCTTAATATAATGGCATAAAATTTGGACTTTAAATTTAAAAATATTGTTGAAATGGATTTTCAATATCCTTTTTTTAAAGTATTTTAGGATAACGTGTAAAGTGTGGTGAAAAAAAAAAAAAAAAAAAACGTTTAAAATAAGCTATTTGAAATTTTTTGCATGTTTCATTTTATTTATTTTATCTGAATAAAAAAAGCAATGAACTAAAGTTTTTTGGAAAATTAATTCATAAAACTATCATTATACAAAAATTTAAATAAAAAAATGGTATTATTAAAATGAAAAATAATAAATCGTTAATGGCACACATTGATCCAAATCGTCGTCGTTTTCTTGCTTCAACAATCAAACATTTCAATTCATCAGTGCTACAATTGCTTACACTCATTTCGATCACCGGTATCCAATGTTTATGATCAATGTTTAATGTTTTTTGTAAAAATTTGCCCAATGGGAAAATTACATCATTAATTGGGTATGCATGATGAAGAATATTGGGCATCTTTTTGGTTAACTATAACAGTTGTGTTTAGGAAAAAAAAAATTAATCAACTTTTAAAATGTTTGACAATTAAACCTTTTTCACCCTTTTTTCGTATATATATTTTAATTTTACTTAGATTTTTCTTCATTATTTTTTACGTTGATATTTTTTAATCTAAAATGAACAATTCTTATTATAAAACTTTTTGACCATTTCATATCAATCAATCGTTAAGCATATAGTGAAATTAACTTCTTGCCAGGTTGTCATTGCTGTATTATATCCAAAGTTTGAGATGTAAAAAGTTTCTGAAAATTTTAAAACCTGTTCTGGAATAATATTCCACGGTCGTTCAATTGTTTTCAAAGATCGCATTTCGATATACTGATGTATTGTAGTGTTCTTATCACTCCAAATTTTAAAAGTTTTATCACGATATGCTACCTAAATACAATCACCTCGTGATCAATTACAAATTAAATTTGCTGTTTTTCCGAGCAAAACTTTATTAAATGTTAAAATTCAATCAAATACTTGAAAAACATATTCAAATTGGAAAATTCGGAAGAATATTAAAAAGCAAAAGGAATCATGAACTTACCCTAACTTTTTCAACAATTTCATTTGCTTCTAATACAACCAAGTACCAATTAGATTCCGGATTTATTTTTTCGTTTAATTTTGGACATGATATTAAAAGGCAATCACCTGTTATTAAATGTTATAGTGTAGGATAGAAATTTCAAAATAACTTATAAAGATAAGTTTGCAAGAAAATATGGTTTCGTATTGCTACTTCATCAATATCTTATTAATATCCAATATTAATATCTGGTTAATATTTTTTGATTTATTTTGAACAGAAAAAAAATTAATCCATTTATTATCCAATTAAATATCAATCTTGCACTTTTTTCCGTAGCTTAAAAATAATTTCATTAAAAAAAAAAAAAAAAAAAAAAAAACGAAGAAAAAAATATTTAACCTAATTCAACAAGTAAGCGTCGTTGCAAATTATTATCATCAAGCATACTACCAAAGAAGTACGGTATTGAATCTAAAATTTCTTCAATACGACGCATCCGTTGGTTAACACTAGTCGATGGTACTATACAGTTCATTAAATTACTCGCATGATTTTCATCATTATCAATGTCAGCTGTGCTTTCATTTGTCGATTTATCATTGTTCTTGGTATTATATGATTTACTGTAAAAAAATTACGGTGGATTATGTGATTGGTACTGTACGGGTACCGTATGGTGAAAAGAATTGTGGCCTATTGTTGCCGGTGGTACTGTATGATTTACTGTGGAAAAACTGCGCAAATTATTATTATTACAATATTTACATCAACATTATTACAAAAATAAAGGATGATTAAACTACTTTATTAGATCGAAATTATTATCACGCAATTATTAAAACAAAAAAAATTTAAAAATCAGAAATTTTTAAAGAAATTCTGAATCAAAAATAAGAAAGAGATATAGAACAGGTAAAAATTAACGAACATTACATCTTCCATCGCATATGAAACTTTTCGACTTTTTGTTCAAAAATTTTATAATAGCAAGCACATATGCAACCGGACGTCCACCTTTATTCATTAAAATTGCAATTGATAACATAAGTAGTTGTTTTAAATTAGTTTTTGAATATTGCAAATGGGTATTTTCAAATTTATTATTTATTGAAATAAAGCTGGGTGGGGTATGAAATATTTTATTGCTAGAAATTAATAAAAACATACAGATTTACAACATTTTTGAATATTTAATGGTTTAAGCTTATTGTTTAACATGCTTAAGTTCCAAATGTACAAATTTGAATATCGAAGTCACAAGTATTTTAATTCCACCATAATATAATGTCTATGACAATTCAAATTATTTTGCAAATTATATTGATTTATCATTGGTAATATTTTGTCATTTATTTCATAGATGAATTTTCAAATTCATTTTTACATCCTAGTATGATTGTTTCGATCAAACATTCTTAGATTATGCCAATTCCTTTGAATATCATCGAATATCTAAAAGAATGCTACTATCTTAGTTAGAACCTAATTAATCTATTCCAAACCTCATTTCGATCTCATTTGAAAAAGACCATAAACCAGGACACGTAATGACATCTCTCACAATCACTTACTCCACTTACCAACTCAGTGTGCACGCTATCTTAACGTGATCATTTGTAAAACACATGTAAAAACATAATGCTTTTTTAAAAAAAAAGAAAAAAAAAACAACTAAAACATTGACAAAAGCATGAAAATCCTTAAATCACTAACAATAAACATTTAACTGAAACAGAAAAAGAATTTAACAAAAATAAATAATCTATTAAGCAATCAGATATGCATGCATAAAGAGATAGGAGTACAAATACATTCAATCAACACTGTTAAATTTTATTTACTGAACTGTTCATTGAAAATTTGCCCTTATCTTACTTTGTTTTCAATGAAATGAAAACAACGATTAATAAGAGAAATACAAACTTGCTAACACTGATAACTGTTAAGGTATCAAATAATACAAAAATGTAGAACACCTTACTTATCGTTATTACGACACTACATAAAGATTTATAGCAGTGATTAAATTAAAAAACAAGGACCAAATGTCAAATCAATAATACATCTGCCCTTTTCAGCTGTAAATAATCAAAATAAAAGTTGAAGTAAAACCAAAAGTGCAGACAATAAATGTTACAAATCAGTGGTTGCTTCTGTTTTTTAGTTTTCATATTTTAAAGTTAAAATTGCTTAGATTTTACCTTTTCTAAACATGTTTAATTATTGATATTTAAAGGCAAGCTAAGCCCTTAATTGAAAATTAAAAATTTTTGCATCTGCCCAAACCTAACAATCTAAAGAAAAATTAACGAAGTATATATGGGAAGTATATTAGTAAGAAGCAGAAGTGAAATATATAACGAATAAATCTGTGAAGTCCCAAAGTATCATAATTTCATAAATGTTCACATTTCCAGTCAACATTTGATAATTTTAAATACATGATCACATTCATCATGTGAATCTGTTGCACCTAGCCGCGTAGAAAAAATCAGTCAAAAAAAAAGAATTAACAAGGATCAATGAAATACAACGCAGAAACACTAACACAGGATGATAAGATTACAACACAACCAAAGGAGCTATGAGAAGACAAAATATCACTTATCGTTGAGTTATAGAAAATACGAAAATCATGAAAACAATACCAATAAATAGTTAATGTTTTAAATATTTGATCATATGTAAAATTCGAAATTTGAATGCGAAGGAAGAAGAACATCTAGGTGCATCTTAGAAATAAATCCGACAAATGATACGGTTTACTAGATTAGTTAAAAAGATTCAAACAATTAATAATTAAACAGTATTACTACTAATAATGTGGGATTGGTTGAAAAGATAAAATGGATTCTTTTAGCAGTTTTCAAAATAAATTATTCATGTCAATTTCACTACTCAATTACTCAACCAAGTTTATCTCAAATAAATTTAAAACTATAACAAAAGTTACGAAGAACAAAAGAAAAAGAATGAATTTATTCTACCAAAAAAACAATTTTCGAAAAATTAATCAAAACTATATTAACAGCAACTTATTATTATTATGAATTGTTTTGCTGAACCAATTCCGAACATGCAATGCAAACACGCTCAACACCATCTGATGTAAGCATCATGCAACGACGACAATGAATTTTACCGCACCTATAACAGTGTAGACGACGCTCACCACGCGTGACAAATTCCGCACTGCAATCAATATTTGAGCATTCATCTGCCGAACGAATTGATTGCCAGCGTAAAGCAGGCAATGGACTATTATTGTCCTGAAATATCAGTTTCAGAGAAGCAACCATAAATTCTCACCACACAAATGATAACAGTAGAAGCAGCGATGTATTCTAGTAAATGGATGAAGACCAAAAACCTGCGATCGAATAACATCAACAAATCATTTCATTCCTTAAGGAATGACTTATCTCATTATGATCACCTAATGATTACCTAAAATATTTTTTTAGATATTAAAATCGCCTACTAAAGTGAATATAAATAGTTTCAGGAGAAAAGATAAATCAAATAAAACGCATAATTTGATATAACAGTGTATAATATTAAATACCATTTTGTTTTGCAAATAACTGATGACATTTTAGACCTATCCAAAATATACCCTTCATTACAATATTCAAGCAATAAGAAATTATAATTTGAGCTTAAGTGTATAACTTTGCCTGTATATTCTACCGATAAAAACACTACCTCCCTTTTGAAAAAGCCAAAAAGTTGCTACTATGAAAAACAAATAATACAAAAACGAACACTATATGGGAATAGTGCATCGTATATGCCACTTTCCTGGATATTTTGCCCTCCATCCCAGGAATTCTTCTTCCATTTTTCATCCATTGTGTAATTATGAGTTAATGAAGTGACGTCTGAAATCCGCTCTGCAAAAAACCCTCAAAGATAACCGCAAAAGCAAGCACCACAAGATAACACAAATAAGATACCAAATTTTTATTAACTTAAATTGTTTTTTATCAGCATATTAATCTGTTAAAAAGAAAGAAAATGAAAAACTTTTATTTTAAAGGACCTGGAATTTTAGAAGCTTCAGGTGTAATAGTGTTAGAAATAGAACTAGAATGGCCACTATCACTCATCACTTCACTTCCCGGTGTTTGTTTTCCCACTAAAAGTTTCAATTCTGCCAATCTCTGTAAAATATTCCTCATAAGAAAAAGTTAAAAATTTGGTTAGAAACCAAAAATGCTAGTGAAAGTACTTTCCATAATTCTTTCAAAATTAGCTGGAAAAACTTATCATCGACTGCTTCTTTAAGTTTGATCATTAATGATATCAATATTTGACCAAACAAATTCGTAAAAAAAAGGAAAAATATATACCGATTGAAGTGAAGCCAAATGTGCCTCCAAGATGCCAACATGTTCCATTGTTGATAGTGCTACATCATTTGTATTTTCCCGTGGCAAAAGTCCGGTATCGAAACGATTGTACATAGCTGTCCAGATAACTAACGCTGATGGATGTAAGTTTATTTTTCCCAAAAAACCATACTTATTCATCTGTAAAAAAAAAAGATCACACTGCGTGCAGTTTTCAACGTGAACTTTTCAGTCCTATCAATTGTACTAGTTGCACTTTCATCATATTATTCAGAAAAGGTAAAATTTTGTAAAATGCAATAATATACTTTATGAAAACCACTCTAAAACCCAATAAATTTTTGAAAAATTATCAGCTTTCATAAAAAGTCTCGCAAATTACCGTAGTTTTTTAGAAACTTTCATCATATACAATAATTAAAATTCCCATATTTTATTCAAGATATTTGAATGGAATAAAATCAGAAGCAGAAACAAACTAACTTCATATAACGGATTGATATAATCGTCATGACGGTCATCCAGAAATGCCCATAAAGACTGTGTTCTTTTTGCTAGATTGAGATCCTAAATTAACAGAGTAAAAACAAATTTCTAATAAAATATACTGGATCGCTTTTTGGTGTCTAAGCATACCTTTCGGTCTTTGTCACAATTCCCAAGAAATGTACCAAACTGACAAGAGTAGGCATGCTCGTGCATATGGATTAAATAACGTTCGTTGAATTCGAAAGCACATGGATACTGTCGCATGATTTGAAATGTCGCGTCCAGAAACTGAGTGAAAATAGGCGATACCTAAGCAATGTATGACAAGTAATAATGGCAGCCAAGAAATTCTCTTTCTGCATGTAATAACATATCTAGCAATTGTTTACAGCGAAAATATCATCTTTTCTTAAATTCCAAAAAATATGATATCCAAATAAATAAGATATCTGAGTTAAACGTCAAGTAGAATATAAGTGCTACTGAAATCTAAAACGTTTAATAGTTAAGATATTTCTATGTCTAAAACTATAGCAAATGTGAAATAACCAAAATATCCTACTAAAGATTTGTAAAATTTGTCACATTTACTGTCATAAGGACATTTCTTTTCTTGCAGTTCTGTCTTACATTACCTCTCGAGCTGCTTCGTCATTGAAAGCACCAATATGGCCACATCGATCGTCAAATTTATGACCAAAACCAAGCCAATCCTTCTCGATCAATATCTGCAACAGATACTTCCTGTTAAACGCACAGTAAGATCCAAAAGAACATCATTTTAGTTCTCCACTATTAAACTGCAATTACATCATAGCTTAAGCACTGTGAAATTTAAACGAACAATCAGATTGTAAGCACTGCAAAAAATACACCCTTAATCACTTTCGGCGGATTATAATATGTGACAGATTCCAAAATGTAATCATGCTACAACTAAAGCACCATAATTTTATAAAATCAGTTTGAATATTGAATAGATTTTCCTTACCGACCAGTGAATTTCACAATATTTGCAATTCGATTATAAGGTTTAATAAATTTAATCTGCGTTTAATTTGATTTAATTTAATCCCAATCAACCAAAATATTTTTATAAGAATACAGTAACGCATGACATTACATTTTGATTTTATAAAACAAGCTTATTGCGACACACCTGGAAACCTTTTATAGTCCGAAAAAACGGATCCAGTAAGATTTGGGCAATGCTGACCGATTGCGCCGTACGATCCCAACCATCAGAACAGTGTACAACGCATGAAATTCCACGTGCTATTGAAATGGCCAAAAAATTGCCACATTCCAACAGGGCAAGGACATGTTTTAACCAACTGGATGCTTCCAACTGTTTATAATAATCCGAAACCGTTTTTGATCGATGACACGCTGCAATAATCAAACATCGATCAGTTTAATATTGTTAACGAATCACTTCAGTGAACAACAATCAGATCATGCAATTAACATAATGTATATTAATAAATATACATTTGCTTATCTATTTATTATATCTTGTCTTATACTATCTCTCTTCCTCTTCCGCCTCCCCGTCTTCTTAACTAACTAGTCTGATAAGACTCTATTTCTGTTTCTTATCCCTTCTTCATTAAATCTATTTGTCGAAATCAATTTCATAGCTAACTGATCCATGTTCCCTATTTTTAAGGTTTTTATCAATAACCGATCAGACATCAACAATAGTTGTTTGAATCTTACATCTTCATGAAGGGAATTTTTAAATTCGACAAAAATTCACCTTCTAATAATTTGCTTAGACTCGATCTCATAATGTGTATATTGTCAATATCGAAGAAATGAAATCGTAAATTTGTATAATTCCGAACATTTTCAAATCCTTTACCTTGCATTTTATTAACCATAGCATTCATCTGAACAAAAAAAAATTCATTTTTTCAATAGCAAATATCCAAAAAAGCCTGTTAACTGGGAAAGAGAACTAATTTTGAAAAAGAGCAAAAAATGCGATTACCACACTATAAGGAAATCCTTTTAATGTCTTTTAATCTTAACATGTGCCTAAATACTTTAATCTTAAATTCTCTTATTCTTTCTTTCTCTATCGTAATGAACCGATAGTAAATACAAAAAAAAAAAAAAAAAAATGAAAAGAAAAAGAAAAAAGCGCCTATTAGTAAAGTACATGAAATTAAAGATAAAAGTAGAAAAACGCACCTTTGGTCGTGTATCAATTAAATAAAGCGTTGAACTGGAAGGATTCGTCTTTGCTATTGCATCCATCAGCATTTCGTCTTCAACGCAACGTGCGCTAAAACCCGTTAAGGGTTGAGCACATCTAAAAAAACAAATATGTTTGTAGCAAAATTCAAGCTATTGTTGCATGCCATATTTATTCCATTTTCCAAATGTATATTTTACAACTCGCATTTATCCTTTCCAATATTTTGTCCTATAAAAACAATTGCTTCAAGTACTAATTGAAACTAAGTAAATAGCCTCAAAAATTGGATGGCTTGATTTGAATTTTTTTTCTAATTGTAACAAGTAAGCCATAGAAAAAGAGAAATATCAATAGAAAAATAAATTTGTGAAGTGTTATGAAACAAGAAACTATGCAAAACGGAAAATGAACAAGCCTCGAGATGCTAGCTGCATTTGGCCGGTGAAAATATGTAAGAACAGGCAGGCGTGCACGGCTACGAAACTTGCATGATCCTATCAGGGTTTGAGTGGTTGTTGCGGATGGGACACACAAACATTCCGGATAAGTATCACAGTACTGAAAAAGCTTGTAACTACATGAATAACATAAAATACCATGCAATGCCATAGATTATCTGGAAGTATTTTCTGGAAAAAGTTCTCACAAAATACAGAAAAATAGAAGTGTTTAGTTAAATAATCCTAAAAATTTTTATTTTTTGAAAGTTAAAAGTATTAGTTGAAAATTTTAACTATTATTGTTCAATTTCAGGTTACTAATAATCTGGTATCCGAAAAATCTAAATAACTAGTCTCTTAGCTTACATTTTTTTCTGTTTCGAGCTAACATCATTTATTTGTGATGAAAAATGCATTACTTTCACCTGATTCAGTTTCCGTTATTAATTGTTTTAAATAATTTAAGAAAAAATATATAAATGACAAAAAATAATTAAAACCTTATATCCCGTATTAAAATCGGTAATTTTCCATTTTCGATCATCCGCTGTACCAATTCCCTGACGGGCAAATTCAACAGCCCAATCAAATCGATCCCAGCCGCGTTTTTCCGCATTCAAACGAATATCATCGTTTCGTTCTTTGTTTTCAAATGCAAATACATCCGTTATATTTACTAAAATCAATGCAAGAATTGGCTTTCGTTCACATACTTGTCAATACCTTTTAATGATGCTACTAATAGTACTACTAATGCGACAAAGTTCCTCCAGAAGATTGAGATCTGTATTAAATTTATCATTTACTCACCACTTCATCTATTACTACAATTTATTACATTCATAAAACATTATTTCACTTTAATTTCAATAAAACAAACAAACCAGGTTTGCCGCATTTGTTCAATGTTTCCACGAGATCTTGGCATTCTTTGTCACGTGTTATTAAAAAAGTTAAGGTTAGAAAATGTTTACATTTCACTGTTAGCGGTGTTCCTAATACTGAAAGCATTCCTTTCTCCACTGTTCCGATTAATCCGTTTGGAACCTGCAAAATAAGATTAAACTATCCTTTTTATTCCAATTTGTGACCCATTCAACATAATTTTAGCAAGCAAAAAAAGAATATTCATTCACTATCTGGTTGGTCTAGTCACTAGTCATAAGTGAGATTATCAATAATCAATCAAATCAGTCGCAATCTATATCAGTTATCTTTTCCACTCATTTGAAAAAAGTTTTGAAAGTTGTATTGATTTTTCTTTTTCATGTTCTCATACGTAATTCATGTCTGCTAAATTCTCGCTTATTTTAAGTGCTACTTTATTACATAATAATGACTAATGATACTTGAACAATGCTTAATTCCAACGCTAGTTACTTAGGATGCACTAAATACACTAAATAAAGTCCTTTAATAATTTGAAAAAAAAAATACTCCATAAAAGTAAATTAAGGAGTCTTCGAAAAATGAAAATAATCTAACTTCATAGAATTAAATCAAAAAAATTAAGAAATAAATATAAGACAAACCCATATTTCTTTCGCACTATCTTCAGCTTTAAAAATAACATGTGAAGTGGTTACATGTATCGAACCGACAATATTCGGCTCCGACCCTAATCGATCAATCAACTGTACTTTGTTTACCTGAAATTACCTTCATGAAAAACGTATTAAGCTTCGTTTTCAGCCCTTTCTATCTATATATTATAGGTTTTATCATTCCATCTTTACATTTCTCATCTAATGTTACGTGGCCAAACAAAGATTAATATTAAGAAAGGTTTTTTTAAATGTGGAAAAAAGATACATAATAAAATGAATGAATTAACTAGTTCAATGACTGAAATGCTTCTCGTTTTGTTTTGAATAATAATAAGACTTTGGTACTTGACAAAAAACTGTAAAAAACATATCTGGAATAATGGATGTTTTCTCTTTTTCCTCTTAAAAGCTTTTCAGATAGTGATTGCTCATTAAATTAAATTATACAAAACCAGCAGAAATACACTATAAGATGTAAGCTACCTGCATTCCACACTTCAAACAACATGTTTCACTCATTTTAAAACATGCACCTACATTTTCTAATCTTCATTTAATTCATATCTTTTTCCAAAAAAAATTTAAACAAAGGGAAAATTTTTGGAAACAAAAAATAAAGACACACATATAAATTAATAAAAAAATAATAAAATAAAAATGAGAAGGGAATGAGCATCAAAAATTGAACCCAAGTACGGTAACACATATCGATAATAAAATATTTAATTTTAGGATTTTCAAACGAGACTTAGTTCGGTAAAAAATTGTCTATGCTTCTTCTTTTTCCTAAAAAGTATCCAATTTAATTCGTTTTATAAAATAAAAAAAAAAAGAAAAACTTTGCTCATTATACATATATATTCTTCAACAAACTTTGCTCTATCCTCAGAGGAATAGCAAAAAAATCTTTGACAAATTAAACTTTCAGAAACATCTTATAAAACCGCACACCGTTTGTAACAATCCACAGTATAGTATCAAATCGTCATCACGTAACGACTCATGGCCCATTATCGTTTCATACAAACGTTTGAATCCATCAATCAATAGCAATCGAGCAATTTCAAATTCATCCGTTGGCGAAGATACCATCGGTAAGCTCATTTGCAATTTACCTGATATTATCAACTACTGGATGAATTTTTATACAAAAAAATTTGTCGAAAATTTACAATTATTTGTTGATAAATATAATATTTAGAAAAAAAAGGAAAGCAAAATTTCAGAAGTAAAGAACTGCTCTTGCTAAATAACTACTCATTCTAGGCTAAGCTAAAAATAAGTAGTTTTTATTTTCCAACAAATGTTGACATCATTTCATTATAAAAAGGACATAGCTTTTAGTTGCCATTATACAAAAATCCCATCCCTAAATAACCAAAAATAAGCATTAAATCAGTAAAAGATGCTCCTAACATAAATTTAAGAAAAACTTGAAGCTTTAAACTTTAAAATTCAATTATGCACAAAGGAAAAATTTACGTAAGTCAAATACAAAGAAATCCAAAATATGATTGAAAATCCGAAAAAAAAAATGAAAAAATCCTGGAAAAATTTTTTTTAAATATTTAAAAGTTAACTGGAAGCAATCTTGGGTAAAAAAGAATGACTTAATAAAGCGATATAATTTTTTATTATCTTAAGAAAAGAAATAATCAGCATTACAAATAAATCAAGAAAACTAGAAAGTTATGATAATTTCCCAAAAAATAAACAACCAACATTAGATCGAAACAGTTATAGATACGTTAATGCGGTGGATGGCTCAGAAAACCGGTGAGAATAGACTATGTATGAAGTGACGATGGAGAAAAATTCCGCATAAAGCATATTCCAAATTGAAAAATTAAAAAAAAAAAATCTTTAATAAATAAATTCCAATAAATATTTTTTATGGGAAAAGTATGTAATGTGATTTTTCCGTGATTTTATCGCAAAAGAAAAAATTTTTCAAAATCCTTAGAAAAAAAAAATTGCTTTAACAGATACTAAAAATTCAAAAAGAAAAAGCCTTTGAGAAGTCGAAAACTGTCAATAATTTTTTAAGGGTTGGACCAAAAAAGAGAAAGAAAAGATTTTAAATAATTTTTGTCAAGAACTTCTCTTCCAAAAAAAAATTCTCGATTAAGAGAAATTCTTCTCTATCAAGATAAGAGCTCTATTTAAAGAAACAAACTCAATAGCATCAACAACAGACCTAAGCAAACTGTTTTATTCTTTTTTCTTCTCATCCCCTCTCGAGTCCACTTCATTTCCCACATCTAATAAATAGGTCCAATAATCGAATTATGCCATCTCTTATATGTTAAACTTCCTAGTCTTTCATTAGCTATAAGACTGAATGAAAGAGGAAATTCAAATTTAAAGTCTAGCAATTGAGTGGATTATATTTATGACAAAAATTCAATCAATTAGAAATATATAATTCATTCATTCCTATTTTGTTGTATTCCTTTGGAATTTCAATATCTTTTTGTGCAAAATTTCCATATTTCCCACTGTGGAATTATATCGAATCATAAAAACTAAGAAAATTTATGACGCAAAACATAAATTCAATCAACCGTTCTGATGGGCAAATCAACCATATAAAATATAGCAATATAGAGTCAATGAGAATTTTCATAGAAATCCTACTTAGCTATATAATAATTAAAGTACAAATCCAACTATAATTGCCACAATGTCTAGAATTTGAACTAAATCTCGCAGTTTAGAAAACTAAAACCTTGAAGGCATTCTTAAAAAGAAAAAAAATTAATTTAATTTCCAGTATATGGTGAAAATTTCTAGCCATATTAAAACAAACCTAGCTAAATTTCGCGCAAAACCATTGTTTCATTCATCGTTTAAATTAAATTCACAAAACCTAATCTGTTGTTATCATTTCTAAAAGTAAATCTTACAATTTATTTAGCTGTGATATCATTGCACATTTCCATTAAAGGATTACTCATCACGTTGCTTCATCACACTATCTATCGATGATTTGAATCAATCAGTCATTTTAGAACTGATTTCACAAAAGACAACAAAACATAAATAAATTTCTCTCGCAATGTCATCCAACTAACATATTATGAGTATTGAATTGTGCTTATATAAATAAAATGCGAAAAAATACACCAACGATATGTTTGATGTATACATTTAAAGATATATTTTCCAATCTATAATGTTAAATAAAGCTTTCTAAAACCTGAAATTCTATGGCATAAGTCATGCCTTACTGAAATTATTTGGAAAAAAAAAAAAAAAAAAATCGTTAAAAAGAAAAAGAGTGTGTCGTCAAAAGTAAAGCTTTTAATGTCTGTCGTCGCGAAAAAAATGAATCAAAAATAGTGCACTGTTAGCAAAATTACTTAAACCACAATATTTTTGAAAACTTTAAGGGAAAGCAATTCAAATGCAAAAAATATAAACGATGCAAAAATTGTGTAAATAATGAAAACGAATAAATTATCCTTCACGATATAATGTTTGTTAGAGCAGCAGATAATTTTTATAAGTATTTAAAACAAATTAAAGAAATAACAAACTAACAACATCGAAATTTCTACAAACACTAAACTGCTTCATATATTAATACCATAGTTTCTTTTACTCTAGCAATTGGAAAAGAAAACATCTGTGTAAATCGATTAAGAAATTGTTCCAAAGTGTCTCACATAATATTTGCATTTTCACTCTCATTTCCCCTCAAATATTTAAAGCGTTTCTATTAAAACTTCTTCTATACAAATTGAACTATTTGCTACACTTAACTGAAAATAAACTTACAAATAGTCCGAATTTTGACTTGCTTGTAAAAAACAATACATAACAAAAAGAAAAATGTACTAATAACCCATAAATACAAATATTTTTTCCTAATTATCTCCTGTTTTCCAACACTTGCAAACATTGATCTTTCCACTCTTACATCAATTTCCTTATTATTTCGTTTATTTCTATCACCCTGCCTTCCTTTTAATCTGCCATTCGTTATTTTTTTTTCGCCTTTCATTTATAGGAATCGAATATTTGAAATGAGTGAAAAAAAATCGGAATAATACCAGGTACAATTTTATATTAACTTCATGAGGACTATTTAATAACCTTAAAGTTATTTCTAAGCGATGAATTTTATTAATCACTGATATGCTTTCCCGTAGCTTATATTTCTTAAATTATTGAATTTCACCACTTCTCTTTTTCTTCATTTCTCTTTTTCGCATCTTTTCTAATATTCTATTAGAAGGAGGGAGAAGAAATACAAGGAGAAAGAGAAAGATGATTAACCTTCGGAATAATAATATCGTCAAAGCGCATTTTGAATTATTTCCATTTTCATCCCAACATAACAGATGAATGGTTGTTTACTAGCAATATCCAACGTTTCCTATAAAAAAGAGAAAAATACAACCGTTTATTATCAATGCCACCTTTGATCTCTACAGCAACTTTCACCAATTGAATATTCCTACAAATTATGAATTATTATAAACAAATAGTAAATGTTGATAAAAAAAGTTAAAACATTAGTGTAATAAAATTTCCTATGCAAAAATTGTTCAACTGGCGGAAAACATGAAAAATTATGGTTGCTATGAAATTATAGCAATATATTCAAGCTAACACATATATATATGTCATGTGAAAAAAGAAAACACATCAATGAATCTTATCTAACTTCTAAAGTAAGCACAACCAGAAATTATATACTGTATTCGATATAATCAACAAAAAAAGGAAAGTATTAGTAAATGAATGCAAATTTCCCTGTCAAAATAATTAAACAGTGACTTTAATAATGTAAAAAAATTACAACATATATGATCATATATATTTCGCCATATATATGTCAATTTTTCACAACAGCATAATGACATAATAAATCTAAAAATTTGACATAACTAATTAAATATAAATAATGAATCCTTCATATAAATATTCCATGCACAGAATGATAATCCGAAAATATGTCTACAGAGATATACTTACTGGAATTAAACGGAAATGAAAAAATTCAATATACTATCACTTCATAAGTTAAAAAACAAATCCGCCGCATCGATTTCTGGCTATTCATCTTCTAAACCTGCGGGAAATTTCATCCACGCCGATGGGATGATGAAATTTCACACGAAATGCATGGTATGACTGTTACGGTGGGGTCAGAGGTTTTCCGGATATGAGCCGGATATCACATCTTTGCTTCATGGACAAGTGAGCGTAGAAGTGAGTTATACTGATTGGTGGTCAGAGATCACTTTAAGATTACAGAGCTCCAGTTTAAGGAGTAATAGATTATTCTTTTGGCATTCCGGAGATAGCTTCAAAATGAATGAAATAAATCTTTACGTGAGCTTTTTGAAGTCACTGTTTAATTACTGGCAACAATAATATTAAAAGTATAAGAAATTATTAGGACTACGGAATTGTATGTTTTATTAGTAGTTTAACAACTTCATAACTCTAAATTTAATTATCAGAAATAAATATATGTGTTTAGAAATGAAAGACAGCTAAGACTAGCTGTAAGACTGATAAGTCTTATCAGATTATCAGAGACTGATAAGGCTAGCTGTAAGAGGTGTTATAGATGATTTGCCTAAATGATTCTACGGCCTTTTTCCTGGCGTACTTTTTTCTTGTAGTTGGAAATTTCGTTTCATTGTTAGGATTGTCTCTAGTAATGAGAAACAGCGAAGGAAAAAGTTAAGCTCGTTCATATCATATACAATATAGCAATTTCAATTTACCATCCTATAATGAACTTGCTAATTTCCAGTCAAATATTAAATGTTTTAACTGATAGCTTGTTGGCGAAAGATTGTTACACATACGTCCATGTCATTATTTCATTCTCTATTGTTTGCGAACGATTTAATTAATACAGTTTTCTAATTCTTCGGAGTGTTTTCCAGAAATTCAAGTTTCGCACAGCAACGAAATTGAAAGAAAATGGGTAAAAAGACGAAAATTGGTAAGCAGCGCCGAGACAAATACTATCATCTCGCAAAGGAAGCAGGTTTTGTCTAATTCAATTTATTCCTCCAGACATTTCTGTAAAATTTAAATTCTTAATCTTGTACATAATACATATATTCAGAAAGATATGTAATAGTAACTACCGAGTAATCCATCAGTTGATTAAAGTGGTGATGTGAACGGTTGAACAATTATATATAAAGGGATGAAAGCAGAAGAGAGTTGGGTCTGCATATTTATGTATTTCAGGATATCGATCTCGTGCTGCATTCAAATTGCTGCAACTTAATAAGCGATTCGAATTTTTGCAAAAATCCAGAGCAGTTGTTGATCTATGCGCAGCACCAGGTGGATGGCTTCAAGTGGCCATACAAAATATGCCTGTTTCATCTATTTGCATAGGTATAACTTCCACCGTACATAAGATAGGGGTGGTGACTCTGTGTTATTAAATTATTATAAAATTAACACAATTTATTGCACCTTTTTGTCGGTTTTTTTAGCAAAATAAACGTTTTCAGGAGTGGATTTAGTACCTATTAAGCCGATCAACAAATGTGTAACTTTACAAGGTGATATAACCACTGAAAAAACTAGGCAGATGGTTCGAAAAGAGCTGCATGGCTGGGAAGTGTGTTTTTATGTTTAATCACAAATTTTAAAATATTGCATGGCGAAAATAGTATATTACACTCTCTGCAGTATTTTACTTGATAGTGTTATTGACAATATCAAATTATTCGGCAAAGAGGGTATTTAAAACATAGTGGTATTATTTTCCAAGGTTTCGATTTTTCTGCTGTGTACCCTGGTATTTGAGTATGAAATGGCTGGCTGATTTTGTATTTTGCAGGCTGATTGTGTGCTGCATGATGGTGCACCTAACGTAGGACGTAATTGGGTTCAGGATGCATTCCAGCAAAATTGTTTAACGCTATCAGCTTTAAGACTTGCTACGCAAATATTAACAAAAAATGGTATTTTTGTGACGAAAATCTTCCGTTCAAGTGATTATTGTCATC
This sequence comes from Brugia malayi, assembly GCF_000002995.4. Lineage (NCBI taxonomy): Eukaryota > Metazoa > Nematoda > Chromadorea > Rhabditida > Onchocercidae > Brugia > Brugia malayi. Next base: position 9,673,162 of record NW_025062475.1, read on the forward strand.
TGATATCAGTATTTGAGAAGCTGTTCAAACAAGTAAACAATTTCAATTTCAATAGGATTTGAAATATGTTAAATTGCTTGCGAACATTACGAATATTTTCTAGATCTTTATATAATATGATTAGTTTAGCAACAGTTTCCAGTGGTTGTAATAGCAAGTGTTCTTTTATAGGTACACGTTTGGAAACCAGCAGCTTCACGTCTAGAATCTGCGGAGATTTTTGTAGTCTGTGAGAAGTATTTAAAACCGGAAAAACTTGACCCCGATCTCTTAGATCCCAAAAAGGTATTCGCTGAATCGACACAGCAGTCAGTCATCTCAAATCCGTAAGTAAAATCCTCCACAGGCTTTCGATAAGTTGCATTCTTAATTCAATCTGATTTTTTGATTTAATCCATCAAATTAAATTTCCTTTTCTACATTTCTTTCTCCAGTCAATTAATGTTGCAACCACGCGCAAAGCTGAAGAAAGTACCAGCAACTGGCTATGAAAATGAATCTGTTTCACTCCATAAAACAATAAATGCCACAGATTTTATTCATAGTAACAATTATCTAGAATTATTGGCTTCTGCATACAAAGTAAGTCAGTTTTCTAAAGTAATGTTAGTACGGGAAGATTTTTTTGTCTGATTCTTTCCATAGAATCCAGTCTTCCCTTGAATAAACTTATAAGAATGATTTTATATTGCAGAATTTATTAGCGTAATATTTTTTTGTTCTTTAACAAAATAAGAAAAAAGAGGAAATATAAAATAAATTTCTTAGTTGTGTTTCAGACATCTGCACTTTATTTCTCTTTTTTAATTTTTTTCCACTTCTCTTTTAAATTCCAAATTATCGGTTTCAGATTGCTCTAGATGATGAAAGATGGTTAAATAACGAATCAACAACTGATGAAGTGAAGTGTTGTTTGGAAGATATTAAGGTATGCGGCCCGAGAGAGTTACGATTGATACTGAAATGGAGACGTAATATTATCACGAAAATAAATGAAGAAGGGAATGAAACTGAAAATCCAACAAAAGATGATGTAATGGCGGTCAATCCTGAGTAAGTTAAAGCATTGCTTTTAAAACCAAATATCTTTATCGGCATTTGTGAAGGTTTCCTGTGATTTCAGAGATGAAAGGATGGCAGAAATCGAACAACAGTTGTCAATGGCAAAAGCAGAAGAAAAGGTATTTTATTTTCTTTGGTAATGCATTCTTTTTTTGAATTCTTTTTAATTATTTTCTTACTGTGTGAAAAGTTTTTACAGGCAGCACTGAAGAAAAAGAAACGAAAATTGCTGAAAGATAAAGCTAATCTCGAAAAAAGAAAAAAACTGAAAATGCTAGTGGAAGGAGATACGTACGAAATACCCGATGAACAGGAACTCTTCTCGTTAAAGAAACTTGCGATAGCTAAGAATAAACGGTGTGCAGATTCAGAGTTAAGTAACAGTAAGAACGAGAATGAGAGTGATAACGATGAAGGCTGTAGTAGTGATGATGATAACGATGATTATGGGTACGAAAAGTTTTTCTCCTATTGTGGTTTTTTCTTATTTAATCCATATCGAAAAGTATCATTTTGAAACTTAGTTTGTTTACTAAAAGAGCTAGTTTTTATTTCGACTTATTGCTTTTGAAATGACTCGAATGATGTAGTAGGTAAGTGGGTGATTTCCATCTTAGTTGGATCTCAGTTGGTTGCTGTTTTGATTTTAACAAAGGTTTTTAAACGTAACTCATCTTTTAGCATAGATGATGATGCGGAAGAATTTCATCACGAGCAGGATCCAAGTATGTCGAAAGCAGAGAAAACTGAAGCTCAAAAAGCAGAATGGTTTGGCCGGGTTGATTTTTGTATATGTTTAACGAAATACTTTTTATGTAGTGTAAAACAAAGGAATTGAAAATTTTTGGTTAATTTTTCTTTTTCAAATCTTCGTTTTCTCTAGAAAATTATAGGAATGAACATGCAATAAAATATATATCGCGAATATATGTTAACTTTATAAATAAATTTTATTTCACAGTTATATTAAAATATAATTGTTTAACCTTAATCAGTTATTGTTTAATATCTATTTCAGCATCAAGTTGCTGAACTGGTAGATGATGAAGAAGGTGCTCTAAAAGCTATTGAGAATTTCATGAAAAAATTTAATAACACTTCACAAAGTTCTTTCAGTCAGTTTTTATCCAGTTTGATTATTCAGAAGAAGCTTTATAATTTTCCAGTCTCGTTTATTTTTTTTAACGTTTAGCACGGTGTTACGTTGTAACATGTTACTTAATAGTTTATAGATAAGAAGAAGAAGGATGAAAGAGATGGTCAGAAGTCAATTGCCGACGCATGGTCAGATAGAGGAAATAATGCAGATAGCCAAAAACTTAGTAACGGCGCAGGAATAGATGCAGGAACAACTTCTGTTTTCATGGATGATGATGAAAGCGACGAGGAGTATCATGATATAGACAAAATTGATACGAAAACTTCCTCATCTGATATACCGCAGAAAGAAAAGCCAGGTTTGATATTTGTGGAAATCTTTCTAATTCTTGATCAAAATTAGACCAAAGTCACTTTTATATCAAGTAAACTTTTTTAGGAAAAGCCAAAAAACTATCGCCTGAGCTACTTGCACTTGGAGAACAACTAATATACTCATCAAAAACAAGGCGAGATCTGGAAGATTGGGGATGGAACAGGTGGCTTTGGCAGACATGTTTTAAATTTGACCGTTTTGAATTATCACTGTTTGGCTACGAAATTACTTGATAGTTTTATCTAGCTGTTATGATAAGTTTGTGGCTTACGGCCTGTTGTTAATTTGGATTTCGTGAAATCCCGGAAAAATGAAAAACTGTCCTGTAGCGTTTCACAAATTTGATGTATCCCATCACGTGTTTTGTAGCAGTTTAAGTTCAGACTATCACGTGAGTTTATGGTGCCTTTGTTTTAACATTCTGTTCCAAAATATGTGTTTTACTTATAACTAAGAATTTTAAGGTATACAAACAATGATGAAGGACTTCCTGATTGGTTTGTAGAAGACGAAAAAAAGCACTTCAAAAAGGAACTTCCGGTTTCAAAAGTAAATTTTTTATGCAGGGCGAATTTTGTGCTTCTAGCAGTTGTTCCGAAATCGAAATCGTGAGAGTCGGATCATCATGACTCATGCATTTTTTAAAACGTCAACTTTAGGATCGAGTGGATTTCTATAAAAATCGTATGCGAGATATTAACACACGGACAATCAAAAAAGTTGCTGAAGCAAAAGCACGCAAGAAAAAACGACGGGATCGGAAATTACAGCTAGCAAAGAAAAGAGCAGAAGGTATCATTGAAAGTGAAAATATGGAGCAAGCAGAAAAAATCCGAGAGATTCGCAAGTAAGCTCAACTCGTATATTATTTCATTTGAGGTGCTTTCCATTTCTCATTATCAGGAAACCACTTTTCATGACAGCGCTGATAGTTATTTTTTTTTTTTGTAGAAATTAGGTCAACAACTAGAATTTAAACCTATAATTTGAAGGTTATACCGCAAGACAGCCTCATCAATAAAGGAAAAGAAAAAGATAACCTATGCAGTAATGACGAAGGGCAAAAGAGGAAGTTTATCTAGGCCAAAAGGGCCATATAAAGTAAGTCATTGCTGAAGGTTAATGATCTACTGTAAGATTATAACAAAAGAGTTATCTTTATAAATAACAAGTTTTCATCAAAATTTATCGGCTGGTAACTTCCAGTAGAACGGAAGAATAAATGGGTGTCTTAGGAATTTAATGTAGACTTTCCTATTGATTAACTCATACTTAATGATTTTTGTACTTTTATCGTTTGTTATTTCGGCAGAATGAACGAAATAGTTGAACAGTTAAGTTTTTCGTTCAAGGTAGTGGATGCTCGGTTGAAGAAAGATAATCGTCGTCAAAAGCAGATGAACCAGAAGAAAGGATATAAAGCAGGTGGTAGAGGTGGTAGGCGTCGCAATAGGAGATCCGATTGATTTGAATTCTTTTTGATTATTTGTTGTAATGTCGTTGCTAATGTTTTATTAAATGCGATAAAACTCGTGATATATTTCGTTTTCAGTACCATTTAAGAATCCTGAGATTACTGAAGATATTAACTTCCGGATTTTTCAAATTCTATTTCCGCTCATCAAATCCAGCATAATATCACATAATATTGGTTGAATTAAAGCTGAGTTAATCAGCAGTTATATTCGAATTACATTAATAAAGAAGGAGCTGTAATTCACGAAGCACACTGTTGTCTCATTGCTGAAATTGTTTCATTCATATCCGATTATTTCCTCTAGTTATTGTGATGAGCATGAGGCATGTCCTAGAACAGAAATGTTAAATGATGATCGTTTCAGCGAATTCCATACATTACTCGTCACAAGCATACGAAGCTTCAGTTTCTCAAACAACTTAAATTGCTTCAATAGCATTTGCCATTAGTATCCCTGACTATGAATCTTGTTTTGTTCCTGAAAAGAAAAAAAAATCAAAAAATTGCTTTACCTGTATTCTCTGGAATTCCTGAATTAGAAATATTCTTGAATCAGGAACAATTATTTAGGCTTTGCAATAATTCCTAATTTTATGTAGAAATCCATGAAATTTTAAAACGACTCGATTTGTAATGGTTTTTGAAACTATATCAGTTTCAAATTCTGCGACAATTTCCATACACATCCATAGCTTAAATCATTTTCTCTAAATGTCAAATTATTTGAAGTAGTAGCACAAACAAGGAAATGCATTTATCGCAAGAACACTGAGTGTGATCACACTGATACATTATTATACCTTATCTCATATGGTTATCATTGCTACAGTTAATTTATCATTGCACGCTGTTTGCTAATTAAATATGTTATTGAGTAAATAGGCGGCGGCGGCGATTGTATTCGTATGAAATAATTATGTTACTGGTTATTGCTATCACTAAGTAAAGATTGTTTATTGCTATTATTGAGTAAGCAAGTATTGTATGATATGTTAAGGAAGCAAAATATATTTATTAGTTTTAATGGATTATAATATTTTCGTTTCTCTAAGATTATTTCTTACTGAATCGAAATTAAATTTAAATTGGATGATAATGGAATTGACATGAACTGTTACGACGGTGAATTGAAATGACATTGCAGTTCGTTCAAATATTTATGTGCTATTCATTATTTCCAAATTTGGGTGAACCGAGAAGCGTCCTTGGTTGAATGACATTTGTAATGCAAGTGATGATGTATCTCTCTTACTTATCATTTTTCATCTTATTTATCGAAACAGTTGTAAAGTAAGTTGAATTTCTTTCTCTCTTCCTTTTTTCCTGTATTCTTTTTTCTTTTTTTTAAATCATGGATTTTTAAAATTTTAATAATGAAAGTCTGACATTTTACTTTTTTTTGTTTGAAGTTTGTTGTCTTTACGAATTTTTTTTTTTAATTTAGAAATTTTCAATAATGCTAAAAGTTGAATAATATTTATTTGGTAGTAATACATGTAAAAGATGAACAAGTTAAAGATACCTACCTCTTTATTAATTTTTTAATTCTAGTTGAAGATGTAATTGAATAAGACTAAGATGAAACTTCAATAATTGGACATTCCGAATTGATGCTAAAATTGTTATCCAAAATATTTAATAGGAAATAAAAATTGCCATGCGGACTATCTGATAGGAAATGTGCAAGAAGTGGAAATGTAATAATTCATTAATAATACCATTCGTCTTCCTTCTGCTTTTTTCTTACTTCCTTTTATGTTCTCTTCTCTCTCAAACCATCTTATGTTTTCAGTCAAATATCTTTTTGAAGTTTTCGATCTATGAAGATGAATCCTCGATACTTCAACTAAGATATCTACATTTCATGATCAAATCAGGTGTAGACATCTAGATGAAATATACCTTAACACATTGATTTAAGATTCGATATCAAAATCCGACATAATGAAGTATCTTAGATAAACTTCAATGCTTTGATTTAAGGCGTCAGGAGAGTGTTTTGGATTTGGTGACAAAATTTGACATAGTAAGTTTTGAATATCTTGGCCTAAAATGGAATTTTGATATGGGATCTAGCACCCTTTTGATCACAACACTTCAATTATTTTTTTTTTTTTCAACTTTTTCCATGATCTTTGAAAGTGTCATTTTATATTAATCAATTTCAAACTTTTTTTTATTATAAATTAATCGTAACAATAATGAATAGTTTTTTAAATAAATTATCAACATAATAAATAATTTATTAAAAAAAAAATTATAATAATGAATAATAATTTTTTGATGAAGAAAAATAAATCAATGGAAAAAGAAATAAAATGAAATCAATTTTAATCAAATAATTTTTTGCCAAATAATTCTCAATTAATTGTAATATTACGCATATAATTTTTGAGTAAATCGACATTTTTACTTTCATTAATAGTCAAAGTTTTTTGAGCGATTGTTCTAAAGTATAATATTTTGCATAATGTAATTTTTCAATATAATAAAATGTTACATATGAAAAATTGAAGTTTTATTAAATACTCAAATAATTCAAGTAGCAATACTGATTATTCATGTAAAAATTATTATAATATTTTATTACTGTAAGTATTTATACATTCAATAAATGTAAATAAGATGTAAACAAATATATATTTATTAAATTTCTAGAGCTGAATGTCCGAGAAAAAAAATTGGAAGATTTAGTGATCAAAATGAAGCAACAGAATTCGCTAAGGCTCCCGGTTTGGTACCATCGGAAACCCGGATAAGCTGTATTTATATGTATAACTGTAAATCAGGTTAGTACATTAAGAAATATGAATGGAAAGTGATCCCTGTCTAGAATCGGACGAATTTTTCAGTAATGATATGCTTATCGTACTTGATGAAATTACCCGACGGCTGAAACAAGAAATACGAGTTAATTTAATTATTGAAAAGGTTTGATTTTTTTTAAAAAAAAAAAGAAAAAACAAAAGAAATCTGGAAATTCTTTCGGCTTAAATTATGCTTTTCGATTAAATTAAACTTTTTGATTAAATTATAGAAATTTTAAAATTTCACTTAAATATTCACTAAATTTGTTTATAGATTTGTATAAAATTATTCTATTATCAATAAAACAAATAAAAACAAACAAACAAAAAAAGAAAAAAAGTAAACGTATTTTGCAAACTAATCATTTAATATAAGCAAAAAGAAAAAAAGGAAGAAATTTCTTATCTGGTTTAATGTTAATTTAATTTAATTATTGGAATTAATTTAATTTAATTACATCATTTCAATTAATACCAAGAACAAATAGCATTATTTTTAGTGCAAATTGGTAGATAACATTGGAAAACTTAAATGATTGAAAAAATTAAGAGAAATTGTTAAATAATTTAAAGCAGTTAAACACTTTCAGTTTTTATTTTCGTTGTAAAAGCTTTTTCATTAGATTAATTGTGGAGAAGACGAACAATTGAAATGTTTGCAATACTCGTTACAAGAATCATTCCATTGGCTAATTATCAATGATCCGTAATTATTGACTTTTTTGTTTTTGTTTTACTTCCTTGCTGAGGAAACTTTCTATTATTCTAATTTGTCAAACATTTTCCACAAAGTATTGAAGTAATTAAAAGTAATTCATCGTTTAAACTTTATAATTCTTTTAAATCAGTCATTTATTTTACTTCAGTTACTATTGCTTTCATGTTTATTATGTCCGATATGAAGATTTTTGTTAATTTTGAACATTAATACAAAATAAAGATACATAATTTATGATTATGTCGAATATTTTTTTTTTTTTTTTTTGACAAAAATTAAAGAAACATAATTTTGAAGAAATTGAAAATTACACTTGATCAATTTCAAACACTTTCTTTTTTTAATATTCATATTATTCTGATAGAATATTTGAATTTCAGAAAAAACGGAGATATAATATATGAAATTGCAGCAAGACTTAACCATAATAAAGCAATTATTGAAGCGTCACTTTTAAAGTTTGTTTTTTTTTTTTAAAAAAATTTTTTTTCTTCAATTAAAATTTACTAAATAAAAAGAAAAAATAAGACTTTGTATTTAGTGTGTTAAAATTTTATATACATATATAATATTTGTTAATTGAAATTTTAAATACTTATTGCAACTTTATAAACTTTAGTTAAAAATGGCACTATAAATTTCTTTAATCAATTTGCATTTTAGCTGTTATTTGATCTTACTAATACGAAAATTGCCTTTATTACTTTTTAACCTTTTTTTTTTCAAATAATTTACATCTAAATGATAACTTTAACTCTAATATTGTTCGGATATATCATACTGATCAATTTTAGAAAAAAATTTCACGTGATTTTGCGTTACACAAAATTTTGCTCATTGAAAAAAATATTACTTAGCTCTAAATACGTGAGTTATACGTAACGTAATTCAATTATGTTTTTCTTTAAACAAATGCGTAATAATTGCAGTGTGCTTTCTCAATACAGTACACATGATTTAACAGTATACTGTAGTAAAGAAGCTGATAAAGAAGTTGGATTCATACGTCGATTATCAGATGAGGTTGATTTTAAAGTTTAGAAATGCTTGCAAAATGAGAAAATTTTTTGATGATTTTTTTTTTTTTTTTTTAACAAAAGTTTATTATTTATAGGAATTAGTTGAGAAACAGCATAAATCAAAAGTGACGAAGTTTAAAAACCCAATTTTACGCTCACCATTAGAACTTAATCTTATCGAACCACTAATACTGGAACGACGGTCATTTGACGAGCAGTTAAATTGGCATCAATTAAAGCGTTTGAATGAAAACGCATTAGATGATGCTATAAGTAAAGATCGATTAACATTTATTCTCTTTTGGAATATCGGTAATTTATATTATTAAGTTAAAGATGAAAGTAAAAAAGGAAATAAGAAGTAAAGCAGAAATAAAATTTATCATTTTTTTTAACAGAATAAATAATTCTTTAGTTTAATATTTTCTAACAACAAAACGATTCTTTTCATTATTATCATTTATTAATTAATAATTAAAATACAATATTTGATGATATTGTTGCATCATCACTGCTTATAATGTATAAAAAAGAGGAAATAAATTCTACATTATGGTATGGACTAATTAATTAGATCAATCAATCAATAAAAAATTATAATTCGTTTAATATTTTGAAGAATTTTATTATTTTGAAGAGTTTAAAATTAAAAAATCCAATCTAATTCTTTTTTTCTTTTTTAGAAAACATCATAAGTAAGCATACATTCTATTTGTGGGCGGAAGCTTCTAAAACATTAATTTTGCGCCATTCAACAGTTATATTTGCTGCATTAGCATGCCATGAATTTAGTGAATTATGTGATGATTATATTATAAAACCTAGTGATTATCATACTATATTTGCATTCAAGCAAAATAATATTTTTGGCAAAACTAAAGAATTGCGTGATGCAAACTACTACATCGATTGGGTTCAACTGTAAGTTTAGTTTATTATTATCATTTTGTAAGCAAGTAATCAAATTAAAAAATTTTAATTTTCTACGTAATTTTTAACTGAAAAATTGCTTAATTGTAATTTGCTCTCTATTACAATGATAAATTTAATGTTTTAATTTGCCATGAACAACTATAATTACTTTGATATGCTAAAAATTATTAAGATATTGTGTCAATAAGGTTTAAGAAAAGATAAAAATAAATGGTGTGATGAGCTATGATAACGATAATAGAATTATCAGTAATCATAAAACTGATTGATTGTTTTTCACTATTTGATTGATTTTAATAAATGAAATTGGTATTTTATTATTTGAATTAATTATTTCTATGGCGCAATTTTCATGATTGTCATTCAAGGATGAATGAGAGCTTAAAATAAAAAAGAAAAAGTGGCAGAGTAAACGAAACGAAAGAAATGATATTGTTATCATTGGTCTTATAATGATTATCATTATCATTCCTTTGACTTAAACTTTCTTATAGAATAATATATTATTGCTTATAGCCTTCCTTGTAGTACATGAGTTTATATGATGTGATAACGAGGATGATAGGTCATAAGCATTTTAATCCATAGAAATAACTAGTTCAAATATTTGAAGCAAATGGAATGACACTAATAATGTCAACCTCTCTCTCCACCCCACCAATAATATTAAGTTTAAATTTAATATCATTGGTGATATTGAAATGATAATGTGGTGGAAAAAAGAAAGAAAATTAATTGAAAGCTGAATTTTTCTTAATTTATTTTAATTTTATATGCTCAAATTTATATTGTAGATGTTTCCTCAACAATTGTATTGCAGTTTGATATTATCACCAGCACAAGAAATTCATTCGAACGATGAACTAAAGCAAATCAAAGCGGGTATTTTACTAAGATCATCTGCATTTTATTCATTGGTGAAATTTCAACAAAAATTCAGGAATTGAAAAAAAAAATTGAAAAAATTGAGAAGCAAAAATTTTCAGCTATTTTTTCAATTGTGATGCGATTTAAGATTGATTAAAATTGATAATTAGATAATTAGTAGTGTAGGATGGAACGGTTTGAATTTAGCATTGAATTTTGCAATTATCGGAAAGATTACAAAGTGTTTGATTGCTAGTTATAATTGAGAATGTTTAACGAAAGATTTTGTATATTTTAACTTAATAAGTTTTTTTTTTTTTTTTTTTTAAAGGAAAATTGGAATTGTTCGACGAAATTAAACCTGCAATAACAGTTGGCATTTTTGATGATCGTAACGGTAATGAAGCTAAAATTTTTATGCAAATGGCAGAAAATTTAAAAGGGAGATATCATTTTGTGTATTTAATTAAGAAAAGGTATTTGAATTTTATTTGTAGCAGAAATTATCGCTTTTATATGGAAACGTTTGATGCAAAATGCTTGGTAATATGAATAAGTCTAACGTAAATAATTTAGTTAGTAAATATTTAATCAAAAGCTTGGCTTGGAAAAAAGAAAATCTTTGATATGGATTATGCTTTATGTAACTTTTCATTTTTTTCAATCGTTAAACATTTTTTCTGCAAAAAATTGGTTAAATTATCAGCACTTGAATTTGTTTAAAATTTATTCGAATGTTTATTTTTCCCATTTTTATGATCACTGTATTATTCTGTGATAAAATGAACTTTTTTAATGCAACTATTAATGAATGGATTGATACCTTATGATTACCATTCTTAAAATCTTGAAATTAAATTTTAAAATATATATTAAATTGAGGATGAAATAGTAATCAGTCCTGATTTCAGTCATTCTAATGCTATTTATACTATTCGTGCATTAGAAAAACGGAAACGAATTGATTTCACAGGAATTTATGAAATTCAAGAATTGACAAATTTTGTTGTACGATCATCTTTACCAACTGTGGTGAGTATTATTTTGCAAATACTTTCTTTTTTTCTTTTTTAATTCTTTTTTTTTTAATTCATTACTTGAATTTTTTTTTGTCGGAATTTTGATAATTTTTTGAGTAGTTTATCTTTAATTTTTGCTTTATTTTCTGAAAAAAAAAAAAAAATGACAGAAGAAATCGGTGTTAATTAGAAAATAATCACCTTTTTATTTTAATAATATTTTCGGGTGGGTTTCTTTTTTTTTTTTTTTTTTTTTTTTCAGTTCAAAGATTTAATATTTGTTTATTAAATTAACCAAAAGATTATCAGAATTTTAAAATATACAAGAAATGAATAGCAGATTAAAAAACAAAATTGAATAGCAAAATTCATAACAAATTTTTATTTATTATAATTTACAGATAGATATAAGTAATGGATTTACATCGGATATTTTAACACATCAAATGCAGCCATTAATTTTATTCATTGATAATGGTAATCAAGTGGAAAAGTTCAAATTTACAAAACTATGTTCAAAATCGCCGTATATAATTTGTACAACAATTATTCTTAATAGGTAATTTTACATTTTCGTAAAATGATTTTCAGGTTTAATAGTTAAACAAAAATTTAAAATTATTTGTTGAGAAAAATTATGATTATCTGCATGAATAATAATACTGTAATGATTATTGGAAGTTAACAAATAAAAGTTGGGAAAGTAAAAATTAATAAATGTAATTATTTGTTTATTTATCATGTCTGCAAAGTTTTATGCTTCATTTGCTAGCAAATAAGTGTAGTATTGAATTAATTCTTGATCTAAAAAGGATTTAAATTAATTATTTTATATTAATTTTTGATTCAAATGACTTATTAATGCTTATTTTCAAAAGGTTTATATTTTTTCACCCACAAAATTCACTTATTTATTCATATGCAACTGCAATTATTTATTTTAATTCATATCATTATTTCATTTGCTACTTAATTTTTCCTTCATCGCTATTATTTTTCGTTATTTGTTATTTTTTATCTTATCCTTGAAATTATTTATGTATCTTTTGATTTGATTTAGTAAATTAAATTGCCATGACATAAGCATTAATCGAAATTATGTTCAGTGATTTTTTACTTGAGGTGTCACTTGCATTTAACAATTTTAGTTCAAAATCAAAAATAGTTAATGAAATGATCAATTCCCTTCAGTCCAATGATCATTCCAAAAGATTAATCATTTTTCTAAGGGTATGTTCTTGGAATACTTTCTCAATTTAGCTTTTTCATTCTTATTTTCTTGAGTTTTGAAATTTAGAAAATTGTCCATAACTAATAAATAGTGATACAATTTTCTGGAATAAATTCAAGTTTTAACTGAAATATATTAAAAGTTATTTACTCAATTCAGGAAATGAATACTAGGAATGAAATATGCAATGATTATGGATTGAAATTTTCAGGAGAAAATTTATGCGTTAGACATTAAAAATAGTTTAGAAAGTGGAGATTTGCTTCAGCTTATTGCTGTTGCTACTATTAACGAACCGATAAGTTTGAATTTAAATGTTTGAATATTTTATAAATTAGTGTAAAAAAGTGGTGTCAGTATTTCAAAGTTAATATTGCTTACTAATAATTGCATATAAATTATTATGTGAAACATGTTGTGGTGAAATTTCAATTTCAATTTGGAAATTTGATCTATGAGATAATGCTTCCTAATACAAATCATATTTTATGCAGGAGATGGAAAAAATCTTTTGGTAAATTAATTTAAATTTAAACAAATATCAAAAACACTTTTTTTGAAAAATTAAAAAATTTTTTCGAAATGAATTTTTGAAAAAAATATGGAGAAAGAAAAGTGTTCAGGGATATTAGATATTGGGGATGTTCATCCACTTCGATACATACAATTGGCGCAAATAAATGAAATCTTTGGAGAACAAATAATTGAAATTCCATTCGAAGTACAAATTATTCAACGATCATATTTGGTAATTTTTTTCTAAAACTTATCAGTATTTATTTATTTTTTGCTAAGATAAGATATTTAAAACGATAAATTACTGCAGGATAAAAATGACAAAATGGATGAGAATAGTGCTGATTATGGTGGTTGTCCAGTGATGGCAAAAGTTCGACAAGCAGCAATGAAAGATGAACTTTGACCTTATTCATTTATGTGTTAAATAAAAATCGATTAATACGAATCAATTGATTAATTTATCCTGGAATTCTTCAGTTTAGATCTAATAAACATCTTTTTTGAAATTTAAAAATTTATAGATTGCTATTTCTCTGTGATGGTAATTACGTTTTGATAATTAAATGCAAAAAGTATTTAATTTGTTATGCAATCTCTATTTTTTCACTTATTTTTTGGCTGTTTTCAAATATTACTTCAATATAAATCAGAGATTTATAATAACTTACTTTACTTATCTGAATCGATCACATTTATTATCTTATTTTTCTGAGGTTTGTATTACTTATCAGTGCTGTTATTATTCACGGAATGAATTGATAATTATTTGTTAATTAATTTATCGATGGAAAAGTTTCATATTTATTTATAGAGATGCAAAATTGATTAATATAAAAATTTTCATGGAAATATTGGTGTATGTTAAAATTAAATTACCTTAACGACTAGTATAAATTTTAAGATTTTTTTTAATAAAAATTCTTCAATAATGCTGCACAATTTATTCAAATAATCAAAAAATAAAGCCAATAATATAACAGTAATATTTTCATTTTCAAATTTACTGCTTTATACTTATATTAAAAGAAATGAATCTCAACAATGCTTTTTTTTTCTTCTGAATTGGTTTGATAAAAATTTAATCAATAAACGATAAGAAAATTTTTTTTTTATCCAATAATTTTATTTTCAAAATGAATTAAAGAGAAAAAGGTAAATAATAGTAATAATAATATTAATATAATAATAAGGCACAGAATGGTACAAATATTTCGAGAAAGAAAAGAAAAGAACGCCGCTTCATCACAACAATAAGATGAAATTTACATGACACTTAAATGAGACATATTTGTGTTGCAACATCATCCTTACTGTACAAAAGGCATTATTATTGTTGACATAATTATTACAATTGATAAAATCCATAAATGTAATGGATTGCTGCGCATTTGTCCTGATTCTGAAAAGAAATTAAAAAAAAAAAACTATTTTTATTTCATTTAAAAATTTTTTTTATAAGAACTGGAATAAAAAACTTTTTAAATTTTACATGTTAATTTAGTTAAATGTTACTTATTAATTATAGAAGATAGTAGTAAAATTAATCTTCATCGACTAGAAAAATATATTTATAAATTATTTTTAAAATTATTTTTCAAATAAACAGGGTTATTAAGCATATTTTGTTCAGGTATATTTGTATCAAAAAAATGTTAAAAATATATGTTAAAAAAGCATTTTGAAAAGTTATAATCAGACGATATAATTGCTGAATATATAAACCTAAAATCATCCATAATTAGAAAATAATTATGAAAACACTACGTATTACAAAGAATTAAATGAAAAAAAAAATGAAAAAAAATGCCTAAAAAAATTCAGATTTTTTGTTCATATTTAAAAAGAAGCATTCTTATCCAACGAATTTCTTTCCATTGAAACCATGAAAGTTTTAGAATTCAAAAGAGTCAAGAAACGAGAAACGAATTTAAAAAATAAGATTGAATAAAGTTTCCTGTAACAATAAGATTTAGAATTTTCAAATTAGAGAAAAAATTTTCAATTTCAGAAAGAACAGTACCTTGCATTTTCGATTTTTTCGCATTAATTGTGACATTTGATTTCGTTTTCGGTGATATGTCAAAAAGTGATTGTTGTAGAGAAGAAGTGGAATCAGTGAAATCATTTTCTGCATTTATCGATTCTGGATTTAGTTCCGGAACGGTTAGTGTCGTCGAGGATATACCTGTTCTTCGATGAGATACAGATTCGATATCAGATGATGATGAAGTTGAATCCGGTTGTGATACAGTTAGAAGTTCCACTTCTGATACAGTGATACTACCACTAGTTAGAAAGTTGTTGGAATCTGATAAACTGTTATCACTCTTCGGTTTTGGCAATAATGGAGTCGTAGTAATGGATGGTATTCGCTGATCAACCGGTAATGCTGTTTGATCCACTGAGATATGTATTGGACCGGAATCAAGTGAAAAGTCTTCTTCTATCTTCCGCTCATCAATTGCACCGTAACCGGAAATCGAACAGCTAGGATCAAACTTTCGCACCCATATTAGAAACATGCTTACAACATGCTTTAAAGCTTGTTCGCTGCATTGTGCTGATAATTCAGATGATGCACAGGAAAGCATACTTTTTAGGCTAAAAATATAACAAATTAAATTTACTTTCAAACCAAAATTTGAATCTTAAATTACTTTTGCTAAAAAAGAAACATATATTTGTTCATTTACTAATATTAAAAATATAATAGAAACATTTTTTGAAAGAAGTAAAAGAGTTTAAGGAAACTTTAATAAATTCAGTTTTGAGCATGCATATTTCAAAAGAAAAATGTTCAGAAACTAAATTTGTGACTAATTAATCAAATAATAATAATAACGATAATAATAATGATATTAATAATAATAATAACAATAATAATAACGATAATAATAATAATGATATTAATAATAACCAATCAAACTAACGTTGAACAAATTTTTTGCGAATTATCTTTAGCCAATAAATCTAAACCAACGAATGGTTCACTACATTTTTTGCCAATATCAGTAGTGATAAAATGAGTGAGACATGGTAGGAAATATTTCGTCTTTGATTCTTCCTTTCCACAAATTGTTCGAAAAAGTGCGATATTTGCTGATGAGATCGGTTCCACACGACACGACATATTTGTTAAGCAATTTTCATAATCTCTTATCACTTCACAAAATTCATTCCATTGTGAGCTATTCCTACAATCATGATAATGAAATTATTGTATAGTTATAAAAAAATATTCATTTTATCAATAATAACACTGAAATTTCCTATCACTCTTAATTTATGAGAAGTTTTTTAAAATGATTTAAAATTGAATTTGTAAAAAAGATCCCTTTGAAAAAAAATCTGATTTCAAATCATTTACTTAACTAGCTAACATTAATGAGAATTAAAAAAAACACGATCTAAATATTCTTTATATATTATTTACTGCTCTAATCCGTTGTATGAATTGTGTTAATTAATATATTAAATAGAAATTAAAAATTTAAATGTTTCAAATATCCTTCATGCGGTTGATAAAGTACTATAATTCCTCTGTCTTATAAAAATTAAGAATTTAAAGAGTAAGGAATGATAATATAAAACAATGAAAATAGAAATTTGAAATGTTTTTGATGCATGAATAATTTGATGATTACGAGAAATCCCTTCAGCCTGTGATTTTAAATAATTCACTGCAATATCTAACGATGAAATAGGAATTAATATTTATATGGCATTAATTATTCAACAATAACTAGGTACCTAATGAATGAAAATGGTGCAAAAGTAAAATGATCAATCAAATTTTCGCATTGCAAATATTCGACAATATCGGACTCAGCGCAACTTGTTTTTACTGATGCAATAGGAATTTGTACACTGCATGATTTATTTAACTGCAATAATATGAATTAGTAATTTTAATCAGAAGTAATGATTAATTATTACTGAGAAGTGAAAATTTTCATTTTTATACTTCGATTTTCATTTTCTCTTCGATTAAAAAAGTAAAAATATTAAAATTTTCTAAATTTTCTGGATTTTCAGTTAACTTTTTTTTTGAAAAATAAATAATTTAAATGAAGTAATTCTATCGTACCGCATTAGCAAATATATGCATTCCTTCAAAAGATAGCGCCAACGCTTCATATCCGCATGAATTGTGAATAGATGGCGTGGCGCAATTAGCAACGTTTGTAAGGAAGGAACATTGTTGCTCTGACGCTGTTGGCAAGAATGATGTCAGGCATTTTGATCCCTTTAACAAATTTTTATTAATAAAAAAGAGAAAAGAACTTTCTCTTTTATAATAATTTTATTACTTTTAAATTAAATTACGTTTTTTTGAAGAAAAAAGAAAGCAAAAAATATGCAATATAAGGCAAAAAACTGAAAAAATTTAAATCTGTTTGTGATTAATTTTAACAATTGACTTTAATAATTAATTTTCATCTTTTTTAATTACTAATATTAAGATTAATTGGACTAAATTTTCCTTTAATGATAGCAAAGACATACCTCTGATGAAGTAATAACAGACGTCAAACACATGGAATGCTCTTTGTATGTGTCACGCCGAGTGCAAATAAATTCAGCTAATGCATTTAACGCCTTCTGTTTAGCTGTATCACATATCGGATATGAACAAGTGGCTAACTTTGATGCATCTACGCATAACTGTAAAGTAATATGAAATAAAACTTATTTTTTTAACAATTTTTCCATTTTTCCATTTTTTTTTGAAATTAAATTTGATGATATATTCAATTGTTTTCTTTAAAAAAAGAAACGAAATAATAAATTTATTTTTCTTTTTTTCTGCCTAATGCTTATAAAAATTAGGGATGAATAGATGCTACACGTAATTATAACTATAACTTTAAGGTAATATGACGAAACACAAAAATTAGCGAAATAGACGTAAAAAGTAGTAACGAATATGTCTTCGCATAATGGAATGATTTTCAGAGAAAAAAAATTACTTATAACTTTTTGAATTTCTTAGATTGAGTATTTTGAATAAAAACGTGAAGGGAAAAGTAACGTTTGATAAATTCTCGCAAATATGTATGCATATATATGTAAGACATCCACTTCTTTTCAAATTTTAAAAATTTGTAAATAAAGAATATTTAAATTATTCTAAAATTTTCTACCATATCAATACTTGATGGATCTCGTAAAAGCGCAATTGGTAACATTCGATAATTTCGATAAAAATTCCCGGTGCATTCCGCATGCTTCTGTTGCATTTCTGTGTCACATATCTGTGTCTTATCACCACTAACTGATCCTAATTGATTATAATTAAATGAAATTGGACAGATATCAGTTGCGCTAATTGCACGTAACACGTTTAATGGTATTTCACCACAATGCTGCACGACAATATGCTCAATGCATTTGATAAATTGTGGTAAAACACCGCGTAATGCGATAAGATTAAATTGCTTCAGTGTTGCTATCGTTGATCGTAGACATCGACCAAATTCAGGTATTGATGCCTATAAAATAATAGAATAAATGAAAGTCATTTATTTGTCAAATGAAGGTAATTAATTATTTACAGCAAAATTATTAAATCCTTAAGCAATTTCGAATTACAATTTTCAATTACAAAATAATTTGTTCAGTTTCCAATTATTAATACTATTATTTTCATTAGCATCATTTCTAAAGTATTATTATTCGATATTTTCAAATTTAACATATTTTTTAAATTAAATTGGCTTTTTTAAAAGTATTTTAACAAGACTGCATGTTATACTATATATTTTCACAAAAATTTCAATAAATCCGAACAAAAAAAAGGGAAGCAATTTTTTTTATTTGAGTTAACAAATATTAAAAAGTTTAAAAATTAAATTTAGAATTGAAAAAGCAGAAGTGATGCATACATAACCTGTTTAAAAACACAAGCCAAATTGTCATCAATAGCCTTGGCAGTATCAGGCTGATTACATATTCCATTACCAGCCTGAATTAAACAACTTGAAATGGTGCATTGCTGCTCGGATTGCTGTTCTATCAATGGTCCCAAGCAATGTCTGAATTCTTTGGTCAAATTACAACCTTTCGCAAATACAGGTGCCAAATTTTTGACATTAACCAGAAACTGTTGCAATCCACCCTGTAAATTTGATAAAATGTAAGTTTATCACTGCCAGCATTTATTATTATTATTATAATATCAATTATTGCGATGAATTTAATGAAATTAATTAGTCCTTTGTTTGTTCATAAATTAATTCACCGCCATAAGCATATATTAATAAAGAAAGAGTTTAAGTTTAAATTCATACTTCAAATAATTCATCAATTCTGGATGTTAATTCATTAATTGGTGCAGCGCAGTAACTGATGCGAGCATTTTCTTCAATCGTACAGTTATAGCCTCGAATTGATTTATCTGTAAAAGTTAATTTTTATTTTTTCAAATTTATAACTTTGAATTTAAGCATAATCATAATCTATGCTTAAATCTAAAGACCATTCTTCCATTTTATAGCATTTTTTCATTGCACGCAATTAAGTGCAAAA
This sequence comes from Brugia malayi, assembly GCF_000002995.4. Classification (NCBI taxonomy): domain Eukaryota; kingdom Metazoa; phylum Nematoda; class Chromadorea; order Rhabditida; family Onchocercidae; genus Brugia; species Brugia malayi. Next base: position 9,692,816 of record NW_025062475.1, read on the forward strand.
ATAGATGAATCACACATTTAAAAAGTAATAAAATCGAATTTAAGCAACTCGCTTCAGTAAATGTGAATGTCAAATTAATAATTATGATAAATAGATCAGCAGGTGTTTTAAATAGAGAAATGAGTAAGTGTATAAATAGATATATCGAACTAAATAAGTAAGTAAAGTAATAGGTAACTAAGTGAAAAGCAAGTAAATAAATTGCAAGCTAATGGTAATAAATTAATCATCTATCTATTAAAATTTAATTATTTATTTAATAATCCATTAAGAACTTATCAGTTTTATGTATATTAAACAGTTTCAAACAGTTTTAATTTCAGAATAAGAAATTAAATTCTAAATTATCAGAAAATTGACTAATTATCTTCCATTTTAAATTTTAATTAACAATTACCATTTTGTTGCATTCCAATTTTGCATGTAGGGTCAACAACGTTCACAAATTTATCAATGTAATCGGTAACAAACTGCGCACCAACTTGACCACATTTCTCATTAATTACAGGTATTGAGCAAGCAAGCAATTTTCTGGAACTCTGACAAGCTATTTGCGGTGAACTACGTGAAAACTCGCTTACACATTCACGGATATTTTCACGCGTGGTCGTTTTACGAATGCATTGCCGTACCTAAAGTAGTTGACTAAATTGTTATCATATCATTAACTGTTAATTTACTAGCCAATTTCAGTTAATTAGTTTTTTCCCATAAGTGCATTGGACTAACATTTTAAATTTATTCGTTTGAGAGTTGCAATTAATTGACCTCACTTTATTACCTTGACCTTCCTTCTTTTCTCTTAAAAGTTTTCACTCTCTTACCTGTAAATATGTGCTATATCCTGGACCACAAGCAAAATCGAACATTGCTATCATCCCTTTGGCCCATAATGGAATACAGCTAATATTAGCTTGACATTTTTTAAATTCGACAAATTGTTTACAGGCCTCGTCAATTTGTTTTGGCTGCTTAATGACAGCCAAGGGATGAGGCTGGTAGGTAGTAATTGTTTGAATGCATGATGCGAATTGCTTCTGTTCTGCCAGTTGACAAGTTGCGACCGATTGTGATACCGGTTGAATTTAAAACGGAAACAAAAAATAGATTAGTATAAAAAAATGGACGAAAAAATGCGAAGTTCTTTTACCCTTAACATTAATTTGATTATACTAATTTGATCTGAAATATAGCAAGCAATTAATTTTACGGTTTATTTTACTTAATCATTTTTTACTCGAAGTATTTTTTCCGATGGAGAAATGCTAGTTTTTAACTAAATTAAAGACTGTGCTTGATTTTAAAAGTTAGCTTTAATTGAATTTGAATTAACAATTAATTTATGCCTTTTAATTGAAGTTAGAAAAGAAGCAAAATGGATTAATCAAACTTATTAGACAGTTAGTACAATGATAAAATAAATGTAAATAAAATTATGAAATGATTTTTATAAATAGACTCAGTATTAGAATAAGACCTAATTGAACTGTGATTGCAGTCAAAAATACAATAATAAAAAATATTGTAACAAATAAAAGTTATATGTTCTCAATTAAAAATTAATACTAAATTTTTTAAATTTCTTTTTCAAATTATCTCTTCTTTGAAGGAAAGAATTTTCTTCAAAGAAATGAATGAATAAAGAAAAGAGCTTATCATTGGATTAGCGATTGGTGTCGCAATTATTGGTCGTGCGATAATTTCATCCAAATTACTTGGACGTTCTTTGGGACAACCTTCTTCGACTCCTAATTCCATCACCTGTCAGTTAATTATTTTTATAGGTTAATTTAGTTAACTTTGGTAATTTCAGTTTTTTAGATAATTCGAATTTCAGCATTTCACATAGAAATAAATATAACACAAACCAATCGCCATAGTTGCTGCAAATTTTGGATAGCTTCTGCTGAACAGAATTCGATGAAAATTTTCTCACCGCACTGGTATGCATCCCGAATAAGATAATATGAATTGCAAAGATATGCTTCACCATGAATTCCCTAAAATTATGCCAAAATTGGAACTGTTAGTAAAATATTGACAAAACATAAAAAAAAATAATAACAAAATATGCAAAACAATAAAATAATAAAAAAAAATTGACAAAACAAATATACTCAATGATATTTCGTAAAAAATTAAAGCAATTCTGAACGAAAATAGTTGAAAAAAATTTTTAGCATATATAAAAGAATGTGTTATACTAAAACTTTAATGACTTTAAGAAAAAAAAAAATGGCATAAAAAATTTGCATAAATAAAGAAGAAAAAAGAAAATGAGTAAGAGAAAGGAAAAACTTAACAATCATTTGATTAATTTGATAAAATGGCAAAAATTTTTTTTTAAAAAAAAGCTTTGTTAGTATCATTTGATATTAATACAAAGAAAGTTCGAGTGATATTCTAAAAAAATTATCAAATTAAAAGAATAACTGCTTATTATTATCATTTTAGATTCATGAATTCTCTAAGATTATACCAAAATTTCGGTCAATGATTATTTCACACTACGGTATTATTTTATAAATGATTTCTATTCCGAATTAATAATTTTGATATGTTTTTCAAAGTGAATGGATAATAATATAACTAATTTAAAATCACTATTGTATATATTATTTATTTTTAATCTATAATTACGCATGTATGTGTTCGCATGATAATTAAATTCCTAATGATTAGCAAATAAGAAAACAAATATACCTTTGTTTACTGCTTGGACTAAAAATATTTCCATAATAATATATTTTTAATAAGTAAATGAATAAGCAAATAAATAAATAAATAATAAATATATAATTCATGAATTTATCTCTGATATTATTTTTATCGAAATGAGAAAAGAACAATAAAATATATGAAAAAATAACTTGTAACATATTATGGATTGCTAAGCCAAGACTATTCAATCCGGATTGACATATTCCGGTACGATTTTTAATCTTTTGAATGCACTCGTTGCTGCTATGTAATAGCGTACGTGTACGTTTACTACAAATAGGTGCTAATCCAATCCTGAAACAATCATATCGCATCTATTACAAATGGAAAGAAACGTTAATTAAATTAAACGAGCAAAAAATTAAATGGCAGAAAAGAATTTCTAATTTTGCTTATTTATGAAATGATTTTTATATAATTGATAAGGAAAATTTTACAACGATAATGTAAAATTACAATTTATCAGTCTATTTTAGCTTCAGGATAAGGCATATCAGAACTTTAAACTCAATTATAATTGTTCAATTTTGATTATTTCTTTAAAAAATGAAAAAAAAAAAAAAAAAAAAAAACGAAAGTATAATACCTCGCAAGAGTATTTAATGGTGAATTAAATGCACATCTTTTTCCATTGGAATGAACAAATACCGTATTACTAATACAATTATCATATTTGTTGTACAAATTACAAATTCCAGAAATGATTGTTGAATTTTGTTGACTAATTTCATGCAAAAAGTTGAGACTATTTAATTCGGCTATTTTTCGATTAACTTCAACAAGTTCCACCAAACATGCTAGAGCCAAATTTTCCTTAAATTAATTGATGTATCGTTATCAAACAAATTGCTAATAGAATTTAAATTTAAAATTTTATAGAATTAGGACGATATAAATTGAGCAAATATTGCATCTATTAATTTTATCACATACAGATTATTAAATTACTCAAATGCAACTGCAAATTTTTATATAATAAAATTAATTTTTTAATTACACATTTCTAACAATTAATATAACACTATTATTCATACCTGTTCTGAGGTACATCGTACATTCTTTGGACTTAATTTGAATTCATCATTACTCATTGATTTATCATCCGTAATTGCTTCTGCATAACAGTGATGCACAATTAAATCATCACTCAATGCATCTTGCACTAATACAGCAACATTTTGCGCCTCAATTGTGCATACGTCAAGCATAACACGTAGCGCACAATCGATGTTATTACTAAATTGTTCCAATGCATTGCAGATTGTTTCGTTCTTTGGCTTCAATATTAATATTATTTTAAATTAAATAAAAAACAGTGAAAGTTTACAGTAAGTATGCAAAATCTTATTTAAATTTTTAAGTAAAATAATGCTATCATTAGATGATTTTACATTCAGTGATAAGATAGGATTATATCCTTATCAAAAGTAATGTATTTATAAGCACCATTTAAACAACTAATTTTTACTACTAAATGTAAGAAAAGTATTGTCGAGAATGATCATTATTAGCAGCCTTAAGTGTAGAGATATTGCTATCATAATTATATATGTATTGTTATCATAATTAAGAATATTTTTATTATAATTACTAAAAGGGAATCTAAGATAGGGTTTTTTGAATGAAAAAAAAAAAAAAAAGATGGAAATGAAGTTATTTCAACTTATTATTTGCATAAAATTTCAATAAAAATGATACATTCAAATCAGAAACCAAAAAGATTTCATTAAACAATTTTTTCAATTAATCTTTGTCAGTTGTATGAGAAAGAATTTTTATTGAAACAGAAAAAATTGTTTAAAAAAAAACAACAAAAGATTATTTTATTGCCATAATTAAAAATATTTTATAATAAATTTTGTTGTGTCAGAGAAGTCGAATAAACTTATTAAATGATTTATTAGAAATGGAAATAATACTATATTGTTCACCTTTTGATCACACTGTTCTAAGCCTAACGAAGCATTAATAAAGCATTCTCTTTGTTCCATTAATTTTTCTCGATGTTCACAAACTATACGATAAATTGGTTCCCATTTCGCTTCACTGATAATTTGTGAACAGATAGTATTAACTTTGGTGAACATATGCAGTATGTCATATGGTGAGCCATTAACTTTTAACTTGCTGCTTTCATCTAAAATTTCCAAAATAAAAATAAAAATGAAAAATCAAATTTGATAAATGGACAAACACTTAAAAAGTGATTTAAAATTCACAAACTAATATATCATCTATTTAGTCATAAATAAAATTTAATCAAATAATTACATATTGTTAATTTGCAAAAAAAAGAAAAGAAAATTTTCCTTAAAATTTGCTCTATTTTGTCTAATTATGCTTGTATTCTATTATTCTGAGAAATCATGAAAGGATATCTTTGCTATGACAATGTAATGTCACTTATCCGCCGTTAACAATCAGTCATCTCTTAATGCTTACTATTTAATTTGTTATCTAAAATAAATTACTGATATCGTTTTATATTTCTATTTCTTTTAAAAAGTGAAGTTTTTGCGTTCTAAATTTTAAATTGAAAATTATTTAAACTATCTTACAAAAGAAAACAAGCATGCAGTAATTAAATGCACAATAAATTCACAAATTATTATTATCATTATCAATAATTGAGGCATATCTCACTGTGACTTATCCGTTGTAACTAGAATGAAATACCTGTAGATTTAGAAAAGGTAGACGAAGCGGTGGAAGCGGTAATGGCGGTAATATAAGAGCACGCTAATTGCGTGTACAAATGATCCGTTTCACTTTCAAGTGGTTCAATTATTTCCAAAGCATTTGTTGTGCAGCCATTCCGATTATTTCTTTGAATGCAACGTAAATCAGATCTGATTGATGCCAAAATTTGACAGATCGGTGATCCTTGAAGGTTTATATTATTGCTGCAAATATCTCTCAGTGATTTATTTATTTTTTAAAAATTGTTTTTATTTTTATTTTTTCCTAATCGATATATTGCATTTTTTCTAAAATAATTCTAGAATAACTTAAATGTTTTCGTGAAGGAACGAAGATTGTCTTTACGGGAAAGAATGATTAGTTGAAAAAAAAGTTTTTCTATCTCATCGATAGCGCAACAAATTCAATATATTAAACAAAAAAAACAAAAATCATTCGATGAAATATTAAATGAATTTATTATTTAATAATAAAACTGGATCTCGTTTTACCTATATCATATGTTTGCACTTAATTTAAAAAAATTTTAGCACAAAAAGTTACCTTTCATATATGTTTCTACATTACTTAATTTCAAATAAAAGAAGCATTCCAAATTTCTATATTTTCATTTTTATTATTAAAAATTTGGGAGTTATGTTTTCTTCAAAAAGAAAAAAAAATTCTTTTTCTTCAGTTTTGTTCCAGCAACTCATTTTAAATTTCAATTTTTAATCTCAATTTAATCTTTCCTAATTTTATTTTCTTTGCTTCAATTTTTTTAGAACTTCAACAGAAGCAAAGTAATTCATACATGCACTGGATTGTAAATAAAAAAGTCAGCTAACTTACACGTTAAATCTTTTTAACAGTTAATAATGATAAGTCAATCTTTTTTTTTTAGTAAAATTAAATGAATAATAGTTCAACAAAAATTATTAGTGATAATGTCATATCAATTACTATTTATTTTTCCATGTTATTCTTTACTTTCTCAATAAAAAGGGAAAATTTTTTTGTTTTTTATTAATAATACTAAACAAATTGATTAGTTATGCACAAATAAGCAAGTAATTTCCTGTGTGTGCTAAAAAATGAAACTAAAAATTTTAAATTTAATCATTTTACCAAATTAAATGATGCAATTGATAAGTATTTCCATTACACATTGACATTTAATAATTTCACTTTAACAATGTTTGAAATGAATCACATAAATATTTGACCTTGAACTAGAATGAAAAGTAAGTGACATGAAATGACTTCGAATTTTAAATTTTTGTATTAATTCATTCCATTTCAATATATTTAATTTTACTATTTACCTACAACACTGTTGATTTTTCCTTTTTCTATACAAAACTTCCAAACAATTCAAAAAAATTTTCGAAATTGGTTTCTTCTCATCAGTTGAATTAAGCCTTATTAACTTCTTCAAGTGAGAACGCTCCTTGAATTAATGCGAAAGGAAATGTACGTATGTAATCGATTTGTTAAACTTTAAATTAATTAATTAATTTTTTTTTGAAAGAAAATCGTTTTTTCTTTTTTTTTGCTTTCTAACATATGAAAGTTAATAAAAACAAAAAAAGACATTTAATGAGCACTAAATTTTATAAAAGCATAAATCAATCTGTTTGATCAATTGTTAAATTTAAAAATTAGGGAAAACGTTTCCATTTGAAAATTTTCGAAACAAATACTAACAAAAGAAGCAATTTCATTTCTCTTTTAAAAATACGTTCTTGATAAAATAATATTCGAAAAATAAGAAAAAAAAAAAAAAAAAAGCAGTGCGTTATTCTTCTCGTTTTTCTTCTAACTGGAATATTTCAAATTTTAATATTAAATTGGAATATTTTTTCAAAATTTTTCATATACTTTGTGACTGCATATTGGGGAGAAAAACGAGTAGCGAAGAAAAAATTTTAAAGAAAGTTTAAAATAAACAGCAAACATAAGACAAAAATGAAATACTTGTTTCTCACAGCAAAATAGAACAAAATTTAATCTGAAAATTGGTAATAAATTTTAATTTTAAGAAAAAAACTACGAAAATATTTCTTTTTTTGGTGATTTTCTTCTCAAACTTTTTTTCGAAAGCAGCAAAGAAAAAGTTGAAATAAGCAGTGGAGGAAACGAAAAATAAACACAAAAATAATTGTGAAAATCGCTTAACTAAATTGGAAATTAAATAAATTATTGATATCAAATATAATAGAAATTCGCGTTTCAAAACTAATTCATTCATAATTCATATACATATATTCACAAACAATCAAAATAAAATTAGAAAAAAAAAAAAAAAAAACGCTCCAAAAATTATAAATGACTTATAATATTCTTTTTGACATAATTTTGAAAAAATTTCTAAAATAAAAATTAAAAAAACTTTTTTTTTTTTTTTTGCAATTAATAATAAAAGATTTTCGGCAAAAAATTTTTGAAGATAATTTCAAATAATTGAATTTTTTGAAAATAAAATAACAGAACTTACTCAATTGCACACTGTTGATTTCGAACATTTAAAAAGCATTTTTTATATTCTTTAACCGATGGCATCAGCAATTGACAGGTGTACAATTCGATACTATTCCAGAGTTCAATTGATTTTGGTAGTGTACATGCGCTAATATTAAGCGTTTCTGTGCAGGTTCGAAATTCTAATAATAATTCACATCCTTGATCCATTATCTGCCATCTACAAATGATTACATTTTGTGAAACGAAATTAATTTTTTTAATTCCAATAGTATTTTTTTCGTTTTTCTTTTAAATTTCAAGTTGGAATTTTAAATCTTTGTATCGCAGAGACAATTTAGAAGAGCGATTTCAACTACAATTTATACTTTATTGTTATTGCAGTAAAAAAGTTGACATTAATATCAACTTATCTATACTTTATTATATGTTTTTTTTTTTTTTTTTCACAAATTATATTTGTATTACTAAAGTAAATACGAAATATTCGGAATTTAATAAGCAGTTCGATTGGAATAGAATTGATGTAGCTATTTCTATTTTGAAATGTTTATCAGTTTACCCTGAGGCTATCAGATAAATTCAAGTCATAATAAAATCTAGTTCCATTCTACTAATTCTCACAAGGATATACATTAACACTACGAAATTTGCACTGCAAACAACAATTTAAAATTATCTTACATTGTTCCATTCCAAATTAATAATAAAATAAACATAAAATTTGTAATTACCTATGATAGTTTCATCTTTTTTTCCTGTCAGTTGTTTACAAATGGTTAATTTTTTAATGAAAAATAATCAAATAGAAATAGATAAGATTAAAAATTGAACAATTATAAGTTACAAAAAAAAAAATTTAAACATGAAGTATCATTTATGAAATTAAAAGTCATTTGAGTAAGTTACTCGTTACATCTCATTTTCTTATCATATCATCATAAAATATGATTATCAACTACGAGCACTATTATTAACACTTTACAAATTATTTTATATATTTAATTTTAAATTTAATCATTCTTCCATACAATCATTTTCGATAACTCTACTTTCTTCTGCTATTAATTATCACCGCTTTCCTTTCCTTATACGGCATTTATCATTGTAAACATCATCATTTCTTCACAGTTTTTTTCTTATTTCATTTTTATTTCAACCTTTCATATTTCCTTTGCTGCTAACAAGCTAAAGCAACAAAAAAAAAATTAATTAATTAATTAATTAATTACACAGCGAGAGAAGAATTGAAAAATAGCAAAATTTATTACTATTTTATTATTTAAATCGATAAAATTATATGAGCAATGAATGATTTATTTTTTAATGAAAAGAAAGTGGCATAATCGTAAATAATATCACTTTTATCACTTTTTGTTTGTCGTTTTCTTTCGATAAAAATATTTAATTGTTGAGTTATATGTAAACAAATAAGAAATTTTAAATAAAATGCTAAAAATTGGTGACAAAAAAGCTTCATTATATGATTTTGAAAATACGTTAATCGGACTAAAATGACGAAAGAATTTTATGAGAATGTTCTTCGTTTTTTTTTTTGAAAAATATTTACATGCAATTTTATTAAATATTGAAATTAGCTCAATGATCTAATTTCTTCGTCATCTCATTATATTATCGGTCCTTTAATATCCTAATAACATTTTAAAATTTATTAATTGAATTTATTGATCAAAGTGTATTGAAAATTAAAATAAAATTGAAGCACATTTCAATTTACTAACATTACAAAGGAAAAAAATTGGTTAAATAAGATCTCAAAGAGATTTAAGACGACAAAAGCTATTTTGTTTTTTCGAACTGAACCAACTCAATCAAATCAGGAAAGTTAAATTTTTCTCACTTTTTTTTCCTAAAATTTTCTTATTTATTAGTGCCAAAAAATTTGCTAAAATTTAATAGCCATTACGTAAAACAGTTTTTATACAAAATTTTACTATTTAAACAATATCAAAGTTGGAATTTGCAAAATCTCTGAGTAATATTAAATTTTAATCTTATTTCATTCAGCATGCTAATCTATATTCTTTGTCACAACTTCCTTTTGCTAATTAAAACTTTTCATTAATCTTTTTATCACTGTTGACCTTTATAAGCGAATGACAACGAAACTTTTCTCAGGTATATTTGTAAGAAGAGAGACATTGAACTTAGCAGCCTTGAAATTTCATTTCGAAAGAAGAAAGGAAGAAGAAAAAATGATTAAGAATGATTGTCGTCATTTACAATCAAGGTCATTTTTCTTTTTTAATTACAAATTAAATATTTTAGCTGAAAAAGTTAAAAAATCGGTTAACATTTTTGTTATGAACGTTTAAAATTAAATTGTACTTTTTTTGCCAATTTTCAAATAAAACATTCCGTAATTTTTCGTTTTTTTTTTTTTAAAAAAATTTTGATTAAGAAAATAAAGGAATGAATTGAGCTTTATAAGATGAATTGAATGTTTTGTTATATATTAGAATTATAATAATTTATTATATACAGAAGGCATAAATTTAAAAAAAAAAAAAATGAATTTAATAGTAATTTATGATAAAAGGTCACAGAGAAAAACAAGAAAGGAAATTTCTAGAAAAAATATTCACAACAATTTTGAAAATTAAATTTAATTTTTAAATTTTTAAATCAAATTGTTTCAATACTATAAATTAATTTTAAATTAATTTTTTTTCAATGGTATAATTAAGAGATCTGAGTTCACTTTTTTTTATTGGAGAAAGTCTTTTTCTATTCGAAGTAATCAAATATTTTCATCGCTAAAGCTAAAATAAATCATATTTGCATCTTTTGACATATTTTACATAAATTTTATTTATCAAAAATTTTCTGTAAAAAAAAAAAAAAAAAAAAAAAAAAAAAACAAAAGAAAAAGAGTGAATGCTTTGAAAAATGAGGAAAAGAGCAAAAATTCATTTATATTTCCTTGATGTTATATCATTTTTTCTTTTTTCCTGATTATGTTTACCACAGTGGAGGGCAAAAATTCCCTTTTTTGAACGATATTGCTCAAAAAATGAATTTTTTTACCCAAAAATTTTTTAAAATCAGTTTGCTACAATTTGAAGTAATTTATTACAAATAAAATCCATTCTTTTTCTTTTTGCATCTGATGTTGTGAATTATAATATTTCATATTATATTTTCAGGAAAAAAGAAATTACTATTTCAGTATTTCACTAACATTTTACATTTTATTAATTAGTAATAATGTTTACTTTACTTTACTTTACTAAAACTTGTAATTATCGCAAAAAAAAAAAATATTTCATTATGGGAGCTATTACTATAAAGCAATTAAAATTATTTATTTCTCGTCAAAAAAGTTTTTTTTTCCTTTCTAATTTGATGTAAATCAATTATATTTTTAATTTTGGATTTTATTACAAAAAGATAATAATTTAGTATAAAAGTACTTTAATTTCACTGTTAAAAAATTAACAAAAATTGACAAAAAAAAGATTATCAAAATGATACTAAAACTTATAAAATTAAATAAGAATTGATTAGTATAACTGACATTATCCATGATAAAGTTTTAAATAAAAATTAGTTTTGACTAATTACTAAACACAGTATCTCTTATTTCCTTTACCTTGTTTCATCATTTAGCATGGATGAATTTGTCAGATCAATGTCATCTAAATGTTCCATCCAGTCGGTGAGATCTGTAGAACATTGATTTACTCTTGTTTGTACAATATTCGAGCAACCATATGCATATGACTGATGACTTTTTGTCTCTTCTTCAGATCGCAGTAATGGTGAGATCGAAAATGGTAACTGATCAATGGATGAAAATGTTACAATACGATCAAACGGATCGTCGAAGATTTCTTCGGCAGTGGTGGAATATTCGACACTTTCACTAAGTGCACTTGTCTGCGTGGTAGACTGGATGTGTTCATCTGATAAGTCGTCACAGTCCACTTCACCGTCGTCGATCCAATCTTTAGGAATACAAGAACCATCGCCGCATCGGAATGTGTTTGATGGACAGTGATGTTGACGTATGATCGAATTTCGATTCTTTACTCTTATTTTAGATGAAACATGTACAGCGGTATCCAAATTATGACCAATAATGCTAGGTATTTGGGCAGCTGCACCAGAATTTAATTGAATATCCGCTGTATTTGAGATTATCGGATGTTGGGTGACAGTGGCCAAACATAACGATGGCAAAATTAGAAATACAGTTAAAAATACCCTTTTGTTCGGAAATCGCACTGTTACTGATGAATGTAATAAAGCTGACGAAATGAACAACAATAAGATCATAATAATAATAATAATAATATAATTTTATAGAGAACTGCTGCTACTACTGTCGATCGTGCCACTATCATACATCACATTGGCAGTTTCATCCACCGCAAATATACGCAAACCTGTAGCATACGCCAAAATTCGGCAACCAAACTGTCATCTCTGTCTATTGATGATGGGTTGGTCGTTTGGTTGATGGCAAAATCACCGCGATGGCCCTAAGGGGAGGAAAAACCTTTGACGGTGTTATTACTTTCCCAGCAAATGGGCCATCATTCCCCGCCCATCGACCGATCAACCGATCGGTGAGTGACCCAACAATTCCCTCTTCCATTTTTAACCCAAAGGGCTAAAAATATATCCTTCTATTCTTACTGCACCGATCCTACTAATAGTAGGATAATAATAGTTGTTCCTATTATTGCAGCTGTTCTAGTTGATGATAATAATAATGATAGTGATAATGATAATAATGATGAAAGTAGTATGGATAACAGTGATATCAGAGAGATCAAATAAGTTAAATGAATTTGTTTTCTAAGGTTGATGTCTCCTGATCTCGATCACTGACATTTAGATTTGAAAGTTAATTGTTCTTTGGTTGCTTCAAAAATTTTTTTCCTATATTTCTTGCTTTTAAAACAACAAAAAGAATAAATTCAAAGAACGATTGATTCAATCGAATAAAATATCTCAATTTTTTGTATTACTTTATTTATTCCTTTCAAAAAATTAGCATGTCATTAACACTGTGAGAACAATCAGTAACTTTGTACCAGTATGAAATAAATGGCTTAAATTTCTTAACAATAGAAAATTCATTCATTTAAATTTCAGTCCATTTAAGATTGAATTATTAGAACATAATAACCATATATTTATGCTAACGATTATAATGTGTGCATACTCAATATTTCAGGTTTTTTATTTTAGTTCCGTAAAAGCAATATTAAAAAGAAGGTTCTCTATTCATTTCATTAATTGTCCTTTGAATTCAGTATAATAAGAAAAGTGCTTATTTGAAATATTCTTGATTAATAAGTTTGATTCTTTTAACAAAATCAAAACTGGCATTTTGATATTTAATTTCCTGAATTCATATCTTGAAAGCAATAAATGATACTATTATAACGATTAATGAATGATTTATTAGAAAGATTATAAATAGCGTAAAAATATTGTCTTATGCTATTTGTAATTTTTAGTAAATATAAAGTTTATGAGGAAATTAACTATTTTTTACTGATTAATTAAATAATTTTCTGCCAATTCTTCTCATTAACGCATCCAAAATTATTGTTTTATTAATGAAAAAAGAAAAGATTAAAGAATTTCAAGGAAAATTTTTTCATTATTTCTGATTAATATTTAAAATTTATTAGCGTTTAATTAAGGTCCAAATAAGAAAAATGAAAAAATTTTTGTCTTAATAAGAATTTTAATTTATGCTGGTATTATTGGAATGAACGTAGACATAAATTAAAACATTTATTATTCTATAATTAAAAAAGAAATTAAAGGAAACTTGTTTTAAATGATGGTATTACAAAAATTGAATTTCTTAACAAAAAAGAAAAATATTCCGATAGATGGAACGAAGATATATTATTCCCTTAATCTAAGATTTTGTGAGAAAGGATGGATGAGGAAGCAATAAAATGCAATGACATGCAATTGTCAAATTTTGATAATTACAACCCTTACTCATTTTTCGATTTACTAACAACAATTTTAGATGAAAATTGAATATAAATACTTCTAAAATGCTCATTTTTTACTACAATAAGTCAGAAATTGAATAAATATAAAAAAGTAACTGAAAGTTAATTACAATTGGAAATTTTAAACAGATCTGACGATGATTTTTTGAAGTAATTTGTTCATAAGGTATTTTCCTTTATCTTTTTTTAAAATAACAGCCGATGATTCGTATTTGTTATCAGTAAATTATTCCATAATAATTTAAGTGAGAAGGATTATGAAGTTTGCAGCAGTTCTAAAAATGCTAGCATAGAAAAAGTTTTTATGATAATATTTTGATTTTAGAAAATGGAACTTATATTCATTATAAATTTTATTTAGAGTTTGTTGCTGTGACACTGAATTACCAGCAAATTAAATCGTAAAAATTAAATTTTTTGCTTTTAGCAATAATTCATCTTTTGAATTAAACTTCATTTATTCCTAGCAAATTTTTTCTCACTACTCAAACGTTAAATTAAAAAAATCTTTTTTTTTCATAAATTTTTGAAATCATAAAAGTACGAAACACTTTTATTCCAAAAAGATTTTTTTTTTTCTTTTATTTCCTAATTATTGTGACCTTCATAATATTAATGACTTCTAATAAAAAAAAAGATCACAAGTTATATTTTAGAAATGCATTTAAAAATGAGAAATTTGTCCTTGAAATCAATATCATTAAAATAACAAAAAAAAAAAAAAAAAAAGGAAAGAAAAAACTTAATGCTTAATAGACAGAGACAATCATAAATGACAGGGATTGGAAAAAAAACAAAACCGAAGGAAATTATCAGACAGTGAATGTTAAGATAAAAATTGATAAGTGATCTTCCATGATATAATGTTATAACGAGAATACTTGCAATATCCTACCGTAGTGATTTAAATTTCAAAATTTGAAATTTTTAAACAATTATTTCGATTAACTGATGGCTTAATAGTTTTCTAATATTTTATAATGCAATTTATTTCTCAGTTACATGAAATTTTCAAATTGTTGAAAAATTCTAAAAAGATATTCTATAATTTCAATATTAGTTGAAAACTAATATCATTTTTTACTTATTTTTTTTATTTCGAATTAAATATAAGCTTTAGAAATTTTCATTATGAACAGGAACATGCTAATAAATATTGATATGCTGAAATGCTATTGGCAGTTTATTGAATGGCTTCCACTAATTAAGATATTAGTTTAAGGTAATCTACTAAATAAGGCATTAACTAATAATGTAACTTGAACGTTAATGAAGTATGTGAAATTTTTTTTGTTGACAAATAATATGTAATGATATGTATTATTTTTGTTGACAAATAATATGTAATGATATGTATTATTTTTGTTGACAAATAATATGTAATGATATGTATTATTTTTGTTGACAAATAATATGTAATGATATGTATTATTTTTGTTGACAAATAATATGTAATGATATGTATTATTTTTGTTGACAAATAATATGTAATGATATGTATTATTTTTGTTGACAAATAATATGCAATAATATTTAGAACAATTCTATAATTCAATTATGATTCATCAAATTTGTGCTTTCTCCATTTTTTTGTAGAATTTGTAGAGCATATAAGAAGTTGAGTTATCAAAAGTATTGCAGGTGGTTAGTGAAACGCACTCGAAAAGGAAAACATTCCATTATCTGAAATACTTGCTATCTCTCCTGCAGATAAAACCACTAAATATTTAATGAAATACCATTTCATAATTAAAAAACTTGCTCAGAATTAATGATATTTCCAAATCATTTCTCTTTCTCAATTTACTTGCAAAGTTTTTAATTCTATGATGAAAAGAGATGAAACGAACGGATTTACGAATGTCACTTAAATATCTTTCATTAATATGAAGATAAAAAAGAAATGAAATTTTTTTCTTCTTCCGACAACATTATAACTTATTTTATTAGGACAGGTGAAAAAGGTGGTGCAGATGCATTTCCATTAAAGTTCAAATTTTCCACTGTGCAAAAATTATAAATCAAACTACAAAATGGAATTTCATTAAATAGAAAATCAAAATATATTAGTGTTTGCAATCTATGTGCAACATTTAGAGGATTTTCATGTATTTACAATGTGCAGAAATGAATTTGGAAAAATTTAAAAAATTAACCTAACTTTCTCCTTGGCAAAAACCAGCACTTGCAAATGTGTAATCTGAGTGCAACAATTGCCAAAAATTAAAGTTTTTGCTGCTGCATTAAAAATTTGAGACACATCGCTGAATAGAATTAATGTTGTTAACGCTTATAGCATATTAAACGTTCATTTCAAAAATGCTTTGAAAAAATATGTCGCACATCTGGATTAAAAATTTTAAAAATTAAAAATTTTCTTTCGACCATTCAAAAATTAAAAAATCAGTAATAAAGTTACGTTTCAGTTTTTTTTTTTTTTTTTTTTTTTTTTGCGAATTAAAATTTATGAATTTGTCTTCTATTTCCTGTAAAAAAATACGAAATTATGAATTGCGGTTTCTTCTTTCAAGTGAAAAAAACCAGAATTCAAGTTAGGAATCGAATATTACATTTTTCTGAGTTTTTTTATGTTCTGTTTTGAAACGCTTTTTTCAGCTTTGTTGCAATGATAATATGGTATCAGAATAATTATGGGAAAACAACCTTTGAAAATCAACCCTTGAATTTTATTTAATCCATATCCATCTAATTCATTCATTAATTTGTCATGAATGAAACAATAATTCATTACCAAAAGTTTTAAACTTCATTTTCCATCTTCATATCATTCACGATATCGGCTTTTTCTATTCTTGTGAAAAAATATAAGAACTGATTGTTTGGGTATCACTCACATATGTTTGATTTTATCCATCGGAAGAATGCACCAGTGTCACCTTACCATCCATGTCGCCTTAGATCCATTACTACTTCAATTATAATCTATTATATTATGACATCGAAAAAAAAAATTAAATTTAAAAAAAAAAAAAAAATTATTAAAAGTTAATCCAGACTTTCTATTCTACAATTTGACCGATAACAAATTATTACTATTTGTTGATGAATTCCTGACGTAATGCCAACTGAAGAACAATACAACAAACCTGCAAATAAATTTGTATTTGCTTTCATTTCAAGTTTAAAATTTATTTTAGAATCTTGGAAGATATTACAATTCCCAATTACAAATGTTATTTTAACAATTTAAATGTCAATTTGAAATTATTTTCATCAGATGCAAATAATTCCAGAAAGAATTGCAATAAGCGACGATGCAAGGAAATATAAAGAAGAAAAGGTAATTTTTAGTAGATGGAACAAATCTCTCACCCATCTAAGGTATTCGAAAGTTGCCAGCAAATTGTAGTCGCAGCAAATAAAGCCCATTTATTGGTGAGAAAATGTGGGCCAACATTAAAGAAAATACCAACTATCATAATTGTAAACCCACTGGTACACGACTGCAATGAAAAAACAATTTATGAATGCATGATGGCCAATTGTTGTAGACTTTCTAGCCAAAGTCGTTGTAATATTTATCACAGTTTGTTGTTTAGTTTAATGTTGCGTGCTTGCCTGTTTAAAAAAACCTATGTCACGATTGCGATTGATAGAACGTGTTATCAGTTGGTCTACTTTCATTTTTCTTGACTGAAAAAAGTTAAGTTTACTGAGACAAGTATTTACTTAAAAACTTGCTCGAAAAATGCTTTCAGTCTAAACAGTTAGTTCATTTTGGTTCCAAGCATACAAGTCGACCAGGTGGGAAATAAATGTTTTATATTTTCTGAAGAATTGGGTTATCAAACAGTTAACAACGCATTTTAAGTATTAATTAAACTCCTTCATTGCAACTAATTAATGAGACAACCGTGAATCGTAACTTTACTGTAATTTCTAATCCTAAAAAGCGTTATAAAGTTAATGCATCCCGCTGTGGTCAGCGTTGAAATACAGAATATTAGGTCAAACATTGAATTGATATAACCACAACTGGTATTACTGTAGCTCCAGCGCAAATCCAATTCCATATTAAAAATGAGAGTACAGGGTTCTGTAAGCATAAGTTATAAAGTTGATGCATTATTTATTGGTTGATATCAAGCTTCTGAAATCCTGAACTTCAATTGCGGTAAGCCATTTTCTTTCACTGATAATATTTATCATTTTTATAAATTGCACTTACTTCACTTTGCTAAAAAAACGAATCTGACAAAGCTTTACCAAAAATGCTTGGAAAACATGGAAGAAACCCAAGAAAATAAGCAATAATTGCTGCTATACGAGCTTTCTGTACAGACCAAAAAGAATGATATTTGAGAGGATGTGTAAGAGCGCAGTATCTATTTACCGCAATTAACAAATTCAGCAATAATGATCCGTAAAAAGATACATTAGCAAAGCATCCGGGTATTAAGGCAATGGGAGATGTCTGCGATGATAACTCACGTGAATTCCTGGAAACGGTTCATTCAACACAGCAAAAATTAGTAGTTGTCAAATTAAAATTCCGATTTGTTTTCACGGATAATTGAAATTAAGCGCAAAAAGAAGTGTTACGTTAGTAGGACAACAGCTCCCCAAATTAGTATAACTGCCATCGTTTGTATATTACACAACAAAATCGCCGTACAAAGAGTGCCATAAGCATTCCGAAAATGTGAATTTGTGATTGTGAGATGAAGTGATAAGCCATTGCTGATGAAGCCAAACAATGACACCTGTTTTAAAGTAGAAATTAAATAAAATTTGACATTAAATTCAAAATGGAATTGTATCTTTTTAGAGTAATTCATTAACTAATTTTTAAAAATCTCAAAGTGATAAGTATTAATTTAAAATCTCTAAGATATCCAAGGTAGGATAATGTATTGACTAAATTATGTTGCACTTGACAAAAATCATCTTTTCACAAATAAATTGTCATTAAATTTTCAACATTAAATACGACTTACTAAATGATTTATGAACATTCTGCTATTTATTTTTTTCAACAGAAAACATTGTTTTTTTTTTTCTATTACTTATTTTTTTAAAAAAAAGTTCGATGTTTTTTGGAAAAGCATAAATGTAGTAAAAATCGAACTTACTACAAAAATAATGAATAATGCCAACATATTTTCCGCTACACTAGGCTTTGTATCCGCCATTAAAATTTTCGGATTTAATAGAGTAATCTTAAAAATTCAAAAAAGGAAACAAATAAACACAAATTTATGAAAAGAGAAAATGAGTTCAAATTAAAGAACAGATCATTGCATTATAATTTTGATGCAAAAGCAAAATAAATTATATGCCCAAATAAGCAATTACAGTTTTTTGACAAAGTTTTTATTAATTTTGTAACTTTCAGCAATTATCAAATTGCAATAGCAGTAATTTCAATTCAATTTCAGAACACTCTAATCGACTGTAAGATATGAATGACTAACTTCATCTTCCATGAATTCTTTAGTTGGTATGTAATTTAGCAATCAACTGGGAAGAGGATGAACACTTGGAATGTTTGCTTGAAATAATATTTTTCAAATCCCAAATTGTAAATAGAAAAATTAGTGCGTGAAGTTACAACGACAGCTTATCTACGGGTGGTTGAGTGAGAATCAATGACTGAGGAAAAAGTTTGAAAAATTATTTAACTATTATATTTAGAAGGCCAGAATTGAAATAAAAATGAAAGGGCAATGAAAGTTTTCTAATATTATAATCCATTAGGTGACTATAACGCAATTCATAAAATATTCGCATTTGCACTTAAATTTCATTATTATTGCTACTACAACTCAACATTGGCAAACTAAATTTTAAAATTTATGGTTCTTTATTTTTCATTAAAATCTAAGATTTGGTGTAAAAAATTTCAAAAATGATTGGCTAACGAGTCCTTATTATCTCTGAATAAAATAATTGTGTGTCAAATATTATTACATTAGATTCTCTCAGCATCGGTTTTTGTTTTCATACAATTTCATTCCTTCATAATAGCGGCTAGTATTTTTTAATAAAATGAAATATTCTTTCGGTTGGTTATTTTGATCGTACAGTTATTTTTGGCTAATTTATATCCTCTACTTATATCTTGGGATTAATTAATTAATTAATTAACTCCACATCGTTTGCATGTTTTGCTCCATAAATGCCTTATCTTTACTGCATAATACGCTTCTTTTATGTAATTATGCGTTAATTAATGCTTCAGAGAATTGATTATACCTACTTAAAAGAATTGAAGCTCTCGAGTTCTGCCTATATAGTGTATCAAATATTTATTTATGAATTTTGTAACAAAAAATTTAATTTGCAAATACAATTGTAATCCATTTGAATTAGCACTCTTTCTTGTGGTATACTATGCCAAGTGATAAAGAGCATTGATAAAGGTGAATAGGAGTTGATGAAGAGAAAAATATGGGAGAAGCTAAAAAAGGAGAATGATAAGAGTGAGGCGGAAGAAAAAGCAGTGAACATCATAAAGGAAAGTTTGAAAAAGAGTATGGAAAAGTAGGAATATAGGAGGTATGGAAAAGTAGAAATATAGGAGGCAATGAGGAGATACCGCCTGATAAGCTTGATAACTAATGTCTTTTGTCACAGTTTAATATCGTCAGCTGATCTATGCGACAATCCGGCATTTTGAGTATTTACGTTCACTTCGAGTACTATGGGATTATTTCAAAAATGAAAATGAATTTCTTTTTTTCCAACATTTCTATCTTCATTTTCACGAGTTAAATTTCGTAGATCTCAAAATGGAACATTTTTTTGTTTACCAACATTTCTATCTTCATTTTCAAAATGGAAGATTTTTGGTTACAAAAACAAAAATTTGTAATCACTATGTCATTTATAAACTATAACAAATTGGTCATTTCAAAATTTTGCTACTTTAATTTTGAAACTAAATCACTCATAAATATTCAGAACAATTTTTTACTGCCTACTGCTTTGATTCTGAAGTAAATTTAATACAAATGCAAAATGCGGCCTAAATTATTTGTATGCAAGCATACAAGAATTCATCATGAATGAAAGAAATAAAACGTAAGTGAATAGTTCATATGCAGAATGTTCAAGTATAGATCTGTTAAGGAACTATTGGTAATGATTATATCAGTGAGAAACGACCAATGGATAAGGTTATATTGAGGTTGCATATTGTTGAAAAGGTAAACATTTATTGGATAACACGTAAAAATTGCTGCAAGAAGTACTTATACTCGAAGTTCACTTGATGTCTTAATAATTCCATCACAAAGATCTCAATACGAATAAATTAATGAATGTATTTGGTAAATAAAATCATTGGTGGATTAGTGGAACAGATTTTAAGATATATTTTCAGCAGTATCGAACAGCTATTTAGTTAAAGAAACTGAATTAGTTAAAGTTCCTTCATCGAGAAACAGCTTATATATGTCGCGAAATATTATCATATCGAAAAGTGCAAAGGTAAATTATTAATTCTTCAGACTTCCGTCAATGCAAGAATCAAAAAATAAACTTTACGAACTGATACGTACCGCATGCTTTACTGATAAATTCTTCATGCTTTACTGATAAATTCTTCATGCTTTTTATAAAATAACGACAATTGATTCAAAATTATTAATAACAGCTTGTTTCTAATGTTATGAGTTATCACTGATTTTTTTTCTAAATATTACAAAAGAAACTTAAATTCTGGGAGCTATTTAAAACACTTCTTTGTAATTCAAAAAAGAAGCAGTTCTGAAAAAAAAAAAAGGAATTAGACAGTAAGGACATAAAAGTAAAATAAATCACATATCCAATTAAATAACTTCTTACTTTCTCGATAGATTTTTAGATAAACATTTTAGTTTTTAAGCTTAATTTTTAAGTCATTCCTATTTTGATTGCTAATGGAAAAGTATAATTTATAAAAGCTTTAAATACAGATAACTGTTCCAAGAAACTAGCGTATGACAAATTAAATTTAGCACATCGTGAATTCATTAGTCGCTATTTTCTATGTTTAAAATTTGTTAGATAGCAATGTTCAATAGTTATAACGTTTAGTTCATTAGTCATCTCTATATAATCAGTTCATTTTGATTTTTTCCCATTCAGTATATATTTATTTTGTCTATTATATTTCAAATATGTCAGATTAAGATTTCAAATATGTCAGATATTTATTTTGTCTATTATATTTCAAATATGTCAGACATTCAGAACTGAATATTTCAATATTCCGATAAGACGAAGACAAGCAAAAAGTGAAAATAGATGGTTTATCAATTAAAATTTTTTTTTAAGATCAGATGATATCATATGTGACTAACATTTGCTATGGACACATTCAGAACTGAATATTTCAAATCTATATTGCTTTAAAATTTATTTTGTGTATCACTGTTACTAAAATGAAACAATATTAGCGTCTTTTTCAACTTCAAATATAATATTGATGTTTGAAAAAAAAGAACTATTTATTACTAGTTCAATAATTAAAAATGTCAACAAAATCTTGAAAAAACCGGAATTATTTTTCGAAGCTTTTCAAATCTTGAAGAATTTCATTTCATGATTAGTAATTTTTTTAATTTTTGAGCTAAATAAAAACTATTCTCTGAAGAAGAAAAAATATTCATCAATCCCAAAAAAGAGAAAACAATAAAGCAAAGATAACTGCAAGAAGCTCGCATGGGAATAATTCTTCTCTCATTGAACTATTTTCTACTTAATAATAATAAATATACCTTTTCAAGCAGGTATAAAAAATGAAAAGCTATGAAAAAAAAAAAAAGTTATTAACGAATTAGGTATTTGAGACAGTAAATTTTCTGGAAAAAAAGTTATTCTTGCAGGGTGCATGCAGAAAGTGAGTAATGCAACTGAAATAAACAATTCATAGCTAAAGAAAGCGAAACAAGCGATAATTACAGTGATCAAAGAGCTTTCATATGATCAATTAAGCAAAACACAAGCAAGAGAGAGTTTGCAAGATTAATCATCTCTTATTTAAATTTGCCAAGGATTGGGACTGCCAAGGATGCGGGATGTTATTTAATCATTTTGAACTTACTTACTGAAAAAGCGAAGCAAGTGATAATTTTTATTTGACGCCACGTTAATCGAACATCATTTTTTTCATACAACGAACGCCTTTCTGGTAATTACAGTAATAAGTCTTTGTGAAAATATTAACATCGGGATGTAAATCAAGTGATAAAATTTATCAGTCAAAACAGTGATTGATAAATTTTTTTGCATATAGTGAAGATGGCCGAACTATGGTCTAATCCTAATATAGCACTGAAACAATTTTCTTCGATATTAGGCTGCATTTACACTTCTTGGAAGAAAAATGCCTTTATCATTTGATTGTTTATTATTTTGATGGTTTTTAGGCCTACATTCTGAAGAGGACAGTTTTAGTTTAATTCTAGAAGATAATAAATAATATCATGGTTTCTGCATAATAAATTTTTAGAGTTGGAAGAACGGTTTTTGCTTCTAGGTTTAGTCCGTTCAAACTGAAATATTTGCGCTTACATGAGACCAATCTAATTTTTCATTAATTATTGCAGTTATTGGAATCACAAATTCTTAGGTAAGTAATAAGCTATTACGGAATTAGCTGTTTTTGTACTGATCCAAATTGTGCCGAATTTCTTCTGTTATATGTTTTCTGCTAGCATGGATATAATGAAGACACATATCGAAAAAAACTTTTTCAAAACTTTTTGAATTTGCTCGTTGGAGTATTTTGAAATAGTATTTGAAATATTTAGGTTTGTATATTTACACTATTCCCAACAAATTATATTTATTTACACTTGTAACTTGTAAAAATATATTTACACATGTAGAATTATGAATCTTGGTAATCTTGATTAGTTTCTTTGAACTTGGATGAAGAAGTGTCTTGGTTTTGTTTTTTCATTTCCTTTAAATGATTATAACAATTCGTCATATCTTGCATAATTAATTCTGCAATTGCTATCTTTTGTATAATTAAATGAAACGAAAGAACTTAGTAACAGTTCGAGATCAATAGTTTTTGTTAATGAATTCAAACTGTGCAGCCTTAGTCTTTTGACATGAAAATTGGTGAGATAAAGCCAGTAGCTAAACAAACGAAAAGTTAGCCAGAGTGTACAAATTAATTTTTTTTTCTTAATTTTGGAAAATTTTGGTAAAAAATTAAGAAAAGTATGTTTTTGTTTTTGGTCTCGATATACAAATAATGATCAAGGTTTAAACCTTGAACTGGTTGCGAAAAGTTGTTGTATTTTCCTTCTTGTATACTTATTTTTTTTCTGTTTGTGGTTTTTAGTGCTTTTATTTTATATGTCCAAATATTTCTTTGTAACCTTAGCATCCATAAAATCCCTCCCAAGTTTCTTCCTTACAAAGCCATTCATTATGGTATGGCTCGGTTGCGAGGAGTCTAGCTTGCTTCTATCTTTAATTACATTTATGTGTTATGTATCAATTCATTATTGTAATATTGTATAATTTTTAATGTTAATCTTTGGTTTAATAACCCAACTTTGAGGTTTGAATAATAAAGTATTTCACGAAGACTCCCACAGTACACGTACACAAAATGGAACCAGTACAAACTCGAGAATCTACCAGTATCGAGGATAAAAAAAAGTCAACCATCAAGAAAGGAAACCTACTTTGTTTAACAAGAAAGCAGCGCAGTAAGAAAGAAATTCTAAATTTGCTTTTACAGATGTATATTTAGGGATAGCAAATATTTTTTGGAAATTAAGGGTTTGTTTTAAAAATTATTCCCATGAAATCATTTTTTATTTGTTTGCTCCTTTTTTTTGGTTTTAATAATAATGTTTCTAATTTTGATCCTTTTTCTTTTATTTTCCTTTTATCGTGGTTCCCTCCTAAGAAATAACTGGTAAGAAATTTAATGCAGAATGTTCAAAATTGATTTTGCTTCATTGTTTTTCGACAAATATGATTGTTCTGGAGTAGGAAATCAAAAAAAAAGAAAAGAAAAAAATGAGACAAACATAGATAAGGATGGAGTAGAAGCAATACTATGTTGCTAGAATCGATCCTACTGCGGTAAATATGAGCGAAAAGAAATTTTTGGAATGGTCGTTACTAGCAAAGTAAAATTACTTATGTTAAAAAATTATTAAACGTTATCAAAAAAAAAAAAAATCAAAATATTGAAAAAGCTTTCTTTTGTGCAAGTTTTTTTGAGAGAGAATCATGTCTCTAAAATTTCTTAAAATAATTTTTTTTTTTTAAAAAGACTAAATTTCTCTATGCGAAACCAAATTTTGATGCAATCACAGGTAATCATACCTCGAGACAGCTGTCACAAATTTCGAGTACCGCGAACTTTAAATTAAAGTAATGATTTTATGCGAAAAACTAACTATCCAAATTGTATTATATCTAAATAAGTGTTAATGTAAACAATATTATGAATCATTTAATTAATCTATTTCCTTATTAAGCCATTTTCTCATCCCTTTTTTGTTTATTTTGATTTAATTAACGCATCAGATATTTCATAGTACAGTTTTTTTCACCTACCAATTCCTGTATTTGAGAGGATCTATCAAATTTTGTAAACCACTTCCATCTTGACATATATATATTCTCTTGTATGAGAGATTACTTACTATAAATGTGAAGAAATGAGGAATCCTCATTTTTTCGACCCCAGTAATTACTTCCTATCCTGTTAAATCTGTCAAAATTTAAGCCAAAGCATTTCGGTGTTATTCCACACTACTGCTACCACATCAAGCCATAATCCACGAGTGAAAAACCTCTCCAAAAGAATCAAACTTTCGACTGCCCAAATTCGCCACAACAGTAGCCAGTCCAGCACACTGACAATGTAGCATTATAGGAAAGTTTGAAGATAAAACTGCTGAAAGAAATTACAAACATAGTGAATCTCACAAATACTGAGCTAAACTTCCAAGACTTAATGGCATAGCTATTTCTACTGAAACAATAAACAATGAAAGCGACAAAAAATGAAATATGCAATCCTCCTTCGGCCATCCGATACAAAGATTACCATACAGACTGGGCAAAAGCTCAGATCAGTAGTTCAAATACAAGAATTCACGCTTTTTTCATTTCTTCCTGTGTAATCTTTTTTACTTTTTCTTTTCGGTAGTTTAGTTTTGGTGATTTCTGTAGTTTTTGTTCAATATTTCTGTTTCATTTATTTGCTTTTCTTGAGTTTTAATACCAATAATTTTTCTCCAATGTTAGTTTTTTTTTTCTTTTGTTGCAATCCTTTTCCAATTTTGTTAAGTATGAGAGATAATTAGGGAATTTAATGTAGAATGTTATAAATTGGTCGTGCTTTGTATTTGGAGTTTTCTACACCAGAACACAGAACATATTGTCCTGATGTAGGGAACTAGCAAAAGTAAGATAAGAATAGATAAAAATGAAGTTAAAGTTAGCAAAAACGTTGCTCCTCTGAGATCTATTATGAAACTGTTTAAAATGATTCACACAACTGATAGAAGTAAATTTACTTATGTTAAAAAAATATCAATCGGTTAGTGCTTTTTACGACTTTCTTTGGTGCAAATTATGCAAAAAAAAAGGAAATGATCCTCCTGAAATTTTGATTTTTCTTACAAAAAGCATTAATAAAATTCCATCTCAGCAAAAGACTAAATTCTTTCATTGATGTAATCACAAAATGTGAGAGCAGTTGCTAATCTCGTAAGCCGACAATATAGCATTATAGATAGGTTGGGAATACAATGGATTTCACAAATTTTGAATTTATATCAGTTATTTTACAGTTTTTAATTCTAGCTGTTTTGTTGATTATCACATAAAAGAGAAGTAAGACGATTTTATTGAAGCACTTTTATATATTACAGCTTGAATTTGTCGATCAGTTCAGTGTAGATTTTTTTATAGAAGTCTTAATTGTAGGATGATCAAAAATATGCAAATGATATGATATTAAAGATGAACAGGAATGAAACGAAGGAGATACAATTACATCAAATTTTGTCTTCGTCATGGAACCCATCATGAAGTCCAGAAAGTGCTTCTAATGTTTTTGTTGTTTGTGACATTATGGCATAATGAATCGTCATTTATGCGTTGAATACCAGTCTTCAATTATAATCGGCAATAAGCGAAATAATTATTAGTTAAATATACTAATTCGAATCAGTTGTTCAAATGAGCAGATCAGTTCAGGTGTAAGACTGTCACAAAGGATGAGAGATATTATTTCTACTATCTCAATGCAAATGAAAGGACTGAATCATGTCCAGTTAATATGTGATAGAGTAGCTACTGTAAATCAGTTTTTTCATTAGGACTTGAGAAATTCGAACGCTTAAAATTAGAACCATTTATTTGGTTTCTTATCTTTTTGTTTCTCTTGTATTGATCTTCAATTAGACCAAAGTAAAACATCGTGTAGTCTTCAAAGAAAGATTTCACGTATAGGAGGAAGGAATTTATGACTTTTTCATCTTTAGGTCAACAAAAACTTCGGGACTTGTAATAGTGTAGGCATATTCCTTTTACGTCTACTATGCCATTATTTCCTGCCGTAACTCGATTTCCTGTCTGTTGTATAACAATGCCAAAGAGCTTCATGTCCATTGCATCCATTTTAATGCTTAAATTTTCATATGTTATTTTAATCCACTGTGCTGGTTTCTACTCATTCTTAGTCATCGTAACTTCTCAACTGGAACTTTTGTATGGATTGGTCAGGTATACTTACATTCTCCCGAGATTTGAATGGTCCAAGATTAGTAAATTGATTACTCTCGTGTCTTATAATTCACATCCACTTCCATATTCCAACAGATTGCAAAACTTCTAGTAGTGAACTTGTCTAGAAAATCCGAAGAAATCCCACGCAGAAAAATCCTCCTTTGTTAAATAATCATTACTTTTTCCAAAGCTTTCTTGTTATGCTTTGACTCTTTTGAACAATAGTCATTTCATTTGCTTATTATTCGAATGTGGACGATATACTGACTGGTGTTTGGCAAAAAAGTAAATATTTTTTTTTTTTTTTCATTATTTACACGACAAAATTTTACTGCAAGTCAATCAATACTGCCATTATTGAAACACAACCTTTCTCATGTCTTGTTTTATTTTTTGCTACTCTTACCAAGTAGGCAACAAAATTTCACCATTTCTAATAACCGTAAGGACCTCACTAAAGTTAAGATTCGGAAAATATATAACAGTTTAAACAACAATACACACTGTACAACAATAATAATAGTTAGCTAATATCTTAACAGAGTGTTAGATTGAGATCGCAAATGAACGAACATGTTTAAACATTTAATTGATATATATTTTTTTTATAGCAACCTGCTCTTTTCGGATAACTGTCGCCCACTTCGGGGGTTGAATGAATTTGTACGTCGTATCAAATTTCTGCAAAATTATATTTTTGATAAAATAATCAAATGTTTCTCTATAGTAAGAGTTATTTGAAGAGTTATAAAAGAAATTTCTAGTAAGAGTTATAAAAGAAATTTCCAGTAAATTTTTGGTAATATTTAATAAAAAATTTTTAGTAAAAAAAAAATTATTTTCAAACCTGCGATTGAGAATGTTAGATGAATTTGTTTGAGGGAAAATTAACGATGAATCAAATGGTTTTGCGAAGTCGTATAATCCTTCGTTGAGATCCTTCAAATGCGAAGCATAACAATTGATATTTGTACATCCTCGTTTCCCCCCAGTTACCGAAAATATTCGATTCGGTTTCACTCCTGCACTACTATAAACCGATACATCTTTACTGCTTCCGTAAGCTGCAGTAATGAATAAACCCATCTCCAAATAGTTTTTCAAATGAAGCACTTTCTGCCTAGAAATGAAAATTTGTAGAATTAATGTAAATGGTCATCATTAGTTTGAAAATCCAACTTTATAATTTTTCATAAACGATTCAAAAACTAAAAAAATGACCTGAGAGGATCTGTCGAAAATGATGGAGTAAAAATGAGGAGACCATGAGGAAAGTTATGAAGTGCAAGCCACAAAGCTACAACTTTATGTTGCATGTCAGGTCTGGCAGTGATATAGATAATGGTGTAGCCCTGAAACACATTTCCAAAAATCTGAACTTCAACACAATTGCTTGGTCCTAAGAGAACAGCACACTGACTTTTGTCACCGTTTATTATTTAATCAATCAATTATCTATCTCGAAACTTTCAATATTTTTCTTTTCGATGAATGAAAGGAAAAAAAGTGACCAACCAAATCATGCCAATATCGTACCACATCAACAACTCCTGGTCGAACTCGTGGATCACGTCCCGTAACCGATACTGAAGCAGTAAGTGATCCATCAACACTAAACACTACGAATTGTTCTCCGACTGGTGCCACAGCAACATACAAATCCAGAAAAGAATGATCTCCATGCACAATTAATTTCACATAGTGTATTCCAACTGACAATCGCTTTTTAAGCTGCAATAACACATTAAATTTAACTGTTCAACTAAATTTGATCATTTTTTCATTTTTCACCTATTCTATAGCAATAAGTTGCAAAGTTCATGGAACTAGCAAAAATAGTGCAAATAGAAATTAATATATGCCTCTGATTGTTGGGAATTTCACTGCTAACTTAAAAAACCGTCGATAAATTAGAGCAGTGCAATTAGAGTTAAAATTAAAGCAGTTCTTCTATTTATGCAGACGGTGAAGAAAAAAAAAAGGATAATATGATCGTAAAAAAACCTCAAATGTAATTTTGCCATGGGAATCAGTAATATCTGTTTTAACTAACTGCCAATCACCTCCTGTGGGCCGTATATAAACGGAAATATTCTCACGGCTTAAAGCAACTAAGTCCATTGGTCCATAACAAAACCGTGCATGGATAACTTGCTCAGTTCCTTCTACGCAAATTACGTCATTACCGCTGAAACTCGGTGCCAAATTAGCAATCTGCAAGCAAATCAGTACTCCATTTATTCCCTTTCTTCTATGTTAATAATTTAGCCTTTAAACTAAGTTCGAAACAAATTAAGAATATAAGACTTTATTAATAAAAAAAATCTACATATTGAAGACCAAAAATTTGCATTACTTGCCTTATATTTAGTTCTTTTCTTGTTCCATATTGCAGGACCAAGCTTAATTTCTGATGGAATTTTTGTAATGCTAGCCAAATTTATCGGACGCACACCTTCGCACTGTAAAAATCGCCTGAAAACATTACCCGTTTTGATAATCATATAAGCACTAATGAATTTAGAATTATTTCGGTATGAGAATACTTCAACAACTTCATATTTCAAACTATAATCTTCTTCCTATCGATTGTTAAAAATGCAACCTACTCCAAAATATAGGGCTCTTATGGTTAACTTCGTTTTTCTGAAACAATCTCCATGACACGAAATACCAGTATATAGAGAAAAACTTACGATATCAACTGGACGTTATCTCAGAATGCAAACTGTTTTTCTTTTTTTTCCTAACTGCACATGCAAATATAATCTTATTTTAAAACGAAAGTTTCGAGGTCAAAAAATTAAACCAACTTGAGGATAAAAGCAGCTACATCATCACTTTCCCAATACGAAGCATGGAGAACATTGGGAAGAGCTGATGACGGCAAAGTAATCATAGCGTGCGGAGAATGCAGTATGTGATCAATACGATGGTTACCCCAAAGTAATGATGAATCAAGTATACTATAAGAGAGAAGTCCTTTAAAAGGCTTGCGATTTCAAAAAAAAAGAAAGAAACACAAAATAAAAAGTAAAATACCACCAAATGTGTAACATTTCGAATTTTTCATGATTTTTCGAGAACATCTCACTATTTAGGAAATATTATTTAAATATATTATATATTAGCATGTAGTTTGTTAGGAGAATACTCACATTATTTATAACCCACTCCCACACTAAATACGCACACTGGTTATGGGTTTAATCGATTTTATACTGCTTCCCTCACATTATCACTTTCGGAGGTATATCAATCATTTACCCATCATTATTCTCAACAGCATCAGCAGTACCACTGTAACGAGGCATGTCGACGGGTAAAAGCATCGCAAGCTGAGGATTTAATACTGGTTCCAGCCGGGCACCACATGCATCTATCGAGTAGTAGATGTTGAATAATTGATTGCATTCCAGTGGTTCAGCTTCTACAAAATTTCTTTTTGTTTCTAAATTTCTTTTAAACTAAAAGAAAATTTTAATTTGAAGCAATTTTTAGCGCAAGCAATTAATTTTTGAAAGCTTTAATAAAATCAGCGTAATAACATATATAGAAACAGAAAAACATGTACCGTAGCCGTGAAATTTCCGATGAATCAAAACAAAAGCCAAGGGACAACCAAGAAGGAATGTCATGCTCGGGTGGAAAACCAGAGATTCTTGCACTTCCTGTAATAAATTTGCTTCAATTAAAGTAAAAACTTCAGAAAATATATCGATTAACAACAGAGTGCTATGCATGCAATTACTAGATACCAACCCCATTTATTCCCATCTTTGTCTTCAGCATAAAATCTAACACAAATTTAACGGAAATCTGGATTTAAAAGAGAAAAGTAATTTGAAAGTCAGTTACTTAAAACAAAGCCAGAATGGAGTTACATCGTTTGAAGAAGTTTCTGAATTAGGTGTTGATTGAGGACAATTTCTGAATTTCATGGTCAATGGCACCGATGAATTTCGCTGTAACTTATTTACATTTGTCATCCACGCATTTTCTCCAAACTGCAAATTGAAAAAAACAAGATATCCGATAAAAAAGAAGTATCGCATATTTTTCAAAGAAAATTTAAGCGACCAAATTTGCAAAATACTACATCCAATCAACGGATCTGTAGAATAATGACCAGTGACAAGAAATATGATAGTATTCTGACAATCGTTTCTCGAAGCTTGTAGGAATATGTGACGGTATACAGCAGTACTTTTTTCACATTGCACTGGGATATTTTTACACTTTTTTCTAGGCTGCAATAGTACGATGTTTGATAAAATTTGATAAAACCTTAGTGATATCAAGTGCTAACAAAAATTCAATCACCTCTTGTCTGTTTTCGTTTGCAATAATATGAGACTTAGTGGAAAGATTACTGGAATGTCGAGAAACAATTTGATGTGATTGTTGCATATGGCAGTGATTTGCGGAACGTTTTAAACATTCATGCAGCAAAATTCCACCCAAGTAATCACCCACGGCAAATATTTCGCCGTTAAAATTTCGTCCAGCATTGGAATGCATAAATTGATTATATGCTTCATTAGCCCGGCGTAACGTATTCCGAACAGCCTAAAAACGTGCTTAATTTTAAGTTTAAATATAAAGTTTATGTACAACTTAACCAATATAATATTCTAATGTTGTTAATTCTATCCTTACGCTAATACAGAAATAATTTTTTTTAAGCGAAGCTAGCCATATTTTCTTTATCAATTTCTCACAAATAAAAATTAAAACATGTTTCAGGCTTTCAATCACTACAACATTCAATTTACTAGAAATATTACCAAAAAAGCACAACACTAATTATTAACAGTTCAAGACTAAAACAACTTGAAAATCATAATGTTGTGCGAAAATCTTGTTCAAATTATTCTGATCTCCAAGCAACAGTTTTTTTATGTTTTATCATTTTAATAATATTCCATTTAATATCAAAATACTGCTGCTTATGCATTCTATCACTAGATTTCAAATTTTCATTATTATTCTTCCAGATATTATTCGCATCAAGATATAATGGAACTAGTGTGTCATTAAAATCATTCATCAATCAAAACCATAATTCCATTATCCTATTTTTTTTTCATCCCATTTCACATGCAATTTTCATCGCTGTCTATATATTATGGGAATTGCAAAAATTGCAAAAAAAAAAGAATGTCGGAAAGAAATATTTTGTGCTAAATTTTGAATTTTTGAACAGGTACAAAATACATGTTCACATGCATATATTAAATCGTACAGCAGCCTTATCTCAAGCTCTTTGATATGCATTATCAGCCAAGTGTGCAATAGTCTGTATAATTGCTAAAAACTGTGCTATCATTGGTATTGTGTTAAAATTGAATAGTATTATTTAGATAAGAGGAATCCTTCCCCATATAATTTCCAATCTACCATAGCAAGGCTGATTGAATTTAAATAAAAAATTTTGCGGAAGTTCAAATTCGAATTCAGTACAAAGATTGACAACAATTTTTTCTTCATAAATCAATGATGAAGATTACCTAATCATTGAAGGTATGAAAACTATTTTCGTCAATCTCTTGAATTTATGCACTGATTATCCCATAATGTTTTCATTTTAATCCCTGATTACATTTTATATTTATCTCGTTCATATCTCACTTATGAGCTATCTGCTCATTTCTATACAATATCTTTCTTTTCTCAATAGTTTCAGTTCAGAACTTTCAAAATTAAATTATTCTAGCAAAATCATCGTATTGATTCTTGCTTTTTTGCTTCCTTTTAAAGAAGTTAAAGAAATAATAAAGAAAAAAAGCACGCTTAGGTATCATAAAAAAAAAAAAAAAAACAGTTTGGAGTATATTAATTGAAGATGTACAACTCTGACTTCTATGTCTCATTATTAAGTCCTCATTTTCGAATGTTTATAAAAACAAACAAAAGCAGTACACTTCTCTCTATCTACTTTCAATGCTAAAGTATCATTTAATATTTTTGCAATAAAGAACACTAAAAAAGTCACCATTTTTAAATGAATATGTATACATCAAGCATATAAACGATTACACAAGATCACCTATATCGATAAGTGCTCTTATTGTATTGTACGATTAGGAAACAAACCTCAAAATAATATTGCGATGAAGAAAGAAGTAATGCCAGTGATGGATGAACAAGACCGTATGTAGGCGTAATTGAGATCAAATGTAAGGCTGTATCGGTGAATTCTTGACCACATGATACTTGTAAAAAATGAACATGTCCTTTCAGATGCTCATAATCTGTTGAGATCTGTTTTTCCATTGTTAAACGCAAAGAATTCGGATCTGATACATTTTGATCGGTTGAAACCTAGTAAAAAAAAAAGGCAAAATGATACCCATACATTACCATCGAAGTAGAAACATAATCTTTTTATATCATTCGTAAGGATGGTAATGCTTTGATTATCTCAAAATCAGTCATCGGAATCACATTCAAATTTAAGTTTTCTTAAATTCAATCAAACAGTATTGAATAAAGAATAGTTGGTTATTTCCGGTATACAGAGTTTTAAAATCAACGAATCGACTTCAGTAATAATTATATCAAGAATTCAAAGGGTGCTCTCATGTTTCTCTAACAAAACAAACACTGTTGTTTGAAGAGTAAGATGTGTTTCACACATATCTATAGAATTTGAAAAGAATATAATATATTTCAGTGAGCAGACTATTTATAACAAACTATTCTTATTAATTCTGACAAATAAATCAGATTATTCAACATTCTTTGAATAAAATTAAGAATCTAAACTTGATATACTCAATTTTATTTATAATTTTAACACTTTTCAGCTAGCAAACAGTGAATTTAAAATTAGTCTCTAAAAATTTTATTCAAAAAACTCACATCTGAGAAAATATCACCGTAAAACACTATCACAAGCAAGGAAGCATCAGATGTGGTGTTAGCTGCCACCTTCACATCTTGTTCAAGTCTAGGTGATAACAGTGTTTCGTGACCACTATGAAGCGATATCTCTGAACTCCATTTTATCAGCGACTGAGAATCCTCTATCATAGGATTACCATCCACACAATCGAAATAAATCGACGAAGAAACAGAAATGGACGATCGCGACATTAATTTGGATAAATGTTCTGCTGCCTGAAAATATAGATGGAAAACTTTTTTTTTTTTCAAATAGATAAAACTTACTAAGTTTTTAATATGTCACAGCAAATCAATGAAAAAGCTGAAAGTGTGCAGTGGTACACGCAATCCCTTACAAATGACAGATTCCAAATGATGATACCATGACATTAAACCATCCTGATTAAATTTTTGATCAATCCTTAGATATCGTTCAGGAATTCCACTCTTCACTTCCTCTTCATGGCACATATTCTCAATACGACAAGTAATTAATTTCCGTAAAGTAGACTAAAATTCTGACCCAAAATTGAAACCCTTGAAAAAGACTATTACATCTCGCTCCAATTCGCGTACATCCTCAAGTGTAAGATCATGCCATTCATCTTGCCATACCCACGCTTGCTTATGAGCCCTTAGCATTGTATTACGCAATGCATGATTATGTATCCAACGTTCCGCGCGAGTCTGCAAACCCCAAAATCGAAATTCAACCTGAAATATCCTTTAATGCGATAATTCATTTGATAAAACAAAGTTCTACACGTCCTGTCAAATTAAATTCCACATTCCTCTTTCTATTGGAAATAATGATTTCTGATGGGAAACGTACTCTGCAAAGTTTATAGGCACACATAATAGGTTTTCCATTTTTGATGCAGTCATCAATCCAATTTTCTTTCAGCGGCCCGCGACCAGTCTTTATACTATGATATAATTTCGGATCTTCATCAGGAACATAATCATACGATGATAACGCATCATTCACAAAATCCATTACATCTACAACGTGAAACTTACATCTCCAACTTTTTTCTAAACATTTTTAAATTAAAAAACGATGGATTTTACGCCTAAAACTGATTTCATAAACCAAAACGATTTAAAAGAATACTTACACACTTATACAACTGACACAACCAATTTTTCGAATTGAAATAATTCGCTAAATCAAAAATTAGAAAAAATATTGTTTTTCAAAAAATTTACCAACAATTCGATTTTTCAATTCATCACCGGTAAGCTCGAAAACATTTTCTTGATTACCAGCATCATTGTAATATTTCGTCTCCACTTCAATATTGAAACGATCCAAAAATGGAGATGAATAACGTGTTTTCGTATGAGGATATGCATTCCAGGCCTCTTCATGTGCTTCCAGTGCATTTGTTGGTAGTACGCTGCGTAACCAGACTAACCATAAAAAAAGAATTTATGAAATAATTCGTGGACATTTGCTTCATTATTTTATTTAATGCATCAAATATCTCCAGCATATCTTTATACATATAAGATTTTTTCAGAAAAAAAAAAATTTAATATCCGATGCAATTTTAATCGCTATAATTTTAACAAAATCGCTATGTTGAGACGACACACAAATAATGTTTTGTATTTGATCAGTTTTACACTATCATATTTATGACCTTTAAAATATAACCGTATCCTGTTCGCAGAAAAAAAAAAGGAATGTATAAACGCTCATTTTATATTTCCTTTATAATTTAAATTTTGAATTTTGAATTTTTTTTCTAATTTTTTTGTTTAATCTTAATAAAAAAAATTCATTACTTAATCTTGAACAATTGATCAATCTACTGATTTCTCATTCTTAAAATAGGCTACCAATTTGTCTTTGACTCAACAAAAAGGAATGTGTGGAAAAAGGAACACAAAAGCAGAAAGGAAAAGTGCATGAGCAATTTGTTCGACTACATTGCTGTCAAAATTTCTAACATTTCTGGACATCATAAAGAATGGAAGAAAATTAAATATGACAACAGCTCTTAGAAAAAGAAAGTGAGGAAGACGATGTTCAATTCGTGTTTTCTTCAAAAAATTGTTCCATGGAATTAACGAAGGTACGGTGCTACTAAAGTAATTTGCTTTTGTTCTATTTATGGAAAAGTAACATTGTAAACTTGTAGTAGCTGATTATAACAACTAAAGCATATTTTCTTGGTACATACAAAAAATGTAATAGCATTATGCCATCACTTTTTATGAAATTCATCCATTGAAGTACAAAATACTTACCTGGGATTTTATTGCCGATATGATAAATTTTAAATGTGTATTGACCAGATCCACCTGGACCATCGCTGTACGGTTTGTTAGTGATAATTTCTACACCACTACCTTCGCCCGAACTTTCTTGTCGACTTTTTTTCTGCAATTTGTAATTCCTTTAAAGAATAAATGAATCAAGTTTAATTATCAATTATTCTAGAAAGAATTATTTGTTTCGTCATTATCTCTTCCTTTTCTAGAATGAAATTTAATTCTAATTCTGGACTTTTACATTAGGCGTACATACTTCATTTTTTCAAATTAAGGTTTCAGTGATGCTGAAAAAAATTCTTTGTCCCTTTCACCTCGAAATTTCTTCCAAAATTTTGCTTTTTCAATATTGAGAAAATGCCCTTTACTATATTTAGATCATTAGTATTTTTAGAATTTAGATCGATATTTTTCTAACATTTGCTATCCAGAAATACATCAAAAATTTTCTTCAATTTTCATATTTATTTTCTATGCTCAATCTCCCACTCTTCCTTCGATGTTTTCCTATTTTCAGGATGTCAATTACTGAAGAGAGTTATGCCATAATGTAAATCCAAACATCTACTTCACACATACTTATTAGTATTTCAGTGTAACGACTAACCAACCATTAACGAAAATGATTTTTACTTTAATACACGAATTGAAGCTTTTATCAATTCAACTTGAATATTTCCTTTAAATTTATGAACTGACTGCCGGAATTTATCAGAATCATTTAGCACTGGTTAATCCATAAAAGTCAACAGATGGTATTTATGACTCAAATATTCCTTTAAATCAATTCATGAAAACAAATATTGATTTCTTTTTTTCATTAACAACATTTAAACAACTTATATTCTGCTCATATTATTAACTTATACTTCCAGAAAGGAATATTTTCTCAAAATTTTTGGAAATATTATTTCCAAACCTGCCCATCATTCGCCATTGATTTACTTCATTTAATAAACCATTAAATTTCACTACATTGACAATCTTTACATCCAAAACAAGTCCTACGCAGTGGGGAAATTAATTGCCAGTCTATTATTAAAAAAGTGGGCATTAAAATATCATAACTTTTATAGATCTCAATATTCCAATTATTGCAGTCATATTAAACTACGAATATACAGTTTCCAACTTTCGATAATACAAGCAACTTCATGAAAATAAGACGGAAAGCCATCATTTGAAAGCAATATAATTACTAACTTCATAAATCTGAAGAAAAATTGCAGTGTGAACCCAAGCATGCATTGAAATGTGCTAAGCAATTTGCTTCTCTTTAATTTAACAATCTACAAATTATCATCAAAAGAATTCTAACAATAAAAAATGGGAAATTTACCATACCTTCCGTCTTGAAATTGCCCCTGATGCTTCCAATACTTTGTACCAAAAGACAGAAAACGGAAAAGACCGATATCTTTGGGAAGATTAAAAAATAATCGATAACATCCGTTATACAAAAACTACTGACAAAGAGAAAGTCCTACTTGATAAAGTGATTATTTAAACTTTTGGTAATTAACAATAAAATCATGTGCAGATCAATAAAAAGAAATATCTTATTTTTTTTGGAAAAAAAAATATAAGGACTAATAAATTTCATTGCGAAAATTTAATATTGACAAAATTATAAAGAAAAAAGAATTATATTTTTCTTGGGAATAAAATTTATGACATTTCATTTAATGAATATATCAGAATCAACTGTTAGATATTTTCGATAAACAACTCTCTACTTCGATGAGAAAATTTCAGAAAATAATTTGATTAAAATGAATCATTTGAGAATAGTTAGATATACATATATATGCAAATTCATCAGTGCTATGCAGCATAGATATGGATTTCAATTAAGACATTTCATGAGATAGCATATTCAATAAATAAACCATTTAATTCTCATTCAAATAAATCTATCACTCTTCTTGATTGAAAAATATTATTGTATACAGATTTCGCGAAAAAAAATGTCCAAAAATTATTATACAATTAGCAGTATGAGAAAAAACTTCATCGTCACTAAAATTTTTCATTTTTGTAGTTCAAAAACTTTAATGTATTTAAAAGCAGTGAAATGTCACACATATGAGAAAAGAAAAATGAAAAAATCTTTTTGCAAACAAGACTTCAATATTTGAAAGTTGCAAATTTTTGCAAAATTTATCAAACTTTCTGAAAAAACAGAAATCATTTTGCAAATGTGTCAATTTTCTCCCACAATGAATGGTGCACATTTAATGCACAATAACTGACACGAGCATAACTGACACACATTCCGTATCATAAGTAACATTTAAACAATAAAATCTATGCTTGAAAAGAAGACAGAATTCCTGAATCCTTCTCCTCCCAAAAAAAAAAGTATCTTAACGTTCCTTCCCATTCATTTCCGCTCTCTCATATCTACATCTCGAACAAGAAAGAAACAAACCAAATTTACCTAAACACAAACCTGAATCATATAAAGTTGAGCGATACGATATTCGTTGACAGTAAGAGGTAACAGAATACGATATTCCTTTATCAACATTGCTTTGGTAGTAAGTAACTGTAGTGATAATAGTAGTAGTAGTAGTAGTAGTAATAGTAGTGATAGAAGTAGTAATATTAGTAACAGAAGTAGAAATAAATCAGAAAAATCTTTTTTTTCAGAAAATCAAACAAATAATTGGCAGAATTGTCCCAATTTAATCATTCAAAATCGCTAGCTGCAAATTTCGTTTTGTTTTTCATTTATCTTCTTTCTTTTTTTTTTTTTTTTTATTAAGAAATACTTTAATTATTTTCATCTATTAATTGATTTTTTAGTAATTAATTTTGAAACGATTTATGACAAAAACATGAAATTCTAGTAATATTAATCATTCGCACATCATCATATCAGTTCTCAGCAAGAAGGAGAAATGAAGTGGTAATTAAACAACCATAAGGAGGGGGACTGAAGTGATAAGCGGAAGAAAGATGGAGAAGGAAGGGGAAAAGAAGGAGTGGAAAGACGAAGAAAGGGAATGCTTAGAAAGAGAAAGGACAGAGGGGAAAAAAGCAAATTATATATTTTATAATTTGTGGGGTAAATATATTATATTGGATCAAGAACCATCAAAAAATGATGAATGACTGATTGTGTTGCACAGAAATATGGATGGAACCACGCGGAAGAGTGAGAGGGAATGAGGAGGGAGAAAGACAAATATTCATGTGAACCTTAGCTTTTAAGGCCTTTCTAGCTGCATTTCATCATCGATATTCTCTTACTCTTCTTAGGCATTTCTTCCTACAATATTTTCTCTTCCATCCTTTTTCCTTCACCAACCGACAATTTCCTCTCCTTTTCTCTTTGCTCTTCCATCTGAATTTCAATACCTGAAAGTATTTTTTTTTTTCTTTTTACTTAGCATATTTTCAGGCTTATTCCTCTCCTTTTTTACCCAAATAGTTTATAGGTAACTTTTTTCCCACTATAACTTAAGGTTAAGGCAAAATTTTGAAAAAGAATAGAAAGGGAAACATCTACTGCAAAACTAGTAATTAAAAAGGAAAATTAAAAGCTGAAATTTTCTCCTTCATCCATTTCAAAGTTTGTCCGAATATTTTCCCTGTTCAATTCCGGTCCTTCCATTATTAACTGTTGCATCAATGAGGAGATGAGTTTGCTTCGAAAAATATGTAAACTATAGAGGTGAAATGCTGAGAAAGAAGACATCCATATTTTCGTTTTTATCATCCTTTCAGCTTTCTAATTTGTTCCTTTAAAACTTCGTTAATAAGGATAGGATAAAAGGAATCAAAAAAGAGAGAGGAAAAAAAAAAAAAAAAAAGGATCTAAAGAGGGAGAACATAACACGGCATGCTGCAAAAATAACTGTTGAAAAGTTATGACATCACATGAAGTAAAAAAAGAAAATGTATTTTACATAAACAAAATACGGTATTTATGATCGAAATGTATCATCCGCCCCATTCACATTATATAACTGTAACAGAAATAAATCACTGGAC
Organism: Brugia malayi; assembly: GCF_000002995.4. Taxonomy (NCBI): domain Eukaryota; kingdom Metazoa; phylum Nematoda; class Chromadorea; order Rhabditida; family Onchocercidae; genus Brugia; species Brugia malayi. Next base: position 9,733,594 of record NW_025062475.1, read on the forward strand.
AAGAAATAGGGAAAATAATATTTTCTCTCTTTCTCCCATTTTCAAAATTTTAAACTAACAATCCTTATTTCAATTTCTTTCAATTCATTTTATACCACAAACTGTTTGCAGGTTTTATGCTGAAATAAAAAAAAAATGCAATATGAATCTGTATTAACTGTTTACAAATTTTTAATTTCTGATAATTCTTGTGATTATATTTTAGCCAAAATAAGAAACTGCGGTTTTTAGCGTATTTTATTATATTTTAATTTAGGATAGATATACACACACATATATATATTTCAATGATCAGCCATAAATTATGAAGGAATTTCCTGGCAACTCAATCATTTTGATGTAAATTTAGATAAAATTAAATGAACCAAGTAATAACAGTTGAATAAATTGCAGAAGAAAAAAGAGAGGAAAGAATGAGTAAGGGAAAATAGGAAGTGGGAATTACATTGGCGGTCATTCTCTCCATCTATTCATTTGACTGTTTATGGAAATTCAAGGAGGAATAGGTCAGTTTCTTATCAATATTCCAAGGCTCTATTTCATTCCTCGTCTATCAGGCATTCAGTTCAGAGTCCCAGCATACCGGACATCAGTTACTGATCGAGATAAAAACGAAATAAACTACAACTCCCACACCTAACACATCTCAGCAATCAAATCAAAATTTCCATTCAATTTCAGCGGCCGGACCGTCTTTTCAGATGGACGGGCTGCAAATTTTATTTCCCTATTTGTTTGAAGTTTAATGGCACTAATGAATTTGATGGCTTAGATTTCCACTTTAAGTTTCGCAGTTTCTGGTTTCTGCTTCATCATTTGTCTGATTATTTTGAGTGCTTAAGCTTATTGATTCAGACATATATGTTTTATACGTTTAAGCAATTATAAAGTTTACTTAAAATATTGTTTTAATTTTAAGCAGACAATTACTGCATTTATTTGTATTTATTGCAGAAGATTTTGATATGGTAATGAATGCAGATGAAACATTACCTTCGATGTTACCTTCAACACCAACTTCTGTTACTGTGAATGACTTGGATAGGTTAATATCAGTTTTTATTTTGAATTTCATTAAAATTGAATGTTCATGAACTTTCACATTGATATATTGCACTGTTTGCCTTTTCGAGTTACATAATTTAGTCATGATTTACCAGCGATAATTTTAAGACAAATCGAAACATTGATGAGGTGTGAATGTATCTCAGAGCAAGAAGTAAAATCATTGTGTGCCAAAGCACGTGAAATCCTTTTACAGGAAGGCAACGTGCAAGTTGTTGATTCTCCTGTTACGGTAATCTTTCGTTTTTCTCTTTAATTTCTTTAATTCTTTAAACCTGTCTTAATGATTTTGTAATACGCTTTCATAATACCAGTAGTTGTGTTATTTAGTATTATATCAGTTAGATCATTAGCATAGTTAATTGTGTCAAATTTTTTATGATATAGAACCATTTATTGTTGACGAAAGTATTAATCTGTTAAATAACCAAATTAGCAAAAAGAATGACAAAAATATATGAAGCTGCTGACGACTTGTTACATCCGGGCTACTTATACATAACCAAAGATTTACGAATCATTTATGCTCTTTTATGCTTAGGAATCAAAAAGCACTTTTATGATTAGAGAGATATTTAGATATGTGGCGATATCCATGGTCAGTTTTACGATTTAATGGAATTATTCAGGGTTGGTGGCCAGGTTCCTGACACTAATTATCTTTTCCTCGGCGACTTTGTTGATCGTGGTTTTTATTCTGTTGAGGTTAAGTTGCTGCTTTTGTTCATCAGTGCTTTGGTCATCACAGTCGAACTTTATTTTTTCTTACATTTTTAATATTAGTTCTAAGTATGAATTCGTAAACACTAATGAAACCAAATTAATTTTATTTGATGCAGCCATATACCGGATTTTGTTCAAACCACTTTAAACTTGTTGTCCTTTAAAGCTTGTTATATTTATTTCCCTTTTGAACTAAATACCTTATTTAACGTGCTCTGTTTCGAACTTAATACATAAGTTATTTTTTATCTTTCAAATTAGCATTCATTTCTTAAATAGAAATTTCGATATCCATTTAATCTTTTTGCGGCATCGGCATTTACTACATAAGTTTTTATGTTATAGTACTTTAGTAACATAAACTTACACTATTTTATACAATGCTCTTGGTTTTAATCACATTTTACTGATTGTAATTTTTCAGACATTTCTGTTACTATTAGCCTTAAAAGTGCGATATCCCGATAGGATGATGCTGATAAGAGGGAATCATGAATCGCGACAAATAACTCAAGTGTATGGATTTTACGACGAATGCTTGAGGAAATACGGTTCATCAGCCGTATGGAGGTACGTTTTTGAATTTTGACTTATGCTTACCTTGGAAAAAAGAACGTTGGTTTTCATAGCAACATTGAATGTCTATTTGCTTTTTATTTTATGTTGCAACTGATCCCTGCTTCAGGTGTTGCACTGAAGTATTCGATTGTCTAAGTCTTTCTGCAGTTATTGCGGGTAAGGTATTTTGTGTGCATGGTGGCTTATCACCATCAATACAAAATCTTGATCAAATCAGGACGATCGATAGGAAGCAAGAGGTTAATACTCTGCATTTCCATTGTCTTACGTAGATATTTCTTGGGATGTATTTTTAATAAGCTACTTAGTTATTCAGGTTTTGGTTTTCAGGTACCTCATGATGGCCCAATGTGTGATTTGTTATGGTCAGATCCTGAGGAGAGTGTCGGTTGGGGTGTTAGTCCTCGAGGTGCTGGCTATCTATTCGGCTCTGACGTTGTTAAGGCTAGTTTCTCCAGCTTGCATGTTTATCTATTATTTTTCTATATAGAAGAAATAGTCATTTAAAATAATTTTTTGAATTCATTCCGAAATGGAAGAGAATTTTCTGTGCCAGTTTTGAGAAATTATTTGTTATCATCTTCTACTGTTTGAAGTTTTCATGATGTCTTATTCTTTAGTCATTAGAGGCTTATTCTCTGATAAACGATTAGTTTAGGCTTTCTGTCAAGCAAATGGTGTAGATTTGATTTGTCGGGCTCACCAGCTTGTTATGGAAGGTTATAAATGGCATTTCGGTGAAACGGTTTTAACGGTCTGGTCGGCACCTAATTATTGCTACCGGTAATGTTGGTTTTTCTTTGTAAAATTCTTTCTTTTTTTGGAGATTGCATTAATCAAAAATAATTTTTCATCTCCAGTTAGATTGACTTCTTCATTAACACTGAAATTGCAATTTTCTAATTAATAGCACTTACAGATGTGGGAATGTAGCGGCTATTTTGGAACTTGATGAACAACTAAACAAAGATTTCACCATTTTCGAAGCTGCACCACAGGTTTATTCATCAACTTTTTTTTCTTGATAAAATTTGAAAATTTAGAGATTAGAAGAAATTCTTCGCATCATACGATCTTTTTTCTGACCATTAAGATTTGATATCTTTTGTAATTTAACACTCACTTTCTATACATGGCTAATATGCCACAAGGAATTGAATTTCAAGTTACATAGAGAATTAATTGGGAACTAAAATCAATTTAACGCAGGTATTAGAAATGACTAATTTCAACAAATTAACTCTTATGTACTTTTTTTGCAGGAAAATCGCGGTGCTCCAGCGAAAAAGCCTCAGCCGGACTACTTTCTGTGAAGGCCATTGTATCCTTTTGATATTATATTGTTATTTGAAATGTAGCTTATTTTTCTTTTCGTAACTTTAAAATTTATAATCAAAGAAGAGAAGCGATAACTCTGTTTCACTTTTTTTCTCTCTATCACAAGCTTTAATTATTGTTTATAGTACTTTTCATCCACTTACTTATTTTTGAGTTGAAATTGCCACAGGTTTTGATTTTTTTCATTTTGTAGTACATTCTGATTAATTGACTTACCATCCGTTTTACTGAATGTGATTTAGAAAGGAAAAAGTAGTTTTGAAAAATTCTGTTGACACGCTGTTCTAGCTGTATAAAGTAACGATCATTCTTTCTTCGAAATGATTGAACCTGAGAATTCACCTTAATGTTCGTTTCGTTTTCTTTTTTTTTTCTCTTTTTTAATTCAAGATAGCTTTATTTTGCAGTTATCACTGGGTGACGCATTCAGTTTTCATAAACCGATCTGATAAGTTAATATTTCTTGGCTTTTATTACTTCAGAAAGGTTTAATTCCAAGCATTTTTTTTTTTTGTTTTGTATGTTATGCTACTGGTGATCGTTACTGAAAGATGAGAGGACTTGTGAACTAGGGATAATTTAGTTGTGTAATTCTAATACTTTCTGGTAAAGTTTCGTAATACACGGCTATTGTTGTTGCTAGATGAAGTCATGGCACAACATATACGTCGTGGAGCGAATCTGCGCTGCGAATTATACTCTTGATGCTCATTTCAGTTGTTTTTGCTTCTCTCTTTATTGTTTCTAATAATTATGCTGCTTGGGGCAATGCATTACTGGGTTTTTCTTATGAGTTAATTTCAGATCTTCAGAAACAGTTTAAATTGAACATCCATGTATTATTTTGTGACTTTTCTTTATTCCTCCGTTTATGAGATTTTTAACTCTTTGTTGTTTTAGATTTTTAGTAGGTTGTATGGGGTTCGAATTAACCTTATAGAATGACTCCACAAAATTATCGATCTATTGCTCTGGAAAGGAAAAAGTGGAGGGAATGTGCACCATAACATATTGATATATAATCTTAAGATTTATCACCTTAAGGTTATGTATGATTAGTCTTTATGCTACACTAAGTGGTCCCACTGACCATTTGCTACTCTAATTGAACTGAATTATCTGAAATGAAAATACTGCGGCACACAAAGCCTAAATTTAAGGGCAATAGCGCTAATTTTAATTGCAGATGTTTGGCTTGACAAAAATTATTAGGCAAGTTGCATTTCGTGCACCCGGTTCATATCTTTTTTCCTCTGCATCGTCAATACCGTTACCTGAAGCGTTGAAAATGCGAATTGAAAATATGATCTCATCTGCTCCGGTAGTAGTTTTCATGAAAGGTACGCAGCTGGAACCAATGTGCGGCTTTAGCAAAAATGTCAAATTGGTGAGTTCTAGTTAAATATTAAAACAAAATAAGAGATCAGGGGTATTCTAAAAATTTTTTGATGGTAAAGCAGAAGAGAAAAGTTTTAATTGGATTTTTTCAAGTTAATGAAAAATCAAGTCTATTGACTCCTTCATTCTATGAAGTTGGGATGATCTGATTTATTTAGCTAATGGTGGTAGCCATTTTTACACTCATATATGCGATCTGTACTATTTGAGTTTTTGCCATGAGCATATCATGACGACATAAACACTTTTAGCAAGAAAACAGTTCTAGTAATCCTCGGAGACAATTCAGTTTTTGTGTTGTGTAGCTTTTAAATTTTGAAAAATACTAATTCATCGTAAGTTCAGATAAAAGCGCTTTTATCAGAGTATTACATAACTTGAAAATTTCTCATGCTTTCTTTTTGGGATTTTCTTCAGTCTTTTCTTTACAGGTATTAGATTTTCATGAGGTTAAATTCAAAGATTATAACGTACTCGGCGATGATGACCTAAGAGAAGGTATTAAAACATATAGTGATTGGCCTACGATACCTCAAGTAAGCTAATGTATTGGTTATTTACTTGGCGGTTTTTTCTTTGAAGAGGAAAAGTGAAGATATAAAAGTAATTTTTTCATCTAGAAACTTGAACTTCTTGAAAAAGATAATGTATTCCGAAAAGGTAGATATGACAATTTCACTTTTATTCTAAAACCTACAACAGAAAAGTTAAAATTGCCAAATAAATGTTATGTAAACATGTTTCTAACCGTTTCTTTGACCACCAGTGCCATGCATAAATAACTTTAGTTAATGCTGGGCATTTTCATTTATGGAAAATAAAACGCGTACATCAGAATGAAACATAACGATTCACACCAATTGGTGAAAGAAAAATAATTTTTCTTCTATGTTCAACCAACCTGCTTTTTTTTTCTTTTTTCACCTCAAAACATGGAAGCATTTATAAGATATCATAAAATATACACAAATAATGTGCAATGATAAGACAAATTTCACGAAAAATGAGAGGAAAGAAAAACAATAAATAAAATGAATGGTACCTAATAGAAACGAGCTATGTATTTTTTCCCTTTAAAAGAATATATTTTCTAATCTGCATACTCTCTGTAACAAATATAAAGTAAGGAAAAGGAAAATAAAATTATATAAATTCTCTTTTAGGTTTACGTGAATGGCAACTTCATAGGTGGTTGTGATATTCTTGTTCAAATGCACAAAAAGGGTGAAATAACGGACCTCTTCGAGAAAGAAGGTATAAAAACACGATTTTCGAATGCTTTAAACGACGAAATAAAAACATTAGGATGACGTTGCCGAGCGCAATATTTGTGCTACAATTATCGTCATATTATCACAACCAGTACCATCTCCAGCTGTATTTGGTGACAAGCAGTGATCACAAATCTACAACTAATTTTTTTTTGCGATATTAAGAAGTACAGTTTCCTAATAGCATTGCATATTTATATTGCACTTTTTTGTACTTTGCCAGCAATATATTTGCCCAAGTTGTGATCGGTTAAAATCGAACATTTACTTTTAAATACAAAATTTTATTAAAAGAAAATAATGCTCTGCTGCAAATGATTTATTTTATGAAAAGCATGCACGTAACTTTCGATCTTGCTACTACAGAGATTTCTCATCCCAAGCCACCTCTTATTTTTCTATCGTCAGTATGTGTCACTTGGATATGCACTCTGTCTTTTGTGTAAATTCAAACATTTGCCTTCTCTAATTGGGAAGAATTATGTTAATGCTGCAGGAATGTTCATGCTGAAGATCCTTTCAGAAAATTTTGTAGTTCTGCTATTTCGTTTTTTTTTTTTTTTTGCAAAGAAATTAGTTTTTCATCTGAAATGCGAAATTAGAAGTCAATTTATAGTGATCTAAATTGTATAACATAAGCCGGAAACATGATCTATATATCCATCTAATATGTCTTTTTCAATTCAGAATTAAGATCACTTTATGCATTGGATATATTTGCATAGGATACTTTTTTAAATATCTGAAATTTTATTTAATCATAATCCCTGAAAGATACGACGAACAAACCTGTTCGCAGATGTCCTTTAGATTGACACCATCATTTATCCTTCGTCGTACGAAATCAACCGCTTCTTGACTAGTGAGGGAATTCCTGAAGTTGCAGATCACTTGGTAGCAAAAATTGTAAAATAAAACAGAACTTGAAGATTTGGAAAACTCCAGCAATAAAGTATATGTCATACCATATACCATCGCAAGCAATAATGATAAATTCGTCGCCTTCTAAAATTTTGTACTGTTTAACATCCGGTAATGCCGAGATCATCTGTTCTTTTAATGGTAATGCAGCATTTTTCTTATAGAAATGATCACCTAAGGCTCTGAAAAGGATTGAATATCAAAAAAATGGGCATATAAGCATCGAGTTTGGCATCGCAAAATCGCAATACTCATTGGAACTCTTTCGAGCAAATTTTTTAAAAGGAATGCACCAATCCTGGATTTCTTTGAAAGAGAACCACATGACTGCAGCTTCTTGGAAAGAAAAATAAGCTGACCTGGAAAGATTCAAGCCACCGTTAACTCGACCATCGATACTAATTTCGCCTCCAGCTGTTTCAATTCGCCTCCTCTCTAGAAAAAAATCTCGCTTCAGTAAACAGCCGACATAAACAAAGCTGAATTTTCTCTATATTTTAAATAAAGTGATCAGTTAGTAGAAAAAATTTGGCTTTGTCAAATTTCTACATTTTACTGAAAAAAAAAACAAACCTGTGTCATCTTCTGGCTTGTGATCAACCGACAGTTCAACAGCCATACCGTCACGACACAGCACTGCCCGACTATCACCCGCATTGCCAACTACTACCTTATCCTAAAATAGCAGCATATGCAATGAAACACTTTTGAAAATAAGTAATCGTAATTTAAAATTATTTTCTTGTAAAAGTTTCGAAAATATAAAAAACAAATTCCTGTCACTAATGAATTACAAATATGGGAATATGATACCTTATTCTGTAATATTTCTAATATTCTGTAGATGCTATTCAAATCTCGTAATAGAATTACAGAATAAAATATTACCTTGAAAACTATGACAACGCATGCTGTCGTGCCTGAATCTTCACCTGGAGTATCACCCGATGGGCAAGAATAGGCCTGATCAGTCTACAATATTGCACTTCAAATAACATGTTATGACAGTAAATAATTATCAATCATCCAGAACTGCTTTCTCATATCTAGTGAAAGATTTGATCTTGCTATTGCAATCTTGACCATTAGTCGGTTTTAAAACTTGAATTTACTTCAACAGTTTCTGACGATAAATGTAGTACATTTCACACATATAACGAAATAGAAAGAATACAGTAGTTTTTATTAGTACTTAACAAGATATTTTGAACCTACATCATCAATTTCCTCATCATCCACTTCCTCCTCCTCTTCACCATCACTCATTTCTTCGTCAGCATTGTAATCTTCATCTACTGACTCTGAATCCGAAGAAAACGTAACTTGTCCCTCCAAAGTTCTAAAATATTCAAAGTGATACGTACACTGTAAAAATTCTATAAATAATATGTTATTTCCTTCCATTTCTTTCAAAAAATCCAGTGCAGAAGAAATCAACGCAGAATACTTTTCTTTAAAAGTATTTTTTCAGATGAAGCTATCGACAAAAAGACTGGAATTAATAGTTACTTACGCAGAAGGATGAGGAATCTCCCCGGATGGCAGAGAGCCATCTCCATCACCTGAATCGATCGAAGTTATAGTAGCATCAACTTCTGCAGGACCAGCGACTTCCGGCTCACTATTTACCGCTTCACTTTCCCCAGCACTTTCGCATCTAAAATAAGAGTAAACATTAGAGAACTATTAAAAGGATCACAATTATTGTTTTCATTAATAAAATTCAATGAAAACAAAGTCAGTTGAATTAATTAGATGAAAAATGATATCGTTATGTTACTGTAAAACAACAGCTCGAGTTTAACATTAACCTTTCATCTTGAATCACAGCCACTGTTTCACCGACCGCTGATCTACCTAAGAGTGTAGCTTTGTTCTGACTTTCTGTTATGTCTTCTTCAACATCTGCAATTAATGCTAATATAGCTTCCTATATAATCTTAAAATGCTGCAAAATCATTACAATGCTCTCATCAGATTACTAAGACAGACAATAAAAAATTAGGCAGATATGTAAAGAAAATGAGCTCCTTTGAAATTCACTCTTCCTTAAACTTGTTATATTGATTGCCGAGAATCAATATAACAAAATTTGCACGAAGTTAAATTGAATTTTTCAAATTGACAGCACAAACCATCTAAGGATTTGGTGCGTTTCATTTTCAGGATACTTGATGAGGAGTCACTGGGTCGTTTTCTGGCTTTTTCTTCCAGTCCCTTTTCTTCCGACTTTCTGAGCTGATTTTCATCAGCTTTAACTTCTTTATCGATCACAGTATCGCTATCCTGATCTTTTCGATTTCCTCCCTGTTCCAATACTTTTGATCCGTTCTCTTCAATTTTCTCCTCAGACTCTTCCATTTTCTGAGTGTAGCATAAATGAAAGTTCGCATTTTTATAAAATCCTTGTTTACTGGTTTGCGAAATCCAGAATATAATTGTCATACAAATTCACTAATGAGTAGGCGATAACTAATAAGTTTAAGCGCAAGGCAATAACTGAGGTAAACATGAGAGAAAACTAATAGGTGATTACCTGCACCTGATCCTCTCCTCCGTCTTGCTGTTCAATCTGTGCCCGCAACTCGTCAAGATCTATGACTGCCTGCTTTCCATTCTGCTCTCGATGTAAAATAATTCCATATCTCTCCAGTATGGTTTCAATTGGCATTCCAGCTTCTTCATATAATGCTTGCTGAATATGGAAGACAAACGAGCGATACTGATAAATTGTGATTTATGAGATATTGATGAATTATGTTCACTATTCTAAATTAGTCCACAACTAGACAAAAGTCAAATATACCTTGTCTTCGTCAATATCGCTTAATTCTTCACGTTTCGGTATTACACCACCTGCCATTTTCTTCAATTCTCTCATAACTGCTTCGGATCTATAAAGTACCCGACTTTATCTCCGAAAACATGGAAGTCAGAAATTTCTTGCAAATAAAACCTAATGAACCAAGTGAATGCTTTAACAAAATAACCAAAATGACTGTTTACAACCTTAATAATTCATCTAATTCCAAGAAAGTATCCTGTATAGCTTTTGCGTAATTACCCGAAAACCATGAATTATTTCCTTTCAACATATCTGGTAAATGGTGTGCACTGTATTGTGCCACTTCACTTCCTATAATGTATATCTGTTTAATAAAATTCAACATATGTCTCAAGAAGAAGAAAAAAAAAACTTAGAGCACTTGATCACGAAAATAATTATAAATATTATTGAGAAATTTACCTCCATGACCGTCGTACACTGCGAAAAAAGAAGAATCCTCATCATAATTTATAATACAATTATGCGCATCCTAAAACGAAATATTTCAGGATATAAATATACAAAACTATTTACCTAACTTACTACTTCCAAAATATCAAATTCAAAAAGTGCTCATCTGACATCTTAGCATAAAAGTGTCAGGGCAAAAATGGTCCTACACATTTCTGTAGGGAAACACACCAATCTTTAAGAAATTCAAAGAAAAAGTAAACCTGAATTTTAGTTAATTTAAAATTTTCAAACAACCTCTTGATTGATGCGCCATCCTTGCATACTTGTCGCAGCATAATAAATTCGCTCATTGCCACCACATTCAGATATTTTTTCGGTTATTGGTTTACTAAGATAGGCACCCATACGTTTTAATTGCTTCCAGCTATATGTATGCAACTACAAAGGCGATAAAGTCGATCCGAAAAGAAGCAGAAATTTAACTACAGTATTTTATAAACAAAAGCTTCTCTTTCAAGATATTACAACAGAAACATATGTCACTTTAAGCATTTATAAGCAGTAAAAAAGAATATGAACGAGAATAATATAAACCATGAAATAATATAAATACTCATAGGTTACATGCAAGTAAGTGGCAACTAGTTCCAAGTTATCTTCAGTAAAATAACTTGATTAAAAAAAAGAAATTTAGGGAAAATTGTTGAATCTACGTGGAAAATACAGGTGATAATTCAAGCAAACTTTATATAATTAAGTACTTCTGCTTTGGGAAAAAGGTAATATTCGTAGAAAATTCAACTGCAAGAATAATATTGATAATGATATATACGGAGCTGAGTAACCAATATTTAAGGTATGCAATTACTGGAATAATCAGTATCCACTATTTAATTAATGAGGCACATAATACTAAATATTCAACTAAAAAAAATCAGCGCCCACTGAAATGAGACTTCCTATCTTATCACAAAAATAACAAACAATAATCATCATTTAGTGGAATATCTGTTAACATCTGATAACTAACCAGTACAGTATTTAGCAAATACAAATATCATATACCAAAATTATTTAGTTCAAATAAAGTGATATTTATGAATATACATTATTTAGATCTTAAAACATCAACAACATTATGATCCCTGAGTTTCTAAGTATCTCTTATATCAATTATAATAAAAGAAATCTGTACATTAAATTCTAACGTAAATAAAAAGTGAAAATATCATAAATGCATTACTGTTATCTTATGAATCTATGTCAAATTCATTTTTACAGAAAATGAAAAATGTAAAAAGATCAAACTGAATTTAATTTTCCCCTTGAGATATCAAATGGCTATAGGAAAATTGACGATAGGCAAATAGACGAAGCAATGAAAATGAGACAGACGGAATTTCTAGTTTCAATGACCTTAAATTTTAAAATTTACAATAGTCATTCCTTATCTCTTCATCAGTTAACAAATAACCTTATCTGTACGCAATAAATACATCAACGAACTATGCAGCACCACATATCACGCAAGCGTAAAAAGCAACAAACCAAACTTTTTCCCAATTACCACTGAAATCAGTTATGAAAATTATATTACACGGCTAACATAAAATATTTCACGGCTAGCCGGGACTTCCGTGAATTAAAAGCGGCCAGTTGGCAAAACTTCTGGTCATTGTGTAGCAGTCATGCCCACTCTCACAGACATGTAGTTCTTTCTTAGTTTTCGTTTTTTGGGTGGGTGTTTATTTGTATGACAAGAAATTTCATCGACTAAGTAGTAATAACTTGTAAAGCAAACATCCAATCAATTTTTAAAAGTTGAAAGCTCCAAAGTTTTGATTTATAAGGTTTAGTTACTTGATCAATAATTTTTTTTATAAATTCTTAATTTCTGTAAGTTTTGAATTTACTTAACTTCATTGTTCTTTATTATTCACACTTATGCTTCTGTACGATTGACTACAAGGAAGTATGGTGTGTTGATTTACAATTTATCGTATGTCTATAGAGCTATAAACTGATTGAATTTGTTTGTGTTTAATACTTGCTTATGTTGTGTTAAATTTCATTTTTTTTTCTTCTGTATTCATTGTAAGCAAATTTTGTAATACTTATTCAAATGATGCTATCTTTACTGATTAAAGAAAGAAATCTTTTGATATTTGATGGATTTTCAACAATTTCAAATTTAAAACACAGATAAGAAAGGAAATAGCCCTAATGTTTTTTGAGTTATTTTCACTTATACTTACGTTTGATTGATAAGTGATGATAGGGATTGACAACTGATACAGCAATTGTATTTGTTATGAACCGCTGTTTTTTGTAAATATGTTGAAAATGGATTTTGTTAAATTCTGGTCTTAAAATATGATACGAGTGGAATTTGTCTACATAATGGTAAGAAAGTTCATCGATGAGTCTGTAAGGCCTACATACATACAGTTAATCAGTTTTATTTGACTAACATTGCTTTAGAATTAATTTTATTTCACTAACTTGCTTTAGCTTTCACTATGTAATCAATTTTTTTGATGACATTGCGGTATATCCAAAAACAAAAAGGAAGGTACCAGTAAATGTTAGTAACACGAAAGTAAATGTTAGTTAAAAAAAAAAAAAAAAAAGCGGATCGATCCATCTGTTTAGTATTTCACTGTTTTAATTTGTGGTCTTTTCTGTTGAATACTAATGCTTGTAAAGTTTTCACATTTTAATGCATTTTGACGTCAAACACATATTAGGCATTAGCGGATCAGTACTTTTGCGTTTTTTTTTTAGTTCCTAACCATTACAGGTCGATTGGTACCTTACTGATGATCCTGTCTGTTATGGGCTATTGGTATCTTCCTATTGATTCTGATCTGTTACAGGCTATTTCATATTCTGGCCATTATTATATTCCCGTATTTCATCTTAGCTTTGAACAATCCGGTAGGCATTTATGTTTTTTCAAACTTTTGAACGAGTAGTAACCCTTCCATGTGATTACCATCAAGTTCTCTTTTTGATTTTAAATTTTATACATGGAACAACGAAATAATATATGGTGGTCCTTAAAAAAAGTGAATTTTATATAGGTATATCAATCGAGAAACAATTTAATTCAGTTGGTATATCAATCGAGGAACAATTTGATGTAGTTGCATAACTTTTCTCAGGATTTTGCATGTACAAAAATTCCAGTTTTTGTTAGAAATCTTGTCTAATTGAAAGAAAAGAAAAAACGAATTTGCCAGTGGATTACTTTTTTACTAGATTGAATGAATGCACTATATCTTAAATACGATTAATATTAATCGTAAGTGAAGCTTTATACAATTAAATTATATATATATATATACGATAGAATATCGTAGATGCTGTCATTGACTGTACTGGGAGGCGGTGGAATATTACAAATGATGACTTCATATTTCCACCTTTGTCCGAAATATTACTTTCATTATCCAAAAAAAAATATATATATATATATATATATATATATATTATATATATTAAAAATACGGTTAAGCACAATATATCTGTATAATTATACTTCATTACAAATTTTTTAAAAAATTTTCAAGATTTTACGTAAATTTTAATTAAAATATATTTATTCGAGTTAGTGATAGACGATAGAATATCGTAGATGCCGTCATTGGTTGTATTGGGACGACGGTGGAATATTGCGAGTGATGATTTCGTATTTCCATCTTTGTCCGAAATATTAGTTCGCCTAGCGTGGTGAGTTTTTCGATTTTTTTTTCTCGCTAAAATAGCCACAGTTTGCAGCACTATATATCATTTAATACTCGCATTACGATTAATCGAACGTTTCAAACTGAACTATTCATTTCTTCCTTCCTTTATTTTTCATTATCAGTGTTTAATTTTGGCTTTTAACGCAAAATACAAAACGCAACAGCTAATGGTGTCAAATTAAAGAGTTAAGAGCTATGATATTTATTGTCATTAATAAAAATTATTATTGCTACTTAGTCGTGATATTATCATTGGATGATGAGTGTTGCTATTTTTTCTGGTAGATAGTTTGAGTGAGAAAATAAAGAACAATAAGTGATGAAATAAAACAGAAATAGTTGTCATCACGATTTAGCATTTATAGTATTTGTTATCATTAATAAGAATTACTACTATTTAAGTTTAATATTATTATAGAGTGATGATTTCTACTGTTTGCATATGTTGCTTTTAATTGCATGAAGTGGTATAATTCCAGGATATCAACAACATGTATCATATTCATGTTAAAAAAGTGGGAAAGTTGTACCGATCAACACTTTCTCATTAGTCTTTTTTCATTGATTGGCATCAATGGTATAATTATTTTAACATGTTTTGTCATGGCATTGATTAGTTCCCGCGGGTCTATCTTGGAACCACACAAGCGACGTCATGTCACGAAAATCATCTATATACGTGTGCCACTGCTTGTTTGTGAAATTGCCATTACTGGCTCATCGACGATCTTTGCTTACAGTAAGCTTATCAAAGTCGAATAATTATTTTTGATTGTTATTCACATTCAGTAATTTTCTTTTAATCTGTTAAAATCTACTGAATCCCAAAGACTCAAATTTATTTTTAACTGCCTTCTATCTTTTCCCTTGAATCTAACAGTTAAAGCATCTTAGAATTTCAGTTATCGATATCCTTTTTATCTGTGCAGGTTTTATTTTATTATTTCGCTAAACGAAAGGAAGAGAACTAAATTAAGCAAATGAGGAAAAAGAAGGAAATGAAAGAAGACAGGGGTAGATAGAAAACTGAGAAAATAAATTCTGGAGTTAAGTTGGATTGCCCAGTGATTGTCATTTTAATATTATATATTTAAAAAAAAAAAAGGAACATTGTTAGCAATCAGTTAATTATTTTTTTCCTTATTTCAGGTAGTCCGTCTCCATGTAGTCTTTTTACTATATTGCGTTTAACAGTTATGCTTCAATGGGCTCTCATAATAACAGTTTTAGTCGGTGTTGCCGTTGTATTTAATCCATCTGGTCGTAGTCGTATACAGCCAAGTTTCCGAACTGAGAATCAAGTTTGGTTGTTACGTCTGAAGTTGGTTAGTTTTATTCCGATTTTTTCCATTTCGTAAATTAAATTCTATCAAATTACTCGAGAAAATAAATTGACATCGGAAATTTTAGTTTTTGTTGACAAGAAACGAAGAAATGCGTGCAGCTTTAAAGGATATTGCTATTCTTACAACATCGTTTTTTGCTGATGTTGATTTAGTAGCATCCGATATTCTGGCTGGTCTTTTAATGCTTGTTCATGCTCCTCATCGACCACCAAGTTCCACCACCTACGTTCCGGAAATTGAAGTACTTTTTTTCAACATTGTCTAAGTATTTAGTGATTTAACAACTTGAGATGATTTCCTAATATATGTAGGCTTACTCATTTTCGAAAATATTTACAGTGCTGTCTCGTGCCAGACCATTGCAGGCAAATATATCCTTACATCTCAATCAATACTTGGGTTTTACGTGCCTGATTTGTAAGCGATTCTGCTTGAAGATGAGAATATTAATATAGAACAAGGAATTTTGTGTGTATGACATGAATGATTTCTTAAGAATTTTAATGGTTTTCACAACTCATTTCTTTGGAAAATTTCGTAAAGAATCTAGTACTACATTGCTACAAAAATAGATAAATTTTTGGAATTCTTTTATTACTGTCATATAATGATACTGTCCATAATGGTAGATAATGGGACTGTTATATATTGATATTTATTGATATTAAAATATATTATTTGTAAATCAACTAAAGTTGACTGAACTGAAATATAAGTAAGTTATACAGCCACCAGAATGGATGACATTGGAGAATGCGCGTTATATGGCGAAGTATATAGCGGCTATATATGGCTGGGAAATTTACATGTTTTACAATTGTGGTTGTTGCGATTGGCTAAAAGTATGTAAAAAGATCAAGTGTTGCGGAAAATGTTGCAGCAGGTCCATTTTCACTTTGAACTTCAAAATTTTTAATTAAATTGTTTTCTTTTGCAGTCATAGTCACGTAAATTAGAATTTGTGTATATAGTTCAATAGGCATGCTCAACTCTTCGAACTAGTCGAGTGAGTAAGGCAGAATCAGTTCACATTCCGATTTTATGATATTTGAAACTTTATTGTAATGAAATCTGGTTAGTTTTCGAAAAGTATCCGGCATTCTTTTAGATTTTTGACAGCGAAAGCATATGTAGCATATGTATTGTTTAAACTTTTCAAAATGGGTAGGTAAACAACATTGCTGGAACACGTAATCATGAGAAATTATTTTACAGGCAAAATTTTCCAGTTAGAGGTGATAATTGCTGTGCATGTTCTACAGCTACTTTCCTTGCGATAACAGAATGTAAGGAAACTGATGTCATTTTCGTATCATTTGCAAATGAACTCTATCAGGTAGTATTTTCTGTTGTTGCAAATAATCTCGGTTAAGCAGGATAGAAATAGTCATTTTTATATTATTATGACAGATACTATTTTTTAGGTACCATTTATCGTACTTGTAGACGTAAAAGCAAAAAGTATTGTCATAACCATACGTGGTACAGCTTCAATGGTGGATGCAATTAATGATTTGTCGCTTGATGATGAAGCATTTTCAATAGATGTTGATCAGGATCCGATTCTTTCTCGAGATGAAAAATTGGATACTCATGATAAGGTGTGGAATGGGAAAACTAGTAATTTTTGGAATTTAACGCTTCATTTGACTTTCAAATTTCCGCCAACTAATGAAGTAAACTATATTGTAATTGGCCAGGAATTTAAAAATTTCCAGGAAGTACGTGTACATCGTGGCATGTTGCGTAGTGCAAGGTATGTGCTTGAAGTATTACGTGCAAACCGTACTTTGGAAGGTTTAAAAATGAGATATCCGGATTTTACAGTCGTTTGTTGTGGACATTCACTGGGTGCTGGAGTTGCGACATTGCTTACATTGCTCTTGAAGTTAGTGTTGCATTCTGTTTAGTGTTGCTGAAATATTGCTGAGTTGAGTATCTAACAGTATGTAGAAGTACAAGAATTAGGTTTTTTCAAAAAAGTGTGTTCTATTTTATAGACAATCGTTCAGTCCTATACGGTGTTTTGCTTATTCTCCTCCAGGATGTGTTATCAGTGAAAATGGTTTAAAAGAGACGCAAAAATTCGTATTTAGTGTTTACATTGGTGATGATATTGTGCCACGGTTGTCATTTCAAGTAATTTTGATCCTGTTTTCTTATCCAAAAAATAACCGTAAAAATAAAAAATGTTATGCATTAGAACTGATGATTGCCTATCTTGTTTGAATAACTGTCAGGTAAATCTTTAGGTATTACTAGTCGTGTTTTTTACATCATGGAAGCGAGGCTAGAATTCTTGAATGTGAAGAAAAAAAAAAGGAATAATGCGTTACATTAGTTAAGTATTAGCCTATAAAATGAAGTTGGTTTCAGTGATGCTATTAATATGTGTCAGATAAAAGGATCATGTTTTAAAATGTAATTGCTATTATCCAAACGATGATTCTTTATCAGCATAACTAGGCGATTTTGCGTATTATGAAAGTTATTATTACAAATTTTAGTGTTTGTCTAGGAGCAGAACTTTTTCTTCCTCTTTATTTTTCTTTTTAATTTTCAGACGTTATGCAAATTGAAATATGATGTAATAATGTCGTTAGCATGTAGTAATTTACCGAAATATAAAGTTCTTCTTCGTGGCTTTTATCGATTGTGCTTTTCTCCTCCGTGGCAACCGGATCGAGATAGTTCGTTCCATTTTTATTACAATTTAAATGAATTTATTTTTCTGAAGTTTTTTGGGCGCCAAAAATAGCAATAATATGAGCTGGTGTATATCAGCTTCAAAATTTTAGCTATGTGTTTTTTGTTTTTATTCAGAGACTTTGAGGGATGAAAAGTTAGTCATAATTTAAGGCTATATTTATTTGTTGTTGAAGCTATAACTTTGATAGTTCTTTTTTATCTTTTTTGTTTTCTTGTATTTTTATCTCCCGTCTGTTTATTAATTTGGTTTATAATTTTTTTTTTTTTTTATTTTTTGGTATTCATAATTATTCAGCGGTCTTTAACATTTATGGTGGAAGGTAGCAAATTTTACTGTAATGAAACATTAATCACATTAGTTTGACCATTTATAATAAGACCTTTCTTTTTCATTTTGTTAGTGTAACCGTTTTTTGATAAATTTGTTTAAAATCATTGTTTTTTATCTGAATAGGTCATGAAGAGGATGCAGCTGTAAATATCAACGATCGATTACCATTAGTTTTCCATACTTCTTTGTTAATTTTTGATGATAACGCTGATGATATAGAGGAAAACAATCCCGCAGAAAGATGGGCAAAAAAGCGGACGAAGGTATGTTAATGCTGATGGTGTATAATCTCAGGAAAGTATTTGGTTTTTTTTTTTTTGGCATTGTTTACATGCTAATGGTATATGGGGAAAAATTTGTCATAGATGCAAGTCAAATTACTATTTCAAGACGATTTTCAGTAAATTAAAAGTAAATTTGCCTGTCTTTTAATTGTAAACTTTCCAGAGTTTACAGTTTGAACTTAAATCAAGTAATTTTGCAGCTCCTTCCACCAGGATGTCTCCTTCATGTCTGGGTGATTGATAACCAGAAAATTTGTAAAAGATGGGCTCATTACAGGTAATTATTTTTCTTCTTTTTTTAAAGATGGCAACAGGACTGCACACGATTTTTTTATTAAGGAGGAAATAAGTTGCGAAAAATTTGTTAGGTTTTGTCCCAAATAATTTCATAATGAAAATAAGTTAAAGAAAGAAATTTTGATTTCTTTGTATTTTTAATTACCTTATAATGCAGTTCGCTTAATGAGATCAAGCTGTCAAGTGCTGTTATTCGCGACCATTTACCGTATAACGTGTTAAAAGTGCTTAACATGGAGCTTAACCTAGATACGTAATATTTTCAACAGTTTTTTTTTTTTTTTATTGTTTATTTATTTTATATACACAATAATATTTATTAGCTTTTATGGCTCCTTTATTAAATTTTTCTTATCTAATAATGTCAATTTTTCATAGTTTTGTTAATTCACTGTAAAATAAATTTGGGAAGATTTTTTTTTTCTAATTTAGGATTTCTGAAGTGGTTTTCTAAAACTACAGTAGCACGAAGTAAGGGTTGCTTTTATCCATGATCACGTTTAAGCAAAATTATTTCTGTGTCCGATCGAACAGTCGTATCCTGATGCTAATAACTGGTGTTATAAAAGATGGAACAGATAAGGGTTTTTATTTTCAAATTTGTTTTCTACTTTATGAATGCAATCTTATCACTTGATGCGACTGTAAATTTGAACTCTTTGTAAATATTTTAATCAGTTAAACTTTTGATAGCAATAGACTCTGTATGTCTTTTTTGTCCAATCATTATTCCATAACAAATAAATACATTCGAATAGGTATACATTGAAGAGCATTGTTGAAATGTTATTCGTTTTCCAAAACGCAGTAACGATATAAGTTTGTTCATTCTTTTTTCTTTCTTGTTTTCAAATAGTGATATTAGGTAGATCCTTTTCGTTTTTCAAATCGTTTATCTCTTTCTTGTAGTCCTTCAGTTTCTTGGTTTATGTGAAACCAATTAGATCTTCGTTATTTTTGACTTCTATTCTTTGCTCATCTTTTTTTTTCTTCCCTATAATATCATTCTATTGTATAATGAACATGAATTTGTATGTTCATCTGTATTATGATATAAAGCTATAATCTTTCAGAAGTATATTTTTATCTGAATATCATTTCTTTATTGTTGATCGCATTTCTTTATCACAAAGAACAAATGTGCATACATTTGAGCGATGAGATTTACCGTATAACATATTTAGATCAGTTTTGCAATCATACTCTTCTTGATTGGTACAAATTTGAAAGGCGATTTTTGACAAAAAATAAACCAAACGGAATGTAGTATTAGTTAGCGTAAAATAAATCGTAGAGTAATGATTTTTTGAAATTTTAGATTAACTGTAAAAGGTCCGATATCTACTTAATTTTGTTGGCTTCATTATATATCTCTCCGTCGTTTTCCTTATGCAGTATCAATGAAGTAGCATCAAATGAAAATTTCATGTATAATTCTTTTTCATTCTAAAAAGAAAAAAGTGTTGGATAGTGCACATGACAGAATAGAAACATTTGTCTCCAGTTTTTTTAATTGTTACAGTATTTAAGGATGAATTCCTTCAATGACATTTCAGTTCACCTTTTTCAATTGTTTCTAATTTACAGCTTTCTGTTCAACTTTAAAATGCCAGGAAAATCGTCATAGCAACATTCATCTGGTTAAGATGAGCACTAGGAATCACATGCCATCTATCATTTTTATGTTAAAAAAGAACTTTGTTTGAGGAATTAGATTATGCAGTGTTAATGATCAGTTCATTTATTAAATTAACATCATATCAAATCTTATGCTTTCCCTTATTATTTAAAAAATTTCTAATATATAAACATATTATGAGCTTTTATTTTAAATCTTTTGATGAGAATATGGTGGTGATCTTTGAATTATTTTAAATCTTGTTTTATGAGAATGTATTGGTGGACCTATAAAATACTACACAAATATACATCCTTATATAGTTTGTATAATGTATTTTATGGATAAATATCTAGTTCATTTTATCACTGACTACTGGAATAATGGCCCATTCATCATTTCGTATTTGGTATTAATAAATAACCGTAATAAAAATAAATTTTAAAAAAGTGGAAAAAAGTAATGTTAGGTTTTGGTTGAAGTTGTATTGCCCCTAATACATGCATAAATTTCCAGCATCACCAGTAAAAGTTAATATCATGGTAGATGCTTATATAACATCCACTTTCACATTACATTAATAAAATTACGTAAGAGATTAATATTTATTTAAATACTGCGAGCGATACTGAATTTCATAGCTATTCACAAGGCTAATTTCTGTGTTTATTTAATTGAGATTTACGAATGAAACAATAATTGTTTGATGCACTTGTTAAGATAGATATTCAAGTTCTTAATAATTTTGATTCTTTCTTTTCATCCATCTTTTTTCTTTACGAATGTAATCGTCATTTGGATAAAAATTTTTTTTGTGGCTCAAAATATGCATATCAATATTTTATTTTATTGCAATTTTTCATATATATATATATATATATTTCGAGATGTGAACTACGCATTTTTCTTTTCTTTTTTTCTAGTCAATTATTTAATCATTAATCATAATCGTAAATATAGGCATTCATCAATGTTCCTCAAAGGAGTGGATATTGGTGTTGGTGATGTTGTATTCTTCAAAAAAGGTGATAATAGAAAAAGTGACGAACAATTTGAGGAAGCAGTTGCTGGTGTTGCATCTGAAGCTGTAATACATGTAGCTTTGCTGTATGAAGATACCGTTCAGTGGGTGATACATGCCACCCGTGAATCTGGTGTTTGCCAGGAACTTTTAATTAATGTAGTAGAAAAGCTACATCCTGAAAGTTTCGAGGTGTATCGAGCTCAGGTACCACAAGCAGTGCGTATCAGTGCAAGTCAGTGGGCAAAATCTAAACTTGGCGCTAATTATAACGATATTTTCTCGCCAAATATGCGTAACTCTAAAGGTGATGAAGCATTCTACTGCTGTCAGTTGATAACGAAATCATATGAAGCTGCTGGCATTCATGATTTCTGTCCATCACATCACTTAAATTTCAATGATTCAAATGGGGAAATTTTACCTTTCTGGGAGGAATACTATCGGAAGCGCTCATTACCAGTGCCACAAAATATGCCAGGTTCGCATCCTGCTAAATTAATCCATTCTAAATATTTGAAACTTCATTTCGCCAGATTTTGCATGCCGTTAGTAAAATTCGCCGTTCCGAAGACAATCGATAACGCATTACATTTCATACGTGGATCTCGTGTAGCACTTACGGCAACCGAACATTTCGATATTTATCAACCGAGAAATGGTTAGGGATTTGTCAAAATTCGCTTTCAGTTAAAATCTTTACTTTCAAATCTTTTTGATATTTTCGTACATACTGCAAATAACAACATTTGTAAATTATCTTGTTATTACAACTGCTTATTTCACATGCTCTTTTGTGAATAAACCTATTTATCAGAACAAAATTATTGCTGTTATTTCAGTGATTTCGATTTTTGGTTTTTCTTGAATTCCAGTTCAATATAATTACTATATATATATATATATATATATATATATATATATTTCAATATCAAAGTTATCGTAGTGTTATCAGTTAAAACTAGTATTTAGCATTGAAATATCTAAAATCAAAAAGTTAAATAGTTATTATTGCATATATATATACATACATCCACGCATATTATTAAAATAGAAAATTATTGGTAATTTTTTTTTCAAACCTCTCACTTCTTCCTAAAGTTTTTGAAAAATAAAAAAAATTGGAAGAAATTTTTTTTTTGACCTCTACTACAAAAGAATCAAAAGAAGGTGAAAGTCATAAGAAGATAGAATTATCATTTTTAAATGAAGACAAATATTTTGGCTATAAGAAATTATTTGGGAAAATCCTGATATTCCCAGGTGAGATATTAGCGCGGTGCGGTTGTGCTAAAACCGAAGTGATTGATGAAGTCGTGAAGGATGCCTGCGAAGCTCAGAAATCCTGGATGGCGTTAAATGTTCAGCAACGTGGAGCAGTTTTACGTCAGGCAGCTTCTATCATACGCGTACGTTTGTTTCGTTTTTTTTTTTTTTTTTTTTGATACTAATTCAAGTTGTCATTAAAATTTAGGTATCATACTAATGTACAAGCACAATGTGAATACTGCTCATTTCAATCCTTGCATATGCTTTGCTTTCGACTCTTTTAATATTTTTACCGCAAGTTTCAACGAAATACTTTTAACTGCTTGGCTCTTTTATTATAGTTTTCAGTTTAATTTTATCACTTAACTTTCAAAAATATTCATGAATTTTCATTCCTCCAATATTCTAGAGTGTCGAAGACGACTTAGCATATTTGGAAACAATTGACTGCGGTAAACCAATTGAGGAATCACGATGGGATATGATCGGTTCTGCAGATACCTTCGAGTTCTTCGGTGGTGCTTTGCATAATATTGCTGGTAAAAATTTCTTGATTCCTCAATTAAATGTTTTTTTTTTTTCTAACTCCTTAAATTTTGCAGCTATATAAAATTTCCTCAAATTCTTTTATTAAAGTGTCATTATGAGTATTCCAATCCTTTCATATGTTGATCGAAATCATTTTTCCAATTTTTTTGAATATACATATTATATTTACTACCAAATGTCTAATGTTGCTAGCCAATTATTTCCTATTACAGGCAATCATTTCCCGTTAAGTAACGATAATTATGCGTATACGGAACGTGTACCATGGGGTGTTGTTGGTGCAATTGGTGTTTGGAATTATCCAATGCTGACAGCATCGTGGAAAATTGCGCCAGCATTAATGTGTGGTAACGCAGTGCTCTACAAACCATCACCTTTTGCACCCATAACTTCTGTAGTATTAGCCCAAATCCTTCAAGCTGCAGGTCTTCCTGATGGTGTACTATCCGTTTTACAGGTATTTTTTTGTGTATTTTACTGATGTATTTTGGTGTATTTCTGAAAATACTAAAATTTAGACAGGGAAGTTATTAATGAATAATTATTAAAAATTTCTCAGTTTCTTGAAGCAGTTTTTGTGAATTCTTTTCAGGTATATAATTTTATTACTTTTGTTTAGGTTACAATTTAAATTAAAATTTCTTACTGACTTGGTAAAAATTAGGCTTATATAGTTTTATTTTCCCGAATAATACTACTTATATTTATGACAGTAGAGTTAGGAATCGGTACAGCGCCGTGTATTCCACAGATGCATATCAGTTGCTATAATTAGTTATTATAACATAGTTATTAACTATGTACAGAAGATATGTTCCACTGCTGTGGATATAAGATGTAATTCATCTGAATAGTCACTGAGAAATACACGTTAAGAAACTAAGTTTATCAGTTTCAATCACATTTTAATCAATGATTTCAGTGACTGTTCGGAATAAGCTAAAATATTTCAGGGTGAAGGTGAAACAGGTCAAGCGATATGCGAACATGGAGGAATTAATAAGGTCACATTTACTGGCAGTACCGCAACTGGATCTAAAATCCTGGCATCCTGTAGCTTGTTGGATCGAATCAAGCCAGTAACATTAGAGTTGGGTGGAAAAAGTGCGATGATCATTTGTGAAGATGCAGATATCGATGTCGCTGTTACAGGTGCTCTCATGGCCAATTTTTTCGCGTAAGTTTACTATAAGCGTATATGTGCTTGGCATGTTTTTAAATTCTCATATATGATATGATTAATTTATCTTTTTTTTTAAACAGTCATCTCTTTTTATCTGAACTATTTTTGTTGTTTCAGTACATTTCACTACTTTTAAGTCATAAAATTGACTGCTATCACTTTTTTTCGAAAATTTGGATAGGAAAAAGAATTAGTAAAGATTCAGTTAATCAGCTATCAGATAAGTAAGAAAAAGTACTGAAAAACATTTGTAGTCAAGGTGAGGTATGTTCGAATGCATCAAAAGTCCTCGTACATGTGTCACGTTATGATGAATTTCGACAAAAGGTTGTAAAACAAACGAAGAACTTGGCGATCGGTGATCCGTTATTAAAGGAGACAAAAATAGGTGCAACAATCTCTCGTGAACATTTAAACAAAGTTAAAACTTACATCAGTGAAGCTGTACAACAGGTTATTTGGATTGCTTTAGCTTTTGGGGGAACAGAAAAATAAAAGGTTTCGTTTCACAAAGTTTGTTGGAAGTCAAATTTGGGAAAGTTAGTGGTAAGATATTCTGTTAACATGCAGGATTGATTTTCGACTTTGAAGGGTGCCAAACTGCTATGTGGAGGTGACGAGGTAAAAGTTAAAGGTCTCGAAAACGGCTATTATTTATCACCTGCTATTCTGGATTCCATCAACGAGCAAATGAAGATTTATAAAGAGGAGGTCTTTGGAGCTGCCATGTTAATTATTCCATTCCAGAACAACGAGGTAAGCCTGTGTTATATTGATGTTCGGATTTATTTAAAGTACTTCCGGTTCTAGCTTCAATCTTCTTGCAATAAGTTACATGTGTGTCTTTAAATTTAAAAAATTTTGTAAAAATTGAAATTTCAGGATGCTATTCGTATGGCAAATGATACGCTTTATGGACTTGCTGCTGGTGTTTTTACGAGGTGTGCTTTATTGAACCGTTAGAATTTAGCCTTTAAATTTATATTTACTTATATCAGCTGCCTTCCCTTCAGGAACTTACATCTGGCATATTCACTGGCTTCAAAACTTCACGCTGGCAACATTTATGTAAATACATTCAATATCACAAGTAAGTTTGTTTAAGGACACAGAATGAATATGAATTATTTCCAAACTAGTTGGGACTTCATCCAAATAGATCTTTCTGTTGTGTAATATTGGTTGATGGTTGTTGTTGGCTGAGAAGGGATGATCTATTTTGGAGTGCGAAGTTCTATTCAAAATTTCATCTTTTTAAGCTATAGGGTGGTGCTATAGAAATCTTTTTTAAGATGCAATGATACCTTTCGGTGGTATGAAACAGTCAGGTTTCGGACGTGAAAATGGTATTGCAGCTCTGGAAGCTTTTTCACAGTTGAAAAGTGTGTTTGTCAATGCATCTGAGAAGTTGGATAATCCATTTCTGTAGTTGGAAATAATGTTAAGTGAAACAAATTTTCGCTTTGTCCGATTAAAGCATATATTTATACATTATGCTTTAACGAGGGTTTTTGTCAGGCTTGATCCATTCAAGTTCATCCAAGTTATTAAGAATGTACTATCTTTAGCTTCGCCAAAAATTATAACCGAGAAGAATCCCCACCCATCTATGTATTTCGCGGAATTTAGCCAGCAGTTGTTCGTGATATTATTTAATACTAACCCTATGGAAGCATTATGAAGCACATTTATATATATTTCCAAATAAATTCTAGAACTAAACTTGAAGGAACATTGGAAATTTCTTCTGCCAGTTAAGAGAGTAAGCCCCTTTGCTCTCTTCGAAATTTGATTGGGCACCACAGAACGTATAACCGTTATTTTATAAACAGCAAAGGAATAAATAGGTAAGACGAACTTTGAAGTGAGTACATTTTCAAATATCTATAAGTGTACATAAATATTAGTTAAGTATTAGTTACACATCACTTTTCATGCAAAGCACAGTATAATGAACTCGAAAGCGAAATAAAAGAGAAAGAATGGCCATGAAATTAGGATGTGGTACGAAGAGAACCTAATGAGAAATGCAATTTATGCATTTAAAAGTATAAGCTAATTTTCTACTAGTATAATACGATAGTATATATAATATTGATCACAAACTGATTTATAGTTTTTTTAACTCATGAAATAACTGGACAAGATGAAATTTCGAATGCCTCATCTTTTCGATAATTTTTAGCAGCTTCTTCATTTTTAGCTTACTCCTGAAATTTCTAAAATTCTCTGTTTACCTAATGAGCATGTCTATAATGAAAACCTTTTTCCCATATTTTAGAAGATACAAGCAACAAGAGGTGGTTATTTCAAGCATTATAACACAGTAAATGAGCAATGAACAAAGAACTGATGGTCTCTATATGAGAAGAAATGTAAATAAATGAGTTGACAGTTATTATTTCCCATCAACTGATAAATGATCTTCATGGAGTAACTAACAAATTCACAACAAGAATAACAGTAAAAATTTTTTGCATACCTTAGTGACTGCGAATTAATGTGATCCAAAAAATGACCTAAAAACCCTCTTACTACCTAGTCATAAATGATCTTTTCCTAAAAGACAAAGATCATAGTCACGCAACAAAAAACTAAACACTAACAAAAACAAATCAACGAACCCACGTTTTCAAAAAACAAACCTAACAATGAAATTCTTATTTGTTGGGCCGGCCTAACTGTTTCGCTCCAAAATACATTTGACTATTCTTGAAATAGTATACCTGAGCCAATTATCACATCAATTTGTACTTTATACAAACAACAAACAAATGATAGCACGATAAATACACAAAATTGACCAAAGTATACTAAAATCGGCTTTTCCGAAATTCCATACTAAAAGAAAAACCCATAATTTTCCATGAAAGCCCTCGTTCATCAAAATTCCATATGTCATCGTTTATCAAAACTTATGATGATGACATGCCTGGATAAAAGAGTAGATATGATTAATATAGTGAATCCGAAAAGAATCATTTATTAAGAAAATGGGACAATCCTGGGATTTTGGATAAGAAAATGAAGAAGTTGGTGCTGCTGTTGGGGTAATGCTGGAACGGTACCGGTACAAAATAATGTAGGTGAAAATATGGTTGCCAGATTTTCGACACTCATTTTATTTTCTCCACTATTATCAGCCACTCTTTGCATATGCATCAATATTGCTAGCAGTGTACGGCCATTTGCTTCATTTAATTCTTTTAAAACCTTCCTGAAAAAATTCTTAGAAATTACAAAATAAATTTTAGTAATTTTTCAACTGGCAAATCATGAAGAATAAGGAACACTGAGAATTCCCTTCACATCATGATAGCCAGAAAAAAGAACTGATCCACCTGTTCAGTAATTTAAGCTATAAAAACTCGTTATCACCTATTAATAAATGATTTTTTCCTAGAATACATAAAAAATCGCAGTTGTGTAGCAGAAATCTAAGGACTGATAGCCCCAAAACAAATCGACGCAATCCCATACTTTTCATTGTAGATATCTTACCCACAATTACCCGATATTTTAGTATCTAGATTTTTGATAGGTATATGAAGTAGCTCTTGCATTATCTTCTAAATAGTTAATATTCCTTTGCTAGAAAACAACATCAGCAATACACCTGCACATTTTTGATCGTTCGTGGAAAGCTCGATTATTAGTGTAAGCAGTAAGTAAGGAACGATATACAGAAAATGGCACAAGTTGCTGCGGTAAAAGCCTGAGATACAGCTTTAGAAGGCCAGCTACAGTATGAATATCTTCAACAATTGAGAGATCAACTTTATGCAGGGTATCGAACTGCCGACGTAATCTTTCCATTTGTTCATGAGAACCGGATACCTAAAATGGAATTCTAGTTTGATCAATTTCTTGGAATTATGCAATGGTGTACGATGACTCCACAATTCGAATATTTATTTTTATTTGTTCAGTTTACTTACTGAAATCAGGAAGCACAATAAAGAGAAAACGAAGTTAAACCTTTCTATACACATACATACAAAAAGATTTGTTTTATCTACTGCTTCTTTCTTATTATCTTAATTACCAATGAAAACATTAAATTATTTAAAAAGAGACTAAACAAACCCTATAGATTCCTTCCACAAACAAACCACGTCGTTCAACCTCCGTAATACAAGCAGAAACAACAGGTGGAATGCTTACAGCGTGCGCCATACATAAGGTACTGATATCCACAGCAAACATCCGCTTTACATATTTCGCCTCCGGTCGGCAATCATGTATAGTACGCTCACTGCATTTTTTATGCGCACAAAAACCACAATCTTCACACTTAACACCCTGAAATTACCATTACATTTGAAATATTATTTTATTTTTATTTTTTGAGTAATTTAAGTAAAATTATGAGTATAATGATCGAGTGTGCTTTAAAAATCAGTATTTTGAAAAATGGGAAAACATGGAACTATGTTATTTTATCAATCTTTTTTTTGAAGTGAAATGAAACTTTAGAATACCACATGATTCTATTTATGAAGAGACGTAGAAACTTTATTTGTGAAAAAAAAAAAAAGAAAAAAAAACAGAAGTGATGAAAAATTCATCAATGGATAACAACGAAGAACGAACCTGCTGAACAAGCCCCCACATAAAATTGCGACAATAATCGCAATAATGTGGTATCCGAAATGTAGCCGGTGTGAAATTATGACACCGAGCACATGGCTGGCGTCGACAGTCAGTTGCTTTTTGATATTGCGAATAAGGGCTTTGCTCATAAATTGCTTCATCAGCCATACGCTGTATATAATCATTTGCATGTTTCTCCATATGCATCGTTATCAATCCATCTGCGACTAAATCCTCCAAATGTTCGAATCTGAATTTATTGGGACAGAAATACTGCTATCAAGATTAATCATTTCTGCTCATCCTTCAAATATGGCATTTCTTATATTTTTGCTTGAAAACAGAGATTTAATTTAGTACCAACAATATAATTTTTAATCCATTGTATATCCGTTTGAAAAGTTCCTCAAAATCCGTTTCATTTATCCTTTAATAATAATTTTAATACTGCTAACCTATGTCAGCTTAGAGATTAAAACCTAATACGATGAAATTACTCCAAAGCAATAAATTAACCTCTAATTTCTTATACCCTACATGCCGTACAAAAAACCAATGAAACATCAAGAAGTATGAATGGTTAATCATATGATGTGAGAAAAAACCACGAACATCAACACTATGATGTAATTTCAAATAACATAAACAACAGTTATTCACCTTTTTTCGCCAACATAATGCATGCCATCATAGAATAACTTATAATTTAATACACGTCCATCGAAGAACATACATAGTGTATTAGCGCCTGGTGAACGTCTGGATGCACGGACCAAAAAAGCGCCTTCACCAGCTTCCAGCAACATATTGTCGGCTACTTCACGCTCGATTAAACCATGAAATTCAGTGCCATACTAAAATATCAATTTTAAGCATTACAGAACGAAAAGAGGATAAGAGCATGGCATCACCCATTCTAACAATAAGTGTTACTAATACAACTATTGGTAAAAAATCATTTTCAAATTCACAAAACACCATTTCAATTTACTTCAGTTCAGCTTATTTCCATTTCTGGATAGCATTTTAAATCAATTTTGTCTCAAACCTCAATATTAGTTTGTTCGATTCTAATATCATCGCCAGTTTTACCATATATAATATATACCAACTTCACATATAACATATACCAATTTACATAATATAATTAACTCACCAACATTGCACGTTGACTACTATAATGGTAATTAAGCATGACAAATATTCAGTGAAAAAAAGTAGACGTGATACCTGAGGTGGTGATGATTCCGGTGATGCCAAACACTTAACAGGAAATGGTCGTGGTGCAGCTTCCTGGAGCAAATATAAGTTTTGCTTCCAGTATCCAATTTCTTCTTCCATTCCATGCAGTAATTAGCTCTAACAGTTTGGGAAATGATGAGTTTCGCTTTTTTGACCAATTCAATAATTCAAGAAATTTTTGCTTCCAATTGCTTCATTAACCACATAATTATCTAAAATAAAGAAAATGAACAACAATAACCAATCAATGACACTTGAAGACAATGTAATCCCACTAAATTTTCAGCCCTAAACCAAATAAAAGATTAAATTTTTGTGCTGCAATAGAGATTTAAAGTCACGGAGGGGATTTCAGTGGCATAAATACGATAGAAAAGTGCTAAATTCCTGAACTGACAATTCCCTATGGATGATTTCCGGCTGCTGCGTTGTCCTCGTCCGGGAAATCACGGGGGTTTGAGAGAAAATTCTCTTCCATTTTTCATGCTTGTAAAAATTGACTGGTTTTTGGTGATTTAAATTCCGTTCAGTATTCATCAAAAAAAAAGCACACTGATTTTCATATAAAGAAGTGATTACGCTTCTATATATTTTCGTATATTGAAGCGTAATTTCTTTAATAGTTACTTGAAATATTTGGAGAAGTGAGGTTGTTGTATGTAGTACTTATTCAATTTTTCTTTCTTATTATTTGCATTGTGTGAAAAAATAATGAGAACAGTGTTAACTAAGTGATTATTAAACATTATTTTTTTAATTACTTGGTTTGGAATTTCATGAAAATTTTATTTTTGTCATATTTGAAAACAATTTTTATTTGATGTGCTAAAATATCAGTTAGCTGATTTATCATTTAAAAGCATTCGATATTGCTTGTTAATAATATTGATGCAGTACATGCTGACCACTTTTGTCTTTTTATTTATTTCGAATTAACATTATGCATCTATTTGGTATAATTCACTTTTGCTAAGAAGGAACTTCTTACGCATAATGTCTGTTGAGAAAAGTGGTAATGAATATTTTCGTCTTAATGAACATTTTTTCAATTTTCATTAAAACGTCTCTACAGTTAATTCTTCTATTTTTCACTAATTATAAGTGTTGGCTTTTTCTCTGTTATGCTTTCTGCGTAATTTGGCATCATTTTCACACTCTCTATTTCGAGAAAATTTTCGTAATACGATTATAAAAAAAAATCGTATTTGTCACTAGAGATTGAAACTAGTAGTATAAACTTTTATTCTTTCTGCAGGTAAACTTTGCTCATAATTTGGTTAAAATGTATGATTTGAAGACAGATGATGGATTAGCAGCTTTTGATGGCCATTTGAAAGATTTCGCATATGCTTCTGGGTAATTAATTCTTTGGATCATTTTTTTAAAACAAATTCTGCTGATTTCTTGATAATTTATTGAAGTAGGTTTTTATTGTTTAAAGTAATTAAGTAAGTGTTAGTTGAGGTTGATGTAAAGCAATGCTACAAATTTTGAGAAATTCATGAGAGAGATAAATACATTATAGCTTCAATTTAGAAATGTCGTGATGGCACTGTCTGTGCTTTTGTTCTTATGCATAACTTTAATCTGATTGATTTTCTACAGATTTATTGCAAGATATCATTGGCATGGACAATGTAGAAAATAGGGAAAGGAGTAAAAATTAGATGTTGTTCGGAAGAACTCTAAATCATTAGCATTCTTAAAGAAGTGGTAGTAATCATTATCATCCATTTCATTTCATATTATTTCGTTTCTGATGATCGGGAATAATGTAGTGACTTGCATTTCAGATACACACCATCTGGCGATGATATGCAGCTGTTCGCGTCACTCAGCGCAGAACCGACTATGAAATATGTTAATGTTTTGCGATGGTACCGGAATATAAGTAGTTTCAACGATGAAGAGCGAAAATTGTAACTAATTTCGCTTTCTTTAATTCTATGCTTGATAACTTGTGTATCCCCTTAAAAGCAGTAACTCTTACTAACATTAAAAAGTAAGCAATACAGTCAGCCACAACCTAGTATCTGTGTCAGAAAAGTTTTACACGTCTAAAATCTTACTGAAGGAATTATTTTGGATTCAGTCAGGATGTATAAATTAACTTGAGATGCATAAAAAAAAAGTTTTTTTGTTTTCCTATGTTGTATTGGTTGAATAAAATCTTTTCATGAGGTGCAGATGATCATTTTTTAATGAGCATCGTGGCACTTATCTATATTTTAATTAAATCATCAACCTTTAGGCTTAATTAATTTCTGAAAAACAAAAGATGAATGAAGTTTTGGGAAATTCTTTTTCTTCTAGATGGCCTGCTCCGATGACTTCTGCCAACGGAGTTCTCGAGAAGTTTGACGAAGACATAGATTTATTCGGCTCTGATGACGAAGATGACGATGAAAAAGCACGCATAACTGCTGCGCGACTTAAGGTTGGTCTAAATTTGTTTTCGCTTATTTCAAATAGAAAAAAAAGTCGTATATTCATCGTCTCATTCTTGGTTTTTCTATGTTACATGCTTTAGGGAGAAATACGTAGTGAACACTTATTTTTTTCAATGTAAAATCATGTGATATGTTATGTGGCGAAACTAAGCAAGAAAGGAAAGGCCAGATTTAAAGAAAATTTTTTTCTTTAAATCTTAATGAGGATCATTCTAAGGGCAAATAGAATTATTGAGGAGATGGAGATAAGAGTTGCATTTATAGTCTAAGAACGAATTTTAAATAATTGAAGTATCTCTCTTCTCCATTTTCATTACAAAAAGTAAAGTTAATTGTGGTTTCACAAAAAGTGCTTTAATGTATTGAGCTTCAACTCATAAGTGTGGGCTGTTATAAAGACTGCTACGCAGTCAAATATTTGGTCATTAGTTTTAGTTGGAATTGAAACATAATAACATGAGTGCCCTGTAGTATGTTTCGGTTTACCGCCTTATATTTTCTGTTCGCTGGTTCCAGATGCGAAAATACTTTTAAGAAAGGGATTTTATTTCTCAATAGCTGATCAAAGAAACAACGATCGCATATATATCAAAGGAACTTGAGAAATTAATAAGACAATTGTGTCTGTTTGAAAATTTAAGTATTTAAAACAGACATGCTTGCCTCTTCAACCTTCCAATATATGTATATGCTCGAAATTGATTATATGATTACGATTATGCTATATTAGTTTTATTAGTTGCTAGAGATCATGCTTATAATGTGATTCCAAAACATTCCAAAGCAATTAAACGTAAAGAGACAGTGAAAAGCATTACAACTATAAAGAATAGTGATATTTAAGTTTTACGTGCGGTAGCTGATCTGGAAAATGTTCTGAGCTGAGTTATGATTATTAACGTAAATCTTTCCCACTTCTCCCTTCTCTCTCCTCCCTCGAGATGTATCACTATTATTGAAGTTAACTGAAAAAAATTATAAGATGTTTTGTTAAGTTGGTAGTAATTCATTGGTTTAAAGCTACACAGGGATTGCATCCCTAATTTGTTCTTGACTAGTTAAAAATTGGCTTTGAATTTTGCGATTAGTGTTTCTTAACCCTTTCAAAACATTAAATGATTTTAAAACAACATAGAAAATGATGACATAGATTGGGATTTCAACAAAGATTGAAATAAAATGTACCAACAAAGAATTTTTGAAGGCATATGAAGAGAAGAAAGCGAAAAAGCCCGCTGTGATTGCCAAGTCGAACATCATTTTTGATGTAAAACCGTGGGATGATTCGATTGAAATAGCCGATATCGAGAAGAGTATAAGAACGATCGAATTGGATGGGCTTGTATGGGGAGCAGCAAAAGTTTTGCCCGTGGCTTATGGCATAAAAAAACTTCAAGTATGGAGTTTGCTTTACAACTTTCGCAAGTCGGCTGAAGATAAAAGGAGCAACTGCAAATTTAAATAGAGAATTTATAACATAGCAGATCTAAAGAAAATAATACATAAATAATATTGATGCAATGAAATGACAATAAAATAAAATGTATAACGCCGCCATAGTGTAAATCTTGCTTATAGCAGAGTCAGCTCAAAATGGAGTGCAGATTAAAATGGAAGATTTGTTAGTAAAGAAAAATTTAGTAGAACATTGGGAGATGGCAATATTCTAATTCAAATGCTGGGACTATTTGAATAGTTTTAGAAATACTATTTTAAACAGTTTAAAGAAAGTTGCTTTTTTTAGATCTGTTGTGTGGTGGAAGATGAGAAAGTATCCTCAGATTGGTTAGAAGAGCAAATTATGGGCTTCGATGATTTAGTGCAATCGGTTGACATTGTAGCTTTCAATAAAGTATAAGTAATGACGGATGTTTTATTGTTGATGTTGTTGGAGAATAAATATTTCATAAAAAGTCATTGTCTATTTTTTTTTTTAATTTTTTTTTGGTACGTACCGCATTATTATCGTTCTTTTTGAAGTTTTGGACTAAAGCTTTGTTGAAATATTCTCATTTATAGAAAAATAACGCATTGTGAGGAGAGTGAAAGATGGAACTAAGTTGCGGTAATTGGTGCTTAATTGGTCATTCAGAAATTGTTTGTTTCAGGTTGAGTTTTCAAGAGGCAAACTGGTCATCACTGAAGACATTGGAATTTATATCTTCTACATATTTCAACACTTTTAGTATAGTTCTGAAAACGACTAGACGCTGGTGAGGTCAAATTCCAAGTCGGTGGATAGGGCACTATATGCCTTAGCCGTGGAGGATTCAGGTGATCCCACTTGTCATTATTAGCATGGTCGTCACTGGATCGATTAGATGGGACAACTCAACGATCACTACTGTGTATCCGTGATTCTAAAAGCCAATATTCGACATACATAAGTGCAGTCTTATCATCTGAAACGTATTGCTTTGACTAATTAGATTATCGTAGTGGTCTTCTATAGATAAATACTTATTAAAACTTCAATGTTTCGGAAATTTTTTCCTTGTTATGTTTTAGATTCTCCGTTTTATTCTTGCTTTCGTTGAGATGGGTCAAGTAACTATTCACGATTATCTCTATTTGATACAAATGGGATGCACACGTAGGTTTCAAATTTCATTATAATAATCTACTTGATGTTTTATGATTACGTTACCATATCACGACATACATTTTTATTCACTGTAAATAAAGTAAATGGTTTTAAATCAAGGTTATGTGGGCATACTGTTTGAAGTTAATCCTGACTTCAAATTCAAATTGGTTTTTGAGCTTTTTTTTTTTTTTTTTTTCAAATTTGTTACAATAACCAATTTTCAATCATTATGGCCAGTCCGGGCTTTTTGTTGTTCCGGTACCAAGGATATTTCATTAGTCCGAATTGATTTTGAAAGTTATTGGTCATCAGTAATGTGGGGGCATCGAAATTGAGAGCAGGAGAGAAAAGGGAATAGCATGTAATATCTGATTTCTTTTTTTTTTTTTTTTGTTAAGATATCACTGTAGAAATGCATTATGTTCGTGTAATGTAGACAGAAAACTGCATAGAAATTAAGACATAGTGCATTTGGGAATGGAAAAAGTGTATTGATTATTAAGTTTTACCTCTGTGGGCAGGCTGGCACACATTATATTGTGTCTGATGTTTCGTATTTTTGTGAAATTCAAGAACTTAGTTTTTGTATGCAGTTTAAATTATAAGTAGCAATGGCCACAATATTACACATAAAATTTTCAGCTCTGAGTTTACCGAAAGTAAGGCGATTACCATTCGATCCATTAAAGCATCAAACCATACATTTGGAGCGTTTGATGCGAAGTAAAGGATTGATGGACCTACAGTTGGATGAGGAATATCGGTTACCACATTCGGAAAATATTCCATGTGATCCGGATGTTAACGAAACTACTCTGTTTGATGAACATAGTTATTCCGTATCTCCTCCTTTAGCACCACCACCTCCATCACCCACTACAGATGTGGCGGAAACTGAAATCGATTATCGAATTCATTACTCCTACCGCATGCTATATTTGTTGAAGAAGGTAACAATTTACGGACGATTTTTTTTTTAATGGTTTTATTATTTTTGAGCATTTAGCGGGTTTTCTATTCTACGGATTCCCAAATTACATATTTCTCGTAGTCTAGGGTACTTTTTGTAGGTGGCAGAAATTTTGGAAGAAATGAGTAAAAAGGCAAGTAATCCGTCGATTCTTTTATCGATTAACCAGCTGTCAATTGTAGAAACAGCGTTTGAGTTTATCATCCCAACAGCAGTTCGACCATATGTAGATGATGGTAAATAATTTTTTCGCTCCAAATTTTCTTTTTCGTTTCAAAATCGTTTGTGGGTTGTCATATGTTTCTCTTCTCGCAGTGATTATTTGTGAAACAAATTCCGGATATTTTTTGCTTCCAGAGATTTATGATTTTTCCTTTCTTAGTGTTAACAAATTAGCACCATAGTTTTGTCATTATTCAGGTGTGATTCTCCATCTCGGTAGAAGTAGTCTCGTGGAGCACTGGAAACCTCTTGTTGGCGATGTTGAATTTCGAAAGAAGCAGGTCA
This sequence comes from Brugia malayi, assembly GCF_000002995.4. Classification (NCBI taxonomy): domain Eukaryota; kingdom Metazoa; phylum Nematoda; class Chromadorea; order Rhabditida; family Onchocercidae; genus Brugia; species Brugia malayi. The sequence continues at coordinate 9,770,835 of NW_025062475.1, forward strand.
TTTTCGCTAACAGCTATTGTTGTTTAGCCTAGAATAGGAGTTGTCGAAGTTCCTTCATGACAAGTTTTTCATAGCTAAGCTTTAGCTTGTTTTGATATTAAATCTAGGTGTGAATTTGATGCAGTTGAACCTACGAAGTTTCAATTCTTTGATATCTGGTACAGCAGCTGAAACAGTTCAAGTCTATCTTAATAACGAAGCTAGAGTAGCTTTGTATGATCGGCTTTTTGCGGATTTGCTGTTAATTAACCCTCACTATTTATGAATTGAAATTTCTTCGTTATTTACAATTTTTTGTCCATGTTCTAATTACCTTAACAATTAAATTACGACAACTTAGCTTATTCGATTTATCAAATAATGTTATTCTTATGACGTTTTATCAGTCATATATATGCATATAGTGTGACTAAATGAAATATTTTAGTTAAGAAAAGCATTAGAAGTTTTTGATTTGTTGATGAATTCATGCGAGATGATTAAGAATTGTGTCGTGAGGAAATTTCTGGCGGATTACATATGCTTAAATGAGCAGGTTTGTTGGTTTTTCCTTCTTCGAATCGTCTTGAATCTCTGTGGCTGTGAAACGTTTCTCAATTTATAAATAATTCTCGGTGTTATTTAGAAAAAATGGAAATACGGATGACTTGTACGGAATGATATCAGTTCACATTTAAGATCGATATAATATAGTGTTTATTTGCAGCTGATTAAACTGGGTGAAAAATATCACAAGCAAAAGTATGGAAAATTTATTCTTACCATTGACAGGTATTTTTACATAGTATTTGCTAAAGTAATCCATAGCTGTTTAAACTGACAAGTGAATTAAAAGAAACAGTTATCTTGATTATTAAGGTTTGTGACTAACTGTGTAATGTTTATGTTAATGAAGATTTATTTCACCGAGTTCAGAGACTAAGATATCATTTAATTGGGTCTAAATATATACAAAAATGATTTTTCAAATAATTTTTGTGTTTAAGACCTATGTTGATCACATCGTTGTTCATTTTATTAACCACAAATAAGGAACAGCCAAAATGGTTGCATGTAAGTTAATTTTTTTTTTTGAAGCAATATTTGAAGGTGCAGCTACTGTAAATTCTATTGCTGAAGAATTTATGCAGTTTACTTATCAGAAATAACAGAAATTTGCTATGCTCTATTTACATTTTTTTTTTATTTTCAGAAGGCAGTAAGCAAGCACATCACCAAACTTTTGTTGTTGGAAAATGGACTCTATCATTTAATAACAGCGATAACTGAAGGTTACTTTATCTATACTCTTTCCAAATCAGCGGTTTTTATCAGGATTATTTTCGGAGCAGTAAAAACAAGTTTTTACAGGCGCCAATTGTTTTGGAGATTTCGGATTTGTTCAGTCATTGTCGCGAATACTGGTAACAGTCCCTTATAAAATGCCGAAAGAAAAATATTATATTTCTTTAATCGAAAATTTTTTGGTTGTCATAGAGGTGAATAATTTACTTATTTACATTTCTATCAATTTAATTTTTATTGACTCACTACAGAACATTTAGTGATCTTCCTTAAACAGGTGGGCATAGCAGTTTTAAGCCCATTGATAGCCATTATTCCAACATATACGATCATAGTAATACTGTGATCAGATAAATGGTTAGGTTTTTTTTCAACCTCTTCCATTTACGTTTTTATTTGAGAATAATAATGTTTTATTGAGAAATACGTGTAACTCATGGTCGGTAGGTTTTCACGATGTTGGAAGAATATCATGTGTAACAAAGAAAGGGCTTTATAGCGACTATGAATATGGAACGTATTATTTTCTGTTTGAGATGAATTTTTATTTAGTAGGAAAAATTAGAAAATATGTGATAAAATAAAGTAAGAAAGTAAACACTAATTTCAATTTTAGAATCATCCAAATGCTGGAGATGCTGCTGTTTGCTTTGCCGTTGTGTTAGATATGTTGCCAAAAGAATTAGTCGAGATGATTTTCGATACTTTGCTATTACCATGGGAGGTTTGTTTTTGTGATTGCAGGAAAATAAATTATCGTTACACCTAAATGTATTCGAGATTTTTTTTTTTTTTTTTCGACTTAAAGGAAGAAATGTTAGCCGAAAAAAATTTTTTTTTTTGTTTATTTTAAATTCACTTTAAATATCGAAGCATAGAATATGTTCTTTACAACATCTACTACAATAAGCATGTCGAATATTATAGTTGAGTGATCAAAAATTTTGTCTCTTACAAAAATTATGATAGCAAATATAAATTAAATGTTCTCATATTTCAGAATCTTAAGATTGATTGCTTTTCAAAATATTCATCGAGGAAGACCGATTTTTTTGATCCTATGTTAGATAGGTCGCTGAGAATTTTGTCATTTTATGCCAAAGCTCTTCCACGAGGAATGCATTTGCCACTCTTCCGCAGATTCAAAGCGGTAAAAAAAAAATTCAAAGCGTTAATTTCATTTAGTTATGCACTGAATTTCCTATCCTTCTGTCTTTCTTCCAGTCCATCTGTTTAAACATAACATCTCATCAATCATGAACTCAAAAACTAGTAATGTTGACGTCAGATAATTCGACTTACCTTATTGGGTTGACAGTATAGGTCATTTCTCGAACTTTTAGGATCATTAAGCCTACTAGAGTCTTGAAGATCTTAATGATATACGTGGAAATTGCATTTGGTCCAAAATTTAGTGTTTCTTATCCTGAAAGAGAAGAAATAATTGAGATGAGCAAATGTTCTTTTTTGTGGAGTGTAGTTTGATGGATTTCTTACTAATCCGGTGCTATGATTTCTGAAGGAAGTAATTAAATATATAATTTCATAATATGTACTACTGTGAAATAGTGATCGTTTACAGCTATTCAATTTATGGACCCTATTATATGCGAGCTATAGTGAAAACGAAAATCGAATGCATGGAATTTCGGTGGAGTATGACAATGCAGGTCAGGGGATCTTTGATATTTTACATCGAATTCTCGACGACCCATCATTCGAAACAGTCGACGAAAAGGTCATGAAACTTTTCATATTAATTATGGTCATAATTCTAATCACAGTTACTCTTGTGATCGTAATGCATTTCTTGATGTATTAGATGTTTTAGTATTTTAAGATTTCATATTTATACTTATGTATTATATTTGTTTTCTTCACTTATGTTTTAACAAATTGGGGTGAGTAAAAGTGAGGTTATTTTGTATTTTTTCAGGCCGTATTTGTTATTACTTAACCCAACTTTTCAGGCTGAATTTCTTGTTCGGCAAATAGAAGATGATCGCGATTTGTATTTGCCAGAGTTAAGTTACAAAAAGGCTAGTTCATTTAAAAATTGAATTTAAAAATTTAAAAATCGAAGTTTTTTTGATTTAAAAATTTCGAAGCATTCTTAGTGAAAACTCTGAATGTAAATATATTATCTGTACATTTCTTAGGTTTTGATCGAGGAAGTCGAGCAAAAGGAAGTCAGTGAAGAAGAAAACAAACAAATGAATACTTCATCGATTACCTCAACTATTTATGGCAGTCATATTTTTTGGTTAAAGCTTCTCAAAGCTCATTATGCAAATCTTCGAATCCACCTTGTAAAACCTGGAAAAGCAGAAGATGCATTCATTCGTTTCGAGAAAGGAATTTTGAAAATTTTGCAAGTAGAAGTTATTGCTTTATTTAAATATCTAGACGCAGTGGTGATGAGTATGAGTGTTTTTCAAAAATAAGTAATAAAGGGAAATGAAATATCTTTTTTTTTTTTCTTTCTTTTTCATGGTCCAATTCAGATTCTTCTCATTAAATCTACTGAACTGATTTTTATAATGCCGTTGAAATATTCACTGTGGAACATAAAATGTGATAAAATATTCAATTTCCTGTGACAACATCCAGTACTTTCAGTGATTAGAAACTTTTTGCAAATTTTTTTAGAAAATTCAAGGAGAGGAGCCGAAGGCATCACGTCGTTTAGCAATTAGAACAGCGATGTGTTGCATCGAGCGTTGGGCAGAAGTGGATTCCAAAAATGATAGCTATGAAAGTACTTGTAGTTCTGAAGAAACATCGGACAACGAGGAAATAGGCTTTGAAGGAAGTAAGAGTACTTTTTATACGTTGAAAAAAGTAATTCTCATGAATCAAGCTATTCAATTCCAGTAACAGGACCAGATCAGAACTCCGGTTTCTAAACCTTCGAACTCCCATTTTCTATTCAGGATTATAAAAGTAAACGAGTGGTTCTGGAAACCCAATGCATGACTATTATTTTACATACGTTCACTGTTGTGTTTCATTACATTTAATTTTTAATTTTCAGGAAAACAAAAAGTGAATTATTTTTTGAACGATTTATTACCTATTTTATCGGAAACCGGCACACTTTCGGATGAAAACCTGGCAAATCTTATTGACATCCCACTGGTTAGTTAACCTTTGTGAAAAGGTTGCGGTAAATTATTTGATGAACTCTTTGATTCGAATATAGTGATGGGGTGAAAATCTCTTTAATTAATAATTTTCAGTCATAAATTTAAATTCTTTAGGGAGTAATTCAGAAATGATGAAGATCAGTATTTCGTAAAAAACTTCAGATTGATATTTTTGTATAATGGGATACTTTTTACAGAGCATACTGGATGTCGCCACGGTGAAATTAAATATGCGCGTGAATACGATTCCAGTGGACATAAGGGGTATACCTTCGGAGGAGGATAAAGAACTTGAGGCTACCGATCGAAATAATATTCATCTAGCATTAACGATTCTTCAGTGTATTCTGGTCTTCAAACAAGGGGAATTCGTAAAAGTAAATATCTGTTTTACATTTATCTTCTCCACTCTTATTAGTTGTTTTGAAAAACCTTCAGTCAGTGTTTTTTATTCCTATCTCAAATCCTTTTTGAGTCAAAATTTGAAGTTGTTATGAAAGTATAATATTGGTAAATGTATAGTATTTAACACATAACATCTAGAAATAAATTTTTTATCTACGACCTAGCCTGTGCTTTGTCTACAAATTGCACATTTTTAATCAATAAGCTATCAAAATACACGTTAATGAAGGAAGAAGGAGATTTAGCATTTAAATGTATCATTTAAATATGCTTTTTAAAGCGGTTAAAATACGATTCGTTCCTTTTAACCCTGTTTTGGATTTTGTTAGTCTGATTAGCTGTACTAATTTTTCGAATTATAGTTCATGGAAAATCTAGTACGTGGAGCAAATATTTTGCAATCTTTCTCAAATACAGTTTCAAAATTGAACGATATAGATAAAAGGCTGTATTTGGAATTCCAGCAGCTTGCTGGGGAAATTATCGCACTTTTAAAAGCAAATAATATTGAACCAAGGGAAGATGACGCGGCTCCTAGGTAAGTTGTCATTTTTCACTTTGCTGCAGCATTTGTTTTCTAAATTTTATATGTCCAACTTTGTTTATTAAGCAGTGATATAAATTTGGGACAGACAGAGGGAGTTCAAATTTAGGTCACTGCTTAATGACTTTTGATTAGTCTTTTATTTTCATGCGCATTTATGAAGCTTGGGATTATTAATTCTTTTTATTGAAATATATGTGTGAAAGTCTTAGTTTCATTGATGAATCACCAAGTATTGGCGACAACCCGATTAATGGTCGAGGTTCAGAATCTTTCTCTTTGGAACAGATCCAATCCGATCTTTTGGATGAATCAGAATCCGTCCGTGGGCATGCTCTAATTAAGTTAGCAAGGGGTATTCGACGAAAAAACAGACAGCTTCTGGATGACATTACTACTTATCCCGCAATTATGCGCATTGTTCTAGGTTAATTTCTGCAGCTCCTTAACTTATTTTTTTATATTTTTGCATAATTTACGACGTTATTGCTTGCAGTAATAGGTATGCATTTATATTTACCGGTATAATCATAGTTTCAGTCATAATTCAGAGACTATTTGGTTGCTCTGTAGTCGTTATATAACTTTTCGGTTTGCAGTGTTAATTCTTGATAATCAGTTATATGGTTTATTTTCTTCTAATTTGATTTTTTACGATTCAAAGTTCTCGCATCTTTTTTTAAAATATCTTTGCTGATTATTGTGAAGGAGATGAATTGGTTTCGAAAAAGTTAAAAATTAGATAAAATTTTCAGAACAAGTTGCTGATAATGATTCTTACGTTTATTTGGCAGCAATAAATGCATTGGCGGAGTTAGCATATTGGAAGCAACAGTTTTTCGATGAAATGGTGGAATTCTTTTTGGACCCGGCAGAAAAGCTGAAGTCCATTCTCGAATTCAGCAGTGATTTTTTAAACCCTACTTTTAGCATGTTGATCACATAATTTTATTCTAAAAATATTCATTTGATACTATTTGATGTATTTTATGTAACTCGAAAACTAGAACGGCAATTGTGAATGCTTTGTATTTTTGCTTTCGAATTTCCGCCCAGTGCTTTTCTATTTCTGTTCCAAGATTTTTTTCTCGTTTTAATAAATATCTAATTATTAATAACTGAAATATTTCCAGTGGACAACCTACGAGAAGACGAAAAAGAAACATATTTACTGATACAAAGAGTTAAAATCGGAGAAGCAATTGCGAAAGCAAATAAAAATCTTGGTAGGTCCAGTCGTTATTCCATGAATCTGTCTGTTTGTCACATCATATAATTCTTGAACAGTTCAATTTATTGCTAATGATACAATTTAATTAACTATATACCATATATATCATGCAGTGCAAATTAACTATGCTGTATATAATGCAATAAGAAATACATACTAAATGCATAAAAAATACGATAGTGAATAGAATGTATATGTTATGGACACACGCAATAAGTAAAATACAAGACTTCTGCAGTTAAAATTTTAATGAGTTAATAATATGTGTACCAACGGATTTATTCGACAACAAATGACTTTCTTTTAGAAAAAGAAAAGGTTTTAATTTTTTAGGTGAAATGGCACCAGCTTATTTTGACCGTATGGTAAATCCGATGTTGTCGTTGATGCTTCATACTAAAGATGATATGTTGCGAGCTTCCGTACTCTCTTCGTTATCCAATCTTATCGTTTCCTGCCGTGGATTGAATATACACAAACATCTTGATGAGGTATTCGAAGCATGAAATTTTCATTTATTGAAAATTAATTTTACATTAAGATGTGAGCTAGAGGGTTTTGTTTGATTATCATTACGACAATATATTATTAAAATGCGACTTTATATTGTTACCGAACCTACTCTTGCTTGTTTTAGGCTAACTCTTCACGACTCATTTCTTAGTTTTTTTTTTTTTTCAATATATATATATATGGCATATTTAGCAGTTGTTATATGGTTATTTCTGATTTGCTTATAGTGTCCTGGTGATCATGGTAGATCATTTAATCCTCTGAATTTCCAATATTTTTCATCACTGATTTAAATGTTATTTCAGATGTTGCTAGCAGCTAAATTATATATACGTGATGCTGAGGCGGAAATAGTACGACGCGCTGCTGTTGACTTAATGCGTGCCATTGTCAGGACATATGATATTAGTCTTCTACAAGTAAATGATTGTTTAATCCTTCTTAAAAATTAAATTCTCTTATTGAGCTATTTTAGCACTCTTTATCTTTTCTTAAAATTAAAATTCCTGAATCACTTCTGCATACACAGCAGAAGTAAAAAGTCTTGTAGAAAATCAAAAGATCTAAGTATTTTGACGATGGTTTCATTTATGGATCAAATATAAAATTTGAGGAGCAAAATAAATTAATGTTCAATTTTGCAGGAAGCTCCATCACACCTTTATGATATAGCAGATTCGCTGAGCTATATCTTGGACCAAGATGAAGATCTGGTCGTTAAAACTCATGCAATGTTATGTCTACAGGATATCGATGCTCAAATGGAGGAAGGTTTTTTAGAATTTGAAAAAGCTCATACGCGCAAAATCCGATTTTAAATGGTTAGATGTTCAATGAAGTAAGTATATTATTCATTCATAGCACATTCGATGTATGTCATTTGTTATCTTTTTTTATTGATCTTTCACCAAGTGCCTTACACGTGAAACATTTTTCTATTCCTTTAGAATAAACTAATGGAAAAATGAACCACATCAAGTCAGTCTAAGTCATTTCTTATCAAACAAGCATTACGCTAATGAATCATATGCAAATATGATTATTTTGAATATATATGTTTCTTTCTGATTCAAGTATTAATTTTTTCTTTTTCCTTTGTAATTTTTTGCTTGTAGGTATTCAGGTTGAATTTATTAATTCAGATTGAACTCATCTTTCTTCTTTATAATAAAGCGGAGTACTCTACTAATATTTCTTTGTCTTTAGGATCTAGTTATTTCTATTCCTGACAAGTAATGAATTAATCTTATGTGTTTTATTCTTGGGTGGAATAATGCTACTATTCAATTTTTATAGATATAAGTTAATGAGATGGTCTCTTAAGTTTAAAGCTAATGTTTCAGATAGATAAAGAAGGTTGAGGTTAAATTATATTAAAGTCTTTGTATGTCTGTTTATTTTTTACTTAATGGTAATAATAGTACCTTTGTTTTGACCGGTAATTCAGTCTTTACTAAATGTGATGTAATTTTTAACTCTTTATCCATTGTTTTTTCCTTTTTTTTTTTACTGTGTGCAACCCAGAGTGCCAAAATACCGATTCGAAAACTGTTTTCATAACTCGTAAGAAGAATTTATGTATTAAACTCTCATTTGATTCTGCTTGGTAGGATGCATTCATGTAATATTTCTTTTAAACCAAACAAAAATTAACAACGGATGAATGAATGAAACAGAAATTCTGTAAACAAAGTTTTTACAATTTAGACTTTTTTTTTTTTTGAAGACATTCACTCTATGAAAGCAATAATGAGTAAACGAACAACACTTTGAGACCTGCCACACTGTTTTTATTTAATTAGGTGAATTTGTAAAAAACATATGATAGGAGTGAGGAAAAGTCTTAAGGAAACTAAATAATGATAGAAACTCAAAAATGAAGTCTTGAGAGTTCTTTTTCTCTTGAGAAAACAAGAGACGATATGAAGGCTTGCTGGTGAATTTTGAGGTATTTTAAGGTTAAAGTTTGGAGTTTGTTCCTTATAGGGATTTGGTCGAATCAAGTCAATTTCATTATCCATATGCGTGCTCTTCTCGAATCTATTATTCCATTATTGTTGTTTGAGAAATTTTTTAATTCAGGTTTTCCTCATCATGTAGGTCTTTCATGAACGTTATACTGTGGTATTTGCAGCTTTTTTTCGCTCTTAAAATTCCATCAATAATTTATTTCCTTTATTCATGTCACATTTTCGCTAGTTTTATCAAGCTTGAAATCAATCAGTCATTTTTGTTTCATATTCAGTATTATCTCACTCCGTTATTCCCAATGATGGGTGATATTTCCGAACTTGACCTACCACTTAATCATGTCTCAGGTATTTTTGTTTTGGCCTAATTATTAGTTTCATTTCTTTAGCTACTGAACTGCTCAAACGCCTAAGTTAATTTCTTATTTACGGATGATAGTATTAACCAAAAGGCTTTTCTTTTTTTTCTTTTTGTATTGATGAGAATGTTGAAAATTGGAGCATTATTAGTATTATTTCTTTTTTCATTTGGACAATATCGTACTGTTGTTAATTCATATTTGTGCTTTAGTTATGGTGGGATCCTTCCATTGGAAGTTATAGTCTTTATCAGGAAAATTTGTTTTTGGTTTTTTTACTTCCTCGTTTTTTACGATTCATAACTATTATTATGTCACTGAACACTTTTCATTTTTCAAATGAAATTACATTATGAAACAGTGTTATCGTTTTGCTGTAGGAGATCTTTTTATTCTTATCTTTTATTATTTTTGGTTCATTTGCTATGTATTTTTCAGTGATGTTTGTTGTGAGCAATATATATCGTTTCCCTATTTGAAGTCAATTTTCAGCTTGTCCATAGTTGCTTAATCATATATTTGTCGAACTATAGTAATAATCTGAGAGATGTGTGTAATTAAACATTTTGTTGATTATGCCATGTAAATTTGAAATGAAAGATTGTTTTGCATAAAAAAGTTGGGAGGAAATTGTCATCTCATATCCTTATGAATATAACTGCTATTATATTGTGATTTCTTTTTTTAATTTCAATTAATGAAATTGTGTTAATGGACTCGTTAATGTTACCTTTATTGCTTGAATTTTATTGAAATATTTACACGCGGTTGATCTAAATCGATCTCAGTTTGTTATCTCTTCTCGAAAGGAAACAAGCGATCATCAGGGGATCGTTTCGGTAAATCTCTTTAAAATGATTATTTCGGAAAGGTTTCATTTTCATTTAAACTTTTTAACACTATATTCTCACTGTCTCCTTGATACCATTGGTATTTGCTCTTCCTGCACACTGACACTTTCCTCATCCACTCGGTCAAGGTGAATATTTTTTGTTTCTACCAGAAATAAGCAAGATGAAATTAAGCTAATTACACCAACGAGTACAACAATGAGGTAAGCTGATGGTGGCCATATATTTGACAAAAAAAAGATCTGAAAATCAATAAAAATTTTTGTTGGAATCGAAATATTTGAAAAATGTTGGATTTTTTTTTTTTTTTTTTTTGAAAGTTGAGAATTTATGTAAAATATAAAAATATATCCCTTATAGTTTTTCTTTTCTTTTTGGAGGATTTTCAAAATTCTTAGGAAAGAAAACTTACTGTTGGTGAAAGTAAAGCACCAATCCTAGCAATGAAAGAGCATGAACCAAGAGAGGAGGCACGCATTGATGTTGGCATCGATTCAACCGCACATAAGTAACATGCATCCCAGGTATACTCGATAAATACTGTACCAATTAAATTAATTACCAGTATAGCAATGCCCTTAAATTAAATATAATGACGAAAAACTGAACTGATTCTAACTGCTTGAAAAATAATTCTTTTATGTGAAATTTTCTCCTTTCTTCCTCCCAAAAATTTGTAGTATTTGAATAATGAATAATAGTTAAGGAAAATGAAAGAACTGAGTAATAATTCATAAAAAGTAATTTTAAGAAGAAAGCTAATAATAGACGAACCTGATAATGAAGGTAAACAAGAATAGTTAATGTTAGGAAGCATATGCAAACAGCTAATTGGGCATATTGATGTAGTTTACGTCGATTGAAATTTTTATTTACTGTATCATAAATTACCAGTATTATCTACAAGCAGTAAAGAAAGTGGATGCTATTCATTATCATTTAATACCAATTACTTCTGCATTTTCAGGTGCAACTCTTTTTTCTTTTTCCTTAAGATTTTGTGCTTTGAAAATGATAGATAAATAAATGAAATAAACGATGGGAACAACTTTCAATCAATTTTTCAAGAATTACATTTTGTACGATTTTTTGTCTAAAAATTAACTTTAGGATTCTATACATAATTTGTGTCATTTTCATTTAAAAAAAAAAAAAAATGAAACAAACAAACTTTAGAGGCAGCAATAAGAATGGAAAATAATGCTTGATTGAGGAATAGATTACCACTTATACGTGATGAATTTAAATCAATTGCATAACCACATAATGATGCCGTGAACCAAATTAACCATAAGATAAACAATCTGAGCAGTTAAATAACATCTATTTGTGATAAATATTTCAATGCTTTTTCTGGCCACTGTTTTGTGAACAAAGTTTGATTAGCAATCAATTGTAGATTTTAGCTTGGAATTTTAACCAATTCTGACCTTTGACCAGTAGTCAATTACAAATTTTGGCATGAGATATTTTAAGTAATTACAAATTTTGATAAGAATTTTTATTTAATCACAAATTTTCATTAAAAATTTTAGCTACTTTTAATTTTACATCATCCTTCTCTTCTTAACAATGTGAATTTTTTTTTTTTTTTTTTTGAGTGCACAAGAATTGATTGAAATAAGAAATGTAAGATTAGTTTACGCTTACCATCTTTTAATGCTGCTATATTAAATTGTTATAACTGTTTAGGTATAATGAATTTAGTAATACTTTATATATAGTTTTCTTCTTAATTTAAATTTTACTTTATATTATGATAGAAATAATTAGAGTATTCAATTTCAATGTACGCTAAAATTGACAGTAGTCTTTCTAACTTTTATATACGTTATATGATTAAATATTAAATTGTCATGATATTAAGACGAGGTAGTTTGGTAAAAAATTTGAGGTAAAGAATTTTAGGGAATATTAATTACAAATAAATGATAGACCTGTTGATTCAACTAAAAATTCAATCAGTAGTAAGTAAGCATTATCTCAACATTACCCGAGAAATCAATATGAAAAATTCATCAGGAAATGCACAATTGAATGCTGACATTTAAATTTCTATTTAAAATATTTAAAAAAAAATGGTTAGTATATAAAATTGAAGTTTACCGTTTAGCATAGTTTGGATTTCGGATGACATCAATCAAACGTTTATTTTTTTCTACCCTTTTATGTTCCACTTCAGCATATGGTATGCCAGCTATACATGCAATCTTTTTCTCACTTTCACGCATTTCATCTATACGATTCTATAAAATTTTAAATTTCAATTCAAAAATTAAAATGAAAATTGGTGAATTTCAAAAGAAAGATTTAAAAGAGAAAAAGAAAAACAATACAAAACAAATATTTTATCTAATTCATTAAATGTTTGCAAATAAAACGAAAATATATTATTAAATTACCTTGCTATGTAACCATGTTGGACTTTCCGGGAAAATGAAAAAGACAATAAGAAGAGCCGGTAAAGCAGCTATAGCATTTCCGAACGATGCTTGACGCCATTCCGGTAACAAGTAACATATAGTTGTCATCATCAGTCGTGCAATACCCTACGATCTACGTCTTGCTTTTTTATCAATTTTTTTTATTTAAAATTCATATAACGTTTAATTTTTCTCATTTATTTATCAGAATCACTAAATTTTTTTTCTAAATTTACATTATTTCACTATAATGATTGCATGTTAATCGCTAATTGTATAATTATGTTGTAAAATGCAAATAATTATAATAATTAAGTGAGTGCATTATATTTGCTTGCATATCTTGCAAATCTCAAATAGTCAAGAAGAAATTACAGTATATAAACTGAAAAGGATAAGATAAGTCATATAAATGTGCATAAAGTTAACATAATAAGCTTAATTATTTTTCTAAGAAATCTCTTGCATATTCTCATCTTACATCTGCAGTCTTCTCAATATTAAATAAAAAAAATACATAACCAAAGTAAAGAAACTAAACATAATTTATATTGCTGACATAGTTTTGTATAATTGAAATTAATGATGTAAATTTCAGGGCACATATTTAATTAAAGTGCTGTAATTAAATTAGGCCTCTAAAGTTAGCTTAAATGGATAAAAGGCAAGTATAAGCTAAATTATATCAATAATGAGCCACAGGATATGACCATACTAATAAAGTTATTGCAATTAAATTAATTATTTCTCTGTTATTATTTATAATTATTGCATTTGCATTTGTATATTGTTAACTTAAATTACTCTGAAAGAAATTGAATCATTTGTAAATTAGTTTAATTCATTCTTTTTTTTTTCTGTCTTAAAAAATTAGAAAACATTAAATTACCCAATTGAAAAAGGCTCTGAGCGCCATACGTTGCTTGGGTAAAAGCATTTCCATCACATATGTACATACTACCACAATTGTACCACCAATGGAAAGGCCAACGAAAAATCTTAAAACCAACAAAATTTCCCAACTTGGTGCTAATCCTAAAATTTAAATTCAAAACTAATCACTCGAAATAAAAAACAAAATCTATTTAATCATTTTTTCTTTTTCCTTGCAAAATAATTAAAAGAAAAAAAAAAAATCAATGTAAATGGACAATAATAACATTGACATTTCAAATGAAGATACTGTGGACATTACATCCAGCGATACTGTAATAATCATGATAATTTCCTTCAAAGATTTTCAAGACTTTATGACACTATTATAACCAAAGAGCAGTATAATGATAATTAAATTTTATGACAGATTTCTTTTTTGATAGTTTTATTAGGTGCAAAAAAAAAAAGAAAAAAGAAAATCCAGAATTATGGCACAAAATTGTACCTGAGCAGAAGGAAACGATAATACCACAAGTGAGTGAAATTAAAGCTAAAGGATGTCGTCCAAAAATATCCGATAAAGTTCCCGTAATTATTGTACCCAATAAAACACCAAGAAACTGTATTTGGCTGAATAATGATGCCCAGTATGCAGATGCACCACAAATCCAGTCATATTCAAGAGCTGCTGAGAAAAATGCTATCTGAAAATTTTCAATTAGTTGACAAAAAACACAAATATTTATTTACCAAATAATAGATATTTATAAAAATTGATTTTAAAAGCATTATAAAATATTATAAAAGAACACTTATAGAATGCAATGGATAGGAATAATTAAAAAATGCGGTATGTTTTAAAATTTAATCTTTTATTTTTTCTACTGTCATGTTATTTGCAAAGTAACAAATCATCAAAGAAATCATTAGCTTAATTATTAAATATTAATAAATAACGGATTAAAAATTATTAATGATAATTTTTTTCGCATTAAAAATTACATTTTTGGTTTGTAATTGAAATCTAAACATTTGATAAATTAGCCAATTTTCAAGATCTCCAAATTAAAAAATCAAAAAAGAATTAAAGTTTATTATTTTCTCATAAATTTAAGAAAAAATAAAAGTAAAAAAACTAAAAAACTCAACGAAAAATTGCCTAAAAATTCATTTAGTAACGTCTTATATAAACTTTGTTGAATTTGGAAAAAAAAAAGAATAATGAAAAAAGATTTATCTAAATTAAAGCAATAAAAAACGACGATAATAATTCACTGACGTGAAATTGAATACAATAAAATAGCTAAATATTGATTAATTGAATAAAAATATATCAGATATTATCTTACAAATGCAAGAAAATAAGTAAATGAAAAACAAAAATGCATTTTAAATAATATTCTATAAATGTATTGAATGTGTTTTTTCCTTTTTATAAATGCAATAAATTAGAAATTGAAAATGAATTGAATACTAATTAGTTAAGTAAAAGTGTATGAATGCAAGTAATTACCTAACTAAATAAATATAAATATGATAAAGAAACAAACTGAAATACCTCACTGAATTGAATGCTATCTTTACATGATAGAAAAATGGTACAATTATTGGAAAATGACTGATTGACAGAACAGCGCCACTGTGGAATATAATTTGCAAATATGGGATAAATCATTTGTGATGCGAAAAATATACTGAATTGCCAGGTAATTAGGACAAATATATGGAAGCGATTAATATTGTAAAACATATTTTCAACTTTTTAATTCAATCCAGCTTTCAATCTGAAATATTACGAAACAAAATTATTAAATTAAATTTTTGCCAACTTAAAACAAAGCAGTGAAAAAATCAATACAATTAAAGACAACAACAAAAAATACAATAATAATAATAATAATAATAAAAGATTAGAAAAATTTTAATAGAAATTTTGCACAGCACAAATTATTATAGCCTTACTAATGCTATAATTGTTTACTGATTAGAAATAATTGTTTTGTAATATTATGTACTGATTAGCATATCTAAAAGTATGCTTATAATAATTTAGCAAAGAACATATTACTATTAAAGATTTGAATTCGAATAATTTAAGGTTCCAGTAAAACAACACTAGTGATACTGAAAAATGCAGTCAGAAAAAAACGCAGAAACTAAGGAATTTTAATTTTTGCTTTGCTTAATTTGATTTATCAGTGCTGTCAAAATGATAGCGTTATCAGTTGCGGTACTGAATAACTTGATAAGAAAAATTATAAAACACATGTTTACATAGTTGTAATATTTTCAACTTGATAATATTAAGTTCATAAGAATCAAACTTTAACTAACAAATAAATATTAACTAGTTAAAATGAGGAGAAAAGAATAGAAAAGGCACTTTCCATTTACTACCAAATCTTGTTTTAAAAAAATGATTTGGTATCATTTCGTCTTTTTTAAATTTTGTTTTAAAATTTCCCCAATTTTTTTTTCCAATTGCTTTAATTTTTTAAAAGATGGCCTGCTTCAGTACTATCAATCTTTCTTTTTATTCAAAAACTTTACCTAAAAAGTTGCTTATTAAAAATTAAAATCTATAACATCTTATCAACTCAGTCCATTTGTATCAATACTTTTGATGAGGCTAGTAATATACTGATAATATTAAAGTTTGTAAAGAAGCATGACAAAAGTTCGTGCAAAATTTTTATCTCAAAAATATCACTATATTCGTTAAAGCATTAGATAACGCACAATGAAAGAAAAAAGAAGATATATTAATGGTAATGGTGTTCTGATAATTGTTCAAGATAATATAATAATCAATAATGATCTATTGATAATAAGTGATAATATTTTAAAAACGAGAGAAAAAGTAAGAGAAACAATGAAATTATCTTAAGAATGATAAAAGGCTAATTTAAAACATTAACTGAGAAGAAAATTGAGAAAGAAAAAATGAAAGAATTGAAAAATGAGAAGGACTTTTTGATGGAAGTAATTGAAAAGTAACGATTGCAAAAGCACATTTTGGTAGAGTTTAACGATTGACAATGATTTAAAATGGCAAAAAAACCAGTTCTCATATTCAATTACGGTCAACCATTTTCATCTATTTTACGTTCGTGTCATTTATATTTTATCTTTTTTTTTTTGTAATAAATACATTAATTTTAATTTACCTTCTTTACCCTTTCTCTATTACCATTTTTTACCGTCCGTATCTCTTTTTTTTTTTATTAAAAATTTTTCTTTCTCATCTTTTCGTTCTTTCTTTTTCTCCCTTTCATTCTTTTTTTTCTTAATTTTTAGTGAATTTATTTCATCTTTTGCTGCAATATTTCTCTTTTGTTTAATTCCTACCATATTTATTTGGCAATACTGATAGTACTGATAGTGCAGCAGATGATAAAAATACATAATGATAAATTAGGTTTGCAAAAGGTGACAAACTTAATAAATTATGACAACTCAATTTATATATAGACATACTAATCAGATATTTCTAATAAATATTTCGTATGTAGCTATAACTTCTAAAAGTTTAGCAACATTTTTTGAGCTGACAAATCTCGGTAATAAATTTTATCAGCCTACTTGTCATTCTAATCATAAGATGACAGAAGAAGAGTAATCTTGAAATTGTAATAACAATAACAACATTAATAATATTTATTACTGTAATTATTATTATTATTACTACAAGAAAGTTATAGGAACTTTTATCACCAACTGTCCATCGCAGATATTAATATGTGTTACTTACATATCAAATTTGCTTATCACATTTTCAGTTCATTATTCAGTTGCACCCAATCGCATTTATCAATAAATTATGCTTCCATGGCAACAGAAATGCCATCTATGGCTCTGTTATTTAGAAGAATGTCATCGTCTGAGGACAGAAGCCTATTTTGCTTCGAATTTTTCATCGAATCCATTGAAATGATATCAAATTCGACAAATGTTCGATCACTGGAAATCAAATTTAATGATTACGAATGGTTTACTATTTCACACGGATAGTTCATTTACTTTGATTTCATGAAAGATTTAATTTTGATTTCTTCATGATCAAAACTTGTTAAATTTCAAAAATTATTTGTCCAAAATATTTAAATTTCTTGCACTGTTATAGAGTGAAGTTTAACAATAAATATTAAAATTTTAATCTAAGCAAAATTCACATTAAATGAAACAAAAATCGATAAATCGATGTATCAATCCAAATACAGCATTTTACAAAACTATTTGTAGGATGTTGGAATAATATTGGTAAAAGATGTTACCTAATTAATGAGGCTAACTTTTTGAATCAAATGATCACCGGCAATCTTCGTGTTCGCGCGATCTGTAACGATCAGTCGATTTATTCATGTAATGTTAGCTTAGGGTCATTCTGTAGAACCAAAGTAAATCTTTTTTGTCATTTACTTTTTATTCACTTATATGAAAAAATTGTAAAAATTATACGATATGAATTATGTACAAAATTAAGTAAAATGTGATATGAATGGAGAAAATTCCCAAATTTTCTTAAATATGTCAAAATAACTTATCAATTTTTGTTTTGTTCAAAAAATATTCTGCAATAAAATTACACTTAACAATTCTTTTCCTGTATATCAATATATTTAAAAATTATTAAATTAAATTTTTAGCACTATTGAAAAGAAATCACATCTATTTTATTCAAATTTCATTTGCTCAGTTATTTTAAGGATACGGCAAACTGCAAAGGAATTATGAAGTTATATCTATTGGATAATTCATCAAAGAATTTGCATGTGCATGTTGCAATGCGTATTTTTAACGTAGATCGCATCCATCCCACAGTTTTTCACCGTAGTGTTCTTGCTGTTAACAGGAATACTCAAACGGACTGGTGCCGGATGAATCGACAGGTTCAAATGAGTGTGACAATGCGACACGTTGCGATACAAGTAAAAAATTTTTAAAAAAAATTCGTTTGTTTTTTATTATATAAATTATAAGTGAACGCAATAAAAATGGAAATCAAAACAATTTGAATTTCATTATAACAGAAATGAAATTCGATAATGAAAATGTTCAATATAATTCGCATATTGTTGTTTATTAATTGGATGCAAATTTTGACAACAATTAATTTTCATTAAGTCAAAAATAATTACTACCAATTTAAAAAGTAGTACCATATAGAGAATGCATAGATTTCATTGCATAAATATTGTTGACACACTCATTTGAAATGGAAATTTCATAATTTATTTGTTCAATTGAGAGATGCAATAAGTCAAAGCTTTTAGTGTTTTAATTAACTAATTTTTATTTTGAAAAGTTAATGAGGAACCTGTTATAAATTTATCAGTGCATTAGTGCATTATTAGAAATAACTGCAGTTATTATTAGTCTTGATTTAATTATAGAATAAATTGCCTTCTAATTTTTTTTTTTTTTTTTTGCTTATTTCTAATTATTTTCCACTTTTCGACGAAAGATCAGAAATTGAAGAACAAGAAGACACAGGTAAAGGAAAAGGCAAAACATGTCACAATGAAGGATGCAGCTGTTCAACTTTCTAAAAGAATTTCTCGGCAACAGTTGACAGAAATAATTGCTGAAATAATTAGCCATGCTTTGGCTGTCAACGAAAAGAACCGACAATTAGGAAAACATTCTGGTATATCTTAGTAATAGTATTTTTATTCGTTAAGCTGTAAAACAACAATAATAGCAACAGTAGTGATGAAAATAATAATTAATAATAATAGTAATAATATAATAACATTATTAGAATAATAATAATAAGAGTAATAATAACAAAGGTCTAATTATAATCATTTTTAGTTCATAATGTTTTTAAATCTAATTCTTAACGATTTACCTAATTTTATTCCATTTGTTTTAGTAATATGCTTTATTTGTTTAGTAATCTATTAATGTTTTGTTGAAATTTATTTTTGCCAATCAATTTGAGGCAATAAGCTATCAGTTGCTGGTGAGAATTCAAATCAATTCAGTAGTCCATCTAGAAAGCGAAATAATCTATCGAAGAAACCAATGAAGAAAAGTACGGAGTGCTTCAATAAAGCTAAATGTCAAAGGTTACCTATGAAATTGCCTAATTTAATCGATGATTGTCCAAAATTGAATATAGAAAGATTTTGCAACAAGCCAAGAATTACGAATGGATCAAATAAATCTCGAAGTCACTGTTATGCAAATATTTTCTGTAATCGATCAAATAGTTATAATTCTATTTGTCAGCAACAACTGTTACGTAAATTAGATCAGTTAATTACTAAACAAATAATGCAACAAAAGATGCATGCGAAAAAATCTAATAAACTGAGCGATGCATCCAAAAATTCGAAGCAGAAAATGGAACGATTGTGTCAAATGTCCGCTATTCCATCACATCGATCAGATAAACGATCGATCAGTGCCAGATTATCATTTATAAGTTCGTTATGTTTCTGTTTTTTAATGCAATTATTTTCTGTCCAGCTATTATTGTCATCTCATTACTGAAAATATTTCTTTCTCTACTAAACTTATTATTTTCAATTTTTTTTTTCTGGGAATTGTAGTTTTGAATTTTGTAAACAAATTTTAGGATTGAAAAGAAGCAAAATCTGTTGTATTAATAAATTTTATTTATTTTTAGACAAAAATATTTCTAACGTTTCAATGTTAAATAATTGTGGGTCTTTAACAAAATCAACAAATCAAAATTTAATACAAAAATCGATTAACAACAAAAGCAGTGACAAAAATAGCAATTGCTCTAATCCGAAAGCAACTATAAGTGAATATAATTCCGGTTCAACTGCAAGACAATCAATTGGAAAATTAAAAAAGTAAGTAAATTCATCAAGTTTTACTTCTTCAATTTTTTAAAAAGAAGTTATAAATTTTTAATTTAATATACCCAATTCAGTATTATTTTTTGTTTGTTTTGAATTCTTATTTTTAATAGCAGTTTAATCACAGCAAATTGGTATGTATCAAAATTTTTTTCTCTTGTAACTACAGAAATTTGACAACCGAAAGACGGAGAAATTCTAGCCATGCAATCAAAAGTGAAAGTAATCCGGAAACATTATCAGATATCAGTAGTGATATTGATTATAACGATGAAAACAGCAATGCTGAAAACGATAATGGGAAGAGTTCGACAGCTCGAACAGTCAGCAGTGAATTTTCAAATTCAAATGAAATTTCGCCAATTACTGAACTTCATTCTATCAAATGATTTTCACTTTTCCAAAAGATTTCAAAAAAAAAAATTAAACTTAAAATTTACTCATTTTCAATACGTTTGTAAACAGTTTTTTTTTTTTCATCTGTACTTTCTATGTGGTAATTACTTCACTAATTTCATTTTTTTTTTTTAATTTCTTTCTTTTATTTTTTATTAAATATTTCTCATTTAATTTTTGTTTTAATTGAAATTATTACCATTGCTTTTTGCTTTCTTTCTTTGCAACAGACTCTGTTCTTTCTTTTTTAATATAAAATAGCTTTTTGCTATCAAACAGAACAAAATTATGCACAACTTAGGCTAGTTTTTATTAATTACACAAAGATTATTATTGTTATTATTATTATTGCTCTCCCTAGTTGGTTCAATAATTTGAGGTGCTAGAAATTAATAACAGGATAAATATGATAAAATAATTGGATAAAGTAATTGAAAATATGAATCGTTTTTCTGGAGTGAATGAGTGTATACGCCTGTATGTGGTTTACCGGTATTAGATCATACTATCACAGTTTGTGATCTTTCAAATGATAATTTAATGTTTGATCATGATTTTGATATGGTCGACTTCAAGAAAAAATATAGGGAAATTTATCGGTAATTATTTCTTTGTATTCCTTTTTCCAAAATGATAATTTTGTGGTTGATAAATTAGATTAACGGTCATGGAAAATTGAACGGTTTCTGATAAACAATTTGAGCTTAATAAATAACGTGAATATAATTTAAGTAAAGATTAAAAATCAAAAAATTTTTAATCCATGATAAAAAACAACTAATAATAAAATTTTTGATACTGGAGTATTCTTTTTCTTGCCCAAAATAAAATATCATTGATAATTTTCTTTTTATTAATTAAGCATTTTCTCTTCCTTTTTTTTTAAAAAAAAAAAAAAAAAAAAACAAATATAAAACCAAAATTTTCATGGCAGAAAACATAAGGAAGATATTAGTCGATTTATCTATATATTTAAGATAAATTTTTCCAGCAAATTCTCAGATAATTTGCAGATTAATTCTCAATTTTCAATCAAATTTCGAAATATCCTATTTTACTTCATAAAGTAAGTGGCCGTTTTGTTTCGCTTCAATAAATTCTTAAATGCTTGAAAATGAAAGAAAGAAATAGGTCTAGGAAATATAGAAAAGCAAAGAAATATTATAATTTTATGCTACGATATAGAAGTGAGACATATTATTATTACTTTATGAATGGCACAATCCATCATTCAATTCGTTTCCTTCTTCTTCAATAAATACCATTCATTGTTTGTGTTCAATTATTCTTCCTTTATGCTTCGATCAGTTTAATTTATTTCAGGGAAAATCCGTTCCGTTGAAAATAGTAAAGATGACCGGAATTTTAATTGAAATTTTCATATTATATACTTACGCACATGCACACACACACACACTTATACACACATCTATACACATACACATACACACACACAACATGCACACACGTATATGAAATCATTCCGTTTGGTAAAGTCAAAATCATTTACTAAATGAAAATGATTGAAAGAAAGATTTTGAACAAGAAAAAAGAAAAAAAGTTAGAATGTTTCATCGTTTAAACAAAGAAAATTTCCCTAAAAAAAAAGTACATAATTATATATATATGGGTGAAATCCTTTGTAAAGAGTTAAGATGGAGAAAGAGTAATAAGGGGTGTAGGAGAAAAAGAAAGGAATTGAAAATGATTTAATCAACTTAAGCAAATTTTAATTTAAGTAACTTAAAGATTCACAAATTAAAAAGTTTTCCAGTCATGCAGCATTTAAATTATTGATCTTGATAGTATAATGGCATATGATTTTTTCAAAATTTATTGTTGTTGTTCAAAAAAAAAAAAAAAAAACGAAAAAAAAACTAGAATGTTTATGCATTTATCAATTTACACACTTGTAAGTTAAATATTATTCCAGCAGATTCCCAAAAGAGACTTTTTTTTATTTGACAAGCTTTGCAAAATTTAAAAAAATAAAAATCCAAGTTCAATTTTGCTTTTTTCTTCAAATTTATACAAAAAAAAAAAAAAAATTGCAAATAATATAAATTGAAATAAAAATTAAAAAGCAACCGCAAAATAAAATGAAACATTTTGTTAGTTAAGGAAGCATTTGGAGAGACAAAAATTCTTTCTTAGCCCTCCAAACGTTCTAGAAAATTAGGATCCTTAAAATATTCCGGAATTGGATCATCCATTCGGTTAATTACTTTATAAATTGTCTTTTTCCAAGATGGCTCCGCATCACGTCCACTTTGTACAGCACAAAAAAATTCACGTAATGTTTCTTGTATTACCAATGATAGCCGTTCTGGTGGCTGCAAATTAATAAATTCTATTAAAATTTATTGAAATGTAAGGGCAATAATTGAATATTCGAGACTTACCAAATGTATCATCTTTTTTTCTGTTTTGTTGTTAAGATTTCGTTTCAATTTTTTAAACCTTTTTTTTGAAAAAAAAAAGAAAATGGTGTAAACACACTAAAATTTTTCTAACAAATAATTTTGCATAAACTTAAAAAGCATAAATTTATGGCTAAAAACATTAATAGTAACTTTGTGCAATTTTTTTCTGGTAAAAGAATTATCGTAAAATCGCACACTAGTAAAAATCCTTCCTCCTTGTTAAAATCAATGAGCTATCATACTTAATTAACCAAATATGATATTTTTCTTACTTAATATGATACTTTTCTTACTCAAAAATATTTTCCAACTAATTAACCTGAATATGGTTATTACGATTATAGTGCTGATTGAGACTTTTATAAATTTCCGATTCTGGTGTAACAATAATATCATCCTTATTCTTGATCCCTTCAGCTAGATAATTCCTTGCGTATTTATCCATTTGATTATAAAAAAATTCCCTGCAAGAAAAAATTTAAAAAAAAAAAAAAAAAAAAAAAAACAGAAATAATAATTAATAAACAGACAGAATAATACAATAATTTTCATTCAGTTATTTCGCTTTTTCAAATTTAGACCTATTAATGGTTAAGTGAACACTGATGAAAAGAGCGGAGAAATTAAGTGTACTATAATAATGATTGATAGTAAATAGCAAAATGTATGAATTTCAGTTTAATGTAAAATTATTTTCAGATTATCTAATTGCTTACTTTCAAGTTAAGGCAAAAGAAAAAAAATACAAAAATAGAAGAAAATATTTTAATATGAATAATAAAAAAAATTTTAGAAGAATTACCAAATATTGAAGTAAAAAGAAGTACAAAAGTATTAAACAATATTGGGAAAAAATGATAAAAAGAAAGACACAGAAAATGAGATTAAAGGTAAAATTAAAATTTATGTCAAATTTTCATATTATTGCAGTAATTAAATAAATAAAATTTTTGCATTTTATTTTTACAAAAGTTATTGAAAATTTGATTTCAAAAGAGAAAAAAATCAAAGTTACAGTAATCCATTAGAATTATAAACAGTTAAATAAGCTCTCTCAAATGTATTAGGGTAAGAGAAAGGAGGTTGATGACCTGATACGACCTCATCATCATCATCATCCCATTTCACCATTATTATCAAATCGTTATCCTGCCTTTCTTTTCTTTTCCTTCCATCATCATCTCATCACCTCATCATCATCAATTATATGATAATCAAGTGTCAAATTACATTTCGAGGCAAATGGGACAATTTAAACAAACATATTCGTCGTTGATCCTAACGGATGAGGACGAACGCGCCAATTATTTGTTTATAAAATAGTAACCGGTTTTAGATGACCTTACATTTTTTTTTTTTCTTTCCTTTCTCATCAATATTTCGTCAATTTTCCCTCTTAACTTATGAAAAGCACCTGTTTCTATTATCGTACACCTGTCCTTTCGACTCTCAAGTATATTATATACTCAGATAAACAAATAAATAATGAATAAGTAATATACATACTTACAGTATTGCTTCGTCATTTTTTTTCTGTAAAGATAGAATTTATCAGTAAATGAATATTTGATCTTACTATCGCAATAGATACATCATAAAAATACTCAAATGAATTAAGTGGGCAGTATTTGTAAACAATGATATGTATATCTTCTCATTAATAATTATATAGAAATGATAAACGAAAACAGAAAAAAGAATAACAAAAATTAATCATTTCTAACTGAATAAGTGTCTGGTTAAAAGGTAAAAGTTTATAAAAATAAATTGATAATTGTACATCTAATTAATCAAAATAATGATATATGTTAAAGTACTGCTATATAAATAATGATTGTGGTCAAATTTTAGGAAAAAATGACAAAATGTCAAAGTGTAAAATAAGAAATGAGAATATCACTAAAGTAAAATCGTAGAGTAATATCATTTTTGATTTGATTATAATTTATTTTGCATATACAACAATTGTTCTTCATCTTTATCGTTTACATGTCTTTGATAGATTTAATCCTTCATTTTGTTGACTTATTAAAATGGTATTTTTTAATCTAAATTCTAAAAATTAAGCAAACACATCCAACATAATAAGAATTTATCATTTAACATCATTTCAATAGCTAAAATTTTCGATAAAAAATTTTGCTAAAAATATTCATGAATTAGCAAATGATAAGAAAATTGATGACAAAGCAAAAATTGAAATCTTATACGATTGACGAAATAGATATAACTAGATGACTGTTAGTTAAAAAAAAGAAAAAAACGAAAGCTCAGTTGAAAAACTATTCATCTTTGTTTTTTCATCTTTACAAATTTGATATTTTGAAACGAAAGAAAAGGAAAAAAGGATTTTACAAAAAATTTATCAATTAACTAAAAAGCTTGTGATTAAAATTCGCATTTTATTTAATCTAATGATGAATAATAACGTAACGAACCGGAAATTCGAAAACCATTTAACCAATTGTGCGGTGTTATTTTTATTAAAACGAATATCCGGAAAATACGACTTCAATAAAGCTGAATTCGGATAACGTGTATAAAAAAACATTAGTTTTGCCTTACGTAGATGCATCGGTGTTAAAGTTGAACTAAAAATTTGTGCATTTTTTGTTTGCATTTTTGAAGCTGAATTTTAATCAATTTATTAAAAAGTCAATTTAATGGACTAATTAATTTAATTACTCAATCAGTTTAATGAATTTTGCAAGAAGAACAGAAGTTTTACTGCTTTACTTTAATAGATATTGGCGTCAAACAAACCTTCCACCGATACTTCCATCATATGGTCCACAATCGCTTGCATCATCCGAATTGATCGGACTATCCCGATCATCAGCAGCAAATGTACCACCACCGTATAATGGATGACCAACCATTGTTGGTGGAAAATATGATGATAGCTGAAAGGGATCTGCATGTTTGAAAGATTATAATAGTTATATACTCTAAAAAAGAGTAAATTAATGGATTGATAATTAATAAAAAATAATGCAAACAATTAAAATAATAAATTGTGTAGTCTTAAAACTGTCTTTCCGTCTTTTTTTTTTTTTTTTTTTAAATATTAAGTTTTCAAAAAATAAGTAAAAAAATGTATGTTACTTGTGGTGAGGATCGGGCGCTATTTGGAAGTGAGGATACTTCACGATTAGCAGCAGCTATTGGTTGAATTTTGTTGATCCGTGATGAATCTGTCACTTTGGATCGTTTCTTTCGTGGCGCAAATGAACTACAAAATATTTAGAAAATTTTAATAAAAAATATAAAGCTTTTTTCTCCCAATTCTCTTATAAGTGAAAATAAATTTACTAAAATTCTTGGGAAAAGAATTGAAATTTTAAAGGCGAAACATATATTCGCACCTCAAATCATCTATTTTGCGAAAAGCTGCAGTGGCTGGTGATGCTGCTTTCAAGTGTGGTACAAACGGATTGAAAGTTGTGCGAGGAGCGGAAGCAGCTGGAAAAATACCGGGCGGATGATGTGATGGTGGCGGTAATGGTAGGCTATTTTGTATAAAGGGATTCGGAAAAGGACCAGATTGACCGTTAAAAGAATGATACAGAGGATGGAAGAGGAATGGATTTCGATTAACAACAACAGCTGCTGCTTGTTCACGTTGCTGCTCCACAAGTGCCGCAGTTGTACGTTGCGCGCTGATCGCTGCTTCTGCAGCTATGAATTCAGCTATTATCTGAAATTAATTCTTTAAAATCAGTCTATGTGCAAATTTCGTTGTTATGATGCACGCAAAGGGAATGATAAATGGTCATGTGATAGATGACGTACTAAAAACTAAAAGTTTCAGCGATTGTTAGCTAATGCTGCGAATTAAATATGGCATATCATGCTTACTTCTAAGTCTTCCACTAATAACTATACAACCGTTTAGATTTAACTCCAAATACCTAATTAATCTTACAGAAATGAAGAAATCCTTTAACTGTACGTTAAATCTAATAATAATCTAATTCAGAATGTTACTTCACATCACTTTTTACCTAATTTTTTAGCTGCGTTATTCTAATTAAAATGAAATTTTAAATGATACTTAACAAATTACAATAGTATTGCAATACCTTATCAACGCTACTATTTAATCCACTGATAAGTTCTTGTTTTAATGACTGTGCTAATTTAGCATAATCCCGCTGAATTTGTTGTTGTATCAGTTGAATTTGCGCTCGTTTTTGCTCTTCATCATTTGCGCCCAATAATTTCTTCTGTTGTTCAATCCAGTTCGAATAAATTCGTTTTTGTATATCAATCATTTCTTGTATCCTGTTCTGTAAACAAAAATATTGAAGAGAATAAAGCAAAATGAGAAAAAAAGCAAATAAATAAAGCAGTATTTAAGATATCTAAGAAAAACAAAAATTATTGAAATTATTCAAAAGCCATGCAACAACTACTAGGTGTTCATCAATTACGATTACAATTTTTTGTCAACTAATTCCATTATAAATTAAGTATATACCTGTGGGTGAATATTGGCAGCTAAACTAGCAGCTAAAATATTTTTCGGTGTTTCATTAGCCATTTTTCTTTCAGGTGATTTTTCGATATTTGCTTTATTTACTGTCTTATTATCTTCCATCACATCCTCATTTTGTTCTAAAAATGACTAAAAATGTAAGTACCAAATTAAATTTTTTTGGAAATTTTACACTATTATTAAAGCACTTGGAAAAATTCCAGATTTATTAAAGCAATTGGAAAAAATCGATATTTTATTTTTGTAATACTTTTAAAATAATTTAAAAATTTTAGAGAAAGCTTAAAAAAAGAATAGGTAATAATAAGAACAAACCAATTTGAGGATTGCATTCATCATCGATATCAATCGGTTGTCGTTGCGGTGCAGCACTTTTACGTCTTGATGAACTACTGCTACCACTGTTACCACCGTTACCGCCACCACCAACACCACCGCCACCACCACCACCGGTAAATGATGCGCTTGGAGTTGGGCTTGTCTCACTCATACTATTTTCTTCCTATTGTAATAAATAGTGATTAGTAATAAATTAATGTTATTGTTACCAACAATTTTTGTCGTCTTTTTTTAATAATTTGCTCATCTTATTTCTTATTAAAAATATTTTCATAATTCCGGTGAATTAGTAAACACAACTGATCAATAAGTGGCTTAAAATCAAACCAACTTTTAGATATGATGTATCATCATCATCATCATCGCCATCATCATCATCATCGTCATTATCATCAGCAGCATTTAACCCAAATGGTTGCTCATCAGTAGTCATTGTAATTGTTTCATCATCATCATTAGCTGGATTAATGATTGTAGCTAACGCTTCATTCTTATAATCGTTAGCTTTAACATCATTATTTACATGTGACATCGTTGATGTTAACAATTCCTGAAATATACCAAAATATTGAAACAATGAGTTGTAAAGTGATACATTTTAATAGTCAAATAATTCAAATTCACCATGTTGCTTTCATTTTATTTTATAATAAAAACAAAAAAAGAAAAAATAATGTTACAATAAATTTTAATTAGAAAAAATTATTTGCTTAATAAATGAATGAAAATTTAAACAAACAATGGTAAAACATAAAATTTTTAAATGTGAAAAATGACTTTTTTAACAAATATAAGGCAAATTAATATTATGAAAGGCATTTACAAAGATAAAAACTTAATTTTTTGAGCGAATTAAACAGTTAGGAGAAAAAGGAAAAAAACCTAAAATTTGAAAGTGAAGCATAAACAATAAAGGTGAAACTCCACCTTTCGCTTTCTTCTATCCAATCATTAATGAGAAATGAAATATAACAAAAAAATAAAATAAAAGTAATAATAAATCCCGCATGAAAGAAGTTGTTTACAAAAATATTACAGAAAAAAAAAACAGATTTTGCGTTTAATCTGAAATGTGTATTATGGTTCCCTGTTATTGTTGTTAAATCTTTGTCTACGGTATGATAAGAATAAGGTTATTGTTTTCTAAATTTTATATTTACATAAAAAATGAAGGAGAAAAAATAAAAGTTAAATGGGCGAAGTAAATCACAGTAAATTGATAAAAAAAATGTCAAGAGCAAGTAAACTAATGAATCAATAAAAATGATTTTGCAAAAAAAGCGAAAAAAGTAATTAAAACAAAAAAAGAAAAAAAGAATAATTAAGTGTAAACAAAAGAAATAAAAAACAATGCTAATTAAAATAATAAGATTGATTTTTCTGAAAAAAATAGCAACAGGAATGATAATAATAATAATTCTCAATGTTACCTGATGTTCATTATTGTTAATGTTTTGTTGTTGACTAAGATTTTGGACAAAATCATCTGTATCACTAATTTGCTCCATGATATTAAACGATGATTCAAATCTTTGCTGCCTTGTTGTAATAGGAGCAGTTGTTGTTGTTGTTGTTGCCGCTATTGCTGCTGCTGTTGTTGTTGTTATCGTAGTCGTTATCCAAGGGAATATACTGCTTAAGGCAACATTGACGTTGTTATTTTGAGTTGTTACTGTTGTTGCTGTTGTTGTATATGCAATACTATTATTGTTATTATTATTATTATTATTATTCTTTCTAATAACATTGCTGAGCTGCAAATCATTCGCATATCGTTGCTGTTGTTGTTGATGATGTTGTTGTTGGTGCTGTTGTTGTTGTTGGTGCTGTTGGAGCATCGGTATGCGTGTTGCCTATAAGATTTACTGGACAATAAAATTTGTTTTTTTTTTCTAGTAATACAAAATGTTATTGTATTACCAAATTTGTAACATAAAATTTCTATTATATTTCAGCAAATACAGTATGAAAGCAGAAATATTGATTAGTTTTACTATTGTCTGAGATTGTGTCTTGTAAAAAATTCAAACATCTCATAAACCTTACCTGTATTTTTACTATCATTTCCTCTCTCTGAACTTAAAAAATGATGAAAGTAATTTTTTTTTTATTGTACCTGATAAGGATTACGTGGTTCACCGGCGTCAACACGTTGTCGTTGTCGTTTCAGTTTAATACGTTGTTGCGGTGATGTACCACTATTACTGTTATTGTTGTAGTTGCTGTTATTATTGCTGTAGCTATTAATAGCGGTAGTGGTCGATGATGATTGATGATACTGTTGTTGAAATGGATGATAGTGATGACGATGAAGATAATGTTGTTGTTGTTGCTGTTGTTGTTGTTGTTGTTGTTGTTGATGTTGTTGATGTTGCTGCTGTTGAGTTAATTGAGTAAACAATGGAAAGTTCGAAATTTGATGAGTAACAAATGCTGATGATGATGACCTGTTTAATGCTTGAGGTAGTGTTTCCCCCGAGGACATCAACTGATGCTTTTCCTGGCGTTGTTTCTTTTTCTTAAAGGAATAATAATATTTCACACTAGCTTGGTTAGTTTAACAATTCGTTTTCGCAACTTTCACTTCCTAGAAAAAAGTGAAAAAATTGAAAGAATAGAAGTTAATAAAACAGCAAATTTAAATTAATTAATCATAGCAGTACCCTTCTTCATTACTTCACTAATAAACAATACTATCATCATTAATTTACCTTAAGTTTATGTATTTGTCTACTTGTCTCACTTACTTATTTTTTGCTTTTCCCCTTTATCTAGCTGATCTGTTTTTGCTTGCATTTAAGAATTTATCAATAATGACGAAGATGCTAGTGAATTGGGATAGATTGCTCTTTGCATGTAGAATAATAATGTTCAATAAACACAAACTAAAGCATGATGAGAATTTAGGAATTAGTAAAAAAGATTGAATAATTCGTTTTTAACGGAAGCAAACGAGAAAAGAAAGAAAGTTATGCTATTTGGTGTTCTGATATGATTTGGATAAATAAAAACGAGAGAAAACATCGATAAATATTTGATTTTCATTAAACAATCAAAAACAAAAACGAAGTAAAAAAAGGAATAAAATTAAGCAAAAGAAAAAATAAAAATTTACTTAAACGGAAAAATTTAACATTATTCTAATATTAAAAAACATTTGGACTAAAATTTTCTTCCTCTTGAATTAAAATTTGCTTTTTTTTTAAAAAAAAAAAAACTTCAATTCATTATTTTGATTTTTTGCATTATATTTTTTATTTTTCTCGCTTCTTATTTTCATGTGTTTTTTTTTTGTTTTTCATTTGATAAAAATTATAAAAAAATCTAAATAAACATAAAAATGTCCAAAAATGCCTTTTTGCATGTTGAAATAATAGCTTTGCGCAATCTAAGCAACTTAAGCAACTGACTTGCATTAGTTTTTTTAAAAGAAAAAACGAAATGGTTTGTAATTATTGGAATATTTATATGTCAGCAATTATTTATCCTTCTTTTTATTATTATTTGGCTATGAATTTACTTGGCAAATTTTCTTATCTTTGGTTAGATAAAATTAAACAATTTACCAAACGATATATATATTCTTTTTTTTTTTCTTAAATTTGATTTATTGGTATTATATTTTGATTCAATATTGTATTATGTCCTCATTCCTAATATTATACGAAGAAAAATAATCAAAGAAAATTTTCAAAAAAAAAAAAACTCGAAATAGAAATATTGCAACATGCAGTACCGTAACGAATGTACTGTAACAGATGAACTGGAACTACAAAAATCAAAGGTTAAATTTGCATATTAATAAATATTATTGTTAAACAATTACCAGTAAATATTTGCTCAAATAGCATGAGAGAAAAGAAGTTTTCATAATAAACAGATATTAAAATTTCCAAATGCTTAGTAATCATCGGTCATATTCGTTTTATTTTTCCATTTAAAATATAAAACAAAATTCTTAACCAAAAAAAAACTTGTTTCACCAAATTATTTCAAACTGACAGTAGTATTTACATTTACATCAAATATAGTAGTACAAAAAATAAATGAATAAAAAATAAAATGAAATAAAACAAAAACAGAAAAAGAATAAGAAAATATCATTTTTTAACCAAATAATTTTTGTTTCGCATTAATCCATTAATTACTTTAAATTAAATTATTGTTAAACAGGAATTTTGCAATAGAAATGCAGTACTTCTATTCTATTAACATCAGAAAATTAAAAAAAATTATGAAATGAAATGTATCAAGTAATTTCAAACATTATTTTTTAATTAAATTATATTATATTCTGTCCGAGGTTAATTCTTAAGCATCAAATCTCAACATACTCATACATTTATATACGTAATACTATCACCACTACTCACTCTTCTGAGGTACTTCATAACTTGAACTAATCTTCCTTAATTTGCATATCATCTACGAAATGGTGTCACCGATACTTCCATACATGCATGTGTGTGACGAAAGAAGAGAAAATACAAAGAGACAGACGGAGAGGGACATGCATGTATTAATATAAGCAATACAAATAGGTAGGCCACCTGTATAAACGAAATAGGTAGAGAGTGAAATAGATGGGAAAAGATTGACTGAGTAGAAGGAATATAATAAGTATATGGTGACATATGTAGTTGACAAAAATTGAAAAGAGAGGAAAGTGGTAGATGAGGATTGGATAGATAGTTGGAAGAAAGAATGGAATGATTTCTGAAGTGTATCATAATCCATCATTTGATGATGGAATAGAAGTGGGAGATTGCGATTGAAAATGGATACTTTACTAAAAATTTCAATACAATAGCATTTAATCATCATCTCTTTTTCTTTTCTTTTTTTTTTCTTCATCTTTAATTCTCATCGTTTTCATTAAATATCCAAATATTTCGTCGTTCCTTGCAAAATTCACTTCAATCATTTTTATATTTGTATTATTTATTGATGAATTATAAAAAAAAGGATGGGTATGATAAAGTAATTATTGCTTAATTGATGTTTTGTGCTAATGAGTGAAAAAAATGGGAGAGAAAAAATAGATAGTGTTTGAAGCAAATAATTATAGTAAATGGATGTAATCAAAAATTTTGAACATTTAAAGTTGAAATTCGGTTTAATTCAAATAAAATGCAATTTCAAAAATTTTTTCCAATTTAAGATTAATGAATGTTGTGAAATGATAAAAACAAGAAATGGTGAAGGAACAAGAAAAAGTGTAATCAGAATTCTAAGATAGTTTCAAAAATTTCAAATCTTGAATATTTTACAGACAATTTATGCGGTTATAACTTCGCATAAATCAATATTATATGGAAACATTTTTTATATGAAAGCATCTAGGAAAGTGTTTTGTTGTATTTTGAAATATAATTATTGGCTTAAGGCTAATTTGAAATAAATTCTAGTTCAACTAAATTTAAAATTTTTGTTACTCCTTTAGAATTTGATCGTTTACATATGATTTAATAAATCGTTATCGTTTCTGTCCAATTAAATGATAACTTTGAAATAAATAATTAAAATAGTTCAAAAATTAATGTTAATTATAAAAATTTCCTAGCAACCATACTCTTTGTGAAGGGAAAAATTTCAACACTTTTAAATTATTTGAACCTATTTCAAAACAATGCAACTGACAGTTGGTATCCCAAATATTTAGATTTTAAAGATTATTCTTCAATATTTCCAAAGTTTTCATCAAAAGTAAATGATAATACAAAGTCCAATATAATATATCGTTATTTGTATCACTGTTTTCTCTTTTTCGAAAAATTTCCGAAATTTTAACCCTCTTAAGATGCCGGAAAATCGAAGTACAATTAATTTCAACTCCAATCAATTTCTATGACAAAAAAGAGAAATTTTCTCACTTCACAGATAATTTCATAATTCTTACAGTTTGCCATCTTTCTTTTCTTGCTGTGCAAAATTTCCAGCTGCCATACTTTTTATGGTTTTTGTTTTATCATTTTTTCGGGGAAAAACCTTATGTAATCAAAAAAGAAAGAAAAAAGAAGAAAAATGAAGAAAATTTTTTGAAAAATTCGAGAAAAATTATCGTAGTTTTTTTACCGTAATCCCTCTCCACTCTTTCACTCCTAAGAAAACGAATCTGAGATTATGAAAGTATTACGGTGAACAAAAATAAAAAGAGGAAATATTTTTAATGAAAAAAAGGAAATTTTTGAAGATAATAAAAGAATTGATTAGAAGATAATAATAGCGCATGAAATAGCACAGTACAATGGAAGCCGAATGGTAGATTTTGTAGTAAAAGGAAGAAATTCTGAGATAAAAGACGGAGGGGAGGGGGGAGGGGGGCAGAAAAATGAGTGAGGGAAAAGGAGGAGGAGAAGAGGAGGTGGGTTTGGATCAAATGATGACGGTGATAGGACGATGTCGAGGAAATAAAGATTAGAGGAAGAAGAGGAGAAGAAGGAGGACGACAACGACACGATGAGAAGGATAAGAGGAGGAGGAGGAAGAGATCGAAAATGAATTTGTCTGTTTAGATGGCTTTTCTTCTTTCTGGTGACTGATTGTTATTACTATTATTATTGTTGTTTGTTTGTTTATTTGTTGATGATGAATGATCATGAATAATAGTGATGATAATAATAATAATTTGCTTGTAGCAATAGACGCCCTCCGTCATGATCTACCAATTCATTTCTTCTCCCATTTCCATTTCAATTTTTCTCCCAGTCCTTTTCCACTATCTTTCTTCCTCCCACCTTCCTCTACTCCCCTTTTCCTCTTCATCACCAACCTCCACTATTCCCACTCATCTTCCTTCCTTCCACCCTAAGTCCCTTCTCGATCGTTTTCATGGTATCAGATTTTCAAGCCATACCTCGGCGAAAATATGAAAAAAGGAGAAGAGAAAAACCCAGCATTTCAGTCCTAACACATTATAATAAAACACACACACACACAGCGTTTTAGTTTATCATTGCATCTTTTTAATCTTCTTCCTTTATATTATAGATTTACTTATTATCAAGTGGTGATGTAGCTAACATACATAAGGAATGATTGAATTCATTTTGTATACAATACTATGAGTATGATGAAATAATTGTTGCTAAATGAGAAAAAAGATCATTTTGAATTTTCATCAATATTGTTTCATTTGATACTTATTAACAGCAATCAAAACATATTATTACGACTATCAACATGCAGTACAATACTATATATATGCATAAGTATATGAATGAAAGTCAATGTCAAACTACGATTGTATCGCTTTTATCACTAATTATGTCAAGTGATCAAAGTTGTCGAAAAATTCATTGAGTCATTAATGTAATCAATCATAACTGTGTCGGTTTATAAAAATAATCAAAGTAAAATTATATCAAATTATCAAAGTCATCAAATAAAATCATCAATCAAAATTATCAAACAAATTAAATGAAATGCCCTACAAATTACAAATGAATAGACTTGCTTATCTGTGATTTATATCTAACAGTAATATGGAAGGAAAAGAAAAATTCTTTCATGCTTAAAAAGATTGCAAGAGGAATGTGTAGATGTTTTCATGTAAAATTCCTAACTAATTTAATATGTAAAAAAATGATAGTAATCATTGATTGCTGCAAAAAAAAAGTAAATAAATAAGAAAAAAAAAAGGATAAAAATAAAGAAAGAAATTACTGGATAACTTGTTAACAATAAAGTAGTTTGAATGTTTTTTTTTTCTTAGTTTAATCGAAGTATAATCGTATTGATGCTGGACCTTACATCTTGTCCTATTTTCGGGATTAATCAATTGTTGTCCGTATGATAATGAAGTGAGAATAATGTATATTTAGATTATCGGTAGATCGAGAACAAATAGTAAAATTAAATTGGTTGAATTAAAAAAGTATGCCGTATTTAGCTAGACTAACTTGCTATTTTATAAAAAATGTACATTTATAAAAATTGACTCTTCCAGTCACCTGAAAAAGAACACAAAAAGAAATTAAGTTCACGCAATACATATTATATAGATTATACAGAAAATAGGTTTTGTTGCCTGCAATTATATTCAGTTGATACGACTGGAAAGTTTAATTTAAATAATAATGACTTTATTATAAATTTCTCTATAATTTCTTTCGTAATAAATCCTAATTTTAAAATTAATGAGTCAGATAGATTCAGTGGTATCAATAGTTATCTTTCATCAATAGTAAAATACATAAAGATAAATAACCCGAGAGAAGGTTCAAATTTCATTAGGAGAGTTGACAAGTGGTACTGTACAGAACATAATCTACGATCACAGACAAGGTTTGGAAATGAGAAAGATGATAGGGGGAACTATAACAGTTTAAAGAATAGAACAGAAAAGAGAAGTAAACATTTCAGAAAAAAGCGAATGATAACGACAGTGAAAAAGGAAACCACGTGAAGAGAATATATTCTTTTTTATATGCAAATTTTTTTGGTTATATTTGAGTGTTTTGAAAAACAATTAGAGAAAAATTGTTGGCATAAATTAAAATCCCGAATCTCCATCATAATATAACGACGTATTGTAGCCAAAAAAAAAGCAAAAACAATAAATCATATGAAAACTAAATTTGAATATTTAAAGATAGAATAATGCTATAACTCAAAAAAAAAAAAATGAATTGAAATAAACTAAAAAAATATGAATTAGAACAATTGTGAAAATGTAACTGAAGGGGGAAATTTTGAAATTGTTTGCTTGAAGAATGAATGAAGAAAGTAGGTGGAGCGAGGAGTCTATTTCATCCAATAGGCATCCAATATGAACTCCTTCACCTTATTCCCAACCACTCGTCTTAAGAATGAATTCATCCCACTCTCTTATTTCTTTTTTTCATATGGTAATAAGCAATATCACCGTTATCATTTCAATATGAATTCTGCCCTTTAAAAATAATGATTAAATTCAAAGCAAAACTAAAATACCAGCAGTTTTGCATGTTTTTACTACTGCAAGAAACCAAAAATTAAAACAGCTTTAAAATTCGCAAAATATACAATAGAAATTGAAAAAATTAAAGGGAATCCTTGTAACAATATAGGTATTATTTCTAACCCAGCTATTCTAACCCAACTATATCTGTGGTTCAAATGGTTGCATTTTTGGTCTTGAATCTCATAAAATAATTTACTGAGATATAGCTCTATCATAAGCACTCATTTTCTAAATTTCAACTATTGATTTACAAGCATTTCATCAGTTCAGTAATTCTGTCGGATGATGATGAAACTGTAATTGGTTTGTTCACCTGGTATTATTTGGGTAACACATGATGCGCTCGTCTTGGTCTTCATGTAACCTCAAATAGCAAAGCTTCATTCTGCTTCCATAGTATCGTTAGTCATTGCATAATATATAGTATCCGCAGAGCGAAATTAGTAGTTAATTGGTATTATGAGTAATGGATATTATATATAGCAAGGTGATTTGAAAATTT
This sequence comes from Brugia malayi, assembly GCF_000002995.4. Taxonomy (NCBI): domain Eukaryota; kingdom Metazoa; phylum Nematoda; class Chromadorea; order Rhabditida; family Onchocercidae; genus Brugia; species Brugia malayi. The sequence continues at coordinate 9,808,372 of NW_025062475.1, forward strand.
GTGTGCAGGAAAAAAATTTGAAGCGATTCAATATAATGCATATTTGATACCGAGCATATTCTTGTTACTAAACTAAATTTAAATTTAATTGTCAACCAAATTTATGAAAAATTAATATTGAATCGAAAACTTGTAAAAAAATTACTTAAGCAATTCAAAAGTGATTTTATCTACCGTTTATGCGATTTATTTATTAGTTAAATGCCACGATGAGTAAATAAACCATTTATTTTCGAATAAGCAAATGAAAAAGAAAAAAAAAAAACAATTTTTTGGATTATTCTCAGAATGACGAATTACGGGAAAGAAGTGAGAAAGTGATTATTATTATGAGAGAAGTTTAAACAGTGAATAGCACTTTTTAGAATAAACTTTTTTTTTCCTTTTTTTCAAATTGTTTTGTGGAGTGCAGGAAAGAGAAGTATGAGTGCTTTCAAAGCAAAAGGCTACAATTTATTTTTTTTTCTTTCGAAGCATCGTTAATTTATTCCATATTTTTTGTTTGAGATAAGAGAGAAGCCAAAATTTTGATTGATACAGCTCGGGAAAATATGAGGAAGGGAAATTGAAATTTAACATAGAAGCATTCATATATACAAAAAAAGACCTTTTATCGATTTGACAAGCAACCTCGATATGAAATTTATTTTCCCAATAATAAAGAACGAAAAAACACTAAAACAAATTGTTTCATTATTGATCATGCATATTTTCTCTTACTCATATTTTTTTCTCTGCGCATTAAATTGTTTTAAAAAGAAAACGATATAGTATTTTATAAGCTGAATAATAATTCATTTCTTTTCTCTTTTCTTCATTTCCACTCCCTTTCTTCTCACTCTTTTCGCTATTACTCCTCCGTCCCTGCCCTTATCTCATATATTTATTATTTATTTAATTTAATTCATTCATAAAGTGCAAGGTAAAAAAGAAGAAAGACATTAAAAACTATTATGAATGGTTTGAATTGGCGTAAACATGAAAAAAGCAAAAAATAAATTGACTTATGATTAAATTATAATTAAAATTTTGTTAATGAGTATGAGTGGTTTTTTATGAATTATGTCAGTATTTGTCCTCATTCAGTCATTGACAATTAATTTAACAGGAAGATTGATGCACAAGCATCTTGGACATGCAGTTTTTCCTTTTGCAATTTAAAAAAAAAATTTCAATCATAACTGGCTTATTTATGGTACTTTAAAACAAATAAATTTTCAGATTCTATGTTTTTTCTTATAATTATGCTATTGATTTCGAAAATTTAATAAATCATATCTCGTCTTGATACATTTAGATATCATTCGCAAATATGAAATTTTAACATCCAAGACTCAAGTCTATGAAGCACTAACCTATTACTTTTATTATCAATAAGAATAATGAATCAGCTTAATCATTCACTTACAAGTCACTTATTTACTAATCGTTAATTCCCAACTAAAATTCTTAAACTACAGCACAAACTTGAATTGATCAAACTAACCAGTGTTTACATTAATCATTAAATAATCATTGATGGAAGAAAGGACTATGTGTAATCTGGACGAAGCTCGAGATTAGTCTCGGTTTTTTCTCCACTTCTCTTTTTTCTTCCCCTGCCTCACTCCCCGCCTCTTCGTCCTCTGATGAAACTTTCTCCGCCCATGTCATATACGAACAATATACTCTCAATTCATATCATACACAAACAATATACACGCATTTAGCGATCAGCTAAAACATTATTGTACTTCTCGAGTTTCAACAATACATGTTCATAGTTCTTACTGAATCTATTTTCAATATCTATCCTCCTTTTTTAAAAAATACTAAAATCTTTAACATTATTTTACAAGGAACAAAAGCTTTTTATTTCGACTTTCTATGAAAATTACCTATAGAATAAGAAAGTGTTTGAGTCATAGATATCAAATATAATACAGAATATAAATAACAAGTATCATGACAAAATAAATTGAACTGTAACAAATTTTTAACTGATCGATTATTTAATTGCATGCAATGATTTTTTTATCCAAATCTTAATCAAATATTGCATTTTAATAACCATTGCAAGGTTTCTTCCAGCAATTGTTACTGTTCCTTTTTTCTTTTTTTTTTTTTTTTTTTTTTGCTTTTCTTTATAATTACTATTCTGACATAAATAATTTTAGAATGCAATAAATGTACCAATTTAGCCAGTAATTCTCTTAGCCATTAATAAATTAGTTAAAATTTTTAAAAAGCACTACTATAAAGAAGGCTTCGAAAACTTTTTTTTCCCATCCAATTTTGTTACAACTAGCAGCTAATATTTTGTTCAACTTATTTAATTGTCATTATTAGTAGTATATTTGATTAAACCTTTTTTTAAATATTTATTAATATGAGGCAAAAATAAAGGCAAGGAGAAGACGTAAAAGGAAATAAAATAGGACAAGACTTCATTTTAGAACAAATGCCTCCAATACTGCTTCTTGCAAATTACTTTAATAATTTCTAATTTTATTCTTTATTTTAGCAAACCCCTCTTTCACTTTTTTAAAAATATAGTTTACGCCGTCAATTTTATAGTTGAATTAAAGAAGATAGATATGTGGTAGTTGTAAGGATAGTATGACAAGTATAATAGCAGTAGTGATACATTTATAATTTCATAATAAACCAAATCTGACAGCTACGTTCAGTACTTAAATGTTCTGTCGTTAAGTTTTTGTATATGCATAACTTTTACTAGCTATCAACATATCTATCACCAGTTTGATTAATAACACAAATAACATTTCAAATTCCCGCGTTTAATGTTCTCTCAGTTAAGATAGTAATTGTCATCACCACTACGATTATCATCATCATCATCATCATCATCGTCATCATCGTTATTCGTAGTGGTAATAATAGTGTAATCCGCGAATAATGCATACCGTTAATTGCAACTACCGGTTGATTGGTTATGGGTGTAGTAGTAACAGTAGTAGTAGTAGTAGTGGTAGCATGAAAAATAGTAATAAGTACCAGTACTGAAGCAATAACCTCTCCGGCTCTATTCTTCTCCTATCATCAATTATGATTTGAAGAGATTGGATCGGAAAATAGACTAACTCAAAAAGGGGGTCGCATGAAGAGAGTACCGCTAATCCGTCTCGTCTCCAAAATTTCATGATATATTCACTTCCACCTCTTATTCCGTCTCTTTTTGTCCCATATTATATTTATCATTGACTACAATTATAATTTACATTGTTCAGTTGTCAATTACTATTGTAATTTTGAAAATATATTCAAAAAAGAGAAAGAAAAATGCATAATTTTCCCAGAATTTCTATGAAATATATTTAATTCTAAATTTTTTTTCCCTTTTTTTGTTTTCCTGCACAAAATTTCAGTCATTAATATGCTATCCTTATTTTAAAAAAGTAAAGAATGACAAAAAAGATGTAAGCAAAATTGAAAACAATGATTAAATATTGATATAAATGGATTTAAAATGAATTCATCAAGAGATATTACAAGATAAAAACGTTTGGGTGAAAATTTTCAGAAAAATTATATATATATATATATGAAAATTTTTTGAAATTTCTTAGAAAAAATTTGAAGAATAAAATTCGAAAATTTAAAAAAATAATTTGAGAAAAAAAATTAAAAAAATAATTTGAGAAAGAAAATCCACTATTACTACTATTACTAACAATAATAATAATAAGAGTAATAGTAATAAAATAACTGCAAATGGTACTATGCTGTAATCTTCGAAATTTTTTGATACAAAATTTCCCATTTTACTATGCTGTTTCAATTTAATTTCTATCAGATAAATTTTGAATTTAAAGTAATACTATAGTAAAGTATTCCGGGATTAATTAACCATTGTATTTGGCTGAAAAAAAAATTTTCCTTCCTGGCTGAAGTTTCTTTCATTTGAAGAAAGTGTCAAAATTTCAATTGCAATGATTCTTAAAGATTAAATAATGAGTAAATGATATATTTATGCAAATGGAATGAAATGATGAATATATACTATGAAAAGAATAAAATAAAGATTTGGCGAATCGAAGGAATTGAATCAGTGATATCATATGCGGTAATGAAGAGAAGGAATAAGACTACTAAGAAGAAGCAATGCACCTAATTTCAAGTTATATGATTGGCGGTAACCTTTTTGACCTTTTCATAAAAAATCATCACCCCAAAACAGATAATCCAGAATCGGTTAATTGCTCTCCTTGATTTTCTTCACCTCCAATTTAACCTTTTTCTTTCTTTTTTGTTTTCCCGGTATTCTATTATTCTTTTCTTGCAATATGTCATACTTTTCAAACTTTTCACTTTGTGAAATTTTTTTAATTTACCTTACAATTAGCAATAATAATGGTTTTATCAATCTTACAACATCATCCTTCTCATCATTCCTTCTTCTCAACTCCCTTTCTCTCTCTCCTTTTATTCTCCTTACTACATGTCTAGGTCATATAAGGGCAGGTGGTGGAGGTACAGTCTCGTGTCATCCTGCTTCTTCATGCCGCTTCTACTGTGGGCTGTTCATAAAAATAGCTTTTAATTCGAACAATTAATTACCTTCAAATCATCTCTCATTAGCAGATAAGCTATTCCGCACATTTTGTGGCATATTCATATTTATCCATATACCCAATAACCAGGTGCTAGAGGTAGATGTACCTTTACACACCTCACACACACACACACACACACACACACACACACACACACACACACACACACACACACACACACACACACACACACACACACACACACACACACATACACACACACACACACACACTGACACTACATAGACGACGGATAGTAAAGCCATCTGATATGCTAAATCTTCATAACATTTTCTTAATTCATCCAACACATCTGCATAGTTGCTCGATTAGTTAGTTTATTGCCATTGCAATTATGCATTTTTTCTTTGATTATATTTCTATGATCGCAGTTACCATAAGGTTATATTATTTTATTGCTACCATATTCGTCGTTATAATTTGAAAAGAAGAACGAAAAAGAAATATTCAATTAAATCAAATAATCTTAAAATGAAATATTTTTTTCTTTTTCTTTCTTTATTTACTTTTTTTTTTAAATTTTCAATAAAATGAAACGTTTAATTAGAAAGAATTTTGCTCGCATACGATAGCTTTCAAAAGTTTTAAAGGAAATAACTCTTTTTCATAAAAAGAAACGATGAGAGAATGCCAAGTTTTAATGTAAGTCAATTGGACTAAATGTAATGTAAAGCAGTTTATTCATTTATTTTATTTCGAATAGCTAAGATGATTAAAATAGAAAAGGGAGAAAGGAAAAAGAGATAGTTCAACTGCAAAACTACTGATGGTATAAAAGAGAAAGGAAAGGTATTCATGGTGGTAAACAAACAACACAACATGGAGAAAAGAATGGCACAGTCAGGTGGTGTATTGTTGGAAGTAATGAATATGACGACAATCGCATGGTTAAGACATTAGGATTACAACAGCCGATAATGCTGATAATTATAACTACGACAGTGATATGAATAAGATGGAAATAATGATAATAGAAGTGATAATAGTATTGTCATGTAAATAATGGTATTAATTGAATGATAGTAACAATAATGATAACAATAGTTGGAAGAGAAGAAATAACGATACGATAGTAAATAGTATTAAATAACAACAATGATAATAATAAGCATGATATGATAATAAATAATAGTAAGCATGATTTAGCTATAAATTAATAATAATAATAATAGTGAAGAACTATGCTATCATCATGGAATAGTTATGTAATACATTTTAGTGACAAATAAAAAGAATTTAGGCACTTTAATTTAAGCAATACATACCATTACTACTAAACACAAATGAGGCTATCAAAATCTATGAAAGTGTGAAATAATTTCTTCTCTTCAATTATATCTTTCGCTTTATCAGAACTAAACAACCACAACCCTTTTCCTATTGTCATTCTCCTCCTCTCATCATCTTTTCCAATTTCTTTAGTTACCCATAAATACACGATAAAACTTGATTAGCTAAAAAGAGAATGGAAAATAGATGAGATGGTTGAAAATTTTAATCGAGCAGTTTTAGATGATGATTTCATGGCTAATGAAAATTATTTAGCACTAATCGACGATGAAGAACCATACTGAACAATCTTTTAAAATTGGAAAAAAAAGAAATTGATGAGTACATTTTAAAATACATTTGTTTGTTTATTTTTTTAAAACAGTAACTATATGTGCACAAATATTATTACGCAGTTTTTTGTTTTTTATTTTCGAAGAATTCTTAATCTTTGAAATTTTTAACAAAAACTAAAAATATTTCATCTATATTTGTTTGCATTTTGACAATATAAATAACAAAATCAAAATTCGTGAAATTTCACACCAAAATTTGATTAGATTTAATCATCAAAATGATATCTTCTCTTTAACATTCCCACATTTTATTTCATTTAAAATTAAAAAGGAATGACAAAGTTTACTATTTTAATTTTCATTTAACATGAAAGAACCAAATGATAATCGCTTTTATTTATCACCACCTATGTAGTATAATTATCTGATATAAATATGTCTAAATTTTAAGATAATTTTTCTGCATGCCTTAAAATTCAGGTGATGAAAAAATGAGGGAAGTCAGGAGCGATGAAGGAAAAAGCAAGGAAATGATGAAAGATTACGGATCCTATTTTCAATCATATCCTCATTTTGAAAAGGTAATGTAATATGTATGTTATAATAGTGAAGTGAATTAAAAGATGCCAACAATTGCTTTGAAAAGGACGACGACGACGTATTACAGGAAGTAGATATCGTCGTCGGCATCCCTCACAAATATCCGATGTCCCAAGAGGCCAAAGATACGGATCGCTTCGTAAAATTACAATAGAGATTTCAATGAAGCACAATGAATTTTATTATGCAAACAATCATCGAACACAGATATACGACATATGAACCCCTCAATTACGCAACATACCGCCACTATTCGAGAACATATATACCCCATCTATTTTCTTTCTTTCTTCCACTTATTATTGGTCTCTCTTTTCTCTTTCTCTTCTTCCTTTCTCTCTCTCTCCTAACTTTTCCTTCATGATCTTTTATTCTGAATTGAATTTCATACATAAATAAATTTGCATGAAATCATAATTTAATTTGTTTTTTTATCTTTTCTTAATTGTCATCTATTTCTTAGTTTATATAGAAATATTAATTTTGATACAGTGGTATGAATTGAAATTTTTCTTAAATATTGAGCAAATTGCAATGATTTCTTTTATTTTTTCTTTTTTGAAAAGTGCAAATTATTAGATAAAAACAAAAGCTCTGCTAAATTACTCTTTAAAATTTAAACATCCTGAAATATTGCCATAGAAATTGAAAGCAAAAAAAAGAAATGGAATGGAATGAAACTGCTTAAAATTCAAATTTAATTTATCTCTTAGATGTAAGTTTTTATAAAAAAGACAGACAAAGTCAAATTTCCTCTTTAAATCTTATCTTGAAACTAAAAAAGTTCTTGTATAATGTATTTTTAATCATAATGGTGAAAGTAATGCAGTAAAGTGACGGAAATGACTGTAGTTAGACTTAATGATATTCATAAGACAAATATTACTAAAACTTGTCAAATCATTAATAATATTAATGATTGCTTACAGTAACATAAACAGGATGAAGTCAAGTGACTACGGTAAATAAGCGTTAAGTAGAAGGAAGAAAAGTGAGAAAACTCAAACAGGAAATAGTTGTCCGTTTGGAGGGCAAAAAGGAAGGGCTTCAGGAATTACTCATTCAACCATTCATAATTTGCATATTGGTCTGTTGTCATCTTCAAAATGCATCAGAGAAGCTGTTGTTCATGGATTTCCGCACTACCACCAATTAAGTAACAGTAATAATGGTAATGGTAATGGTAACACTAATGCTAATGAAGATTAATTGAAATTTGAAATTTTCTATCAAAGTCCTAGAAAGAAAAAAGTTAATGAAAAAGCATTTTTAGCATCAATTCTTTTTTCGAATTATTAATAATTAAATGTTTTATGATTTATGCAATTTTTAACTTACAAAAAAAAAGAAATGTTTAGGAATATTTTAAAAACTTTCCATAAATGAGGTAAATGATTTCATTATACAAATATTTCTGTTTCACGAGTTTTACCGATTAAAACTCATTATTTTTCTAAGATATAAAGTTGGCACGAATATGTGAAAAAGTATAGTTCAGAAGTTAGAATAGAATAATATAGAATTGTACTTCAAGAAATTAAAATGATGCAAAATTACCATGATATATATATTTTTGCCCTAAAAGTTACTCAAATTTTTAGAAAAATAGTGATTAGTGTAAAATAGATCATGATCGCTTATTTTAGACTGAATTGAAAGTTAGTCCTATAAATTCAGGACTAGTGATAACAATGATGACAGTAATGATAACAATAATGATGATGATGATTATATTATTTGGTGGTATATAATTTGTTGGTCATTGCTATAAGAAACAATTGCTATAATTATTACTCTTATTCTGTTTCCGTATTCTCGAATACTTTGCTACTAGAGATTATTATTTGGAAGTAAGGTCGTACTTGGTTCACTTTTCCACTTTCTCTTTCTGTTCACAAATTACATATTTCATTATTATCACCATTATCATTGTTATCGTTATCATTTGTTATTATTACTATTATTAATTATTATTTATTATTGTCATTATTAATTACTACTACTGTTATTATCAGAATTCACCCATATAAAAATTTTTTACTATCACTTGGCATGATCGTATTTTAATTTTCCTTCTCATGTTTTATGTTTTTGATATTTCCATTTGTTTTTAATATTTGATATTTTAATAAAAATGCAGTTTTGTGCCTCTATTTTTTATAAATACGTCATAATAAAATAAAGTTAATATAATAGTGATGAAAATAACAGCAGCAATAACAAAGACAAAAATAGTGACAATAGCAATTGCAGAATTAATAACAGTTATGGCAACATTCCGCCCGGAAAAAAATTATTCCGTCCTTTTACCTGTTTATTAAGAATTGATAAAATCAACTTATATAGGTGATATTCAGAAATCTAATTATATTAATTGTTATTATGTCTGCTATTTTTTTCAAAAAAGAAAAAAATGCATTGTTGATTTACGTCTACTTCCGACATTTGCACCGGTGCTCCAATTTTAAATTTGCAAAAGAATTTTGATAAATTTCATCAATTTAAAAAATTCAGAGACCAAAAAGAGAAAAAAGATGATTGAACAAAAAAAAGAAAAAATAATTAATGCAGCTATAAATACAGTGTAAACAAGTGGAAGGATAATGTATTGGCTGAAGTTTGACCTTCTTGAACTTTTAGCCTACCTAATTTCAATTACTGTAACCATCTTGAACTTTTAGTAAATTGAGAGTCTCTTGAATAGTGTTAACATTTTACTATGAAGGGATGCAATAACAGCATGTAGTTTTCCTACCGGTTAAGTTATATGAAAATAGAATAACCATTGTTCAATTTCTTTACCTTTTCATCTTTATAATTTAAACTGAAACTATTAATTAAAAAATGTTTTTACGAAGTTAGCAACTAAATTAAATACATCGATTCGATTGAAAAACCTAAATTACCAAAATATCAGTTTCTAAAATTAATTAATGATTCAGAGAAAATGAAAAGGTGAAGGGTATCACATACTTCATTGTAATTGCTTTCAAATATTTCCAAAAATAAGTGATAAATCTGGATTTATTTTAATTGGATTCATAGCAGTGCTAAACTTTTTTCCTGAATTTTGAAATTTCTATTAAAATAATGCAGCTCCTTTTTTACTTTTATCTGTATTAAATGTGTGTTGTGTTGTGTTGTGTCTGTATGGGTAGTGTGTGTATGTATTGGTATTATGGATTAAAAAATGGAAAGATCACCTATCATTATGCTAATTTTAAAATTCAGTCCTAATATTACGACATAATTAAGCTACAGATTAGTCTTGAACCAGTTTACATATATTAATATTTATTTGTTTATTTATTTATGCCAATGAGTGTATATCAGTTCGTATCAATTTGTATTATAGAAGGAGCAAATTGAAAGAGAGGAAGAAAGAAAAAGAAAAAAAAAAAGAGAAAAAGGAGCAGAAAAACGTTGAATTATTTGATATATTTGAGTTATTATTATATTATAGTTATTGCTAAAAGTGTACTATCTTTAAATAAAAAAGTATATACCCAAACCGGAATTCTTTCGTGTATACAATTCATCAACCACTGTTTTTTTTCCTGCCGTTTTTTGCCCGAACTTTTTTCCTCCACTTAAGAGGATATCTATATGTCTCTTTCGTTTTAGCTATTTGATTTGATTCTATTCCAGTTTTACCGTAATCTGAAATTAAGTAACCTTATTGTGGTGTGGTATTGATTATTATGTTGTATGCGAAAGAATGTAATCGGGCAATTATGGACGAGGAGTTGTAAACAGGTATAAATAAATAAATACACATATGAATTGCATGTTACACATATAAATAATAAGTTAAATTTTTATTTTTAAAGAAAAATATAATTTCAGACTGCTAAGATATGAAATATTGATTAAATAGTCATGCTGTGTTGTGTAACAATAATAGAATGAAATTTTGATTGGGAAATGAAATGAACAAGTTATGCTGTAAGTGAAGGAAAAAAATAGATGATGTTAAAATTAAAGTGGACAATTTCACTGATAAATTTTATAATCTATTTTCAAAATATGGCTGAAAATAAAAGAATTAAAGAGAAAACTAGATTGAAATTAGTAGATGTTATCAAATAGCGCGCTATGAAATGTCTTCGTCTTACGAGAGTACTGGTAATTAACAATTCAATCATATCTAGAAAAAAAGAAAGAAGAAAGAAGGGTATATATTTAATTGATAAACAATTTTAATAGAAAATTTTTCTAATTACAAAAATTTAATTTCAAGCAAAATAATGAGCAAAGAGGAAGAAAAAATAATGAATGTAAATGTCAACCATCTATCAATGCATAACTAATAATAATATATCATCGTTCAACAATAATATCCTCTCACCGCAATAGACAGATGTTTCAACAGGTCCAACAGGAGAAAGCTTTGCATACCGTAAGCAATCGTTTGAATCATAAAACTCTTAGGGGAGAAGAGAAAACGGAGAGAAAAAGGAAAAAAAAAATTGAGCATTAAATTGGGTCCTTTTGTTCCTTAAGTAAATAAATGATTGGTTGAACATTCTAAATCTATCGTTTAGTCCATTTTTCAAATATGTTTGAATTTACAGAATATCACAGATAAATAAAAGAAGAATTGATGATATCCATGATATAACCATTATTATACAAACATATTCCATTTCTAGTCTCTGTTATTGCTGTATTCATTTTGTAATAGCTTTCTGATATCAAAAAAATTTTTTCTCGTTATCTACACTAAGAAAGAAAAAAATGATTTAAAAATTATCCAACAGTATGGAAATAATTTGAAATTTAGAAATTTACTTTTCCTAGAAATAATTTACTCATTTTGTACTTTGTTTTTGTTTTTGTTTTTTTTTTTTCTTCTTTTGTGGAAATAACGGAAAAAAGAAAATTAGCTTAAAAAGTTCAATAAATATAAAGTATCGTCGAGAAAAATTTTCAAATGATTAAATTTAATATATGCGATTATATATATATATCACTTTTTATTATCTAAAATATAGTTCAAGAGTAAAAAAAAAAGTAAAGAATAAGTGGAACAAGACTATGTCGATAATAATAATAATAAGAATGAGAATGGTAATTAATGAAAATGATAAATGAATAATTAACTTTCGAAAACTTTTTTTTTCGTTGTTTTTGCAAACTATGTTAATTTTATTGTATTATATTTAAAACAATTTCTGATCATATTATAATTACAATATTCAAAAATAAGTACATCAAAATTTTTTTTTAATTCCAATATTTGTAATGAATGTTGAATATACAACACATTTTGCTTCCACTCTTTTCCTCTCTCTCCAATAGTTCATCATCAAAGGAATAAAAAAAGACAGTAGATTCGATAATAATATTAATCAACATGTAGAAGAGGGGGATACAAAGAGAGAGAGAGAGAGAGAAGAAATCTTCCTCAATTATTCATCTTATGATAGAGCCAAAAGGCGTAAACGAAAAATGGGAAAGAAGAAAGTGAGATGTCGTCTTTTTTATTTTTTGCTATTACGAATGAATTTTATATTAAATTTATGTCCATTTATTCAGCCATAAAAGAATTAAAATAAAATGATCGAAAAAGAGCCTTTTGGCTAAGTAAGCCATGAAGCAATTTCGATTATTGTTACATTACTTATTTGGATTTTATGCGAGTATCTTACATTCTATCCCTTTTATTCCTTTTTTTCTCCATTTCTTCTTCTTATCTTTTCTTCCTATCCTCGCTCACTCTCTTTGTCTTTCTCAAGTTATTTTTCCAGATGTATTTTAGAGTAAAAAAATTCAAATTACTTACATTTCACTTGATTTTTTTTGTTTAATTTAATTCTGTCTAAAGAGAAGGTAAGTTGGAGTGATAGGAGAGGGGTAAAAATTCCGATAATTAGCCAAACTATTTAATAATATTAAGAAGCTTTTGTTTAAGTTTTACTAAAATCACTAAATAAACAGCATAATCGGAAATATTATGTATTCTTTTTCTAAAAGACTAACTACAGCTATCAAAGTTTAATAATTCAGAAAACTTGAGTAAATGAATTAAGCCATAAGATTTGAAATTCTAGAGAAATTAATTTAAAAATTTGTCTGTTTCAATTCAGAAACAGCAGATTTTACTAATTAAATGGTTTTAAGCAACTTGCTACTACTAACATTTATAATTTGTATTAATATTAATATTTTATATATATTAATATTTCACAAAAGTATTAATATTTTAGTAACTTTAAGTATTATTTATATAATACAACTTTGAGAAATGAGTATTTTGCTGAAAAATAAGAAACAGTTCAAAATTTAACTATCTTCTAGAATCAAAAAGTAAATTTTCGGCATTATTATTATAGATAGCGATAGTAGCAGCAGTAACGATCTGATTCAATGGCTGTTAATGCTTAATTAATTGGATGAAAATATTAATAAACTGAAAAGATGTAAATGAAAAGTTTTGTGTTATATACAAATAATAATAATAATAAGCCAATGAATGGTATAATATCGTGCATTATTATAATCTTATTAGCAAGCAGAGAATGAAAATTTCTTTAAGCAAATGTAAACAACATTAATTATATGCAAATGTAACATTGCTATGAGTTAAATGATTATAAGAAAATGTTCATATAAAAAGACAGAAGTATGTTCAGTATGAATATTAAATGGCCACTTTTGCAAAAATGTAAAAATATTATCAGCTTAACATTGATTAAAATTTGGAGGTTAAATCAATAATGATAACGATGGTATTGTCCAATTCTTTTTTTTCAATTTTGTATTTCGAATAGAATTCTATTTTGAACTATTACATTTTCTGGCTTTTCGTATTACATAACTCTGAGTACGAAAAGGCAAGAGGAAAAGAAATGATAGATAGTTTCAAATTATAGGTCAAAATTTTGATTTTTTTTTTCTTGTCTTATTTGATTTATTTGATTTTTCTCTAAAAGAAGAACGGAAATTTTTCTTTTCTTATTCAATTTTATGAATTTATTTATTTATATTTATTCATTTATGATTATTTGTATTACACTAAATATAATGATTTATTATTTTATTGTAGTAAATATGATAACCTTCATATATTTCAAAATTATACAATAAATGTTACAGTAATCAAAATTTATGACTAAAAAAAGCAAATGCAAAGAGGTAGGAATGAAATGCTAAATTTTAACAATAGTGAAGAAAATTAACTTTTGAAAAGAAAGAAAATGTTATATTGCATCAAATTTTTGTCCTTCTTTTCGAAATTTTAAAAATTTCTTCTTTAAAATCATCAACATGAAAAGAAGCAGGGAAGAAAGGTAAAAAAGAGAAAAAATTTCAAATAAGCATTTTAATTTCTTTGAGAAACGATTAATTGTGGCTTTGGCAAATATTGAGTGTTAAGTCAAAAGTTTAGAAAATCCTTCATGCAAAACTTGGAAAAAATATTGCAGAAGGATTTCTGAAGCGAAAAAAATTTAAAGAAAAGAAATTTTTTAAGTGAATTAAAAAAAGATAAGAAACGAAGAGGCAAAGAAGAAGAAAAGTGCAATGAAAATTATTAATAAAAGTTTGTTTAGTAATGTGAAATTATTTTCTTTTCCGATTAATGATTTATGTCACAGTATCAGTTTAATCATTATCATCATGCCTTTCAGAAAGTTGAGAATATAAATAAGAGAGGAAAAAAAATCATTAATCATTCAAATACCAAATTAAAGTTTAATTTTAATATCATCATAGAATTTGCATATTTTAGGTTACACATAAAGCATATTAATACACGTTACAATGTTTTCTTGATGTAAAATATCTAGCAAATATTGTTATGCTTCGAGTTTATGACAAAAAAGCGACTAAATTAACAGTAATAATAACCAAAGCTTAGTTTTTATACGAACAGTATTAAAAGGATATGAAAATAATGCATTAATTACGTAAACAACGTTTAGAATATTTTTATGTGTTAAAATAAAGATGTATTTAACAATTTTAAAATTAATTATTAAAAATATTTTTGTTTTAACAGACAGAAAAAAAAACTTTCATTGATGCCAGTTGGGTAAAAAAAACAGAGAAAAAGGAGAATTAGTGTTATTTTAACATTATAAGCATTTCCTGTATTAAATTCGAAAAGAATAAATATTCCCAGAAATAACCAAACTAATCAATTAATGATGAAATGTGGGTAAAATGATAGGCGGTAAAATTAGATTATAATAATGTTGAAGCCGAAAAGATGAAAAGAGAAAATCATGATAATGAAAGAAAAGGGTAAGATGTTGTCAGGACAGCGGTAAATTAACAATATATACATAGGAATTAATGAGAATAATAAAGGTTATGTTCATTAAAAGATAGGTAAGTACTGAAATGGTAAAGGGAGAGAGAGAAGAGGAAAGAAAATTCTGAGATTGCAAATTCAATAAGTGATTTTCTTCTTTTCTTATTCTTCTCTCTCCTTTTTTTCTTTTCTTTTTTTTTATATAGAAAAAGCAGAAATTAGCAAATATCATTGAACCATAATAACTAATATGTGCAACAAGTCGTCAATTATTATCAATTACTGTGGATGGCTTTTCTTGCGGCAAAAATCTTTTCATCTTTACCAAAAAAGAAAGAAAATTTAATTTCTATCAAATTTTATCTTAATTCACTTTTTTCTACTTAAATTAGTAGGTGAATAATCAAATTGTCATGAAATGAAGCAAATATTAATATTACAGTATTAGCATATGGCAAATAATGCTACTGTAGTCATATTGTACAATTTATAACCAATTTCAGGAAAGGAAGAAGAACCAATTTCATTATTAGGGATAAGATTTAAATATACTCTTCTTTTTCATTTCTTTCTTTTAGTTAATAAGAAACTTTATCTTTTAAACCTTAACTATTTTCTTTTTGATGTATTAAATAACATTTATTATTTATCCATTTTTCACTTAATTTTACCGCTTATTTAACAAATACATTTTTTGAGTAAAATAACAAAAAAAAAAAAAAAAAAAAAAAAAAAACATTGAGGAATTATTTGGTTGATATTTAATCAAAATAGAAGGAACAAAAAAAAAGAAACAAAGATTTTTTCTAGTAAAAGTAATTCTTATCTTTTAGAATGTATTGTTGGAGCTACTGAAGAGCAATTTCAAAATCATAAATTAATCAAAAATTTTGAACTAAATGTTATGTCATCGCTATTTATTATTATCATCAATTTATACAATTATAAGTGCTTATTTGCGCATTAAATATGAAAATTCACAATTTTTCAACATGAACAAAACAAAACAGAAATCATTTATAAAAAGAAAATTACAAACTTTCCTTTAAATTCATACAAAAAGGAGGTCAAAGGTTACGATGTGTATAATGGTAATGATGAGTGATAAGCCATGTAGTATGTATATGTATGCATGTGTGTGTGTGTGTGTATGTTTGTGTTTGTATACTTAATGACTGAAAATAATGGCAAGGAAAGAACAACAACCATCTGCTTGTCAAAAGCCAGAAGTACTCAATCAGTAGTATTGAAGTAAAACCTTATAACCAATCACAGAACACACTTCATTAATTACTTTTTTAATGACTTTCTTATAAATGATCCTTTCACTCAACCGTACCAAATTATCACCAAATGATAAATAATTTACTTCAAATACACATAAATAAATAATCACAAATAAAATTTCGTTCAAGCCATTTCAAATACTTTTCTTTTTTTACTTTTACATAAATATTACTTTTGTTAATTCATTAGTTAATACTAAATTTATTGTAATTATCCAAATCACTTACTTATATTCATGTTACCATCATTACAACATACTGAACTGATTAGAATATTATACCATTTATGCTGTATTATAATGAATAATTAATCTACTCAAAAACTTTGATGTCATTTCACAAACTTTACTAAGCTATTAATCAAACTTTTAGCATCTTATCTTTGTCAAATATTTATCGCATTGATTGTCTCATTCCTTGTCATGATATATTATCCTGGTATAGCGTCATTTTCATTTTATAATGCTTTGAAACATCATTTTATTTATTACTTATTTACTTCTCCACACTGTAGTTTTACCTATTTAAGAATAAAATTGTTTCATACTAATTAATCACGCTTAATTGATTAGTGGTGTGATAAGTGAATGATATTTATTAAACTTACTTTAATTAGCATCGTTAGTGAACTATCACATTAGTTTTACCCAGGAAGTTATTCTTATGTTTTTATTTTAAATTTCTCAAAATTTCTTTAATATATTCTGCGATTTTAATCCCAGAACCATTTTTAAGATATATCGATAATATGTGGTGGTGTGTCAAGATTATAAATAAATAAAAACAATTTTTAAATGGATATCTTATGGATGCAGTATTTTCAGCTTTTTCACCACCAATTATATTATATGTCGAAAATATATCATACGACGAATTTAATTTTCGAAATTTCAACTTAAGTACTTGAACGCTTTTAGATTTGTAGATAATTATTTTTTGATAATTACAATAATGACTTTTAGATAATTATAAAGTTAAATTTATAAATAAGTATGAAACAAAATGATGATGGAGAGGAAAGAGAGAGGGAGATTGAGAGAAAGGGAGAATGGAAAAAAGTAGACCAAATCACGTTTTGTTCAAGTATTTTTTAGAATGATGCAAAAAAATATATATAGAAAAAAGGGAATTATCCAGTGGAAAAATATAAAGAATAAAAATTAAAATATAACTATATGGATTTTAAGATTATATATAGAATTACTGAAGTTTATATATATATCGGTAGAGATATGTACGATATAATAATGACTTTAATTAATTAAAACAAATAACTTCTTTCCATTTAATATACAATGGAACTAATTTGTATGTAATTATCTAAAATTGAGAAATATTATATCTTAATATGTTTGTTTGCTTAAGTTTACGTAAGTATCTGTTTACCTATTATTAGAAGGAAATAAAAATCCTAAAAAGATAATGTAAATTTAAAAAAAAGAAAGCGCTGAAAATCAAATTAAATTAAATTTTCATAGCATAAATTAAACCATTAAAAATGGCAATAAGCTGTTATTCACTAGAAAGAGAAAAGGGAAAAATACATCAAATTATGCAATTTTAATTATTGGGTAAGAAAAAAGTTATATTACTCTTATTTTGTTTATTTAATTTATTCTCAAATAAAAATATTCCATTAAAATATGCCAAAAAAAGAGGAGAAAGAGAAGAATGATTTAGGAAAAATGATAGAGGTGCCCAAATGTCGGGTTGATTAGTGCACAAGAGGTGAATGCTGAAATAGCACCTATATATTTATTTATATAAACAATTAGCTTAGCTTAGCAAGCTTATTGCTTAACCTTTCTCTGTGTAAAACTTTTCTTCTCCTTCCTCTTTTTCTTCTAAACAAAAAAAAAAAAAAAAAAATGATAAAAAGAAGCAAAAGAAAAAAAAAAGGAAAAGGAATACTTACGGGAGGTCTGCTTCATTCATTCATTCATTCATTCCCATATTTAATCAATTCTCATTCTTTTTTTTTTTTTTTTTTCATCTTACCTTATCAACAATATGGTTTAGTTTTCTTTTTCTTCTATCTTTTTTATCTTTTTTCTTTTCTGAAAAAAAATTTTTTTTTGCAATTATCCAAATAGGTGAAAATAGGACTACAATTTAAACTATTCGTTTAAAAAAAGTTAGAAAAAATATTCTTTCATTCTCATATTTATTTTCAAGACATTGTACTGATAAAATTATCAATGATTAATTAAAGCGAAATTTTTTTCGGATATTTTTTTCAGTTCGATATTTTTTCATAAAAACTAATGAATTATGAAAACATGAGATAACACGGATTTTTTTTTATTCCGATACTTAAGAACATATGGTATATTATATTTGAAGACATTCCACGTGAAAAATTAACTTTAGGGAAATTTTTCCTTTTGATATTTTTAGACATACTTGAACATATACAATAAAGATTGACCTTAAGGAAAGTTTCTTTCCCATTTTTTTTCTCGAGAATATGTGCTGAGATCAATCCCGACATAGTAAAATCTTATTTCAAATTTTTTAAATGATGATATAACATAGAAAAAGTCAGTCATTAATATTTCATCGCTTATATAATATTTCAGCACAACTTACTCAGATACTTCAGAGCACATTGAAATTTACATTTTTTGAATGTTTCAATCTAGTCAAAAAAGCTACTTATTGCTAGGTAATTAAGGCTGTATAAACCCGACCATTAATAATAAGTGGAATTTAATAAAAAAGAATTCATTAGCTAACAACTGGCAGTGTTATGAACTCAAATCTTTATTAGGAGAATCACCTGAAGAATTTTCTGCATGTAACTGCGAGAAATGATGTATCACATTGATTCGTTTATTAAGGATTAAAATAAAATTATCCTACTAATCATTCTACCAAAAGATTATCTCTGTAATTGTGAGTATTTCAAATAAAATTTTTACCGCAAATTCCATACTTTATTTATTTCATCAGTGAACAACATTTCATATGCTATATGATAATAATAATAACAACAGTAATAGTAATAATAATAATAACAACAGTAATAGTAATAATAATAATAATAATAATTTTACATTCAACCATTATTCTTCGTCATCTTCATCAATTATCCTCTCATAATATTTCATGTTTTCTTTTACTACCAAAAAAAAGATCAATATTTTTAGTAAAAAAAAGGTGATTTAGAGTAAAAAGAAAATGTCAAATGTACAAAATGTTCAAATCACAAGTAATCTAATCATTTTGTCTCTGTTTCAGGTCAGCAATCAAAATTTTAAAAGAAATTAAATGAAAGGAATTTAAAAGAAATTAAATGAAAGGAGAAAAGGAAAAAGATGAAACGATGATGAGTGGAAACATTGCAAATAAGAAGGAAGAAGTAAAATTCGTTGGGTTAATTACTTATTCGAAAATGAGAAAGGTCTCTTCTCGAAATTCTTATTAATAACGAAGCATACATATACATATAAATATACACACACTTCACTACATATTAAGCTGTTGAGCAACGCTTAATTGGCGTTACTATTCCCAATTTCTAAGGCTCGATAAGTTAAGTATAATTGTATATCATTGGATATAAGCTGAACTACCCGCAAACACTTATAATGAGCTGGCTTAGAAAAGTTGTTAAGAAGATGGTTAGCTTATTATTACTACTATTACCATTACACTATTTATTAATATTGATATCATTGTCATTGTCATTTTCATTATTACTACAGCCCTTATTATCATAGTTATTATTATTGTTATTATTATCATCGATATTTATTATTACTATTATTAATTATTATTATTAATCATAACTATTTACTATCATGATTATCACTGTTATATCGCTATGATATAATAGTGTAGGGAATTATTGTTACCTGTTCATCTTCTATATTTTCCTTAATCTGATTTTCAAACAGTGTCTTTTGATATTTGTTTAAACCTAATATAATATTCATAAAATTATACTAAATTATGCTCTTAATTTCATCAAAGTACTTCGACGCTTTCCACTTATTAGGAAAATTTGCAAATGTTATTTCTTATGTTTTCATTAACTATCATTGCATCATTCGAGTAATTTTTTTAGAATTGAAATTATTAATCAATTTATTTCCATTCAGGTTTTCTCACTTTAGAAATTTCGAAATATAAAGAATTTAATCCATTGATTTTCAGCAAAGGTTTTTGTTAGCTTATCTTTCTATTAATATATGAAAAAACAAACAAATATTATTTAGCAGGAAATGTAGAAGAATGAAGAAGAAAAGAATAAAAAATTTATTCTTTTTTCACAAAATGAATGTTATTAGCAGATGAATCTTTCATTATAAGCTAATTTTTAATTTTCATAATTTTAATTCCGTTGGATGTAAGATTGTACTTAAATATATATCTAAAAATTTGTATATTACCAAACGACAGACAGTAGACGGACATCGAGGAAATGAAAAATTAGTTCAAGGATGGAACTGAGTAAATATCGAAATTCAAACCAATAAATTTGAGTCGTATTCCTGAGAATAAACATACTCAAGATACTTTAGTATTACTATCATCACTATTACTTCTACAACTATTGTGACAATTCACTTAAGTTTGAAGAACTTCATCATTGATAGGATATGTGTTATATATTTGCTATAAATTTCTCGGCCAAACGAATACCAAAACAACCTTCAAACTATCAAAGAATTTTATTTCAATTTACTATTTAAAATTTAAATTTATAGTTTGAATAGTAATCTGAGACAAGAAAGAAAAGTGCAATCATAATTTATAAAAGATTTGAGACAGAAGGATAAAAATATTGGGGAATCCTCTTCAAATGTAGCACAAATTTGCAATTTGAAATAATCAGATCAATATTATTATATTAAACATTTATTCTTAAGTATTTGTCAGGAAACACATTTTATAAAACGAAATGATAATTTGAAGAAATGACAAATTTTAAATGATAATTTGTAAGAAATTATAAAACTTTCAAAGTCTTTTTTCACTGATATTTTACATATAAATCTATGATAATAATAAAATGTAAAATTTGTTGATCAAAAGAAGCTTTTTGTTTCTTTTAACAAGAAATGAAAGAAGTATGAGATGGAGAAAGAGAGAGAGGGAGGGAAAGAGAAAGAAAGAAAGAGAGGAAGAGAAATGATGAATGAAATGAAAGAAATGATTGTTAAAAGAAGAAAGGTGAGGTTTTCTTTTCTTTTTTTAGAGAACAAAAAAAGGGAATTTTTACAAAAGTGGTTTCATCTTTATAAATGAAAGATAAGGGTATCTGAGAAGGGAGCGAGGGATAACAGGGGAGAGAGGGAGGGGAAGGAATTTGAGGAGGAGGTGAGTAAGGGGAAGGAAATGAGGAATAATGAAATAAAATAATATCTTTTGAAAAATATTTTAAATGGGAAATACCGATAGTTAGTCAAAAATACCGGGAAGAAAGAGGGAGAGAGAGAGAGAGGGAAGAAGGTTGGATAAGTAGACGAGAGAGAAAGATATTGCATAAAAGAGAAGGAAGGAAGAAGTAGAAGGTAGCGCAAGCATAGACAGGTGGAAGGGAAAAAAAAGGTATTCAATTGATGATAGCTACCAAAAAGAAAAAAGAAAAAGATGTATTATTAGCCAATAAAGGAAAATCTGAAATTTATTATTACTATTCTTTTTTTCTTCATCAATTTTTACCTATTCTACCTAGTTCCTTTTCTTCCTTTTTTCTTCAAAAATTTCAAATATTTTATTAGTGCTTTTATAATTATCAATTGATTAATTAATTATTTGATTAGTTAATTAATATAGCAAAAATATACTAGCAAATACCATAAATTTATTGTCCTTTTGCAAACAATACTATTTCCAAATGATAGTTAGAAGGATAAATGAATAGATAGATAGATAGAGTTGGATTGATATATGAATGAGATGAAATTAAAGCTAAGAGATCGCTTTAAAGTTTAAATGTTTTTGAAATGCAACAAGAAAAGGAAAAATGTCATAGTGAATTTGATGAGCAGAATTCAGTGGCGATAAATAAGGATTAGATGAGAAAGCCAAAAAAGCAAGGAGGTGGAGAGGATAAAGTTGAGTGATCTGAGTGAAACAAGAACTATTAACCGATAAGCGAAGTGATAATGATTAGCGAAAAAATCATCCTTATCGTTGGTTGGTAATAGAAATGGAACGAATAATGATATCAATTCAGTGTAATATTTTTATTATTATTACTATTATTATTGCTGTTTTCATCATTATCATTATAAATGTGATAATTTCTGATATATGTTATAGCAACTTTTTTGATTAATGAAATTGAACTGGTTAAATCACAACTTGATTGGTTTTTAGCCAAACAATCAATTAATTAATTAAAAATTCAATTGATGTTCAGCCAAACAGTTAATTGATTAAGCTTTCCTAAAAAATGATTTTATTTAAATCTTACTAGTAGCTCGGATTACAAATGCCTTCACATACTGATTTTCAGATGAATGTTAAATTATGTTAGTAGCACATAACCATCAAATCAAACCAAATTTTTGGTTTTGATTTCAATAATTTGACTTGAGAATGAAGAAAAATTTATGGTTCACTTCTGTTGTCTTGTCAATTGACCTATTGGTTCAGTGCAAAATAACGGAAGATTATTTTTAATTGTGGATGAAAATTATTAAAGATCAAGTTGCCCTTATCGCTTTTAATTACTTTATCTGCAATTATTTATTTTTCCGCTATCTTAAATTTTCTTCTTTTGTTTTGATGGAAAAGAAAAAAATTCCTTTTTTTCTTCAGATTCTTGCCTTTCAAAATTTCGGAGTTCTTCCTGAATAATTATAGTTTAATACAAATTGAATAATATTTTCTTTTCTTTAATAAAATATTTATTATTTGAATAATTTGGCAAGTAAGTAAATAACTAAGTAAGTAAGTAAACAAGTAAGTAAGTAAATAAGTAAGTAGATAAGTGAGTAGGTAAATCTAGCAAGAAGCAATTGATGGCTTTAGATTGAATGCATCATCTTGCAAAATGGCATGTTTATGCTAATCTTTTTACCACTAATTATATTCATTTCTTTCGTATTTGAAATGCTTTTGATGGACGCATAATGTCTCCTTATCCTTTTCTTTATTTTCTCTCTCCATTCTCTTGTTTCCCTCTTCTATAAAATATAAAAGAGTGTTATCTTCTTTGAAATTAACAGATCATTCGATGATTAATTAACTCGCTGATTCATTGATCAAATAATCATTCGATCGATAATTCAAATCATAAAATATAACATAAACAGATATATTGAATGTTATAATCTTTTTCAATTTCGTTTCTGCTATTATTGTTATTATTTGAATTGAAATTAAGAATCAAACGACAATATCATTAGATATTCATCACACTAATTGTTTTCATCCTCAAAAGATCAATGACATTTTCTTACTTTGTCATCTTTGGCAATAGCAACAACCTTATAGCTTCTTTCATCATTACCCTCCCCCTTCCCCCGCCTCTTCTCACTCCTTCGTTAGTAGAAGCAGGATGATCCCTGGATAATTGCAAATTAAATTTGCATTGATCTTGGGAAGCTTTTTCAAATTGCTATTGAAACGGATGATAAAATTCCTTTTTATCCAAATTTTCAACAATCTAACATAAATTCTTTTTTAATAAATCAAATATCGATTATAACCATTATTATCATCACAAATGACAACATACTATTCATTAATTATATTTGATTGCATTCTAATAATTACTAATATTTACTATAATAATTATTATTAATCATCACTATTATTATTACTTCAAAAAATCATCATAATTTATGATTTATTATATTTTAATCATGATTCCTTAACACGAGAAATATGCCAATAAGGAAGCAAAAAATGAATTATTAGTATTAAAATAGTATAAATGAAACGGAACAGATCCATGTCATTATGACACATACTTATATAATGGATCTTTTGATGTTTGCTAACACATTTACATCAATTATGATAATATTTATTAATTTTATCAAAGTAAGTAGCAGGAATTAAATAATACGAGAAATAAAATACGAGAAAAGTATTGGAAACGAATATAAATAAGAAACACAGAAAAAATATGAAAAATGAAAATTAAAAACAGAATTATCTTAAAACAGAATTATCTCATTAAGATAATTCTGTTTCTCTTTAATACAAACTTAAATGAAATAAATCATTTCGACACAAATTATAATGTTTTCATAATTAAAATAATGAATACAAAGACTTATTTCACTCTTTACTTTTTTCTTTCATTTTTTATTCAAATGAAATTAAAAGGAGAAAAACGGAAATTTTTTGAGAAATATAAAAGTAATATCGAATTCACTGTTAATGAAGTATTTGAACATTTAAAATGAAAAAAATTTGCTATTATTACCATGTAGTTTAAATAATCACTTGGCTAGATAACAACTAATTAAGTGATGAACCATCTAGTTTGGAAAGATCACTATTTATGACATAGTTCAATTAGCTTAAATAATTGGTTAATTAATTAGTCAGCTAGTAACTAATTGGATGCATGGATTATCCAGTTAAGAAAAAATACTTTTAAACTATCATACATTACAGTTTTAATTTTCGTTAATCAAGAAATTTAAAAAGAATAATAACAATAATTAAAATGAATAATTATATCTTATAAAACCTTAGTACTAATGAATGAAATTATTCACCTTTTCTTTTAGCTAAAAATCTCTTAATGGTTTCATACTTTGATGAAAAAGAGAAAGTAATGAATACTTTTCCCCTTTGTGTACGATCATAACAGTCATTCACCCATTCATTTCATTTCATTCATTCATTCCATTCAACAAACTAACAATGAATGCAATGAATTCTTTGAGACAAGCGAACAAATCAATGCATGAAAATATAATAGTAATTGTAATAGTAATACTTAACTATTATGCTTCAATGAACATATACACTTAAGGTGACTAATCTGAACACGTGTCCACTACTACTATCCCTAAATTACTTTCAAATGATGAATGAATGAATGATGATAATGATGATGATGACCTCAGTATGACCTTTCAAATTTTCCCCTCATAAAAAAGTATCATTTTTTCGTTGCTTCTTTTCTTTTTTTTTGCTTTTTTTCCTGTTGTAAAAAAGAAAAGAAAGCCGACAAAAATAGTGAAAGAGAAAAGACTAAAAAAGAATGTAATTAAATAATTAAAGAGGGGAAATTTGTTTTAAATGAAATAAACAAAAATAGTAGATAAAGAAAATAATGAGTCAATTTTTTGTTTTGTTATAATAAATAAAAAATACGTTAGTTTGAAATATATATATATATATTTAAAAATAATTTTAGGTGATAGAGTGTTGTCTTGGAGCTCATTATTTTGGCTAAACTCAAAAAAAAAAATCACTTATTTCATTTGTAATTATTTGTAAAAATCCAAAAATAAACTAATAATTTTATGTCTTAAATATAACATATTATTAGTAGTATGGCAAATTACATCACAAATATTTATATTAAATTAAAAAGAAAAAACCGTCTATATCAAAAATATACGCCATTTATAATATTTAAAATTAAAAAAAAAAAAAACTAATAATTAATCGAGAAATTGTCTATCGACAGTGTAATCAAACAATTTTCTTTTTATTGCTTCCTTTTTATTTTAAAACATGTATGTATATACATATTTGAGCAGATAAATAAATTAAATGAGTAATTATTTGATATTTCTACTGTACTAATTACTATTTCTACATTTTTCCTTATCAATTTGATAGAATAAATAAATAGAAAAACACAAACAGAATAAATGAAATGAATAAGAATGTAGGAAAAAAAATTAAAACTTGGAACTCAAATTTTTAAATTTGACATTCAAAAAAGTAATTCTAATGATGATAGCTGTATTATTTGTGATTATTAACCCGTTATATATGTGAAAATGATACAATAATATCAGGAAAATAACTTATCCAATATTCAATATGATCGTCAAAAGTAATCGCTTAAGGCAATGCAAGTTTGTAGCAATACAAATTTCCAACTTTTTATAATTTTTAGAAAAATTTATTGTATTGAGATAATCACATTCTCTTTTTTATAGTATTTTTAGGATTGCGAAATTATAATTTAGAAATCGATTGATAACTTATATATATATATTCCAGCAGGTTAAAAAATAGATAATGTAAATAAATGCGACATTTCCCGATTCGTTTTTTTGAAATATCATGACTAAATAAGAAACTTTATGACTGGCAATAATTTGCTTATTTAATTTTGTATTTTGTATTTGTACAGAAATTCTGTATTTCAGTTAATTAACTATCGATTAACTTCAACAGAAATTCTGTATTTCAGTTAGTTAACTATCAATTAACTTCAACAGAAATTCTGTATTTCAGTTAATTAACTATCAATTATTATGATATACATACGGACTTCTATGTCATCATCAATCATAAAAACGCTGCATACTTTCAATTAACTGATTGTTTGTTTACTGTCTACATCTTACACATCATTTCTATATTCTCATATTCTCCTACAAAGTCCGCTTAACATGTGGTGCGGAAGGAATAATAATTTCAAAAATTTCAAATCATCTCTTAAGCAGTAAGCAACATATTAACACCGTCTGTATTATTTTGTTGTACGCATTACTTCAAACATTTTATAATTCCATTAAAAAAAAAAAAAAAACGATAAAATAAACCATTTCGTATGAACAAAAATTCGATTGTTTTTAGAGACAATACACAATACAATAAAATGTCACATTGAGAGAAAAAGAAAGAAACATTCTAAAATGAAAAAGGGAAGTTCAGAAAACAAATGATGAAGTAAAATAGTTTAATTCAATTTAAAATAGAAAAAAACCAACGGCAAACACAGCGTTTATTAAAAAATAAAAGCCAAAAAGGGGTGAGGATACATGACAATGATAACAATAATAAACTGACTTCGTATGTTTCTTTTCCTATTCCCAACATGACAAATTCCCTTTAACTATTTCTTAGTAAGCGAACTTTCGAGATATTTTTTGGGAAAGCACTTTGAAAAGCTTACATTACACCAGATTAACTTTTAAATGTTAAAAATTTTGGCAAAATTACAATTAAAAGCATGAAAGATCGCCGTCAATTTCCGCTACTAATAATCGCTTTCATTTTTCTTTCAACCATTACTTTTGCGACAGCGTTACATAATTAACGTACACATACGCACACACACGCGTGTAGCATTAACCGATATCACAGTATAACCCAAATTGAGAAAATAAAAGTAAAAAAAATAAGAAATGAAAACGAAGTGATAAAAAAAAAAAACAAAAGAAACAAAAAGCGAAAAACGGCCTTTTTTGTAGGATAAAGGATAGAAAAAAAGTAGGAATTTTATCAGATGGAAAATGAAACAGAGAAAAAAATTACTATTTATAGTGCTGATGAACATAATAGTAGTCATAATAGTATCAAGTATTTGAAAAGTAGAAATTGAAATTTGTACAAAACCAGGCATTCCAATAATGAACAAAAATTTTAACGAGAGCAATTTAAAAATGACTCAGAAACTTACACTTCAAAGACACGAAATTAATTAATCACGCACATCAATTAAATCAATTCATCAGCTAGTCAGCAAAATGGATTGATAGAACAAATTGTCAGTTTGAAAAAAAAAAAAAAAAAACAAACAGTTACATAACCATATAAAAATTATTCAAAACTTTTTGTCCATTTGCTCATTTCATATATTTTGTCCTATATCTTTCATGTATTGTATACAAAAGCCATAAACAACCATAACCATTGCAGTATATTACTAGAAAAAGAGATGGAGAACAAGGATTATTATCTATCATGAATCTCACGTTACAGTCTAAATATTCCTAAAATCATTGCAAACTACGACCCAATCAATTTTCAAATGAAAATTAAAAACAAAATCCAGTACATATGCCATATAAACATTCTTGAATTGAGGTGCTAAAGATTATTTGATGAAAGCATCATGTTTTACAATGTAATATAATGAATAATGTAATAAGTCACTCTAATTTATTTTTTCATAGCCCTGTGAAGAACCAACATTACACTATTTTTTTATCTTTTGTAATATATTTAATGATAACTTAATAATTTTAAATCGTAACAGTGAAGATTTGAAATGATGCTTCCATCACCAAGCCAGCTTCTCTTCTCTGAAGAAAAATCAAATGCTCCAAGAAATCCAAATGAAAAGTACACTGTCACATACATACGTGCACGCACACACAAGAAAAAAAACACGCATAAGTTCATATATATATATCAAGGTAGAGGCAGCCACAAAGTATGAAAAATAAAATTACTATAAAAGAAAAACAAAACTATAGCTAAATGTAGAAAAAACAGCTACGAAAATTGTACATGCGTATACTCACATAACATTTCAACATCAGCATTTCATCAGCAAATACGAATATTAAACGTAACGTACGCCAATGCTCCATTATATACATATACAATTACATATAGAACATTGACTTATTCTTTTTTCCCATACATTTTCATTCTTAAAAAAAAAAAAAAAAAATGCTAGCGTTTCTTTAAGCTAAATCAATAGCAGCAAACAGTAGTAATAATAGTAACATTGATCGTAACTGTAGCAATAACAACAGTTTACTGATAAAAACATCTCGATGGATATTAATTGACAACAATATTAGAAAAATTTCTTCTTCAGGCACCGAACGGCAATAAAATACAACTTGCTCGAAATATGCGTAAGCCAACTTTTCATCATATTACCCGTATACTTACACCCTTTATCATTTTCATCAGCAGCATCATTATATTTCCTAGCAAACTGAATCAAACATCCCGAAAACTTATTTTACTTCATTAAAATTGGCTTCTACAAACTTCCGCTTCATCTCTTTCTCTCTCTCCTATATTTCACCACAACTATACAAAAAATTTGAAGCCTAGATAAAAAAAAAAAGAAAAAAAAAACTAAAGAGAAAAACAGGAAATGATGATAGAAAATATTTTCATGGTCTTATTTTAAACTGCATTCAATTTTAAAATTCTAAGATTTTTGACACTAAATTGTTGAAATAGAACAGAAAATAAAAATAAACAAAAACAAGAATTGCAGTAACAGTAAATATAATCTCAGATCATTAGATTGACATTCCTTCCACTGCGTGAAACATGTAAGAATACAGCCCGCATGGGCATAATAAATAATTATACATAGCAGTAAGACAAATAAAACAACAACCAACAATTATGAGAGCTAAATAACAAAATGAGCCGTCATCAAAAAGAATCACCCGCTTTGGCAGCACTATGTGTCAAAGAAACAAACATAACAAACAAAGTGGCAAACAAGATAGCAACCGGACAGACAAACACGTACATCACCGTCAACAACTGCGCATGCTGAATTTAAAATGCCCAGAAAATTATATTTCCAAGATGTCAGAAATTTGAAAATTCCAGCTAAATACAAAAAGAACAACTATTATCTCTCTTTACTTGCTACTTCCCGAACCACAGAGGAATTCCGGAATAACAAAACAAGAAAAAAGAATAACGATATTCTCACTGTGTTATCTGTATGGTTGCTGATCTTGATTAACTGCCCCTTGTTGCATTTGTTGAACACCAGGCTGCGCTGCACCAGGTTGCATCATTGGTGACTGAGTGACGTTGCTGACGGATGGTGAACGTCCAACAGGTGGTGAACGGACCTGAAATAACACCGCCAAATTACACAAATCTGCATACTTACGAATAAATTATTGTATGCAGGCATACACAAAAATCTAAAAATACCATTAAAATCAGCAGATTTCAGTCAAATACTGAAAATACAATAACTCCTCTTTCCAAATCATCAAAAGAGAACTCTATTTCCTTATCTTCTGTCCGAAACCTACAGAAGCTATCCTAAATGATGGTACAAGTTAACCACCTGACTGAACTGAGACTGCATAGCTGGGCTCACAGGTTGTGGATTCCGCTGAAACTGCTGCTGCCATTGCGGCTGTGTCATTGCAGTACCGGCCATTTGACCTTGTGAACTCATCGAAGCATACTGACCACCAGGGCCGCGAGGTTGTTGCTGGCCACTTTGCGATACTTGGGATTGCTGGTGTTGATAATACTGTTGCTGTGAAACTGTCCCCTGTTGCCATTGCCCACTTTGTTGAGTTACCATCTAAAACATTACAAAGGGACGGTAGCTAAGAAGTAATATCAAATCAACAGATATGACTACTGTAATTCCCTTCTAAAAAAGATCAGAAAGTTACATCCGACCATGCAGTAAATAAGCCAAAAAAGTCAATATTTTAAGCAATTCCTACAGCATATCGGCATGAGTGAAAGTCGAAAAATTACTTGAGGCTGCCTTATCATTCCCTGTTGTTGCTGATGCTGCTGTTGCTGCTGCTGTATGGCACTAAGCTGTTGCTGATTTAAACTTTGTGGAATCTAAAAATTGAATTATGATGTCTATTTTTGACTACAAAAAAAATGAAAGAAAGTGAAATTCTCCTTGATCTCATTCTTCAGGATCATTCTATTTAGAAATTTTGAGACTCACGTCTCCACCACTTCTTTCATTGTTCGTCATTTTGATAAAAGCGGCAAAAAGATGAGGCATTTTCTTCAAGTCATTCAGTACTTTGTCTTTATCTTCCGCTCGTTCTGCATTTTTAAACCTCGTTAGTATTGCTTGCACCTGAGGATCTTGTTGCAACGCAGTACGATCAATCGGCTGTCCAGTATAAACTTTCGCTGAAAATATTATGATGACAATCAATCTGTTACGAGCTAGAAAAATTCGAAGAATTCTAACCTTTTCTAGGGAAATATCATAAAATTCAAGAGAGATGCAAATGGGAGGATTACAAAAAAACAAAACCTCGTAAATTTTGTATCCCTTGTTGCATTATTGGCTGTGACTGTGAGTTCTGTGGTATAGACTGTCCAAGCATCATTGGTTGCCCAGCATTACCTCCGTAGCTAGAGGATGGTCCTGCAGTTCCGGACATACCACAAGTGTTTTGCTGTGCAGCACCACGTCCATATGGTGGAGGATTCATCGGTTGTTGAGCATGTTGCATTTGTCCAACCAGTCCTGGTCTTTGCATGCCACCCAATTGTGATGTCTAACATTAAGAAAAAGAAATTTTTGTATAAAATTTACATCAATTGATATATCTTAAGCTGTTCAGTCAAACTGAAACTTATTTGTTGATATTCCTTGTCTATATATTTTCGATCTCTAAAACATTTGGAAAAAAAATCAACCATGTTCATGCGTACGCCTTGCTGATGTGGAGCCTGTTGCTGCTGAACTTGTGATATGGTATGGCTTTGCTGCATTGTGGTAGGGACGCCTATCATGTGTATTTGTGAATTGCCAACACCACCTACAATATACAACATATCAATAGCGGTGGCAGTAATAATTAACAACATTCATCTCGAAATACTGCAGTGGAATAACATAACAACTTAGTTGTGTGAGTTACCACTTGCATCGACTTACTGATACACCTAGCCCGAATTTTTATTAAATTCATTATTGTCATGTCGACTAAATATGTTATTTATTACACAACTATGTCATTTATCACTTCAATATGTTGTGACAAACATTAAGACATAAGAAGTCTTAAATATATTGTTATGATAGATGGTAAAAAAGTGGTCTTATAACAGTTATAATTTGTCTTTTTTTTAAAATTCTTAATAGTCATAATTTGTCAACCCTTCAAAAAAAAGACGTAACAAACAGTCTTAATGACATCTTGTAAGTTCATTTTTATATAAAAGAGGAAAGCGACTAACTTTAATCAAATATTAGTTTTTATTCTAACTTTCTTACGATCAGCGCCTAACCTTTTCCATGCGCCTGGTACTGATGTGGCTGTAGCTGCTGCATTTGTGCCATCTGCTGCTGGTTAGGTGACATCACGCCCTGCGGTTGTCCCATTTGTATGTGCTGCATATGTGTCATACTAGTACCCTGATAAGTTTGCATTGATCCAGTACTATGATGAGCTGTCACAGCCTGAGACATATTCATCGCACTAGTTGGTCCTGAAAGATGCACACTGATTCCGAAAAATTGCAATCTACTCCCTGTTCTTTGCTTTCTGTTCTATTAGGATGCCTTTGATACCTCCTTGAGAAAATATCAATGCTATTATCTGCATTAAACCACCTACATGAACCACATGAATTACTGAATTACATGAATCCAAAAATTCAGTGAAGGATATAATG
Source organism: Brugia malayi (assembly GCF_000002995.4). Taxonomy (NCBI): domain Eukaryota; kingdom Metazoa; phylum Nematoda; class Chromadorea; order Rhabditida; family Onchocercidae; genus Brugia; species Brugia malayi. The sequence continues at coordinate 9,840,932 of NW_025062475.1, forward strand.
TATTATAAACTTCTTTTATATGACACTGACAAATGGATCGCGTAAGCTTAAAATAAAATAAAGGAATTTGAAGATCGGCCAAAATAGGTTAAAGGACTGATCCCACATTCAGAAAATCAGAAAATAAATTTCCAACACTAACCACCAGACTGCGAGGGACCTGGTGTGCTCGTTCCACCATAACCACTAGAAAGCATATCCATGCGGCGACGCATCATCATGTCAGCACGACGATTCTGTGACCTTCGTTGCTCTTGTAGTTTCTGGCGAATATTCAAGCAGAATGGAACCTAAGAATATAATTACAAATTAAAAACCTAGTTCGGCAATGGTAGGACTGCATAAAGCTCCAGAAACATAGACATCTGTTGCACGTTTGAAATGAAGCGTTGAATTTACCTGACATGAAGTTCCATTGCAATGTTTGGCGTGATAACAACATAAAGCAATAAGCTGTTTGCAAATAGCACAATTTGCATTTTGTCGCTTTTTGCAACCTTTAGTGTGCTGTACTACACGCTTCATTTTGTGACACGTTGAACGTCGACAGTTTGCATCGCGACATTGACACGCATGTACCAATGATTGAATACAACGCTGCAATACAAATTCATAGTAATAATAAAACCAAGATTTTGTGAAATCCAAATGTTTGAAACAATTTAAACTTGGATTTCCATATTCGAAAAAAAGACTTCTGGAAAAACTATACTTTTGCATAGAAACCAGCAAATTATATTACTTGAATGCTTTCAGTTCGTGAATTGGTTGCATCATGCTTATCCTCTACTTCTACCAGTGTACTGACTTTCTCTAATTTGTGTGGATGCGACATTGTTTCATAACATTTATTGCAAAGGTCGAAATCCTAGAATAAAGAGGTATAAGAGATAAAATGGAGAAGTAACATCAATGAAACATAATTCTCAATATTACTTAACATCAGTTTCGGTTTTATCTCTAAGATGTAGAAGCTCTGAAAACTTACTTCACAAGTTGTACAATGCCAAATAGCTGTTCCTTGGCAACTATTGCACGTGTACGAAAGTCCTTCACTTTTCTCTTGATTGTGTAATGCGTGACAAAAGCATATTGTGGAATATTTGGCGCGTCGTAACGAGGAAAACTCCCAGTGTTCATCACGAGCACGTGTTAAGAATGTATCACGCCCATCCATAAGATCGCTTGCTATTAGTGGATCGGGGTCCTGAAAAAAGTCCAGATTTATTAAAATATCGGAACTTATTGAAAAATGAATAAAAGCTGACCCAGCACCATATAAAATGTTTAATAATAAACTAAAAATATATATAAATGATTTTTAATTCATGAAGTTTACAGCAGATTAATTCGTGATTCAATTACAGGTAGAGAACTGTGATGTGAAAAGAAATTGAGTTCAGCAACAGTTTTCTTCATTTTTTCTTCCACTCCCATTGCTATATTAATGGTATCATCCGTAAAATTGTTTTAGCAAATTAAATCATCCGCAGAAACTTGTTCTATTTCATGTCTTCACTACTGACTACTGACCTAATAATTCCAGCCAACTAGTCTAATGTCGACACAACATACCTTAATTTCGTTGTTTTGTGCTGATAATTCCGACTGTGGGCTCATTAATCGAATAGTAAAAAATACTTCTTTATGTTTCTCGAAGTTTATGTACAGCTTATCCGTGACTTCATTGCCCGTTTGTGAACAAACCTTTTTCTTATTCTTTGAGTTACCCTTTTTCAAATTATTCTTCTTTTTGCTAAAATAAAGAAATTCTTAATCAAAGTTTTGAAACAAGTACATTCCAGATTTTTTATTGAAAGAATTATTTATTAAAAAAGTTTCTCTCATACTGCTGCATTTTAGATCAGTTCATAAGTTATGGCTCCATCTGTTACTTCTAGCTCATTTATTAATAAAAAGATTAGCAAGAATTATTTAGAGGTTCTTTTATCTACAAAATTTCTCTCATCAATGCAAATAACTGAACTAAAATTACCTGTTCTTTTTACTTTTCCCGTTATCTCCATCATGGAAAATATCATCACCATCATCATCCTCAGCATTTTGTTGCTCTTGGCGTGCTGCTTCTTCCTGGCGCTTGCGTTCTTGTTCTTCATTTTGTGCTTCACGAATGCAATCCTCGATTACATTTGGCCAAAAATCCCCTTCGAAGTAGGACAATTCCATTGGAGTTACCAAATTCTCATCTCGGGCCTATTAAAGTAAAAATTCGAAATTTGAGATACCAATACTTGAGATACCAAAAAAAAAAAATACCTCAAAACTCAAGCCTTTTAAATTTCCAAATTAAATTAAAACTCCCGCAAAAATACAAAATTTGCCGTCAGCACTAAAATCAACTAAAAATATATAAATTAAGCTCAGGTACTCACCTGTTTGTAAATATCTTTGTAATCAAAAACCGTATGCTCGCCAACACCTTTATCAAGCATTTTTTTATACCAGTCTTGAAGGCGTTTAGGCTTCGGTATTCGTTGTTCTGGTGGATGACAGTGAAAAATGTAGTCGTCACCCTCGGATGGTGGACATGCCCAAATGTGAGCCATTGTATAACCCAACATCATTGCATAATTTAGATAACCAAGCAAGATTTCGTGGTATACTTCCGTACGTAACTGCCGAGGTTGAAAGAAATGCACCGAATCCAAGTAGGCAATATATACTCGTCTGAAAAGTGATGCAACAACAATGTGAGCCGTCAGGCATAGTTGAAATATTTTGAAATCTACTTATCCCAAAATTTAATACCTTTTATTTGGTGGTGGGCAGTTGCTTCCATATTCCTGCACATGCAAACCGAAAAAACAAACTTCCACACCATCAATAACTTCGAAAGCAAAAATTGCTTTTGTTCGATAAGGGAATTTTTCCGGAAAACCAAGAGGTCCATATCTGAAAAAAAATTTTTGGTCTCGTTTTGGAAAACAAATACGTTCTCCTAAAACTAGTGTCCTAAGTGTTATTTCTGGCTAAAGTGTAGAATAACCCTTCAATATCACTTAAGAGCTATAGTTGGAAAATTTTGTGATGCCGAAAAATGCCTTCTTACTTTTGTTTCATCAAAGGTTTTACTTCCACTTCTTTGTCAGCTGCACAAAGTACACGAATGATAACTTCGTAATCCTTGCCAGCAGGATTATTCTTCATAAATTTATTGACACGTTCTTCAATAAATCGTGACAATTGGCAATGCGGTAATTTCTTGGCTGTAAAACGATTTTCTGCCGGTGCCAGATTTTTCTCGCGACGACATGTAGCGCAAATAAATCCCTCCGGGAAAACCTGGAAGGAAATCTAATGAAAAATGGACAAGGGAAATCAAAATGATAATGAATTCCTCACATTTATAGATGTTATTCAGTAATGAGAAGTAATAAGTAAGAAATTTAAACAATTATGCTGAACAATACGTCTAACTATTACTTCATTTTTATAGTTCAGTCTTTATTTATATAAATTCGAAGAAATTCCATAACCATGCCCAAATACAACCAAAACTTTTCAATATGAAAACATGTGCAGCTGGAAACAAGGCTAAGCAGCCAGTGACCAATAAAATTTGTTGAAAACTACTTTGAATTTTTAGAAGAGCTTCCTTTTGACATTGTAAGACTAACTAGGATAACAGCACAGTCAAGCGATATATGACTTACTTTCTTGTTGAAAAGCGCGCATACTCGATGCCATTTTCGGAAACATTTTATACATTTTTCAAATGGCTCGAAATCAATTTGGTCGTTCTTCATTTGTACGAATTTGGATTTTGGTACCATACTGCAAGAAAAAATTTTATTCATGACAAACCTTCCGATATTTTCCGAAATGATTCATGTGAAGCAAATTTTGATTCACATAGCATGCATGAAAGAAACTGAATTCGTATAATAATCGAACTTACTTCGATGTATCATTTGGATTTTCACTCAAACTTATGCCGCTTTCTGGCAGAGCTTCAAAACATTTCGTACAATAAGTGTAACGCTCCGAAACTGTTACACCATATTGAGTTGATCTGAAACATGCAACAAATGTTTCATACAATTATTTGTATCAAAACATTTTTCTATTACGGTTCGTTTTTTTTCTCTCTTAACTAATTTTATTGCAAAAACTTTTATTGCATTTATTTTCTAATTTTGGTAGCAAAAGAAAAATACTTGTATAAGCAGAAATCTGCTTATACAATTAAAATTTTCGTGTCGGCGAATACTTGAAATGAAAAAATAAACATAAGACAGTATGGTGAATTTTAAAAGTTAGAAGGTAAATTACGTTGTCTCATAAACATGATATGTTTGATCACGTGCAATTGTACACATCGACTGGCCATAACAAAACAATGCCAGTGGTGTAAACGACAATTTTTGACCACAACAATAACCCATTTTTTGCATTACGGGATTGATTTCCTCCACAAACACTTCACTCAACTGCAAATGGCTTCTGTTTTTTATTCAGATCTTTTTGCAAGTATAAATTTCAAAACTGAAGCATTTACATCGCACATTTATATAACTTGAAAAACTTTCATTTAATTGTTGGCTCAGCGAATTCTACCCAACTATTGATTAATTCTTGTTGCATAATTAATATGATAGTCTTCAGCATTATATACTTGCTCTTTCTTCTCAATCTCCTCTTAAAAACTCACCGCTTTAGAGCTTCATAAAAAAAAAAAAAAAAAAAAGTACATAAAGCCAACCTTATTGCAGTATTTGTAAACTTTTGAATTCTTTCGATTATAGAGCCAAGCATTATCGAACATTAACCACATATCATCATTGAAATCCCACGGATTCTTATATTCACCTGTATCTAGTTTTCGGCTTACTGTTGATAGATCCATAGGTTTCTTGACAATATCAAAGTAATCCTGCAATTTTAAATCAATAACCAGCCTTACGTTTTTAAAAACATTCATTACTAAAAATTCAATAAAAATGAGAAGACTGATTACCGGTATGCCGAGAATATCTGGATCGACAGGAATTCTGAACGGTATTGATTCTTCCATACTAAGAAGCTTATCCACAACCGGTTTCAAATTATTTCGTAATTCATTGGCATCAAATACCTGAAGTTATTTAAATTAATGGAATTTATGAAAAATGCTTTTGGATACTCGGATATTCTTCCCATTTCTTATAAGATGTTGCAACTACTTTTTTATAGTACACACCTTATCCGGTAATTCTTTTTTTTCTTCAACTTTTATTTCTCCTTTACCATCAGCTTTGCCAATTTTTATTTCTGTTTTAACTGCATTAACAGAAACTTTCACTTTTTCTGCATTTGCTGTATTCGATGTTCCAGGTTTTGCTAAAAGAAAAACTATTATTTATAGCAGTAAATCAGTCAAAGTCTTTCTTAAATTTATTATGAAAATTGATATTTTAACCTGGAATTTTTCTGGTATTTCAGACCATCACATATACATTCATTTTTAAACCACTTATAAGGATGCTGGCTACCCTTCTTTAAGGTTCTCCTCACCAAGGGAAATGCAATGAAATTAATCACTCCGAAAACCTACAACAGCATCCAGAGGCATCTGCTGATGACTCGGTACCAATTGCCACATCACCAGGCACTTCCATTTTTATCCCTGAAGTTATTACCTGACCATTCGTCATTGCATTCCCACCTGTATGACAAGAACTTTATTTCAAGAAAACTGACTAGAACAAATTTTTTCAAATTCTTCAAAATGCTGTAAATTCTGAATTTTTATGATGAATCTCACAGACTATAGCGAAATATTAAGCTTGCGATTTGTAATGCCGTAAGAAAGAAACTCTTACTTATAGAGGTAGACAGCCCATTCATTTGTGGTGTGCCCGTACTGGTGCTTGGTTGGAACGACGGCGTAGTTCGGTTCGGTGGTCCAGGCATATCAAAGTCAACTGAAAAAGAAAACCAAATAAGGATTTAATAGAATGTAACTTGTTGCACTAAGAAACTATTATTGATTTCAATCAGCTAATATGTCTGACAATTTACTAGAAAACTTAGTGTCGAACAATATTAATTTCTTTCGAGATACTAAATTGTCTAACTAAAAATTTCAGTTCGCTCTGCTTCATCCTTTTAATTTATACTACATAATGTTAAGGACGAACCACCTGGCTGGGGTGGTTGCATGCCAGCCACGGCACCCACTTGTCCTTGTTCATGTAATCTCTTAATTTTCTTCTCTTGTAATTCCTTTTGAATCTTATAAATTTTCTCCGCAAGCAAATGGTAGTATTCTCCCTGAAAGAAGAAACTTTCTTTTCAGAAAGAAAACTCATGCACAGCCTAAATAGATGCAAACAAACTCTCTTATAGTTTATTGATAAAGTTTGATTACAGGTACAAAATATTTTATATCATTTTTGCTATTTAATAATTTTTTGTTGAGTAAATTTTTTTGTACTCACGCGATCATTGGCCAATTCGAACATTTCCCTTTCAACTTTTCGCGCATAATTCACCAGATCTTTGATGCGTTGATCGTGAATGGACGCAGGATCAGGTGACGGAAATATTGCTTCCACAAGTTTCCTAACCAAGTGATTACGCAGATCTTCAGTCACTGCATTCTGCCACGGTTTCTTAACTACCGGTGCATCCGGAGGTGGTAAACCAATGATGTCCTTGGAAGTAATGAAAATACCGGAACCTTTCCCTAATGATGGCACCAATTTGTTTGGTGGATTCGGTGATCGAAACGGATCGCTGAAGTTTCATAAAAAATTTTTGTGTGTAAACGTTTTAAAATTTAATTAATTAAACAACATAAACAATACATCAATAAGAATTTTTAAATATAGAAACACTCCCGAAAAATTCACCTTGTGGGGTTGAAATCTATTAAAAAAGCGTTGATTGATGTGGATCCAGAAGAATCATAAGCTGGCATATTATGGGAATTTGTATTTGGTAGCAAAGCTGCGCCAGGACCAGACTGTTGTTGTTGTTGTTGCTGCTGCTGTTGTTGTTGTTGTTGTTGTTGCTGTTGCTGTTGTTGTTGTTGTTGTTGTTGTTGCTGCTGTGCACTGATTCGATTTGGCATTCCAACATTATCAATATCTGCGGCATTGCCTGGACCACATGGCACTTGTTGCGCAGATCCTGCTCCAGTAGTTCCAAACGGTTCGGTACCTAAAGAGCCTTTCATAAATTTTTGCAAATCGAATCCTCAACATGTGTAAAAATATTCCTCAATAGAAAAGCCGATATAAAAAATCAGTCACAGTGCAATGAAATTGTCTGATAAATGAAGTTCAGGATTTACCGGGAACAGTACGTCGGTCCACTGCTTGCGCTACATTTTGCCTACTCTTCAAGGGTGTACAAACTGGACAGTCATCACGCACACAGTTCTTCCAATGAGAAATAATTTGTCGTGATGATGGACAGTGAGGATCTGTAATTATTTCGAATACCATAAATGCATTAAAAAATTGTTTCATACATGACACATTACCACTCTTTATTTTGCAATTAATTTTTTCCATTCTAATTTAAATGAACTACTCTGACATAAGATACAGCGCATTATTTCCCTAGTAACACATCTGCATATTACGCCATGATATGGTTGCTCATTCAACTGACGATACCAGCTCACTGTTTATTTCACTCTGCTGGGATGTCTGCGGAGCTTTTACTTCACTTTAACATTTAAGTAGTTATTCATAAAGCCAATAACTTCATACATCAAATGCTTTAACTAAAAGTGATTAATAAATCACGAAAGTTGCATATATTTGTGAAGGTATATTTTGATTCAATCCTATATTCAAACAATTACAAAATCGAAAAAAATAAAAAACATACAACTACAAGCGCTTCCACTATTACACGTTGTCATATGTTGCAATACACCTTTCATCGTTGAACAATGTTGCAAAGTGCAAGTGTATCGTCCATTTGCGCCATCCTGAAATAAGCGTAATTTTTCGTAATAATTCAAAAACCATGATGATTCAGTGTGATTCATAACGTCAATATTCCAAAAAAAAAGGAAAAAAAAAAAAAACTTGTACTTTCCCCACTTTTTAATCTATTAACCCACTATTCACTAGTCCAAACTAATGAAATCAAATATTTCGAATTTAAAAAAAAAAAAACGGAAAAATCAATAAAAAACATTCCCATTATGTCAAAATGTAAAATAAGAAGAAAACACGCACCGCAGATCGCTCTCGTTGTTGGCATTTGTGGGCATGTAAAAGTAGTACCAACTGTAACTGAATAAGCTTTCTTCGTCCAGGATCTTGATTATTCCCTTGCGTACCACTAGTTGGAAGTGTACTGCTCACTGATGCGCCTTCTCTTGGTGCATTGTTATTCATGCCAGTAAACTGAAATTTTTTTGTCCAATTTTTTTCCCTTCGTTGTTCTGTCATCAATTCAAGGATTGGAAAAAATAAAAATGAAAAATTATTGTTTTATTTTTAAAATATTAGGGTTAACAAAATCGAAATGATAAATCTAGCAACAAACGACCACAGCTGGCTGAGGAAAAAGGACATTTGCTTAAATCTTGTTTTAATAATTGATGGTTCTGGAGAATGCTGTCAGGTGCGATATTTTTTTACTGACATGTAAATTTTTTCTAGCTTCTATTAAATTTTTAAGTTCGTAAAAAGAAATTTCCTTATTATTGGATTTTGCACAAAAATAAGTAAGCATTACTTGCTGTATTTGGCTAGAAGCTGAAGCATTTGCTGGTGGCATCTGAGGTGGCGGCAAATTCGGCGGTATTCCAGATTTCGGACCAGCCATTGGACCAGGAGCTCCTGCTACCGCTGCTGATTGTGCATTCATCTGTGGTGGCATTACATTTCCGTGGGTTAATGATGATGATGATGGTGGTGGTGGTGGCTGCTGATTTGGTTGCTGTTGTGACGATATTGTCGAATGTTCCATCATATGTGGTATCATCTGAGAACAAAACATTTTTTGAATTAATAAGATCCATCTAGCACCTTCAAATCAATTAAAAGTATGAGATAACTAATTTTAATAATTTAGGTTTTGTCAAGAATAATTAAATCAAACTCAAATTTCGAGCAAAATTAAACATTTCTATATAATTAGTAAAATTTATCCTCTAAACTTACCGCACTACTTTGTTGAATCGCTGGTGATGCAGTTGGTGCATTAGTATAAGGCATTGGTTGATTTCTTGCTACCATATGGCCTTGTGGCAATTGTGCATAATTTGGTGATGCCTTAAACTGATTAAGTGAATAAACAAGCAAAACGTTAATGGAAGAAAAAAATGCAAGGAAAAAATGAAAAGAATAAATCAGAACAATTCTTCCTTTGCTGCTAAAGAATTTCATCTTGTCCACCGATTACTTTGCAAATCGAAAATCATATAAGTTACTAACTCCGGTTTGCGTTTGCGAAATACCGTATGGATCAGATGCGCGTTGAGGTGGCATAGTATAACCACCTTGGTCATATGGTGGCCCCTGCTGGACCATGACCGTTCGCATCATTTGTCCACCTCCCTGTTGCATTGTTATCATACCTGGAAATCAGATTTCGACATCACATAGATTTGTTTGATAACTGGTTTATATTTAATGAGAGAAAAAAATTTCATCTTTTTTTCCCCAATGCTTTCTTCAAATACTTCTAAAGTTTTGACAAAGTGATAACCTTGATGAGCAGCAGCTCTCATTCGGGGAGCCGAAGCTCCATTAAGCATTACGGGTGCACTGCCTCGTGCCAAACTCATAGGCTGTGGTGTTGCGCTGCGTGTAGCGGCCGCATAAACCGCCCGAGAACCTGTATTTGCATATACTGGTCGAGAACCTGCAAGTTTTTCAAATATCCTAGAAATTTTAATAATAATTAGAAGTTTCTTCAAAGTCTTGGGAGAGAAATCTTTTCTGTATGGCTTGAATATTCTATTAATGTGGAAATATAAATTATAAAGTAAACGAACCGGATTGCTGATAAGCATATGAAAGAGACTGTGGAGATTGTTGATTAGGCGGTGGCATCATTTGTGAGGCAACGTAGTTGCCTTGTTGAGCTGGATGACCTAGTTGAGGACCAGCACCCTAAACGAATCTAACTTTCGTAAAACGGATAAAGTAGGAACAGTAATTTTTGTAATTTCAAACAGGGTAATCGACCTTCCATTAAAATCATAATATGCTTACTTGGTATCCAATAAATCATCAAACCTTATTAATAATTTTTATAGAAAATAACCCCATTTTACCAGTAATTAAGATGTAACAAAGTTCTTGTTTATGTAATTACAAATCTGCTGATTTATACCGGTTGCATAGTCATATCGGTGTGACCTGCAGGCCCGTACATTTGAGGTCCGGTGGCTCGTAAACCTCGTGGTCCGGCAGAAAGAGCTACATTTGGAGGACAATTTGCTGATGCCATCATCGTGGCACCACTTGTTACTGGACTCCTAAAATGTTTTACACATAAAATCTAATATAAAGCAATTTTACCAGAAAAGTTATAATGAACTACTACATAGAAAATTGAACAACTGCAATTTATATATAGAAACATCGCAATTTCAAGCAGGAACTTTAATAACCAACCTTGTCTGATACTGAGTGGTATATGGTGGTCGTGGGCTATTTAAAGTTTGATTATTTTGGCTGGAAGGATTTAATAACAATTCTTGCAAAACACTGGGTTGTGATGGAGCATTTTGTTGTGATTGCGCATTATGTGTTTGCGCTGGTGCACCGGCTTGAGACTGTATCACTGATGCTGGTCCCATATAATTTCCATGGCTAACTGAGGGTGGTTGACTTGTAGCGCCAGTGGAACCAACTGATGATGGTCCGGGTCCATTATTCGCCTGAAAACAACTTCAGCAACTGTATGAAAATAAGTCAGTTTAACAAAGGAATAAATGCAATATGGAAGCAACAACAGCAAATTAATGCTGCTAGCAACAACTTAGTAAATTTCTACCACATTTAATGCCAAGTAAGGAAAAGGAAAACCAATACACTGTATATCAATAAGTTGTCAAGAAATGAATGAAACGCGAAATTATTTTATAACAAGAGAGAAGGATTTTAAGGTAGCAAGTTTCGAAGTTCAGAAGATAAAGAATTCGCTATTTACTGAAACTATGTGATCTTGCTCTCACTAACAATTTATTACATTAAAAAGTATAACAATCAAAAGACTTCATTTAAAAAAATTTTTTTGAAATCCAAATTATAAACTGCTGAATAATCAGAAAAATAAGCACTCTCCTCACATCCTCTAATTTCATATAATGGACTATTTTTGCACATTGATCATTTTAATTCTAATCTAACCAACAGGAGAGTTGGAAATAATCAATGTGAAATTATACCTGAGCATTTAATCTATATATTTCCGTTGATGAAATCACAAAAATCAACCTTGTAATTTTGGACATTTGAGACACCTCCGAAGAAGGATCCAACTAAGGCAGCTTGATGTGACAGACTACATATGAATTTTATCCCCAAAAATCTTTAAAATTTTAAACTGACAAAGCGAATTACAGAAGAATATGCAAAAATGCCATACCGACATATGAACACTTGATGGTGCTTGAGACATCGTCTCCAGGATAGACGGCAACGGCTCCAATTTTTCCAATTCACTCAACGGATCATCATCAAAGTCTGTAAATTCAATTTGAAATAATTTACAGAATTCAATAATAGCTAACAACAAAAACAAATTTGACAACAAGATAACTGACGCCAACAAGATTCAGCAGTATGATAGCTGGCACTCTAGTAATACACTGAAAGTTTTTGTAATAGTGAAAAGTTTCAATAAATTTAAAACAACATCAGCTGAATAGAAACATTCCTCTAAGATTTCTAGATAAAAAAGGAGTGAAAAGAGTATTCAATTTGCTGTTCTTACTTTAGGAAGTACTTTTGTTTTAGCAAAAGAAGTCGTTAGCAATTGACAACTTTAAGAAATGCAATTTCACAAAAATTCGAAATGATTACTGAAAACTGGTTTCCAAAAATATTGATCTACCTTCTGGAAAAGTATAAATCATAAACCTCAATGTTCAACAATTACTAAGCTCGACCAAATCTAACAAACTACCTCACCAAAGTGAACTACGAAGACATTTTTAGATTGGGATTTGAAGATTAAAAATATACTCCAGCTGCTAGTGAAATGAATAAAAACTCGACAGATCAATCATAGCTAACCTGATGGTGATGAAAGTTTCGGTTTCTTTGACGATGGTTCATCGAGAACATCAGTCATTTTTACCAGCTTCAATTGACTGGATGATACAATAAACTGAGTCGAATTCAAGAAAGAAGATGATAATTCATCTGAGGCTAAGCCTCAATGGGCTAACAAGCTTATACGGTTATCGCCAGCAAGATAACGCTTCGTTTAGCAGCGAATTTCTCGTTGCAATTTTACGCGTAAATGCTGAGTAGCAATGAATACACACGGTTAATAAAGATAAAACTGCGGATGGAACTGCTCAACAATATTATCTTTTAATCGTTTCTTCATCCAAACTTGACAAATATGATAATGATGTGTCCACAGATGTGATTGAATTAGCTAAGTCAATTATAGAGCCAATTTCTACTGATAAAGATCTGCGTCTTTCCAATACTAGTACAATCTAAAAAACAAGAAACAAACTGTACATATATTAATCCCGTTATGTATTGCAAATATTTGAATGTTTATCAAACAACGAAGCTTTAAAGTAACAAAGCTTTTCAAATCACTAGCTTGTAGCAATTGCCTTTCACTAACAAGTTTCACCAAACATTTTCATAGTAAATCGGCATAATTTAAAAAATTTTCGACTGTTCTCACTCATTCTTTTCCATAATTAATCACACAAATCCTTTCTATAATTCTTTCAGACTTCTTTCTGAATTATTCATGCGCCATCCGGAAATTATCCGGATAATTTTTCGTCGCATTTTGAGATTGTCCATCCATTCTCCCGAACATCATTTTTCTCACTAACTACGTCACAAGCATGCCCAAACATTCCTAACAAATACGGTATCGCATTAGTCGTTCTCCTCTAAAGACACTATTGTTCTGACTATAACAATTACGTATAACAACATTTCAACTTTATAATTTTAATCATTCTTATACAATTAAATATTATCAATAGTACAGGAGTATACAATATTCAGCAACTACTCATAAAAATTGGTAACCATCTTTTACTGTCATATTAGGATTTTATTTCCACCAAAAACACAACTACTTTTTAAATTTATTTGGTTGGCAAGCAAATGACCTTCCTATAAATAATCGAATCTTTTCTACATGTAAAATTTGATTTCAGCATTATAAGTAAGCTCAGCATGCTACCAGTTTCCACCAGCGCTAATAATCGATATGATACATTTAATCGCAGGACAAGTACACGTATACTGTCTAATTGGAAAAACCTGACAACTATGTCACTAATTTAAGACAAAAAAACTTCACCGAAAGACTGCGCATCACGCTGCAAGCAACTATTTATTAGCTGATTAAAGCGTGTAAGTGATAAGTCATAAAAGAAGTGGCTGCATATCTAGTATTCCCACTATGAAGCCATAAGTAGCCGAATACTGGAACGTGCATTAATGCAGTAAACTGCGCTGCAAGCAAGTGCAACTTGTCACACCACAAGACGAAAAAAGAAAAATTGATAAGTTACAATGCATGCATATTTTGCATTTGCATTTGCGATTCTATCGCGCAGCATGTGACTACAAAAGATTGGAAAAAAAACGCACGCGCATCACGGAGTTGATTTGGAAAAAAGGGCGAATGCCGCATAAAACAACATTGGTCAGCTGTCCACACGCACATACACACACACACATACATACATACACATACATGTACACACGCACGCATACACACACACCTGCATGCATGCATGTATGTATGTGCACGTATGTATGTATGCATGTACAGACATATAACAATGCCATGCATTTTATTGGAGGCATATTATTCTGCAACAGATGAAGGGAGAACGAGACATCAGAAGGAGAGAAAGATGAAGGTACTTTAGGAAGTACGCAATAATACTAGAAAGATAATGTAGAAGTGGGAGAGTCAGAAGATTTGAAAATGAAAAAGAGAAAGAAGACGAAAGACGCATGCTGCATACGAAGAAGAAAAAGGAAGAAGAAAAGAAAGGAAGAAAAAGGAAGACAAATAAGCGAAAAATAGTAGGGTTAGCAAAAGTGAATAAAAGGAGAGAAGTAGAGAAAGAGCTTTTCCAAAGGAAAGGATGCAAGTACATTAGCACTTATAGCACTAAAAGAGGAAGAGAGAGAGACAGATAGGGAAGAGAAGCAGAGGGGATTGCACGCGACGCGAATTTCTCTTCCATCCACGGTTTGAAACTTTCGATTGAACTATGTGATTGAAATGAATGGAGCGAATAGAAGAGAACGGGAGAGATACAAAGGAAGGAAGTGTGAACAATAGAGAGGTGCGTTAGACAGAAAAAATAGCAGAAAAGTTAGTACAACAAAAGAAAGGGAGAAAAGTGATATTAAGAAGAAGAAATAAAAAGAGACGACCAAAGAAATAGTGAAGGATTATGGACAGTAACTATTGCAGAAAGAAAAAGTAACTTAACGAAAAAGAAATGTGGTAGAATAAGAAGAGGAAGAGAAAGAGAGAGGGAAAGAAAGAGAAGAAATAAAAGTGAAAAAACTTAGACAAATTCACATACATACAAATTTCGTATACTTATTTGCCTTTGAACCTTTGTGTTGCTCCGAACGGCGCAAATTGTATTCCATCCATCCATTTTGATACGCTAACATTGTCACCAGACAGATAGACAGACAGATATACAAACAAAGACACACACACTCGTGGAAGAGTGGAAGGGTGGGAGAGTGAGAGAGACCGAGAGAGGACCGCAGCGCACTTTGTGTGTGTGTGTGTGTGTGCTATAGCCAAAGACAAGTTGTGATAAGGACATGGGATCCTAACACGAATGAATGCATCAGCTCTCAGAATTCTCTCGTCTGTTGCAGCGCTAAAGACGTTTAAGTAGAGTTAAGATTGCAGCTCTGTGGTTATTCAATTAATTTTGAAATTGGGGGTGGTCGCTGATAATCTCACAAGTATTTGATACAGTTGGTTTTATGATGCTTCTCATTGATTCCAGAAAAAAAAAAAAACATTTCCAGGACTGCTTCGACTATGTGTAGTAATTAGGAGTTATTGTAATTGTAAATTTACGAATGAAAAATGGACAAAAAGGAAAACGGAGTAACATCATTGTAGCAAAAATATCTTTCTTCCTTTTTTTTCATGTTTTTCCTTGCCGGTATTTTCTTAATTTAAAATGCCTGAATGCATTATTGCAGTTTTTTATTTCTTTTTTTATTTTCTCTCCTTGTAATTAGGAATTTTGGTTTTTTTACGTTTGTTGGAAAAAGGAGTGTTGCAAATCTAAGCCCATTATATAAAAAATGATGCATTATATAAATTTTTCATGACAAGAAATTTTTTTAAAAAAAATTTATAGCAGAAATTTGAAAAAATTTTCAATTTTTTTCAAATATATTTTGCATGGAAGATTTAATTACAAATTTAATGGATTCATAGCATCACTATTGTTTTGCACCTTTTCCACTTTTTCTTTTCAATTTCGGATTATTTACTCATTTCGAACTGCTATTTCTCTCCATTTTTTATAATGATGAAATTATATTTCTTTACTGATACGAAAATGATGATATAAATATAGTATTAGTAAAATACGAAAAAGAAAAGTTCTCTTCAAGAATGTGTTATAACTGATGATCGTTTATTTTTTTTTAAACATCTTATCTGTTTAAATGATAATTAAGAGACAATAAATATTGATTGCTTTACTTCTTTGCTATTTGAAGTGATAGATTAATCTGATTGACAAAAAAGAAAAAAATTGCTATGTATGAAGATTTAAAAGTTCAACAAATAAGGGAAAAAGGCGGTAGATAAATTATTTTCCACTCATTTAATTGTGAACAAATGTTGCAGAGCAAAATTTTCTTCTGAAATATTTTTAAAACTCTCGTGCACTGGTTTACAAGGTTGATCTTATTTATACCTCTTGCAAGAAGTATGGATAAGATGAATTTCTGTTCTCATTTATTTCCCTTATTTTCTTATGCTAGATGAGAATAGGTAAAAGAAAAGGAAAATGAAGACTAAAAAGTGTGAAAAACTTGATAATTTAGTTAAAAAAAAATGATTTAACTAGTTTTGCTTAATTTAATATGTTTGTGAGCATATATGTTTGCTTCAACTTAAAACAATTTATAAATGCAGCATACTGGATAAAATGGCAGCAAATACAAATGTAAATGCAAGTGCAAGTGCAAATCATTTGCATTAAACTTGGACGAATAAAATGATCCAATTATTAACAATCGAACAAATATATTCTCAAAAAAATAAAACAAATCAAATAAGCATCCTATGTATGATATCATTTGGTTTAAATATTTTATTTCAAAATTCATCTGCAGCCTTAATTTGTTACTTTTAATAAAGGAAAGTTAATCAAACAAGGTGTTATGGATAATGTCTTTGTTGTAATAGAAAATTTGAAAAGTTTATTGGGATGATGAAATTTTTAAAAATGAAAGGTTTGATTGTGTAATTTCATCTATAAATATTGTCTCATTAATGAAATATAATAGTAAATGTTATTGTATTTGGGTGAAAAATATTTCACAACGAATATTTAAAATGCAAAAAATATCAGATAAATTATGTCAATAAATTTAAATTAAATTTAATATAAAACTGGGAAAAATTATTTGAATGAAGAAAGGAAATAAATTATTAAATGAAGTAAAGGAATAACTCCACTGCTATTTAGTCAAGAATTCAACTATTAATTATTTTGTGGTTTAATTAATAAATGAAAAGCATTCTTTGGGATGACTGTTACTTAACTATTAATTATTTTGTGGTTTAATTAATAAATGAAAAGCATTCTTTGGGATGACTGTTACTTAATCGTCTCTAAAGTTAACTTATATTTATCACTGAATAAGATATAATTGCACGATATGCTAGAAATTTTTTATTTCAATAGATATAAACTGAGCAAAATACTTCTATTATGCAAATGTATATCGAATATCATTAGAGATGCAATATGAATAAGTACTTCAGTACCTAAATATGCCAGAATAAAAGTTAGTTAAGCATAGCTTCTAACAAAAATTTTTTCAGAAAAATTTTATTATTAAATTATTATTATATAAAAAATTTTATTATTATTGTCAATACCTCTATGATTAATTAAAATTAATTCAGTTCAACTTAATAAATCGATCAAGCTAATAGTTACCGTTTAGCTTGAGAGGAACTTAATTCATCACTTAGCACACATTAAATGCTACGCTTCTGATCCAGCCTACTAAAAAACTTTGACAATTTACATAATTTCATTGTCAATGACCTGTTTCGGTTCCAGTATGTATTGACTTAATAATTTTGTGAAAGAATTGCAGCAGTTTAAAACTCACTGATAATTTCAGTTGTTTAATAAAAATGCTATAATTTGATCCAAAAAAAATCACTTTTATATGATAAATTTATTCATTATCAAATCCTTTCTATTGTTAAGTGGTTCCTTGCAATAATTTACACAATTTTATTATTGTTCAAACAATTACTTTAATGGCAACAACTAATATAATCAGTAATATAAAACAGCGATAACAAAAACAACAATAACAAATATCATTATACATTATTAAAATTTGCACCCGTATCATTTAAATGAAACAAATGTTAGTTAGTCACATTTGTAAATTATTAAATTTGATAGACTGAATTAGAAGCAATTAGATAATTTAGGAATGGAAATGGACTAATTCATTTTTATCAAAGAAAAAATTGATATGAATTTTATTCAATTTGCTGAAAAACTGCAAAGATTGTTTTTAAAGCTAACATCCAATTTTGGTTGTTTAATAAAAAATAAAGCTTAATTTAATATCTTTTATTTGGTCTGATTTTAATAAGCAGAATCAGCTGCTTCCATTGATAACGATGGCGCAAAGCAGAGACCCTGAGAGCAAGCGGATGCATCTGACGGGCATTCACTACAACGGGGCTTATCACCAGCCCATGTAAATGCTGGCATCTAAGATTTATCAAAATGTTATCATAACGCTTATTATTCTTGCAAAAAAAAAAAAAAAAAAAAACTTTTTAATAATTTGAAATATTTCAACCAATATTTTGCTATATTCCAACAGATTTCTAATCCATCTTAATGGCATGTAATAATAAAATCTTTAAGAAAACAAAATATTTTTATAAAAAAAAAAGAAAAAAATTAAAAACTTGCTGCGAAGAAACCATCTTTGGTGATATAAACGGTATTTCCTTGTGGATTGTAATGACATACAAAAATATGTCGAAAACCACGATTTTGCACACTCCAAATATCATGACATTTTGCATATCCGCAACCAACCAAATTTGTTTCAGACCAGACTATCTTGAAATGGTAGTAATTTAATTAGGATCAATAGTTATATGCTTTATCATAACTGATATTATTATGATAAAATTGCTACATTCAATATTGATTGATAATAATAATAATATTGTTCTTAAATAAGTGGTAAGTGATGAGATGAACCTTATAAAATGATCAAACCAATCATGAAGTAATTATTTATTCTAATAACTTTAAATCCAATTGTTGAAATATAATTGTAACTCATATATTCATAGTATAGTGATATTATGGTCATATGATTGGGATAGTGTCATAGCGAATGATTAAAAGTCATAGGTATCATTATACTCAATCATGGTATTATGATGATATAATGCAATCATGACTCTCATTATCATCAATCGCGGTATTATGATAAAATAATCAGAGTATTGTAGTATACATGTTGCCATTATTATCATCAGAATATCATTAAAGTAATGTGATAGTTGCACATTGTATTGATGACAATGATAGAAACCTGATAATTTTGATTATCACTGTTATCATTATGAGTTTGAAGGAAATACCTGGACATAGTGTCCGCAGCAATGTTTATAAGCATGTTTACAATCACATCGTAAATCGTATACTTCGTTAAACCATCGTGAAATTGCTTCCGTATAATTGGAATATGGTGCTACCCAAATATTTTCACCAATATTTATACGATCATTACTATGTCTATAATTAAATTTAAATTAAATACGAATGTTTTAGTTTTCTGAAACAATTTTTTCTTACACTGTGATTTTCCTTCGCTCTCACTTTTTTTGTTTCAAAATTTTAGATCAAATATAAACAAAATGACAGACATATTATTTGATTACAAATATATTTCAAAATAAATCTTTCTTATGCTTGTCAATAAAGTTTAACAATAATATTTCATTTTTTTTCTTACTTGATTATTTAAATGTTGAATAAATTTGCCAAAAAATATAAAAAATAATGACTATTAATAATTAATTGATGCTAACTAATTACTCAATTTATTAGGTAATAAAAATATTCATATAAATATTTATATTAAAAAAATATACTGAAATATTCACATGACATAGCTTTATTTCATTTCAATTACTTGCCAACAGTCATTTTATTTTGCAAAATTTCATAAAATCAAAGATTAAACGAAGAGTTTACGCCAACAAATCATTTCTAATCAATCAATAATTTTTGCTGTACCGAAAATCGCATCGATCGGCATGTCGCTGAGCGCTTATCGCCAGTTCGTCTGACCAATACATTTGTAACATATCGGTTGCTGGTATCTAAAAGTGTTAAATTGCAAATTATTATTTTTTTTTTAAATTTTAATTTAGCTATTGAATTCTTCTTTTTCTCTTTGAAATATAGCGCATATTACGGACGCATATTACGTATAACACTTATTACGTATAACACTTATTTACGTTTTTCTCAGAATGTGACATATTTATATCATCAATCATTTTCACTTTCTTACATAATGTTGCAACATTTATTTTAAATTCCTGTTGAAAATTAAATATGCTAAAAATTTTTTAACCTTTTAATTTTTTTTTTTTTATTTACAAAGTAATATTAAAATGTTTTTCTTGCATAATTACACATCGATGAAAACACACAATTCTTCGAAGTCTATTATGTTCATTCGTTATCACTTCTTTCATATGATCATTTAATGGTTTAGAATAAATTAACATATTCGGATATGAATTTGTTGATAAATGATAATATGGTGCGAAACGTTTTTCACGTACGCGTATTTGTCGTCCTGAAAAAGCGAAAAACAAAAAGCAAAGTGTAGTTTACAAATAATACATGTTTTCTTGTTCAATTTTAATTTACTATAATTTGGGATAATTAATAAAAACCATTGATAAATGATTTGCACTTAACCCTTACCAAGAATACGATAATTTGGTTCACTACCGCAAATCATTGCGTCATTCATTCCAAAATTTCCAGTATTTATTGGCACAAAATGCGAATAGAAAGTCCAAAGAAGCAATAAATACTGCATCTATAATTAATATAATTACTGAAGAAAGCATATTTAAGAATATTTATAAGTAAATTAATTAAAATAGTTAATGATAAAATTAAAATTATAACACAAAAAATTTTAATTATCAAAAAAGAGGCGAAAAAAGCAAATAAAATCATATATTAACAAGAAATAAAAAATTTCGGAAAAAGGCAAAAATCAATTTTTTATTAGAATTATTCAAATATTTCAAAAACTAATTGATTATTAATCAGCAAATTAATTAATTAGAGTGGAACTGATTGAAAACTTTAGCATTTTGTTTTAGTAAAAAAATTTTGAAAATCATTATTTTTAAATTTTACTGTTTGAAAAATTTCATAACATGATAAAATGCAAGATGATTAATATAGTATTTGTATAGATATTAAAAAGAAGAAAAATAATATTAATACATTATTTGTTTTAATTTTCTCTCATATATTTTAAGTATCTCATCTCTTCAATCATAATTCTTCAATCAATCATAATGCTTTTAAAACTTTAATTTCTTGTAATTACAAGTATTTTCCTATGTTGCATTGTTAACTGCTAATTTTCAATTTCCATCAATCCTAGAAAATACGAAAAGTTAATAAGAAATAAACTGTATTAATTTTGCCAGCAACACAAAAAAAATTACTATCACATATTGCATTAGGAAACTTTTCTAGTAGCTAAGCAATTTTAATGACAATTGACGGACAGGAAGGATTGCGATTAAATTTTTAATAAAAGAACTATCAAGGCAACTTGGTTCTACTTTTTTTATCCTTTTTTATTTTGAAAACAATTCTAACTAAAAAATTTTTTTTTCAATTTGAAAAAAAAAAAACATAAAACTTTCATATTTTGCTATGATTTGAATTAATTATTAATAGGAATAATTTGAAAAATAATTCAATAAATTTCGTTTTAGCTATTTTTTATTCTATTATTATTATTATTATTACGCATTATAAAATTTTTTTGATGATAATTCCTTTAAATCTTTTACTTTATTACCATTTATATTTCCGTGTGCCAAAATCATTTTGTAAAAATTTTAAAAAAGTTTTTGGAGCAAAGCATTTATTTAAAAAAAATTAATTCTTCTTAAAAGAAATTTGTAAGTAACATTCATTTTTACTTTTTTTTTTATTAGAAATTTTTTGTCTATAAAATGTTGCCATTAATTTACTTTGAAATTCATAGTTCTTTTACATCACTCCTAGAAATTTCACAAAAAAAAAGCATTAATTTGAGTTTTATGGATGGCGAGAATTTATTTAACATTTATACAAACAGTTAATTAATTAACATCTAATAAAAATTTTAGTAGTACTAGCAAATAGTATACTCGTGCAAATAATGATAGTAATAACGATAATAATAATGATAATAATAATAATAATAATAACAGTAATAGTAATGACATTTGTAACAGCAATCATAATATTAGATCTGATTGCTGCAGTAGTAATAGTGATTATAGTTTAATTATAATTAATAACAAACAAAGATTTGAATTAAAAAATTCATTCATTGTTGATTGTGCGTAATGATATAATACCTTCAAATTTAATTTTGTATTTTTTTTTTTTTGCATTGTAATTAAAACTTTGAATAAACCTTAAATAGTGGTCATAGTAGGAAGGTTGCGTATATACGTGTACACGTAGTCGTAAGTCGTCTTTGTTGTTGTTGTCGTCGTCGTCGTCTTGCCGTCTACCAATAAATTAGAACCGATTTTAAAGTCATCGTAGTTGTCACATCTGACAAAAAAAAAAAAAAAAAAAACGAAGGAATAAAGCAACAACTCCGCCTTTTCTCCCAATTCGCTGATTACACATACAATAAGATTTGATAAAATAATTTTCAATTTCATTTCCGGTAAATGATTTCTTTTCTTTTATTACCGAATTAATTTTTTTTTTATTTTCGTACTTTTGTTTGGAAGAGAAAATGATATCAAAGAAAATTTCTCAAAACAATTTAATTAATTAAAATGCAATTGAAATTTTCTTGAAATTGGAAAAAACTCTAAATTCTTTTTCTTATTTTTAAAATTTTTAATTTTAATAACAAAAGTTAGCATATTGAAGACAAAGTTGATGTGAAAACAATAGATTATGCAAAGGATTATGTAAGAAATATAATTTTTGATAAAAGGTATTTTTAATTTTATTAATGAAGTTTGAAAGTAAATTTATGTCAGCAAAGATGAGTATAATATTTGCCAATTCAGACCGAAAAATTCTAAATTTCACTAATGAATACCGTTTTCTGTTTACTATTTAAATTTTATTAAAAATCCACATCCTTACCATAACAGTAATACATTGAAATAATTTGAATTGATAAGTATTTCTCGACATGTTAATTAATGTATATATATATATATATATATATATATATATATATATTATATATATATATATATATATATATATATATATATATATATATATATATATTTAAAATTTAATTTTTGCAATGCACATTACTATTTTATTTTTAATTAAAACAACAAGAAATAAGGAAACTGCTAAGGAAAAATCACAAAATTTTTTAAAAATTAAATGTTTAAAATATCCGAACTGAATGATTCTGAAGTATTAAGAATTTGCATTCACTAATTCAAATACTTAATTAAAGTAAGCAAATAATAATTATATAAAAGCTCGAGATGGATGGTGCTAATTTTAAATTTGTTTTCGAACCCAAAATATCAACCAGAAATTAATTTCATTAGTTTGCACTGGAAAAAAGTATTGGAAAGAGTGAAAATTTTGACTTCTTCAGCCACTTCACTTTTTATTGTATCTAATTTTTTTGCTAAATTTCAAAAGTGAAATATTTATTAATCCGATATTTTTATTCATTTTTAATAGTCTTTAATTTTAAATTTTATTTAAACAATCATAAAATTTGTCAGTATGTTTCATTCAGGAAAGCAAATACTTCATTGATTATTGAAATCAATGAAAAAAATATTATGAAAAAAATTGTTGAAATAAGAAGGAAGAAAAAACGAATTCTTTTGCAACAAATAAATAAAAATATATGATAACAAAAAATTTAATGATATGTCAGGTTATTATTAATTGTAATTAATTCCAATTAATTTGAAAAGGAAAGAAAAAATACATTTAGAAAAGAGAAAAGAAAAAAGGAATAAGAAAAGAAAGAAATAATTAAATTAACAAAGAAAAACAATCTGACTGTGGAAAATTTTTGAAGCAATTAATTTCTTTATAATAATAATTTATAGAATTTTTTTTTTTTAAATGATCAAATTGATTTAAATATTATAAAATTATCACAAACATTTAACACTCATTTTTTTCTTTTCTTTTTTTTCATTTCTTTTTCTTTCCAATTTTTTCTTCTTTCTCAAATACCCTAAATTCAATCAGGTAGAAAAAAATTACAAAAAAATTTGTAAAATTTATTGTAATAATTCATTATCAAATATTTTTCGGTTCTTTTTGTAACGATTAATTAATTATGATAATAACCTGAATTAAGACTTTCCCAGAAGCTTTTTTTCATTTTTTTTAATACTCTATTTTACTTTGATATTCATTCGGGCGTGCATAAGAAAAACAATAACGAAAATATATTTAAAAGATAAAAATTATGAAATTTAAATATTACAGTACACTTTTACCTGATGAAATATTATTTTCCATTTGTTCAAATGTTTAGGTTTCATAATTTCTTTCTTTTATCTCAATGAATCCGATGTTGAAAAAAAGATTTAATTTCATTTTATACTCCCTTTTTTGATGATTTTAATGACATTACAAATAAATATAATATATTATCCGGTACATTTACGGATTTTAATTTATATTCTGGAACTATCACCTTTTTTTTGTAAAATTTTTATTCAGATATTACAATTATTAAAGTCTTAAGTAATTCAGTTAAATGTTCAGTTAAAATCTTAAGTAAGTGTTAATCCTAATTCTTGTCTTTTGACTTTCTTCAAGAGATGAAATATTAAGGAAATTCGAATGATCTTCCAATCTTTCTCATAATATTTTCTCCTTCAATTTATCAAAAAAAAAAAGAAAAATAAAAAAGCATTAATTAAAAAAGAAAGAAGGCATTATTGTGTTATAATTGCTAATATTCTAGTCTAATATTACTTCAATTGAATCAGTGACAAATTTTTTAAATTAAAATTTTTGCATTACTCATTATTAATTTTTAATTATAGACAATATCTATAGATGCAAATTTAATGCAAATAACTACAACGCTGTTTAAAAAAGAATCTTTCTGCATACATATTAAGACCGTTTAATTAAAAATGAAAAGAAAAAAGTGGTATCGCTTCCATGAATATACATACTTTCATTATTGAATTTCGGAACTCGAATTTTAAGTGTTCAAGGTTTTATAAACTTAAATTTTACTATTTAGTTTTATAAGCTCTAATCAACTTCTCAAAAAAAGAGAAAAAATTGTATTAATTTAAAAATTAATGATAATAATACACCAATATTTATCACTCTTGTATTACAACGAAGGAATGAAATATGTATGTTCTAATTTTACAATTGAATATTTTACTTATCACTTTCCTTTCTTCCTCTCTTTCTACCTTTTTCTTGCATGAACGGGGAGACTTACCGACGACTTATCAAGAAATCTTCTCCATCTCATACTACTTTTCTTTTTTTTCATGAAGTCATCTCAATTCATTCATTCATTTGAATTTCCCTATCATCTCTACCTCTACCTGTTCATCGATCTATTAATCAAACAAAAAATAAATGAGAAATATCCAATACGTCCATTTCCGGTGTCTTTTAATCTTTCCTTGTTCTATTAATTTGTGTTAATTTGTCGATTAAATAAAAAAGGCAAGAATGAGAACGATAGAAAAATTTGAAAAATTTCTTCATTTCGATTATACAGCTTCGTTCTCTCTCTCCCTCTCTCTTTCTCCCTTACTGCTATTGTATCACAATATAAGGGCATCAAATTCAAAATTTTTAGAAAAGTGATGATTGGAGCAGTCAAGTTTGATAAAAGATAAACATTTAATAAAATTTCATATGCACTACAGGAATGATCCCAATAGGATTCGATATAAATTTTAGCATCAGTGGACAAGAAAGCAATCTGATACGATATTTATGTCATCAAATATTAGTCAAAAATTTCACTATGAATGTCCCTATGATACCCTTCCTTTTGATTATACAAATAATTGATTACAGTTAGGGATTAATATCGAATTGGTCAATCAATAGTAGTAATATGTGAATGGGCAGATTGGTAGTCATATGCTGATTTTACTTCACTGTACTACAATTCAAAGATTAGTAATTTTAATGTGCTTACTGATGCTGAAAGATGTCAGACTGCTTTCTAAATTGCTACTTTCATCACCTTTTTCATTACAAATTGTATTCATTGCTATTCATGATAAGTGATGATAATACAAACTGTTTTAGCTTTTACTGTTCATGAATAAAACAACAATGCCTATTGCTTTTCCAGAGATAAGTAAAAATCACACATGTATATGACGAACATACTTCCTTATCACCAGCTAGCAATAATGGATTAATCAAAATATTTTCTTCACATTCACTTTTATTGAAAATTCACAATCGCGAAAGATCAAAATGATAATATATGCTTGAGGAAGTGAATTTAAGGAGGAGGAAGAATTGAAAAGTAAGAATTGCGAAAAGAACTGAACTAAGCTTGAATTAATAACAAAGTGCTTTCATATAAAGCAAACAAAAAAAAAAAAAAACGATCAACATTTATCTCTTTAAAGGGTTAATCTTTTCAGTGGAACGAATCCTTCACAACACGGACTGCTAAGCTAATGAAAATGAAGTACTATCGTTCCACCACTTCCGAACAATGCTTCTCGATTGCCTTACGCAGATGATCTTTGTATGTGAAAATATCACCATCCCATCTCGTGATTGTTTGCTTATCACAAACCCATATCTCCTGAGCTACCTAAAAACAAAAAACAAACAATTACTTTAACTGATGAAATCATTATTTTATGTTAATAACAAGAAATATTAATGATTCTACCCAAGCAAATTGTATCTGAATTGATAATAAATAAGATAGAAATATACTCAGGAGACCATACCTGATGTACTAAACGAAAATCGTGCGAAACCAAAATCATTCCCCCTTGAAAACAGTTAATTGCTTCCGCTAAAGCATCAATACTTTCTAAATCTAAATGATTGGTAGGCTCATCAAGCAACAAAAGATGCGGTTGTTGCCATGCTAACCAAGCAAATGATACCCTACATCGTTGTCCATCTGATAGCTGCTTCATCGGACAAACCTTTAAAATTCACTTAATAATGCAGAGGAATAAAATTACTATTTGAGGGAAGACAAGACAATGTCTTACGACACAGATGCATCGGTAGACTTCAAGACATGGAATAACTAATTTATGAATATACCTGCTCTCTCCCAGTCAATCCATAACGCCCAATAATTTTCCTCATATCCTCTTTCTCCTTAACTTCTGGAAATGACATCATCAAATATTCCAAAGCAGATTTTTCCAGCGGTAATTCTTCATGCAAATGCTATAAATTAAACACAAATTTAAATGACTGCAATAAATCATTTAATATGAAGCAACAAAGTGAGACTGCTAGGAAAAAGCTAGCGCTCCGAAAAAGATAATATGGAAATGAAAATTTCATTAATATTCAATTAATAGAAATCTGAAACTCATCAAAAAATGGCTCTTGCTTATCTTATTGCTATTACTCAACAAACCTGGTGATAGCGTCCTATTTTGCAATGTGAATGACGTCTTATAAGGCCATTTGATGGCATTACATCGCCTGATATCAACTTTAATAATGTCGATTTTCCTGCTCCATTTGGACCGACTAGAGCGATACGAGTATCAAGATCTATTCCAAAATCGAGATCTTTGTAGATTAATGGCTGAAATATGAGTTACACATTGATTTATCGGTTATTTATCAAATCAAAAACCAAGAGCAGATGCATTCAGTCTGATATTTAAGCATTATTTTCAATTACTTTGTAAATTTGTAATTCAGTAAATTCATTCTTATTATCAAACATTTTTCAAAAAAAAAACACTGATCCTAGCTTTTTACATTTTGAATCCTAAAGCATAACTTTCCTGTTCCATTAAGATAAAGTACTTACAGTTTTTTCATTATATTGAAAAGATACATGTTGCACCATTATAACCGGAGGTGGAATTGTACCAGGATCAAAAAAGTAAAACTGTTTTACCTGAAAAATGAGTGAAGATAACTGTTTCCTTATTTGTAACAAAAAAATTTAAACTAGGAAATAAAAAACACTAGGAAATATAATTAGAACTAATGAGATAACCTTCTCGGTAACAACTTTTTCAGTTAATCCGACAGCTACCATCTTTGCCATCGTTTTCTCTTTGCTTTGTGCTTGCCGAGCAAGTTTGGCGCTGCCATGCCCAAACCTCGCAATGTATTCCTGCACAAAATTTTACAATGAAATCTTCAAATTATTTAAGTTGTCACTGAAAACTGATGAATTAAATCGAAAATAAATCAAAAAAAAAGAAGCTAACTTTCATGTGTTGCAATTGGTCTTGCTCCCACTTGTAACGCTTCATTTGATTTTCAAGCAGCTCGGTCCGGGTACGTACATATGTATCATAATTACCCTGGAAATATTTCACTATTCTTAAACTCTTGTTCCCACTAACAACCTATTACAGTGGAATAAATGATTAAATCATTGACACTATAACCCATCAAGAAAATAATATTCATGGTTTCCATATGTAGCTAGACAATTAAAAGATGCATAATAGAGCCCAAGTTCTCATAATTTTTCGCCCCTTTTCTTTTTCCATTCCTTCCTGTTCTCTCCTACATTTCAGATGTTTACTCCAAAATTTAAAAATTTTAAATTGTCTTAACTATCAAAACTCACTCCATAGTACTCTAGCCTCCTTTGGAACAAATGAATAATATTTGTGCAGACACCATTCATAAAATCCTGTGAGTGTGAAACGATTAGTAAAGTCCTTTTGTACCTTAAAAATGTATGACAATTATATTTCACTGACTGTCACGTGAGATTGTAATTTCGACATTTCACAGTATAAGTTATAAATAGTATATGTCGATAATGACTGCCAGAAAGAAATATCGGAAAATGTCAAATTCTATCTCACTGTTTTGTTAATTTATCAATATTTACCAATGATGAAAAATGTAGTAAAAATTCGACATACGCGGCAAGTTCTTTCTCAAGCCACACACAAGCTTCTAAATCAAGATGATTTGTCGGTTCGTCAAGCAGTAGCAATGATGGTTTCAGATACAATGCTCGTGCTAATGCAATTCGCATTCGCCAACCTCCTATAACAAAAAGTACAAGCCGACTACATCCTAAAATTAAAACATTATAGCACTATGATGAATAACAAAAAAAAAAGACCGAAAACTTATGCAAACCTGAGAAATCTTTGCATTTCTTAAGCATCATCTGTCTAGTAAAACCAAGACCATGTAATATTTCTGCAGCCTTTACTTCCGCTCTATCTGCATCCATTTCTTCCAGACGATCATAGATATCTAATAATTTTTCCTGACTTTCTGCAATACATATATATATTTTTTTAAACTATATATATTTCAACTAATGAAATCTTTCTGAACTGTAAAATACGGAAAGTTACGAACCATCATCCGATGAAGCCGCCAGTTCCTCAGCTTGCTTCTCGAGTGCTTTTCTCTGTTCATCAACATCACATACTACCTTTAATAAATCCTAGCTAAGTTGTCACATTTCTTTTGTTATAGATTTATGATCATAATTTATAATAACTTATTTAAGATGTACACACCTTTAGAGCACATTCATTACAAGCAGCCATTTCACGAGACACTAAGAACATATCCACGTGATCAGGAATTGGCATTTCTCGGCGAAATATTGCCTGCATTAAAGTAGACTTTCCTAAAATAAACAGAATGGAAATATACTGGCAAGTTATAACAACAATTTAAAAAAAATATAAGACCAACCACTTCCATTTAAACCAATAAGACCATAACGGCGTCCCATATTTAATTCAAGTTTTGTGTCCGTTACAATTTCTCGTCCGTGAAATGTTACAGTTAATCCTTCTATTTTGAGATCCATGGATCTAAATTTACATAATTTCTACAAATCTCATTAAAAAAACATATTAATTTTAACAAAAAAAGAGATATTAATTTTACAATAACGATACGTTACTCAACATTCATGCAGCCGCCTGAAAGGAAGCTTTGGAAAACCAATCTGACCGCACTACAGTTTATTTTATGCCTCTAAGCGGTTCCATAACAAATATCCATCTACTAGAATTGCTTCGAAATATTTTCATTTAAAAATTTTTTCTGAATACTGATGAAATCCCTTTTTTCTGGGAGAAAAAAAATTACAATGGATGAGAAGTTAACGCTCCTGCAACTGATCTTGCCTTTGCATTTTCCAATTCCATTTTTTCAAGCATCGCAGCAGCCACATCGATAACATCATCCATAGATGGAGTTACCTTAGAAGTATCTGCAATGTATAGTAATTTTTTAATTTAACTTAAAATCCTACAATCTTTAATGATCTACAGATAAACAGTGTGCATTATTTTCAGTATATATCACAAAAAGAGAGAATTCAGATCTGACCTTCCACACAGTTTTCATTTTCTACTGAACAAACGCGAAAGTTCCATCATACTAGAACTTGCACCTTGCTGTTAAATTTTTCACTGACAGTATTAGTAACAAGAAGGAATAAATAAGATTTAATGATTACCACCATTTTGCATATATGACCTTTGTTCTTGAGTAAGTGATCCAACACCTTCATTATTCTCCTGCGGATGTATTACCTGAAAGCCTGCGATAAATTACAACATAAAGATTATATGACAGCTACAACAATATTAACTTCTTTACTGTTATTTGACATCCGTCGAGAAATATCATGGACGTAATATAACCTTCATTTTCATTCAATAATAGCTCTTTTCTTGATCGCATTATACAAAATAGCTAAGCTAACTTTTCATTTCACTAAATTTTCAAAAGTGTACAGTACATTAAAACATTCATGTGGTATCTATATTAAATACAATATGCTGATATAATGTCTCATTTTTATATCAGAAACATTATAAATAACATGCGATCATTACACTGTGCTTCATCACTTTTACTTTATGTAAGTAAGATATACATCCTTTGCGCAAATTTTCTTCACACATATAAGATATAAAAATCTAATTTATTAATTATAATTTTAACGGAACGGAAAGGAAACATAAATGTACAATATTTGCGAACTTACTAATTTTTGATCACGGACTCTGGTACGATTCTTAGCTGCTTGTTTTTTTGCTGCATCACGTCGTTTTTTCGCATCCGAAGGCATCGATGATAGGATACGTTCACGTTTGCCCAAGTCTAAAATTCAAACATTCGCGTTTGTTTCGTATTTTTACATAATGTATTCATTGGTTTATATATGGAATATGAAATTTAAACTATATTTACGCTTTTTCAGTCTAAATTTCAGACATCAACTGAAATATATTCTCTTCGATGAAATATATTCTCTACGCGATTAAAAAATAATTGTTTTGTAATGATCTTCGCATATAAAAATTCATCCATGCGTACAAAAGAAGTCACTTAACTTTCCCCATTTTAATAACTTCAACCAAAACAAAAAGGAAGAAAGATTAGATTAATTAATTTTAAGTAAACCTATCACACAATACTATAATGAAAAAAAAAAAAAGAATTCCACATTTCCTTTTCAATTTTCACGAATAATAAATGCCATTCTCCGTACTCTTACTCTTTCATTTACTCATTTCATCAAGACCGATGTGCTTAGTATTCTATTCTTTTCTTTACCAGTGCCTTCTCATTTCCTCTATTCCGCCTCTTCATAAACACCTTTTTCTCTTCTCTCAGTCTTATATTATCACTGCCACTGTTAAAATTTATACCACTAGTAGTACTCTACAATGTGCTGTTATTACTGCCCCTGTTATAATTCACTACCACTGATGTACGAAATATAAAAATTCTAAATATCTTGTTTTCCTTTACTTTTTTTAAAAAAAAAAATAGTTCACAAAATTCTAGTGAATTTCAAATGAACTCTCATTATGTGCTGTTTTGCATTTTTAAGTGTTTACTTCATCGTCTTATCCTTTACCTTCTTCCCTACCAATTGTTATCAGTAGTTAACAAACAGCTGTTTATCAGCTGATCTGTACCAATGAGAAAGGATCACATGCTCATTGAGACGTTATCTCACGCTACATAGACTTACAGCTAACGTGTTCCTTCCTAATTCATTTGCGCAATTTCATAGCTTTTTCAGTATGCTATTGTTGAGGATGAATTTTCTTAGTATTTCGGATTAGTGTTTGCAGATAACATCTCATTTTGCTAATATGCTTTTGTTATTTCTTTTTCATCCTAAGATTTCAAATTATTAGCATTCTATAACGTCATAGAAACAGTATTAATACATAGTGAACAGTCACTGTTTCACAGTAAATAACTAAAATTGTTGATAATATTTCTTTATCACAATAAATATTACATATCCTATGATATATCAGATTGTGGGAGACAAATAAGATTCAGGAAGGGAAATAAGTTTCAGAATTGGAAAGATGACATCATCAACTTCTAAAATAGTTTAAAAATCAAATAGTCAGTGATTTTTTTCTTTGTTGGTTTCACATTTCTTTTTTATCTTAGTTATTTGGAAGGACATAGCGGAACAGTTAGTTACCCAAAATAAAAGTGAGGTTTAAAGTAAGATTAGAAGCAAAGCTAAGATAAGGAATAATTAAAAAGTAAAATTAAATTAAAACCTAACATTTGGGATAGCCCAAGACCGCACAATCCTACAAACGAATCTCCTCTATTCACATGTTCATCTAACTAGCTTCAATAGCAGCAATTGATTTCTACAGCGCTACTCTTTGGCAAGTATCCAGAAACTACCAAGATATTTCGCCTAAAAAGTGATTTGGTAGTGTGGATGCTGTCACTTGTCACTCTTCTCTCCTATTTAACAGTTGTGCAGTTTGAGTCTGTATTTGGTGCAGGCGTACGTGAGAGGTGCATGTAAAATTACGGTTCTGTATGAGGACTAAGTCTGAGCGAATTCGAAAATCGAAGTTATGTGAAGGCGAGTTAGGAATCTACGTAACAAACACTTTGTAAACGTATATGAAATATAGGGGAATTAATAAAAAGATGAGTAGACAAGAAATGGTCGTATGTCTTTGCTGAAAGGAAAAAAATAAAACATACTGCTTTATTAGATTTTATAGAAGGCGTTTCTTTTCCGCTTGGCCATTTCACTGACTCTCTTAACTCTTTACCTTTACTGTTTTCATGATGTTTTATAAAAACTCATATTTGTATTATAAAGATAATTTTTTCTTCTATTCATGAATCCCGGAGATTTAGTTGTTAAAACGAGAAAGTATTTTATTTTCCAAATAAGTTATCTGGACGCATTAACCGAAAGAGGTAAGTTATAGGATTACTACCGATATACGATACCTTACGTATTTAGTTATGTGAATCAATAAGTAACAAGAGACTGGACAAATTTCTTTTCACTGTTGTTGACTTATTATTAGTGCTTAGGAAGGTATCTCTGACCAATTTAACGTTATGAATTTTCACCAGTAATTCACATTCATCATTTTACAAAACGTTTACAGCTACTAATCCTATATATTTTCGATGTCATCCGCAACAGCCCAATCACAAGGTACCGGTAAATCACACCCCAATGACAAAAGCACATTTGATGTGAAAAAATTTGTGATTGATTTGGCATCTGGTGGCACAGCCGCTGCCGTTTCCAAAACTGCTGTTGCACCCATCGAACGTGTCAAGCTACTTCTTCAGGTATCATTATTATATGAATAAAACTATTCAGCAGCTACAGTTTTATATATGAAGATGCATTTTTCGGCTATTACTGAGCAGTTTATCACTTTGTTGCATGAATAAAATTTGTAATGACATGAGAAATTATGACCCGAAAATGTTCACATCTTTGGGAGGGTAATAAGGTGATGAACTAGCTTATGTCTGCATCTGGTTTATTTGGTCGTTAAATTCTATGTTAAATTCTGTCAAAAAAACTACTTTATGACTACATGGCCAATTACTTTTTCTAGAGCTATGGCAAATTACCTTTTCTCATATGCAGTTAGATGAAGTCATATATGAACATGAAGTACTGGAAGATCAAAAATAAATTATATAGGATATGTAAGCATCAAAATTTCAAGTTTCTTGAGGCGCATAGGAGGTTTGGCTTATTCTCAGCAATATCGTTATTTAAGCAAAAACTATTTGAAGTAATCTTAAGTTTTCAGTAAATTATCTTGGGATTACAACAAATTCACGTATCTTGAACAGTTATTCTCCCTCCTCTAAATTTAAAGAAATCTTTAGGATACACTAGTAAGCACACGTAGTTGTGAGATGTGTAGTTGCAAGTTGTTGGCGCAGTGAATAATAATTATTACCAATACTCGAACTTTTCTGTATCAAAGAAAGACAATGCAGTTTATTGATTTTCTAGGTACAACATGCATCCAAAACAATTGAAGCCGATAAACGTTATAAAGGTATTATCGATGTATTTAAACGTGTACCTGCTGAACAGGGTTTTGCATCATTTTGGCGTGGTAATTTGGCAAATGTGATACGGTACTTCCCTACACAAGCACTAAATTTTGCATTCAAAGATACTTATAAGAAGATTTTCGTCGCAGGATACGACAAGGATAAAGTAAGTATTACTTTATGTCTTCGTAAGATTTCGAGAAATTTATGCAAATAATTCAAGTCATTTGAAAAAACTGTTGATTCTGTATGGTGTTAAGTATCATGTTATTCCAGGATTTCTGGAAATTTTTTGGCGGTAATTTAATGAGTGGTGGTGCCGCAGGTGCTACATCTCTGTGTTTCGTGTATCCACTTGATTTTGCTCGTACTCGTCTTGCGGTTGATGTTGGCAAAGGTGCAACCCGCGAATTTAATGGGTTGATAGATTGTTTGGTAAAAGTCGTTAAAAGCGATGGTCCAGTTGGGCTATACCGAGGTTTTATGGTGTCGGTACAAGGCATCATTGTTTATCGTGCAGCTTACTTCGGTCTTTTTGATACAATCAAAATGATGGTTTCTACAGACAAAAAGAAACTTAATTTCTTCGTTGCTTGGATGATTGCCCAGGTTTGCTTGTTTGCTTGAAATTTGTTGCTCCGTTATCGAGAATGTGAATTTCTCAGTGATTTGCGGAGACGTGCTTTTGACGGAACCGAACCACATGCATGTCTACACATACAGTTAACGTACGGTTGTTGTAGGTCGTAACTGTTGGATCTGGAATTCTCTCATACCCGTGGGATACTGTGCGTCGACGAATGATGATGCAATCCGGTCGCAAAGAAATACTTTACACAAATACTTGGGATTGTGCAAAGAAAGTTGTTGCCAACGAAGGATTCACAGCACTTTACAAAGGTGCTCTTTCCAATGTCTTCCGAGGCACAGGTGGTGCACTTGTATTAGCTATTTACGATGAGATCCAAAAATATTTATAAACTGCCGGTGATAAGTCTAGGTATTTCGAATATACGGACGACATCTGGTTCTTTTTATCATATTCACCATATGATGGGATTCACTATCAGCTATAATTACATTCAAGCAGTGCTCCGTTTATCGTACATAATGTTTTTTACTCTTGTCATTTCTAATTACTTGTACTTCATTTCACGACTTAGGATTCGAAAACTGATCAAAATAGTGCATTGTGTGGGATGTGAGCAATTTAACATTATTTGTTCTTTAATTTCACTTCCCAGTAGGATACCTCATTATGTTCATTTATTCTCCAGCTATTTTTCTATATGTTGTTGCTAGGTTAGCCATATATGGCAGAGCTCAGACTCGTTTATTATGCGTTTCTCATAATTTTGATAAACATTGTAAGACAATAGTATAAGATCATATGCTATTGACGGAAAAAATATGCTCTAACCACAAGCTGTCTTTTTTCGCATCCTACATCTCCCCAAATGATTCTGGGAACAGAGTTTTTATTGAGAGCCGGAAACAAGTTTTAGGATTTGGTAACTAGTTTCATTCTTGAAAAGTAGTCCATTGATACATGAACTCCAACGATACACCGGAATGTTTGATTCGAAATGAAGTTTAAAGAATTCCTCGGATTGCATAAAATCACTATTTAAATCCCGCAATATAAATCTGTTATCAGTTTGAATAAAGTAAAAAAATTAAAAGAAGGAATGTTGAAGGGAGAGACCATTTATAATGGAAAGAAATTATGCCCGACTTACATATTAAAAAGTTCGGAAAACCCATAAGATGGACAAAATACACAACAACGAGATCATTAATGCATACGACTTGATTTAAATTATCTGAAAACAATTTTTAGTGTAAATCAGCCGTCAGTAATATCACTGAAATAGTCATGACGTAACGCTACTTCGGCATCGATACGACGAGATGGATTACAAATCAGGAGTCGCTAAAATAAACATGTCAACTGACGAGTGTATAAATTACCGGAAAAAAGAAGTAATTACTCCATTCGATTGTAAACATTTTGAAGACAAAAGGGACCGCATTGTACAAACAATGTAGAAGTTGTAATTTCCTACTGGAAACAAGAGTGGACAAACGGAAGGAAAAGTTGCAGTTGGGGACCTCATTCGCGTTGTATTCAGAACAATGGAAGTGCACGGAGCATTATAGACATACCTGAAGTAAGTCGCGACCGCGTGCGGGAAGATTAGGTACCACTTGTCCAATTGTGAGAGAGGGGTGATACAGAGGCATCGGCTGGAAGGAATAAGAGTTTTCAGAATTAAACTTCGGTAAGAACTGACAGTGGGAAAACAATGTATCTTGAACTTCGGATTTCCGCAACTTTTGAGAACAAAGTAATAAAGCTTAGATTTTAGAGCTCCGGAATTTTTAACAACCTTGAATTCAGGAAGCTGCGAAAGACCTGGCCATGTGGCATCCGTAGGAGTACCCAGCATTTTGAAAATCCTTTTTAGCTGGTCATCAACATCAGCTCCTGGGAAAAGCGGCCTTCCGGCATTTGAGATTTCTGGAAATTCCTAATTATAACATCTAAAAATAAAAACAACAAAGAAATGGGACCATTTTATATTCCGTGAATATGAGAGACCTACCAGCAAAAATACATCCAGCAGACCACATATCAATTGAAGTATTGTAAAGTTTTGCACCAAAGAGGACATCAGGAGGTCGATACCATAACGTAACAACCTTAACTAATACTTTCATAAAAGCTTCCCCATATTCAAAATGTTATTAAATTTGCTAATTAAAGCCAATGTCAATTATTAAATCGTTTTTTGAAATTCACAACACAGAAATAATTAAAAACAAACTTCGGCGCTATAACATCTCACAGGTATGCCAAATGCCCGTGCCAATCCAAAATCTGCCAATTTCAACTGCATATTAGTATTTATTAATAAATTCTGGGGTTTTAGATCACGATGAAGAACGTTGTGTGAATGACAGAAGGCTAATCCACATAACAACTGCTGCATAAGTGACTTCACTATCTGAAAATTCAAATATACAGGGAAACTTTTTAGATTA
Organism: Brugia malayi; assembly: GCF_000002995.4. Classification (NCBI taxonomy): domain Eukaryota; kingdom Metazoa; phylum Nematoda; class Chromadorea; order Rhabditida; family Onchocercidae; genus Brugia; species Brugia malayi. The sequence goes on from NW_025062475.1 coordinate 9,878,211, forward strand.
TGAAGTGCAATAACGTAGTTTAGAATTTAAACTTAAACTAATAATGTTAAACAAACACTTTTAAAGTCTTGGAGTACTGTTAATTTCCTTAAATCTTATAACGTAAATCAGAATATGATTAAAGAACAAGTGTGAGGTAGTTAGGAGTATTTCCGATGCAACATATCTTAAAAGGTTGTCGTTAAATTTAAATAAGCAATACAGCTTCAAACTAAGACCTTGGACAAAATATGATTATATGAATTTAAATAATTTAAAATTACACTATAAAGTAATGAACATTACCTGTTGATCAATTTCACCACTGCACGAATCGAAATATTTTTTTAAATCCTGATCACAATATTCAAAAACTAACGTAAGCTTACGCTCACTATGCACTACATCGTATAAGCGAACGATATTTTGATGTTTGAGCTCTTTTAATAAACATATTTCACGTAGTGCCGAACTTGGAACACCCTAAAAAACTTTGTACATACATGAACACTTTATTCAGTATTGTAATACTTTAAGTGAATAAAATATTTATAAATTTACCCACGGTCTAAACGTCTAATTAAATTCCGAATACCGCTGATTAACTATGTGTAAATATCATCGAGATACAAAAATAAAAATCACTGATTTGATTTGAAACAATACTGATCTGGTGATTTCAGCAAGGTTAGCTAGAAAAAATAACAAGGAAGCAAACCTCGTCGTCATCGTCTAAACGTACACATTTCATTGCTACAATCTCTTGAGTGTCACAATTCTTAGCCTTAAAAACAGTTCCATATGTACCTAAAAGATTAGAATGACGAATTTCATGTAGTCCTAACAGACTGCAACATTTCTGAAAATTGTGACAATATGCCAGTCTTGAAATTTTAGAAATTGCGGAAGAACAACAAAAACTTTAAATTTTGACTTAAAATAGTTAGGTTGGAAAGTAATAGATGGTTTCGTGAAGCAGTAAATTCAAAAATGATATTTAAACAATTCGGAATATTTATAAAAAATTCCTAGATTTTGTCGTGTTAAAATTTAGCATTTGCCTCACTAATTAGCAAACGGAATAACTTATTGTTTGAATAATTTTTAAAATAAAATTGAATCCCGGATTTTATCTTCAAACAGAAAGACAGTGAAAATTTTACTGTTCGTTATAAAAGAAATAAATGAAACAGAGAAAAGGAAATAAATAATACAAACCCTCTCCTATTTTCTCTAACTTCTCGTAATTTTTCATTTCAGTTCAACACGTGCTCTATCAATTTATCACGTTGATGCTTTACGTAGGTATGCTTTTTGATTACTTCTTACGTCTGCACGTATCCTTTTCTTTACTTTGTGATATAATTCAACTTTTGTTGACTGTCCATCACACTTTCTGCTAGTTCCACTTGATATATCTCAAAATATATCTGAAATTTATTGTAGAAGTCAAAAAGCTCGCATAGAATTAATCGACTAATCAACTGAACTCCACTGAGGAAAATCCCAAACCTCCCAATTCAATTGATGCTCAAACCTTAAAACAGCACACATAGGATGAAAAGTTTTCAGAATGGTGTCTCACAGGCAGCCTCATATCCGTATAACTCTTGCGTGTTTCGGGTGTTCGCGGTATCGCGATACCAGAAGGCGGGTCTGTATGTTTATGTTTTTTATTGATGTTTGTTTTTAAAGAAATATTTGTGTAAAACTAACGGATTTTTTTGTGAATCACGGACGGAAATTTACCTTAGAATAGATTGAACGGGTTGTAGCTTCTGGAAACGTATAATACTTAGAAAAACTGTATGGCATCGAATAAAGATCAATGTGATGGTTATTTGCATTGTGAATTGTGAAATGTCACAGACGATCAAGCATTTAGAACGGATTTATGATATGATATATCAGAAATAATTAGTACAAATGTTACTGAAAGGAATCATCATGGAGGTATGTTTTACGCAGACTTAAAAACATTACCTCGAAATACTTCGAAGCCATCTTATTTCCTTTATCATATGCTCTAAACATTTTATGTGTAATCTGCAGAATACTTTTTTAAACAGATATATCAGATCTGGAAAATGTTGCTAATGTTAAATTATTTGAATTGTTTGGAGTTACATGCAGTATATCGGCAATGTCATAGTTAGTTGTAATAATATTTATTCTAAATATTCACGGGCAATTTTCATCAATATCTTTTCTGGGGCTAGCTGAAATGTCGATCAGAAATTGCCGGACGTTTCCGGCTCCTCATAATTTTCATTATTGTGTGGATGATAGCAGTAGCATTGTATGTATCCGAATTACTTCTGCTGCAGTCATTCTTCGTGACACAACTGCAGGTGCACGTTTCGTCATTCCACATCTTATTTGGACCTTAAGTGTAACGTTTTTTAAACTTTTGAACTGAGGTCTACAATTTTTTCTTTTTGCTTATTTCTATGCAAAAAAAAAAAAAAAAGAATGATTATGGAAAGTTAAAGGAAACAAAGAAGGTAATAAAACTTTTCTTTCATCTTGGGGTGGAGACCTCAAAATCCAGTTAAAACGAAAAATGGAATCCCATTTACAGAATAGGATTTGAAAGTGATTGTCTATTCGATTCTGATTGAAATTTGTCTATAGATTAAAAAAAGGTCGTTTATGAAAGTTGATTTATCTGCTTGGAAGATATGTATTTGATTACCATTGTAAATCCAAATTTATCATTTCATTGGAAAAGGTTATTGAAATTTTTTTTTCGTATAAAATAAATTGGAGTCATTGAAGTTAAAATAATACTAAAAAAAAGCAAAAAAAATGAAAATTGAAGCCTATTGGGACAAAAAATTAAATTTCAAGATAATTTAGCTATCTAACTGCATATCGACCATTGAAATGAATTAGAATTCTAACTGCAGCACCGACCACTGAAATGAATTAAAATTCATCCTTCACTTGTAATTTTTTGTAATGAAAAATGTATTTTAAATCCAATTTTTTCTAAACATTAGAAACCTTGACAATTTTTTTTCTCTTCTGGATTTCTGCATTCACATTTACAGTCCGGACCAACAATTTTCTTTTGCGGGCACTGAATAGCTGCGCCAAATCGAGTGCATATTCGGCAACTACAAGCAGTATGTTGTTCGACCGTTATATTTCGCGTTTGATTGATTACAAATAGATTATTACCTGCATACAGCATTTCAATAATCTGCAATAAATTATCACATACTTTTATCTGTAAACGAAAAATTGACTACTAATCCACACCAAATTTGCATGTTTTTCAGCAGAAATGATAATATTCATACAATTCCTTTTTGTTTTCGTTAATATTATCTAATCGACTTTTTTTGTTAATATTGATGATACATTTTTATAATCAATCAGTAGGCCATAGATAATTGCGAAAGCATAAATTATTCCATCAGTGAATAACGATCATAAATTCATAATAGTTAATTGGGATGAATAAACGGTCAAATATATGCTAAGCTATCAAGTATTTTAGTTATCAAATTGAAGGCCGATGTTAAGAATAGCGTGAAATCATGTTAAAAATACATCAGTATTGTCTATTAACATAAAGAAGTTCGCTCATAGTGATATTACTGTATATTTTTATATATGAAACATAATCATGCATTAATAATTGAGAAAAATGAAAAGCGAAAGAATGAGGGAGCCTATTATATGAGCCATCAATTTTTTGTTCCTTTTATTCGATTTGTTTCATTTGTTTATCACTTAATTCGGTTACAAATTAATGGTTACAAACAATTAATGGTGGCTATTTTGAGCGTATTTGGAATTTGCGTTAGGTTAGTGCTACTATTATTTACATTGCTTCTTACTGGTCGATAAAGATAGCTTTACTTGCAACAGTATTTTAACGATAGGTAAAAGAAAATTTTTTTGACAATTTAAAATTTTTAATGATGTAGTAATTAATTTAGATCAAGAAATTTCGAATAAATGAAAAATCTCACTACATTTATTGGAATGGAATGGAATAAAAGGAGGAAAGAAAAGAAAAAAATAAAAATGGAACTATATATTTTAGAAATATTACCGGTTGTTGAATATATTCAGTACTGGTTGGATGGCAATGTTCGGTAAATTCACAACACGATCCAATACATTGTGTTATTTCATAGCATTTCGGAAATATCAATAATCCAGGATCAGGATTTTCCGGTAATATAGGAATACAAGCTTTTTGCAACTCACATGTATCTTCACCTTGTCGAATTGTGCGTAGTATCGCCAAGCTGCTCACTGTATTATCTAATTTACAGATTTTATTTTGCTGCAATAACTGCACTATTACGATCGTCCTTGTGAATTATTGTGAAAGTAAAGTTAAATCAAAAATTGAATGATTTAATAAATTTATATCAAATCATTTTTTTTTTCCTTTTTGTCTTTAATATTATCAGATCCCTATTATTTACTGTTAAAATTTTGTATACTCCTTAATTTTAGTGTAAAAATACTAGTTATAGCTTATCAAACATATTACGATTTAAAAATATAAAAAAAAAAAAGTGTATGAAAAAAAGCCTTCATAAAAATTGGAATTAAATGTAGTACAAAAAACGTTTCGCAGGCATTTCAACGCAGTAATGGTTGTATTATCATTAGCGATATTATGAGAAATCGTTTATTTTACTTTTGTTAATGTTTCCAAGTTATTCCTTTGGTATCACTACTGAACATTAATTCACTTATGTTCAGTTGTAGAATTTGAGAAGTAGTAGATGGATTTCATAAAACTTCTGATCTACTAAAATAACTGTTGATAGTAGTGGTAAGAGCTAATATCGATACTTTTAGCAGCACAATTTTATTTTGAAAATTCTTTTTTTTTTTCCTTAATTGAAGAATATAATATCAGAAGCATTTAATCTTGATCAATGTACTTTAAATTTATGATAATGTAAAGAGAATTCGTCATCTTTATTTTTTTATAATCTCACTTCTGAGTTTGGTAATAACTTAAGAGTCGATATTATTTATTTGTGTTGTGTATCATTATTATTATTATTATTATTATTGTTTATTAACTATTATTACTATTAATTAGTTTTTAATTATTACTGATACAATATAGTCAAATAAATGTACGTAAATGAAATCCAAATAATAATGACAATAATATCATGTTCTTTTTTTTGTTTTTTATAAAATTCTTGGATACTAGATTTTTTTTGTTCCTCAATTTTTTTTTTTCAGAATGCAGTAGAAAAGAGTATGAAATATGCAAATGAACAAACCATCGGCAGTTTGTTGAGAATTGGATTTTCTTGATAGATCAAGTCCGCGAAATCCAAGGAACTCAGCATTCTGCGTGCGGTTCATGTAAGGCCCTATTTCAGTAGCTTGTAATTCCTTGTGATGCTTCAACATTGATTTGCCCCCATTTCCAAGTAAATGTGGTGCAAACGAAAGTTGTATGACGGGTAGCAGTTCACTGAATGTACGCGCTTGGCTTACCTTTTCACGTATCTCATCAGGTATAGTTTTTTGCGCTAACGAATATTCATCCAGCAATATTAGTAGTAATATCGGTAGTATCAGGGTAAACAGTGACATAATCTGCAGCATACAAATTTTAAATTGTTTTTTAAATCTAGTTTTACTTTTTTTATTTAATATTTTTAAGATGAATACTTAGGTTTTCCATGTAGTCTCAACATATATCAATTTACATTTTCAAAAACATTTCTAGTTTATGGGTGAAAATCCAGTTTAGATTTTATATAATTAGAATTTAACAGACAATTATAATCTTAATCATTAGTTATAGTTATTCAGCAAATTTGAGGTAAGGATTTTTCTTTTTCAACTAGTATTAAGGCATATCCTTTAGGTATCTGCTAAATGGAATTTGTTGAAATTAAAAAAAAAAAGTGAAATTTGGTAAGATTTCTAGTTTACGATGAGAAAAAGAACTGGATTTAATGAAAACTATAATATATGAAAGAAGTGAAGTCTCCAAGTAGTTCGAGGATGGATATAAAGATATTAGTTTAAGCAACTGTGTTTCGAGCATTTGATCATTTGTTAAATGTTATATCATTAATTTTCTTCTTTTATAATGTTATCGAACATTTTATTTTTCCCTTTTCAATTTCTACCATTGATTTGACATAATTTTCAAGAAGAAGAATGAAAATTGTTCCAGTTAAAATTTTTATGGATAGTTTTTTTTTGTAAATGAAAAGAAGCTCACAGCTGAGGTAAGTTATTGATTTCGAAAAAATGAATTCAAATAATTGATCACTTTTCTGAGGATGGATGTGTGATGGGCAAAAGATGGAAGGTTAAGTTTAAAATGACATTAAACTTCACTGAAATATGATAATACAACAGCGCTATAGTATAATAATATCTGTAAAATGCATTGTATATTGGACTTTTTAATGTTAAGCAGCATTGTGATGATTCATCAATGCTAGTTCTTTTTTGATTATATAATGGCATCCTCTCGTAAAATTCATTCATTTTCAGGAATTGGTTTTACAACAGAGATCTGAACTTTGATCTTTCTTTGCAAGAATGTCCCTTTGAAGTTGCTGCGAGGTTTTCTTTAATTTTCAAATTTGCTAAATTTAATAATCTCAGGTTTTGAAACTTAACCTCAGGTTAGGTTGATTGGTTTAATTATCTCTATTGACAACATACTTTTCTACTAGCTTATAATTAATTTGCTTACATTTTTATGCTTATAGTACAAAACATTATATTGAATGATGAATTTTTAAGATGATTTGTTAAGTTTTTTTATTTATTTTTGAGTCGTTGTAATAGTATATTTTGACCTGGTAAATTAGCTTAATGCTTGAGTCATACGAGATATTGTTTAATGTAAGCCATCTTCAGAAGCCCCAGTCCACGATACATTCATTTCTAATCATGATCAAATGTTTTCAGGTCTTATGGTCATTTCAATAAGTTATGATTCTCCTTCTTCTTCCTGCTCTGGATTCTCTTTACTAGTTTGTTTTTGTTATTTACTAAGGTATTGCCACTTCAATCATTAGAATCGAATTATATCATTGGAAAAAACTATAAAAAGCGAGGGAAAAATATTGAATAATTAGTTTAACAATAACAGTTTAATGTTCGAAAAATAGGAATTATTGTTGGATTAATTATTCGACACAAATTGGAAAGTTTTTTTTTTTTTTTAGTTTCTTATCTCATTCTGTAGTAATATTATTTGAAAATACGTTAACTTGAATGGATTTTGCAATTTTAATTTCATTTGGTCTTTTTTAAAACAAACTAGTAGATCTATTGCTTAGAAAGAAAGTCACAATGATACGGTTGAATGAATTTTGACAAATGTGGTGTATTGTAGTTGAAGGGTGCTAGTGCTGATTGATTTGTCCTCTTTTCGTTTCCATTATATATCTGTAGAAGGTGTGCTGCTGCATCATTCACACATTTTTTATTTCTCATTTGTAAGTTTGTTGTCAAACAAAATTTTTATTTATTGCAAGCAAATCATCTGAAATGGTTGCAAATTACATGTGAAAGCTGAAATAAAAAAGCATGAGGTATGGTATCATTTCAAACAAATTGTACATACCTCAGCAGATTACAATATTTCTTGTTTTTTCAGTTTATAATATTTCTTCTTCTTTGAAACATTTTCTATGAATATGTTTTTTTGAATCTTTTAAACCCTCTTTTAATATGATGAAAAAATAACTTCTTTGAATATTTTAAGAGTTTGCTTCATTATTCGCTGCCTTGCGCTACATCGAATGACTGTGGTCTTTAAAATTGTGTACTTGCTTGCTTTCTTATTCGTCTATTTACACATTTAATTGCACAATTTAAATTCCAGTGAAACTATAAAATAACTTGCCAAATTGTTTCATTTATGGATGAAAACAGATGCATTTCATTCAATTGACATGATAATATTTAGTGTCATTGAAACATTTTTGATAGGATGCCACCAAAATGTCTATAAATGTGTATGACCCGTAACAAAAACAAGTAGTAATGATTGTTGATTGGTAGTGGTGGCGGTGTTAAGAAATGCGCACAGTAAGTGGGAGAGTGTTGATATGTTGTCCCAATCTGGTATATCACTTTCCATGCCCTCATCCTCTTAGTCACATGTTCGCATTATTCGTAAATCATAAGGAACAATAACATTTAATTGGGTGGGTATCGCGACGGAAAGATGGAGAATTTGGGAATGTAGATGAATTGAGCTGGCAGTTATTGTGCAGAGGACAGATTCGGGGAAAGAAAAAGTGAAGAGATGAAAAGGAAGAGGTTGGGAAATATATATATTGATGTTGTTATATAACATGTGGTAACGTTTGAAGTATTGTAAATAATGTCTGGTTAGTAAATAAGGAATAAAATTTAATAGGGAAGATTAGACAGAGATGATAAAGCTGAGATATTTCCAGGAAAGAGAGAGCGAGAGAAGCGTGTTTAATAAGTGTTTACATGTGTACTTAATAAATATGTACATATGTGATGTAGTGGCATTTGGCATGAAATGAAGTGAGAGGAGGAGAGGTAGATGACTGAGTGAGATGTATGATCTAGGATTAATGAAGTGGAGGTAGAAAGGGGTGGCAAATAAATGATGTAGAGGTACTGTAAAGGATGTGAGTAGATGACCATGATGTGAAGCAAGATATTTTGTTTATGATGAGAAATGATTATTACAAAAGCTGTATAAAATGAATTAGTTATTTTGAAATGATTGGTAATTTTTTGTGGTGAATTACCAAGGTAATATGACTTATTTTAGAGAAAAATTGTAAAAATGAGAAAATTTGAAAGAAAACTTTTCCCTTCCTTATTGTCTTTCCCCTCTTTAGCTGGGTTCAGTTGGAATTATTTATCAGTTTATCATTATATGAAGCAAAAATAATAGTGGACTGAATACAACAGAAATAACATCAAAAAGATGGAGTAGTTTTATTTTTTTGAACAGAACTTAAGTTATAATACCGGATTTCTTTCAGGAATGGTTTTATTAAATAACTTAAGGATGATGGTTAGCAGTGAGAGCTCAGAAAAATGAAACCAAATGTTAACGAACCTTATAAATATTTTTCATCAAAGTTTAATCAATATGAATGGAGATATTAAAGATAAGTTGAATGAATACATTTGAATTACAATTCTCATTCACACAAGATAATTTTTACATTAGCTTTTCATTTTATGTTAGTGATCATCTCAGGGTGATCTCTTCCTACTAACCATCAATCTTAAGTTGTTATTTAAGAAACCATTCTTTAAGTTTTGTTTTAAGAAAATAAAATTACTTTTTTGACGTTAATTCCATCGTATCAGTCATTCAGATACTTGTTTCTCAATATCATTAGTAAATATTAGTTATGTTTCTGTTATCTATTTTATTTCAGGAATAAAAGATGATTTATCGGATGACTTTTTTCTCTGTTCATAGGACAATTCGTGCCTCTTGTTTAATTGAGTGATTGTTATTATTTATATTAAAATATGTATTTTTTAAAGTCTTATCTTTATTATATTTGAAACTTTACATTAGTTACTTTGCATCAAGAATGTGCCTTACGAATTATTAAACTTGATAGCCATTTACACTAGAGGAGCTGACCTTCACTTATTTGAATTCAAGTCTGCATATACATAAAATTAAGAAGAAATGATGTGCTGCGCTAAATACCCAAGTGAACAGCTCAGTGTTTCATTGACAATCCGACTATTTCATACGTTTTTCCTTTTTTTATGTATTTGTAGTTTTACTCTGATATTTAACGAGGTACCTATTCGTTGTATCGCTAGTCGTTACCCTTTGTACGATTATTCTTTTTTGTCTTTTGTTGATATATATACTTAATTAGCTGATACGCATTTGCAGGTATTAAATGACTTCAAAAGGAAAGGAAATTTATAACACGATAAAACGTTCCCTTGGCTCTCAGTCATTTGGCATTGCTGGTTCATCGAATCATACGAACGGAGTTCGATATTCTGGTGGTACTTCATCTAAATGGATACATCCACCTGGTTTGTTTATTAGTTTGTACTATACCGCTGAAGACTTCCCGGAATTACTTGTCATTCAAATCTTTCTCATTTGAAAATGTTCCGGAAGATGTTCTACTATTGCAGATGTATTATTAAATGGTCGTGTCGAGTATTCCGTGAAAATGCTTGGTTTTGCGGAAGTATCGGAACCGAAGGGAACACATGTGATTCGGGATGCTATTCATGCGATACGATTTCAGTTGCAAGTAATAATTCTTTTCGTAAACCCTCAGTTCTTTTTTGATCTTCTATTTTCACTACTTGCTTAAGAACTCTTCTTTCGGTGTTATAGTTTGGATTTTAGAAAAAATACCGAAGAGTATTTTCATCAGGTCAAGGAAAAAAAATATGATCAAGACTTATGCTGATAAGAATGGATTTTACTGTTTCCACGTCCATCTTAATGCTTCTTAATATTTTCAAATAATCTAGATAAGTCGAGGAGTTACGGGACATTCGGGAGCAAAACTTAAGAAGGTGGACTTGCAAATCAATGTGGATGGTTTAACAGTTATCGAAACAAAGACAAAAATGATTTTATTCAAGTATCCCCTCCACCGAATTTCATTTTGTGCCGATGACAAGCAGGTTTTTTTTATATCATCTTTTTTAATCTTATCTGCTGATGTTAATTTTTACATAAATCGTTTTGCTTCAAAAAAATAGCTTCTATGAAATAACATTTCTTAATTTAACTACTAATTGAAAATTGATTGGTGTTAGCATTTGATATTATTATTTGCATGACATTTCGCTGTGGTAGACAATGCATTTTGTATTTTTCTTTTGTACGAAACGGAAATTAATGTCCATATTGCAGGACAAGAGGGTTTTTTCATTTATTGCCAAGGCTGAATCTTCTACTAGACATGATTGTTTCGTCTTTTTAAGTGAGAAATTAGCAGAGCAGATAACTCTCACCGTCGGCGAAGCTTTCGATCTTGCATATCAGGTGAAATTATTTAATGATTTTGGTTGGGCTTTAAATAATACAGTGATGTGGCAATTTATTTAAAAAATACTGAATTTTATAGTTTATATTCGTATACTATGATGTTAAATGCTCCGCAGGATTTTGGTAGCAATTATGGACAAACAAGTCATAAATTTTGAAATGCTTAATCGGCATTATAAAGTCCAACACTTTTCGTTTATTTTTTTACGCTTCCTTTCAGAAATTTCTGGAAAGAAATGGTCGAGACTTGGAAAATAAAAAACAGTTGATTATGCTAAGAAAACGAATAGCAGAACTGGAGCAGGAAAATAATGAACTTAAAGAGAAGCTTTATACGCAGCAGAGCCAGAAGGTTTCTTGTACTTCATCTTCGGTAGACGTTTCATCAGTATCCTAGGAGAATTATGTCAGAACAGAAATTCACTCGGTTTTCAAAAAAAAGTTTTGTTCCAAATCTTTTCTTGAAATTTGTTATAAATTTCTTCTTTTACTTAACTGAATTAGTTGTTAGGAGGATTCTGTACCACCTCTACCAACTTCTCCGATGCCTCGTGAGCCACCTCCGGGAATCACGCCAAATTTAATGAACGACATAATACCCGCAATTGTTCCGCCGCCGGCTATTCCGCGGAGACATCACGCAAATGTTATGAATACAAATGATCCCACCACAAACGCTATGAATACAAGCGACCCCACCGTAAATTTCCCACAAGTTTGATTTGAAAAAATTTTTTTCTAATTTTAAAATAATTTAAATTTTTTTTGAATCTTAAAGTTTCGTTTAGTTTTTTTTTTTTTTTTTTTAATTTTGTAGTTTTAAAATTTCGTTTCTAAACTCTAGTTAGACAAATCGTTTGACACTATGAGCCTGTTTGGTTTAGAATATTATCAAGTTGCTATATCCGTCGTAACCAAACTACATCAGCAAGACTGTATCTTAGTAAAAGCTTTGGGCCTTTTGTTCTTGCGTTTTACAACAATATTTATTAGTATTTATCAATAATTATTTAGATAGTAGAATCCGTTGAAAGAAAACTGATATCCTATTAGTGTGGGGTTCGTTTCAATCCTATTTTTTTCTGACGTAATCACAATAAGGATGTATTATCATAATCAACAAAACAGTTGAAATTGAACCAATCAGTTTCGGAATAGATTGTTGGGTAATACATCCTAATTGTTGTAGAAAATGGTTGTGAATAGGAATTTTATCTTATAAATAAACAATTTTATTTCATGAAGACACTACTGAGTAATGGGCAATTTTTAATTATTTATCTTATTAGAAGTTATTTGTTTTGGCATTTTAAATCATTACTTCCAAATGATGTTCTGCTGCAGCAGAATGTATTTTTACAGCAAGTACATCAATTTTACAAAATCTTAACGCGAAATTTTAAGATCAGCACACTCGAGTTCTGAAACAAAAATAGGCCGTAGGTTTTGCAATTTGTAATTTCATTCATCATGTAAAGTGATTTAAAAAGTTTAGGTCGGAAAACGTTTCGAAAATTTACAATTGGACAAAATGGAAGATTTATTCGATGACGAATTTGATCCACGGGCAGATGAAAGAAAAAAACCAGGAGTAGGAGTGAAAAAAGAAAAAGATAAATTTGGCCTTGATCCCTTTGGGAATGATTTCATGAACGATGTCCTTGTATGTTTTTTTCATGTTTGCTTTATTTTTCGATCTAGTAATATTGTATGGATGTTTGATTTGTTAAGATATAACAAAAACCTTCAGTCTTTCTATTTTTTTTCTTCCTCCAATTCTCAGTTTCTCGAAGGAGAATTACGTGAAATACGTACATGTCTAGTGGTTTTACTTTTGTTTTATATATATATTCCAATAAGTCTGTTTTCTTTCATCAGAATCTGGAACGAAAACCTGTTTCCGATGTACCATCTACTTCAGAACATGAACCAACGCCGGAACAATTCGATGAAATGTTATCAATAGTAAGGGTTTTGAATCTTTTTTGAAAGTAAAAGGGAAATTAACTTTTTTCACCATTTTGTTAGTGATGGCAGGTGGTGGAAGCGCTGTTATAATCTTGAAATTATGGTGATTACATTTTTCTTGAAAATTAAAGAAAAGAAGCTTAAGAATGATGAGTTTAGGAAAGATTGTTTTGGCCTTTGCAAGTTTTGCTTGTAACGTGTTTTCCATTTTGCAATAAATAGTCTGAAATCTCCAAAGTTTTTCTGAAAATATTAGGCTATATTCTTAGTTTAACATCTGAGAAGAATGGCTTATTGCTGATTACTTATTTTGTTTTTTTAGGTAGACAAACGATTAACAGAGCTACGAGATGGATTTGCTTCAGGAATTTTAGCAATGGGTGATACGGGTGATGCAGCACGTGATCTGCACAATATTTATAGTGTACCAGTTCAGTCTCCAGAAACAAATATCGGTGAAAAGAATCAAGTAACAGCTAAGCAAAATGGTCATACTTGATCAGATTTCAAACAGTCTTTACCCGGCTGAATTATATCATGCAGATTGTATCATAACGCTTTGCTTTGCCCAGATAGTTGATAAAATATTATCGAATATTTGAAGGAAGAGAGATAATTGAAGATATCGGTCATACAGTAGGAGATCTCGCTCAAACAGTAAGCAAATAGTTAACTCTGGAAAAAAGTACTGACAAGAAAAGTGCTGCATATTTCAATAATTTCGTAGAATGGTAAGAAAACACAACCTCATGTAACTTTGAAAGTTATCATTTTTTCTTATTTAGTGTTTGGTTTTATGATATATTCTGTGGTCGTTAAACATGTACCTGTAATGTGATTTGAATGAATTCGAAGAACTTAGTTCGAAATTGTATAATTTAAAGTTGAAATTTGAAATTATAATTCTTGAAGTTGTATTCTGATTGTAAACAAATGCAATGTTAGCAATTGTACCATTAATTCTCTTGCTCAAGCAGTCACAAATGTTTCACTAATTTAGTGCAACACATTTTGTTATTGCGATAGCACCACCATCACTACCCATAGATAAGAGGTATAAATGTATTTTCTCTGAGAACTTAAATATTTTTTCATAATTGTTTTTGCCTTCTTAACACTTCCAGGAATTTATCACTTATAGGAAATATATGATAAGAACAGACAGGTTTTGCCTGTTTATCCGTTCTTTTTCTTTATGAGTTTATGATAGATTTCAGACGCATAATATTTGTATGATATCATTAGATGAAATATAATCCTATTATATATTATTTCTGTGGTGCACATTTCTACCGATTTCTATTCAAAAAGAGGTAACTGCAAATGTATGAAAAGGCGAAAAGTCATGACCACTCTTTCATGTACACACAATGGGATCGTAATTGAACTTTAGGGATGGTAGTTCTATCCTTTCCTTGTGTTGGGTAAGAATCCAAAGGAAGGGAAAATCGTTAAGGTTACTGTTGTGATGCTTTTAAGAGGATTTTAAGTTCAGGGGAACAATTCATGAGGACAATGAATTTGATGACTATGAGACACGAAGTTCAACTGATATTGTGAGGTTTTCCCGGTAGTGATGTATGTCTGTATGCAAGATAAGAATTACCAACACCGCAACGGTCCCAAGAAATTGCACCTGTTTCAAAGAGTCAAACCTCGGGAGTGTACATTGAGCATTCCTACTAATAGTGCAACTATTTCAACCGGTGAGATAATTTTTTCATAACGTTCTCCGTCCTATAATTTAGTTTTATTTTTCCCGGCTTTTTTCTCACCCTTCTCTAGCAGAGAGGAAGAAAAGTGGTAGGAAGAGTTGTTGAGGAGTGGATGAGAAAGATAGTGGCAAATTAGATGTCGTGAGGAAGAGAAGAAAAATAGTGAGTGGAAAACATGAGAGAGTGGTGCAAAAACTATGACAGAGTACAAATCTCTGTTAGTGATTTGGAGCGAAAAGAAAAAGAGGAAAAGTGGATGAAGAACGAGAATGATGAATTCTCTAATTTGTTGTTGTTTAGTAATCTTGTACAGTAAGTGATAGTTACTGTTACTTGTGTAAATGTCATCTGCAGTTTGTTTATTTTGTTTACATTGACTAATTTACATATTTATTTGTTTATTAACATTCATATGTGCACATACGTTATTTTGTTTTTTTTGCGTTTATCTATTTACTTATATTATTTGTTTACTTGTCAATTTTTTTTACTTCTTTCAAAGTTGTAGTACTGTGATTCAGTCATTGTTATGCAGGATAATAATTAAACAGAACATGATTAATCATAACTCAGTCTAAATGTTAGTTAAATTTTCCTCTCATTTTCTTGTTAATGATAGTTAGTGATAATTATGGGATCTTACGAATTACTTGTTTTTTTTTTTTTTTTTTTTCTCATGTCTTTTTCATCACTGATTGTTTTCTTCAACTGTTTGTTTTTTTTTTTTGTTTTCTATTTCTAAAGTTACCCAAAGTAATTATACGTGTTTTTTTTATTTTATTTTATTTTTTTGTTTTCGAAGTACTTTAGAACGTTGAGAATCAAACTGTTCTTTTTCAGATTTAAATTAAGGATTTTTTTACCAAAAGATCCTTAATTCAAGTTTGAAAAAGTTTGATATTATCATTACTTTGCAGGCATTAAAAGGATGGGATTATTTAACTTCATGTAATGCATGTTTTGTTAATTTTTCTCAGTGTTTCGCTGATAAGTTTTCAATTTTTTAAATTTCAGTATGACAGAACTGGAATACAACAATATCTATCAGGAATATATGGGCTTAATGGTAATCATTTTTTAATATAATTTATCGGATAGTTTATTGTTGAAGATGTACACGAGCATAGGTATGGGATATGTATTATATAAATGGAGCAAACATGCGAACAGTAAGTAGTACATGTGGACAAAGGAAGTTTGAAAATGTCATTTGCATTTATATAAAGTTGAATTCACTTCATCGTTGAAGATCCGAGGAATTAAAATTTTGATCATTTTGTGAGATTTGTTAGCCTTTTTGTTCAATAACTTTTTGTAGCATCAAGGACGCATAAAACTGAGCGATTCGCAAATAAACTTTAAAAATATCAGAAATAACCGACTACAAGCCATTGATTCATCAGAAATCGAAAAGATAGATTGGATGCGAGTTGGAAATAAGCCTGGCTTACGAATATGCATGTCTTCAGGAATTCGTCATCGTTTCGGTGGATTCGCTGAAAAGGTTTTAGCAAGTTTAATCTTTATATGGCGAAAATGTTCACTCTAAAGTTTTGAGGGGCACTCTTTTTTTTATTTTTATTGACAGTGTTTCTTTTGTATTTTCCTGTTATTTAATGGTCTGAATTTTTGTTTTATAGGATTTTGAGGATATTAAAAAATTTGCTCTTGATAGGTGGAGTATTGATGTTGACCAGGTTGAACAGTGTATCAAAGGCTGGAATTATGGGAGAGCGGAAGTGAAAGGTTATTTTGTTTTTTATAATTGTCTGATTTATCGTCTCAGATCTTTTTAAACTGCTTTGGTTTCTTGGCTTCTTTTGAACTTCAAAATACTACATCTTTTAAAGCGACATTTCAATTTGATTCAAATTTGTTGTAGGGCAAGTACTCGAATTTGAAGTTGATGACAAGCCATGCTTTGAAATCCCACTTAATACCGTAAGCAATTGTACTGCCGGAAAAAGTGAAGCAGCTTTGGAATTCCACCAAAATGATGATTGTTCTGTATCACTGATGGAAATGCGTTTTCATATTCCGACAGATCCAGATGCTGATGAAGATGTTGACCCAGTGGAAGTATTTTTTTGCTTCATTTGTGCATAAGATTAATTTTGTCCTTTAACATAATTCGAGACTTCTTGTTCGATTTTTTACAGTATGATTTTTACCAATTTGTTTTTATGTTTTCCTTTTTAGGTGAGAAAATATACTTTTTTTTACAGGAATTCCGACGTGCTGTAATGCAGTATGCTGGAATTGAGACAGAAACAGATCAACCGGTAGCGATTTTGCAACAGATTCTGTGTACAACACCTCGGTAATAAAATTTCGTTTGCTTTCGAAACTTCAGTGAAGACGGGATTCGAGCAGTATACTGTCTGATAAAAGAAACTGAAATGTATATAACAGTTTAGATCTCTAGTTTATTTCAAAATCATCAATTAAAATATTTGCAGTGGTCGGTACGACATTAAAGTGTATCAGAACTATTTGTCGTTGCATGGTAAAACGTACGATTATAAAATTCCAATTCGTACAATAATGAGGCTATTTTTATTGCCTCACAAAGATGGTCGTCATATGTATTTCGTGGTTATTCTTTAGTTATTCCGTCTTTTTTTTTCTTGATTTCTAGGTAGAAATATTGCTTTTTACTCAAAAAGGATTAAACATGTTGTTCTTGTTGTACTAAATTCTTTATTCTTCGATTTGGGTTTGTTTTCACATTTAAGATCAGCTTGAATCCACCGATTCGTCAAGGTCAGACTCGCTACCACTTTTTGGTTCTTGAATTCTCAAAAGACGAAGAGGTTGATTTGGACTTAGGTCTTACGTCGTGAGTTTTCCCATACTTTAATGCATCTTTGACATAATTTTCATCAAACAGGAATACAATTTTATCAATGTTTTCAGTGAGCAACTGAAAGAGCAGTACAAGGGGAAACTGGAAAAACGAATGAGCGGAACTGTGTTTGAAGTTGTATCCAAGATATTTCGGGTTATGGTTGATATGAAAATAACCGTTCCCGGGAGCTTTGTTGGGTACGTCTATTCCTAGAATTATTCATGTTTTTGTAATTCATAGATATCACTCGAGTATTGTGTAATTTAAAAGTTTGCATGTTTCTACAGGCACTCTGGAACTCCAGCAGTTATGTGTGCTCACAAGCAGGCTTCAGGGTTTTTGTACCCTTTGGAAAAAGGATTTGTTTATGTTCATAAGCCACCGATGTACATTCGTTTTGAAGAGGTATTTACAATTTTTTTAAAGATTGGACAGACTTTTCATCATCACGCAAATTTCTGTGCATTTTTTCTTTCATTTTTTGAGGTTAAAAATATTACATTTTTTTTTTTTCTGAGGAAATAAGTTTCAACAATTCTTAAAATCTTTCTTATGTTTCCTTTTAATCCCATATGTATTAATATGAATAAATTGCAGATAAGTTGCGTTAATTTTGCTCGATCGGATGTGTCAACTCGTTCTTTTGACTTCGAAATTGAAATGAAAGGCGGCAGTTTATTGATTTTCAACAGTGTTGAAAAGTTCGTCGTTTAGGAATGCTTCATACTTTTCAAGTCTTTATGTACCTGCCACATTTGTATGCACAGTTGTATCATATCATGAACTTTCTTTTTAATATTTTAAGAGAAGAATATAATCGTCTGTTCGACTTTGTGAACAATAAGCATTTGAGAATCAAAAATGCGAAGCGATTGGTTTGTTACTGTTAATAAATTTGATAAAGTTCAAAAACTGACTGATTTTTTGGGTAATTCATTATCATTTGAAAGTTTTAACGAAATTAAAAGGGGTTGAATTGTGTTGTAGGATAAACCAACATATACAGAAAATCTTGGTGACAGTGACGAAGAGCTGGATCCATACAAAGAGACGCTGAAGCAAGAAGCAAGAAATAAAGAAGCGGCAGAAAGTGATGATGATACGGACAGTGAAGATCGTCTGTGGTTTTGTTTCTATAAACTTTTAGTTCTTAATAGGAAATACAAGTGCAAGATTATTTGCTTAAAGTGTATTTCAGTTAGTTCTAGTATAGCCCAAGTATTATCTCTCATCTTCATATGATATGTTTAAATTCTGGGTTATGAGTGCCGTTAGCTTCTAAAAATGGTACTGAGATAATGGAAATAATCACTGAGAATTATTTAACTGCTATTCTTTCATTTAGCTTTATCTCAACATTCACGAGAATCTTTTAGATGATTATGATCTCGAAGAAGATTTGAAGAAAAGAAAGCATAGCTCCTCAGAAAATTCAGGAAGTGAACCAGATGAAGAATATGATAGTGATGCCGCTCAGTCATCGGAAAGTGATTCCGGTGATCACAAACGGAAAAAATCACCAAAACCGAAAAAAAAGGTAGAAATCGCTCTTGTTAAATATCTATATTAAATAGTTTTAAAGAAAATTTTGCCATTGATGTTTTAAGGTACCTTTTCACTCATCTTTCTATCGCAAAAGTCCATTTTTATATTCGGACTAAATAGCTATTAATATTCTAATAAGTTTTTGCGAAACACCTTAGCGATATGGATGAAAGTGCAAAAAAAATGTTTCACGAGAGCATTGAGGAAATTCATTTCATTTTGCACCCATAATTACGTATATGCAATAACAGACGAGGATAAGTATATAAAGTACGTGTTTTAACTACGGATTTTTGTAGGATTTATCGAAATCTTCAAAAGGTAGCAAGCGAGAAAAAAAGAAAAAGGATCCAAATGCTCCGAAAAAGCCGCAGTCAGCGTATTTCATTTGGTTTGGTGAAAATTACGCAAGCTTTAAAAAGGAAGGAGTCTCTGTGACGGAGGCTGCCCAAAGAGCTGGCAAGATGTGGAAAGAAATTGATGAGGAAACTAAAAAGGTTCTTTACTTTTCGAGATGCTTTATAAATTTAAATTTTGGAAGGATTCTTTTTTCACTAATAACTTAGACTTGATTTTTTTTTTTTTCAGAAGTATGAAGAAAGAGCGAAAGAAGATAAAGAAAGATATGCTCGCGAGATGAAAGAGTATATGGCAAATGGAGGACCTGTATCTTCAACTGCATCAACAACTAAAAAGGCAAAAAAGCCAAAACCAGAGTAAGCAAATCTCTTCTTTTGCTAAGATTACAATATTTATAAACTTGTAGAACAAAAGGCTATGATTCTATCGACTTTTAGCTTTGCCATTGATAAACTCGTGAATTTTGATTTCTGGAGTTTTTAGAAGCAGTATTTTCATCTTTTTGATTGATTTTTCTTGCGAATTCGTTTTAGTTCGCCTGTGAAGCTGAATTCAAAGACGAAATCAAAGGAATACATTAGCGATACAGATAGTAGCAACGAGTCAAAGAAGGATAAAGAGAAGAAGGTTCATTAGTTCACACCATTCGATTGTATATACTCTGTCAAGTTACTGATGTGACAGGAATATGTTATGATAATTAAAGCTTAGATAGGGTGCAACCGAAGTAATGGATTTCATATTTGTTGATTAACATCCAGAAGCTGCAATTTAGGTGGCAAATATCGTGCAATGAATTGTAATCGTTGAAATAGATTTATGATCATTTGGAATACTTATTTGCTTTTTGTTCACCCTCAAAGAACTGTTGAATCTCTGAAAAAAAAATGGATTAATTGTTCATTTATTTAGAGAATTGTAGTAATTGTTTACTTCCTTAATTTCGAAAAGACATTTCTGTCTCCAGTTGAATTTATTAAAGCGAGAAGTAAATCAGTCTATTTCAGGACATCAAATCGGAAAGCAATGATAGCAGTAACGAAGGTGATGACTCATAGAAATAAATAAGCGGCCGATCTCATTAATTAATTCCATTATGTGAAACCATTTTGAATTGTTATGTATTTCCATATGTATAAACTGCATGCAGCATCCCCAACATTCATACAAAATCGGTTAAGACTTTCATGAAATATGGAAAAAAATCTGCGTAAGCAGGAGAGGAAAGGCAAATTAATATAAGTATTGGTTCTTTCCAAACTATGATTTCTTTTATCATTGTAATGTGTCGCAAATATTTAAGCTTTCGTTTCAAAACGAGGACTAAATCTTTTGCGCTCTAATTTGGCATTGTTTGACGGCAAGATAGATTGGAATAGTCGTTTGCATTAGACTATGATTCGAGGGTTAACGGGCCACTGTTATTATTAATTTTGGTTTAGGTTCGTTTTATTAGTATATGAGGAAGAGGTGGGGTCTGTGTGTTGGTTTGTTTGTGGTTTTTGGTTAGGAGTTATGGTTGGAAGAAGAATTTGAATAGTCACGAGAAGTGCCGAGTAAAATCTAAGTGGAACGATGTTATTGTCGATGTTGGCTTACTTATTTGCTAGGAACATTTTATTGAAAAGGCAAAGGGGTGCATGATGGACTGAAAGTTTGATATAATAATTTTGTATATTCTTCTTTTTTTGTAATTTTGTATATTCTTTTGTATATTCGCATTTATTTTGTTGTAGAAGATGTGAAGGATGACAGAAGAGTAAGAGGAAAGAGGAGGGGGATGTTGTAATTTAAAAATATCATTCGTTACAGATTCAGTTTTATAATGAATGGTCGATCATATAGCGATGTTTGAGATTCTTTAGTGTTTATTTTTATTTGTATGACATGTATTTACAGATTAGCTTATTTTGTTGTACAATGGATAAACCAGTAAAATTGGCGAAAGTGACGAAGATTCTTGGACGTACCGGTTCACAAGGGCAGTGTACACAGGTTTGGTGACGTTTTTATTACTTATTAGTGGCAGTTATAAGTTAATTGGAACTACGGAACGAGTTTAAAGGATATGAAATGTAGAGCATGAGCGATGAATATGGAATGACAAGTGCTGAAAGATATACATGCAATAATAAAGGTAGAGTGGAAGTGGTTGGAAGAAATTAAAGGAAAGATGAGGAAATTTTAAATTCAACAGAAATTTAAATAACTGTATTTCAAATATTTCTAGAATTATTATATTTCTTCAAATTATGATTCAGATGTTTCTCGTTATCTCCTTTTATCATTTGTGCAGTATTGTTTACATGCGTTTTTATCGCTTTTGGATTATGAAGCTTGTTTGTAAAATCTGGTTTACCTTAGTACTAGTTGTGAATTGAACATAACGATATTCTTGAATTTGGAGGTAAGTAATTCGAATTATAGGTACTTGTTGACTTCATAGACGATCCTTCAAATCGGTCAATTATCCGTAACGTAAAGGGACCAGTTCGAGAGGGTGACATTCTAACATTGTTGGAAGCAGAAAGGGAAGCCCGTCGACTTCGTTAACCTTATTGTTATAATTTTTGTTTCTACAATGAAATTTTTGGAATAAATAGTATTTTTCAACTCATTCTCACTTATTACTGTTACACAGACATAGAATGATCCTTCCCATATTTCGTTTTTTAAAATCATTATGTTTTCTTTCTTTGGTCTTAAAAAGAAGACGGATTTTTTTCTTTTATGCTAATCCTGGCTATCCGCATTTGATTTGTTTTCGTTGGTTGTGAACTGGGAAAGAGCAAATAAATATAGCACCAAAAACAGGAAAGAGCTGTAGTTTATTGATACTAGTGGAATTGTATTAAAATGTAGGATGGAACTGGATGATTGAATGCAGTATAGATGTAGACGGGTTGGAGGACGTTGTCTGTTTCGTAGCATCATAATTTAGGAAAAGGAATGTGTGAGGAAGGATGACGTATGGAATAGAAAGAAATTGTGGTGATCATGTTGTGTGGTAATGCAGAAAATATGGACTGCTTGCTAGAAATGGATCAGGCTGATAAAGAAGTGTCAGAATGCAGGGTCGACATCACTTTTATAGGTCGAGGATGCCAAAGAAGTACGAAATGCTTGAATTGGTCAAAAGTTATCAATGTGGTGGCATTTGCTTCAGCGGGAGATATTTGTTTTGTGATTCCCGAGGTAATGAATGATATGTGCGGTTGTTAGCACATTCCTAATCGTCAATTTTAGCTTGATAATCCCAATAAGTGTTGCATTATTGACATTTTTATCCCTTACGGTAATGCTAATTTTATCCTCCATCCCCTTTACACATTATTTTTAATCCATTTGTTTTTTTTTGGGCTAGTGAGGAACAAAATTTTTTCAGCAAAATAACCGATGTATAGCTATCAAACATGCGGTGAAGGCTCATGATTTTCCAATAACTTGTTTGAGATTTATTTCATGGTATCAGTATAACAGTAAGTTATTTAACTATCTTGAAAATGATCTGTCTTACTTAGAGACTAAAAGTCCAGTTTAAATTTTTGATGATAAATGCTTAATTTGTCAGTATTGAAATAACAATTCCATATATCTTTTTAGAACATATTCAGTTTATTTTTGATTCCAGAATGTAAACATATTTAGAAATTTGAATTGAATATTAATCAATATGAGAGGAAAATTTTTTTCTGTAGACCATTCATTGACATAATCTTTTTCATTTTCTGTTACGGAAATATGTAAGAAATGTCTTCTGTAATTGCTGAGATACGAATTTTTAGGTTTTGGTTTGGATTATCTCATAACTGGAGCAGCTGATGGAACTATTCGTTTATGGGCTGTGCAAATATCAAACAAAACAGTTGTTGTAAAGTTAATCAGTAATAGCGGTAAGGCATAAATTTTTTTCTGAACTTTTTACAATTATGATTATAACATTTAAGATGTTTATGGTATTTTTCTATACTAACATTTGATATCTGCAATGGATTTTGGAGCTTTTAGAAAATGTAAAAGTCATTTTGAATTTTCCTTTTTAAGGAAATGTAACAACAAAACGTCCTGTAAATTGTTGTGCTGGTGCAGCATTTAGCGAAGCGTATCAAGATATTGCCATTGTGAGTTATGCTATTCCGGATGGATCAGTAGTTGCTGAACAGATTGCTATTGATCGAGTGTCTTTGGAAGAAACAGAAAAGCGAAGCTATGAGAGAATCATGTTTCAGCCTGCCTTGATAGTTTCTGTTGCTGTTCAGATCATATCGAATGGTACATTTTTGACTCCATATTTCGTCTTGTTTTCCAAATAGTATGTATTTTTATAATTCTGAACACTTTTACAGATAATATATTGTTCATTTTGGGAACAACGAGCAATAATGTTGAAATTATTTGTGCCAAACTTGCTTTTATTGTAAGCTTTTTTATGTTATTTATTGAATTTTTTCATATTTTCCTTCATATTAGTTGGTGTTAATTTATTTTTATTTGACATATTTTTTTCTTATTTTTTAGTCTTCACAACTGCGAAAAGCCGTAACTCTCCAAGGTCATACTGATTGGATTACCAGCATAGATATTCGAGGTGAATTTTAGTAATTCTTCCTTACACGAAGAAGAAAAGTGGCTTCATCAGTTGAAGTAAAATCAGGCTTTTATATGCTCTATTTTATTTACTTTCGTGAGTAATCATTTTCAGCGCTTTGTGATACTATTTGACTATTTGAGATTGGACTAAGATCTTAAAATATTTTAATAACACTTCAATAAGTTACGCCTATTATTCACAATAATGCAGATTTTTTGTTATTTTGACGGTAATAATTTCTGCTAATCCTATAGGATTTGGCAGAAGGAGGGACCACAGTTGAAAAAATTCCGTAGCGTTTATGAAATAGTTTTTCTCAAACTTAAACATTTCTCATATTTCATTTTGTTTATAATTTTTATTGAAAGTAAAATTAATAGTGTTATTTTTTTCTGCTTTTAGCCTATGAAAATGATATTTGGTTAGCAAGTGGTGGACAAGAAAGCATTCGTATTTGGCGTTTTGAATTACTTCAGGGGAATAAAATGCGTGTTAATAGCGATACTCAATTAAAAGCCCAATTTACCTTATTTGATGAAGAAACTAAAGGTCCTTTCATTTTTAATGATAGTACAAGGAATGAATTCTAGACAGATAAAGTTCTTATTTACTTTTGTTAAATATCATCGTTGAAGGATATCAAATGTGAACTATTACAAGGACTGACACAATAACTCGTAATGATTGCTTTATTATTACTGATCCTTTCTCAATATGGTATTTTTTGATAGTGAAAAACTCGAGTGAAAGAAACTATAGATATTAAAGTATATTGAAATATTATATTATTAGTAAGGAAAACTCGAGCAAAAGGGAGATAAAATAAAGTATAT
The DNA here is from genome assembly GCF_000002995.4 of Brugia malayi. NCBI lineage: Eukaryota > Metazoa > Nematoda > Chromadorea > Rhabditida > Onchocercidae > Brugia > Brugia malayi. Next base: position 9,903,058 of record NW_025062475.1, read on the forward strand.
ATTGTCTTTTTAGTTATCACTTACACGATAAATGTCACTCTGCAAGGTGTTTTAAATGCTCATGAAGATTGGATCTGCTCAGTGGAATGGCATTCAAGCAAGCTGCAATTGTTAAGTGCGTCAAACGATAAAACAATGATTATATGGGAACCGTCTGAAAGTGCTGCTGGATTATGGTTCGATTCTGTATGTTGTTTCTATATTTTAGAAGTACTTCATAAATTTGAATGTTATTTTATCTAATGATTTTAATTTATATGTGTGATGCTTGAGATAAAGAGGAAAAATAAAGGAAAGAACGAAAGAATATATAAAAGGTAGAATGAAATGAAAATAATACACTTTATTGATATATTCAATTTTATGTGGATCAGTTACTGTTAAATTTAAATAAATAAATTTAGGTATGTGTAGGCGACGTTGGTGGACAAGCAGTCGGTTTTTTTGGGGCTTGTTTTTCTCCTGATGGTTACGCGATCCTTGCTTATTCATATTTTGGTGGCTTTTGTTCATGGCAGATAGAAAAAGTAAATTTGCAAATTTAAGACTTTTAAAGCATAACTTTGTAGTGAGCGATCTGAAAGATATTCTTAAATATATATTTAAAGGAAGGAAGTAGCTATTGGAAAAGTGTTCCAACTTTCGGTGGACATTCTGGACAGGTCAGAGATATCACTTGGGATCCTACCGGAAGTTATTTGTTATCATGCTCACACGACCAAACTACGCGATGTTATGCCCCTTCCGCGAATCATGTCTGTTTATTTGCTCTAATTATCATAGATATAAGTTTCCCATCAGATACAAAATGGAAATCATAATCATAATTATATTGGGCATTTTAAACTGATATTTTTTAAAGGATTGCTTCAAGAATAATATCTATCCTTGTGTTATCAATTTGAATATTCTTAAATATTTTACGAAGGTGTCTTAAAGGTCTTTCTTGATTTTTTCGAAATCTTTTTATTAAAATAAAGTTATCAAAAAATTAAAAAATAAAATCATTAATTGAGATGCAAATGAATGAAAAAAAAATATATATATTTGAAGTTTACAGGGCGTAATAAGCGAGATTGCACGACCACAAGTGCATGGTTATGATTTGACAAGCATCGCATCTATTTCGAGGTATGTATCTATTAAAACCATAAATTTATAATTGAACTTATTTCCTTCTTTATTTGTATTTAACTTTATTTACTGTATTTTAGTAGTCGCTTTGTTTCTGGTGCTGATGAAAAAATCCTTCGCGTTTTCGCTGCACCGCGTAATTTTGTCGAAACACTCAAGGTTGTTTCAAAGTATGATTGCCAGAAGGTGATTTTTCAACTTATTGGACTCATAGTATGAACTATTGTGGAACTGATTATATTTCATCAGTTTAGTATCTTGATTTTAGGCTTTTTTTTCTCCTTGAAATCTGGAAGAAAATTAATAAAGCTCTGCACAAATCGTTTTCTTCACATATCAAAAGTTTTTGCAGCTATTTCCGGATCCCACTCAAATTGTAGGATATAACGCAGCTATCCCAGCGTTAGGTTTATCAAATAAGATTACTAGTGTTGTAAATATTGAAAGTAATGAAAATTCCTCAGCTGATGATACAATAAATCAGAATGTTCCTTTCATGAAAGGTTAGTTTTCTTGTTGGTTTTTATTATGAATTGTTAAAGCTCTTTGAATAATTTTTATGAGTTAATGTCATACTGAATCCTTAAACTTTATGAAAAATCATTCGACTATTTAACATCGGGCTTCAGGAGTACCTATTGAGGAATGTCTGATGCAAGATACACTATGGCCAGAAATTCACAAATTATATGGACATGGATTTGAAGTATTTACTGTTGCATCAAATCATTCCGGTACACTCATTGCAAGTGCATGCAAGGTTGGTGAATTCATCCTTACTGTCATGTTTAAAATTAGTTCTTATCAAGGCAAACAGTATTTGAAATTTTTGCAAACATGAAAAAGGAGCAGCTTTTGTGATAAAATCTTGGTTTATATAAACTCTTTGAATTTGAATGTTCGAAGAGATTTCACAATTTTACTGAATCATGCAAATTTATACGATGAGCTAAAGTTACAGTTATTTTAGGCAAGTCGTGTCGAAAGCGCCACCATCATTATATGGGACAATAAGGAGTGGAGACGTCGATGTGAGCTACAATGCCATAAGCTTACTGTAGTACAATTGGCTTTCTCAAACAATGATTCCTTTTTGCTTTCTGTTTCCCGTGACAGAACTTTTGCTATTTCGGTCCGATCTTTGCAGGGTAATAAATAGTTTGTCCTAGGAAATATCCCATCTATATTTGAATATGGTAGTGAAATAATAAAACAACAACACTGACTTTTTTTTTCAAACCTTAATTACACATTTATACAAATACGCTGTTTTAGTTCTCGATTCTCATCTACGATGGAAATAAATATAAGAATTTGATCATGAAACCATTAAATTGCATTTTTCAACTTTAAAAGTTTGACTGTGACTTTTCTTAGATCCTTTTGAATGGAAACTTCAGTTGACATCAGAGCAGAAGTTTAGTAAAGTGCATTCCCGTATTATTTGGTGTTGTGCGTGGACTCCAGATGATAAATATTTCGTGACTGGAGCACGAGACAAAAAGGTAATATGTCGAGCAGTTAAAGGTTTTTTTTATTCACGAAATATCACTTTTAGCTGATTAAGATCAAAATTCAGTATTAAAATTTTAAATCATTTTGAAAATTTGCAGCTATGTCTTTGGCATTTTGATGGCGATGACATCCAACTTATTGCGGAAAGGAAACATTTGTATGCTGTTACAGCAGTAGATTTTGCACCAAAATTGTGGAATAAGTATATATTTCTTCTTCCTCCAAATCATAAAAATCATTTGGTTATATTATTGTAACTTTTCAACCTTTCTAAATTTGAAAAAATAATTGTAGATAATACAGGTTACAGTGTGTTAGGACTCTACTTTCAATTTCAGACATTACATTCTGGCTGTCGGTTTTGAAAATGGTGAAATCGAAATTGAAAAATGGAATTTGCGCCAAAATGACATCAATACTAGTGATAACTGCTTGAAGCGATGGTTGGCTCATTCACAAACGATAAATAGGCTGAAGTAATTGTTTATTATTATTATTGTTACTATTTATTATTACCACTAATTATTATATTGTTAAGTTCTTAAGGCGAAGGAAAAAAGTAATTTCTAATAAGTGATTCTAATTCGAAATTAAACAAGTAGTGCAAAACTAAATTCTATCATAGTTAATTGAAATAAATATATCTTATAGAAGTCGATTTGTTACTAGATGATATTTTAGAAAGTTTTTTCTTTAGGTTTCGTCCGAAACAAGGATCTTGGTTATGTAATGGTGATGTAAATATTCATATTTGGGAACTTGCTTCAGCAAGTAATGATCATTCTGTCGTAGTTCATCAGTTAAATTTGTTGTAAGCAGGCTAATTTGTTAAATGAATTGTCGTAATGCTTAGTAAGTTTGTGTTAATAGTGGAAGGAAGAGTGCTTAAATAAATTGTTACTTGAATACTTGGATATGATCAAATTATTGGATTAATAGGGATGACAACTGTTGGAAAAGCGTGGGTTTGACTGGGAAATAGTTTCCTGCTTTTGTGATAATAATTAAGTGTTTCTCCATCATTTAATTATTTAATGTATGAATGTATGTGATACTAACAGAAGTATATTGCTTTTCTTATTGGAAATTAACGGCAATTGTCATTTACCCAAGTGTATTTTTCTGGATTAAAAAAAAATTCTTTTCCACTAATTACCTGACAAATTTTATTTGTAATAATTCATATAAGACGACAAAATTTGCAAAGTCAAATCGATAGCACTGAATCCCTATTAATCAGAAGATTTCAATACTCCAAACACCAAGGCTATTATTGAAAATTCAATTTAAGTTAATGCATAAACTGATCGAATAGTGCGTGATACATAGATCGTCAATCAACATTCAGACAGGTAATATATTAGTCATGAAGTTGATGCAGTGTGCAATTATCTCAATTATCCTTGAGCATGAACAAGTGATTAATAACACATTGATAGTAATGGGAAGGATATGTAGCTAACGGTACTAGAACAATTGTTGATTTAATTAGTCTAAATTAGTATAAACTATTTCATTCTGAAAAATAATGTTGATCAAATAGAGTGATTAAAATTTTAAAATCAAGCATAAATTCAACAACTCCCTTTAAATACAGGATTATTAAAATAATTTCTTTACAGTTGTTCAAATATTAAAGCTGTTAAATTTGGACGAAGTTAGTTTTATCCTTGTTAAAATAAAATATCTGAAAGTGTGTATTAAATTTATTACAATCAATAAAATGATAGAGAACTAAATGAATGAGTGAGTAAATAAAAAAAGGGTTGAGATGATGAGTATCATGGGAATGAATGTTATGGTTATTATTTCGGACCAAATTAATTATTGCATAATTGTAAGCTTTGATGTTTTGTTTAGGAATGCGAGTTTTTCAGCAACAATTAATCCAATCATTGTTTTATCTAATTGTTACCATTTAATAGAATCATTCTATAAGATACATGAATGCATACACATATATAGCTTATTTAAAAAAAGCAAAAGTAATTGTTAGAAATGACACCAAAAATTTTGAATCTTTAGATTATAAAATTTTAACTTCACCTGAATTTAATAACTTTAATATTTGAACAGCTGTAGGAAAAGTAAAAAGGATTTCGTTATCTAATGAAATGATAATTTAGAATTAATTAACAGATATTATAAATTAACCTTACTGATTTTAATAAATTTGGCATTTAAGGAGAGTTTCGAATTCATGTTTGATGATTTAATAGAGGGCAATTTCAACCATTCTATTTCATTATGCTAAAATTACTTTTTATTAATGAAATTTATTATTAGTTATATAATTCAGGCTTATTTATTCTTTTAATATTAAAGTATAGTGAACGATAAAAATGTTTAAATTTGAAAATTTACTACCAGTAATAAGACAGTGTTGTCTGATTATATAAATATTGCAAAATACGCTTTAAATGAAAAAAAGAAATTTAGATGTAAAAATAAAATTTATAAGTTTAAAAAGTCAACATTTCTCATCTAAACAAATTTATCATAATAATGAAATATTCCTCTTAACAAGTTAACATTTCACATCTAAACAATTTATTCTACATCTTTAATAATGGAATTCACCGGATCACATTTTAAACTAAAAAAAAAAAACATTCTTTTTTAATTCAATGAACTATATCAAAGGAATATATCTAACAATACTGGTAACGGTCATGTTAAATTTTGAAATAAAATATGAGAAGAAAAAGTTCATAGCTACTATTTACAAATATCTGCTGGAATATTTGATGTTGAATGAAATTTAGACGTTGTTGACATTTGTATCGGGATAAGCTGATTAGATTCAATATGTTGCACATTGATAGCATCTATGAAGCTACTATACTGATTTAAGTTTGATGAATGAATGGATGAAATGCATTCCGAAAGATTAGTTGTTGATTTAGTAGGATATAAGATAGATGTAAGATTATGATGATTATATTCATCCTCTTGTAAATATGAATGATAATTTGGATGATAACAAGGAAAGCGTTGATAACGTTGTTGTTGATGTTGTTGTTGTTGGTGCTGGTGTTGTTGTTGTTGATGTTGTTGTTGTTGTTGGTGCTGTTGATGATGATGTTGGTGTTGGTGATGATATTGCTGCTGTTGAGTTAATGCAAGTAAGCGAGGTGGTACACGAAGTAAGGTTGCAATTAAATTTGTTGTTGTTTGACTCATTCCATTACTTAACATATTTGCATATTCTAAAGCACTTGGTTGTACATTACTATCCAGAATATGATCCAGTGCAGCTATATAATTCCTGTAAAAGAAAAAGAAAAATCATATCATAATATTTATGAAATTCAAATGATTAACTATTGCTATCGCTGATTATCAATTAATTAAAAGGAATTAGTTTACATAATAATTATTTGAGATTAAATTTAGAAAATTACTGCACTATTACTACCACTGCTACTACATTTTCATCATTAATGATGATCATGATTATATTGTTATTTTGTTTGATTAAAATATATATATTTTTTATTCCTAGTAGTCCATCGAGAAAATGTTTTGGTAAAATTAAAATTAATAATGCTGAGAGGAATAAGTTTACATAACATAAATTAAAATAAATTATGATTAGATAGATCAAATACATAGTATATTTCGTGAAATATGATCTTAATTTCTTATTTTTTAAGTCAAAACTTATATCAAAAATTAAGCAAAAGACTGGGAATTAACTGCAAAAACAATAGAATTATGGAAGAAAATTAGAAACTATAAACTAAGAATTATCAAAAATTGCAGATTTTAAAATTAGTCGCTATTAAATATAAGGAAAAAGTGCAAAAAAGGATGCGAGGAGGAGAATAAAGGACAAATCAATAAGTAAAAAGGTGATGATATAAGGATAATAATTAAAGGTAGATAGGTATGAAAAGGATGATGACAATTTAGAAAATGATCACCAGATGAGATCAGAAATGAAGTGATGGAGAAATTATTGTTTCTAGTCGCAACGGCTCATTATTATTTTTATTGAAATCATTGAGCAGTAACGGTAGTATGTGACAAGGTCAACCTTAGCTCTTATTTATCTCATCTGCTTAATTAAATTATTTTATATCGTTCAACTGCATTAGAATTATAATTAATTATTGTCTTCTGTATATGTACGTGTATGTGTGTGTGTGTGTGTGTGTGTATGTGGGTGTATGTGGGTGCATTATTTCAGATAAGAAATACTCGTTGAAATGGTGAAATTTAACATAGCTGAAAAAAGAATGAAAGGAAAAACGGATAGGTCGCTTCTGTTGAGTTAACAGTAAATGATAAACAATGATTTTCCAGAAATGCTAAGAAGCAAATTGAAAACAAAAATGGATTAAACCTTTGTAAATAATAGATGACACTGCTGTCTCAGCACTGAAATACAATAATGCTAGTAATAAAAATCACAGTAACATTAATAACAATAATAATAAATAGTGGTAATAATAATAATAATAATGGATAATCGCAAATGAAGCGAAAAGTTTGGGAAAGAAAACGTTACGATATAATTACCGTAATCCTTATTTGTAAACTAGAAGTTATTACTACTTGAGACAGTGCGTTATTTATCGAAAGGTTTGTGCGATATTTAATGGCGCCTTTTGATTAGTTTCAATTTTGATTGATTATACTTATTGACCGTAATCTGATATAAGTTTCATTTCATAATAAATAATATTGCTTAAAAATGATGAAAAGTTATTCGTTTAAGGCAAATATCTGAATTATGAAGGAAAAGCGTGAAAATGTGTAAATATAAATTAGATGTATAAATATTTAAGTCATTAGAAAGTTATATTTGGTATAGAAATAAAATCGAGTATTCAAAAAAATATAATAATTTTTTGAATTTATTATTAATTAGTAAATTAAAAAAAGTTTTTCTTTTTAGATAACATTTAAATGAATTAGCCATAATATAATTAGCTCCTTTTTGTCTATTAAACTATCATCAGAGTTATTATAATCAAAAATTAAGACATAAAGTGTGAGCAACCATAAAACCTTGCTAATCGTAACGTTTCAATTTTGGAAAGTTTTTGATGTTGAGTTGTTATTGGGACACGTTGACGTAACTTATCCAACGCACGATTTAAGCCGTGCATGCGATTCCTTTCTCGCGTGTTTGCTTTTTGACGGCGCACTCGTGATTTATTAATAGCATCAAATGTCGTAGAAGTTATTGTTGTCTCACTTGACGCAACTGTTGATGGAACTGTCATTATTCTGTAAACAGAGTGATGATGACATATGATACAGTAGCAGAAAATATCAAAGAATATCGATAGGATAGGAATTTCTTTTTTTTTTTTTTTTCGGTTATTTAGATTTTTTGACTATAATTTAATTCTATTATTAGTTAAAATTGTTTTGTATTTTGTTTTAATCATATGCTAGTACTACAGTAAATTTCTGACTTAAATAATAATATTGACTGAATTAATCAAAAAATATTATTGTAATTTATGCTTGCCAAATTTGACAATATGATAACAAAATTTTTTTAAAAATATTGTACCAAATTTCTAAAAATATTATATCAAAAATTAGAATTCGGGAAATTGTTTCAGGAAGCGGACAATAATCCGTTCCTGTACCTGATAATACGATCATGTCGGATATGTATGCTTGAAATGGATAGTAGTGGGGAAGGAAGGAATAAAAAAGGGTGGAGAAATGGTAATTGAAATGGCTCCGCCTTTAGGCTCTCAGAAAATGGTCCTTGACCTGCTCGTGATTTTGAATTATTATTAAAATGAGTGTTCGGTCCTTCTGAGAAAGCGAAAAGATTGAAATTTACAAAATTTAATCAAATGGTACTAATTTCAAATTCATTCGTTTGCTTCTAATTTAAATTCAATGAAAAAAAGAATTGTTTGATTTTTAAATATGTAAATTAGCAGAGGCACCTGAAAGTTAATGACAAATAATTAAAATGAAATTTGAATGCTTCATTTTTTCTTATTTTCTTTTGTGATTTTAATTCATTTTAATTTCCCGATTAATTCATTTTATTCCATGAATATACTTTTTGTTGTTAGCCTTTGACTTTAAATTCAAACAAATATAGAACAGGGTGAAAGATATTACTCTTACAATAGATACTTGTAAAGTAATAGTTCGGTGACAATTAAGTTCGCTGACACAACTAAATATGCAAATTTTATATTAAGAAAATTGCAAAGAAAAAACAAAAAAAATTTATGCTTTTTCAGTTTCTCTTACATTGTTCCTTTTTTTTTCTCTTTCCTTAAAAAAAATATTTTTTCTCGGTTCATTTCATCTTTCATATCCTTTGACCTTAAAAATGTAAACAAGTGTGAAGTATGGCGAGAAGAGATATTACCTCGCAACAAGACATCTATCGGGGTGGTAATTTGATGTCAAAGGTTAAAGGAAGCGGATTAGCCTTGACTAAGAGAGGTTTATCGTACTGTTCATTTGTCAGATTAAATATCCTCCAAAAATTTCTTTCTTTTCTTCCTCTCCCGCTTCCTGTTTTCTCCTAAACCACTCACCGTTTTCCTCTTCATCTTAAAATTCCTCGCTCTTTTATTCAAAGTTTATTAAAATTAATCCAATGATCGATCCTGTTCCTTTTTGCTTTTTCTACTCTAAATTTAACAATACACACTTCTATTACTACGGTAAGATAAGATCAAAATTAAACAAAACAAAAACAAAAAAGAAAAGCGCAAAATGATACGGTCGTAAAGTGGGAATTGTTTCAAACAAAACATTCAATCATAACATATTGACCGAACGATAATTCTGTCCTAACCATGAATGAAATGACTGTATTGTATTTGGTACTCCTCGAAATCTCTCCTCAGAATAACAATACCAACAAAAAGGCAATAATCTGCATTATCGTAAATGGAAAAGCGGTGCAGATCAAAGGATGAATAAGACTGACTGACGGACTAACTAACGAGCGAAACTAACTAACTGACCGATTGGCTAATGCTACTGATCAGTAGAAATGATCGAATAATATCGGCACGTGACAAATGGACATATGCGCACACACACGCACACACACACACACCACATACTACATACATACACATACACATACACACATACACATATGTATATATACATTCATTTGTGTATGCAGGTATGCATGCATACAAATAAAATAGCAATTAAGACTGTTTGTTGAAATGATTTACAGTTATTTCTTTTGTTTTTCTTTTTTCTTTTCTTTCGGATGAATCTTTTCATCGGATTCATTTGATAAATTTGCGGTAAAATTTATTCGTCCATTTTTAATAAACTTACCTTTTTTCCTTCTTTAATGCTTACCTAAATAATGGATGAGATAAATTTGATCGATCATTATTGATTTTTCAAAGTAGAAGAAAACAAAAAATTATTTTATTCGATGATGTTAAAAAATGATAAATGGAAATGATTAATTGGAATAATATAAATATGAGCTAATTTAATTTAAATCTGAAACTTAGCATTCAAATACTTTAGTAAAGATTGGGATGCAAATATATTTTTGTGGTTTAAATTATGTGAAATAAAAGAAAATGAGAAGATAGAAACTGCAAATTATATAAAGTTTAGATTTAAATATTTCAAAGAAATAGAAAAGGAATTATTTACTAGGATAAACATGGTTTATTTATATAAGTGATAAACATAGTTTATCACTTATATAAATTACTTTTTCATCTTATTATAATACAGTAAATTTAAATAGTCAAATGATTTATTATAATTTAAGAGATTTAGTAGACTTGCAAAATTAAATTTCAAATGCATTCAGTTAATTTTGTTGCAGTATAACTATTTATGCATTACTGTAAAAGTAACGAAAATTTAGCGACAAATTTGTTAACGTAATTAGGAAATATATATATGAAATAATAATTAGCCATCTTCTAATCTTATGACAAAGTTTTCTCGGGAATTTATGGAATAGAAGAAACATAACTTTGAATTACTCATAAACGAAAAAATTTCTTTACTATACTTTTAATTTTTTAGCCGTAATTTCAATTTTTTCACTTAATAATTTTACTGCAATATATCTATTTGTATATATTTTTTTCTCCTTGAACAATACAATAATATTTTTCCAAAGAAATTCGTTTTTTTTAAAAATGAAAGTATAAAAATTGCTTATGGAAAATTGTGGTATTTTTTTTTTTTTTTTGAGCTGAAATCATTGAGGTATTCTATATTAAAATTAATTGATGCAAATTTAGTGTTAGCTAAAAAAGAGTACGTTGTCATTTTCATTCATTCTGTCATTTTTCTACCTTTCTTCAATCTTGTCACCTTCTTTTCTCTTCTTTTTATCTCTCTTTAGTTTCTCTTTCCTTCCAACACTCCGCCATTTCTATCTTTTAAAAGAGAAGAAAAAAAGAAGGAAGCATTTGATGTTATTCCGCTTCATTTCAGCTCCATCTTCTCTTTTCCGGAAGGATTTATTAGAACCGACAAAGAGAATTTGCTAAATGTGACATAGCCATTTCTCTTTTTCTCATTTAACCCGAATTAATACTTTTTGAAATCTGTTCGAGACTGCTCCATTAGCGCCCAACATTATCATCAGCAATGTGAAGCGGTATTTAAGAAAAGATATGGCAGTGACAAAATCATCAATTTTAGTGACAATAATAGCGGTAATGATGATAGCAATAATAATGATGATGATGATAATGTTGATAAAAGCGCAGATAGCATTGCATGCTTTGGTTAATCTTATTATTTGTGACACGGCTAAATATCATTTGATTGATAGTACATCATTACATCAAGGTTGTTTATTGTTTACTGTAAAATGTTTAAGATATTGAAATGAAAGAACTTGATATACCAGAGAGATAGATAAATAACGTCGTGAGAGATAAGCTAAGAAGGAGTGATAAAATATCCATTTAATCTCTCCTGAGACATTTCTACCATATTTTCGAAGCAGATGCTAAGTCTGAAAATTTGTCATCATCATTCATTGGTTTAGATGAAAAATTAAAAACAAATTTGGATGTTCTGACACAACATATATGATTACTTTTGCTATCATTTATATCATGATGATAAGTATAATCATAAGCGACTGAATTCTAATCTGTTAAAATAATTAGCTTAAATTTAAATCAAGGAAAATCATACTTAAATATTTTTCTCAAAGTAACCACTGTCCACAGAATTGAGGCACAAATTATATAATTTTCTAATTGAATTTTAATTGTATTATTTGTATTATACTTGCATTATAATTATTAATACATAAATACATATGTTAAAAGAATGAAATAAATTGATAGCAATTAGATGTCAATGTAATTGCTTGATAATATTTGTTTAAGTTAATGCTTTCTTAAGTACAGTCATAGCGTTATGAAACGAAAATCTTAAGTGAAGCAAAATAGTAAAAGATATGATAAATGACTAATTTGATATTATTAATTATGCTTGATGAATGTTAAATAAAAATTTGTATAAAAATATAAATATAAAAGCAGCATCTATTACTAAATTTATTAGTTTCATACAGCTCAGTTATTTAATTGAACTAATTTTAAAGCATAAATTAGTCATAGCTTTGTAGAAAATGACCGAAAATAATTAGTTGAATATTGAAATTTAAACGAATACACTGAAATTGAACAATTCATTAAATAATTTATAAAAATTTGAAATTTAAACGAATACACTGAAATTGAACAATTCATTAAATAATTTATAAAAATTTGAAATTTAGTTTCAAAATTTTGTCACTCATGAATTCAATCATTTGAAAATCAACCTTTAATCAACAGCATGTAATATGAAATATTATTAAATGCTTTTCAAGAAGAATGCATATGTGGAATTGATGTAAGGAAGTATCAAGTGAAGGAAAAAAATTAGATCAATTGATTTGGAAGCTCAAAAATTACTAAAATATATTATATAAAGGATAAAATACAAAGATTATTAAAATATTATTATTTCTTTAAAAAAATTGAAATAAAAATAAACTCTTTTCTTCTTTCTCAATGTCTTCTTTTCGTAGGTCAAATTCTACTATTTTCTTATTTCTCTTTCTTATTCTGCTATACAATCTCCTTCACTGATCATTTGTAAAAATAAATAAATTTTCGCAATAAATTTATAAAATACTCATTTTACATTTAGTACAATTTAAATTTAATTAAATGAAAAATAATGACAAAGGAGGAAAAAATTAAATTTACTAAACTGAACGAATAAAAAATAGTTTTAAAAAAGAGAAAAAGAAAAAGTGATTGGATGAATTTAGTTGAATTGGATATAAATGTTAAGTGCATTTATGCATATCGATAAGAATAGCATGAAGTACTCAATTGGTTGGATTATTTGGGATGACAATTTTACTACACTTTTTTCTGAAGTGGGTAATAGTCAATCGTTCATCGTAGTAGTAGTAGTAGTTGTTGTTGTTGTTATTGTTATTGTGATGGTACTCTTTTACAATTATTCATCCTCTCTCTCTCTCTCTCTCTCTCTCTCATTTGTTTCTTCACTTTCTCTTTTTAATCCTTTTATTTTCCCTAAATCCTTTCTATTATTTTGCTATTTTATAATCAATTAAACCACAAAACCTACAATTTATTTGTTTTTATTGTACGTCTAGCAATAGCAATCGTAATAAGCACACAGTAATAGTCATAGTTAATAGTCTAAAATACCGTAATACTCAATGTATCTATGTATAATTGAATTCATCAATTGGTACTTTAAGTGGTCCAAGGGAAAATGGATAAAAATAGCCTAGAATTAATGAATTGATGCAGTTTACCAATCTTCTTGCCCTTTCTCTCTCCTCTCCACTTAGGTACCAATTTTCATAATAAATACTATTTCCTCCTGTTGCTCCTTCTGTTAATTCTACTAGTTATTGCATTGTTGCTATTTAGTGAAATGATTTTTGAGCTAAAATTACTTATTATTTTATAATAAAATTTTACATTTTTCTATTTATTTATCCATTTATTTATTTATTTTACTTACTTACCTAATTATTTATTTCTGTAAGTATATCTATCATTCACTCATTCATTCATTAATTCATGATCCATCTATCGTAACCAACAATTATACGATATTTTCATCCTATAACCAATTATCAATGATGGAAAACTATCAATTGTCGACTTACTTAATGCAAAATATGGAAATGTATGTAAAAAAGAAGCTAGATCTGTCAACTCAGAATAAATAATTTTTGTTATAATAATGCGTTCAATTTCAATCTTTGTTGTATTATTGTAGCATTACCTGGTTTTCGTTATGTCATCGTAGCATTAAGCAAACTTTGTTATATCATTGTAGCAATAGTCAATTTTAGTAATATAAGGTAAATGTTATAGGAGAAAGAGAATTTGCATTTAGAAATAATGATAAACTGTATTTATAATTTATGTGCGGCAACAATATTTTGATTAGAATTAAATGCTAGCTAAACTGCTGTTAGTTATTTATTTCATTAATGCAATCCTATATATATATATCACTAACAACAAAAAATATTGTAGTAAATGTCCGGATCAAGCTTCACCAATACTATGCTATTCAATTTATCAATAAAAAACTGATAAGACATTATTAGTTGATAACTATGCAATTTCTGTATAATAAAAAGACGAAATGAAGTAATCAGTTTAGTTATTCAAAGTGATAGTTTGTTGTGTCATAAATATTCTAAAAATATTTCTGTGGTTGGGTTCAGATACTATCAAAATTTGTTCATGTTATTCGTTTTCACTTCGCTTATTTATTTTTTATTTACTTATTCATTCATTCATATATTTGTTTATTCATTCGTTCAAGTAATAAATATTCATTTATTTATTAAGCATAAGAATTTCAACTACATTTAATTGTTTAAAGCTAATGGTTGTATTATTTTCAAACATTCAGTTATTCAGCAGCAGTGTTAATTGATACATTATTTATCCTATTTAGTAATTTAGTAACAATCATAAATAAGCAGAACAAGCAAACAAATTTTATAATATTTCTCAATGATAGTTTGCTCAGTAAAATCTTTTTTATAATTTGCTTAAATTATTTCTTTTTTTTTGCATCACCATCATTAGTTTTTAAAATCAAATGAAATAAGAAGGAGATGTGTAATTAATCTTTCATCAAAAAACAATATCACTCGGGATAGAAAAACTAAGTAAAATTTTTTAATGCAGCAGCAATGGAACCTAACCTTTATTATCTGATTATCATTAAAATAAAATGATATTTTTGCAATAGTAATAAAAACTACAATAATAATTGTTGTTACATTATTATTATCACTATTATTATTACTTATATAATTATTGTTTTTTAATTCGAACTATATTAATTTAAATAAAAATAAAAAATAAATAAATAATAATGATGGAAGGATGTAATTTATAAGAATAATTCAGTCGGAATGATACTAAAATTATACCAAAAGTAACTCATTCTGTAATTCTTTGGCAAAGGATTAGCAATCATCTAACCAATTAATTAACTCATCTCCCTATGATGCATTAATTGATCTCATAGCGCATTAGTATTGGAGGAAATGCTAAATTATAATGAAAAAGGTGGAAGTGTAAAAAGATTGAAGAAGGAAAGGATCAGTGACATGAAAATGAATAATCCATTTTGTGGATGGCGTCATCAAAGCCAAAGTATTGTTGTGGAAAAGAAAGAAGCCGCATGGCTTACTGTTGGAAGTCCTGCTGTGATTGCTTGATTAAAATAAACATTTATTAGAGATTATATATGCAAAAATAAATATGCTCCTATTGTTATCACTATTGCTACTGCTAGCTTTTGATCTTAATCATTGAACAAAAATTAATTTTAATAAAAAAATATAGAAATGAAAAAAGAAAATAATATTATACATTGCTGATAATTGCTTGCCAATAGTAATAATAGTAATAATAATAATAATAATCGTTGTAATCTAAGTATGGATTTCCTTAATTATTTCGTTGATTTCTTTTTAAGATACCTACCGTAAGTATTTCAAAAATGTAAATTTTTGGATAGTGATGATGCAATGAATCCATTCAATATTCAGTTATTAATTTTACTAATTTGTGGATACAAATTAGATAATTTCTTCTACTGACGTCATAATAATAATAGTAAAAAAAAAAAAATAATAATGAAGTACTGAACACTAGTATTATTACCAATCGTAATTGAAATAATGCTAACCTAAAAGTAATGGTACCAAATAATTAAGTGAGAAAAAAGGAAAAAAGAAAAAAGGAATCTATACGAAATGGAATGCAATGACTGACTAAACAATTAATCTATTGCATAATCATTAATAAGGAAGGGAAAAGAAAAAATAGAAAATGGTACCATCGTCATATTTCAGGTCATTGAAAATATATGAAAATGCAAACATAAAATAGATAAATAAAACGTTAAAATTTTTGATTGTGCAATTATATTAATTTTATTGCATTCAATTTCAATTTTTTCTAGAGAAACGATCAAATATGTAAATGTTGAAAATGATATGAGAAAAAAAAAGAAAGAAAGATGGGAAAAGCGAATAGACTAATTGTTATATCAAATCAAAAACAAATGATAGAAAATGATTTGCCTAAAATCCTAAAAAGCGAATTGGTGATAAGGATAATTGAATTTTTTTATAAATAATAAATGATAATGATGGTAATAATACAAAGCTGATAATCAACTTTTGATGAAAAAGCACACAAAAAAAAATTAATTTTCTTTATCACGAGTAGATAAAATGAATAGATGTAAAATTTATGAAAGTAAATAAAATATTTTGAAGAGATTGAAAAATGTTTCAAATGTTTATGTTTGTCAATCTGTTTGTAAAAATAATTCTTTTCATGTTGAAAAATGCAAATATTTGAAATTAGAAAAACGCAATGATTAATAAATTTGCATACCAGTAATTATCAGTTATTAAAGTACCAGATTTAAATTATATTCTGCTTACATTAGCATGCATTACAGTATTTTTATTGAAATGCATGTTACTATCATATTTTACAAAATGTATGTGCGACAAAAGTGAAAGTTTCATTTACATAACTTTCATCATCGATAAATTCGAAAAAAAATTGATAAAATTGATACTATTATTTTTCTTACTTTTACTTTCAAATTTATGCTAAATAAGACAAATATCATTTTGTTCATTTATTCAGTTTTTTTTTTCTTGTTGTTTAGGTTATATAAACTTAATTAAATTTTCATTTATCATCGATGTAGTATTTTTATTGTTTATTTTGCTTATCGCTGTAGGTGAAAAAAAAAAAATCTCCTATATATGTCATAGATCCTTTAGCTACTATTCTTGCTATTATTTACTTTCACCAACTGCTACGGGTAAAAAATCCTCTAAATATTTATTGAATGTAAAATAAGGCTAAAGTAGTAAGTCAATAAATTCAAGGTCAATGGTCTTTTCTATCAAGCAATAGTATCATTGATAAGATGCCGGAAAACCGGAAACGATTGTGAAATCATGTCCTATTTGTTAAAACTTTGTCAGTTTTGCGATAAATTCTGATAAGTAAAATATTTCTATAATTAAAATGAAGATGATTTTATCTTAATATAAACAAAACTGCTCCAATTAATTCAAAATTGGCAATTAAACTTGAAATGAACAATTCTTGCAAATGGTGTGGGATGATTTACTGTTCTTTTGTCTTTTTTTGTCACTTCAGTTCAATTGTATTAATTTTAATCCTAATATAACATGTAATTTTATATTTTTCCTTTTCAGAATTTTATTTTGTTTTTATATTTGGCAATGCTAATATTAATATTTTATCTATTTGTTGTGTAATTCTTTGTGTTTCAATGAAAATTTTAATATCATTTCAAATTTAGTTCATTTAACATACCATCAAATAAAAAAAAAACAAAATGAAATAGAAACAAATGAAATTCCATTCATTATTTCGTTAAAACTTCTTAACTTTCTTTTCAGCTAATTATTCCATAATTATTTTGTTGAAATCAAATAATTCAAGAACATTCTTTTTCAAAATTTAATTTATAAAATTAAAAATATTGAGATAAGCTGAATTTATTCAGTTATTATTGAACACTTGCAGAGAATTATTGTTATTGTTGGCAACAAAATTTATTCTGATCAGAACAACTCAGGCATAATTAATTACGAATACTTACTTAAAATACTAATTTAATTTGGAAAAAAATTATTTTTTTAAAATAAAAAAAAATTGCATTAAAATGTAATGGAATAATATAAAACAAAAATAAATGAGAGATGAAAACAACTGCAACATAATTATCACATTTCTAAAATATCAATGATTACTGTCAAATGATACAATTTTTTGACATTGAACAAGTATTCCAATTCCAATATTAAATAAATGATATGTGGAGAGGAAAGAAGGAAAGAAAGAGCAGTAATGATAACAATAATAATAAGTTAAAAGGAAAACAATTTTCAAATAGCCTAATTCATTTGTATATTCTATTAAATAAATTCAATAAAATTTTAAATAAAGTGAAATTCATTCCGATCAAAATATCATAAGCGCAGTTATAAATGCATAATCAAAATAGTGATTTAATTTAAAATAATGAACCAGAATTAATATAAAATTGTTATTTTGCTTGCCATGTTTAGATAAAATTTGATAGAAATTCTTTTCTCGTTTGCATCATTTGTTAACAAATAATCGATGAAGAAATTTTTCTTTCAGTTATTCATTTCTGATTATAACCACACCAAGTTGAATAGCCATTTAAACTTGGCGAAGCAATGCAATCATAATTAGCAGATGGCAAAAATTGTGGTCGCGCCGAAATAATTGTTACTATGATTAGCAATGATAGCATTAAAATATGAATAATTTGTTGATTCATTTTGTAATATCTGAAAAAATTAACAAATTATATTCAAGATATTTTCATTTTGAAAAAAAGACAATTTTGCAATATATTTACTGGTTTCTCTCAAAAAATAAAAAAATAAAAAATAAAAAAAATTATAAATAAAAAATAGATTTTTTTTTAACAGAAAAAGTAATGAAAAAAGGAAAAAAAAAATTAATGAAAAACTTATATACTTCTTAAACATAATGTATCGTTAAGAAAAGCAAGCAAATTATCAAATAATAAAATTTAAATTTAAATTTAGCAACTTTTGTGACTCGCTTATACTGGTCGCCCAATTTAAGCTGAATTGTATATTAAAAAAATATTCACCACATTAATTTGATTTAACTCACTTTAGTGAAGTATCTGTTAACTGATTGCAAAATCTTTTAGCATTTACCTTTATATTTTGAAACAATTTCAATATAAAACTATTCATTGCTCCACCTATCAGTTAGTGTTATACCAATGATTTCTCTTTTATATGTTTAAATATGTAAAACAAATTAATGCTATTAAATGCTATTACACAGCGTGAAACATAATACAAAGAAGGAAGGAAAAAAAATATTCATTAGATCATATTTAACTGTTAGGTATTACTTAATAACTTTATATGCCACACACGCGAATACATTTTATTTGCATTTATTACATTATCATTGCATATCATAATACAAGCGATTTTATACGTTTCTAAAAATCACGTAACACGTGAACACATTTTTTTTTTTTGTTACATAAACCATTGTATCATCAATGTTTCTAAGATTAGCGGATAATTCTGTACAAAATGATGATGTTATCACTTAGTTTCAATGACGACAAATTGATTTTTTTTTCAATCAGATTTTTTAATCAAATACTTAGTTAAATTTAAAAGCAAAAAAAAGGAGAATGGATGAAAGAAGGGTAAAACGAAGAAAGATAAGTAACTGTCAGTTGTATCACATTAAATTTTTATAATTGAACTGAAATCAGTGCAGTAGATGAAATTTCAAAATCTTTTAGTGCAAAGAACAATACGAAATACCAACCCATCTTTATGACGAAATTTCATTTCTTTTCTTTTTTCTTTTCACAATCATTTCTACTATATTTTTATTTATTATCTTCAAATATTAAATATAAGAAATGAGGAAAAACACAACTTAACTAATCTATGTTTTCGTTTTTAATGTCGTAGAAAAAAAGGAAAAAAAAAATTTGAAATGGTCAAACATATAACTATTTTAATAAATTTATTATGAATGACAAAATGTTTTCTATAATAATTGCATTATTTTGCTATGTGTTTCTGCTCTGACCTTTCACCTTTCCATCTTTCACATTTATATGTTTTAAATTTTTATAATTTATATTTCAATCTTTTACATTTTAATTCTTATACAGTTATCATACTTCTTTGTTTCCTTCCTTTTTGTGCACATTTATGTGTTTTTATTGTATCAATTGCTATCATCGCTTGTTAATTTGAAATTAACATTCAATATTAAAATTTCATTCTAAATTAAAACTGTTAATAATATGTGTAACTGTATTTTTATCAAAATTTGTCAAATATATTCAAATATATCCAAAATTTGCTTAATTTCTAGCAGAAAAATTTATTTCCAAATATCTGTATTATTTAATACAATAATCGTATCGTTTTACTATATGTTTCTGCTTCAACCTTTTACCTTTTCATCATTTATTTTTAAACCTTCTTTTCGAAAATTTTTATTTGGTCCAAATTTAAATTTACTTAAGTTTGCGGAAAGTTTCAAGTTTCAAATGATTAATGAAGCAAAATATTAATTGCGATCCATAAGTTTAGTGATATATTGTAGTAAATAAAAAAAAAAAAACTTGTATATATTTCTTTTTTCTAGCTAAATCGATAACTTTCTCCTCTCTATAATTCATAACTTACAAACTTGAGAATGGTTACTTTTATTATCTTCACTCATTTTTAAAATTTTAATCATAAATCTTTTTTCTTCAGATGATACTTTCCTTCCACTTTTGACAACATTTTATTTCTTCTAACATTTATCTCTAATAACATTACCCACTTTCCATCTTCGTTCCTTTTTGTCGTATTTTTTTTTAAAGAGAATTCCTCTTCTAGAAAAAAAACGAAAAGAAAAAAGATCAAAGTGGAAATGAGTTGGTGCTAAATTCTGCTAAGACAATGAATGAATGATGTTAGACAATATCGTGTTGTACTTCTTTTCCGGTAAACAAATTCTTATTTATGGTGTAATAATTTTAAAACCTGATTTTCCAATTTGCTTTCTGAAATAGCTATTGCATGAAATGAAAGTCAACAAATTTTCGACCTACACCTACACTTCTCACTTCTATATTCAAATGTCGAATGTTTACAAATAAAAATAAGTCAAATGTACTTGAAACGAAAACAAAAAGGACAGAAACTTTTGACGAATTCATTATGCGCTCATTTTTGACTTTACTTTGTTCATACTGTAGATGTCAAATTAATAAAATACATTCTCTCATTTTGCTTTAAAAATACATACCTAACAAAAAAAGAATAAAAACAACTTCCTAACATCATTGACCGTTTAAGTTGGAATTTCACATTGACCCATTTTAATTGCTTTCTTATTGCAATACGAAAGTTAATAGTCAATGTCCACTTCCATTTTGTTGCTATAGTAAACTCATATTTAATCTTATTAATTAATTACACCAAGCCCATCTCCAAGCATATGTGAATAGAGCCTGCGTATTACCCAAATGAAATTTGTGATTAACTCACTTTCTTGTGTAGGGACAAATCGACTACCGTTTGAAGAGTAAGAATGCAATATGCCAGTGCTACACCTCTAATTTTCTTTCTTATATTTAGAATATATTGGATGAGATATTCAGACAAAAATGCCAAGCAGTAAAACTTGTGTAACTTGTGTTGCTAATGTACTATAAGACAAAAGTCAAAAACAAATGCAGCATCATTTACTTGATATCCAGACACTTTTAAATTGCTTGTACTAGTAATAAAAAGTTAAAAAATAAAAATTTTATACGTGAGCAATTTGTAAATAATTGTGAAATAAATCAATTATCATTTCACTTGTTGCTGTAACTGTTGTTGCATTTGCTGCAATTGTTTCTCATCTTGCTGTGATATTGATGTCAACCGCTTTCCAAGTTTTTCATGCACATCCAAATATTTAGCAACACAGCGATCCAAGCAAACTGCTTCACCCTTTGTTAATTCTCCCTCTCTAAAATTAAATCGAAATATGACCACTTGAAATTAACAACAATTCTCATTCACTGCTAATTATTATATATCTCATTATATCAAAATTGTCATCCCAATAAACGCTATAAAAATTCTGTCTCGAAACTTAATCGTCAATGGGACTTTTAAAAAAAGCTATGAAGGTGGAAAAATAAGCAGCAGTCACGAATTGTTAGAACTATTGAATAATTTTACGCAGAGTTTTAAATGTGAAAAGTAAGACCGTAGGTAACATATAAATGGAGAGTATGCCTTACCTATAACGAGTTGAGATACACTTCTGCTGACATGCCGCCGTCATCCGCCGATACATATCAGACATCATTTCCATCTCCAAATCAGCTACCATTTGAAGTTGTGCTTGCGACATTATTCTCAAATCTCAGAACGAAATAATTCTAATACTGAAAAATGAATGAGAATGACATTCCGGAAACTCATTAAAATCAAAAAAATTTCTTAAAAATACCGTACTTCAGAATTTTCTGCGCTATAAAACTTCTAGGGTGAAGTACAAATTGAAATCCACAAAAGAATATATTGGTATTTGAAATTAAATACAAATTCTCATTTTGATCTAATTACTCTTGAATTATATATCTTTTCTGAATCAAACCGTACAAAAGATATTAACACAAATTGTATCAATAATTGTAGAACATTTGAACAAAGTACCCGTACAACACCAAATAATAAGTAAAGTGCATCAAGAATGAGAAACTAGACGCTAAATACAAGTGAGAATTGCAAAGTCTCATTATTTCGAATTTGAAACAAAAATTTACTGTGAAAGTCGAAGTTTCAGAAGAATAGAGAGAAAGAAACTACAGTGAACAATCGAAACAAGTATACAGCGAAACATAAGTATCGTTCGAGAATCGTACTGGTATCGCTTTTGGCCCATAGAAATTCATGCGGTAAGCGGAACCATCTGCTGGTCCTAGCAACTGCAACGCAATTAATACGATATCCACAAGATATAATAATGTGAAGCAACCAAATGAAAACATCTTGAGAAATCCTGAAAGGAACAAAATCCAACATGTAAACAATCTCGACACACACATATATATGACGTAAACATACATCATCATATCTATAACAGTTTACATGAAATTTAATTTAAGATTGAAGGGTCGAGAATAGCTTACTAGTCGTAATTAATTCCTACCCTTCTTTCTTTATTTTGCTCTTTCTTCAGTTAAAATTCTTTTTTTTTTGAAAAACATAACTTCATAAATACACGTTTGCTTATGACTTAAATAACTAAAACTTTTCCTTGGTAACAAATCGTAGGCTCATCTGCAGCGTTCTTTTATATTCATAGCGACTTAGCCAAATAAAGCTATTACACTGAATCACACAGTTCCTCTTTTAATTCATATCCGCTTTTACGGTACCTCATATCCTCAGAAATTCAAGAACAAAATTCCAAACCTATAGCATAATATCCAAGATAAATTCGATCAATGCCTAACCAGCCGAGAAATACTGATAACAATAGTGCAATACTATAATCAACACCAGCTGAATAGGCACAGCCATTTGGTACACGTTTCAGAAACCTAAAATATGAGCTGAAGAAGCAAGTATATTATTTTGCAGAATTTTATAACGCATCATGAATATCAGTTCGAATGTACCTTAAAAATGTATGAAAAAAGATCTGAAAAACATACTTCCTCGTGCCGTTGTCCAATCCTATACAATTAATTTCATTTGCCACTTCACAAACAACTGAAAAATTAATGAATATGTGAATTCAAAATAAACTGCTTGTTGAAAATCAGTACGATGAATTCCAAAACCCATAATTTAAGACTCCTTTATACTATCTTTATTGGAAAATTATCACAAACTTGATGTAAATTAGGTGCGTCACTTGCTCGGTTTGCAAAAGTAGCCCCACAAATAACATATACTACGTTGTATGCATATATGCACAAATGTTCATATTCATGTGATAACTTACCTCAAACTATGTTATCAATTTTACATGAATAGTAGATATTTAAAAGTTGCATCACCTGTAATAGAGTTATCCTTCTCACAGGTTTCAGGAAGCTGCGTGATCGGTGAGATTACAGGCTCTTCACACCAATACCTGTACTGGAGATAGTTTAGAAGTATCGTGATATAACTAAGCAATTAGGGTTAAAATGCAAGTAAGTAAATAAGGGAATATATGAATACCGAGAAAAGACAAAGAATATCAGAAAGATGGATAGTTCTACTCAAATTTTGGGATGTAACATCGTTTACTGAAAAATAAATTGCAGACTTACTGTCCCATGAGCAATTCGGAACAGGACTTCAACGTCATTTTAGTTGTACCGAATGTTAACAATGGAAACAGTGATAAAATTACGACAGTAAAATCACTGGCAAACATTTAGCGCTATATAGCAATTATCAATCCAACTACCGCGATGCAGTCATCGACTAGAAATCTGAAATGAATGATATATTTGAAAAACATATTACCAAATTGTTAAGAACATAGCATCTCTAAGTAACAGCATATTAATATCCAAATTGATTGAAAGAAAGGAAATCAATCGTTTAAGGAACGGTTCAATCAATGAACAGTGAGAATGCAATATATACGATAACAAATTACGCTTGATTTTTGGTAACTATTTTTCATGATAACAAGTAATAATGATAGATAACCGTCCATAATTATTATCAGTGATAACAAATGATACATAAGTGATACAATACAATTATTAGTACTATCACATAATATCTGCGCTTTTGGAATTTTTGCAACTATCCGTCAATCCATTGTTTCCACTTAATGCTAGAAAGAAGAAATACATTGAGAAATACAATCCACACTAGAGATTGAGAGAATTCACATAGAACAACTCCTCCTAATGTTGACAACGATTAGCAGAAAGAGGGAGACATTTGAAATACGTGAAATAGTGAATGTTTTAGAGAGATGATAAACGGTAGAGATTAGTGGGAAGTGAAAGATAGCACAGAACAAGACGAATAGAAAGTCGAAACATATAGTAACCATGGAGAGCTAAAGCAACAAATGTCCCAGCATTGTCAAACTTTGACCAAAAGAACAATCTGAAAATTTGTATCCCATATCGTGCTTCCGATTAATATTAAAACTTCAGTCAGTAAAACTATCTCTTTCCACCGTTTTTTATCATTTATTTTAGTTTAAGCACAATATTTTCTCCACATTCATTCACAAATGCAATTCCTATTTCAGTTTATCATACATTTCTTTCTCTTTTCTCCTTTCTCGTATAGTTTAAAAATTCAAATTTCATAATGTATGAATGAGAGTTGATTATACTGTAAATAGTGATGAAGTGTAGAATGCATTACGAAGAGATTTAATCGATTAATTTCCATCATTTTTTTTTTTCAACTTATCACTTTTAAATGAAGTTATCAGTTTTCAGCAATCACTGATTTTTACTGTTTTCCCTTATTGATTGGTGTAATTATTTCCGTTGGAAGCAAATTTGTCCCTGTAAAGAAAACACACACATTTTCACTTTTTGTTTTTTTTTTCCTTTGCCCCCAAAAAATGGCAATTTAAAACAAACTAAAAGAAAGAAAATAAAAAAAAAGTTGTGATGAAAAAACGAAAAAACAATTTTTGATTCTAAGAAAGACATTTAACACCTGGATTAGGACTTTTAGCAGCACTCGATCGACTTTGTTTTTCAAGTTCAGCAAGCTGTTCGGCGCTTAATTTTTGTAAATCTAATTTTGGTTTCAATGTTACAAATGAAATTTTCAGATCATCGGTAACACGCATAATTGATCCACAATTACCATCGGTACCACAATAATTTGGTGCAGAAAAAACGGTACAAATTTTACCATCACAATCGATATGATGACCATTTTTTACTACTTCATGCGCTCGTACAATCATATCAACATCTAGCGCCTTATGTATAATAATCATAATTATTTAATCTTACTAATAATTAATAATTATATTTATAGTAACTATAATAATTTATTTATTTTTTGTTATCGCATTGATTGAGCAAAAAAATTCTTTTGTTTAATTAAATATTAAGACTTTGTTTGTTTAATGTTTTATTACAAATAAAACCATGTCTTAATATTAAAAAGAAAAAAATGTAGCACTTCTTTATTCATTTATTTATTTTTTTGAAATGTATTTCAAAATTTAGACAAAAAATAAATAAAGAAGATATACCGCGATGCATTCTTTAATCATATCTTGTCCAAACATCCATGAAGCATTGCGAATTTTATTGGGTGTAAAACCTTTAGCGCATGGATCATTATCCGGATCAGACCACATCAAATCAAGTGCTAAGCCGGAATCACAATCTGCTTGATTTCTTGGCTTCTATAGTTTTTTTTTTCCAAATTTCAAAATTATATTTATTAATTAACAAAAAGAAGAAGGAAAGATGAAATAAATACCTTCAAATTCTTCAATGAATGCCATCCGTGTATTAAAGGACTTATACCGCCATGCATACAAATTAATCGATTGTTAACCTGAATTATCATTTCATGACATAACGCTAAACCATTATTCCAGAGGACTTTGTGTCATTATTTTACGAATTCGCGATAGCCTACTGAGATTAATTTCCAAAATTCTTTCTCATTCGTTTTGCTAACAAAGAGATCACTAACAGCTTTAGGATTAAGAGTTTTAGGAAAGTGAAGTAAAGTATGCAAATATTAGTATTCCCAATATGTAAACCTATTAAAGTAACCGAAATAACTATAAAATATATTACACAGACATTTGCACATAGTGGTAATTCATTGAATGCTTTCTGGAATATTTTCCAAAGCGATGTTGTTCGTACTCGTTTACACTCTTGATAAAATCCATAAGTTCGATTCATTTTTGTACATTCATGGTTACCACGCAAAAGGTTTACTCTGTCTGGATATTTCACTTTAAAACAAAATAACAACATTACAACCTGAAATCTTTTATTTTTTGCTTGCTTCAAAGGTTGATAAATTTAAAAAACTTTTGAAAAAACAAAAATTCAACAAGAAAGAAATAAAGAAAATAAGAACAAACTTCAAGACCCTTTTTACATCGATCAATATAATCACCCAAAAAGAGAAAATTTTGTTCCGGTGGTGTACCAACAATTTTAAAATAACGCATTAAATCACCAAATTGTCCATGAATATCACCGAAAATAATAACCGGTGCAGAAATTTGAATCAAACAACCAATTGGTTGCAATATTTTACAAACCTAAAGATGGAAAATTTTTTATTTATGCTTAACTAATTTGTTTTTATTTGTTTTTTTCCAAGTAAAATAACTTAGTTATTTATTTATTTTGTTTAAAAACTTTTTTTTTTAAGTTTTTCAAAATAAAATACTTCTAATTATTAGCATATTCTTCTGGAAAAACATTTATAATTAAATTTATTGTGATGATAATTTGCTGTTTAATGTTATCAAATACACTTGCAGCATCAATAATTGTGATCAGTTGGTGATCAGAAAAACCATCCAAAAATTGATCGGTCATTAAACGATGTATTATTCGATCCGCTAATACTGACAGCTGCTCCGTCATTCTTTTTTAATCATATCAAATTTAGCTTGCGTATATTTTATTAAGATTAATTTAATTTATTTAATTCTACTTCATTTAGTTTTTAATTTGATTCAATTCAATCCGATTTATTTTTCATAAATACCAATTATTATATTCTCTAAAATCATAAGTGCGGAATGATTTTTGCTTTAATAAATCAGATTTTTCAAATTTTAGTAAAATGAATGAGAATATAATTACAAATATGAATTGCGATAACAATCTATAATTGTCTAGTACTATTATTATTATTCTAAAGTCTTGCCTTAATAAATTATTTGGTCGTTTATTCAATCACTCTCGTTTTAAAATAATTTTCACTATATTTCCGAAATTAAAATTTAAGTTTTACTTAATGCTTAATTAATAAAGTGGGATGGTAACAACCACTCAGTATTAAAATAAAAATTATCAATGAAGATTACGGAATTATTTTTTAATTAAATAACAAAACAAACCTCAAAAAATTATTCTTCCCCTATAATATGAAACAATGTTTGCTGTTGCCTTAACATTTGGCCTTAACACGAAAATCTTGCTTTATCAAGTTATTTAATCGTTCACTAAATGATTTTCTTTTTAAAAATTTGGGGTTTTAAGATTAAAATTTTAAATCTTAAGAAGTATGTGGAAAAATATATGAGGAAGAACTAACCCGTGTATATAATTTCCGTTTCTCTGTTTGGCAGTCTTTCAGTGTTTCTATAAAAATATTTAAATTTGAATAAAAAAAGAGACAATTATTGGGATATTTCAGAATACTTCATTTATGATAATAAGTGATAACAAAAATAATGAATAATGAATGGTAAATAATAATAATAATGGTAATAATGCAGAAATATTGATATTTCTCATCCATTTCATTTATTATTTTAATTGAAAGCAAAAATTTCCTGAAATTGTTAATGGTTGAATTGATTTTAATTTGTGTCATAGCTCTTTACTTATCGAAGTGTTACTTACAAAGTAAAAACTTCTTTTTTATTTCCTTGGATTATAAAAAAATTCAAAGCAAGAATACATAGACACACAAAAATGTAATTTACAGTTAACATTTGTCAATTAAAATTTAAAACAAAAAAAGATGAAAAAATATGAGTTCAAACTATCCAATAACCTATTTCGATATGGGATGATTTTAGATAAAAAAAAAGTAATCATAAATAAAATGAAACTGAGAACAATGGATTGTTAGATTTGGTATATTTTCGACAACCAATTAAAAGAAACCAAATGATTTTCCAAAAAAGAGAATTTTTTTAAAGAAAAATGTGAATTAGCAAGCTTATTTCTAGAAACATAATGATAATAACTTCTTATTCGTTTACTTTGAATAAAATTTAAAATTAAAAATTATACAATTTAATCAGTTAATTATATTTAATTCTCTCTCTCTCTCTTCCTCTCCTCACTTTTTTCTTCTTTCCCTCTCAAAATTTGTTATAATTTGTTATATATTCATACAAAATAATCATATGAGGATTTCATCGAATTTGCTGTGGTTGTCTGTACATTGTATCATGAACTACACGTGGATCACGTTGATCCGTGTAGTACATTTGATCTCGTCTCATTTGAGGTGAATAAGCGTAATTTGATGGTAAAGTTGGATAAACAGTTCGTGCATCATACTAAAATAATAATTGAATATAATGATAACAGATAGTATAAATTTAAAAAAATGTTTGAAAAATTCAAGATTTAATTCATATCCTAAAAAATTTTTTTCTTCTAAAATTTATAATACAAATATAATAATTAAAAAAAAAGGAAATTATTAGCTTATGAATTAAAAATATTCGGAAATTTTATTCGATAACAATAATATCTATCATATGAGAAAATAAAATTTAAGATATAAACCAAAAATTACACTATACAAAATATTTTATAGAAGACATAGATGTGATCAAAATCACCTGTTTATCTCCGTCAATAACATTACCAATATTTCGATTATGCATACGTTGAAATTTTGCTATCATTATAATAACTAACGATATCTGAAATTCGAAATTGCACAATAAATAATTCATTTATAATCCTTTATAGTATTTATCATTTTTTAATTTAATACATAATTAACAAATAATGATTTTGTCATTTGCTAATGAAAAGTTACTAAATTGTAAAACAAAATAATATCAAATATGAGTAATAATTCTGCTTCTTATTGCGATATTATTTGCTTATTAAAATTTACGGATGATATTGGTAATTAAATTTAATTGATAAGTTGAATTACTAATAATTAACAGTCTTGTTTTTCTCTGGTATTATTCATTTACTAAAACCTACAAAAACAATATATTTAATGATTAAATTTTATTAATGAATTGCTAAAATACTACAATCCTATTTTCTCTCTAATTTCTAAATTTTAAAATAAATTTCTATTACATTGTCTTTTCCTTGTTCATTTCTCATCTTTTCTTTCATTTCTTTTTCACTTTTTCCTCTCTCTCTCTCTCTCTCTCTCTCTCCCTTTTTTCTCGTTATTGTCCTTTAATAACTGATAGAATATAAATTGTAATTTTTCATATCAATAAAAAGTAGCACACAAACACTTTGAATGATTGATTCATTTATCTTATCTTTCAATGAAATAGCACACATTTCAATTAATGTGCTAAATGGAATAAAGTATTAAAATGGGAAATACCGTGGAGAATGGATCAGAAAAGCAAAATGAATAACAGCAAGTGAAAGAGAGAGAAATCAGTAATTTGACAGCTAATGAATAAAATATTGGATGAAATTATTTGGTTGGTTAATTAATAAACAAGTTTCTATGAAAATGTTAAATTGCTCCAAATTTATTTCAAACTTTCATTTCTTCCTTTTTTCCACCGCCATTTGCTACACACAGTTATTCTGCTGGAATTTTTTAAAACTTCCTTTGTGATGAATGAACTAACTTTCACCTTTGTTGCTTGCTTTCTACAAATTTTAAAAATATAAACTATAAAATTTAATTGATATTAATAAAGGAATATAAACTATAAAGTTTAATTGCTATTAACAAAGGATAATAAATGGGAAAAGAAACAATTAAATGTGCAATGAATTGAAACCAATAATCAATTTTTAACAGCTGCAACTTAATATACAAATAAATGCTATGGGAAATATGAAAATGACTGAATGTGAAAGTTATTGTACTTATGCACAAGAAGCGAATAAGTAAATATGCAAGTAATCGATTAATAGATAAAGTAATTTAACAAATAGCTGATGAATGTGAGATTCAAGAAGGTATTAAATATGCAAACATAATGCATATAATAAATAATTAGGTCAATTAATGATGGTTAAGAGAAAAAAAATAAAAACAAGGAATGAATAAATTGCTAAGTGTGAACATAATGATTAATTCGAAAAAGGGAACACTATAAATATTCAAAAAATTGATTTAATATAATTCATTTAACGATGGTTAAGAGTTCATAGTTTCTATGAAGATGTTAAATTAGTCATCTAACAATTAGTCATATATCATTTTGTTATCTAAATGATTACTAACGCTAATCAGAATTAATATTTAAACATTAAAAAAATCAAATTTACTTACGTGAAAGAATTGCAATCCAAGAAAAAATATTCCAGTTGCAATACGTACCAAATTCCACTGCAAATAATCAAAATAAGATAAATGCCAATTAAAATATTGAAATTTGCATCATTTTCAAAAAATTAAAAGTATAATTGATTGAGGAAACTTGAAATTTTTTAAAAAAAGGAAAAGACTAAACTAAACAAAGTAATTAAAAATTATACAATTAAATCAAAAAATTGCTATTATCATTTTTATTTTTTAATATAAAAAACATGCTAAAAATCATAAATTCAAAAATGAGAAAAATAGAAAACCAATCGATACTTTATAAATTTAAGAAATCAATCAAAAATAATAACAAAACTTAAAATGAGTATCTACCACTTTCAGATGAAATTAGGCAAATGAATTTTGCGCTGTATCAAGAAACGATTTCATCTTCCTCAAATTCAATTAGCACCGGTAATATTGAATAAAAGGCAAATGGAATTTAATGGAATTTCTAACGGGAACTTACGTGAGCATAGAAGAAAATGAAGAACACACTGATCAGTCCCCTGATAACATCTAAAATTATCAAAAAAATCCATGGTACTAGCAACCATTCCACATATGATGCTAAACCAATTAGTAATAGTATACTTGCAATTATAATGAGTACATATAAGATGATATCAATTACAAGTGTTGACCTTCTCCCTGAAATATAAATCTCATTTAATTAAAATAATCTAAGTTAAACTTACTATTTAAAGTTAAAATTATATTCTAATATAATTTTTAATAATTAGCATTTAAGCGTACAATAATTTATAAATAATGTTCATAATTTATTGAAATTTACAATAAAAAAATAAATTCGTGATTAATTCTTGACAAAACAAAATATGCTATTCTAATTTTTAAATCATTCTTGATTAATTAACTTTTTTTGAATGAACTTCCGAAAAATTCTCGATAGAAAAATGATAAAGAAAAGAAAGGTACAAACATGTATAAGAAAAGATTAATTCCTCGGTGTAAAGACCGAATGAGCAATGATATGAGCTAGAATCCTCGATAACAATAGTTGTTGTACCTTGATTGAATGTTAGCTTACGATTGTCTAAAAATAAACCACCAAACAATTATTTGAAGATTTTTAAATTTTTGGACAAAAAATGTAAAAAGTTTATTATTTCTACATATTTAGTTGGAAGAAAATTAAATTATTATTATTTATATTTCAGATCGAAAAAAAAAAACACTCATTAATTATATGAAATAAAAGATTAAATTACAATCAGTTTAAATTTCAGACAAAAAATGAAATAATAGAATATTAATTACATAAAGTAATATTGGAAATGAAGCAAAAAATTTCCAATAATTTAAAGTGGAAAAATGAAATATGTGGATATTAATTAATTTCAATGAAAAATTTTCAATAATTATTTAATGGAAAAACAAAATACTCAAATACTAATTGCAGAAAATAATGATTAAGCTTAATTATCGTTGTTACTAAGCAATATTACTTCAAATTTCTCTTTTATTACCATTTATTTATTTTTATATGATATCCAATGAAAAAAAATTTAATAATTGAAAGTAGAAAAAGAGATATAATATTGGATCTATTTAATTTCATCGTTTTTTATAAACTGACTAAGTTTTGTTTATTTCTACAAATAACATTAAACAATCAACAATCATAGTGATAATAACCATTATCTCATTTCATTTTCCATAAATGCTTATCATATTTTCTACCTGGTCGTACTTTGCCTAAAGCTTCCAAATCGCAATTTGTGTAATGTGATGAATCACCATTAGCTGTCGTATCAGATAAACCCCAACTAGCCAATCCGGTTAGCAGTGAATATAAAAACTGAAATTCTTTTTTTGATTTAAATTATTGAAATTTAAATAATTTAGGAGAAAAAAAAAAAGAAAACATTTCACACAAAGAATTTATTTCGATAGAAAACAAATAATGACAGAAGAAATCTTATTCAAACTATTAGTGTTTAATAGTGCATTTGTTAGCAATAAATTGAAATATCAATGGTAATTATTAAATATATATTATTTAAACTATGTAACAATGGAATTGGAATAAAGTAATTAGTTGAATTATACGGATTTCATTGCAAGAAATGATTTATCTCTTCAATTATTCATTATTGCATTTTATTCCCTTTCATTTTCTCTTTCTTTTAAATTGAAATAAACTTCCCTAATTCATTAATTTCCGAAAGAAAAAAAAAAGAATCAGTGAGAAAATCAATCAAATGATAATACAATAAAGTTTCTCCTTGTTTTTTATTTCAAAGAAAATAATTATGAAAAGAAGGTATCATTCAGTTCAATTTTTTTTCTTTTTACAAAATTGACATTTCGTTTCTTTTCTTCTTTCTTTTTCATTAATTTTACTTCTTCATTGGAAAAAATAATGTTGTATATTGAATTTAACTAAGTAATAGCAAATTTGAGATATTTCAAACCTTCAAATAAAACAAATAAAAACAAAAATTCATCCATATTTTTTGTTCCTCAATTGCCTGATTGAGTATTGAATACTATTTGTTTATTAGATATATCTCATTTATTACTTTTATTTTCTAAAAATGATGAGAAAATTAGAAAATAATAGAAATTTCAATAATAAATCGAAATCTGTGCAGAAAGACTACTAATTTGTCACATTTTAATGGCAAAAATGCATAAAAAGTTTAAAAAAACAAAAATTTGAAATACTGGAAGTATTTAGGGATTTGGTACAATAGAAAATGGAATATTGAAACTATTGAACCAATTATTAACCTAAAGTAACTCATGGGAAAATATTTCAATATCTGTTATTAGATAATTATAATGATCGTCTGCGTTGACCGAATTACTGTTCATGGATTGAATAGGACGGGGATAAAATTTTCTTTTTGAAATTATTAAAAAAAAAAAGTTCTTTCAGCTTAGGATTTAAGTCTTATATGATGTGCTCTTTCAATTTTACTTAATAAATGACATAGAAACTGTAGGATTTTTTTTTAAATTAATGTGATTAGCTGATATTTCGAATAATGTATTTAGTAGAACTTAATTAAATTGATTTTCTTCTTTTTTTTCTTTTTCTTAACATTTCGTAGTATAAGCAAAAAATGCAATCATATCGCTCTTTGTTTGAAAAAATGTTTCGCACTTTTTTTCTAATTTTAAAATGAAATTATTAACTGTAAACTAACAATTTTATTTGTCTCAAAATTTGAAGAGTGTCGAAATGAATGGAAAAAAAAAGAGAAAACAAATAAAATTGGTAAATTGATCAAAATTTTGTTGCTGTTTTCCGCGTTTTTTTTTTTTTTTTTCATTTTCTGAGATATTTTTTCTATGTTTGAGTGCTAAAAGTGAATCATAAACGGATGCTAAATGACAAAAAAGATTGATTCGCAATAAATTGAATCGCATTCTTCTCCGCCTCACCAAAAAAAAAAAAAGAAATTATTTTTAACTTTAAAATTTTCCTCAAAACTTCAATTATATTATGATATCGTTGATGTTGACTGAAAATTAAAATGAAAAAAGAAAAAAAAAAAACAACCAGTGAGCCGAAAAAATGAAGCAAACAGATAAAATTTTTAATCAAAATTTCATTTAAAATGCTATTTTTCCCTCTTCAAAAAAAAGTTTCCTTTTTGCAAAGGAGAAGAAAGATCTTTTTGCTATTCTTTTTTTAAATACTAATATTCCAACTAGGAATTGATTGCTGAGTAACAAAAATTGATTTGCCATAAAACTCAATGCTGAAAAAAAGGAAAAAGGTTGAAATTGTATTTGAATGCATTTTTTTGCAAAAAACCTGAACGAATTACGTTATGGGCTGTTTAATGTTAATAGAAAGTTAAAATTGCAAATTTTTAATTTTCAATATTTTCTTATGTGTCCTTTTTCTCGTTGAAGAAATTTTAATTTTATGGAAAATTGTTTCTTTATTTCGAAGAATATGTGGTAAAAAATAAGTTGAGAAATGCTCAAACTTTATTTTAATCTTTCTTACAAAACTCGATTGCTATTGACCATTGTTATTGAAAGCTTCCATCACTGCTAATAAAAAAATTGCAAATTTAATATTATTATTATAAAAACAGAAAGAAAAAATATTGCTCGAAAAACCTCATTTCTATGAATTTAACAATGTCCAATTTAACTAATTACAAATCATTTTTCGATTCATAAACATCTAACTTAGAAAAGAAAACAAATAAAATGTGGAATTAATTGATTTATCATTTGATTATATAATTTTAGAAGATTTATATCTTGCTTTTTATGTTCATAATGGCATTGTAACAGAATTTTTTGTTTTAAAAAAAGGTATAGAAAAGCTTTTTCAGTTTAATAAATTATTTAATATGAAATTGACACAAAATGATATGGAAACTTTCAACATGTTTAAAAATTAAGGCTAATGACCTCTCGAATTGATAGAGAAGAAGGAGGAAAGGTTGAAGTTACATGATATTCAATCAATCACCTAAATTTCTATTTGATAAAATTGTTCTCAATGAGGAATTACTAACTATATATTATCATCAAAAAACATCGATTTCATTCACATTCTTCCTTCTTTTGTTTTGTTTTACTTTCTTTTAATTACACAAGTGCAAAAAAATCGTTTCAACAAGAACTGTTTATAGGATTTAAAAATTACAAGGAAAAATCACTGATGAGATTCTGTTACGGACAATTAACTGCATTTATGATTAATTGATTATAGAAGTGTGTAAATCTGAATTATTACTGATTTCAAATCCTATTTTTTTTTTGTTGTTTCCTTGGTAATTCAAATTAAATTTAACTTTGACCAAATTTTTTGATTTTTTTTAAGAAAGAAAGAAACATGATATGGAAACTTTCAACATGTTTGAAAATTAAAGCTAATGATTTCTCGAATTGTGGGAGATAGAGAAGATGAAGGAGAAAAGGTTGAAATTATGAGATATTTGCAAGAGCT
This sequence comes from Brugia malayi, assembly GCF_000002995.4. NCBI lineage: Eukaryota > Metazoa > Nematoda > Chromadorea > Rhabditida > Onchocercidae > Brugia > Brugia malayi. The sequence goes on from NW_025062475.1 coordinate 9,939,009, forward strand.
TTGAAGAAGACAATGTATTGCTTACAGTACTAAAGCAGTAGTTTTAATGGTTTTATAACTAAGATAGATTTTCTTATACAAACTTTTTCTTATTTACTACTTCAGCTATTGATAATAAACATATCAATAGAGTTTTAAATAAATAATCTACTGATGTTATCAATCTATTAAATTAATATTAATTAATTAAATTGTCCATAAAACTTGCTCATAAGACTAATTAAATTACATATTAATACGACTCATTAATTAGACTACCAATAAACCTACTGCGAACTAGATCATATATTATAACATTCCTAATGTAATCAACAAACAAACATATAACAATTATAAAGAAATCAATTCATTTAAACTATTTCATTCTTTCTACAATTTATGATTAAGCTATCTCCCTTCTACTCCAAAAAAAGATCCCACATAAAGTGACAATTATAGAATAAATTATCTGAAAAAAAAAAAGCTTGATTTATAAAAATAATTCATGATGAAATATATGCAGCATAATAAAAAAGAAAAAAACTTACCAAAGTATAAAATGCAATAAGAATCGTAGCCAAAGATAAACCACAACAAAAGCAGCTCCTGATTTGTACCTCAATTTTCGCCATCCAATTTTCTAATTAAACTTTACTCATTAACATTAATGACTAAACTTAAATTGTTAAAATAAACAATTAATTTTAAACGACAAGTCTTATTTTCTTTTATCTTGTAAAAGAAAAAAATGAAGAAAAAAAGGAATGATCTTTTTTTCTTTTCTTCCTCTTTACTTTTTTCCCTTTTTTCTTCCATTTTTTCTCTTTCCCTCCCCGTCCTTCCCATCCTCTCTCTCTCTTTCTTCCTTTCTCTGTTAATGGAAATATCAAAATGAAGCATTTGTTAATTATCATTCCAACTGAAAGGAATTATATAGTAGAATGAACTGTCAAAATGAGAAGAGGGGAGGTGGACGGTGATAATGATGGTGATAATAATGATGGCGATGATAATGATGATGACAACAATAACTATGATAACAACTAGTTCTCATCGTAATTAGAATTAATAGAGGAGGAAGAGAAGGAAAAGGAGGGAGAGAAAGGAAAGGAGGGAGAGAAAGGAAAGGAGGGAGAGAAGGAAGAGGAGGGAGAGGAGGAGGAAGAGATGATGGAGGAGCGGAATAAATGCGGACAGATCAAAAAAAAAACCGGTAAATTGTGGACTGACTGATACGTTGACAACAACAGCATCAATGCATCGACACTATTTCCGTTGTTCAAATGACAATTTTGACATTATCAGTATAGCACGGCAATCACGTCAATGACAACAATGGCGTAAACATAGCCCAAAACTCTTTACCACCATTGTCAACCACTATCAATGAGTCAGTAAGTTTCAAGGACACATACACACATACACACACACACACACACACACACACACACACACACACAAGCACAGATGGTATATTTTAGCCTTTATCACAGTTTACGATCGGCGAAAGTAAATTTGAAAGAATATAAGTACTTGAAAGAATGTAAATGAAAGTCATACTTTACCATATTAACTGGAATATATGAATATGGACGTGTGGAAGTTAGAATAGAAATTTGCGATTTATATTAATGAATATTATCGCTATAATAAGATAATAATGAATAGAAATAGAATATGATATAGGACAGATGTAATATTAGTATCGTGCGTGACATTCTACGTAAGCTAAGCCAATATATGTGACGTAAAAGAATGAGAAAATCGGGGATAAGTTTATAATGTTGTTGATTAAATTTTAAATTAAAAATATTAGCAATGGATTTTTTTAACTGGTCTTTTGAATTAAATTAATTGTACTGGTTGCTAACTAACTAAATTTAGAGATTTCAGAAATTTTTCGGATATTTGGTTTCGCTTATCAAACAGATTTTTATCGAAATTTATTAATAAAATTATTTGGATTAATATTATTAATTTGATTATTTGTAAAACTTATTTACACGTTTTCCCACTTAGTTATTCCAAAAATTTTTGAATTTCATTCGAAAATAAAAAAGAACATTCCAAATATCTTTTTTATTATCATTTTAATTCTTCATTTAACTGTCATTTAGAATTTCGTTTAGTATTCTACACAATAAAAATGTAACATCTGAAAGTGCTATATGCACATTTTTTCTCTTCTATTTTTGTCAATTAAATATTCTTTCTTTTTTGATTTATTATTCTTTTCTTATTTCATTTCAATCATCCCAATTTTTTCATCTTTTTTCTTCTATTTCAATCATTCGTAATTTTTCAGTTAATCTTGCCAAATGATATATATAAGATGTATTTTACATGAATAACTTGATCATCTAAGATGACATGAATAACTTGATCATCTAAGATGACATGAATAACTTGATCATCTAAGATGACATGAATAACTTGATCATCTAAGATGACATGAATAACTTGATCATCTAAGATGACATGAATAACTTTAGCATTTAGGAACTGTTAATGAATGGTACTAATATATGCAATGAAAATATGTGAGAAAGAAATAACAGTAAAACGAATTAAGAGGATTAAGCATCCCGACAAAAGTAAACTAATTGAAAGTAAATAAATAAATTAGCAAAGAAATTTCACTAAACTTAAAAAAAAATTTCCTTCAGTCTACGATATTTCTAACATAATTTTCCCATTTTTTTTCCATTATTTTCTTGTAGTATTCGTTTAAATTTATATGAAAATCTATTCAACTCATTTGCTGAAGTTAGTTTCATTTCTGGATATCTGAGCAATGGAAATGTATCAAATATCGAATATATGATAACAGCAGTAAATATAATTTGCATTCATTTTCATTAAGTGTTTCACTGTTGAATTAAATGAAATAAAAAAAAAAAAAAAACAAAGAAATGGTAAATAAATAGAAGCAAAAAGTAAACAAATGAATTTATAGCAAATAAAGTTACATTACAAATGTATTTTATATTTACAAAATAATACAGCTAGTAGTATTTTTAAAACCCATAACTAAACCAAACTTTTCACTGTTTTCTATTATATTATGGCATATTACAGTAACAATGTCTGTGTTGTTACTAAAGTAATGATACTCTTGTAATATATTTTTTTGTAGCTTTTAGTTATGATATTAGTCTTGATATGGAAACTATATTCATAATCCAAATTATATTTATTATAGTTACTGCTAATACTTACTGACTTTTCATGAACCAATGTGAACGGTAATTTTATCCAAAATAACAAAATCAAAAAATTATGGATTCCTTTTATTTAATTTAAGAGAAATGAGAGGTGAATTAATTGCAGCACTTACGATAATATGAAAACTCCAAATTCTGATTGATTCATAATATCACAACTCTAAACTCTGGCTGATTAAATTTAAGTTTGATCACAAAATTTCAAATGCATAAAACTTCACACCAACGTTATTAATATTTACTACTTAGAGATGAAGCAGACAAAATATAAGAGTAAGCCATTTGAAGAGATAGAAAACCAGTAATTGTTGAATTCTCCTTCTTCATAATTTCTGTTATTTCCGAATTTATCAACCAGATCTAATGGAATGCAATACCGAACAGAAAAGAAAAGAAGAAGAGATGGGGAGAGGACAAGGAGGAAAAGAAAGAAAGAGATGAGGAAATAGTTCGAGGATTTACTATTAAAGATTTGTAGCGGAATAGTTTGAGGAATTATTCCGATTAAAATTTTTATTTTTATCCTTAAATTTATTCAAGGAATGATGAATAACTGGCATGTTTTCATGAATTTTCATCCTTTTCTCACTCATCTGTCCCATTTCGGTATGTATTTGACCATTTTACCAATTAAAAACTAACAAATCAAATTTGAAAGAAAAAAAAATGAATGTTTAACGAATTTACACTTTTAAGTAGTAAATAACTGTTCAAAAATTACTGTTTGGTCAAATTCTTGAGGACAGATTTTTTTCCTTTCCTTCTTTCTCTCTTTTGTGATTGAGAAAGTTGAATTGATGGGAATATTTAGGATGAGAGATATTTTATAGAGAATTAGGAACAAAACTGTTCTAACTTTTCCAATCTACTGTTTAGAATTTCGTCAGGGAATACCACAAAATGTACTATTATGTTAGACATTTAATCATTATTTGATCATTTTCAACTTATCACGATGTCATATCACATTTAATTTTAAGACATCAAAATTAGCTTATCAAATAGTTGCATAAGCTATTTGTTACATCGTAATTTTGTTTCCCTCCGTCTCTCTCCCCTGTCTCCCTACCCTGAATTAGTTTTCACTATAACAATAAGTAATCTCTTATCAGTCTTTCCTGAACAATGAAGAAAGTTTGAAAAAACTGTCCTAATGTTTGATAGATAAACAAATAGATAATATTAACATTCATTTACACTTTTCATTACTTTTTATATTATTTATCGGTGTCTTAGGAACAAATTTATCATTTATGTTTCCATTCATTTGTTCTAGTTATAATTTTTATTCCTTTATTCATTTTTTTAAATCAAATGTCTTTTAAATAATAAAATTTCCACATCAATTTCAGGATCGCAGAAATTTTTGTAGAAGTAAACAAAAGCTTTGAAGAACGAAATAGCAATAAATGCAACGATGAGCACAACCGATGGCACTAACATTAGTAAATAGTTAGTTAGTTATTACATTAGGCAAATTGGAATTAAAATTTGGAGAAAAAAATACATTACTAATTTTCTTTGCTAATTTTTTACAAGTTAAAGATAATTCAGTGAATTCGTTTACTGATATCGTCAGTTTTGAGATTGAGTATGTAACCCGTGCATATTTCAATTAATAAATTAACTAAAAATCAGAAAAAAAGATGATAAAATTATCTGTAAATATTACACATATTTTCATTCATTTAGCGCAAAAAACAATCAAATGCTCTCATCGTTTGCTGGTTTTCGTCGTTTTTTGCCGACAGATAAATCAGTGAAAGGTATCGTTATTGGTGGATTTACCGGTGGTATCGAAATATGTATTACATTTCCGACTGAATATGTTAAAACGCAGTTACAATTAGATGAGCGTTCAGCACATCCAATTTATAAAGTTAGTTTCTGTTTCATTATGTCTCAATTTGCTGATTGTCTCACTCTATTTTCTTTTTCATATTCCCACTGTAGAAGTTAATTTTTAATGGGAATTTTTTATTGGATAGATTCTTAAATTACCATATGAGATATGGTAATTTAAGAGTTACTTTTACTTTAATCTTTTCAGGGTCCGATAGATTGTGTTAGGAAAACGGTACAGACTAATGGGTTCTTTGGCTTGTATCGCGGATTATCTATATTAATCTATGGTTCAATTCCAAAATCAGCTCTTAGGTATAATTTTTTTAGGTATAATTTTTTTAGGTATAATTTTTCTCTTAGGTATAATTTTTTTTTTTTCTTTAGGTATAATTAAATTTGCTTCTTTCCATGCTTAAAATAGGTAGTAACAATATTTATCTGTTTACATTTTCAGGTTTGGAACATTTGAAACTTTGAAAGGATATGCCGTTGATTCGAATGGTAATCTTACACCGATGTGGAGACTCTTTTGTGGCTTTGGTGCAGGTAAAAGGTTTATATACTCAAGTAGCATTCAAACGGATATTGATGTGGTATCTTAATGTGTGTTTCGAGGATCTTTAAATGGTTTGGGAGAGGAAAAACATTGATGAAATTTGAATCCAGTTTTCGGTTTAAGAGGATTTAAGATAAATAATTTTTCACAGGTCTTTCGGAAGCAATATTTGCTGTTACACCAATGGAAACAATTAAAGTGAAATTTATTCATGATCAGCAGTTGGCTAAACCAAAATTTAAAGGTTTTTTCGGTGGTTTGAAGACAATCTTGCAAACTGAAGGTTTCCGGGTTAGTAAATATTTTTTCCTTATACATTTCATGAGTATTGTAGATGTATTATTTTCCGTTATTTCAAAATAATCATATTCATGTTAGAGAAATATTGCAGGGTCTATATCAAGGTGTTACAGCTACAATGGCAAAACAAGGTTCTAACCAAGCAATTCGATTTTTTGTAATGGAAACTTTGAAGGATTGGTAACAGTGTTTATCATTGCATATTAATTTTACATTTGTTTTAAATCTCACAACAACAATGAATTATTGGAATTAAAATGTTCATATTTATTAATGCTTGCTATACTAAACGCTTGTAATAATGCATCTGATATTAATGCTAGGTATCGTGGCGGGGATAATTCAAAGACGGTTAGTAAACCAGCTACAGCGCTATTTGGTGTATTTGCTGGTGCATGTTCGGTATATGGTAACACACCGATTGACGTTGTAAAAACTCGGATGCAAGGCTTAGAAGCTAAAAAATACAAGAATACTATTAACTGCGCCTATCAGATTTTGAAAACTGAAGGATTCTTCGCGTAAGTTCTAATTTTAGATAAATTGACATGCTTGTCAATTGAATGAGTTATCCCAAGCAACAGATACTCTAAATTGGGTAGATATCACACAGAAGACATTTCGAAGCTGCATTAAATTAGAGCTTTATTTTGATTTGTACTATAAGCTTCTGGACTTAACCACATCTTTTTATAACAGCACTGTATTTAGAAAAGATGAAAAGTAAAAAAATATCTCGGCAATACATGTTTCATATTATCACTATTTGTATTTCTGGCATATTTTTCTTTTCATTGTTACGAAGTCAAATTTCCCTTTAGAGATTCATTTTAGATTTTACAAGGGTACTGTACCTCGGCTATGTCGCGTCTGTCTCGATGTCGCATTAACATTTACTTTATACGACTCGATCATGGAATATGCCAACAAATTATGGAAAACTTAGCATGATTTTCTAATCCTTCTTTTACACTGTACACTGTAACCTTGCTTGCACATTTACTACGATGGGAGATTGAAATCCTTCAAATCAAAAATCATGAAATCGGTTGAAAATGGGTACTAGGATTTTAAACTGGAGCTTCATCCTGCAATCACGTGACTCCTCCGTATTTTGATTTATGGATTTCATTGTTTTACTTCAAAGTCGTTAATACACAGAGATTGTTCACTTCAAAGCTTTTTATTGTTTTTTCTATGTCAGTCGTAATACTTGAACTTATCTGGACAATGCCATTCCATAATGATCAGCATGACACAATTTAAATTGTATTACTTTGTGAAATTTCTCCAATTTCTAAAGGATTTATATGTAATAAAATGCATACAATCTGACGTCGCAGTCTTTTCTTTATTTCACAACATAAATTAAAGAAGAATTAATGAAAGAAAAAGCTATGAGATGAACAGAAAAAAGAAAAAATATATTAACTGAAAGTTTTTCAGCAAATACTTTGTTAATTATCTGTCGATAACAGCTTAATTAATAGCATATATGGGAATTTGAATGCCTAGTGTAGGATGAATTTAATTTTAAAATTCGAGATCATATAAATGCGGACAATGTACTAAGTTGTATTATAAAATTTATAGATCAGAAAAAAAAGCTTTGGTCATCTTTCCTATTTCGAATCTAATTGAATCCTAAACCTTTGACATAAAGGGTTTCCAAAATACTACTACAACAAACATTAGAGAAAAAAAAAAAATGAAAATCAATAAAATTCATGGACGTGTGTTGAAAGATGTTTGATCGCCAGTGAAACTGTATGAGATCCAACAATTCTTATCGTTACTTTTTCGAACAGCTCTGCAAACCATATTGCTAGTACGTGCGGACACTGAAATACTCCAATGAATTACGCTGCCATAAGATGATTCAGTTTTGCTAACTTAATACAATAATTAAATTGATATTCTTTGTTTAATTTGCTGTTCTCGCATCACTCCTTTATTTCTCGATTACCTTATTACGATGTTTTATAATGATCTGTTTTTGAACTAATCTAAGCTACATGTCGTTAGTCTAATGCCTTAATCTTAAGGATCATAATTTGTCATAAGATTAAATCATTGTATTGTGCTAATGTAATTCATAAGCGTCACTTTACTTAATTACAGTATGAACTTTTTTGTCATTTGCGAAACTATGTTTAAATTACTAACCTATTTTATGCAAATTTAGCATTCCAGAATCTAACTCTTAAAGCTCTAATGTAATCTTTTCCTGTTTTTTTTTTTTTTTTTGAATCATTCTTTACAAACAAAAATAATCAATAATAAATATATCAAATTGGAACAGCATAGAAATTAGGATAATAAAACAAAACATTGAATTTGCGTAGATTTACGGAAACACTTGACGAAAACACAAACAAAATTACAAGATAATTCCTTAAAATTACACAACAAATTATTGTAGTTCTATGATGGTTCATTATTTCTGGATCCATCCCATTCAAAATATTTACACTTCTCAGGATTATCCCGACCTTTCGAGCATGCCCAGAAAGCACGACCATGATTTGGGCCCTAAAAAATAAGCAAATTTTTTACACACCAACTACATGGACTGAAATATTAGAGTGATTCATTCTCGATTTCATTATCCGGCATTGAAATGCGACCGTCATGATTGGAAATATCATTCCTAAACTGGGAATACTTTTTACTTCATAGTTTACCTAGAAGCAGTAAGTAATTTTATTGAATTACTGATCCCATTATTAAAATTCTAGAAATTACCTCCTTCTTAACGATCAGACGTTTAGCTGCTAGTCCACAAGAACACTGTCGTTTCTGTACAGATCTAACTCGTTCTCTACCGCGACAAACACCTGCACTGGTGATTGCCTTTGTTCGACCTCGTGTTCCGCTATTTGAATGCAATATAGAGAGGGCTAAATGAAATTTAGAAGTTCCCTCAATATTCCATTAAGTTTCATAATTTAAAGTATAGCATCAACACTACATAAAACACGTTCATGGCTTCTAATAAATTCACTACAACTTGGGACATATATAGGAATAAATAGCTGCGCATATGTAGAAATAAATCCATTTAAAAGTACCAGTTAATCTACTACAAAATTTTCTGATTATTCTAATATAGTAAAAATCAAAATTAAATGTTTTTAAGATTAAGCGAAACACAATTTTAATAAAAGAAAAATTTCCGGAAAGTTACAAGCGAAATGAAAAAATACATGAAAGAAGTTCAATGTCACTAGCATTGGTTGTTGCCAGTTGTTCCTCATTAACAACCGTCCTCGAAATTGATCGGCTAGCGCCACGGCCTCCGGCTTTGCTATTTTTTCCACGCCTTGTGGAAGAACTATTTCTTGGTGTTAAAGGAGCACGACTAGTTACTACACGCATGTTATTGGGTAATTCTGGGTTATTGCTTTGCTGTATCGTTGTTTCGGGTAGATTTTCACGCTGATTCAAATACTGGCGCAAAGCATTTGATAACATTTCAACTTTGTCTTCCGCTTGTTCAAATATTTCTCGATATCTAGCGATCTGTTCTTTCAACACATCATCTCTATTTCTGAAAAACGTGTCCTACAAACCGACAAATTTCAAAATATGAAAGAAAGAAAGATAAGCAGCAACATCTTCTTCTCCCACTTTTAATTTAATCAAAATCTTCCAATAATTTAAAGTTAAAAGGACAAATGGCTCCAATCAGTAAGCTAATTCTAGCAATAACCTTTCGAAGACTATTAAAATTAAAGTGCTCAAGAAGAATACAAATTGAAAGGAAAAAAAACCTTTGTCCAAGACAAATAAGTTTCAGTTGAGACTCTAAGTCAGCACGCATATGTGGCTTACTCATTGCATAGCCCATCTGATCATATCCATCAACAAGTGCTAATCCAATATAGCCCGGAATAAAACGTCCATCGTTGTTCAGTGCAGCATACTGACGTGTTTTAATTGTTTCAATGTGTTCCGCATGAGTTGCATCTGTCCCAATACCGTATTTATCCATCAATGCAATTAAATCAGCTACAATAAGAAAGAGTTCATTCCACTAGTAGTGAATCATTTTTAAGATTTTTCTTCTCTTTTTGTAAAATTTATGCGTCATGGAAATTTTAAAATCTTTTATAATAATACCTTCATTAAGTAATTGAGGTGGTTGCGTTTGTCCTTCAGTTATTTGCAATTGATAGCTAGTAATTAATTCATTTTCGCGATAAGAAGGTAAAATTTTATCACTCCATTTGTCATATTTATAAACATTAAGATATCCATAATCCTCAACTATAAGCCCTGATGTCGTGAAATTTTCGTTGCCCACACGAACCTAAATTGAAGGAAAAATTTAAGAAATTTAAAAGTATAATGAAATAAAGCTTACTGTGTAATAGTTCAGTTTACCTGAACTTTAGTTTCTTGTCCTTTTGCGTCAACAGAAAGACAAGCGAGAAAATGTCGCACGATGAATTCGTATAGAGACCATTCCAAGCCAATCAATTCATTTGCTGTAGCAAATTTTAATGGATGAATCGGAGGATGTGCTTCATCAGTTTTCGAACCATTTCTCGGATTTGGTCCACGTACTGCGATCTCAAAAGTGTAGCATATAAATGCATCCTTATAATTAAAGCATTTTTCTGTTGTGTGCTGAAAATGAAGTATGCATGGGAGAGCCTTCTAGAATGTAGGTGTGTGTAATAGTGTGGTGATTACAGTGAACGAGAATATTCGTTATCAATATAATAATGATTTTGAAGAATATAGATCTATTTTGTGTCTTCTTTAAATCTCTTTGGGACATCTATTGCAATTTTTCAATCGTCTAAAATCTAGAACTAACCTCCTGCGCAAAGTCTCCCCATTCACCGCTTACTGTTTGTTGCTGTACGTAAATGTTCAAATTCATATCTTTCGGAAACTTATTTGTTTCTGTACGTGGATATGATATATATCCTAAAAGGAAAACTTTTAAATTGAAGCGCAGATAAAAACGTAACGCTTCAGCAAATTAAGATAATGTAAAGAAACGAAAATGTGAAGAAAAAATGATTTGATTCCTCAAAAAGCAAATAAACTAATAAACACCTTTATTATATAATCTCTCGGCCACAACCATTGTCTCTTTGGCGCTGAATTTTAATTTCCTAACAGCTAATTTCTCAAGTTCAACTGTATCGAGAGCAACAGGCCTCCATTTACTCTTCGGCTTTGTTATTACCGACAAAACTCGAGCTTCTCCTGCTTCTTCACAATCGTCTAGAAGTACCTAAACATCATACACCGTTGAGCTGTATAAATTAGTTTCAATCTTTATGCTCCAAAAAAAAGAAAAAAAAAATGAAGACAAGTCTGATTATTAAAATAAAACACAGTTTCCACTGCTGACATCAATTACAAAATGCAGTGAGATTTCCCACTTACCTGGACAATGTTATGATCAAAAAGCCTTTGACGATCCCAAAAAAATTCAACTAGAATGTCGTCTCGCATATGTTTCATGGAAATTTTCCAGAATGTTTCCGAAATGAATTCTTTGATGGCTTTGTAACGCTCCACAATGAATCCCAATGTTGGAAATTGACATGAACCATAACTGACAATGTTTTTATCTCGAAATATGCTGGTGAAATTATTCCTGGAACTTATCAAAGTTAGAATATTTAGATATAATCACTAGTAGCCAAATGCAACTGAAACAAAAAAGAGACCTTAAATGAAGTGTTTGCAGGCGCGTAAATGCTGCACCAATTCGTAAGTCCAATTCTGAACTGAAATTTTTTCTGATAAAGAGAAATTCATTAGAAATATTTACAAATCCTAGTGAAGAAAAAGAAAATTGAGTAAATCTGTTAGTAATCATGAAGAAATTTATATCTGAAACAAATTACAAATAGCGAACCGACATTCAACAGCATCCACCAATCGTTGATCTATTCTAACCAAATTATTCAGTGCACGATTAACAGCTGCACTTGTAATTTCAGAAAATCGAGCTCGATAGACGTCTAAATTACGATTAACCTGAGTGCATACAGAAACCACTTCAGCTCCTATAGCTTCACCTTCTCGATCACAATCGGTCCATATGACAAGTAACTGGAGTAATCAAAATAATTAATATCAAATATTTAGGAGTAGTTAACCGCTAAATATCTTTACATTTCCTAAAACAGTACTCAACTTTTTTAATTCGAAATTATTTACAGCCAGACAATTCAGAATGTAATCGACGAGGAATACCAAAAAAGAACACTGCTAACAGTAAATAATACATTTAAAACTTACATCAGATTTTTGTATCTCTTCTATTAATGTAGCCCTGACATCTTCCATTCCCGGGATAGTACTTTTCTGGACATTTACATCGAATAGCACTTTTATTGGAGTCTCAGTCCAATTTTTGAAGGATGATGGGAAGTCATGCTGAAGCAAATGGCCAGAAACACTTGTCATCGCAACATGACAACCTGGGTTTTCTGAAGTAATTTGTATATTATAATATATAATATTCATTTGATATTTACTTTCTCTCAATTTCTTTCATCCATTTTGTTAAAAAGAAATTCCAAGGCATTTGTTTCCCTATAATTGTTGTTTTTTTCGTTTGTTTTTCTTTCGTATTTTTTTTAAAATGTCCATATAATTCCATTTCTCCATGGCAACTAGGAACGAAGAAAAAAACGAGACCTAAATATAAATATTGAAATTTATCATTATACAACCATATGTCAACATAATAATCAAAATAATGTCATACATCAATGATATGGTGTAACAAAGACACGAAAAATATAAATTGATTGTAAAACATAAATTGATCGAAAAAAAAAACTTACGGCCTACATTTGCAGTAAACTGATAAATTTTATTGAAACGACTACGACCATCACGTCGTGTTGAAGTACCACGTGATAATATCGCCGCAATGCTCTTGGCTGCATCATTTTTTTCGGCTACAAATAAAGCACGCATAGATATATTCAATCTGAAATTTATTAAAAAAGAAAGAAATTCATGAAAAAACATATATTATTGTTAAAATTATACTAGGCTACCCAACGAAATCTAACACTTTACAAATATTATTAAAATCTAAAAAAAAAAATCCTTATAATGTTGTGCCAAACTCTAATGTACCTGTCAATATTCCCGATTCTCTTGCCTTTTTCATAAATTACCATATCCTACAACTACCGGTTAGCTTGCTACTCAGTTATTTTTATACAATATTACTTCATGTAAACATATTGTTTCACGGTTGCTACGGATGAACATCACTCTTTTGCAAAGAAAAATTGATCACTGAAAGTTTAAATCGCTCCGTGTTTTTCAAATCTATCCCAACATCAGCTACTGCTCTCGCATATAGCTCCATATAATCAATCATAAATTGCATATATAATATATTCAATAAAAGCAGTTATTTCTTCGTGCATGTTCCAAACAATGGCAATTTTCATCTCTTTAAAAACAAAAATAAAAATAATTGTACCCGCATTAAAGATAGAAAAGAAAAAACACAGGAATAAGAAATTAATAAAGAAACAAGGTAAAGAATTATGATAAAAATAAACAGTAAAATGACAAGATAAAATTGAAATACATGAGAGAATTATTTAATAAAAACAATTGTTAAGTTTCATATTGACGTAATAAATTGTGTATACAAAGATCACTTGTATATAACAAAATACTAAATACGATGGAATACAAATAATTAACTTTGTTTGATCTAGTTGATCTGGAAAAATATGATTTTAATAGTTCTGTTTTGCTAGCTTTTCTTTTACTTTAATCTGCATGATAAGAAATTATTCAATTCAAACAAATCTTTAAATAAATGGTAACTTTAAAAGTAATTCAAAGCACAACTTACCGTAAACGATCGCTGCCGTTTGATAACTGAAAAGAATAGTCATTACAAGACAATAATTATTAATTTGCAATACCTCAAAGGTGCCATTGCAAAAAAAATCCGTCATTATGGACAATCTTTTTATACAACACTAAATTTTTTAGAACCCTCCTCCATTTCAAGTAAAATTTACATTTTATTAAGTGCAGCTAAGTCTAATATGTCCATACTTAACGGTACTTCATCAAAGCATTACGAAAATATTTTCAAAAAATCATTTCTATTATAAAACTTTTACATTTTCTCTACGTGTTTAATAATGATCGTAAAAAAATCCGCTTGACAAAGCAATAAATCTGTTATTCATTACGATAAATGGATGCCTAATTTGTGTTTATCTAAGAAAATTCACCAACTTATTGACCCATTTTTTCTCCTCAAAAAAAAAAAAAAAAAATACTATAATCGATCTTATACTAGACACACAATTGATAAGCAACTGGTTAGATTAACATACCTTCCTGAAGAAAGAATGAACAGTGACAATAATTTACCATTGGGAGACAAGTATAAGTACATTGGGAATGTGTCCCAAATACCTAGATAAAAAAGTACAGCTTGTCAAAATCACGATATATTAATATAATTTAATGTTTTTTCTTAGTGTAGAAATATTTTCTTGTTTCCTCTTTTGTCTCCGTCAACAATATCCAAATAATACTTTTATTTAAGCATCTTTAAACTTATAAGTTCAACTTCTATCACTGAGCCACAAAGACAGGCAACTTTTCATCTTTTTGTCATTCATACAACTTACTTCGTATATACTCCGACCATGAACAGGATCTTTGAGCAAGCAAACATTGCCGTTATCGGCTAGAGATACCGCTTCTAATACAATGCTTCCAAAGCATTGGGAAATCCTGCAAGAGAAAAAAGAAATGATATATTAAAGATCAAAACACTATCATCTTGTTAATGAGAACTGTACAATATGATTGTGTTGTTTTGAACTTCGACTATTTACTTCTTGCAGAATACAAACAAATGAGTTTATCCAACTTACGGTTCTAAAACATCCAAAAGAGGCTTTGAGTTTGAAGGATCACTTCGATATTCCATAGCTCCCTTCGCAATATATGAAGACATTTCGCGCATTATCAGCCGAATTCGTGATGCTTGTAATAGACGATTCGTTTCATTGTTTAATTTACTCAAACCATCCATGCAAAGGAACTGCCAAACAAAAATGCTCCTTCTGAATCATTCAAAACAAAAAGCTACTTAGAAAGCAAGGATAAAAAACTGTAATTTATTGATTAAAAGTTAGGATATATGTTTTTAAACAAAAAAAAAAAGATAATTTCTGTACTGAAGCCGATGCATTCTATAATATGAAGTAAGTTTGGGAAATCAAGCATTAATATCATAATATTTTGTTGGGCTTCAACTTCTTAAGGAAAATAAAGTGTCAAATTCTAAGGAATTACATTTTATTGAAATAAGTAAACATACAGACATATACAAACTGAGCATAAACTATAAACTTCTGACTGAGCAATTTCAAGACCTATAGATCTATAAAGTAAGCAAAGGAAGAACGGGCATATCAACTGATTGTCTGTTATCATCACGGCCTTGCATTTCATCATTCGTTTTCTCTTCCACCTATAACAGGGTATTACTTTTTTCAATCAACACGGATAATAAATTCAAAATACGGATAACAACAGTGATCATAGGTGTCGCTATCTCTCTAATTCCCTAAGGTATTACTTTTTTTCAAGTCAACATTATTATCAACCTTCAAAAGATTATTTATTCTCATTCTTTAAGTAAAAATAATAGTTTATTTCACAATTCTCATTCATTCTATAACAGCGTGAAGTGTTCATATGTTCAAAATATCTTGAAGTCGGAACTTACCACATTTTTATTTTCTATTTCTACCGGAGAGATAACATAATGGTGGTCTATTTTTTCACTTTCTTCAACGGTACCCATTTCAATATCATCAGTGGTAACGATAAACTCATCTTTCCTATATCGTGATCTTCGTTCTCGTGGTCCTTAATGAAGGATATTTCAAAAGAAATTATCTTGTTAATTCTCGTTAATCTATTAATGTTATTTAGAATAAATAACCTAATAAAAGCAAAAATATTCCTTATTCCATTCTATCCACTTGGTTTGATTTTTTGCTCCTACATTATTCATGCTAGATAGTGTACAGTGTTCTACTAATGAAACAAAAGAATTCTCAAATAACATTCTTCAGTTCCTGTCAGAAGTTAAAAGGAACTTTTCCGGGAAAATCATACCTCGCCTTTCTCCTTCTCTAACATGATTGTTAGTAATATGACGGTCAAGATTACGTTTAGTAATGCAGCAATATGAACATTTTGGACATGAATACGGCTTTTCACCTGTGTGTGCTCTGAAAAAATAATCATGAACAAATAAATTTACAGCTTGACAGTAAGTGAAGTATTTTCTCAAATATTCAGCTTTATAAAAAAGTCACAGTGATCAACAGTAATAAAAATCAGTATTTCTTTTTCAAATTTAAGCAACCCTTCAAGACTTTCTTGCCTGATGTGAACTTTCAACGCAGATGTTGTTCGGAATCGTTTTTGACAGTATGTACAAATAAAAGGCAATTCACCAGTATGTATCCGATAATGGGTACCAAAATTATGCCTATAAAGTATCAGACCACATGCAGGACATTCCATTTTCGTCCGATAAATATCATCATTGTTAGTATTCGCTAGTGCCCCAATTATTTTCCTTTTAGAATTGGTTGCATTAGAACCAAGAGCACCTAAATCGATTTATTTATTTTTTTCCACGGAATTTAGTTCCACGAATTTGTCATCTCTAAACCAGAAATAATCCCCACGTTATATAATCAAATCGACTGAAAACACTCTAATGGTTCTCGAAAGAAATTGACAGAAATTGAGAAATGGATAGACTGCGCAGAAAGCATTTTTATATTTCATGGAATTTTAAGAAAGTGAAACCTTGCGACCCATAATAGTAGCCATCGTTTCCACTAATAACTCCATTGCCTTCTCGCCCACACTTTCTTTCAATCGATATATAAATTTTCAGTCCACTAGGACTTTCTAATATTCGCGCATTTTCTAACTCAAAAGGTATTTTCTGGAGCCTGAAATAAATGATTTTGTTTGTCCAACTATCCCATGAAATGCTGAAATTGACTTGTGAAATACTTAAAACTATTTCTAAAAAACTTCACTCTGCAACAGTTATGTATGTAAACCTTTCGGAAGATGACCAATATCGTTGCTCCAAGTGTGACGTAGAAACGAATGAAAGAGGTACTGCTTTTGTCGTTCCTGTCGGTACTGTTACCTGTGTCTTTTTAAATCGCGAACATTCTACTTTACATTTTGCTGAAAATGAAAGAGTTGTCAACCTTGAGGAGCTCGCTGAAGCATTCGTCTCGGGTATCAATATTGGTGGATCATCTCCCTGTAAACAAAAAAAAAAGAATTTGAAAAAAAAAAAATAGTTAATGGATTCATTAAAAAATACTTTGAAATTTAACTTGAAAAACTTATATCTGCCATAATCATTTAACCTGCAAACAAAGTTTTTATCTTAAATATTCACCTCTATAAAAATTATTTGTGGACAGAAAGCCACTACTGTTAAGTCAAGATAAAATTACCACAGTTCTATTAATTTCTTCCTTTATTCCTAAAACCCTTCACCTCTCCGTCTAAAGTCTTGCAGAACAAATATACCTTAGCCGTAATTCCGGCATGTGTAGTAGCATCGAAAACAGCAGTTGATTTTGTAAGCGATGGCATATTCGAAAACACATTGACCGCTTCATTTTCAAATGATTCAATAATGCATATTTCCGAATGTAAATATAATTCCTGCACCGTTTGAAATCGTTTATGACATTCAGTGCATAGCAGTGGATGACGAGAATTTCGAGTTTGAATGTGGGTAGATTCACATTGTTTACCCGATTCAGGCATCTTAAAAATAAAGAAGAAAATTCTCGAATTGACAGCTACAAAGACGATAGAGTCACACATAATGTTAACAATCATGCATATCTCTAGCTAGTATTAAATTTTTAAAAGTTTTATAATAAATTCTGCAAGCGCTAAAACAATCTAATTGCAGTAATTAAATTCATGTATCTGCATTGCTTCAATAATTTCTCAAACACAGTATTGTCTCTACTTTTTAAACATTCTTTCCTTTACTCAATTTATGATCTGTAGTATTTAGAACGAATATTTCTGGAATCATTCACCAATGTACATATCAGTATATAATTTCCTTATTACGTACATCAATCAGTTCATTCTTACATCTCTCACATACACGAATACAACTCAGACTCTGCGACAAAAACATGCAATGCTTATCTGAAAAATCGTTACAAGAAAACTCTGCTTCAACATCAGCAACAAACATTTCCATACATTACTTCAATTCAGCGCTAATCAAGTAGTGTAAGCATTGTATTATTTCGAATGGTTTATCACCAATCCTCCATAAACATAAAACACTGAAAATTAGATTCATGAAACCGTTACACTTCCTTTTATCATATATGATACAAAATAATTTGTACAATTCTAAGTTTCGCACGAAACAAATGGCATAAATGCACAGCAAATATAAAACAATGCACGGCAAATAAGTTATTTAGCTAATACCGTCGTTAATACCTACTGTTTTATCGCTCCAATAATATGCATAATAAATGGATAGTAATCCACAGAGCCTTTAAAACCAGTTCTTTAATTTAAATTAAATATATGAAGGTTTGAATACATCAGTATTCCATTTGAACTCTACTTGTGGAAGGCGACAGTCTTCTTTCTAGATCTGCATCACCCATATTGTCTAACAATTCACAAAGCATAACATCTCTTCTCCAAGCTTCTCGTCTGGATACTGTCGTCTTCCTGGCTTCATCATAACTACTTCTCCGTTTACTAATTTCAGTTTCCACTGCACCAACTTGCTGTTCTATCGACACACCAACATTCACATCCTAGAAATTTCAAAATCAAGGAAAATTTTCAAATCCAAGAAAGATAAAAACTTTGAACATGAGGATTTGAAAAGTGAATTGTTCACTGTAATCAGATAACTAATAACAGAATCATCATCAGCAAACTGTCAAAATTAAAAATAAAAAAACAATACCTCAACATTAAGCATCGGAGAGGCTGAAAGTACTGGAGGAACTTCATCGATTACCTGATTTAATGCCTCATGACCCATCGCTAAGTAAGTGCGAAAACGGCTTGTAACATCCTAAAAATTATGAAACACAACATGTTAATTATGGAACCTGTTTTCGGAATAACTTCCAATATAAAGGAAATATACCTCAATAGTTTTAATCAATAATCTCATCATCGACTGCAACGCATCTCGTGCCTGCACCGGCCGATATTCATTAATCAGATGATGCATATTGATAAAAAGAAGACGTAGGTTATTGATTTTCTCCAGACGTTCTGGATGATTTGGACACCTTAAAAATAATATTACCATAAGTCAGATTAGACAGACACAAACCCTATATTGATTTCTTTTCCGTGATAACTATCGTTTTTAAGATAGTGTTCCGAAGACAATCTACAAAATCAACCTAGCAATAATAATACATAAACACTGTCATTTGCTCTATCTTGGCACTTCGAGAGAAAAAATACAAAGTGGAAAAACGATGTAGCTGAAGTGACAAACTTAATTTATCACATCAAATTGTGCTTTATTAATTCTTATCCTTCTTTGTTTAATCAGATTAGCCCTTTTTTTCTTGTCTCTTCATTAACTGATTACAATAATCGTTTGCATAGGATGCTTGTTCCTGTTCAAAAAAATATTGCATCGCTAATGTCTCATGGACATGGAATCATAACTCAAAGTTCTAAAGGGCGGCTGATTTTTTCAGCTTTTCTTGGTTACTCTATCACTAATCTGATTCAGAATGAAAAATTTAGGAATAAAATTAGTGCCACTTGGAGCAATCAGAATCAAAGAAATTAAGTCATAGTGTAGTAGTCAGGCATCCGGATCGTTGTCCAACAACTTACCGTATTAGGATATCAAGAAGATCAAGGAAAGCAGCAACTGTACTTCTGTTCAACTTCTTTAACTCACTTCTCCAGTCACCATTACTCGAAAACAGTTGTTGCATTTTCTGCGACTGTAACGACCGGATCATTTCCTGCAACATTAATTTCAGTAACATATAAAAAAGTTAATTTTGCCAGATGCCAAAAGAAAAGACTTCCAATTCAAAAAAAAATGATTTCCAATATCAGTTCGTTTAAAAAAATTCTATTATAACAGGATATCGAAACTTTGAAAAAAAACCAAAAGATTGCAAAAATTGCACAGGTAATTTCACATTCTGAATCATTTGAACAATAATAATTGGTTTAAAGGGAAGCATTTTCAATTCTCATAGAATACTTAAAGTAACTAAACGGAACAAAGAGTATAAGGACTTGTTTAATGGAAAGCAGAAAGTAACACTGGATGAACTAATCATATCATCTCAGTATTATTTCCTTTGAAAAACAAAAGTCATATTTCAAGTCCGCAGGAAAAAAGAAAAAATCGGAAACTTCTTCGAAATTATATTCTTCGCCAAAAACCGTAAATTCGGATGGTACAGGTGGTGGTGGCAATACATTCTTCTTCGCCACATTAGCGTCTGTATACTGACGAGCATATTCCGGTGGTTGAGGAAATGGACTTACACCAACCGGATGACTCGCCATATTCACTTTGTTCGCTTAGTATATCCAATTCTTAGTTGGTTATTAGCTAAAAGCATAATTTATAATACAACTATTCGCACAAACTTGAAATACTGTAGTTGAACCAATCAATAATTGCACTGACATGGACTACCAACACCGATTATTATCAATTCAGAGTCTTACCCTTTCCCTTCAGTTAATCCGGAATTGTTCCTTATTCTTTTTCTTCAATCAATCCGGAATTGTTTCCATCTGATAAAAAATTAAAATTATTATGGTCGTAGCTCGATTCACCTCTTCTACCAGAAAGCAAGTGAAAGTGAGCTATAACATAAAAAGTATCATTGTTGACTGAAATATTGGAAGATATTAGGAGAAATGAGAAACGAGAGAGAAATGGAACTGCTAGAGAGTATACGTTTAGTCATTAGAAAGTCGGAGAGCAAACCGAAAAGAAAGAAGACGGGTTGTATAGCTAAGGTAATTAGTTATTGTAGGGTAGGATGAAATCATTGTGAGGTAGGAATGAAATTACGGATTTGATTATTGTTTTGTTTTCACCTTGTCCAGTATTACCTAAGTCCAGCATGATAAAGAGTGAATAGGAGTGATGAACTGGAAGGAAGAGGTTGTAAGTTTTCCGAGTCGGAAAGTAGAGAATGATTAAGTAAAGGTTTTCGTTTCTGAATTTCTTTTTTATTACGGTGAGAAAGCAGAATTGACAAGGGGAGTGTTAAGTATTGAATTTTTCTGTTCTTCCGTATTAAAAGTTTTGAAGATATGCATCATGTAGTTAATTAGTATTACCTGCCTTTCTCATTCTCTGGATTCTGTTACGAAGTAAAGAACTGGCGCAAATAGTGTGGTAAAATAAGTTAAAATATTAAAATAAAGCATATATGTAAATCTTGAAGTGATGCTTTCTTGCTAACTTTTAGAAATTTTAAGTGAAGCGTTCACAGAATGCAACTAATTGTGCATAACTTGGTATCAATGTAAGTGTTTTTCGTGAATGCAAATGTTAGTAGTAAATTGTATTCTATGTATTTAATATATTTGTTGTAGGAGTATTGTGCAGTGGCTTAAGAGAATTAAATGACTTGAGCAAAAGGAAATAGAATTCTTCTGGATCGGTCATTACCGATAATATTATTGATGAACAGAAGAGAGTCAGTCATCTGACTAATGAACTCTTCTCTTCACTATAGAAAGGATAAATTACCGAGAATTATTACTTTGTAAATCCTTCAGAAGGGCATTGGGACTGTATTTCAATGTTTCAATTATTTAGGAGGGAAAGTGTGAATTACCATTGGGAACGCGGGAGTCAAGAATTTAAACGCTTTTTGTAGCTATGACTATCTGACTTTGAATAGTCTCGGAAGTTTTAAGGTTTAAATGTCCAAAATTTAAGTATTTTTTGGGAAAAAGAAATTCATTCGTTTTTGTGTCTTCATTTCTTTTCATTCTTATTGCTTTTTCTTTTTCATCTTTACAACTAATTTTTAAACGAATTTTATAATTTTGTAAGATTTTAAACTATAAATAATGACTGTAGTACTAAATTTTTGATTCATTGAATGGGAATATCGTTCTCATAATTGCAAAATTTAAATATTAAAAATGATCGAACTTGATGCATATTACAATTCACTTCATTGCAGTATTAAAATGTCCTTTAAATTGTAGTTCCCAGATAAGTAGTAGCTAAATAGTTAAGTATTCATACAAAGACCCAGTAATAAAAAAATCTCTCGGAATTTCCGAAAACAGTTTTATATTTTGATTTTGATTATGCTTAATCGTTACATTTCGGCATAATATGGCTAGGTTGGGTCTTCTAAAGGATTCCCTTTTTTCTTTTCAAAATTAATTTGGACATTTTCTAATTTAAAAAGGTAGGAAGAACTAAAGTGTAGGATATATTTTTACTTTCATAAATGTTTTCAATTATTCTCACTCTTCTCCACAAGACTACATGAATCTGCCAGCTGATTTGGAAAGCAAATATAGCACAGTTGGAAAGATATAGATAAGATACACATTACATTTATTACTTGAACAAATCTTTACTAGCAAATTCGGATTCTGGATTTCATTGAAATTTAGATTATAAAATACTCCAAAGAGGCTATAACCTTTGTTCGTATTCTTTTTATTATACATATTAATGTTTCAACTTCTACGTGATTCATCTTATCGTTATTTCAGGCTTCAGTTGACGTTGGCACATAACGTTGATATCAAAGTTGACATATAACGTCGAAGACAATTTAATTAATTATGATCACTTTATTATTTTAGGCTGTTATTAATATTAAATAGCATTCTATATGTATATGAATTCCCAAAGTTATATTCAAAATTTGTTAAGCCTTTTTTCTATGAAACTAGAACTTGTACTAAAATTAAATTTTATACTAAACATTGAAATTGAATTTTCTAAAATTAAAAACTCATTTGCATTATTCCGTTTCATTACTAATCTTATCAATTCTTATAGATTTTTTCTTATTTAGCAAATGAAGTAATACTGACTAATGTTCTTTATCACTCAACAATCCAGTGGGAATAAAACAAATTTGTAAAGAATTCAAATAGGTTGGTACAAAGATTTCACCATACCACTGATCATTTGGGTAACACTGCTAACCGATCTGAACAATGTCCAATGTTCAGGGTCCATTTGTTCTATCTACTCTCTTTCCATTTTTTCTTCCTCATTCTTTCACAGTTTAAATCAGAAATTGAACAGATAATTTAAAAAAAAGGCATAACTGAAAGAAAAAAAAGACATCCTTTTTGTTTCTTTAAGGAAAATAATTTTCAGCGATTGAAATAACAATCTAATGTATCGGAATATTTGTGTCCAAAAAAAATTATCTTTACACTTCTCTTTCATATTAATTGATTTTAGTCCTTTAAAAAGGACAAGTAATGTTTACACAAAGAATAAACCTATTATGATGGTATCGAACACTATTATTAGCATTATCATCATCGTTGTCTTTGTTGTTGCTTGAACGGCCTAAAGATGGAATTGTTATGCTTCATGCACGGTAACTACGATCGATACTAACAGTTGACTCCATAGCGAGGGCTGGGCTGTGAGTGAGTTGTAGTTGTCTTCGCGACGAGAAGGGATGAGTGACGTTGACCAGAGTAGTAGTATGGTTTGTTTTATTGTCACTCATTTTTGTATTTTGAAGAAATTAGGATAAGGAAAAAAGGTATTTTATTATTCGTAAATTCTTCAAAATTGTTCATTTAGAAGAATTCTATCGTACAATAATTGCATCAGTTCAATTTAATTCGTTAGCTGTCTTTGATAATATTTAGTTCAGCTAATTGTCTTTGATAAAATAATTCTCTGATGATTTATACATCTACTAAGTTAGTGAAAATGTAATATTTATTTTATAACTATCGATAGAAAAAGGGAAAGGTCAAAAGAAGTTAGAGAAAGAAATTGTTTTGTTTGTCATTGATTAAATAATCATAACTTTTTCATTTTTTTTTTCTTTCATATTTCACTTTTTCTCGAGAAATATGTTTTGGTAAAAAAGGTAAGTAGAAGAAAGGGAAAGAGGGAGTGATAAAGATGAGAAGTTATGATTTGATTAAGCTATGCAGATTAGCTTATTGATACATATGTCTCAGATGTGAGTGATGATTATAGGAATGAGGGAGAGGGAGCAGGGAAGAGGAGAGGTCAGTCATAGAGACATTGATGTTGCGTGAAATGTTAGTAAACACTAATAGCAGCAGCAGCAGCAGTAGTAGTAGTATGGCAGTAGGGCTAGCGTGAGATTCTCTCTCCTCTCATCTTCTCTTCCTGCTTCTCCAACATTTCTGTCCTAACTCTTTCATCGAGATTTCTCTTTTCCTAAAAATTTCCTTTCCAATTTCTCATTTGCCATCATCATCTAATATATCTTTTACAAAAATTTTAGGCATAATTTTGAAAGACGAGAGATATTTATTAAATCCACTGCGTTTTCTCGTACACTTATCTTTTAATTGCTGATTTTCATCTTTTTTTCTTTTTCATTTCCTTTGTATAACTTGCAATCGTTCTTTCTAATTCCTCTACCAAATAACATTTTGGTTTCTTCGTTGTAAATATTACTGCATAAATTGTCTTGACAATAAAAGTATGTAGTTTAGTTTATCATCCGTTATTTCTTCTTTCTTCTTGTTTTACATACATCTAAAAATTACGGTCGTTTAAACAAGTGGATAAAGTAAGTAGAGTGCTTGTTTTGTTAATTTAATCGTTGAATTAATTAATTAAATGATTACGAAGAATGTATAGTAAGAAAAATTTAGTTTTCTCTACTAAACAATTAAGTCAGTATAAGTAAAGAGCAAGGAGGGTTTAATTGATTTGCTTTTTTTCTTTTTTTTTTTTTTTGGATGGTAGCTGTACTTTTAAATGTCTCAAAAATCACATACGAATTGAATTGGCCGTTCTTGAAAGCATTAGTAGGAGTGGTATGAAACCGAAAATTTTACAGATTCTTGCATTTGATTTTGAAACATTTGAAGAGAATCCTACTGAATTGGTTGTTTTTGTGAACATGTTTCACGTATGGACGTGTTAATAATTTTATTGACATCTAATGTCATCAGTACATAAATTTTAATCGATCTTTTTCTTTTTTGCTACATAATATAAAGTATCACATGTTTGCATGTTTTCATTGCATCTTCATATGTCTTCTGTACCCTACGTGTTCTACGTGTTAATTTTCACTGATCTCAACAAAAATTGTTAATAATTTTATTGACATCTAGTGTCATCAAAATAACTTTTTTCTTATCATCGTTTCATTGCGAATTGACATACTTATGTTTTTATTGCGTGTGAAAATCTCCTTTTACGAGCTTTTTTAAAGGTGTATTTTGTTTTGCTTATGCAAGAATAGATGGATCGTAAAGCATGTTTTAAGCAGTCGAATGACGATCATGGCGATAGTAAAGAAACAATTGACAGACTTGTAAAGGTATCTTATCGTGTTTCTTACTTTCTTGTTTGAATAATATTAATACAATTGCAATAAGAGTGTGTTGCTATCGTTAGCTTTCTTTCCTGTTATTTATCTTCTCTATTTGTGAGTTGGAAAAGATTTCTGGCATCGAAAGTTGGGGGATGGAAGGGAAATGGGGCTATCATAACAGGTGATTTATGTATTTTAAAAAAAAAAAATAAAAATCACTTCACGAGTTTGTATTTATTAGTCAACTCCAACTGTAATTTGTACAAATTAAATAAAGACACAAATTTTTGCTTCGGAAATTATGATAAATGATGATGAAAAGGGAAAATGATTTTCAAAGTGAATAGTGAAAGACGTGATATAACGAAAAATTGGAAGGATTGGTCTTCGAAATTTGCACACAAGTTGTAATAAGGATTATAATTTGCTAAGTTACACAATTATAGTGAAGAAAAAAGGAAAGTTTTAATTCTATCATTAGAATGGGATTAGTCGCTGGCATACAAATACAAGTTGTAATAAGAAGTAACCTATTCAGGTAAAAAATTTGTTATTGGCTTGAAGCAAATAACTATGCTCATTTAATAAACAGAATACCTAGATTTGCAGTAAAGCTCCTAGTCATTTTTGAGAATATCTTTTAATTTAATTTTTATGTTTTCAATAGTTATTTTGGATTTGAATTTCATCTGCTCTAAGCTGTTTGCTTTCAATGGATCTTAGAATGAAAGGTTCACTAACTGCGAAAAAGCTGGATTATTGTGTATGAATGGAATAACTTATCTATTAAACTGCATGAAATGTATCATCTCCCTTTAGGCGAAATTCAGTTTATCACCTCTCTGGAAATTTACTTTGCAAGAGTGTATCCATAGCAGTTGTGTATTAGTTTGTTTGGGCATATTCAATCTTAAAAAGAAGGAAAAAGAAATGTGATAGTAAAATTTGCATTTCTTATACACACTAATTTTCAGGGAACTTCGCCATTATGGATTCAGTTAATTATTCTTCTATTACGCGCATGGTTTTTTATATATGATTGCCTGAATTATATACCGTATGAGTTATTCAACTCACCTACAGCGAAATTAAAACGAAGTGAAAGGATAAAGGTTTGTTCTTTTTATTTGGTGAAACCATTTAATAGTTCATTCTTCTACTGATATTTACATTTACATATTATTTAGCTAGAAGATTTCAGAGCAGATGAACTCAGTTCTTGGTTTCTAGAAGTTTTACCAATGATGATACTCTTTTTTTTTATACAGAAAGATGTTTTAGAACCAAAACATTCTATTGGTTTTACGGTCTATTATTAAAGGATGATGTTGTCATTTCATTCCTTCGAATGGTAGGCAGCTAAGTCATACTCGCGGCTGGAAATTTATGCCTCCTGCATCATATAATTTTCACTTCTGTCAGCTGAAGCTACATATTTAGGCAAAGCCGATCAAGGATCCTGATAGCCCATGGATTAACGTGGATGGTCCACTCACTGAAGATTTTCCCGGTGTAGATACGGTTGATAAACTATTTACACATGTGGCAAGGTTATATGGTGACAAACCGGCATTAGGTACACGAGAATTACTAGAAATATATGAAGAAAAACAACCAAATGGACGCATATTTGAAAAAGTGAATTTTTATTCTAATTAAGATTTCCGACATTTTAGTAAAGAGGAAAAAATTTAGCTGATTGAATTAAATGCTGGAACTGCATTTAAAATGCTTACTTTCTTTTGCTTTTTTTGCTTTTGCTAAACCATTAAGTGACCGATGTTTTGATGAAAATGTACTCTAAGATGATTTATACTTTCGAAATTAGTAATTGCACCTGTAAGGATGTAAATTTCAGTGGGTGTTGGGTAATTACAGTTGGCAAACTTTTGCTGAAATTCATGAAAAAATTGGTCGAATTGCTTCGGGTCTAAAAAGCATCGTGGAAAATGGTTGTCGAGTGAGTTTTTCATACATTTTGAAATTAATAAGTTTCACGGATCCACTGATTGTTCGAAAATAATTTCCTTTCAGGCAGTAATTTTTTCGGAAACTCGAGCTGACTGGTTTATCACCGCGTTCTCTCTCTTCAGAATCAATGTACCGGTTGTTACAGTATATGCAACCCTCGGTGAAGAGGTATAATTATTCAGTGTATTGGTGTTTAGATGAAGTGAAGTCGTACATAAAGAAGCTGAAATTGTTGTGGAAGATTTCTTTTTTGGGGTTTACTTAGACTGCTTTGATTTTGTGAATCCTCTCACTCTTGACTCTTTTTATAGATTTTAGTCTATTTCTTACTTTTATCCTCTGCAGGCAATAGCCCAAGCCATCAACGAAACTGAAGCGACACTGCTGATAACATCAGCAGAACTTTTATCAAAAATCGCAGTAATTGGGAAGAAATGTCCAACATTGCGTTCTTTGGTTTATTTCCGCCCCGTGCATTTTTCGAAGAAAATAGCCACCGTGGATATTGTTAAACAGCAATTCCGAAATGTTGTGTCACTGGATGAGTTAGAAGCACACACAAACACTGTGTCAGGTTGATGTTTTTCTGTTTGCTAATATTCCTAGTACTTCATCTCTTTACTATTAGCATTTTCTTGTATTAAAATTATTACATAAAACACTTTACAAATCTGTCAAATAGTTGATCTTGTAAAACATTTTTTGCAGAAGTTTCACCTGCTGGACGAAATGACACAGCAATGATAATGTATACAAGTGGTACTACTGGAGCTGCGAAGGGAGTGATTTTGACGCATTATAATATCGTGTCATCTGTAGCTGGATTGGGAGCTGGAATACCTATCATCAGCCATACAGACATATATATTGGGTATCTTCCGCTGGCGCATATTCTAGAGTTTGCAGCTGAACTAACTTGTATGGTGTGTATTTTTCTTATATATATTCCAGCATAGAAGAAGGGAGGAAACAATAATTTGTTACTGAAAATAACCAAATATCTGCATTTTCTTTTTCCAATTAATTCAAGGCTCATGTGTAGACCAAACTGAATTCCGTGAAAATTAAGGATTTGGGTTTTTCAGTTTTTTGTTTCAGACGCGTGGTTGTCGTGTTGGATACTCAAGTCCATTGACTCTTCATGACCGTGGCGCTAAAATCAAGCCAGGAACGCATGGAGATTGCTGGGCACTAAGACCAACAATTATGGCCGCAGTACCGGTTAGTTTTTTTGGTAAATGAAATTTAGGTGTGTCCGAGTTGCAAAGGAAAAGATTGTCCATTTGGAAACATGTGCTATTGAATATTGTGAGCAAAGATTTTTGATCGGTTGAGGGTCATTTAGACACGTAGAGATGTTGGTAGTTGTTTGGGAGTCTGTCAGGAAAAATATTTGGCTGGAAATCAAGAGATGTAGAGTTAAATAATCATTGTTACTTTTAAGGCAATAATGGATAGGATATTCAAAGCTATAAGCGATGAAGTTGCATCAGCTCCACGTCTGATGCAAGAACTTTTCCGATTAAATTATGAACGGAAGCGAGCGCGTTATCAGGAAGGATATTGCAGTCCTTTTTTGGACAGGTTTTTTTGTGAATTTCTCGAAAATGTTAAAACTTAAAAGTCAACTGAGTTTCCACCCAAAATTTTTTGAGGATTTAGAAATTTTGAGCAAGACATACATTTTCATATGCATTTATTTGATAAAAACACTTTTATGTGTGCTTTTTTCTGGTGCAGATTTCAAATTAATTGATAATTGTTTGTAGAATTGTTTTCAAAAGGATTCGACGTCTTTTGGGCGGCAAACTGCGAGGTGTATTGAGCGGTGGAGCAGCATTGAACCCAGAAACTCAGCGTTTCATGAATATTTGTATGTGCTGTCCAGTTATTCAAGGATATGGATTAACTGAGACGTGTGCAGCAGTTTCTATTGCTGACGGTTACAATTTATCTTCTTTTTTTTTTAATTATTGAAGTGGCAATAGCCATAGCATACTTTAGTATAATTCTTGCCATTGGTTTAAGGCGTCATTTTTTAGTGGTTTTTCTTCCATTTTCGATCCTTGTGCTAATCAAATACAATTTATTTTTCAAATACAAAAATCAAATACAACAAAATACAATTTAATTTGATTTACTTATTTTTCAGTGAATGACCTGAGCACAGGAACTGTTGGTCCACCTGTGCGTTGTTCACGAATACTTCTTCGCGAATGGAGTGAGGGTAATTTTTCTGTGTCATTTTACCTAACTCATTATTTATATGTCTCATCGGTAGCAAATAAGCATTTTATGCGTATCTTTCTTTGATTCAAAAGTAACAGTGCATCCACTCATATCTCATATTGTTCGTTAGTATACAAAAGTTGTTTTTGTTCTTTTGAATATTTTTTTTTTTTTTTACAGGAGGTTATACTCCATTTAACGATCCACCTCAAGGTGAAGTTCTGGTCAGCGGTTCAAACATATCACCAGGTTATTGGAAGCAACCTGAGAAAACAGCTGAAGATTTTGTGGTAATTGATGGCGTGAGATATTTTGCTACTGGTGATATTGGTGAATTTCGTGAAGATGGGTCACTTCGTATAATTGGTTCATATTTTCCGATTCTACATATTTTCTGTTGTTTTTTTATTTGAAACCCAAAAAAGTTTAATTCTAGAATAAGTGGAAAATGGTTTAAGTGTTATCGTATTTTAGATCGAAAGAAAGATTTAGTGAAACTTCAACATGGCGAATATGTATCATTGGCCAAGATCGAGACTGCGCTGTTGAATTGTCCATTGATTGACAATATCTGTTGTTATGGCGATTCATTGTCATCATACCTGATTGCACTTGTTGTGCCTAACAAGAAACACTTGACAGAAATGGCTGAACAGGTTGATCTTAGTCATTAATATGACGATTACATATATATCCAATTAACGATATATATATATATATATATAATAATGTGAACATTGAAATAATGTGAATCAATGTAGATTGAAACTATTAGTGATTGATTCAAATCAGAATATGAACAGGTTGATCTTAGTCAAATCAACATATGCATTACAACTCGCTGATTCATAGCAAGAATCAACTTATGAGGAACGAATGATACAAAGGGAATATAGAATAACTGAAACAATACTTTCACTTATTTTCAGTTTGATATCAGTCCATCAAGTTGGACTGATATGTGTCATAATGTGGAAATTGTTAAGGAATATCAAAGACGCATGGAGGAACATGCCATGAAAAGTTAGTTTTTATAATTTGATTTATAACTGAGTCTACCTTTGTAGTAGTTGACACATTGTATGTTTTATGTCTAGCACTTCGTTTAAAAAATGTTGATTTTTATAAATGTTTGGAAAATCTTAGTTTAACAATTTCTGCACCTTTTTTTTTGCATGGCTCTTTCCCAATGTTGAGTTGTGAAGAACGGTTTTTATTCGTTCTTTTACTAATTAAATTGGGATAAAATAAAAATGTGATAGGAATAGTGTAGTAACGGATAATGTTGCTACTCTCAGTTTATCTCATACAAACATTTCACACATTCATTTAAAAATTTCTTCCCTTTATTACTTTTTTGTTAATGATACTTTGCAGTGACATTTTTTGTTAATTTGAGTGAAAAGGTAGTAATCAATGAGTATATAAGATTAGCCAGAAATCACGCAACAGTTTCAGAAAAAATATATTCCTTGTTAAAATATAACTCAAGATTTTGAGAAAATAAAGCTTTTACGAATAATTTGTTGTTGTGGAAATTTAATTTTAGATCACTTGTTGAAGAATGAATTACCAGGAAAGATCTATTTATGTGATGAAATATGGACAGCTGAAACTGGTCTTCTGACTGAAGCAATGAAATTGAAACGTCGCTTAATAAAAGAGAAGTACGAGCAAGTTATTGCGCAACTTTATCGTGATGATTCTTATAAACGCTAATATGAGTGACATTGTAAGTAAGTTGAAAAATTCTTATTCTGAGATGATGACTATGTTCTATATCGTCCATTTTCATTCTTTTACAATTCGAAAAATTCCAAACTTTAATTTGCTTAAAAGTTAGAAGATTTCACTGTTTCAACAATAAATGTGTTACCAGAATGAAAATTGAAAAGAAATTTATTGCTTTATTGCACTATAACGACTGTTCTCAACTAATTATCAGTAAGTACATACAAGCTTTATTTAACAGGGATATTACGCTGTTAAAGGCATCTTTTTTAAGTCTCAAAAATATGTTAATTGGTAAGAGTTATGCTAAATTAATAAGTTTTATTGGAAGTTTTTCTATTGTTGTGTTGAATTGATTGTCGAAGGCATCATTCCTTTTTCATTTATCTCAAAAGAGCATTTAATTATATAGATTAGTAAGGACGTTTGCTTTAGATGAGTAGAACATCCCATCAAATGGGTTTAAATTGAAAAATTCGTTGCATTGCGGTATTTTTGGTCTCTTTTCCTTAAGCTAATTCGTTAAATACTAAAGCATGAATTTCCGCTTTATGAATAATGCTATATGATTAATTTCTATATGACTTTTAATTTTCAGCCCTTTATATTTTGTTTTCCGATGTGTCACATTTCCCAAGCAAGCAAAAAAAAATCTTTCAATTTAACCCTTAATTTGTAAAAGTAATCTATGAACTTTTCTTGTTTCTTTTGCAAGTTTACATTGTATTTATGTGTCCCACTGTTTGTTCTTTGTTTTTGGAGTGCGGAGATAATAAAAAAAAAACCATTCGTACATTCCTCAAACGTACTTTAACATTTTCCATTCATCTTTGCAGTAAACAGAGTCACTGAAGGCGAAACATTTTCAAATAGCTTTTTTTTTTACTTTCAAACCAATCTTTTGCAGCTTAACTTGTTAATCTCTAATTACTTTTAAGAAATTTTTTTTTTTTTTTTGTTTTGTTTTTTTAGCGACACTGTTGCAAAATGAAAGATTGCGGAAATTCGCTACTTTTTTTTTTTTTGAATATTGCTAGTGCTAAATTCAAGCCGCGATTGCCTAGAATTTTCCTGTTCAATTATTCGGTATTCTCTTACTTTTTTTTTTCATTTTTATTTGTTGGAGACATTAGTATTTGATATACGGGAGAATTTCCGTCTGATGCTACGTGGTCATATGTCATCGTATTTTTTGAACTGATAGTTTTGTGTTTCTAATATTATTGCTATTGCTTTTATCATTTTGTATTATTATTTCCTTTGGTTCATCTATAACCATCTGTAAATACTTATTCTCATGTTAAAATTGGCAGAAAAAAGAAAAGTGAAATAAAATTTTATTAGTTTCAATTCGTATATCTGAAGAAAATGAGAAAAAATTCTTTACCAGAATTCAAAAAATTTCATATAAACATTTCGCTTTAATTGTTTAATCCATTAATGATTTTCTTTTGTTTCTTCATCAATAAAAATGAAGAAAAAAGAATGATGATTTGCAACGGCGTTGTTTTCTTCATCAAATATTTGCAATAAAATATTTTCTGCTGAAATGTGATGCTTAACTACTCTTCCCTTTATTTTGCATGCATAATCCATACTCTAATCTAATTAACAAGAAATAGATGAGTTTAGTTCAGAAATTTAAAAAAAAAAAAAACTTCAAAAAATTGGGTTTTTATATAGAATGGCTAAATTAGATTTATTTTCCGATATGTCCTGACAAACAATATTTTTCTTCTTGCTTTCTTTTTTTCTTTTGCCTTTTATTTCAAATCATTTCAATTTTTTCAAACTGTTTCATTTTTCTAATTTTTTTATTAATTTGTTCTTTCGGTTTGCTCTGAAGTATTGCAAATTTTTATAACACAAATTTAAGAATAATTATTTGTTGAATTTAAATTAGTCTTAAAGCATTATAGTGTTATGCGATCTTTCTCA
Source organism: Brugia malayi (assembly GCF_000002995.4). NCBI lineage: Eukaryota > Metazoa > Nematoda > Chromadorea > Rhabditida > Onchocercidae > Brugia > Brugia malayi. The sequence continues at coordinate 9,972,404 of NW_025062475.1, forward strand.
AAAATTATTGTCTATCGTGAAATAGTTTTGCATATTTATTAGCAACTTTTATTGGATTATAAAAGGCTTACTTTTTAATCAAATAAATTATTAACTTATTTTGTTAGTTAGCAAACGGTTAGTTACTTCATGGAATTATTAGCAAATTGCTTAAATGTTTCTTCAAAAATTTTAATAATATTGCGAAATATTTCGAATTATAGTGAACGACACACACCCCAATATAATTTTAAGTAAGTAAAATACAACATATACGTAGTATATGACAAATATCACGTAGAATAACTCACGTATCATAGCTTCACTCTGATATGTCGTAATCTCACGTATCATAGCTTCACTCTGATATGTCGTAATCTCACGTATCATAGCTTCACTCTGATATGTCGTAATCTCACGTATCATAGCTTCACTCTGATATGTCGTAATCTCACGTATCATAGCTTCACTCTGATATGTCGTAATCTCACGTATCATAGCTTCACTCTGATATGTCGTAATCTCACGTATCATAGCTTCACTCTGATATGTCGTAATCTCACGTATCATAGCTTCACTCTGATATGTCGTAATCTCACGTATCATAGCTTCACTCTGATATGTCGTAATTTCAGAATCTCATAATCATGTTTCGTTACCTTAATCCCATTTATTATAAGTTCATCAAAAAATACAATAGTGGTTGGGCTAATAATAGTAATTCAAGATATGAAATGTTAAATTTATAAATTAAAGGTAAATGTCAAAAATCTCAACATTTCGAGCGTATGATATATCAAATGCAATCAAAATACAAAGTTGGTTTGTCGGTTTTATTACAAAACCTTCTGTGGAGGTTATTCTATAATTTGTTAATATCATTTTTTCTTAATTTCAATTGAATTAATTTTAAAGTACTATTACTATACCTTTAACTTACATAAAAAATAATCTCATGCAAGTATTTAATTAATATTTTGTTCTTTCTTTAAATTTAAAGTCTTTTCGAACTGTGCATGATTCAGAGTTAATAAAATAAACTTAATAATTTCCATTGTATAATATTAATATTTTTTGGTCGGGAAATATGAAAATAATTTGATAATCAGTTTCATCTTGAGTAGCAAATGTTTTTTTTTTTCTTTTTTTTGCGTCGCCAACATATCACAATATTTTAATGAATTGAAATTCTGAATTAGAATATTTTATAGTTCCCAAAAAATTGATATTTTATGCTTTTTTTTGGAACAAAATTCCAGAATGAAAATAAAATTACAAACTTTAATTGTTATCAGTCTTTACGAGTGATTGAAGTTTTATAATAAAAATAAAATACTTTATCGTGTATACATGTGTAAGCAGTTAAATGAATGTTGAATAATAAATTTAATAATTTGTTTTTGAATTATTTACAAATAGCCATAACAGTGCCTTTTTTTCTTTTTTTTTGCCAACAAAATATTTCATTGAAAGTAAAATTTTTCAGTAAAAAAATTAATTTATTATAGCGTTTTTTAAAGAAAGAAAGCGAATATTTGGTGCATACCGAAGAAAAAGATAATTGCTTAAGATTTGTTCTTTCTGTACGAAGCAAAAAAGAATGTCACCATTTTACACTCATAAACAAAGATAAACTTGGATGGACACTTGATGCTGAACCTACTAAAGTCATTTTTACTATTTTATCGAAAAAATCAAATATAAATGTTTTTAAAATTTATTGAAATGATCCTTTTTCTCTTTTCCTTTCTCTTTATCTCTCTCCTTCTCCCTCTCTTTTCCCAAAATTTTGTTTGCACAGTGCAATGCACAAATGCAAGAATTAAAATTAGAGAATACATGAATGAAATTCTGAATAAGTTTTCATTTTTTCATTTTTTTTAAAAAATTAATTAAATTAAAAAAAAATTGAAAAACTAGTTTTCCTTGAAATTGTTAAAAAATTTACCTTTTTACAGTTATAAATTTTACACTTTAAGGCTACTTTTTTTTATAAGAACTGAATTCAATTATTTTATTATTCTTTCTAAATAGTGATTTAAATCCATTACCGTGAAATTACTAATCAGAAATAATTATTTGATTTTTTTTTTTCTTGAAAGCTGTTAGGAATTTTTCTTTTTTCGATTATTCGTCTTAAAGCCAAGAAATTATTATTTAATTGATCTTTTTCTTTTTCGAAACATTCAGAAACAGTATTATTATATTGTGTTATATTATTTTATATTAACTTCAGAAAAATATTTATTTTATCGAGTAATGGTTTTATATCTGCTGCATTCAGAATTCAATTTCAAATTTATTATTATTATTATTATTGTTATTATTATTGCTATTATTATTATTATTATTATTATTATTATTATTATTATTATTATTATTATTATTATTATTATTATTATTATTATTACCATTATTATTTGGTACATTTCTTCATAAAATTTCTCGCAAAAAACTTTTCATGGAAAAAGGTTTAAAATAAAAAAATTACATTTATTCATTCGATATATTTTTTTTTTTCTTTTTTCTAAAAAAAATCACTTTTTTTGAATTTTATCTTCATTATTATCTTAAAATTGTTTCAGATAACATTTATTACAATCATAGACTTAATTCACTATTATGAAAATCATCTATTGCCTATGGGTAACACATTTTTGGTTCATCCGTTTGAAAAACCGAAATGGTTTATTTTTCTTCACAATAATTCTTGACAAACTAAATTAATCATATCCGAATGTTTATCAATTTTTGTACATTTTATGCTTTAAAACTTATGAAAATGCCCGAATAGAACTAATTATTTTGCAGAAATTAATTTAGAAAAGAATTAAAATTAGAGAATTTGTTTTACTTATTGAAGATTTATTTGCATGTTTTTTCTATTAGATTGTAGAAATGATTTAAGCTTGCAATTAATATTATATACTTATCATACTACTTGGTAATAAAATTTCATAGTTTTTCAGAGGTTAAATATAATTCTATTTTTAAATGTACTGTTTCAAATTTAATTGCTAAAAATATCTGAAATGTTATTTTAAAAGTTTATAAACTTTTTTTACTATACTTTGATTTCAATGCCATTCACTTAGCTTATAATTCCGGGAAAATTTTGTAATTTAAGGTTTATAAGACATCAAAATGTTGCGTATAACCTTGAAAGAGGTTTAATAGGAACCGGAAATTTTTCCGATGTTTACGAAGGCAAATTATGTGGCAAAATATCAGTGGCACTAAAAGTATGCCATGGACCAACAGGTATTGTATATCTTTGATACAGAATAAAAGAAAAAAAAGCGAATTCCAAAAAATGAAATAAGTATAATTTAGCCGGAGCATAGTATTTCCTATTTCTTTTTATTGCTTCTTACAGAAAAAAAAAAAATGTGTAATTATCATTATAGATCGAAGCTAGCCGAAAATGGGACTTTGAGCAATTTAAAATTGAAATTAATTCAACGTTTTAATGATTTTAAATAAATAAATTACTGAAGCAAATAAAATCTCAATTGAATTTTATTTGTTTCAGTTATTATTAGCATAATAATAACAATAATAATAATAAATGCTGATATTGTTAACAAAGAACATATTAACAGAAAAGTAATTAAATAAAAAAAAAAACTTGTTTACGAATAATTAATTTCGTTTTTAGGTGAAAGCTTAAATCTAGAGGATGCGAAAGAAGCACTGGTGCGTGAAGCTTGTTTGATGTCTCAGTTTAAGCATCCAAACATTGTTAAGGTTATAAATTTTTCAAACTATGCATAAATTCAAATAACGAATTTCAAATAGCAAATCAAGAAACCCATTTATGATTCGTTCGCTATGCTTTTTATAATAAATAAATATTAGTTATTTAAATTTCACTTCATATATTTTCTCATTCTTATTTTTTCCTTTCTTTTGTCATTTTTTTCTTTTTCTTCTTTAATTATTATTATTTTTTTGTAATTATAATCGATTGCAGTTTTTTGGAATATGTTACGATGTGCCATCCATATGTGTCATAATGGAACAGTGTACAGGTGGTTCATTAGATAATCATTTACAGCATTGGGCGTATAAAATTACAATCGGTGAACGAATTTTGTACGGTTTAGAAACAGCGAAAGGAATGTGTTATTTGCAGGGAAAGTATGCTATTCATATTTTATTTGTAAAAAGTTTTATTGTATTAATTACTAAATTTTAATAAAATAAATTTATTCATTAATTGATTACAAGAAAACTATATCATTTCATCATTTACTTGCAAAACATTATGGAACTAATTGTAAAAAAGTTGTAGAAATAAGTTATTGATTAAATGATTCATTAATTTAAGTAACTTGTTGATAAGTTAGATTTTTTCTACTAGGAAACTTTAGCAAAATTCATATTAAATTAAAAAGAACGAAATTTTATTGAATTAACAATATTTATATTATTCAAAAGAAAGTTTAAATATTTTATTTAAAAAAGAAAATTATAGAGATTTTATAGAGATTATAGAAAAAAAAAATTATAGAGATTTGATACATCGTGATTTGGCTACACGAAATTGTTTGATTAGTAAATATGGTGTAATTAAAATTTCTGATTTTGGTCTTAGCCTATTAGCTAATGACCATACTGTTATTTGGAAAAAACAAAAGGTAACACATGAACACTTCATTGTTTCAGTAAATGGGTCGTGTCATATAACACTTTTAAAACTTCTATCTAATACGTAATTTAAAGGCTAATTATGGGATTAGAATTAGTAATTATAATTTGCTATTACTGATATGAAAAGCCATCGTTATCGTTATTAGAAAATCAATAATAAATAGTTTTCAAATTTATCAGAATATCATTACATATCAAATGATATCAGGTTTTTTTAGGTACCCATACGATGGATGGCACCAGAAACTATTCAACATAAACCACGTTATAGCGTTAAAAGTGATGTTTGGTCATATGGTGTGCTCTTATATGAAATTTTTAATAATGGTATTAAACCGTGGCCAAATTTGGATGTGCGACAATGTGCAACAAATATCAGACGTGGTGTTATGCCTAATATGCCAGGTAATTTTAATTGTAGGTACTGATTAAGAAACTGTCAGGTAATGCATCAGAAAATATATTTTTGGTGATAATTATTGGACATATAAATGAATAATTGTTAAGTAATTGTCGTATAATTGAATTAATTTTACATGAATCAAATTTAGCATAGTTTAAATTAATTCTAATTCAATTATTTTTCTTTCTCTTTCATTGCTACAAATCAAATATACTTTCAATATATCAAATATACTAGAGAAGAAGAGGCAACAAAAGTAATTGATATCTATCAGAAGGAGAAAAAAACAAAAGTAATTGATTTCAGAAATAACACCTAAAGAAATAATTCGTTTGGTAAAGAAATGCTGGAAAATAAGTGTTGAAAAACGATGTGACTTTAAATATATTGTCAAAAAACTTAAAAAACTTCAATTATGTTATGCACCACCAGAAATTGCCGATTTAACGATTGCAAAATTGAAAAATGTGAAAGCATTAACCGAAGAAGGAGCCGAAACTCAGGAAGAAAAAGATGACTGTGAAGCGGAATCGATAACACAAACAGTAATCGAAGGCACAAGCACTGGAAGATGGATTACTGATTCGACAACTATGCATAAGGTTGATGCAATGTTTACTCTTTTGTTCAAAAAAGTAACATTAAGTAAGTATATCCCAATAATATTAAAGTAATTAATTATTATCAGTCAAAATGACTGAAATAATCAGTTAATGATAACAGTCAATTCTATTACTGAGAATTACTGGCACTCGAAATAATTTCAAAAAAACGTCTTTATCTTTTTTCTTTTTAGCATTTTTCTTTATTAGAAAGTTGCTAATCAATACACATATCAAGAATATTTTGCTGCATTATAAAATATTTATCAGAAGAGAGACATTAATTTTTACCAACTACATTTTGAATTTAATTTTTATAATAAGAATTAAAAACTTAATTTTTGATGAGTAATTGTGATGTTTCTTCTTGTAACTGTTTGAAGTTTACACGACGAGCAAATGTTATAATATTCTTTCGTAAAGATTTCCACTAAACTATTCTAAAATAAAGTTTCATGAGAAACAAAACTTTTATAATATTTTAAAATATCAAGGTTTGGTAATGGTTAGTTGTTAACAAATATAGTTTTATGCTTTAAATCAGATCAGCACCAGATTTAAAGGTTTTTTATAAAATAAATTGAAATTGACTTCGGTGAGTCAGAAATTCATTTTTATCTGTAAAACATAACTTTCTAGAAAGACAATACAGATGAAGCTTCATCTGTTTCTGATCAAATTGAAAAAAAGGAAGAATTGGAAAGAAAAAGAATGAGGGAAGAAGAGTAAGTTATTTTGTCATACTTTAAAGAGTTTAATCTGCATATCTATATTATTATTAGTATTACCAATTTAATTATTACTAGTTATTACAATTATTATTATTAATCATTTATTATTATTATTTTAATTTTTAAATTAATATTAATACTATTATTATTATCATTATGATTATTGCTATTATTATTATTATTATTGTTGTTGATCGTAATCAATTTTTATCAATTGTTTGAATTATTCATAAGCACATGTGTTGTTTCTATTAAAGTACAATAGGTTTGTCCGGGATTTTCTTCCCCGACATATATTTGTTACCAAAAATGATAAGAAAAAAAACGTCACGTAACATTTATAATTTTAAGACCCACTGCTTTAATTAATTGGTTTCCAACGCTATTTAATCATAAGAAAATGATAAAGAACTAAATGAAATCTTATTGGTAATTAGCATAAAATGAAGTAATAATGATTGATAAGAAGTTAAAAATGAAAAGAAAAAGATATTTATGCGTGATAATAACTGATAAATAATCTAAATTTAATATCTAATATTACTAGAAAGTATCAGATGTTTGAAAGTTTACTAAAAAATTTTTCTGCATGCTTTCATTTTTTACATAATTTACAATTTGTAGTTTGGCAATTCTGAATGAAGCTATTCTGGAATATGTCGCAGCTGAAATTGAGAAATTGTTGGCTTCCAAACGTAAACATAAACGAAGACATGCAAGCAATACATTCCTTTCAAAAAATTTATCGCATTTTGATGTCAAAATAACTCTTAATTTTAAACATTTAATCAAAAGTTTAATTAACAAATTAAAAAGAGAAGATAGAGATGACATAAGCAATTCATTGAAGTATGCCGCATTTTCATATATGCATGTATTAATTTTCTTTTTTTTTTTTCATTTTCAGAAATCCAAAAAGAAACTTGATAGAAAGCATCGTCGAAGTCGTCGATCATCTGAAAGTTCATTTTTAAAAGAAGACGAAAGTTCTACAATTAAGAAAAGTAGCAAAGATTCGAGAGAGAGTAAAACTCAATTGAAAGAAAGTGAAGCTTTATCGAAAGATAGTGGAAGTTCTTCAGCCAAGGATGAAGCTTTTTGCAAAGAAAAAGAGAAATCAGCAGGAGAAAGTGAAATTTCTTCAAATGTGAGCGATATGCAGGATAGTAGTAGTTGTCAAACAGATGACAAGCTAATGAATCAAAATAAAGAAAGCCGAAATGATGAAGCAATAGTTATAAGTAATGAAAAGAGGAGTAAGAAAAATGCGACGAATAATTCAAACAACATAAAAAATACTGAAATGCCGGAAAAATAGAAAAGCAAGAAATAATGAAAAAATCAAAAAGGAATTATAATGTGTGTAATTTTAAAATTAGAAATTAAAATTGGAATAAAATGAAAATATTTAGAAATGCATTGTAAATAAATTCATAATTACGAGATTGCAGCAGATATACTCTTTTTAAACTGATTTCAATAATATTGTTTGCGCTAATTAAAAAACTCAAACTATTGTTATCGTTGAAATATTACCACAAAGTTATTGGAAATGAATAATTTCAGATAAAATTTTTCCAATGAAACTTGTAATCATTTTAATGAAATTGCAAATTAGAATTGTAAATTTGTGAAAACCTTGAAAAAATTCTAAATTAAAATCAAGTAAAATTAATGACAATTTCCTAAAAATTTCACAAATTGAATGATCTTGATTATCCAAATATTTAAAAAATCAGAGAGTTATAATTTAATTTTGTATGGCATGGTAATATTTTCAGTACATAGAAAAATTAAATCATGTTGTGTTATTGCTATATATTTTTTTTCGTAAGCGACGAATTTAAATAATTAAAAAATGTTTTAGTAAGCTTAACAGTCAAGTTAATTTGATTTTTTAACGTCTAATTGAAATGAATCGAATAAGACCATTAAATTATATTGAAATGAATTTAATTCATTTCGATATATTCCCTTTTTTAACATCCTTTTTTTTTCATCTCACAATCACAAATTTACATTTTCGGAATGCTTATGGCACTCTTTGTACGGCGATTTTGTTGTTTAATATACAAACGATGGCAGTTATACTAATTTGGGGAGCTGTTGTCCTACTAACGTAACACTTCTTTTTGCGCTTAATTTCAATTATCCGTGAAAACAAATCGGAATTTTAATTTGACAACTACTAATTTTTGCTGTGTTGAATGAACCGTTTCCAGGAATTCACGTGAGTTATCATCGCAGACATCTCCCATTGCCTTAATACCCGGATGCTTTGCTAATGTATCTTTTTACGGATCATTATTGCTGAATTTGTTAATTGCGGTAAATAGATACTGCGCTCTTACACATCCTCTCAAATATCATTCTTTTTGGTCTGTACAGAAAGCTCGTATAGCAGCAATTATTGCTTATTTTCTTGGGTTTCTTCCATGTTTTCCAAGCATTTTTGGTAAAGCTTTGTCAGATTCATTTTTTTAGCAAAGTGAAGTAAGTGCAATTTATAAAAATGATAAATATTATCAGTGAAAGAAAATGGCTTACCGCAATTGAAGTTCAGGATTTCAGAAGCTTGATATCAACCAATAAATAATGCATCAACTTTATAACTTATGCTTACAGAACCCTGTACTCTCATTTTTAATATGGAATTGGATTTGCGCTGGAGCTACAGTAATACCAGTTGTGGTTATATCAATTCAATGTTTGACCTAATATTCTGTATTTCAACGCTGACCACAGCGGGATGCATTAACTTTATAACGCTTTTTAGGATTAGAAATTACAGTAAAGTTACGATTCACGGTTGTCTCATTAATTAGTTGCAATGAAGGAGTTTAATTAATACTTAAAATGCGTTGTTAACTGTTTGATAACCCAATTCTTCAGAAAATATAAAACATTTATTTCCCACCTGGTCGACTTGTATGCTTGGAACCAAAATGAACTAACTGTTTAGACTGAAAGCATTTTTCGAGCAAGTTTTTAAGTAAATACTTGTCTCAGTAAACTTAACTTTTTTCAGTCAAGAAAAATGAAAGTAGACCAACTGATAACACGTTCTATCAATCGCAATCGTGACATAGGTTTTTTTAAACAGGCAAGCACGCAACATTAAACTAAACAACAAACTGTGATAAATATTACAACGACTTTGGCTAGAAAGTCTACAACAATTGGCCATCATGCATTCATAAATTGTTTTTTCATTGCAGTCGTGTACCAGTGGGTTTACAATTATGATAGTTGGTATTTTCTTTAATGTTGGCCCACATTTTCTCACCAATAAATGGGCTTTATTTGCTGCGACTACAATTTGCTGGCAACTTTCGAATACCTTAGATGGGTGAGAGATTTGTTCCATCTACTAAAAATTACCTTTTCTTCTTTATATTTCCTTGCATCGTCGCTTATTGCAATTCTTTCTGGAATTATTTGCATCTGATGAAAATAATTTCAAATTGACATTTAAATTGTTAAAATAACATTTGTAATTGGGAATTGTAATATCTTCCAAGATTCTAAAATAAATTTTAAACTTGAAATGAAAGCAAATACAAATTTATTTGCAGGTTTGTTGTATTGTTCTTCAGTTGGCATTACGTCAGGAATTCATCAACAAATAGTAATAATTTGTTATCGGTCAAATTGTAGAATAGAAAGTCTGGATTAACTTTTAATAATTTTTTTTTTTTTTTAAATTTAATTTTTTTTTTCGATGTCATAATATAATAGATTATAATTGAAGTAGTAATGGATCTAAGGCGACATGGATGGTAAGGTGACACTGGTGCACTCTTCCGATGGATAAAATCAAACATATGTGAGTGATACCCAAACAATCAGTTCTTATATTTTTTCACAAGAATAGAAAAAGCCGATATCGTGAATGATATGAAGATGAAAAATGAAGTTTAAAACTTTTGGTAATGAATTATTGTTTCATTCATGAAAGTATCTGTTAAATTATGAAATGGATTAAACAAAATTAGAAAGTTAATTTTCAAAGTTGATTTTTCTACAGTTATTCTGATATATTATCACATTATCATTGCTACAAATTGAAGACTGAATGGACTTGCTGCAAATACTAATAATAGAAATATCAAAATTTATAATGAAATTTGTTTCGTTTTTAAAATTGCTATGGATCTTTACTCAATAATATCAATCCATTGCCAAATATCAATCATGGAGCAAATGCATTTACAAAATATTTATTTATTTTTGTTAACCGATTAAAATATTGCTGTTACTACTGATTGTATACTATTTACTTTCTATTGTTTTGTTACATTTATTTATGGCATAAACCTCGTTGCAGAATGGTACCACTTGAGTTAGATGTAATCACATCGTTCATTTGCTATATTAAATGAAACAAAAACTATGCATGTTATGAGATGTATAATATTAATGAAAGTATTTTAAAATAGAATGAAATGTTTGACCCTAATTTGACCTTGCTATTTTTCACTCTAAAATAGTGTACCTTAATTCATGAGTTCTGCAACTTTTTTTAGGGAAACAGAACCTGAATTCACCTTCTGTTCTTAATTTAGCAATTCTTAATAAAGCTGCGTAATTACTAATTTCTGAAGTTAGAAATTTTTTAATCTAGAAGTGAACAACACATTTTTCCAAAGCGTTTTTTAAGTGTAGTCATTAAACTATAAATGTTAATAACCATGATCTTGCTTATCGATCTGTTTTAGATTTTTAACTTAACAGCAGTTATTTTGATATTCTTATATTCATATCACACATTCTCAAAACTTGGTTTGTCAAGGAGAAGAAATCTAACTTTTAATTTCACTTTACGATTTTATTTTGATTTCATTTTTTAACTTTTTCAGAACATTCTGGTAAATTATAGGCGAGCACGAAATTTCACGTACATGTCGAAGACTTCAATATACTTTACAATTTGCTTTTCAAACCTTGCGGGAAAACTTGGACTCCACTCAGAAATTTTATGGGAAAACTTCCGTGAGACAGCTATTTTCACTATGGCCTATCATAGTTACTTTTCTTAATCAAAACATAGAGCAGAACTTCATTTACTTCCAATTGGTAGTGTAAATAGGTGGTTGGTGGACTAGGAGTTTCTGTTTGGGGTTTGTCGCTTTGATTTGTGGTGAGTGTTGTTAATAAGTACTTTCTCTGAAAAGATTCCACTATTCTTTGAGGTATCCATACGCAAAGTTAGAAAATGTTTTATCCTGACTTTATTTAAATCTGCTTAAGTATTCCATGTTATGCAACAGTGCACTGAAGGGAATTTTCCAAGTTAAAGGAAAAATTAAGCCTTTTCTTAAATTGCTGTTTTCATTTTCCTTTCACGGTTAAAATTATATTAGTATGTTAAAAACTTTTCTAAATATTATTCCAACTGCTCAATAATTATTATTATTTTCTTAGATTAGTTGTTCTCTCGAGTTTTTACTTATTCTTTTGCATTTAGTTTCGTTGATGCATGATAACATATAATAGCGAAGTATAATGTTTCAATACTGTTTTTTCCTGCAAAGTCACATGTGCTCTACTTTCATTGTCATATTAATATCTCTGGTATATTATTATAATCGTAACGCTAATAACGTTAATAAGTTAATAAGCGCTAGTAACTAATAAGCTAATAAGGTGATATTATGTTAGTTTTTCAGCTCTTGTGTTTACGCCGTAATAGTTTCATTAACAGGAATTTTTCTGATTAGTATGATGCTTCAATCATCGAAAACATCTACCGCTTCCAAGACTGTTAGTTTCATCTTGAAATATTAGTAAATTTATTACGCTGAAAAGAGAAGAATGATAGAGACAATGTTGGTGGTTAATTTATGTTGAATATTGTTAAAAAGAAAATAAAAACGGCAGATCAGAATTGATAGACAAATCAGAATTGATAGATTTAATCCTGTTGCAGGGATTAATGGGTTAACAGAGCGAGAGTAATAAAGATACGATTGAAATTTCAGAATCAGTTGAAACGTGATGCGAAACTGATACAAGAAATGGAGCAAGAAACAACAAAAATTCTGAGTCCATTATTCAATGACATGGTTTGGCTGAATAGAGCGTACTTGATATTGAAGGTAATTATTTCTGATATCCTGAAATATGAAAACATAATTTTGCAAAATTAATTCTGAGTATTGTTAGATCTTGCAAAAAAAGTGACAAGTAGAAACTTTTGGTTTTTGTTTGATTCAGAGCTGGATTCGCAATACTACTGTTAAAATTTTGTGGGGATTTACCCATTTTTTTATTTCCAGGGACAAGGTTTACAAGAAAGCGAAGGACGTTTTAAAACTCTAGTTTTGATATTGAATGGACGAATTAAGCACTCGTTGAAGCTTTCATTCGATGCTGGGATTTTACGTACCACCAAAATCTTCAGCTATATACTTGAGTGAGTCTGTACAGGGCTGCACTATCTCAAATGGATTTCGTATGACTACAGTCGTCTGCGCTGTATACTTACTTTAAAATTCCAATATATTACAGTATAGCACGCGAAAAAGAGACAATAAAGAAGGGGGGATGTATTTTGTATTTGCTTATTATTTCGTTGCAGGTTGGACGCTTTAATCAGGGAAGTAATGGAACTGCCCCGCACTCCATCCCTGGACCACTTCCAGTCGTTTGCTAAAGGCATCTTATTCCGCAACATTGGCGACACATTTCTTCTCCTTCACCATATAGTAATATTATTCGATCTTTTTTTTTTTTTTTTTTTTTTTTTAAACATTGCCTTGAAAGTAAACGAAAAAAGCTAAGCAAATATGACTGAACTGGAAATTTTGAACTTCTTTAAATTTCCAAAAGAAAAGACTTCACTTTACAATGGCTTTATTATTTGAACTTTTTCACTTTTTTGTATATGTATATTATATCAGGAGAAAGGAAATAGGATGTACGAGGAGTTGGCATTTGTCAGTTATTCAATCGCATACGATATTTTTTACAAAGCATCACCTGTCTCATCTCTGCTTGCTGCTATCTTTGTACTTGAAACGTTCGTACTGCGTACACTACTCCAGCATTTCAATAGGGTCAAGTTATCCAGTTCGACGACACAATTGGTATTTTGTTCGCTGTTCACAGAATTGTTAAATTCATTTCGAATTCATTTCATGAAATTCTTTAGAATATTCATAGTTTTGAAAAGCATCATTATTTTAAATAGAAGTAATGATTGTTCTCTGTAATAATAGTGGTTTACAGATGATCTTTATCTGAAACAATTAAAATAAGAATGAATATATTGTGAAGCTGAAATCAGTGTGCTGTGAGAAGCTACAATGGTGACTTTAGGTTGGAGAACGTTTGTATGCTGCATGTAGCGGTGTTACCACATCTCGTTCTAAATCATTCATGATTTCAATAAATTCGGTGCCAAGCACTCATGAAACACATCATATGGAACAGAACAAAATCAGCAGTAAGGATTACTCTCATCGTTTTATACTGATTCTTTTTGTATTTTTGTATTTGGTTGGAATTTTATAAAATTCTATTTGATAATTCCTGGTCCTTTTGATCTTCCAGGATTGATCAATTTAGCTGATAAAAACGATTTTTTGATTAACTTATTATGGCTATTAGCTCACAACGGCGATATGCGTGATAACGGTAAGTGAATGTACCGTCTAATTGTAAGATTGGTTTGATATTTGGGTATGATTCTCTTTGTCCACAACATTGTATTCGCTGTAATTTAGAATGGAAAACTTTGCATGAATTAACTTATAAAGCTGCGATTAATTATCAGTTTTAGCTTCCTTCTTGGATCTTTTCCTGAAAAATATACCTGCCGAGACTTCTGGTGATGATCTTCAATCATTTACTTTGTCGTCATTTTGCAAAATTGATGCAAAAGTATGTTTTATGAATCATTATTCGAGATGAATAAAATGGTTTTGAAATTATATTTGTATTTCAGTGCATGATTAAATGCTTTTTGTACAGTTTCTGACTTTGCAGTTCATTTAGGTGCTGTTGTTAGGAGCGGCAAAGTGGTCTGAGCTGTGCACATCTCATGTGCAAAAATATGGTATTTCCAGTTTAAGTATTCTGCCGCCATTAGCATTTGCGCAACCTAATTTTATTGTGCTTAATTTTTGGAAGCTGTTATTGTCTTTCAATAAGGAATCACGGTGAGAAGTTGTCAGTATTTCTTTTTATTATATATTTTGCTAATTTTTGTTTTTCAACTTCATCTGCCTGTTTTGTCTCTGCTTCGTAAAATCTGATCTGATTCATCAGTTTAGTAGTGCCGAATCTCAACTGAATATATGAGTTGGTCAGGAATTAAAAAATCGAGACATTGTTTAATTTTTTCTCGCTATTGCTCTGTAAATTAAAGCCAAAAGGATTAATAGAACCTATTTCCTCATGTATTCATTCACAAATTACCAGAAATGTTTTAAAAATTTCAAGTGGGCTGAAAAACTACTTTATTTTAAATATTCTTGTACTACAGCTTTGAAGTGAAATACACTGAATAATAGTGGTTTTAGTGTTTCTGACAGCTTTCTTAATTTTAAGGATTAATCATTCAAGTCAACTGTGCTCTGAGAATAGAATAATAATAGCAGCTTTGGAAGCGTCTAGACTACGTGGTGAGATTCCTGATGTGCGAATTGTTGATTATGTTCGTAAATGGCTTGTTGCTAATGGAAATGCACTTGGTGACACGAAAGGGAATTGGGCGAAATTGTATTCTCGAGTGTTTATGGATCTTATCAATGGGTATTGTATTAATTGTCAGACATTATTTTGCTAAGAGTGTCCACTTATATCTATTTTTTCATTTCATTGGCCTTTTTTGTTATAGGGCTCACTATGCAAATCAAGGTGTCTCAACGGAGGATTCATTTTTTCCACCGTTAAATGATTCGGATTATGATATGCTCGATGATGCCGAAAAATGGTTTTCTCTTCAGGATTCATCTGTATCTCATAATGCCGATCTGGTTTTGGATGAGTCCGCGGAATCAAAGGTATAAAAGTGATTTTTCAATTTTTGGAAGAACTTATCAACTTTATTAATTGCATCATATAAGACTTGCTTTAGTATTATTTGTTATTATTATACTTAATTGCAGCTCGGCACTTTGCCTATCAGTCAGACAGAATCTATAGAAGATGCACCTATTAAACCGAAGAGCCTTTTACAACGCATATGTACATCAGCAAAAGCTATGTTGCCTAGTGATTACAATAACTCAGTTATCTCTTCTTCTTGTGCACCAAAAAATGATAGCATTAAGGCGCTGGAGCTACTGACCAAGGTAACTCATACATTCGATAACTTTTATCTTGAACTGTTACAATTTCGGTTGTTATAATTCTCATTCTCTTTAAACAGTAGTTAATTATTCTTTAACAGGATTATAAAACGAAGTGCAAAAACGAAGCATCTACAAGCTTTGAATTGAATGATTTATCGTCTATTATTAAAAAGAACAAAGTCGAAGAGAATTTATATGCAGAAATCATTAAAATGCAGAACGAGCATGCATGGGATGTTTGCAAGTAAGGAGTTATTTCTTCAGTAGTTATAGGTTTTCATTAATTTATTAGCATTCTTCCAATGTTTATTAAAATTTTTTTGAGTAAATATTGGTTCTTCAAATTATAATATTGCAGGCTTGTACAAACGATAAATTCGTTAGAAGAAACAGTAAAGCAGTATTCAAGGCAATATGCAAATGATTTAGCCATTTATACTTCAGTATGTCACTTTTATAGTTACACTGTAGTAATTTTCTGACATTCTCATCTTATTACACGTTTTTCCCACTTACTGTTTCAAATATTTAGATTACTCGAAATTTTCATCTAAGCAGTTTCCTATATGAAAGTGTTTTTCAGAAGGCCTACAAACAAGGTTATAATGATGGATATTGTTCAGCTCTGCAAACAAACAGTAATGTTGCGAACCTGATGGAATCTACTGATCAACATGCAATTTCATCAATAACACAAAAAAAAGGATTTTTAGAAGATCAAGATCAGAAGGCTTCGGACGTTGAATATTCGCATAATCCTGACGGATGCGTTGGTTGTGCTTCCGAAGAAGGTTAATATGTTTGTTAATCCATTCTAATGTGATAAATTTGGTGTTTGCCAATTATGGACAGTGTTTTTCGATATAAAAAACTGTTAAAATTCTTTTCCAGAACAAGATCGATTTTTGAGGATACTGGACAAATTGGCTGACAGCGGTGTTGTTTGAGACTCAAATGGGATTTGGTGACTTTGGAAGAAAAATGCTGTGATGTTATTGGTCTCTCTCTGATTTCGATCAAATTATCATGTTTTATCTTTTAGTTTTTTCTATAGTTCTGGTATCATATTTCTTCAGTACTATTTCTTCTAGGATTTCAAATTATCTGTTATTTTTAATTCCCAATCTCATGGTATAGAATGTGTTTGTCATGAAATTTAATGAATTTAGTTGGAATTAATTTTATTATTACTGGAACAATTATCATTGTGCAGTTAATTTCGCATTTTCTATATTTACTTTCAAATCGTACTGTTTTTAATTTATTGTGATTAACCTGTCCGTTTGTTTCTGCTGTGATTTTAGGAGTGATTGAATGAAACATTGTGTTGAATATCAGGTAATTTTAAAAGTATTATGAATGTTTTGATGATGTCCTCGTAAATGAACTATTCATATCAATGATATTGATAAAGTACATATGATCTGCGCATGCGATTAATCTAACTAGATTCTTATATATCGAATACATTACTTATCAATTTATATTGACAGTGCTTTTTTATGACATTAAATTAAATCGGCTTTGAATGAGCGGTTTTAGGAGTAACTGAACAATTTCTTCGATTAAGCAGCATGTTTGCTCATTGTTTGATTAATTATTTCCAGTCACTTTTTTTTTTTTTTTCAATGTATCAGAAAGGTTTAAAGTACTTTATAGCTACTAATCTGTACATCTTTTGCAAATAAAAGCGGCAGGGAAAGATGCGAGGTAAATGTTAGTCTTATATCATGCTTATACATTTATGCATAACTATATTTTCTGGGGATTTTTATTTTGTTGCTTAATTATAGACTGGCTACAAAATGGTTTATAGTATCTCATTTTATATAGTTGCTGAACTATCTCAATTTGATGACTTATAGCATGAGTGCAGAAAATGTAAGGCTTTGTCGTGGTGTCAAACGGCGTGGGCCAGACGATACACAGGTAAGATTTTCGTTGAATAGCTTCTTGTTTCCTATACTTTTTGTTCATTGTAATATTATGTAGTTGCTCGGACGTTTCATTTTTGTTTATCAGTTCAAATGAAAAGTCCTTGGATTTAGTTTTCAGAATTATCAAAATATTTATTTTCCTTTAACATGTCTGTTTTTTTAGTACTTACTCTCTGAAGTTAATTTGGAAAATATGGATGAGAATATGCAACAAATAGGTGTGAGAAATACTGCACATTAATTTCTATGTTAATCACGTTAGATTTTTAATTTCCACAATCCAGCAATTGCTTTCAACAAAATTTTGAATGTCAAACAAAATTGCTAGGTGGAAAAGGAGTGAAAATAGACATCAGCAACAAAGGTAAAAGTATTATACGGGAACTCAAAATCAATTTTGCTATATCACTATTCAGATTACAAACCCAATGTAGGACATGTGAATTACTAAGACATTAATCCTTCCTTGAGCTACCTGAAGATAACATCATTCTTATTTTCAATGAGTTAAACTTTAGGTTACTGAATAAAGTTTTCATATGGAATGGAAATTATGTTTATAACCAAATAATTTGTTTTATCGTAGGATGAATTGCTTGTGTTTGGCTACGCATCACGAATATACGTAAACGATGATCGCGCCGAATGGGTTGCAGAAGAACGACATCTGATAACACATCCGGCAGATTCGCAGTTACTGATTGATAGGTGAGTTAGTGAAGCACGTTAAATCTTTAAATTGACTTTTGTTCCGTACACCTTTCGAAATAGGTTGGTCAAGATGTGTGGTTTATGGAAGCTCAAAATTGATGGTCTAAACTCAACAAAACTTTTGGTAGGTTTCATTTAATTTTTTGAAGTCTTAATTTTCCATCATAATTGCTGTCATGGGTTGATTAGTACAAATTATTGACACTGAATCAATGGAACCGTTAAATTAAGAAGTACAAGAACTTAATCTTTTTCTCTAGTACTGTATGTGAAATAGCACTATCGTCGAAACGCTCTAAAATAGAGACGAGTTATTCTGATCATGCATCGTTTATGGACTGCTATTTATTTTATGTTTGATAAGGAAGTTTCATCAGCATTTCTTTTCAAATAGTGGGGGCGTGAGAAGTAGTTTGCTAAGAACTAGATTTACTACTTCTTTCATCGTGATTCATATTTTTGGAACTGATTAGTCTGCTTATATATTCTCTGAAACCCGATCAATGCATTAATTTAGAGCCGTAACTCCTTATTATTACTAGTTTTATCTCTTATCTCGTTCTCACTTCCTTTTTGCGTGCAGAATAAGGGGGACTTTTCGAAAAAAGGTATCTCAATTATGAATGATACCCTTCTTTTCATAATTGTGATACTTTTTTTCTTAGTTTTATAAGTCATATGAAAGGTTTTTTTAATCATGCAATAAGGCATTTAAAAGACTGGACGGATGAATAAATTTTGGAAAGAATAGTGCGAAAAAAGGTGCCAAAACAACAATATTTTGAAATATCAAACTAAGGTAAGCGATTGATATCTTGCACTAACTTAACGTTTTTGTCTTTTTGGCAAGAAATTTTAATTACTAAGTATCAAATAATGTATTTCTTCCAACATTTCAGATGTGGATTGGACGTCACACACGCCCAATAGTTTGGGCAGTATGGTGGTATGTACTTTTCGTAAGTGCACTATAATTGTGAGATAAACAGTTTGTTGTTGTGAGAAGCCTAGTTTGGCTTGATTTCAGAAGTAGCATTGGGGATATAGAAACTAAGTTCATAAAGTTTGGAATATCATTTAGAACTTAGTTTCTATGTCTTCACATTGTATTCCTTCATTATTCTACACTGTCATGTAAATATCATTTCCAGGTATGACTGTCGCTTACATCTTTCAAGTACAGAAGCATTAGATATTGCATGTATTACTGGCGGAGGTTATAGTCTAAGTGGGATTGGATATGACTGTCCTGCAGAATTACTCGAAGAGGAAATGTGCGAAGAAGAGCGATATAAAGATATGCATGAAGATATAAAGAGACTTGAACGTAGGAGTATGAAGTTTATATTTGTCTGAATGAATTACTGTATCTTAAGTAGATCAGAAATTGGAAGTTTGTGAATATGTAAAGATATGTCTTTAAAATGTTACTGAGCTATCATTCGATGAATAATTGAGTTGCTGTACTTCATTTTTTTTTTCATATTTCATGTTTATTGTTGAATAAATTGTAGTAATGTTTTTTTAATGTACCTTTATTTACAGAGGAAGAGGAAGAAAAGCGAAAGCGTGCCGAGATTGCATTTAATTATGATGAAAATTGTAAAGAAGCAAGTAGTAGTAGTGAAGAAGAAATTGATGAACCATTTCAACCTCCGGAAAATATCAAACTTCCATTGGGCATGAATTTGGTATATTTTATCAGACGCCATCATTGATATCTTCATTGTTCTTTATAACTAGAAAAATTATTCAGAGAAACTTTTTTTACAGACTTCCTCAGAATAACTCACAGACCTTTATTCTTATTTCTTTTCTACTTAGTAGTTCCACCAAACTGCATTATATCGATGACAATAAATTGGTCCTTTAAATCGTCCTCTTCTCATTTAGCCGGATACAATGAAGCAGAATGCTGTGATAGAGCGTACAGCAACATTTGTCGTTGCCCAAGGTCCTCAGATGGAAATAGTTATCAAAGCAAAACAACGTGGAAATCAGGATCAGGTCCTCACTGCTTGTTCATTTGTTGATTTGAAAAACATGTAATTGGAGAGGCTACTCTAATATTTATTGAAGGATTATTTTTTAGTTTGGTTTTCTGGAATTTGATCATCCTTTGAATGCTTATTACAAATACATCTCAAAACTGATACGAGAAAAGAAGTATACACCAAAATCACATGTTCCAAAGCGTCGTCCGAAATTGAAAAAATTACAACGTTTGGAAGAAGAAAAGCGACTGTTAGAGGAGCAACAGAAACAAAAAGAGGACGTAAATATTGGTAATCTTTATTTTATCAGACTTATTTTATTTTTATTCAGAAAGACAAATTTCATAACTAAATATTAAAATCTACTTTTTTCTATTTTCTGTAGAATCCAATTTGTCGTTCATTTAGATTCATCTATGATAGTTCATTTGTTGATTTGTTATAGGTTCTAATTCTGATAGCGATTCGGGATCTGATATCAGTGGAAATTATCTTCATCCTTTGCTAATGGGAGGAGCACGGAAAACTGAATCCGGAAGTAGTTCTCCGGTAATTGGTCCAAAAACAAAGGAAGAAAATGACGTTGCTACCAAGAAACAGTTACAAGTTGGAAATGATTACAAATTGGGAAAGGTTATTAGCACTTATTTTATTCATGAGACTAATGAAGTTCTTCTGACCTGATGCAGATTTGTAATTTTTGAAATTTTGTTTTTCGCAATATTAGATGTGAGAATACGTATTCATTGCAGCGGAGAATTCTTTCATTTGCAATGTGTGATTATTTGTTTCAGGCTGACGACATGTATTCTTCGCTCTTCAAGAATCTCTCTGATTTAGTTGTCACACAGACAAAAGCAACACAAGTTGCTGGAAGTAAAGATGAGTAAGTTATTGTTTCTTTCACAAAGTCAGGAATAGCGATAAGGAAACTATTCGGCATCGCTTCAATTAACTATCCACATATTATGATCGGATCAAGCAACAACAAAATGATTTTTTAACTGAAGTTCTGTAGTTTTGTAGAGCTATAGAAAAAACAAAAGATTTGGAAAAAGGCGATTACTATGAATGGTATCTGAGTTTCTATGGAGAACCACCACCAAGCAATGAACAGCCGAGTGTGATACCGCCACCACCTGACATTATGCCTACCGTCAATAGCGCTGCTGAATATGTTGCCAGATACGGAATTCAAGCCGAACAAATTTTACTAGGTAAACTGAAATTTTTTGAATCATGTCAAATGAATCTCTTCAAATTTTGAAATGGGACTTTCACATCAACACTTTTTTTAGGGCGACATGACCTTAACATTGGATTTTTGTGTGCTGACGGTCCTTATTATGGTTATTATCATTCGCGTATTCGATATTATCAAAAGATGCATGCTTCCTACATGCAGTCTCAAAAGGTGAGACACACTTTTTAAAAGTATTTTCAGTATTTTTATCTTATCTATACTTCGAATGATTTTAGTCTTTTTAAAAATGCACTTCCTGGACATGGAAAATAGTTTTAAATTTCACTTTTAGATGACGGGAGATGCAGAAACAGAAGAATGGAACACAGCGAAGCAAGACATAGATATTTCAGGTAAGCATTGGACAGCGTTTCCTTTCAACGATATTGCTCAACCATTAAATTACCTTAATAATAATTATAACAGTTATAGAAGGGTGTGATGTGGAACAATCCTGTAAAAGTGACAGTGACATCAGTGAACAATCGAACAAACCATTTTCTGACTTACTGCAAGCACCTCCTCCTCCACCACCTTTTATGAATCGGAAAATGCGTCGTCGAGGTTTCCATGATCCACCACGTACACCTGAACCAACTGTGCAGAATGTTGCTGAAGTTGGAGTAATCGACTTTGATGTCCAGGTTGGGAATTCTTTTGCTGTAGTGAGCTTATCAATTATGGTAATCTAATTGGTCTTAGTTCTTTTTTATATATCAGTGCTTGTGTCCCTATTTTTCTGACTAAGCTGCAGATGATATTCAGAATCATCATCCTGTAAACAACATCACTGCTTATTAAAACCTCTCTTATTATTAAGAGAGGGAGTGAAAACCATTATCCTACCTCTGTTAAAAAAAAAAAAAAAAAAAAAAAAAAACATACAAGAAGGCTTTCCTCATATTCTTTCGTTGCCTCAAGGGAATTCGAAAGTTGTTGCATATTAATTTGATTCAAAAATTTCCTATGCATCATACAGTATTTATTCTAGCTAAATGAAGTGCAGTCACTGCCAGCACTTTTGGATAATCCTGAGGAGCGAGAAGAAAGCTCAAACTCGTCAATGAGAAAAACAGCAACGGGTCCAATATCTTTTTCGTTGAATGTTCAAAAAGCAGATGATAAAAAAATTCCAAAAATAGCAAGGTAAATACTACTCAGAAATAGGAAAATAACATATTTTAAGAGAAACACCCTCTTATTGAAGCACGGTAGTCCGTTGACAACAAGTGTATCATTTTCACTTTGGGGGTTGTAGTTCACATCCGTATGAAGTAGCCCAATGATTAAAAAAAATGATGAACTCAACCGACCCGAATATTTGCGGTACAATTAGAGAGTTCTTTGTTAACATGGAGCAGAAAGAGTTCAAAAATTGGGAAGCTTATAGAAAACGGTCGGAAATAGGATTATGATTATGAGAGATGAGGGCTATCTTCTTTTAACTACAAAATTTGCAGTTCTTTTTTTGGACCAGAAATGTTATAAAATCTTTAGTTGCTCCCGAATAATCTAACGTTGATCTGCTTGCAGCGCGGTTAAATTTGAAGCATATGATGACGAAAATGGTGGAACAGAAGCGATTGATGTCCCACCTGGTGTTCTTAATAACGTAAATTTTAAAATTTACTCATGATTTTTTCGTTCTTATATTTGGACTGAATGAAATTTTCTTGTAAACTTACTGCTAACATGTAGTTGGGTACAAGTCCTTAAAAGTTAATGCTTGTTTATAGATTCCTCCGCCAGGTTTAACAATACCGCCACCTCCAGTTGCTCCAGTTCCTCTTTCCTCCGGGCAGCTTGCGGTAGAAGGTTCTGTTGAACTTCAGTCAGAACGAAAGCTAAAGGTAATTTTGTAGTCATTGCTTTTCTTATCTATGTATACATTTTTAAGCTTCAAATGAACTTCGAAACAAAGTAGATCTGAGCAATAAATTCTGTTGGAGCTGGGAATGTATTCTGTTTCTTTAAGGCACGCCTTTTTATGGAGAAAATTCTGAACGAGAAACGGGCTGCAAAACTGAGAGCTCAAAATGAGGAACAATTGAAACGTGAAAGCGAACTTTTAAAAAAGTACGAGGAAGCACGTGCTAGTGTGAGTCCTTTCTAAAGGAATTTTTTTTTTAGTAGTGGAAGTTTTAACAAGTCCTTCAGGCATTTCTTGACATTATAATTTGAAATTCGTATGGAAAAGTGTTCCACTTTTAGTCAACTTCGTCGATCGCCACAAAGTCGAAAAATAAACGCGATATGAGTGATGTGGAAGTGGTCTTTTCAACTTCCGCGATTGATCAACTAATTAATTCACGAATCGACAAAGTAATCAGCGAAACGTTTAAAGAAAAGTGAATAACCTTATTTCAATTTAGAATTTTTCTGCATTTCTATTAGACTTTCTAACTACATTAATAATTTTTTCCACTGCTGTCATTTTCTACAGGAACCATGAAACTATACGCTTCAGGTTAGTTTCGCCAAGCTATCATTATATTTTATATTTTGAGGAACGCCAAATAAATTCACAGGTTCGAAGGGGATCTATCTAGACACAATACGTATATTTTAAATGACTTGTATTCAGTTTCCATCATTCTCTACATTTATTGGTATCCTGAAAAGTAAGATTGCAGGAAAGATTCTAAACATTCAAAAAGTGATCATCACAAAAAAGAAAAAAGGAAGAAGCAAGGGAAAGGAAAACACGATGATAATCGATTATTGGATGAGTGTGGCAGTAAATCAGGCAAACGCCATAGGAGGTTTGATACTATCAGTTAACATAGGAGGTTTGGACATTACAAATTGTATTTTCATCTTTATAGGTGCTATTTCTACAAATATACATGGTCGTCTTCCCAACGCTATTTGTAAATAAAGCTTGGGTTTTGAAAAGCACAATTTTCACGGGAGGGCAATTGGCGCCAACGACGTACGTAACTGTAGCTATCTTCAAAATTAAATTTTAGATCGCGTGAGAGTTCTAGTTCGTCTGAGCGAAAAGTCTCAAAAAGAAAAAAAAAGAAGAAACGAAAACATCGATCTCGTGGTAGCGCCGATGAAAGCAGATGAATGTTGTTGTATGTTACATTAGGTTTACTGATATATGCTTGTAATTTATGCTCA
Source organism: Brugia malayi (assembly GCF_000002995.4). Taxonomy (NCBI): domain Eukaryota; kingdom Metazoa; phylum Nematoda; class Chromadorea; order Rhabditida; family Onchocercidae; genus Brugia; species Brugia malayi. Next base: position 9,997,082 of record NW_025062475.1, read on the forward strand.
GGTTTCTTGATTTATCATGAGAAGTAATAAATAAAATGCTACAATTCCCTAATGTCCAAAATTTATGCTGTGAATTCATTCTTATTTTCATTTAAAATATGCGTATTAAAATCATGTTTGTTTGGGAAATATCTATCACCTTTTGAGGATGAATAGTTCGGAATAATAAATAATGAACATTAACTGGAATTCAAAGAATCCTTTCGAAGTCATGTGACTCACTTCACCTGTTCTTAAATGCTAGATGATTTGATATCCTATCATAACAGCTATAACACCAGCAGTATACGACTAGATTGTTGTATTTTTATAGAATATTGCTGTTGAAGAGATTTGGTGGACCCAGCTGTGTTCATGACTAAAAATCCCTATTTACAAACAAAACCGTCTAGATGTGAACGAAGAAGCCACTGATAAGTTGTAAATTATCGCACATCTTGCACTATTCTTGATTCATATAATTTTAAATTCCTTTATTCGTAATATCTGGCAACTTTTGAAAACATAGTAGTAAAAGAAGAAAATAAAATATAGCACAGATTTCATATGTGTTTGTGGTATTATTTCACAATTGCACAATTTGTACTTCGCAGAAGTCAGCAACTGATGTTTGCGAATTCTCTTTTGTAAGATCAATCTGTTTGAGATCAATTTTTAATTTCATAAATGTACCACTGCTTCCACGTACTAATGCATTGGTATTCACAAATACTGAACCGGCAACTACCTTCAAAACGAACTTTTGAGGCAGATTCCAACTGCTCATCAAGATGTAAATTTAACATGTCAGCATGGAATAGCTAATTTACATTAATATATGCAAAACTATTAAGAAAGTACCTTAACGGTAGGTGCAAGTACCGACGGCATAATAGTGACGTGAGGTATTGCAGAAAGTGATGTGCGTTCAATAGCTTGACGAAGTCGGTAGGTAATATCATGAGCTGCAGGATACAATGGATACAAAGAACGCTGCCTGCAAAGATCGTTCATTAGAACATGTATGCAGGAATCTGTTTTCAATGTAAAAGAAATTTGGAAGAAACTTTAAAAAAAGTAGTAAACGAATTCAAATGCATTATTCATACAATGAATTTTCGATTATAAGACTTGACTTATTTTGATAACACTCCCACTCATAACTGGCACCCATCAAGGGCAAGTGTCTACAGAAATAAAATCAGGCGAAGAAATTCTTAAATTGGAAGTGATGGTTAATATCGTAAACTATTCTCCTAAATTAGCGTTTGGCATCATTCTTCAATCTATAAAAAGATACCAGTATTTCATAAAAAAGGACTTTTGTTGTACCATAAAAAAATGCGATAATTTGGAGCTGGACTTTTACTCAAACCTAGAAACTTTGAAGATTAACGAAAGTCAACTGCAGAAAACATTTTCAGTTGATCTTATAAATACATCCAATTATTAATACCTGAACAAATCTCGAACAAGTCGAGACATTCGATCATGGTCTTCACAACTATCTGAATGACCTATTTCATCTCTTCCTAAATGCTGGATGATTTCCGACGCTGTTACAGCAAATTCAATACCAGCAATCCGAACGATGGCAGGATCCGGTAAAAGTAGTATATTCTGTAGACAATGATATTGCATTTGGGGAGGTAATGTAGAAGAAATCAGATTCAATAATTACAAATTACACCACTTCATGTTTGGATCCCTATGGTCCATTTTCTTCTTCAAAAACTCTCTCATGTGAACAGCTTGGCAAATTTTTTCCTCGAAATTACACCACTAAAGATTGGTCAATGTATATTAATGTGCAGTAATGAATGGTGAATGAAAGAATCTTGAATTGTATAAAAGAAATCAAAGAAACTGCTTGATGCATTAAAATCGTAACCTTGCTTAATTGCTGCTTTCGTTGTTTAAGTGAACGAAACGGTGGAGTAGGAAATGACGGTCGTATTGCGGCATCTTTTTTTCCATTTGGAACTATTAACACTTGAATATCAGTTCTAAAAAAAAAATATATTAATAAACGCAACTGGATGTAAGGAAAACTAGTGTTTCATTCTAAAATGCCTTTAACGTCTGATTAATATCCCAACAGAATAAATGTTTTACTTCAAATTATTATCCTCCATAATCTAAAAAATTACGCCTCATTCTTTTCGTATGTAAAGCAGTGTCTAATTCCGCTGTAAACCAAAAAATATGATACTTCCTAAATTTTGATTTACGAAAGAACAATCTTTTTCACTCCTTATAATTTGTAAGCAAGACAATCTTCTTTATATAGAATATTAGTTACACATCGTCTTGTGCTTCTGTAAATAACAAACCCTAATAAGACTTCATCAATTTTTGCAAGAAGCATATTCATAAGATCCTCGTATGTATAACAACACTGAGGTGACTTTACCACTGGACTTGTTCGGTCAATGAATGGACCAATCTGAAGTTCTACAATTACTATAACTATCAAAAGCGCATAGAATTATTAAATAATGGAAAAGTGATTAACCAAAATTAGAATATTAGGTCGCTCCTTCTTCACTAATTCCATTAGATCGCAGAGCTGTTCATAAGAGAGAGTTTTAGAAGAAGTAAATGGTCCACAGGCACACCAAACATGAAGCAGATCTGAAAAAACCATATTCACATCCCTAATTTATATTCTTTCTGCGATACATGTCTTGTAAATTCTACTTGTTGAAGTTAAAAGTATATCGAAACAATTTTTTGTTTTTTAAAAGTATATCGAAACTTTAATCATCAAGTCGAAAAGTACTGACTTCGTGTAAATCGATTTCGCAAAACTAATTCAATGACAGATCAATGAAATTAGCATAACAGTAGTAATTAGTTGCTAACTGTTTCCACAGAATTGTCTTGACAATAAATAATAGCAAGATCTTACCAATGTTTGATTGCTTATTAAGAGATGCAATCGATGGTTCTTTGGGTTCGAAAATTTCATCCGGGAAAAAATTATCACCAACAAAAGCTCCATGAAGTGAAACAATCCGTAATAGAAGAAAATAACTAACAATTAAATGAACAAGAAAAGTATAGAGTTGATAATGAAATAAAATAAATTTATCCCACAACTAATCTAATTCAGAATTATCATAAACGACAATACATGTTTGGTTATGTATCCCATTTACTGCTAAACTTCTTTTTCACTGATAATCCACTAAATATAGGATGGATAAAATATGAAAAACGAAAAAAAAAAAAAAAGCGAATTACCTTCCCAGAGAACAATGAATAAGCTTTAAGATTGCTCAGATCAAGGTTTATAACAGCAGCATTTTGATCAATGCATTGCAATGAACAATTTGAGGCATCTAATGGATCTTCTGTAGTATTCACGATGAATCCCGAATATATGTTTCGTATCTGCAAATAAATTTCTTCAGTGTTTTTTTACGAAAATTTTTGTATTTGTAAAAAATGACACTGGCTACACTTAAAATCAAAATATTTTATTGAATAAAATTTACCATGTAAAAGAAAAAGTATATATCTCGAATATATATGTTGGCCTGAATTTAACACAACAGTGTAGAAGAAAATTTAGAAATGATACAGCATAAATAAAATTCTACATTTATTCTAAAACAGTTCAATTCCGAGAAGAAAAGGACATACTAATGATAATGAATCTATTTGTTCATCGTCAATTAATGTTGCGTTTTCTTCTTTGATTATATCGCACAAACTCTGTACTCGTGTAACAAGTGCTTAAATTAGGTCAGTGTACTAGTAAAGATCCACAAAACATTATGGATTCTTTTCTTTCAGAACAAAATATATGAAAAGGTTCACTTAACTTACTCCACTTAGCTTAACCACAACGCTTGAAATGCAGTTACATGCTAATATTCCTATAAACTAAATCAGTTCACCAAATCATTAGATAATGCCGCACTAAGAAATTATCAAAAAATTTCCTCTATTCACCTTCAACTTGCTCCAAATCTTTCTCTGCACCATATTGTAACAAATTTTTGTAATCATCAGTGTAGAGCTTTTCCACAACAACTTTACATTCATTGCTATCTTTAGTTCTATTATTTATTTTTGCAGTGAAATTTTTGCCTACGAATTCTACGACAACTTTGCCCGAATTTTTCCGATTCTGGTATGCAGCATCAGATACGGATTTCCTGAAACGAATTTTTCCGATTCTGATATACAGCTAGTCGAAATAAACAATTTGTTGATCTTAATACTAAATATTATTTACAATAATCCAGTCAACAAAGTTTTAAACACAAAATTAAGAAAATAATGCTCCAACCTGATTGGTGTAAAAGCCAAATATTTTTTAGGCAAAGTGAAAACATCGTTCGAAAAGTTTACAATCGTACTACAACTGTCAGCTATACTACTCTCATCAAGCCATGAATTTTTATTATGTTGGTTAAATGCAATTCTGAAATTAGATATAAAGAAAACCAACCACACAGTACTAACTCTTTACCTTAAACAGATATTTGATTAATCAGGATGAATTTCTAGGATATATAAAGAAGTACAATGCAGCATAATGTTTATCTAATTTTTTCTGATACGACAACATACCAAAAAATGAAGCTATCATAAAAATGATGAATAAAAATTACTTCATGTTAGAGATATTGAACGACTCATTCTTGAAATTTTGAACAGCTCTTTGAAGAATCTATAAATAAGATCAAAGTTAAATTATAAAAACTTTAAATCTGTCGGGAATAAAGATAAAGAGGACAACATCGAAAATTTTGCACCAAAACTTTTGTCTTTATTAACACCCTTCATCTACTCTTTTTAAATTCATATTATATGCATCAGAAATTTATTAAAAATTTGCTGTTATATGTTGTATTAATTAAATTTTATAACAATTACCAGCTGTTCAAAATTATCCAATATCGAAAGATTCACATGTGTCTCCTTTTGATTGGTAGCAAATGCGATTAATTCACTTATAAAATCTTCACCATTTTTGCAATACTGTTTGGAGAGATCATTTGCTTCAAATAGAAACACTAATCCCAACAAATTAATTCAAAATTTAATCCCTACTGTTTTACCTTTAGCTGTAATGCCATTTATATACAAGCACATTTCTTTTAAATTCAGAATCTTATGACGCCGCACATGCTTTCGACGTATGATAAATATTAAAGATGGAATATCACATCGATATATCACAAATGTACCATGCGTAAAATGACAGAAAATGGACCTTTGGCGACAAATACCCCATCAGGATCATCTTCAAATGTGTACATAAAGTCTGCCAGTTGTTCACTCAGCCAATTCGCCGTCATACACCCATATGATTCAGCTATATCATCCATGACGTTGTAAAATTATATGAAATCCTTCCAAACCTGGAATCTACTTCTAAAAATCACTCCTAAACCTAAGCTTAAGTTCTTCCGTGACCCCAAACTCGCAAAAAGTTAACCCTTATCCAAACCCACCATTATATACCTACTTCTTCCCAACCCTTTTTCTCCACTCCCTGTCCCACCTGTCACCATAACCATGATCTTCACCGTTTTTTAACTTAAAATTATCCGAGAATCTAAAAGTTTGCGAAATCGCTTAAAATAGTATAACTCCGTAAAAACATCCTAAAATTTATTTTTATATAATACATAACAAACTGTTTACATAATACGCAAAAACAAAAATTTGTAAAATTGGATTGTTTCAAAAGCAATTATACATGAACAGCTAAACCACAGTGCAACGTGTTTACGAGCAATAGCGGCGACAAAACGAAGGACTTTATACAAAACTCTATACTTCGAAACAAAAAAAAAAAGCTTCAAATTAATTTACAAAAACATACAGACATACAGTAGACAACATGAAAAGCAAATATCCTATTTAACATATACCAAATGTACCTAACTGTGAGGTAAGTGAGATATAATATTAGTCATATATATATGTATATATAGACCAACATGTGATTCGTTAATTGCTGGCGAGAAAACGAAAACACAACACAAAATCCCATTTTGGTTATGTACAAAAATATAGCAGTATAAATCATGAATAGATTTTCCAATTCAAAAACTACCTGAACGCAAAAAGTGCTGCAAGTTCATGTCCAAGGATGTCTCCGATTTATGCGACTATGATGACAGCAAGAAATCAAATTTTGAAAAGAAATTTCATCCTACAGAAAATAGTATCTCCAAAAACGGTATTTACAAAGATAAAAATGATATTTACAAAGACAAAGAAGGATGAAATATGATACTACGAGAAACCAGTGCACCGAGCTAAAGCACATACATGAAATGTCATAAGTTCATGTCCAAGGATTCATCAAACTTGTTATTGAGCGTAAATATAAAGCACATTTCAAGTGTATAAATGAATCCCTGAAGAATGGTAAGAATTCACTCATAATAAAATGGAGCTTGGCGAAAAACTACACAGTTAATTAGATTTCCGCTTTGCCAAGTGATAATACAACAAATTCAACTTTGGCAAACAAAAAAAAGAAAAGCAAACATATGTAGAGACACAAAAACAAAAAAAAGCTAGCAGCTTTTAAACCTGAAACAAAAAGTAGTTATTTACAATGAGTACAAAAAAGTCATGGAAAATGCGAGTAAATTGATGTACAATGTCAGAAGTAAAAACAGTAAAATCTTAGGAACTATTTACAGAAATTAAAAGGACAATGAAATATTAGCGAATCGCGCAATGTTTCTATTTACGACAAGAATGTATCTCTCAACATTTTTTTGACCGCAGATGCACCAATTGTCATCAAGGTGCTTTCCGTATTTTGACCTATAACTAACAGTCATTATAATACTTCACACTGCACTACCAATGAACATTAGCAAGAAAGTATTGGTCGGTTTCAATATCTAAAATAAAAGATCCGCACAAGATGATACAAAAATTTACGACCACGAATCTTTAATGATTGAGCACTGAAAAATGATTACATACCCGAATCGAGTGGATGTTTGACTACTCTAAAAAGATACGGCTGACATTCAAGAAAACTTGTATCAAAAATACTCGTCACTTCTGAACGTGCAGGCATTTGTGGCATGTATTGAGGTCGACTAATCAGTGAGCATGCTTTCAGCACAATCTCTGATACCGAATCCGCTACCTCTTCTCGCATTCGTTCCCAATACTCTAAAAAATCGTTTTAAGTGCGAAGTTATACAGGGATTTATTAAGACTGGAAGAAGTGCCTCTACCACTTCATATCATTTACAAAAAGAACAGGAATGCTCTGAAATTTATAATATAAAAAGATCAGAAAAGTGTAAACTCTGTTAGTAAAGATCACATCATGAAATTCAATGTTTGATTCTCACTTGCTTTTATAGCATCTAAAAACACTTAACTAGAGATTTTAATAGTAATGATGACAAGACGTAAACCTAAGATTAATCGAATTACAATGAAAAGGTATTATGGAGTCACCTCGTTCTTTGATTCTAACTACACCGAGTTGCATCTGCCATATTTCCCATGGGATTTCGTAATCTGATAACGGCCATGACCGTTTCTTTTTTTGATAGAATTCTAAATCAATCCTGAAATAGGTGTCATGTTAAAAGCATAAATAAAACTTCATAAAATAAGTTTTCAAGAACAATCTGGAAGCATACATTTTATTAAGTCTTGAAGCTACCAGTGTCGTTCATAAGTACTTTTATCTATATTCAAAATCCTAAAGTGGATTTCTCGGCATTGTTCAATGTCGCAAAAAAAAAAAAAAATCGTAGTTTAATTTTCAGAAAAAACTATAGCCAACTTAGCATTCAGAAGTGGAGTCCCATAATGAGTGGGCAGTGATACTGGTGGTGGAGAATAGAAACGAGGCGCAGCAACACTTTCAATGGAATGCCAAATACACTGCACGAAAGAATCAATTTCCTCATGCAAGCATGAAACCAGTTTTGGACTATTTACACGTACCTAAAAGTTTCAACCATCAACTTTAAGGAAGCCTTAATTATATAGAAAAATATATGAAAATGAGGGATCAAATAATTATTTATATGATGCAGTATTTTACTTTCGCAATAGCATTCCCATCATAAACAGTTTACACATGAAGCTGTTATTAAATAAATTAAAAAAAATTCCATCTGTTCATGTCTATCTAAAAATGAAATCAAACTTACATAGCTTAAATTCAAAGTGCTACAATCCACTTCCTCAACACCAATAGACCCGAGTTGAAAGTTTATTTCACTAGTATAATGCATCTGTAAAAAAAGTGACTGCTGAGCTTTTATCTTTCAACGTCTATCACCTTTGGAAATCAGAGAAATTATTCACAAAAGTTGTTTATTGAAAATGAACATCACTGTTTTCATTTCTGCAAAGAAAAAGCTAATGGGTCTTGGATATATCATCTTCGATTAAACCGCATTTGTGAAAAAAGAGAATACACAACTACTTTTCAAAGAAACAGAAATTACTTTAGGCACGCTCCTGTGCAAAAGAATAGTGTGGAAGACTGTTGAGACTGCATCTCGTACCTGATGTTCATCAACAGTCTAAAAAGGTATTAAACAAGCAAGTTAGATAAACAATTCCTAGGTAAATAAATAAACAATTACTAGGTAAATAAATATATTATATTTTCCTTCTTCTTCTCTAAATATTTACATAATATATTTAGCAAAATATGAAAAAAAAGGAGTCTTCTCAGAAAGCATAATGTGTTGTAAAAGTACACAGAGAAAAAACGACTTACTAACTGGAACTGATGATTGCGTGCATTCATACGAGAATCTGAAAAATGACAAAAATGAAATGAATAAAAGTTTTATTGGTGATGTTAAACATTAGCTAATAAGAGTAAATGAAGTTAAATTTCAAACATAAAATTTTGTATCTGTATATCTGTTTCATATGCCATAATAACCCACAGAAATTCAACATTTTCTTTATATTCAAAGTTTCTTCCGTAATATATTCCATATAAGACAATACATTACTAAGACAAGGAACTAAACCTCAAACAGCTATGAAAGCGAAAAAAAAGTAGGATGAATAGAAGCCAACGAGGAAAAGTCACACTCGCACGTAATGCTTAACATGAAATGAAAGTATGCTACACTGATTGTCGCTTTACGACATAACTTTGCTTCATCCACGGGAAATATATTAGAGAGAAAAAACTAATATGGGAATTAACGTGGTAAAGTTATTTTGAATGCGACGTGATTTGATGTGATGCATCACGTAGCAGTATTCTTTTTTTTTGCATATTCATAAAATTTAGTATAAAATGGGTAGGAAAGGTTGTTAATATGATCAGTTAACTGTTCCATTGCAATTGTCAGGGTGATTTATAGTAGAGCATTAAAAGTATCCTAAACATAAAACATTCGCTATTGATTATTGAAAAAAAAAAGAAAAAGGATGAAAGAAAGAGCTATGCTGAAGAAGAAAGTAGGCAACGGTGATTTACTGCAGAGCTCCGCGAAGTATTTCGATGATTATCATTGCAAAACAACCGAATGGGTTAGATACATCATATATTCATCTTGCAACTTTCATTTAAGCATAACTGTGTTAATTAATCGGATCGATTAAATAAGTTTATTCCACCTACATACATCACACATTTAATTTCTAAATAAATTGATTAAATGAAATTTAGGAACTGTATGAAACAAACATTATGACCCGTATTTTGAGTAATTAAGAAGACACTCAACTACTCTACAAATAGTTCAGTTGTGGCACTTTCATTGAGGACAACAACTCTTTTATGACCGTTTTACTATTTGATTATTAACACTATTTAAACTATTTCAATTTAACAAAGAACTAATTCTTTATTTATCCTTAATGCAATTCGAAACTAATTTCAATGAAGAGAAAATGATAAGTTTTAGAATGTTAAACAAATGAAGACAAAGACAAATATGGAAGAAGTGAAACAAGTTATTACTGCTTTAAAGGTTTCATTCTGAATATTCAAAATATTTACTAAAAGGAAAGAAAAAGGAAAAAAAAGCAATAAATGGACAAAAATTTAAGCTTTCAATTTTTTGAGAAAAATAAAAGGAAAAAAAAAACCTTTAGAAAATTAGATGTTTTCAAATTTTTTTCAAACATTTATTCCAGTTTTTAAAAATCGTATTTTTCAAGTGTGAAACAATTTTTCATTTTTATTTCTTTTTTTTTAAAGAACAAATTGATGGAAAGGCATTTAATGTCGAAGAAGATTGCAGAATTGGAAAAAATTCTGCAAAAAATCAATAATGCCACAAATGAAGTTATAATTGAGGTGTTATTTTCTGTCACATTTTTTCTTTTGACGATTGATAAATTAAAAAACATTTCATTAAATGAAGGAATACATCATATATGAATGATTGAAAGATTAAAATGGTTAAAAATGAATTAATCCAAATCTAATAATCAATATTATCAACTTATGTTATGCATAATTTGCAGATGAATAATCGAGTGGATGATTTAAATCGAGATTGGCAAGAACGATTACGAAATGAAAATGTAAAATGGGAAAATGATATTCATACATCAAGCAAATATTGCGATAAGTGCGTTTGGCTTTTTTTTAAAGCCATTTTATTATTAATTTGATATAAGATACAATCATTTGGATGCATACATAAGATATTTCTTGAATAGATATTTTATAATTTTTAAATTATAAATTTTGCTTCTGTCAAAATTTTAAATTGAAATTTTCAATAGAATATGGTAACACTTTAGACTGGTTAGCCAGCACAAATAATAGCATAAGAAATGTCTGAAACGTTAAATTTAACAAAAAAAAAAAAAGACTTTGCGCAATTTCAGTAGACCAATAGAAACTCGAAATTTACAAGATATTAACAAAGTGATATGGCGAACGGAACGACGTCTTATTGAGTTAACCGATCGTCTAGCACCAATTCAAAAAATGGAGCAAAAATTGGAAAAAATTATTGAAGTATTGAAAAATGCTCCATGTTATCATCAGTCAACGTCCATTACTACGGATAACTTGGTTGGTTGGCTTATATTGTAATTTCATAATTAGATAAGATTAAGAGCTGAGCTAATGCACTACGTTTCATCGATATTTCTATTCGTTGATAATAAAGTGTAAAATATTAAAAAGTTTTAGCATATCTCAGAGAGTGAAAGTGTTAATACAGCAAGGACAGCACAAAATATGCAAGAGGAAAGTGTTACAAAAGCTCCCAACTTCTATGGAGTTGTTGAAATCGCTGCAAATTATTCTATGGTTATTGGCTATTTCATTTTAAAATGAAAATTTTTGTTCAGAACTGGGAGGTATTACATGAGAATCAAAGGTAATCAGAAATTCATGGGCATATGTAGAAAATATAAATTGAACATTTTGAAAAATTTGGTCATGTAATGTATACTTCTATATCTGAACCATTATAATTCATAATCAAAATGGTATAATCAATTAAGTGTCTTCGAAATCTGGAACGAGCCATCAAATCCTTGGAATCAATGAAGCAAATGTCAGCATTATTTGGTGTTTCTGTTGATGGAATATCAAGCGTTTCAGATGTTAACCATACTGCAAACGTACTTAAACAATTTGTTAACAAATTGAAAATTTCGGTAATTCTACAAAATTTTAACCTCATTTTGTTCAAATATTTGAATTAATTTGGACTTATGCACTAAAATTTTCAATTTCAGTAATTAAATTCTGTTCGCAAAATTTGTCAAACTTAAGAGAGAAAGATGTAATTGAATATTAATTTTAAAAACATTATATATTTTGCTCGTATGCATTAGATAGAAATGATGCAAAGAACGGTGCAGGAAATATCAAATACATAGTTTCGCAGGAATTTATTGGAATTATCAAAAAAAAAAAAAATGAATGCCAAATTGATAAGAAATGAATAGATGTAATTTAGTGGAAAGTACAATATAGTCTTAAAATTTGTATGAAATAGCAAACCTATGGATAGTAACTACTACGATAGGACGAAAAGTTCATCTCAGTGAATGTTTAACCCTTTCATGTTAATAGTAAGTGACACTCTGGATTGTTACAAAGGTATTTAATATTTAATGTCCTGAAAAATATATTTCACGTATATATAGATATCATAATGATATAATTCTTACAGCTGCAGAAACGTAATTTGCGAAGTGATAATGTTTTGTTTTGATTGATATGTGACAAATGAAACTCTCCCTCTCTCTCATATATGTTTATATTTTCACTTGATCATTATCATTTATCTATTGTAACATCAAATTTGTTAAAAAAAATAAAAAAATAAAACAATAAAGTTTTAAAAAAGTTGTCAAACTTATCGAATGTTGTAGTATAAATTAAAATTTTTCAATCAAAAAACTTTTTAACGTTCAAATTTATCATATGGATGAACAAAAAATTTTAATGGAGAAAATGAGTGTTTATAATTAAGATCGCTAAAAGTATTAATGATTGAAAATTTTTACTTTAAGGTTCTTAGTAAAAAATTAACTTAATATGTTTCCAACAAATTAGCTTCTTATCAATTCTAATAAATGCAAAAAGAAATAATATGTTGACTGGAAGATGAAAAAAGGAGTATGAATTTTTTTATAGTTTGCCAAGTGAATTATTTCAAAAACAAAATAGTTTCGTGTGAAAAAATCGCACATGTATATATAATTGAAATCGTTAATTCTTAGATTAAAAAGGAAAAAAGTCATTCAATATATTTTTTTCTAAAAAGTAAAAAAAAATTAAGAAATAACACAATATTGCAATAGCAATGATTAAAAAATATTATGGATGAAATGTCATTTTTTTCTTCTCGAAAATGATGATGTAACTGCCACAATTATTTCCTTTTTTCTTTTTTTTTTGAAATTTCTATTCTTTCTTTTTTTGGTTTTTTATAACTGTTGAAAGATAAATATATGTCGTAAGATGCGATTTATGACCTACAAAAGTATGTGCTATAATCCAAGATAATAGTTCTCCATTTTAGTTCCTTTAAACTTCTTCTTTCATATCTTTTATCCACCAATTTTATTCCATCTATGAACAAATTTTTTTCTTATATTGGAAATAATTTTTAATTTCACATTGATATATGTATGTATTAATGATGGTAGCAATAACAACAATAACAATAAATAATAATAATAATAAAAGTGAACGAATTCATTTAATAACTTTGTAATCTATAATTTTTGTATAACTAAATCTCACAAATCTTTTTGATTTTTTTATGCTAGTATTCATTTTAAAACTGATTAAAAAATTAGACACATTGCAAAAAAAAGAAAGTAAAAATCACAAAATATTTTTAGACAGAATCAGTTTACATCTTTTGTTTATTTTTGGCAAAACCTGAATAGTTGTTAAACCAAGAATTATTTAATTTAAAGTCTCAAAATACTGAATATAAGCTTGAATTTCAATCCATTCAGCTAATAAGTTTAACCTTTTAATGACCATTTTTGCAACTTATGCAATAGTTTTTAAAAAAGAGTAAAAAACTTTTTAAATGTGTATACTTTGTAGCATTTGAAGAAAGTTAACGAAGCGTACGTAAGGAACTTTCTTATAGACAAGTTTAGGTAGCTTGTCCTTTTAAATAAACTTGAAGAATATGGCATTTTAGATAAGCTTAGAAAACATAGTGATTAAGTAGGCATGTTTTAAATTTTGTATGACTTAACTTTTTAAAAGAATGAAAGAAAATAATTATAATAATGTTTCGTTAATCTGCAACTGTTTAAAAGTACATAATTTTATTGAATTTCAGGATGAGCCACGATGATGGTTATTACATTTCCAAGAGATCACTCCTTCTAATCATATTCGTTCTAAATTTATCATCTTTTAATGCCACAGACAGTGATAATATGAGATGTAAATGCATATCAGAATCAAAATCAAAATGTAAATTGACATGTTTGGATGGAACAAATAAAACTGACACGAATCACAACATAGAAAGACGAGAAATAGATTATGAGGAAGTTGAAATTATCGATGAACGAAAATGCAATAGCAAAAGTTTGCAAAATATAATGTTACAGGTGAGTAATTCTCTTATCATATCATTTTTATAGAAAGGAAGAAAATGATTTAAACTCTCTAATAGTTGATAATTTCAAAATTGTCGCATTCTTTTACATTTATATAATATTTGCATTTTGGAATTAGAAAGGGAAAAGATTTGGAAATATCCTTGTGTTATAACAAGAAATCGATTAACGATTAACAATTAATAATTAACAGTTAACAGTTAACGATTAACAAACAGTTCTTACTATAAAATATCTTTATTGCTTTACTACTAATGCACCTTTATTGTCTTAAATATCCTAACACTCTTTTGTCTGTTCTAAAAAGAATTTAATTTATTTCTCATTAATTACTAATCCTTTTTTATTATAGTTTTTCACTAAAAATAATTCATTCAATGTTTTTTTTTAAATCAAATTTGTTTGCTTACTTCTAAGTTAGACTTAATTTAAAATAAAGGAAAATGAATTTTTTGATTGCACCAATACGTTATGTTATGAAAATGATTAAAGAATTGGTAAGAAAAGAGTAATAATTATAAAACAATAATTTTGCTGTAAACAGTATTATTTGTATTCTAAATGAGTGACATTTAATAGAAATTAATTAATTCCATAAGAACAATGCATTATTTAAATTAGTTAATATGTAACGAAAATTTCGGCATACTAATTAATAATTGAGATAAACTAAATTTTGATATGATTTTAACAATTCTACAAATTACTCAGAATATGGCTGGACAAACAGCAAAACAAGCAAAAACAAAAATAATGCGAGCAGCCGAAGCACTTCTTGGCGGTTATTTCAACGTTATTTGCGCTTCTGGTGATTTCTCTTACATTACAACAACTAGCCTTTATTGTTTACAATCTTTGGGTAATATCAATTGTTATGCATTTCTTACAGGAAATACTCGCCCAAGACTGAAGTAAAAAGATTACAAAAAAACTAAAATTTATTAATTATTGTGGAAGAGATGTCAACATCAGCTTCATTTTTCATTCCTTTCTATTATATTTTTTAATTTATATTCTCACTAATTTTGTTTAATAATCATTAATCAGCAAAGAATAATTCGAAATGGAAAAAACAGTTATGTAACGAGTATGAATGAGAAGGACTTTATTGCTTGAATATTGTTGGTAATAACTGAACAAAGAGATTACACTTGTTTCAAACTTATTATCAGTCAACCGGGATGATGCACAGGAAACTCTTCTCTGATAAGTTATTTCTTATCATCATTATGTCCATTTTAATTCACTGAAAGTTTTGTGATTGACATGTTGATGATAACAAATATTGATCAGGGAAGACTGCCAACAGCTGCAATTATTTCAGCCTTATGCAAATTGATTCTATCTACCGTATCAAAAGGGAAATGTATTATGAAGATAGGAATGTATAGATAATCCTATTTTGTTAATCATATCCAATTTATAGTACTGGTGAAATGCAATAAAGTTTCATCCGATGTAGGCCAAAAGATTTTATGCAAAAGAATGGATTACCAGGGAAAATGTTACAGACATCATTTGAATCACTTGAATATAAATAATGGAAAAAGATTTACCATTAAGTATTTTTAAAAGAATAATCCGGAATACGGGGCAATGGAAGTTCTAAGGTAGAGGAGATATGTGGCAAAATGATAAGTTCAATGCCAATATTACTATTAATTTTTTTAAGAAAGAAAAGATTATTGAGTGTCACGAAATGTAGAGATGGAAGCAGAGAAAGAGAAACAGGGAGAGCAAGAAATATTTTAATATAAACTGTCATCACAAGAATCAAAAGGATGCGTACTAAGGATACCAGTAGTAAACATACCTTATAAGTTAAAAAGCAATATTTTATAAATGTCTTACTTCGAAATATCAATAAAAGCGTCATTTCATCCAATAATTTACAATTACATTTTTTTTTTTTTTTTTTTTTTGACGAAAAGATAGTTTATGCTATGAATTTTAATGCTTTTCGTCAATATAATTTAGTAACATAAATTACAACTGTATTCTATTTCAGATACATGAGAAAGACATTAAAGCAAAAAGATTATAGAAATAAGCAGAGAAGGATGATATCTGCATCGACTATGCGCAGCTGTTCCGATATTAGAAAGCACTTTTGACTGCACTATATACAATTCTGAAAACATAATGCTTAAAATAATTCCAAATATAACAACAGCTTCTTATGCTTGAAATTGCATCGGTTGACTCATATACTCGTTCTGATTCTAATTTCAATTTAAGAAATTAAAAGAGAAACAATTACAATTGTTCACCTCTTTTTGCTAACTGAAGGTAATGAAGGCTTCATTTCCTCTTTATCCGCTGAACCAAGTAATTTTTTCATCTGAAAAAGTATGAAATATCAAGTACATCAAGTTTAAGTAAACAAATTTCAACCATATTATAGATATCTCAGATAAAACGGAAGATCTAATATGAATTAAACATTATGCAAAGTACACACTTGCTTATCTTGATCTTTGACGCGTGCATTAGTACGTTCAGCTTTAACTTGAATTCTATCTAACATTTCATTCTGCGAATCAACTTCCTCGCCAATAGCTTTGCCAAGCATACGTAATCGAGCCAATTGAGAACTCATTGAATCTAAACCCATCTTATATTTTAAAACATTATTAAAATTATATGGGACTGTTAGAACAAGAATGAATAAATGTTTTACTACCAAGATTAGAATCAATTTCATTATCCATCGCCTCCCAGCGTGTTCCTTTGATTACAGCCCGTGAACTCTCGCTTAATGTTGGACCCGATATACATACGGCACCTCCAGCACAACTTGAACCTGCTTTAGAAACATTACTTAATTTATCCACAGTATTTCCAAGCACTGAATCCGATTTCGACGGAGCCATCTGCAACCATATTATACATATATATAAACTTGTGTACACACATATATGATATATAAAATTAATATGCATTACTAATTACCATGAATCATCAATCAATTGATAAACTATGTATTAGATAAAAACCGAATTCAAAAACAACGACAATAGTAATAATAACAATAATTAATGACAATAATTCATAACAAAATAATCCACAGTAATAATAATAATAAATAATAACGATTAATAATAGTAATAATAATAAAATAATAAAAACAAAAAAATTTTAATGTAAAAAGGAAAAAGAAATCATCGTTTTAAATATTTTTATTCATTGCTGGCCTTTCGCCCAATTACAAGTTTCGAAAAGTAATGAAACCTTACAGATGACTCCTCTTTTGGCGCACGAGAAAATTTATTTCTGAAGAAACCGCCGAAGACAGATTTCAAACTGTTAAGGTTACGCTGAGTCATTTTCGTTGTTCTATCAATATCATCGAGATTCTTTTCCGTATGTTCTAGCTTCTCCCTTTGCGTTAACAAGTCCTAAAGCAAAATCATTTATACAACATATAAAAAAGGGGGTCCAGTCGCATATTTTTCCAAAATAAAAAATGGCAATCAAATCAATACTTGTGCAGTTGCTATGCCAATTTGTTCACTTTGTTCTAAATTCTTCCTTGATCGCTCTGTGCTATCTAACGATTCCTGCATGTAGCGTTCCAGCTCTTGTTCATAAAAATTAACATCATCTTCTATACTGTTACCACTATTGTTAGAATTTACCGTTGTATAACTTTTCACCGGTCCTACAATCATATAAATTTTAATTCAAATTATGAAATATGTTTAGTTTTTTTTTTCTTTTTTCTTTTTTTTTTTTTTTTTTTTACAAAAATCCATTAGAGACATTTTAACAATTTCACCAACTGAACGTAAGATTTGAAAACACTGCACTTTTAAAAAGATTCTTTCTACATATAAGTCTTTGTAAATAATTACAATATTTGTAGCATATGCCACCGGAACTACGCATTAATTGGATATAAACAATTGTGTTTTGCAGACGAGGAAAAATCAATAAAAAATGAATAAAATTTGTTAGCACTCAAAAAATAAACGATGTGATTGTATCACAGTTTACTAAGGATGAACAGATACTATTCTTCAGGAATATTTCAAAAATTCCCATCCCCAAATTATTAAAAAATTTATCAAAAAAAAATTTGACGAATATGAATACGCACTGAAACTAATCTCCATTTACCTTTATAAATATTGGGATTTACATAATTATCGTCAAATGGATTTGATGACATCGAATTAAACAACCAATGACGTTGAACAATAATCTGGAAAGATTAATTTTTAACACTGTGACTTTTTACAACTTTTCTCGACGTTTCATTTCCATTTAAAGATTTAAAAAATGTAAAATTATCTAACTGCTCATACACAACCAAGCTACTGGATGATACAGCCAAAATCTACACTTCAATGTTTATTTGTGATACATCGTTCGTTACGTATAGCATCTGCATTTATTCACCAACAATCATTCAACATCATTCATTCAAGTAACAAAGAAAAATGGCAGCACCAAACAGCTTTTACGTTCCAACTAAAGTTTCGCCATTCTATTAATTATTGATACCCGTCTACACAATGACATTCAACAATATATATATATATATATATATATATATATATATATATATATATGAACATAGCGATTACTTGTCTTCCTCAGCATATTCCTTCTTCTACCACCAAAAAAGTGGCAATTGAAAAGATTTACAGCAAAAGGTATCACAGCTCTCGCAATATACTTGCTACAAACCATTTCAAGTTTTCGACTGTAGTCCTTGACCGAAGTCTACCAAAGAATTTTTATATCAATGAATGGTATCCTGAGAAACTAAGCAATACTTTGTTTATATTATTTGTGCCAAATCATGCTTACAAAACATCCTGACTTAGAGCCAACAACAATTTGCGAAAAGATGAATGCGTGTTTGCCATAAATTTATTCATTTACATTTCATTACACTATCCATTACTACCCCATCACCAGTTATTTAGTGATTATTCTCCATTTCCATTACGGTTCAAAATTCAACTCAATTTACCACATTTAAGATATGAAAATTAAATTTGAAATATAGCTCGTAAAATTTCTTCGCAACAATCAAAGACGACCTTTTATTCTAATTTTATTTGGGAAAAATATTTCTCGCACATACACAGGCGTCGGAAATTTTGGAAACTCAGTCAAAAAACATAGATAAACACAAACAATGACGAATTAACATGTTTATTTTTTCTCATTCTGTTCTAAATCCTCTTCGGCTGATAAGTCTACATCTTCAAATTGTTCGTTTTCACTAACAGCAGATGCAGCAGAACTGCTTTCTACTGATATGCGAGATGCCATTATAGTTCCACTAGAACCTTGCGTTCCATCCGCTGCAACTCTCGGGAAAGTCGCTAAGCGACCGAAAACGAACAAATGCGAACCTAAATTATGCGAAGTAAAATAAAATTTTTATATTTCCGCGGCAATAATAATTTCAATCCACCGTTAAACTTTACCTTCATCGACATTTGCCCTGCAATATGCAAGCGAAGTTCGTGTTCCTAAACGCACTCGGAAATCATAATGACCTATAAAATATTTGAATGTATTGAAACACAAACCTTGATAATAGTACACATATCCTAAAAAATCAGTTTATTATTCCTGATGACATCATCACTTATGCAAAACAAAACTATCAGTCAACATGGCAATAACTTTATTATATCTACATCTTATTCCTACAAAAATACGAAAGTAACCAGCAACAATGGAATCATCGGTAACGATCAGAACAAGTACTCCAACCAATTTGAACAAATTTTTTCCTAAATCTTGATTATTTCGCAATAAAACCGATAAAATATTATATAATAAATAATACCTCCAAATGAATTTGACGTGATTCGAACAACGCCAAATTTTCCCCCATTTCTAGTTGTCCCATAAAATGGTTTACTTGTTACTGTCCCACTAAGGCAAACTCGATTAACGCTACAATATATTTATATTTTTACAGACAAAGAATAAAGCACAGTCCAAAATGAATAGGGAAATAACTACAGAATCAATTACATACTGATCTACCAACTCAATAATTGTGCGGTTAATCAATTCATAAGTAAAACTAAGTCGTCATAAAAACAGATGACTAGTTAAATAGTTAATCAATCAAGTATCAGCTGATTAAGTAACCAAAAGATTTTTAATTTGACTGAAACCCTTAAAAATTTAAGAAACAAATAATGTTAACGAATTAAATAAAAATATCTGCAAGATCACAGTGCAAAGTAATGCTCGAATTGTACAGGATACCTTACTTCCTGCGACTGACCGCCTGGGTCAATAGCTCATTAGGTCTCTCTGACGATGAATAAGTGCTTGTATCTGTGGGCTGTTGTAGATTGGCTTCTGCTGCAAACAATCGTCTGGAAAGCTTAAAAAAAATATCTTTCAGTTGCCTTTAAAAAATAAATCACGTATAAACACTATGAATCTATTTATTGATTTTAATTTAACTATCAAATCGATAAATAACATCTTAAAACAAGCTTGCCATACAAAAACATTCATATCTAGTAATTAAGTATTCAAAGAAAGATTCCTTTCAAAAACCATTTATGGAAATATAAAATTTATGGAAATGTAAAAGTTTATGTAATCGAAGAAACCAAAACCTGCTGAACTAAGGACACTCCTGGAGTATATCTTGACAATACTTCACGGAGCATTTCTTCAGAAAATCTCCCTATAATTATATATTACGTGTGCATGTATTTTTGAGAATATTCTATGGCCGAGATCGGGAATTGCACTCACATCTCCTTCCTTCTTCTGATTATAAGAAAACCCCTCAACGAATAGGACAGCAACTATATGGCCTAAAGAGCCTAGAGCCTGAAGAAACCACGACCTCCCACCAGGCCAGCCCAAACACGCCCTCAAGCCCAGCATTTTAGGAGAGTTCAGAAAAATAATGGTCTGTACCACCATGTACAAGGAACTCGTCTCGCTGTATCACTACGGGTATATTCGGCCAACTCTAAACTGAAGTTAACTCCCCTAATTTTAGGGAGTTCAGTTCTTTTTTCTATCGTTTTGTAGTATTTTGTACACTTTTCTCGTTTATTATCAGTCTCTATTAACTCATCAGAAACAATACTCTTTCCACTTACACTCTCAATCTATGTTCTATCTGTGACCGTTATACTACCTCCCATAACTTAACATATTTCCGTATTACTTTTAAGTTACTTATACTGTAGTTAATTGTTTTATTTGTAATTAGTTCTTTCTTATGTATCTATAGTTATTTTTAATTGTGATCTAAAGTATTATGACTGTTTATTTGTTATTATGTATTGATTTGTTATCTGTTTTTTAACTGTTTTAGTTTAATTTTTAAAGTTTGTAATTTGTTATTAGAGGATATGAAACATTTGTGTTTGTTTTTTTCAATCCATTTTTGTCTTTTATTTTTTTTTTCTATGTTTATTTTATTTGGTTTCTTGGATTATTCTTGTATTTTTTTTTCTTTTTTTTTTTTTTGATTCTTTTGATTTTGTCCTTTATTACGAGTATTTTCATTTTAGGACTTGTTTGTATTTTTGAGTTCATAGTAGTTTTTTTTTTTTCTGATGCCATATGAAACATATGCTATGTTGATTCGATTATCATCAGTTATATCGTCCATCTTTTCCTAAAAGATATTCCTACACAATCTAATGTTTATACAACCGTCTACCATATATATCAGATTGGTATTAATAGTTTGGGTGGTTGCTTTGTAGCACATTGCACATTTTGTTTGGAATGTAAAATGGATGTATCTGAAATATATCATTTGCATTCTTCTGATGCTTTCTAAATTATATGGATGGTTTACAAGAGAATTGTAGTTGGGAATGTAAGTGAACACTTACATTCCCAACTACGGATGTAAAATTCATATCACTGATAAATACTGAATATTCCAGGAAAATGCTTCAATTATTAGGTCGAGTATTAGTACGAGGGCCTATTATACAACGAGCCCAATTGCTACAAGTATGATTTTTTTCTTTACACTAAGTAAGGTATTTTATTAGGGAATCTTAATTGATGTTAGTGCAGAAGGAGTCGTTGTGATCTTAGTAATTTAAATATTAAGATGCAGTTATTAACTTAGTTGCCAATTATCATCATGATTCCATTGTCGATTTATTTCAAACGTTGAATTAAATTGAATTTTGATTGAAAACTATGGTAAAATTCTTGTAAACTACGTGTTGATCATATTTGTGACAGAATAAATGACCCTTTGATTTCTTTTTTTCAGCATGTTGGAAGAGGTTTGGCTACGCAAGGTCAGAAGGTGGTTGAGGAAATCAGTGATGATGGTGCCAATTTCCCTGCAGATGCTGAAGATTTTGCAGGAATAGAAGCTGATGCAGACTCCAGGACGCGTTATAATTTTGAGTAGGGCATTTGACTTTTTTTATTATTCCAAAATGCTTTATGAATAAGAAAGTAAGATTTATGAATAAGGAAATTTCGGAATATAAGGGATCAAGAATTTCTTTTTTTTTCATAGTTTTTAAAATTTGACATTACTTTCAGTACATTTTTTCTCCATTAGTTATTCTTTTTCATAATATATGTTTTTATAGTGAGAACCATATCGAAGTGACTGGTGTTGTTCGGGGACCACCGAGAGTATATACAATGCCAACCGGTCGACAATATGCCATTGTAAAGCTATCAACAACAAGTGGTATGTTGTTGATTTGTGTGATTTGATTATTATTATTTATTAATATTAAAAGAAAAAATTAAAATTCTTAATTTATTAGAAAAAAAAAAGGAAAACAAAAAACTTAAACCCAGAGAATTTTTTGTTTCGAATTTATGATTATGATTGTCAAGTATGTGCAAGATTTTGTTGAAGTTGATCGTCGAGGTTCTGGACGATTTGTCTCTTTTGTCGATGTTTTTGCGCCTAATAATATAGTCGACTATATCAAGGATCACGTTCGTGAAGGTATACTGTCTTGATTGTTTTTGAGTTACCTTCTTTCTTTGTTCGACAATAATTGTTTTAACGTGTCAGATTACTTAGCAGACATGTATTATAATTTTATGTTTCTATTAAAATCTCGGATATGCTTCAGGAATACAAGTATACGTGAGCGGTCAGCTTAGGAGTAGACTGCGAACAGATGAAGATGGACGATCATTCCAGGATGTACGAGTTCAAGCTAGTGGACTTTTCAAAATCGTTGATCCAAAACACATCATAGAAAAGAATAGTTCAACTGGGAAGGATGCCAGTAAAGTGAATTCAGGAGCAGAGCAAACATCATAAAATGTCTTTGATATGTGGTCACTGCATAAGTTCTTTTTTGCTTTTTTATTCTGTGTCTCTTGTGAACATTTTTATTACTTGTGAACATGTTTATCACTTTCCTGTATGTAATCTATTTACTTTCTAAAACAATAAAAGAAATTCTAGAGTTTCGTTTCCAGTAAAAATTTACCTTATCGCATTTCCTTCTCAGTCTTTGTTTTTTACTGTCTTTAATGCGCATGAAATTTTAAAAGGTGAGTAGATATGCTGATCAGTTGCTCTAATCATCGTATCTATTCATGTTTTTAAATAATCCTGTACCGGTTGTTCTAACCTGCTGCTTCATATATATTTTATATTAAAAATTGAGTAGCTTTCATAAATGATAACTCATTCAGGCTTCATATCCAAAGTTTCAGTTAAATTTTAAGTCATATAAATGATTAAGGAATTGTTTATTTATTTTTTAGAGCTGTTTGCATGCAAAGATTTTAGCCCTATGTTCTTACAGGCTGAGTCATTCTAAATCAGTTTGAATATAAACCCTAACTTAGAAACTGCCTAAGCGATAGAGCTAAAAATACATGGGAACTATATGTAACCTAGATCCAAGGAATATTCCTCTGATAATGTCTTCTTTTTTTACAAGGATGATGGTATCTGCACGAAGATTACATTAGCAAAATCAGTTAATTAAAGCAAAGAGCAACTTGAGAAGCAACGAATTAAATCAAAAAATGCTTGAATCTAATAAAATTATGGGACAACCGACACTACAAAAATCAGAAAAATTGATTTAGCAAAAGATGATAAAGATAAGTGTAAGAGAATGAGCGTCATTTAACTAAAGCATAACGATGAATGTGTGGGAGTGTTTGTGGAGATTTTGTCACAAGCGACCTTATTTTATTTGTGATGCTAATTCATTTGAAAAAAAAAAAAGTTTTCTTGAAGAAATGTTTCTGGAAATTTTAGTTTTCGAAATACAAATATGATCTTTTCTGAAGTATGCATGTAGCAAATAAAATTATGTAATAAAGAAATTGATTGATTCATTTAGCAACAGCAACAATTTTCGTTATTCGAGTATTTGTTAAAAAAATTTTTCAGTTGTAATTCCTTTTAAAAAATATCTCTCAAGTGATTCCATCAAATGAAATGCTACGAAGAAAGATTATGACATAAATTAATGATATTTGATAAAATTTAGAAAATGAACTATTTGGAGACAGTGTATGAAATGAATTCGACGATCAAAATGGCTGTAATAATAGATAGCACTGTTAGACTGACCGAAAAATAAAAAATGGGAAAAATACCTTAAATCTTTCTTAATTCATTCCAAAGTAAAACTCCAGTGATTAGCATCCATTTTGTTGCAAAGGGTTTTTGTTTTATTTAATTTTTTTCGTTCCTTTTAAGTAATAAAATACGTCGAGAATGAAAAATTGGATAAATAAGAAAGGGAAAAGACATTTCTCATCACAGAATACTAGACATACTTTGAAAATTGCAGAAATTTGTTCATTAAATGTTTTAAATAACACTGATAAGAAAAAAAATAACGAAAGTAGTACATTTATTAGCAAAATGTTTCAAAATGTAAAATAGTTTCAGTTGAAATGATTAATTGAGGTATGTATTATAAAATATAAGCGACACTGCAAAAATAGCTAAAGTAATTATTTGCACCGTAGTGAATTCAAATTATCCATAATTTTCGAAATTCGAAAAAAAACATCATCTAATGGTCTTATTAATATCTATGATACAATTATTTACAGTTCAATGAAATATTAATGACTTTTCGGGCTATTTGAAAATGAAACATTTACAATTTATCGGGAAAAAAATCTTAAGGTAAGTTCACACTTCCGAACATATTAAGATATGAATAATCAGGTGATTCTTTACTTATTTTTGCTGAACGGAATGAATTTCTTCGTGAAAATTTATTGCATTCTGCAAAAAAAGGAAATAATTAAAGGAAAAGCAAGTATTAATAATGAAAAATCTTGAAAATATAACAAGCAAACTTTAGTTTCATTCAATAATTTGCAAAATTTCACTTCTCAATTATAATTAACTTTGTTTATATTTATTTCAAAAATGGTATCGTATGAAAGATAGCAATATGAAAGAATAATAAATGAAATGAAATATTGTGATTTGCTAATGGATTAAAACAAATTGACCAAATTAGCTATTAAAAGTTTAAGAAAAAAAAAATTAACTATCAGAGAGAAAGTATTCTAAGAATTAAGAAGTAATCCTATAAAAGTATCCGAGTTTTTTAGTCCTTAAATATAGGACGGAATTATTAGAATTGTAAAATTTTCATCCAATATTACCTGTTTTTTTATCACATATCATTTGATCACCATTTTTTATAATTGATTCAGTCTTTTGTCGTCGTTTCGCGATAATTTTATTATAAAATTCCATCTTAAAAAACGGTTAAATTGTGCATAATTTTAATTGAAGTTTTCGAAATGAAGTACGAATGAAAGAGAGCAAAAGAAGTAACCGTTCTTATTTTAGTAGAATATTCGAATAAATTTTAATTCACAAAAAAAATTTTAGATAAAAAAATAGAGCAAAATTTAAACAAATTGATGAAAATAATTTTCACACTTATCTTAAAACAATTAAATGCAACGATAGATATAAGAAGCTGAAAATTTTCTATTCGCAAATGCAACAGAATGTTTTATTTGTTTCATAAATTCTCAAAAAATACCAAATAACACTTGAAATATTATTCATATATTACTTGATGCTTTCTTAGTTTACACAATTTTGTTCGTTGATGACGTTAGTGAAATGATCAATGATTTCTTATTTACATAGAGATTTATCTTTCCATTCATCCAGCGTTTTAATAAATTTTATAATTAACTTTCGTCCATTTTTATTACTTATCATTTTTTAATAATTTCTTCATGTAATATATCTAAAATTTTCTAAAATAATTAGCAGTGCAACGTTATTTTTTACAATTTCTTGCGCATAATATGAAGTTAACATGCAGTAAAATTACTATTTAAAGAAGTAATTAAATATTGATTAGCTAGAACGAATCAATTGTTGACCAATTAGTCGGTCAGTGGCTAGTAATTTTATTATTGGTAGATTAGTAACTGGGTTTATTATAGTTGACCAATAATTGCTATCATCAGTAAATAGTTTGCTGATCACTCAATCAGTATCGATTGATCAAAAATTATGATAAAACGGTGAAGAAAAAGTAAAACGACGAATATAAAAACTAACTAAGTAATGTTAGTTTTGCTCAATTGATCATATCAACAGATTAAACGATTAAATTAATTAATTCAGTTAGAATAAAAAGTTGAACAGTAATTAATGGTTTCTCATTTCTATTAACTTTCATTCAAATAACTAAACTGTGGTACTTAAATATCATTGTTAGAATTTATTTCACAGACGATTAAATCTATAATCTTTTTTAAATATTGATAGCTATACTAATGTAATTTCTTTTAGATAATGATAATATGCAAAAGAAGCAATAAAAAAAAAAAAAAAAAAAAAAAAAAAAAAAACGTAGGATTTCTTAGAAAAATACTTGCAGTAAATAAGAATTGACACCGAAATATCCAAATATAGAAAAAAAGCAGAAAGAGAGAATAAATTTAACTTTTTTGCATCATTTTTAATATCAAAGAAATTCCACAAAAATATATAATTTTACTTCAATTTATTCAAAATTCACTAAAAGAAAGAAATTTTCTAATTCAAATAGCAAGTTTTACTTAAAGAATCTAAGTTAAAATGCTTTTTTTTTTAAAAGAGAGTTTGAAATGAATTTCATTATTTTGAAAGAATGTTTTTTAAAAAAAAAAACAAATGAAAGTAAGAAAAATGGTGATTTCGCCAAACTATTTGTACTTAAGATGATGCAAGAAAATGAAGTTAGTTTGATGACAAAAAAAGTTCAAAAAAAAATTTTTCTTATTTACCATTTAACATCAGTTGTTAAGCACTTTCAGGGGAAAACGAAAAAAAAAAACGAAAAAAAACAAAATGATCATTCATCAACATGTTGATAAACAAATTACAAATGAAAAACAAGCTCGAACTGAATTATTCGGAAAAAAAATTGAAACTTTGTTTTCTTTTATTTTTTAGATACCTTTAATTTGAATGATGAAACTTTATCACCTGTCACCTCTATTCTCGTTCTATTACTTTTTAGTTTTTTCTCAACTTTTTTTCTTACCTGAAATTTATTTTGCTTGAAAGGTAGTGTTTACATTAATCATCATGGGAATGCTCTTTATTGCATATTTTTTTTTTAGTTATGAATTATTTATAATAGTTTTTAATTATTTAAAAAATGACAATTTAACGATCATAGCAGATGTTATATTTAAAAAGAATTATTCTACCATTTCTTTTCTTATGTCCAATACTTGTAATTATTGAAATAAAAAGAAGGAAATATTAAAATCTTTGGGATGGATTAAATTTTTATTTATGTTGTTTTTACAACATTCTTGAATGAATGACGTAAGTGTTAAGTGTTGATACATTCGTAAAGATTCTCTTTCAAATTTGATTTTTGATTTATTACATTCCAATAGAAAAATATTTTGATTTCTTAAAATTTTTTTCTCTTTCTAAGAGTGACAAATTTAAGTCAGTTTTCAAAATTTTCATTAAAAGTAGTTAAATAAGCTAAATTAATTATAAACTTAGGGTTTAAAAAATTTTTCTATTCCTACATTTAATTATATATCAACGTATGAATTAAAAAACAAAAAGGAAGGAAGGGATGATTGCAATAAAAAAAGGTTGCAATTTGTATGAAATTGACAATTTAGATTTTGAAATTAGATGTATTCAGTGTTTAATGAATAATGCATAGAAATTTAATAAAATAAAGTAAATTGAATATTATCAGATAATACAAGATGAAAAATAACATCAAAATATAGAACTAATAAAAATCGCAAAATAATTAGAAGACAATAGTTCTTTTTCTCTTTTACAAAATTCTTCTCATTTTTAGGCGTTGTTTGTTTCTGATATAAAATCAGTTCATAATATGAATTATTGAAAATTTTCTGGAGAAAAATTTATGAATTCAAATCTCACTTGCTTTTGAAATTTGTAGGAAGGAATTTAAATTTCGCTCATTTTCAATTTTATTTACTTTGTATTTCCTTTACCACTTGCATATTTCAATAGCTTTAAAACAATTTTAATTTTAAGTGAAAAATGAATCAGTCATCAATTAAATTTTTCACTGAAGTTTCTTGATGATTGTGCTTTGAAATTATTTTTTTTATCAATTCCATAATAGAGAGAAGAATGAAGTAGCTAAATGCAGTGATCATGTTGGCATGTCTTGCATACGATGATGTCTGCGAGAATGTAACAAATGTGGAAGCTAAGCTCGGCCAAACAGTACAGTTAAAATTCAACAAATTCACCGGCAATATTGATATTGAATTGAAGTATCCCGAGAATGGTGCAATTTATCAAAAGGCTATAATCAAAGATGGCAAAACAACAAAATACGGGGTAAATTATTATTTTTTTTGTTCATATTACGAACAAGAGAAAGATTTAACTTAGATATAATTCATTTGATGTATTTGAAAATAATTCAAGTATCAATTCACTTCGAAACAGTTTTGAAGCAAATCATCATTATTACTTTATTTTTGTGATTAACACGTTATAGATGGAACGTTTTGGAAATCGGATAACCTACATAAACGGCAGTCTTATTATAAGAAATGTAAAGGAAAGTGATGCAGCATCATATACATATAAATTAGGTCATTATTCACAGAAAATAAAACTTATTCTTTCATAGCAACTATACATTTGAGTGTAATCACCTTCCTTGATATGGTTTTATCACTTTGATACTACTCGTTGTAATGATAGGGATAGCGTCCAAATAAGTAGTGAATGAATGTTCATAAAGAATTGTTTTACTTTAATTAATTGGATTGTGAAAAATAAGGAAAAATCTTTACATTGATGTGAGGAACAATCATGCTATGTTTTAATATAGTTTCCTTACCCCTTCTTCCCATTCCAAATTTTCTAAAAGCATATGTTTTCAAATTCAATTTTGGTCCTGTTTTGATTTAATTGCGAGGGAATGTTATTGCAACAGTGAAATGATAATCGGATCACGAATCTAATACCTTTCAAGGTCCTAAGATCTTTGTTTAAGGCGAAATTTTAGTCACTGCTCTCTTTATTATTACTTATTTTTTTTTTTTTAGAACCAAATATAATACTATTTAATTTATGTTACGGATGCAATCAAACACTACTACATTGCTGCATAGAACAATTTAACTTACTAAAGAATTATATAGCAGAAAGGGTATATGAATGATGGAAATTTTAGTTGAATTAATAAATCACAAGACAATATATATATATATATATATATATATGAAAAAATAAGAACTGTACCATCTAATTCACTGTTCTAATAATCGTAACAAATGCGTAAAGCCATTACAGAATTTATCACTTTGCATTTATATTTGTAATTATTTGCGTGCATTATCATAATTGTCGATAAACCAATCAACAGATTCTTTAATTGCTATTTCGAATGGTGTGAATTTGAAATTTGGTAAGTATTTGCGTAATTTGGCATTTGATGCAGTCTTCTTATATTGTCCATCAGCTTTTGTTTTGTCATGCACTATTTCACCCTGAAATAATTTCAGATTAACTTGTCCATCATTTACTAGAAATAAATGCCTATTGAAACTATGTTTCAACTGATGAAGTTAATTTCTAATAGTATACAAATATTTTTAAGGATACTTTAAAATCGAAGGCTCTGACAACGGCATGAACAGCATCCATAATTGATACTTCGTCTTCTTCTCCCACTGATAATATAATTGGATCAATTTCCTGAAATTTGATACAGTAACGCAAATTCCTAAGAAAGACAACTCAATTTAAATGAAGTACGGAAAAATGAACTTCGTATGATCTTGCGACCCAAATGAAAAGTCGAGCCAAATCTAGAGAGTAAATAAACTGGCGCAATGGTGTTCCACTGCCAAATACCTGAAAAAAGGGTGAGCAATAATATTCGAATATGATAAGCATTACTTCAATGCTTTTGCAAAAATTTTTTTGAGAATCACATGTTTTTAGCCTTTCCCTTACCTAGTCCTTTATGCGGAATGAGAAATTTGCTTAAGAGAAGAACAAAGCAGACCAAAAAAAAAAAGAAAAAAGGAAGCGGAGAGAAAATTTTCAAAGTATTTCATGTTAACGCAATGTTAATTGCACTAACATGACACTGGTATCATAAGCGGTTCAAATGCAACCTCTAAGGGTGTTCCTTCATGCTTCGCAATATAGGTTTTGTGAATTAAAGCCGGGATGACATGTCCATCTTTCAAATTATAATTGTCATGCGGTCCAAACACATTACATGGTATTACAGATGTATATTTCCTGTAAATTTGAAAGAAATTTTAGAAAAGTAACAAATATTGTTCACGACAATTTTTATTGTGTCTAACGTCAAGTAATATAAATGAGAATTATGAAATAAAATAGCTTGAATTTGATATTAGATGAATTTGGAAGTAAACGGAATTTCATATTAAAAGTGAAAAAAATCTTAATATTTCACTTACCGACCAAATTCTTGCGCATATCCTCTATTAAGTACATCGATCATTCTTTTTGCATATGAATAACCAAAATTACTGCTATGAGGAGGACCATTATGAACCTATAAAATTGACAAATATCATTAAGTCTACAAAAAAGAGAAAAAAACAATTTTCAAATTAGTATGAAAATAAAACATCCTATAATGATAATGCAATGTATAGTTAATTATTCATTAATAATGAAGCAATGCAAATTTAAATGACATTACTGTATATTAATCAGTCAAAATAAACCAGTTCGATGATTAAATGGAATAGTACGAAGGTTAATATGATCATTCGTGCTTTGAGACTAGTAGGCTAAATTCTACTTCCGATTACTTAAAACACTGTGCAAAAAATACTTACCATAGTTTCATCGATTGGATACGTAGTTTTATCAGGAAAGACACATGTTGACAGACATGATATACATTTTACAACATCGAATTCATTACATGCCATCAGTACATTGTCATTAATTTGCTGAAGCAAAACCTATTCGAATGTAATCCTTCTGTACCTATCTATTAAAACAACAATTTCCAACAAAAAAATATTTATTAAAACAACTAAAATTTCCGACAAATAACGGTTCTGTAAAAAAAATTATGATATTTAGTGGCTAGCACTGCGTATTGTTTAATCAAAAAAATTTTAAATTTATAGTCAGAATAACAGAAATATTTATAAGTGCCGTCTAGTAGTATGGAGATGGTGCATTGGTAATATGCTTGAATAACAGCCGCTGAAACAACGAGTTCGAGTCTCGAGTAGCAGGCAGTGATGAAAACACTAGAGTCTCAGATTTATATTATGATTCGAAAAAGTGCTCATCTACTGAGTCTGCAGTAGAATTCCTCTGTAACTATTTGTCTGTCACAAAGGAGGTCCGGTTAAGTAGTTTAATAAAGAGGGTTCTGAATTACCATATTTTTCCGAAAAAATTGTAAATTACAATGGAGATTGTGGAAAAGACCGCCAACCATAGCCGCTAAATGAATCACGTGAGAAGGTCTGCACTTCATGAATAACTTTCTTGTAGCTTCAATATCTGTTAAATCACAATCATTTCGTCCAACGAATATCCAGGTTTCATTTGGTCGTGCTTCTTCAGTTGTTATTATCTACAAAAAGACTTTTACCATATGTTTTAAGAAACATACCGTTATAAGATGAACAAATCATGGTATTAACTCTTACCCAAAAATATAATTGTCGTAATTTTAATTTGGTTTATTGTGAAGAAAATTACGGTAAACCGGTTAAGTAGTTTAATAAAGAAATTTTGATATAGAGAATGGGTGATATAAACATAAGAATATTTTCGCTTAATAATTCGCTTATTTCTCATATGATAAAGATAATTTTCTATATTTAATTTTACTTCTTTTTTAAGCTAATTTACATATTTGAAAATTTGAATTACCTGTGTGTAGAAAGCAATTTCAATTTGAAAGGATAATATTTCACTTATTTAATAGTATTCCTTTACCACTGTACTCATACTGAATTTTTTAACTGGAAGGTACGGTACTCAGATAAAAACACTAGTTATAAATTAAAAGAAACAAAAGTGTTACCTTTTCAATGGAGCGTCCCACAAGACCTGTTCCACCAGTTACCAATACTGTCATCGATTGCTCTCGATCCATAATTTTGTGCCTAGTTTCAAACCAGCCTGTAAAACTAATGGAACCCAAATTAAAAGACAACACATAAAATTATTAAAAAAAAAAAAAAAAAAACTTGCCTGTGGTGTTCATCCCTGCGTATGCTTAAATTTTTTAGGACAACTGCTTCCCTTGTGAAAAAAGAGCCACCGACTTAAGCGTTATATGACATGCCATTGTTCCAGCTGCCTCTCATGGCTCAGCACAACTAATTCCCGCAATGTCTCATAAACTACACTTAAAAGATAATTTGAACACTTATCCCACCAGTGCATATTACCTTTTTGTATGACTTGGCTTTTTCAGATTTAATCAACATGGAATGTTAAAAATTCCAAATCATCATAATGTAATTTTATTTCTAATTAAGATACACGTGTCACGCGATAATAACCTACTTCATAGCCATCCTACTCAGTAGAAAATAAAATCAACTACCTCACATTTACATCGCCTTTTTTTATTTGGACTAAATTTATCCTCAATTTAATTTTTGAAACTGGTCATTGCTACTTCAATTTGGAAATTTACACTAAAAATTTTTAAAATTAAACTAGTAAATAAAAATCCGTTTTTCTATATGTTTTCAAGTTCTCAAGAGTTGTCTTGGTTATGTTATGAAAAAAAGTGCGTTATAAAAAAGAGACTACAAACCAACTGGCATTTCCTTTGACCTCATACTGATACTTTAATTTGTATTCTAATACATAACAAAGTGGAAAAGAAGAGGAAAACAAATTTAAAATATAAGAGAATAATGATAATAAATCACTGATGCTAACCAAATACAGTTTGAATACATTTATGGACTGCTTCTTCTGCAATTACGCAAGTTACTCTTGAAAAATCATTGGAAAGTGGGAAACAATATACTAAAAAGCAAACGAGATTCCTGCAAAAATGAGCAAGAACACCACAACGGTAACAAATAAATATCCAGAAAAAATGGAAACAATTGTATCAATTCTTTCTAAAAACCATCCGGTCGTTTAACTGCGTATTTTTTCGTATAATCTTCTGCTGTCTTATTGAATTTTTTCCTATCTTTCGTAAATTCTTCGGCAAGATCTGCTCGCAATGGATGGTCAGGTTCTGGTTCGGTAATCAAACCAAGCAATGCATTCATCACTGAAATTCACCACTCTTCCTTTAATTTTTCGTTGCACTATGAACTACGATACACAAAAATTGTGAAATAAGCAAAGCAAGAAAATATTCTTAGTTTATTTATTTCTTATTGTTACTCACAGTAATTAAGACATACAACACAGGCAATCTCTGAAACGGTTAATTTCAAATAACTAACTAGGAAGTTGGTTTCGCAAACTAGACGACGAACAAGACTACTGAGTACAAATAAGCCATATTACAAATAAGTTATATTATAAATACTTCTTAAAGCTTTCAGACGTATTCTGTGGATAGTAAAGAAAAGCATGATCGAAACTTTTATTAATAAATAATTTTGAAACTTTATCATCAAAATGCAAGACTCAAATTTTTGAGTAAAAACTTTCTCTTGAAAACCAAACTCTAAAATGTAAGAAATGACCTTGTTCGGTTTTGGTAGCAGGTTTCCAGTTGTCAGGTGATATGATCGGAAGACATACTTGTCCCTTTTCGTCAACATTTGGGTGGTAAATCTTCGTCAAAAATGTGATTTTGGGCGGTTTAAACGGATATTCTACTGGAAAATCTATAGCTACTTTAAATGCTCCCTTGTTGTATGGCTCTTTATCCTGCAAATAATGCAACCCATAATACAAAAAAAGAAACCACTACACTCTGTTAATACTTCATGAATTTGCTGCTGGTTTCCGGTGATCTTATTATAAATACACAAGATATCTATGAAAAGCATTTTCACTGGTTAATCCTAAAGTCGGCAGTATGACTTATTTAATAATATACATACCGGAACAAGGAGACCAGTCCAGTGCAGCAAATTATTTTCATCAAATTCAACACAGCAGAATGTCCTCGAATCAGATGACTGAATATCTGTTAGTTCCTACAAAAGGATTTAATATGTTTAATACAACAACGGCTAAAAATCAATAAGAAATACACAACTACACACCAAGCAAACAATCATTAACATTTTTAGAATTAAATAATTTCCATTCTTCGCCCTTAAAAGTGATGAAATGGAAGTAGCTGCCAACGCAAAAAGAACACATTCCAAAAACATGATGACAGCCAATTATGCAAACTGAAGCTATAAACAGCTTACCAAAAAGTTATCAGCACTGTAATAGTTGCAACTGCAAAACAAATTAAAATTTATTTGGATTCGAAAAAAAAAAACAAACGAACTTTTTTTAATCGGCGTGATGAAGAGGCCATTTTTGAGTAAAGTCGGTATAAACCCTGAATAAATTGATTGTAAACAGATAAATCAAACCGCTTTTCGCAAATGAACTTAATTAAGCATTACTTTTTGATATTTTTCATTTTCAAAATTATCCACTTCTGTCCCGTGAAAACTGTGGCATCCATTATTTTTTTCTCCGAAAATATTTCTCAGAAACATTAAAAGTCTATTTTATTTCACTCCCACTACGACAGATGGAGAGACAGAAGATTTCAATAATTCGATTACTGCATGCGAACAATTCTTACATATGTTCCTTAAAGATTTTTAGCAAAAACATGGAAAGAAAAGATTTGTAATGCTGAAATAAGGCGATGACTGCATCCCAGAAATCAAAGTGGTGCGAATTGAAATGATTTGGAATTTTTAATCAACATCAAATGCATGACATACATCTGTTATTTGTAACAGAAATTAAACGAGAAAGCAATGCTCACGTAGTTTTCATCATCTTCGCATCAGATTAAGGAGTAATTCTTGAACAGTGTACAAAATTATAACATAGAAACGTGACTAAACAAGCGCTCGTCAACTTTTCAGCTTACCAAAAACAATCCACTCGACCAACCCCAAGAAAAAGTCAAGTAACAATTACCAAACCCCGTGACAAACTAATAAGTCTCCTTCTCATTTCAACGGCCCATCTTAACAGGATACTATGAAAATTCAATTCCGATATGGCGGAAAAGAGCAAATTACAAATCGAATGAATTTTATATTTTCTTTTTCTTTTATTAAGAAGTTTGGACAGATGTTATGATGGAAAAGTTGGTTGGAAATACTGCAATTGAAATGAATTCGTCTCGAGCTCTATAATCACTGTAGTATATTCATTCGGTTTTTGTAATAAATGCGGTTCAGTGTTAGCATCTTGAAAAGCCTTATGAAGTAAGATTCGTGTAAGTATTGCATGTAATGGTTTAGGAGTGGTGCAAGGAGTGGCTCTCTGCTAATGATTGTAGCCATCCGGAAATTTACTGGAAAAAGTTTGCATCACGGAATGTTTCTTATTCTGAAATATTTCTTAAAGGCAGTCAGATTTCTGATCGAGTAGGATGGACATAGGTCGATTTTAGTAGAATGTAAAGAATGTCTGGCTGGTGTAGATATAAAATATTGTATAACTAAAGATTGTGAATATTACTTATTATTAATAAAGTATTGAAATGAGAGCGACGACTCAGATTCGAAAAAATGATAAGATTAATAGGGGACCCCAGAAATAAGTGATATATCGATTAAAATATTTCTGGAATAAATTTAGTTTTGTTATTATGTAATATAAACTGAAAGAACTTGAATAAGAAAATCAATCACTTACTTACAAAGCATTTTATAAACTTCAATATTTCAAAAATATTTTCTAGATTCATTATTGTAGTGTAAGATTTTGTCAATTTTGCTAGTATTTCTCTGACTTAACCGTCTTATTGTGGGGTATTCCCAATTTAAATACTTAATTATAAAATATTTTCTGAATTTAATTACTTTTCAAAGCGTTGTATATTGTTGTATTGCGATGCTATTGAAATGTAATTATTTTTCTAAAACGATATGTCAAGTAATAATTTTGCTTTCAGGAAAAGTACCATTTCATTCCTTACAACAAGCTAATTAAATGGATAGTAGTGTTATAGTTTCGAAAATTACCGATTCAGAAGGAACACATGTACAGAATGAATTCTATCGCTTCATCAATGAGTAAAAAAATATTTTTTTTTTCTACATGTCAATTAATTTTATTTATTCCTTAGACAATATAATGGAATTTTTCGATTTCGGGATTTCAAATAGTATAGAATTTTCGACATGAATCAAATAGGACTTATTTAAATTTCATCTCGTATATGTCTTACGAAATATAGAACGAAAATTGTTTCCCAGATTCGAAGACCCGAATGGAACGCTTATCTATAAGGAGGATATTCCACATTTGTATCATCCAGAACGCAATACACTGTTTGTCCAATTCGACGATATTTTCTCCTTTAGCAATACGCTTGCATCAGCACTTGAATTACAGTTTTATAGGTAAATTTTATTTTCATCCTTACACATCATGAAATTACTTTGAAAGTATTTGAAACTCTAAAGTGTTGCAGGCTATATCCATATCTGTGCAAGGCATTGCACTTAACTATTATGGATGGTTGCAACGATGATAATATCAAACAGCGAATGCAACGAAAAGAATTTTATGTTAGTATTGGACAAATTAGAAATAAACTCAGGTATTGTTGATTTCGTTTACCTTTGAAGCTCTGTTTTATTCTCTTTTCGGAAGAAAAGTTTGGGGGGAAACAATATTATGACCATCAAAAAATAACATTCCGAAAATTTGCATTCTAATATCTAATATTTGTCCTCAATTTAGAGTTCGTGAATTGACAGCTAGTAAAATTGGCGCTTTGACGTGTATTTCGGGACAAGTAGTGCGAACACATCCAGTTCATCCTGAGCTTCATAAAGGTGTTTTCATTTGTGATGACTGTGGATCAAAAGTTAAAAACGTTGAGCAACAATTTCGCTATACACCGGTATTATTTTCTATCAAGATTTACAATTCGCTGTTGATACATTGCTGAGTTGAAAATTTGATGTAAACTATAACACATAACTTTTTTGGTTCACTTTATATTTAACGAGTTCTTGGGTAAATTACACATTATCAATGTATTAACTTTGGTAATATCTTATCAAAAAGAGGTAGATTTGCAGCCGGCACAGTGCGCAAATCAACAATGCAGTAATCGTGGTCGTTTCCAGTTGGATATCTATGAATCATCATTTATCGATTTTCAGGTATTTCCGAATATCTGATTTTTTTAATGTTTTCTGGACGGCTCTGAACAGCTAGTTTCTTTTTTAGAAAATACGTATTCAAGAGACCCAAGCGGAATTGCCGCGAGGTAGTATTCCGTTGAGTTTGGATATTATCTTACGCGGTGAACTCGTTGAAACTATACAACCGGGTGATCGTTGCGATTTTGTTGGTGCTCTGATTGTTATTCCGGACGTCGCTCAGCTGAGTGCGCCAGGTGTGTAGTTTTTTATTGTTAAATTCAAATTTTAAATTTGGTTTGCATGAAGAACTGTTCAAATGTTTCATTTTAAGGTCTTCGAGCAGAAGCTTCTCGTCGTAACCGACGTCGTGGTATAGGAAACGAGCAAGAAGGTATTACTGGCCTGAAGGCTTTGGGCGTACGGGATATGAACTATAAATTGGCATTCCTAGCATGTAATGTCACAACTTCAATTCCTTCGGTTCGGTGCTGATCATATGCTTACTATTTCTTATTTAGTAATCTATAATTGATATGTTTTTCAAACGAAATTTCATGTTAAGTGCTCGAAAAAGATTTTTAAATAAAAAATTTGGGTTGGATTTTTTTCATAGTCTTTTTCAATAACTGAAGGTTTTCGTGATTGAAAATTTTCAGCAATTATTTGTGCAAAAAAAAAAAACTGAATGATGTAAGATGAAATTAGTTTATTAATCATCGTTTTACTTCCAGTTTGGTAGTCGAGTTCTCGCACGTGAAGATTTGGATCATAATGAATTGTGGTCTCAATTGTCTGAAAATGAAAAGAAAGTGATGCGTAAAATGAGTGAAGATAAATCAATTGCCCAGAATCTTATTCATAGCTTATTTCCAGATATTTATGGGAATGACGAGGTTATTTATATTTAATATTTTATTGTTTTAATTTAATTAACATTCGTTTTTTTTTTTTTTTTTGTCTCAAAATATTATTTGTAGTGAAAGTCATAGTTTTGTTTGAAACAAAGCTTTATAAGTCTTAACTAAACTTTTGGGTTAGAAGAAAAATAAAAAACTTTGTTCTAAATATTAGTCTTGATTACAGGTGAAACTTGGAGTGCTTTTGATGCTTTTTGGTGGTGTTCAGAAACGAAGTGAAGGAGAAGGAACTACGTTACGTGGTGATATAAATGTTTGTTTGATTGGTGATCCAAGTACAGCGAAAAGTCAAATTTTGAAGTTTGTTGTTATCATTTAAATTAAATGTCTATTGACAGGTATTTTTCCTGACTCATTAACCAGTTATTGTAATTTTAGAACAGTGGAACACTTTTCACCGAGAGCGGTTTATACTTCCGGCAAGGCATCATCAGCAGCTGGTTTAACAGCAGCAGTTGTTAAAGACGAAGAGTCATTTGAATTTGTTATTGAAGCGGGAGCTTTGATGCTTGCAGACAATGTTTGTTTTAAAATATGTTCTGACTTGAATAATTTGTTATTTAGGCAAAAGGGAAAAAATTTGAAATTAAAGGTGCTAACTTCAGTCAGTAAAATCTGAGAGATTTTAATGATTTCTAGAGAATAAGAGTTCCAGGGTGTTTGTTGCATTGATGAATTTGACAAGATGGATGTGAAAGATCAGGTTGCAATTCATGAGGCTATGGAACAGCAAACCATATCAATAACAAAAGGTGGAAAAAAAACAATTTTTTCTATCTGGATTATTTAAGCACAAACATTTCCAATGCTATCGAATATATTCCCAGTAAGGTGTAGGATAAAACTATGATTTTATTTATTTAGCCGGCATAAAAGCGACACTGAATGCTCGTGCTTCAATTCTAGCAGCAGCAAATCCGGTTGGTGGCCGTTACGATCGGTCACGACCATTAAAGAATAACATACAGCTTTCTGCACCTATTATGTCAAGATTTGATCTTTTCTTCGTCTTAGTTGATGAATGCAATGAGGTAATGTGGTATGCTTTTAGTTGCTCTGAAAAGTGACGAGAGATGAATATAATTGCTTTGTTGATGTTTCGGTGATTTGACGATTTCAAGCCTGAATTTCAATTGAAAAATTTAGTGGTGATAAGAAGTGTTTTCGTTTTTTTCTCAGTTTTCTAATTTGTCAATTAATATCATCAATTGATGTTTGCGTTGTTTGTCAGATCGTAGATTACGCTATAGCTCGTCGCATATTGGACACTCATCGTCAGTTGGCAACCCAAGAAAAATCAGAAACAGTGTATAGTCTAGACGACATCCATCGTTACATTACATTTGCTCGATGCTTCAAGCCAAAGGTACGAATATCTCAAATTATCAAAAACGAAAAAAACGTGATGTTTGAAACGAATACAAATTCGAGGTTTTAGATGAGGAATCCAAATTTTTGAAGCTCTTAAACGGTCACACATCAATATGTCTGTAAAATATACGTTAAATTTAAGATTGGTGATGCAGCTGCAATGCTTTTGGTTTCTGAATACAAGCGTTTACGAATGAGCGATAGTAATAATTCAACTACCTCATCCTGGCGAATAACTGTACGACAACTGGAATCGTTAATACGACTTTCCGAAGCACTTGCTCGACTTCATTGTGAAGGCGAAGTGAGTTTTATGCTATGAATTTATTTGTTTAAAAAAATTTTTTCATTACGCTTCACTACTATTCCTTTATACATTTAATTTTATAAACCTGCTTTCATAGAGTTAGTCTTGTCTTGCTATAATAGACTAAGTTTGCATTAGGTCAAAGCGGAACATGTTCATGAAGCTTCAAAATTATTGAGCAAATCGATAGTGCGTATCGAACAACCTGATATTGTTTTGCAAGAAGATGATGCACTTCTGGAAGATGAAGTAAGTATATTTATTATTATGAGATTTTTTTTTGTAATTGAATGAACATTAAATTAATATATTAAAATAACAATGACATATTTTTTGAGCAAAAAGTATTTTAGATGATAGACGCAGCAGAACTAGGTAGTCAAGATGGAAGTGCTCTTCGGGAACGAAATCGAGAAGCGGAAGGAAGTACGGTGAGAACCGAAGATGAAGGGGCAAAGAAAATTGATTCCGGAAAGCTGAAAATCAAGTGAGTTTTCTTGGTTTATAATAGATCTAGATCAATAGTTTTTAGTACATATATGATTTATTTATTTTTAGGAATTCTTTTCTTCTCTGTACAATATTCCAGCAACTACAATAAAATTAAACTTACAGATTTGAACTTTACAAGCGAATAGCTGATATGCTAGTATTACACATCAGACATGATGAAGAAACTGAAGAAAATACTGAAAATTGGGAAGGCGTCCGGCAATCACAGCTTATTCAATGGTTATTTTTTTACAAATCAATGTTTCTTTGAAGCAAAATACTTAATTCAGGACAAAATATTTAATCCAAACTTTAATTCAAAATATTTAATTTATCTGATGTTTCTGTTTCTCTTTAATGTTCTTAATATTGTTGCTTAGGTATTTGGATATGATGGAAGAAAGCATAGACTCTGAGGAGGAGTACAATCTTCAGAAAACTATATGTGAACGCGTCATTAGGCGTCTTATCACGGAAGACAATATTCTTATTCAGTTGAACGCAGAGACAGATGAAGATCCTATTGTTGTTGTTCATCCTAATTATGTAATAAGTGATGAATGAGATTTTTTTTTCGCTATAACTGAAATGTCGTCGTTTTATTTTCTATAAAAGATCTTGTAATTTTCTCTAGTAATATACTTTTTTAATATATGTTCGAAACACCTATCTTTGACTAAAGTTTTTTCAGGAATGACTGCCATTTAGATTATAATCTCTTTTTTGTTACATTTCTATTCTGCGCATTGGGTGCATTTTGATGAATACTTTTAATCTTGATTTTACTTACATGATGTTACTTATTTGATTTGATTGAAATATTTTGATTTATTATAGATGGTAATGTTGAAAATAAGTTATAACATTCCTATAATTCCTATGACTAAAAACATTTCCAACAAATCAGTTCATTTTCATATAGAAAACATAGCGATTATTCAGATTCTTGAAATTCAACATCAACAATAACTGCTTCTGAATCAGTATTTTCCGACATAGAACTGCGACAAGAGCCTGTAAAAGCTTGTTTTCGATATAGCAAATTAGTGAGATTTGATAAAATGTTTTAGAATTATAATGAATTTCTGGGTGATATCAAATTTAATATATACTTTCTCCTTCCGAATGATATCCTCGTGATTTCAATTTCCCCCGTTGTTTTTTTCTTCTTACACGAACGTTATTTGCTAACGATTTCATCAATTTGTTGAGATTATCTACTTCCGAAGTTTGTAAATCGTCATACATACCATAAAGATGATCTGTAAATATTCACTGTGTTTGCATGTGAAACTTTTCAGTTTTTTTAAACAGTTACATATGATTCTGTCATGTTATATGATGAAAATATTTTAAAATTTTCGATTTTCAATGTTTTCGATGAAGATTGAAAATTTTGGGACGCAATACGTTAATGTGAAAATGATCAGAAATTTTGAAAGAACCTCGGAAAAGATGTTTGATAAATTTTAGAATAAAATTCTGTTCATCATGTGTTCTCCGAATAAATGTTTCTTGCAAATAATCATCGACTTCACAATGATCTGATAGTGTGATATGTTTGCAATGATCATAGAGGTCCTCTAATTTCTCCACAAATAATTGGATTTCATTTGTTTTCATTTGTTGTTTTATCATATCCAACAAGTAAAGTTGTACTTTTGTTGGTAATCCTTTAAACAAATTATAAAATTGACTAAATGTTGAGAAGCGAACAGTCAGTCATAAGAAAAACAAAATTTTCAACTAGTTTTAAGGTCAAATTCTGGTTGCAGTGGATTTTCAACTTAAAATTATTCGTTTCAAAGATGAAATTAAAAATAAATTTTGCATCAGATAATGCAAGTGCTAGGCAATCAATCTTTTTTCTTTTTTTTTGACTTTAAAATGGAGTATTATGAGGGGTTTCAGGAATCGATACTGACCTTTAAAATTGTCAATTTCTATTTGATTATTCATACTAATTGCTAAATTTTCGACCAATCCACCTTCCATATCAACAATTATCTTTCTGATACACTGCGCTCGACCAGGACGAACTTTGGAAGAACGATCGCCAAACAATCGTACATTAATGGATTGTAAAAGTTCTGAGCATTCTTCCACCGAATACCCATTAATAAGCTAAATTAAATTTGAATGAGTTCCATATTTGAACGAGAGAAGAAAATGTTCTCTAATTTAAGCCTAATTTTTGTAGGAAAAAAGGTGTATTTTTCAATTTTTCTTTAAAGGAAAAATTTCGAAATCAATTTTTTATTTTAAAAATTGAAAAGTATTCAGTTAAATATTTCTGTTTGAATATTTCTCTTTTGAAATTTCATAATTCTTTTTTAAACACCTTTTCAAGAAATGGCATTAATGATTGGATGGTTTGCCCCTTGATATCCAATAAACAATGTGCATTAGCAATCCGAAAATTGATAATTGTGTCATCTGTTTCATTATTTAGTAAAATGACAATGTCGTTATCGGAGGAAGAATTGATAACATTATCAGTATCAAAAGACATTTTTGTGAAATCGATAATTACTAATGAAGATACCTAAATAATGGAAAATTTAAGTGGTGATTTCTATGAGAAATACTTCTTTATTTTTAGCTTAAATGAAATTTAAACCATCTTTTTGAGAACAAATTTGGGAAAAAAAATTGGCTTAGCAATTATGAAAGATAGATAAATCTTGTAGAACATCTCTATTAAATGTTATCTTTCAGTTTTAGAGATAAATCTAAGTAATTAACTAAGATTTTTTACAAGTCCGAATTCAATTTCAAGATTTTAAGATATGAACGAAGGATGGGAAAAAATAACCTGTATTTTATAAATGAAATCAGTTTTACCATTTGGACAGATATGTTCCCATGAAATAATTGCAGAATCAATTCCTGCATAAAATATCCCAATTTCAGGGTCTTTCCGGTTTTTTTTATATTTTGGTTCATTGAGTGCAACCAGATGTGTCTTGTTGATATCGAGAGCATGTTTCACATTCACCAGTAATTCCGATTCTGATACTAACTTCTCGAATTCGTCATCAGTCAAAGCCGGGATA
Source organism: Brugia malayi (assembly GCF_000002995.4). Classification (NCBI taxonomy): domain Eukaryota; kingdom Metazoa; phylum Nematoda; class Chromadorea; order Rhabditida; family Onchocercidae; genus Brugia; species Brugia malayi. The sequence continues at coordinate 10,041,022 of NW_025062475.1, forward strand.
GTGTCAATGGTGTGAAGCATTTGATCCAAAAATTGCGCAAAAAATATTGGCATTTTGCTTCTGGTAGCATTATCAAGAAAGTAGTACAATTTGCCAATTTGGCCTAAATTTAGTTTTAAATTCAAAAGAGTATTTTCATCAAAAATTAAGCCATGAAAAAAAGAAATAAGCCCTATTTCTATTTGAATTTAAATCTTACTAATATCGCCATGTAATGCTTCGTATGGAAGCACATTTTCCCACTACGTAATGATTAATAATCTAATAATAATGATGATGAAAAGATTGAGATGGTGAAATAATAGTTCAATTAACAATTTTATTGTTAATTGTTAAAAATTTAGTGATTTGTCCGATCATATAAAGTATTGCTTCAATATTTGTAATAAATATAAAACATTAGGCATTAATTAATTGGACTGCTGATTAGTTTAATTAATATTTTGTGCAATATTTTAATTCTATAATAAAGAAATGTACCTAAAATGATTACAAGAAAGACAAAATAGTAGTTAATGCTGAAATAATTTTTGTTTCTAAATAATATTTCTTTCCTGTTATCTTTGTAATACAAAATACAAAGGAAGAAATAAATTTGTATATGAAAAGTAATAACTAACCAACTTCAAAATACCATACCAACTTATAACGATCTACATGTAAGCAATACAGTAAACTCTTCTTCAACTCTTCAATGTATTCCTGAATAGCTTGTATAGTTGGAATACTGTATCCAACGGGTAACTTCCTTTTACGACAATCGCGCCAAAATTTACTCTCAGCTATCGTAATAGTTTCTACAGTATTTGCGTGTAGCATATATTTGCATAAAATTAACATTATATGAAGAAAATTGATAATTATTTGTTGACGGCTATAAATGCGTATCAATGATAATTCATTAAATTCCTCTACTGTATCTTTCTCGAAATAATGGCTTAAATATTCTTCCAAAAAGTTGGCACATTCCTGCAACAATCATAAAAGCTCATAATTATTGCTTAATCAGTTACAATTCCTCACTACTTTTTTACCTACTCCATCCATACTTACCATATTGTCACATATCCTGTCACTGTCTATTCTTATAATACTACCACATCATGCACACTTGCCATATTATTTTGTTGTCATAGCTTTATTTTTGAGGTAAAACATGCTTATGATAGTATATCAATTCAGAACAGATCAGTACTTTGAACACTCGACGGGATTTACTGGAAGAGTTTGAGATAAGATCATTTATAAATGTTTCTATTATATAGTATTGTAAAATGGAATTAAAACAAAAAAAAAAAAAAAGATAAAACAACAAATAACGAAATTTTTTTCTTATATTTTACCTCAAATTTTTGTTCATTCCAATAAAATAACGCAATATCAGCGGTATATTCTGCATTATTTTGATAAGTATTTTTATACAAATCAAAGAAATGTTTTGCAGTGATAAAATCACCTCTTGTCATCATCCAATGTATTGCTGCTATTTTTGATAAATTCTCATGATTTAATAGATCATACAAGCATGATTCGTCCAAAATTCGATGAATGACCAATGAATCAGCTGAAAAGAAAATGTCATTTAAGAATATATCATTTAGCTTTTTTCCTTGAATGAAATTTTTTATTGATATGCTATAACATTTTTTATGTATGTAAGATTTTACTTTCAAAAATTTTGAAAAGACTTTTAGATGGATTTAGGATTAGGAAAAGATGGATTTAAAATCTTAAAGAGATGGATTTAAAACTTTAAAAAAAGTAGATTAGGAATATTGAAAAGTGAGATTTAGAATCTCAAAGAGATGGATTAAAAGTCATAAAAAGGTGGACTTAGGATCTTGAAAAATATCGTTGATCAATTAGATCAACTTACTCCTCATAGCAATATCTTGTATTGCTTCAATTATATAATCTGAAGCACTGCAATTCCATTCAATCAATAAAAGCTCTAATTTAAGCATTTCTTTTCGATTTGTTGATAAGTTTTTTTGCAAATTTTCAAAATTTTGCATATGATACAAAGCTTCTTTATAATTTCTATCATCGTAGTAAGCGCATGCAAGGATATATTCGCATGTGGCCTTCAAATTCTGCAAAATTAATCTAAATCATCATTTAAATACTACATTGAATTATTATTATCTTTTATAATGAAATCCAAAAAAATGTCGAAAAATTAAATTTGTCGTTTTTAAAGCTTAATTAATGTCACTCATTAGCATTTCAGCTATAAAACCTAATAACAGCAAATTTTAAAGTGAAAATTGTCGATAATTTAAATAATGAAAGTAAAATTTGAAATTCCAAGATACATAATGCATTAAAATATAGCAATTAATGGAAAACTTTACAATAATGTTTATTTAATTTGGTAAGAAGAACAATGTAACCTTATCTCGGCAATTTTCCTTTACATCCGTAATATGAGTAATTGTATTACTTATGAAACCTTCTTCCAATTCCAATTTGCCAAGTTCGAACAATATTAAATGTTGCTCATTTGAATGATCCCCCATTGCATTTAAGCATTCTTGAAATAGCATTATAGCTCGTTTCCTTGCATTACATTTCAAATATTTATTTTTCAAATTTAATAACAAATTTAAAATATCGCCGCATTTATTAGCAATACATAGTATTACTGCTTTCTCTAAAAATTTGCATGCTTCCCATAATTTCGATAAATTTGTTGCTATTTCTGCTGATTGTTTCAAAACTTCAACCTGAAAAGAAGAAAATAAGATTCCTTTATATATAGGAATGAAAACAGAAGCATAATTTATTAGCTAATTTATTAGTTTTATTAATTATTAATTCTTATCCAATTAAAAACATAGCATCATAGCTTGTTTTCTTGCATTACATTTCAAATATTTGCTTTTAATTTAACAAATTTAAAATATCATCGCATTTATTAGCAATGCATAGTATTACTGCTTTCTGTAATATATATATATAAGCTTTTATTTTCCATTTCCAATTTAATTTTGTACAATAACTGAATATTGATCTGTGGTTGAATTAAATTGTTATATAATAGATTTTACTAATAATATAACCTGTAAATCAATAGATCCCATTTGTGACAATTGAATTCGATTGCTGCAGAGTCGCATGGTCCAATTAACATCTTTAATCAATTGTTTTTCTTCGATCAGATGTCTCAGTGTCTCACACTTCCCTTCGATATCATCGATATCATCAAAAAATGGAATTTGTTTACAAAAATTGACTAATGCCTGAAACTATTCAAAACAAAAATTTCAACCGTTTAAGTAATAAACTGTTTTTCTGACAATTACAGCGAGTTTTTTATTTCAATTTTTACAAATCTAACTTACATCTCTTACCTATTCATTGATACATCTGCTCAATTATAAAAATAAGTAAAGGAAGAGCAAAAAGTATATACCTTCGATTTTTCACCTATTCCAAGATAGCATTCTGCCATATAACCGTATATTAGGCCACGTTCACGTCGATAATTCGTCTCAGTCGTTAAATTTAATGCTTTAGTAAATATTTTTTTTGCTTCTGTATATCGTTGACGTAGTAATAATGTACGTCCAATTGATATGAATGCATTCAAACGAGCTGTATCTTTTGATAATATGCCAGCAAGTGTCAGGTAACATCTGAATATTCTTTTCATCAACTTTCATAGGTAGTACTTTTTCTAATAAAATAAAACTTTTTAATAGAATTTTAATATTTTTTTATTTAAACAAGCTTTAATAAAATTTAATAGAATTTCTTACTTTTTTCTTTAATAGAATTACTAGAAGTAATACTTTTTTTTCCATAGGTATTTTTTTTTAATAGAATTTAATAGAATAATTATCCGCAAATACTTGACAAATTAAACAATTATTTTAAAGTCTTGATGAAGTTTAATTTGACATTATGGCATTTAATTTTGAAAGTTTTCTTCTTAGGAATATAACTAATTTATTTTATTTGAATTGAAATATTTCGCGTTTAATTTTTCATCAGCTCTTAATAATGAATTTACTGTCAGTTATTTGAACAATTTTTTTTTCTTCTTTTTTTTGAAGATCACCTTATTTATGTTAAAGTTAAACTAGCTACTATTGCTTAGCCAACTTAATTTGAGTACAATATTCTTTTTTAAATTAAATTTTATAATAAATATTTTATCGTAGGCAACAAATATGATTTTAATTTAATTTTAATTCTTAATAAATACTTAATGTTCGCATTTTTTTCTTCATATCTTACACTTTCTTAATTATAATTGTGTAATTGTGCATAAATGTTAATTAGCATTGTTTTGTTTAGATTTCCATTGCATTATTACGCAAGAAATAAATTTAATTATATTGTGCTGCAGAATATTATTACGAGTAATTTGAAATGCTTATCATTAATATCGATTTCCATTTTATCATTTCAAATATTCTAAAAGTACCTCAAACATGAATGACACATATCCATCATTCCTTTCTTGAAATGAATATTTGCCATTGCATTGTATAATTCCAACATACCTTCCAAATCGGACAGTTGTTGACATACACTTAGTGATTGCCGATAATATGCTAATGCTTCGTCCGGATGATATAATAACCAATGTGTTTTGCCCAATTTATTGCATAGCTATTAATTACATTCAGCAATTAATTAACTAATTACATAAATTAATAACTTTTTAAAACTCATATCTATCGCATAATTACATACAATTGCTTGAAAATTTATTTTTAAACCTAAAAATGGCAATCTGTTATCAATTTGATATTGAGAAAATTTATTAATTAAAAACATTGATTTATCGATAATGGTAAAAGATTAATTTAGTTAATCAAATAATAGGATTAAATTATCATCATTTTAAATTCACCACCAATGATACTATAAAATATGAAATTCTTGATACTTGATTTTAGATCGAAAAAGAAAAATTTGTGGAGATTTTTGTTATAAACTAAAAGAATACTTCATTATTAGTACTAATTAGTTAGTTAAGCAATTTTTAATTTATATTTAAATAATTTCAAAAAACTCACAAAATATTGCAAGCAAATGAGAAAATTTATCTTTAAATCAAAAAAAAAAGTGGAATTTTAGTATAAATTCAAAATAAAACTTTAGCTTCTTTTTGAAGATTGTCATCTTCTTGCACTACCATTAAGCAACGATTGTATGCATCGATCGCTTCTTCAAATGAATTGCAATCAAAATAATTATCGCCGCTCATTTCAATAATTAACGCTTGTCGTTCTTCCACTTTATGCTTCAAATATGTTTGTTGTGCTTCATTCCAATGTTTTTGCGCTTCATCCTTAAGCAAAATTTCTTCATTTTTCAAAGTCACATTTATTTTTTTAATTCAAATTCAAATTAATTTTCTTTTTCATTTGCTCGATCCCAATGATTTCTGGTGTGCATTTTGCTTCAATTTGAAATTATTCTTGAAATTCCAAAATTAAAATAGCTCTGCTACTAGCATAATGCTTATAGTATATATATATATATATATATATATATTTATATATATATATATATATATATATATATATATCATCGATAATCACTAATAAGGTAATTCTTGAGACTTTTCACGAACAAACGGAAATACTCAAAAAAGTCACCTTCCTATGCATTAATCGGTAAAACTGATACAAGTCGCTGTGTACATCGATAATTAATGCATAAGCACCAATTTTCTGTGCAAGTTTTGAATTTTCCAATAATGCCATTTCAGCCTGGTCAAATCGATTTGATTTTTGATATAATTCGGCTAATCTACGCAAACCATTAAAACGAATATCTGCAAATCTGCTTTACTGAATTAATTACATTAATCTTAATTGCATTAATTACCCCATTTATCATAAATATTTCACTTAACAGTGCTTTAATTTTAATATACATTAATTGTACATGAATATTGCACAATGAGAAATAATATTACATTCTTTTTTAATCATAGAAATTAATAATGATTGCAGAAGTTATTATATTAATTTTGCTGGAACAGTCTTTTGTTTTCAAATATTTAGCTGCTAGAATGATAAATTTTTTAAAAAGTGAAAATGAACAAACCAACGCCTTGATCAGAAATAAGGCAGCAATATTTTTCCCATAGAATTGCAGCATTCGAATAATCATCGATTGCTTGATAAATATTCGATAAATTCCTAATTGCAAAAAGAAGAAAAATTTGTTATTTCAAAAGATGCAATTTTTAACCTCTAATTGCTCGATTGTGAAAGGTGAAAATCTTATTTTCCAATTTAAAAACAATTTGTAAAAAAATAGTTAAATCAAAATTTGTTTCCAAAAATTTCCAGTGAATGAAAAATGAGACTTCGTAATTTTAATTACCTTAATGCATCAGCTTCGAGCTTCAATGACCTTCTGCTGGTTGCTATTTTCAGCTCTTTTTTGGCCCATGTTCTTGCCATACAATATTGTCCTATAGCCAAGTGACATTCGCTTAAAATGCCAAAATACTCGCCAATCTTAAAATATACTTTATTTATTATTATCAACTGTTGTTATTATTATCCCTATCACTATCGGATTTGTGCTTTAAATTTAATTTTAACAAAAACGTACATTTTCCGCTGTTGTTTTGTTATCTTCAAAATATGTCATTGTCTTTTGTAAGATATTCAAAGCAATTATTGCTTCCTTCCGAAGTAAAAGACATTTGCATTTCAACAATATTGCCAAAGTTTTCTCATCTGTTCCCTTGCCTATCTCTGCTAATCTATTGCAGTAGGCTAATGCTGCTTCACCATCACCCTAAAAGTTAGGAAAAAAAAGAGGAAAACATTATAATATTTCTAAAGAAATATTCCTCCGAAATCTGTGTAAAATATTGAGTTGGATATGAACATTTTCAGTCGCAAAAACTTCAAAAAAAACTTGGAAAGTTGAAAAGGTAAAAAAAATCTATTTTGCATTTATTTATTTTAACTAGCAAAGTTAACTTAAAAATTTAAAAAATATTTGAAAATATTAAGATTGGAGAGAAAATTTATTTCTGAACAAATTGAACACACTTTTTAAACTTGCCTAATTTGATAGCTTACATACCTTAGCTAATGCAAGCTTTACAATTCCGAGAATACTTCTAAATGTTAGAGGTCCGCATGATGCAATAATTTGTGCCGCATATTGATAATTACCAAGTTGAATGTATAAATCAGCAAGATTGAGCCGAAAATCGTTTGCTTCCATGTCATTCTGAATTACCGTGATGAATTTTAAAATTAAATTTGTGCTTAGTTTTGTTTTTGTAAAAAATTTTATTTCTTACGAAAAAAATACAGAAAAAAAAAAATAAAAATGCAGCAAAAATATAGTTTAAAAAAAAATTGCAACTTTTCAAAAAATTTTATTCTGTGAAAAAGCGAAATATCTAAAAAGGAAAGGAGATGAATGATAAAAGCAAGAAAAAACTGCCCAAACACATCTTCTAAATTAATTAAATATAAAATCTTCTATACTTGTCACAGTAATTTTATTATATTTACAAACAGAATTCATTAATTGAATTTGCTTTTGAAGATAATTAATTGCAAGCATAGTTTCATCGTTCAGTAATGCTATTCGTACGATACTATTGTAAATCGTTAATTGTTTCTCGAATTCATCTGAAATAATATTATTATCGAATTAAATCAAATTACCTTTTTCTAATCATTTTGTAATTTTTTAACCAGCTGACAAATGATATTAACACAAAACAATAAAACATTACTATTTCTTTTTTTTGATATAATTTTCATAATTGCTTTAAATAAATATTATTGAAAATGAAATTTTATAAGAGAAAAGTACTGTCAGAATTATCGCTGTTATCAGGAATCATTAATTAAAATAATAATTTTGTTTCTCCCAATATTACATTATCTATAAGGCTTGCTTCAAACAATTGCAAGCATAATTGCTTATTAACCTTATGACTTATTCCACTTTAATCTTCTCCATCATAGGCTGTATATCCATATCATTTTCTAATCACAGCTATCAGTTTTAATTTTAAGAGCAATTAATTTTAAGCACTATTAATGCAAAAGTGAATGTAGAAAATCTTACCAAGTTGCTTACTTATTTCAAGTTGCATTTCTAAATATTTGATTGCTAGTTGATAATTTTTCTGTTGATAATATGCAAATGAAATAGCACCAATTACTGATAGCTTTAAATCTAATGGTGCCATTTTGGCTTCATCCATATCTAATGCTAATTGAAGCAATGCAATTGCCACTGTTATATGGCCAGTGGTCAAATATTCTTGACCAATTATGCTAATAATTAAGAATGAATCCAATTTCACTCCATTCATATCATTTCCAATTTCATTCAGTAAAACTGATAAATGATCTAAAAAAATTTAATATCAACTACATTTGCGTTATTTCAATAGTATTTTCAAATAAAATAAAATTTTAAAGATAATCATCCTTTTTTCTTTGCATATAAACTCATCCAATAAAATGCTATTACATTAATCTTGAGAAATGTACATAAGTGGAGATTAAATATAAATAATTTGAAAATTTTAAGGGCGAAAAAATTTGCATACCTTTGATTGAGCTGTAATATAAGCTATTTTTTAATGCCTTCACTGTTTCAATTCTATTTTCAATTACTAAACTTTGGCAATATGCAAAAATTGCTTTGTCAAATTTTCCAATACCGCGTAAAGCATCGCCTTTCCGGAAATAACCCTAAAGGAAGAAGCAAATTAAACAACTTCAAATAGGTACAAAGTAAACATGAATGATATATTTTTAATTAAATCAATAATAAAAAATTAACCAATTTGCTTATTCTTTTCTGGAGATTTCAAGAACTGAATTTGAAGAATTGAAATTACAAAATTGAGATAATAAATTTTTATACTAGAAATCTATCCTTCACAATTGATTGCTTAATTATTGACGAAATATTGCTTATGTGATATTTTTTGAATTAATTTTTGTTCTAATTTTCTTAATAATAAAGAAAGAGGAAAAGAAAAATAATAGAAAAGACTAAAAATAGAAAATGAAATAATAATGTGATAATATGGCTAACCTTGGCCCATTTCGGATTTAATGCTAATGATTGCTTGGCATCATCCAATGATTTACGGAAACATTTCAAACGAAGAAAGATGGCAGAACGATTGGAATAGAGAATAAAATTAGTGGGATGTAATTGAATTGCTTCATTATAAAGTGTTAAAGCTTTTTCAAAATTTCCATCATAAAATGCACGATTTGCTGCATCTGATAAAGTCATTAATTTATCATGCGGCATTATAGCAATATGATAAAAACAGAAAATATTTCACCTCCTTTAATATTTGGAGCTAAAAAAGGAACAAATAAATGAGCGAATGAATAAATTAAAAAAAATTAAACTGTGTAAATAAAAACTGCAAAAAGTGTTAAATACTTTACTAATAAACAAATACAAACAAATGAACAAGTAAGCAAATAAGTAAATAGTTTAAAGAAAATAATGCAAAAAAAGTTAAATATTTTTATTAGTTAAAACAGAGCAGTAATTGCACTGAATGAACTTAATTACAATATACTTTAATTTTTGACTGTCTTCATTAACTTTTAATTTATTACATTGCATATGCTCTACTTAAATAATATAACTTCTATTGATTGTGAATATATGTTCACTGTAAATGAGATATTTAGAAGAAACTAAAAAGTGTTTAAAAAATTTAAAAAACAGAAAGAATATTAGTTAAATTGTAGAAAACCCTTTTAAATTAAATCTATAATTTTGATGAAAATTTTTGTTTAGACTAAAAGTGAACGATGATCCTCTGTGCATAACAATGGTATAGGATGATAATAAGACGAGCTGTAAAATGTGACAGTTGCGGGTTGGCGTCCTTGTCCTTGACAAAATTGTACACTATCTAATCTTAATTTCCTTGCCTTCCTCATTTTCGTCTTTTACCTCTTTTTTTTATTTTCTAGATTTTCTTTTTTTTTTTTGAATACTTCCTAATCAATTAATATATTTATTAAATTTGAAATATAATACAGATCATCTATTTACTTTTTTATTACTATGTTTAGTAGAATTTTCCCTTTCTTTATCCAAAAATTAGTTAATTATTTAGTGATACTATTTCAAATTACAGTTGTTATTAGTTTTAGAAATATTGGACAATTATATGCTTTTAAATGTATTTGTCCTCCATTTCATATAATTGATAAAAAGAATCTTTCAACTAAAAGGTACACATATCACTGTTATTTTAATATTTTGACATTCAGAAATAAAGGTTTTATCTTTCTTCCTGATCGAAAATAATTATGAATGATGTAGTTTGAAAATAAATTTAAACATTTCATATAGTAGTTTTTATGATGGACTGCGACAAAATTTATTGGATAGACCTCTTTAAAATATATTTTTGAAAATTTAAAACGATTTCTTTCGTTTTCTTTTTCCACTTCTGTGACATCTAGTGTTTTGTTGATTTTTAATTTTGTTCATTGAAGTGTATTGCATTTAATTTGATGGTAATCAAAATCAGATTTCTTTTATTATTAATTTTAATCTAACATTTATTTGCAAAAATATTGCATTTTAAAAAAGACTTGAAAAAATTACATTCCATGTAACGCTGACTATTTTTATAGAACGAAAATTCTTTCAAATATTGTATCCACCAATAAAATATAAATAGCAATGATTTATAATAAAGTATTTTGTTTGAAAAAAAAGATGAAAGGAAAATGATTAATTGAAATGGTAGAGAATATAATAATTAGAGCGATGCTAATTTTAAATAGTTAAAAGAGGGAAAATTTAAGAAAATATACGAAATGATTTGAACAGTTGCTAATAACACATCGAAATAGGAAATGAATAAAAATTCAAATAATTATTTCCTATTAATAATTCAAAACAAATCCACGTATGCTATTTGATTAAACCAATGTCAATCACAGAACAAAGAATAAAGAAATTTTCTTTGCATATTTTTTTTATCTATGCTGAATAAATCGGATGTAAACGTAGAAGACAGAATGAATGAATGATTTCAGTGCAAACGTGAAAGACAGAATGAATGAATGATTTCAGTGCAAACGTGAAAGACAGAATGAATGAATGATTTCAGTGCAAACGTGAAAGACAGAATGAATGAATGATTTCAGTGCAAACGTGAAAGACAGAATGAATGAATGATTTCAGTGCAAACGTGAAAGACAGAATGAATGAATGATTTCAGTGCAAACGTGAAAGACAGAATGAATGAATGATTTCAGTGCAAACGTGAAAGACAGAATGAATGAATGATTTCAGTGCAAACGTGAAAGACAGAATGAATGAATGATTTCAGTGCAAACGTGAAAGACAGAATGAATAATAATCGTTTTCTGCCAAAATGTCGCTTAGTTTTATAATTTCTTTATAAATTAAAAAAAAAAAAACCCTTAAAATGATTGATGCAATAAATAATTTTCAATTTTTAATGTTTTTTTTTAGATTTTTAATGATTTCTTTTAAAATAGTTCCACTTGAAGGAAAAGAGAATGGTTTAAAAGAGTAAGCTAAATGAATGATGAAAGCAGTAGAAGTTAATCATCCTTCTTCTCTTCTTCATTCCTCCCACATCTCACATTATTCCATTCTTTCCTTTCCGCAACGTACGATTAACCTTCCCAACGTGTTTTTTACGTCTTCCTTTTTTTTTTTTTTTTTTTTTTTTCTAAACAGCGAGAATGTTCTTTAAGTTCAAGAATTGCACCATTCCTTTTCTGAGATACAATGATAGTGAAATATTGAAAAGAAATGAGAGACAGAGATAGAGAGAGAGGGGTAAAGAAAGAAGGGAAGAAGAGCATTTTTCACTTTATGTGAATTATAATTAAATCATATTCACTATACAATTTACTCTTACCAACTGTTAATTTTTTATTTTAACTGTCCGGAATCTCAATCCGGAATCTCACTTATTCTATCAAAAAAGGACGATAAATAAGAAATATTGAAAATTTATTAGAGACAGCCATTACTAACGAATTGATTTCGTTGTTGACATTTTCAGCAATGAATTTGATTTGACAAGTTCAGTGGTCACTTATGACCATAGTGTCTGTCATTGATTGGGATGGATGGATAATTTTATTTCATTCACTGCGTTCATTTATCAATCTTTTAAATTATTCCATACATTGTTAAGAATTTATCCGACAACGACGATGATGACAATAACAATGACGAAATTAATAATAGCAATAATCATTAAAATGACGGTGGTGATGATAACAGTTTTGTTAACGATAATGGAAATTATAGGAATTTTGGTAGTACATTGTTTACACATCATTTAATAGTTTGTAATAAAATGCTTTCTCTCACTATCGAATCTGTGATATAGAAAATATTGATTGAGAAATTCAACCATATATTATTCACCACCAATTATTATTATAAATTTTCTATTTGAACTAAAATTTATCGTTTTTCTTTTTTTTTTTTTTTGGAGAAAAAAATACTTTCATACGATGGTATACTTTTTGGGATGAAAGTTTTTAAACCAATCATTGAAAGAAGGGTGAAATTTCTCATTTACTGAAGAATTGAAGAATTGATTTGAAAATTTTTTGAAAATTACTTTTTTGTTAAATAAATTTGTAGGTAAAACTTTTAGTAGTTGATTGCCAAAAAAAAAAAAAAAAAAAACATTTTACTATAGCTTTTTCTTTCTTTCATCTTTCATTTTGTTTCAATTAAAAAATGATGAACAAAAATTGCTGTAAATTTCTTTGTGTAATTTTTTAGTTAACAATAATTCGTTACTTTTAAACTGTGGCTAATTACCAAATGGTAGAAGAAACTTGAAATGATTATTATTTGATTTTGATTAATAATAAAATTGAACAAAAACAATCGGATTTTTTTCTATTTAATATTTGCAAAAGGAAATATTGTTTATACAATTTAAATAATGAAATGAAAAAAAAAAAAGCTTTAATTGATAATTAAACGGAAAAATCTTCGTGCATAACTTATCAAAAATTAATTATATTGCCCATTAGTTTAATGTATTGCTGCTTTATTTCATGCTGATAATATTATTGTCGTTTATTTTTCAAATGATTGCTCAACAATTTTTGTGACATATCAAATGCTGCAAACTTTTATAGTTTAAAATTTTTAAACTTTAAAAAAAAAAAACTATTCCAGTGAAAACATCATTAGAGTGTCCTCTCGTTAACATCTGATATTTTCATCGGGTATTATCGAAATGCAAGTTTTTCGTCTTTTTTATCATCATAAGTTAGCTCATTTACCTGAAAAATGAAAAAAAAAAAAAACGACAGAATGGTCAGGAATAATGAAAGTAATGACTGATGTTTTTAATGAAAGAAAAATTTTAATTCTTTTGACACTTTTGATATTTTTGATATTCATAGCAAGTTTGTCACTTCAACATCTCATCATCATTATCATCGTTACTATTCTTAATTTATCAATAATTGTAATAAAATAGAAAAATTGTCAAAAATTTAAAATGTTTTTCAAGAAACATTGCACAAATAAAAAAAAAAATATTTGCTTCAAATTTTGAAATTTGCTTTTCTGAAAATTTTTCTTTTCCACAAATACATTTATAAACTTAAAAACTTCATTTATTGGACTATTGTAAACGGAAACAAGGAATGACACATTAATTAGTAGTAAATAACATGAATTAACTTTATTAAAATCCTCAAATTGTTATTTAATTTGTAAAAGATAAAAAAATAAAAAAAAGTTATGGCTAGTGTGAATTATGTAAATTAAAAAAGTGTAAATTATATTACTTTGGATGTTATTAAAATAAAAAATTGAGGACACTTTATTTTTAAATTTAAAATCAGCGAAAATATTTGTTTTGCACATTTCTTCTACACATTTTTTCAATTATACAACAAAATGGTATTTGATTTCATAAAGTATATTCTGTTTTTATTCTGCTCTGTTTATTTTCCTTTTCTCTTAAGTTACTGAATTCTTGCAACTAGTAGAAAAAAATAAAATTATTATTTTTAAGCATAATCTACAAATTAGTAAATTTCATAAAATGCTATGACAATAATAAAAAAAAATAGTATACTCGATACTTGTAATTGAAAGTATTTAAAATAATATCAATATTTGTTATAAGAAGGTGCACTTATATAAATTTACTCATATTTGCTAATCACTGGTTGGAAAAGTTAAAAAGAGACGAAGGAACTATTTTCCGTTCAGTACATTTCATTATTGTTAATTAATTAGGATTTTCGTTTGCTAACTCATCCATCCATTAATACATAATGAGTTGTTGTTGTTTCTCAACTTTTATATTGTCAACGAAGATGACTTAACAGCTGACATCATTTGCTTAAATTTTATAAGTTAACAATGACTGATCTATTTTGTTGTTTACAAAAAGAATTATCTCTCTTATTTTATTTCTCAAACTACTGCTATTTCATTTTCCCTTTTCTTTTCGGAAAATAAACTGATTGCCAAGAAAAATAATTTAAATTAAAGATGTTAAGAAGAAGAGAGAAAGGAAGCAAAAAAATTGAAGAGAAAGAGGGCGAGAGAAAAAAAGAGATCTTTTTAAATCTTAAAAAGTTAAATGTAAAAATCTTTTCCACCTCTATAAGTAAGCATCAAAGCATCAAAATGTTCCACACTTATCCATTTATTCATTTATTCATTCATTCATTCATCTATTCATCAAATCATTCAGTCATTCATTCATAATTCTACTTGTTAAGCTGTTGCTTACATACATACACACACACACACACACACACACACACACACACACACACACACACACACACACACACACACACACACACACACACACACACACACACACACACACACATATGCATACATACATATACACAACTAATTACTGCTCATTTACATCTGGTGAATTTGTTAGCATTCATTTTCCTTCCATAAATTCTTCTTCACTTGCACATTATCATTATCATTGTCATCATGTCACTACCAGCACGTTTCTTACCATTATTATCATCAACATCGCTCATTATTATTATCATTGTATTTATCATTTATTATTATTATCGTTTGTGCTATTACCAATGGCTTACTTGTCGAGAAAAGCACTCAACTCACTAATGAATAAGATAACAATATTATAAATTTTTAGTCTTAGTTCTTATTGCTAGTGATGCTACTGTCAATAATGGTAATGATAATAAATAACAATACCGATGGTAATAACAGTGCTGAATGTGTTGTTTGCCTAATCGCAATTTGTAATAATACAACTGTCATTAATAACGGTGATGATGATAAAGACAATGATACTGATAACAATGATCAGTATATGAAAGTGATAATGATAATTATGCAATTATTTTATTACTACTATCACGATCATTAGTATTATCATTAATGTCAATGTTGGTACTTTCAATGATGATGGCAATAATTACAATGATAATAACGATGATAAATATATCATTTAATCATTAACGAAATTGAAAAAAAAAAAACTAAAATCAAAGAAGAAGCATGAAGATAACAACTTTGTTAAGTAATCATATGTAATACTAAGTATTCATTATTAATTTTTTTTTCCAATTATTTAGCAGATTTTAGTCATCTTTGAATGAGTAGAAGGATAAAATTAGAGTTATCTGCATTAACAATATTTAAATGAATAGCTTCGAAGAGATAAATTTTTGTTTTTTTGCTATTAAAAAATTGCTTTCATTTCAAGTGAATTTGAACATTCCATCAAACAATCCTTCTTTGATTTATTTTATTAGCAAAATTTCTCGGAAATCTTCATCATGGGATGTGGTTCATCGCATCGAAAACTTCACGATCCATCACCTTATGCACCACCGACTGAAATCTGTAAGTTCAGCAAAACCTTTCATTCCATCCCTGAAATGCTCTTCTAATTTTAATTCAAAATGAAGAAATTATTCAATTCGTAATTACTGCTAGTTTAATGGTTAAATATTCTATGTGTATGTAAAAAAAAGTGATTTCAATTTATTTTATAACATAATATTAATGTGGTGGAAGTATTTTAAACTATAGCTTAAAATTTCAATCTAAAATAAAACTTCTAATATGGTTTACACCTGATTAGATTAATAAAATATATTATGATGATAGTGTACCTTATGTCTAGTTTTGTTTTACATCGCACTTTTTTAAGTTTCAAATTTAAAGTTCAAAGTCCAATTCAGATTTAAAAATTCGCACTTAAACTATAAATACTGCCTTATTTTTTCCCATAACTTATTTTTTGCAAAATTTTAAGCTTTCACTTTGCACAGTGGTTGGCTACATTTTGAAATAAATGAAGTTTCAAAACTAAAATAAAAAGCCGTGAAGAATTTAATATTGCATCACTTATTTGAGTTTTCGTTCTTTAAATTTCACTTTACTTGCTCTTTTTATCTTTGTTTTATTTTAGTAAAGTATTATTACTAAGATTATGTCTGTCATATCTCCAATTTTTCAAAAAAAAAAAAAAAAAAAAAAAAAAAAGATTATCAGTTGAAAAGTTAATAAGTTAAAATCTTCAAGAAGAATTGAGATTATGTTAAAATCTAAAATTTTATGATAAAATCTTAAAGCGCTGCTGAAACTTGTTTCATAATTTAAATGGCATGGATTGGCAAAGTGATTTAAAATTAATTTTCAGTTATTGGAACTTTTTATGTATTACAAATAACTTCTAGCATACTAATTGAAGAGTTAAATCTTAATTTGTATTTCTTTTTGGAATAAGTTATGGACAGATTAGAGATTAAACTGATACCTCTAAGAAGTGAACGTATCTTTGAAAGTGACAGTAGTGCGACATCTTTTTTTCAATATTTTTATTGTTGCTATAATTTCCGCAATGAAAATATTTCTTATTTCCGGAAATATTGCAAGTGATTCAATACTTTAGTTGTAAAATTTATCATTCCGTTTTGTTTTAAGTTAAAATTTAAAATAAAAATTTGAAATAGAAAAGTGCATTCTTTAACTAGTTGAAAACTTTCTACCAAAACCACACACACTGTGTTCATTCGTGAAAAGAAGACTTCATGAAATTGTCATATTGCTTCATCTGAGAGATATGTGATAAATTACAATAATAATAATAAAAAAAAAAAAACTCTTCAAAAAAACAAAAATTTTAATTTTAATTATTGGAGTAACTAATCGATCATTGCATTTTCTGAAATATATTTTTTCGACTCCCGAAAAAGCTAAAAGTTGAAAAATTAGTCAAAAGAGAAAATTTTAGTGATGCATTCAAACCCATTATTACCATTACTTATTTATTATCATTATTTTTATTATTCGTAATTATTTATTTATTACTATTATTACTTCATACATTTTGATTTAATTAATCAATGAAGTTGTAAAATGGATTAATTTCTTCCTTCTTTTCACGTACAGCAGTACCATGCCCAAAGAGAGGAAATATTTCTTTGAGTCACTTAGCATAGATCTGATTGCTTTTTTCATTGTTCAAAGTCTTACGTATAATTATTCCTTTAAATTCTCTCATCTTTCTGCCCGAATCAATAGGGTTTTTATAAAACTTGGCAATTTTTTTTGCAACTTTTATAGCGAAATTTGAACTCGAAAAAATAGCAGTCGGATTGTTAGGTAAAACTTCAATTACTATTTCAGTTGGTAATTTTACTTTTAAAATAGTTGACAGTACAAGTGAATGTATGCAGAACATGTTGCAAAAGAAATAAATGCAAATAAGCTATATGAGTTATTGTAGAATATATGGTAGGCAGAGATTTTATTTGCATAGCTTTTGGTCCTATCATTAGGTTTCTACTAAGTTCATCTAGGCTCTGAGAATCTACTTTAGTGAAATTTATAATTGCAACTTTAACCTTTCGTCAATTAAAAAGTTATCATTAGCCAGGAAAACTAATTAAGTCTCCTATCGAGGAGATGAAGCATGCGACATCATAGGTAAACATGCTTTTCTCTTCGTTATGCTTTGCTTCCTTTTGTTTATTAAGCATCCTTCTTATTTCATCAATATATTAACCGAGAAAATTAATTCCGAAAACTTTCGAAGAAATCAGGAAAGAAACAATTTGAAGAAAGAAAAACCAAAATAAAAACATTATTCAAATGATTTTCATCACTTTGTGGTAAATTATTAAAATATATGACAAAAAATGAATAATAATAAAAAAATGAAATTAAATGAGGCAACAATAATTAGTTTTTTTTAATTTTGTTTTGCTTTTTTTTTCTGTTTTGTTATTATTTACCTTCACTTTAAAAAAAAAAAAAAGAGAAGAAATTTTTTTGTTTCTCATTAATTTCATTTTTTTTTTTGAAACCATTTTATAATTTATAATCTTTTTTTTTGGAAAGCAAAAAATTCTTTCCAGCGATAAAAGCTGCCATCTTAATTCAAAAATGGTATAGACGTTGCTTGGCACGTCTGGAAGCACGTCGTCGTGCAACGTGGAGCATATTTACAGCATTAGAGTATGTCGGTGAACAGAATCAATTAAAGGTGACTTAATTCTTTTTCGAATTTTTTTCAAAAATAAGGAAGCATTTTGTTGCAGTTGTACAATTTTTTCAGCGAAATAATCGATACATTGAATGAAACGGAGGATAAATTGCACCATTCCGCCATGCTAACACACGGTTGTCATTTTTAGAATTGATGATGTTAAAGTAAAATGAAAAAATTAAAATGATGGGAGAGGAGAAGAAATAACGTCGGAAAGTTCAATTTTAACTGATAACACTATAAACTTTTATATCTTAAACTTCACTGTATAAGATTTAAAAAAAAAAAAAAAAAAAAATTAGTTTATATATACTAATAAGAAAAATCTTGTTAAAATTTAAAACATTTTATGTTAATTTTTATTCCATTATTCTATTTCATTTTTTTCGATTAGTTGAAAATGAATTAGACTTTATATTTAAAATAATTTTTTTCTATTATTTTCGATATTTTTTTTTTTTTTTTGATCATAGAATAAGCAGCTCATTGTTGAAGCAGAAAAAAAATGAGAACGTTTTGCTGGAAATTAGTGGAAAAGAAAAAAATAAATATTAAAATTAGAAATAAAATTAGATTTAAAAATTTGACTTTTTCTAGTTTTACTTATGTTTTATTGATGAGTGAAGAATTCGCTACCATATTACCAAGATAAATGATAGGAAATGAAACAGCGGATGAGAAGAGATTATTGGAAATGACCCGACCAGAATCATTCAAAGTCGAGAAAGGCTACAAAGGCCCCAATATTTCATTGCCGCTCAAAAAAATTCACATTGAACAAATGATGGATGCATTTAAAGATAATAAAGTAAGCATAATACTTTAAATAAATTCTCAATCTTTTTTTCCTCCTTTTCTTTTTCTTTTTTGAAGAAAAAAAAGTGCTAGATGTTCAATTGTTTGATGAAGGAAGTAATATTATAATCAAATATGAAATTTATATTCAATTTCAAATTTTACCGACAATTCAAACAAATTAAAATTTAAATAATGCGAATATTAGCATTTATAATGTTTGCAATGAATTAAAAGAGAAGAAAGATACAATTTTAAACAGAAAAAAAATTTCTAAGTTTTATTTTGCTGAGCTTTTTCTTTTATTTTTGATTTCAATTTTATCAACTTTCCAAAACACATTGACATGAATTTATACTAATTTATAGCTAATGATTAAGTAAATAATCATTAACATTTTTAGATAATGCATATCAGTTACATATTATTGATATTACATGAAGCTCGGCGTGTATTTAAAACGCTTCCAACAGTTGTTGAATTATCTACGTCTCTCTCAAAACAAATTACAATCTGCGGAGATTTGCATGGAAAATTTGATGATTTATGTATTATTCTTTATAAGGTGTATCCTTACAATAGTTATACACAATAATAATAATAATAATTATTAATAGAAATAAAATAGGAAGTCTTTAGAATGGTTATCCATCGATTGATAATCCATACATATTCAATGGCGATTTCGTTGATCGTGGTACTCAGTCCATAGAAGTATTCGTGGTACTTTGCGCACTTGTCATCTTAAATCCGTCATCAGTAGTGTTAAATCGCGGTAATCATGAAGATCATATTATCAATCTACGCTATGGTTTTGTGAAAGAATTAATGACAAAATATAAGGTATAACAAAATAGTAAAAAGAAAAAAGTAGTTTGTGATGAATAATCAGTTTCAGTTTTAAAGTAAATATTAAAAAAAGAATATTTCAGATTCATTATTTCTCATTTTCCTCTTTATAAATGATATATATGGCATTTATAGTTTAATGGAAGTTATTAATTAGGAATGCTTACATAGCAGACTAATAAATATTTTACTTCATTTCATAAAATATTAAAATTGGCATAAAGTTAGAATTTAGAAATCAGCAAATGCATTAGTGAAATTACTGGATGATATCTTCTCATGGTTACCACTTGCAACAGTTATTGATAATAAAATATTTGTTACACATGGTGGTATTTCGGATACAACAAACTTGGATGAACTTAAAAATTTACCTCGGTATCAGGTAAGTTATTAATTTTCAGAAAAGTTTCAAATAAGCAGAAACGATGAAGAAAGATGAAATAACATAAGCGATTAAGAAAGTTTAATAGATCAAGAAAAGGAAATAAAAAATGTGACTAATCAAAGGAGGGAGAGATTAAATAGGAGTAATTAGTTAATTTGAGATTAAGTAAAAGTAATCGATTAGTGACTAATATGATCGATCGTGAAATGAAAATGAAGTAAATTTAACACTTTTTTTCTTCTTTCAATTTCTGATTGTTTTAAAAAATGAAATTCCAAAGAATAATCCATTTTTCTCAGACTTTCTTCACGAAATAAACTTGCTTGCATGCTGTCTTTGTTTCTTCTGTTTCTTTTGTTTGTTTTCTTACTTATAGTATGGATCAGTGCTCAGGCCACCGCATTACTTTGTTGGCATGCAAAGGAAAAGTGTTGATGATAAAGAATGGAAATTAATTTTGGATATATTATGGAGTGATCCAAAAGAGCAAAATGGTTGTACGGCAAATGTTTTCCGAGGTGGCGGAACATATTTTGGTCCCGATGTTACTCGAACATTTCTTGAAAAGTAAGCGCAATTTGGTTTTAACAAACGAAAATAATTCTTCTAATCTAAAAACATCTCTGCTTTGAATCCATTAAAATTTCATTAATTTAATATAGTAATAAAAATTTACTACTTTGAAGGATTAAATTGAAAGTAAAATTTTTTTAAAATAATATAATGGACAAGAATTAAAATTAAATCAAATAACTGCTTATGTAACATGAATGAAGTAGTGAATTTTTATTTTTACATTGAACTGTGAGCTTTTTTTTTTTATTATCTACTGATTTATTTATTCATTGTTTACATAATTTATGCATTTCATTTATTAATTTTCCATTGGTTTAATAATTAAATTATTGTCAAAGGCATCAATTGGATATGATTGTTCGATCGCATGAATGCAAGTATGAAGGATATGAATTGACACATAACGACAAAGTATTAACTATATTTTCCGCATCAAATTATTATGAATATGGTAGTAATCGAGGTGCATATGTTAAATTTCTTGGTGCTAATCATGAACCACATTTTGTACAATATCAAGCAACCAAGGCACATCGACAAGTTATTAGTGCAAGAGAAAGGTTAAATTATTTTTTTCTAAAAAAAGAAAGCAAAAATTTATTTTAGTTTGTTAGCATAAAAAAAGATTAGATTTTTTTTTAAAAAAGGTATTTTATTAAATCAAAAGTTAACATTTTTAAAATTTGAATACTATTATTATTAATTATTTTGTTATCATTTGTAATAGTTATTAAAAAACAATTTAAAAAAATCTTTATGTTTTGTTGTTTGCATTTTAACAAATAGAAAAAATTGTCCGTAAAATATTTTGAAAAGATAACTAACAATGAATATACATATATAGCAAATATTGGATTTACTACTAGTTTATAAATAAACTAGTATTAATTACTGGTTTATAAATAATTAATTCTTCCATACAATGATAGAAAAGAAGAATCAGAGTTTTTAATGAAGGATAAAATTATAAGTTTAGGATTGATGCTGTGGAACAATCAGCTATGCAAAATTTACGAGCACAATTGGATGTATTTAATAAGCAACTACAAAATGAATTTGAAATTTTGGATCCATTAAATACTGGTAATTCTATTTGAAATTAATTAGCAAAAGTTAGTGTAAATAAGAAAAAAAGAAATTTGATCAATTTAAAATAAATGAAAATTCAATGAATATTTTGGTTCAGTTTTATCAAAAAAAAAAGAAAGACTTTTTATAATATTTAAAAATTTATCAAAACCATTTACTGATGTGCAAATATTTGAAATTTAAGGTGAAATTTCCATCCATAAATGGTGCAAATGTGTGGAAAGTATTTCTGGCCTTAGTTTGCCATGGTATTTACTAGCTCCACGACTTGTTACCGTAACTGAGGATGGTAAAAATGTATTATACAAGCAAAATTCATCAACTGTACAAATTTTTAGTGGTGATAAGAAAATAATGCAGGTGGAAAATTTTTAATTTTATTTTTAATATTTAAAATTCTAAAAATTATGGATTTAAAAAAAGATTTTTTTCAACGAGAAACAAAATTAATATCAGTTGTAAAATGATAAAGTTTTGGAATAACTAACAGCAAACAAACAAAATTTCTTAATTAGTAAAAAGAAATTATAATATTTTATAACACTCTAATGCATCGCTAATTCAGAAGAAACCACATGTGATAGAAACATTATACAGACATAAAGATTCTCTCGAAGCAATATTTCGCTTTATGGATAAAGTAAAATTATTCCATTTTTTTTTTTTTTTTTTCAAATTACATATTCTAATACCGATCAATTATTAATTTTTATTATTTCTTGTAAGAAATATTTTAATAAACATTTTTTCGAAATGTTTGATTAATTCGATTAATTTCAATGTTTCATTTAAAACACAAATAATTGAAAATTTTTAGGATAACTCAGGCTTTGTATCTGTGGATGAATTCATCGATGCATGCAAAATTTTGGGCCAATATACTCGTAATCCACTAAAAATACCTCATTTGGAACAAATAGCGGAAAGTATTGATTTTAATAAGGATGGTTATATTGACTTGAATGAATTCCTGGAAGCATTCCGTCTTGTTGATCAAGGAACTGAATAAATGTGGTCGCATTTATCATATTTAGACTACCTAATATGATGCTCATCAATCATCCATTCAATAATTTATTGATTGAATAAATTACTGATTGATTTTAATTTTTGTCTTTTTAAGTAAATGAAATATTTTTGCTAATCCCAGCAATTCCAATAATTTATTTCTATTTTTTTCAATATCTGCAACGAATAAAAAAGAGTGAGAAAGTGCTTGTAAATGAAATCACCGATGTTTTATTGATACACATAACACATTGATTATCGATCAGACTTTCTTTTCATAGAAACAGAATATCGATTACTCATAAAATCATCAAAATATTATTCCATCTAATATCATATCAACGTTCGATGCAGTAATCATTAATTGATTGGATTGTCGTTCAGATGTGCGTGTATGTGCGTATGTGTATGTATGAATGTATGTATGTATGTATGTATGTATGTATGTATGTATGTATGTATGTATGTATGTATGTATGTATACGTGTGTTTAACGGCCAAAATGGTCGGAATCGTTAGAG
This sequence comes from Brugia malayi, assembly GCF_000002995.4. Lineage (NCBI taxonomy): Eukaryota > Metazoa > Nematoda > Chromadorea > Rhabditida > Onchocercidae > Brugia > Brugia malayi. The sequence continues at coordinate 10,064,783 of NW_025062475.1, forward strand.
TGGAATACCTAAATACACGCAACCGAATAGAAATGTATCACACCTGTGCTGTATTCACCTGAATGTACGTCATTGATTCGTTAAAAACAAAAGGGAATGATAAATTTTAAAACTAGCGTTATAATATTGAAATCACTTGCAATATTTCCGGAAGTAAGGAATATTTTTTCATTGCGGAAATTATAGCAACAATAAAAATATTGAAAAAAAGATGTCGCACTACTGTCACTTTCAAAGATACGTTCACTTCTTAGAGGTCTCAGTTTAATCTCTAATCTGTCCATAACTTATTCCAAAAAGAAATACAAATTAAGATTTAACTCTTCAATTAGTATGCTAGAAGTTATTTGTAATACATAAAAAGTTCCAATAACTGAAAATTAATTTTAAATCACTTTGCCAATCCATGCCATTTAAATTATGAAACAAGTTTCAGCAGCGCTTTAAGATTTTATCATAAAATCTTTAGATTTTAACATAATCTCAATTCTTCTTGAAGATTTTAACTTATTAACTTTTCATCTTTTTTTAAAAATTGGAGATATAAGAGATATAACATTAGCAATAACATTTTCTCAAGCAAACATAAATTACTTTGATTTGTAGAATATTTTGTATCGATAAATTTCCAAATCGGTTGATGCATATTTTATACATTTAATTATAATTACAATATTATTCACCAACTCAACTTTATGCATTAACTTATACACACCGTGGTACTGAGGTACCACTGTGCTACCTCAAGTACTACTCCTCCTTATTTGTCAAGTACCCATGTTAAGGCACCCCACACCAAGCACCTTACGTCACGCCAACTCATCAAAAAGGTAAGACTTACCTTTTTGGCAACTGAAACCTAAACCCAATCAGATGATCGCGTTGAAAACGGTCACTTTTTAACAATTTTTCAAGTTTTATTGCTGAGAAGCGCATTCCGGATTCTCATTGTTGGTAGTGATGGGTCAGTTTCGGGAATTCTTAAGAACTGTCTTTGTTGGTGTTAATCTTTCATTTACGGATAATTTCATTTGCATGAAATAAAATCTGTTGAATTTTGATTTCTTCATTTTTCTAGAGAATGACGAAGTTCACGGAGTAGGATCGTTTGTTTGATTGTCATCCATTTTTCGGTGATATCTTTTTTTATGTGTTTATAGGAGATGGAAATATTTCGATGTAGAATGATACTACATGCAAGGCGACTGTGGGTATCACCACATTTCATGAAAGGTCATTCGAAATGGGATAACATTAAGGATACTAAGGTTTATTTGCATATTACTTTTATTGTTTACTGTCCATATAATATGACAGTATATGATATAATATGTCAAGTATATCACTTTATTTGCACTTATGTCCCAATTGTGTTGAACTGTCTCAAATTTCTGTTTTCAAATTGGAATTTGATTGGTTGTAATAAATCTAGAAAAATTTAGTTAATTAAAGATATAATTATGATTATACTACAATTAAAGATGCTTCTATAAGCTCATCTGATGGTTTTTGGCAAAAATTTTCAAGATGCGGTATAATATGTCATATCATGTATATCACTTTATGTTGCATTTATGTCCCAACTGTGTTGAACTGTCTCAAATTTCTGTTTTCGATCAAATCTTCAAGATGCGATCAAATCTTAATTTAAAAAATAAAAAATTAAAGTAATCATTAGAATGTTTCAAATTTCTCTCTTTATGTGTCTGTTAAATATTAATACGTTTGAGTAATTCGAGTTGATATTAGCTTGCAGCTATGGTTAATAAAACAAAAACAGCTGAACAATTAATGGCTAAAATGAAACGAATTGTTCGAACTGGTGGGCCTGATCTCAAATTCAACAAAGATTTAGTACAATTGCAGTTGGAATATAGGAACGCAAACTTTCCTGATGAAACCTTTCAACGTGCTTTAAAGAATGTGCAAGTAAGAATCTTGTATTGTAAAAATAATTTTTTTGAAGGAAAATATTAACGTAACCAGTTAACCATTTCGATTATGTCTAGTAGAAATTATGCTAATATTCGTCAAGTATTTACTACAATATTTTAAGGCAGTTCATAAAGTGGTTTTAAGTATTAATTTAGCTTGGAATCAAATTTTTTTATAATGCATCTTTTTACCGTAATATCTTTTTATCATTTTGCCGTAATATCTTTTTATCATTTTACCGTAATATCTTTTTATCATTTTACATTAATATTTATCTATTGCGCTTTTTCATCTCATACTTATTGATAGAAATAAAATGTTCCTCTATATATGATTTCTTGGTAAAGAAAATGATTACAATTGCAGTCTTTAAAGAAATATTTGCTTAAATATTATAATCGTTCATCGTTATAATTTGCTAGTTCAAATTACCGTTTTCTATTCTAAAACTAACAAACTGCTGTTCAATTAATACCGAAAAAGATGTAAAAGAGAATTGATATTAAATGTTATATGATTCAGTCTATTTCAGTTTTAAGCATGCAATATTCATATTCCTTTTACTTATTCTAAGTACTTTAAATTTCTTATGTATTTACTGGACTGTTGAAAATTTTTTCTTTTTATTCTAGCTCCAGCCAGTAAAAACAGCGAAAATTACTTTGCTCGGACCTTCTGGATCAGTTTTTATCATCGAATCGGAAGGTTTATCACAAAAAAAACTGCTAGAGTTTCTTACAACATCTGTATATAAGGTATTCAAAAACAAGATATTTCAAACAAGATATTTTTTTCTTGTCAGTTTTTTTTTTTGTCAGTAAAGTGATCTTTGTAACAACATCTGTATAAAAGCTTTGTCTGTTTCTGTATAAATTTTTTTTGTGTAAATTTTTCTGTATAAATTTTTAAAATCCTAAATTATACTACTAACTTCGGTTTTCTTATTTTATGGATTTGGTTTTCAGATTGGCGATGGATTTCAATTGTCAAAGAATGATTATAGCCGAAGTTTTGAGGACAAAGGTGTTATTATCGTTAGTGCTATTAAGGCCAATAAAACATTATCATTAGATGAGGTTATTGACACTTCCATTTCGTATATTTGGTGATGTGCGATTTTTTATTTATAAACATTAGATTGAATGTCGAAGATGTTATTTATTGCTTTTCAGAATTCTATCAATTTCATTTACTTTTTTATAATCAGTCTGTAATTCAGATTGCTAATCCTTATTGGCAATTTCAGTACATTATAATGTGAACTCTAAAACAAAGTTTTTTTTTTTTTTTTCGTTTTTATTTACTTGTAGAATTCTTGTAAGATTTTATTATTTAGATGGAAGAAATCTGTATAGAATTGGATTGCGATGATGTCAATAAATTTGAAGAGGATGGAGCAACATTTTATGAATTAGTTTGCGTACGAAAGAAATTTGCTCAATTATTGGCTATTGTTGAAAAAGAAGGCTTTAGTGTTAAATGTTCTGCTTTGGAACTACGTGCAGTCAGTCCGGTTGAAATAGAGAAACATGAAACAGAAAAGGTACGGCTATTTTGCTTAGTTGCAGCTGTTGTTTTATTTGTTCTCTAAAACTTGTTTCTGATGCATGAAATAGGAATTTTACTTTCATTTTTTAGATCATTCAGTTGTATCAAATGCTACGGGAAAATGAAGGTATCACTCAAGTTTACGCCAATATAAGGCCAAATTCTATACCGATAAGGCCTGTCAAGTTAAAAGTTGCAACACAATGACATTTGATGGTTTGTGCCGGGTGAATGATTTATCTGTGCTTCAGTTTGTATAATAACTATTGATAAATTTATTGATATCATGACTATGAATAAATTTATTGATTTATATTACTGTGCGAATTTTATTCTTATTTAAAAAAAAAAAAAATCCAACCAATGATTTTCAAAACATTTATTGATTCAAAATACGAAAAAATAATGTCTAAAACTCTAGAAATTTATAAGAATACAGTGGATGACAACGTATAAGATTCATTGCACATAATAAATTATGTGAGCTAAATTCAAATCAAATAAATGAAAGATTAGAATATTTTATCCTTGTTTTGAAAGTGAGGAATGTCGCAATTGAATGTCAAATTTTAGCATTAAATTTAAAATTTGCAGTAGGATAACAAGGAAGTAAGACCGTAGTTGAAGAAAAAAACAGATTCAATTTAGTTTTTTAAGGAACATACATGATTACTCTAATACGATAGGGTAAATGAGGGATGAAGCATCTCCTAATCTTTAAAAGCGAGACAGATTTTGAAAAGGATCAAATCGCAAATTTGAAAATCGGACTAATTGGCATCGAGTAAACAAAAAAGTACGATATAGCACATAACAATTAGTTTAATATGATTATGTGAAGCAAATATATTTAGCAGAAGTTAATTGTTATATAAAAAATATTTTTCTCCTTGGTTTGCTGTTTTTTCGAATCTTAGACGGACCGCAGAAGCATGCGCGTAACGTTGGACCTTCTGCTGATCCTCGACAAAAACAGGACTGTACCTTACGATTACCATCCCTCCAACATGCATTTTGGCATGATTGCATGATGCATCGATCCAAACTTCCAAAATCACTAAACTGATTCATTGTTACTTTCCATTAAAAATTTACAAATTATATTTAATAATTCATTTTATGGTAGGTGATACGATATGATATATGTGATCTGTTATGATCTGATATATATGATGATACGATGATTGATATGATACGTGATGTGATATGATGACTGATTAAGATGTGATCCATTATATGATACATAATACAGTACGACACGTATGATGATACGATATATATCATTTTATTGTTATATAATACGGTATTATATGGTACGGTATGATGTGATATAATATGATGTATGATATGATATAACATATAACATATTATATATTTTATGTAATATAATAACAAAATAAACAATGAATGGAGTATTGAACTAAAATAAATGAGGTAAGACAAAATTAAAAGAGAAGAAGTTAGGAAAGAGTCCAAAATAGATTAGTTAACAAATATTTCAATTTCTGTCATAAATTCAAATCTTAGTAACATTTCATTTTGATCATTCTAATTAGCAAAATCAACAATGTTTCAAACAAATTTAAAAAAAAAAATTAATCTTCACTATCTACTAATTCATTAATTGAGTTGAGCTAGTCATTTAAGTTCTTTACATCAGTCGCTAATGCTTTTCATTTCCGAGCTATGCTATCCTTATCTTCCATTTCTCTTCAAGCATATTGTAATTTCATATTATAATTCAATTATTCTTTATCAATATAAATTGTTATTCCTAGAAAGATACTTAGCAATGAAATGCTGCTTAAAATTGAAGAATAAACTTACCAAGGAAGTGTTATGTGAGAGCTACAAGTAGCTTTACAGCTTTGAAATGTTTTAGAATTCTTTACCAATGTCGGTTGAGATGTCACATTCCGCAATAATACAAATATAATTATAGATGATAAAATGACAACGTTATTTTCATTGCTACACGATGATGACACTATCATTTGAAAAATTATTGCTGCAGCTGTTGTTGTTGCTCTTATGAAATATAAAATTTAAATTTATAAATTAATGCTAGCAAAACAAAGGAGGGGGTAAAGAGATCAGCATAAGACGAATAATAGATTTCGTTAACTAATATCAGTTGTAAATGAATGTGCACAATGTCTCTTCCACATAGGGAAGAGGGCTGTTTATATTATTTAATAGTTGTAATTCGGAAAAAGGGCACTTGCAATTAAAGATAATAGAAAAGATTTAAAGATTGGTTGAGAAGTGCTATTTGATACTCCGATAAACATCAATTATTTCTGGTGATACTTTTGCCTGCAGAAACTCTCGAGAACAAGTTTTAATGAAAATCTTTCAGACATTTACTTAATCGAACAAAGGCAGAAACGAGTACAGGTTACATAAGGAACTGGTCATCTGCATCACTTGTGAAGCAAAAGCTGTTCCACTGATTAATTAATTCTTATCATTCTTATCGCAAATAGTTAATTCGTATCACACAATTGCAATTCTCAAATAAGCAAACTTTTTTCTTCCTTTTTTATTTAAACTTTTTTCGTAATTTAATTATATAATAAATGATAGTAAATAATAAATTTGCTAAAATACATTTTAATTTATATTTCAAATGCAAAGGCAAATAAATATTTTATTCATTTATTAATGAAATTGGTGAGCACTATTTTGTGAGGAAATAAAATTTTAATAACTAGATAATACCATATGGTATTATCTAGTTTTGTTTTAGTGAATTGTGATTTTTTGACAAAAAAAAAAAGGAAAAACAAACAAATAGAAGCAAAAGACTGTTTTTTTTTTTTCAATAATTCTTTCACTTCTTTTCTTCCATATAATTTTTCCTAATTTTTTCTCTTTTAAAATAATTCACTTATTTTCGTTTTTGAATAAATTCAAATAATTCTCGTCGTTGCCAATTCTTTTCGTTTCTTTTTTTTTGCTTCGTGCAAATTTTACACGGAAGTTAACATCTCTTGAAAGCTTTTTTTTTTTTTTTTTTTTTTAGATAACATTTCAAATTATTAAACCGAAAACTAGCATATCAAAAAGCTCCATCCATTTTCGAAATATACACCGTCCAATATCTAAAAAAAGAAGAGTATTTTAACTTGTTTTTAACGGAATAAATTTAATGATAATTCAATGTGCTCTGCGACATTTTTTTAGAATAATAAAAAATTTATATTACATAACTTTAGTTTCATCAATTAAAATTTTGATAAAAAAATTTTTTTGGCAAATTATTCTAAACAAAGCATTGCAAATATGTTTTTCTCCTTGGTCTTTAAAAAATTTTTGAATCGCGAATAATTTAAACACTTCTACATAAGTATACAAGTAGGGGTTATTTGATTATTTAGTACTTCCAAATTTGAATGTCACAATTTATAAATGATAACTGACATTATATTGAAGAGAAGAAATGATAGAGGAAATAATCGCATTGAATAATAGTCGACCTTAAAAAAAAGAAATATTTTTAAGTTTCAGTATGAATTAGTCACTTCATTCCAAAATCTTTACTTAAATTTAAGCATTAAAATGATTCCATTTCAGAACCCTGCTTGGTTCAGATATTGAGATTTTTGGACTAAATTTCATTTAATTCTTAAGTAATATCTCTATATGTTCCATCAACCTATACATCTTCTTATTTACTTTTAATGTAGTAGCGAGAATATATGAAACAATTCTTAACAACGATAAAAAGAAAACAAATAAAACTCTTTTAGCTTATTTTTTAAATTTTCAAACTTTGATCTTCAAAAAAAAAAAAAGTTTTTTTTTCGACTATAACTCACAACAAATGTCCTGAATTAATTGTGAAGTTATATTGCAGTAAAAGAAAAACAAGTTTTTTGCTTTTCAATTTGTCAGTTATATTTTTATTTGAGAAAATTCTCTATAATACATTGTTAATTTTTGATCAAGTAAAATTTTGATTTAATTCCTCCATTATTTATTTTCCTTTCACTACTAAAACTCATTCATTAAAATGATTTACAGTTTTTCATTCTCCTTTAAATTTATTAAATAAATTTATTGAAATGTTTACACTTATTTCTTTGTTTAAAAAGAAATAACTATCTTTGGTGAAAAAAAAAAAAAAAAACTAATTGTGAGAAACAAAAAAATTACTCATTAATTTATACCTGTGCAGCAGTAATCGTCCAATCTCGATCACGAAGTTGAACCAATAATTTTCTGATATCTATTATTGGCTGAAGATGAAAAAACCAAAAAAAGAAACGAAGGAGAAATATGAAGAAAATTTAATATATTCTATTAGACAAAGATTTATGCATAAATTTTTGAATTTCTATTAAAACTTAAGAAGAAAGTTACCCATTTAAAAAAACGATGTTCATTTGAAGTATTCTCTTTGTTATCACTAGTAATATCAATATCTGTTGTAGCATTTCCTGCTTTGCGCAATTTTTCTAGATTCACTATGGATGAAATATTTTGTCTCCGTAAAACTTTCACATTGCTATCACTTGAATTTCCATTCAGGTTTTTCCGTTTTCTTCAAAAAAAAAAAAAAAACACTAATTTTTGAATGGATGATTTAATCAACTTCAATAGGTTAAATTTGTTGCCAGTTAAAATGAATACTGCTAATATATATATATAATATTTCCTGCATATATTCGTTTATTTATTTATTTATCCAGTTTACTCATTAATTTATTTTATTTAATTAATTAATATATTTAGAGTGGAATAGAATTTTAATGGCAGATTATAAATTTTGCTAAAACTTATAATTTATTAGCTATTTCTTAGAAATTATATCTGTTATTGAGAACCTTATTTGATTGATCCATTGATTAACCGCATGGCTTCCAATTTGTTTTTCGCGTTCACAACTGTAAAACAAAAAAAGACAAATCGACTTTAGTGAAGCAGTTTAAATGCAAAGCAAAAATTGTTCATTTAAATTGAATAATAATTCATAACGATTTCATATTTCAACTATTTCATATTGTTAATTATTCACTGATTGCTAAATTTGTTCTCAAATTTAAAATTAATAGAAATTTCAACAAAATGTAATGAATACTAACTGATTAAGCCGGCAAATGATAGCTAATTCAACAAGTGTACAGAAAATAAAAATGATCGAACTGATCATCCATACATCCAAGCACTGAAACGTTTAATTTTAATATATAAACATATCACGTGGATAAATTCAATTAGTTTAAAGTTTTTTTTTTTTTTTTTTTTTCTTTTTTTGTAGTCAGAACAACGATTAAAAAGCTATGAATGTTGGAAAAGCAAATAAAATATATTTTGGCTTATGCCAGAACTTTTTTCAAAAAAGTTCTTTTTCTTCAAAGGAAGAAATTTGTCTGTTTTTATTAGCGAGTTTAAAGGAATGAATTAACAAAAGTATAATTATATGAAATAATCTTCTTTTTCTTTTTTTGAAAAATAAAAACTTTTGTAGAAATTACCGTTTTATATTTTATAACTAATTGTTGAATAGAATATTGCACTTTCAGTAATTGATTACTTAAAGAAGAAACATGGAAAGTGAAGTAAAAAAGATAAGCGTAAACTAACTTTGATATAGCTAGCACGTGGCAAATGACGTAATACACTACCAAATTGAAAACTTACTGCTAATAACGATGACACACCCAATGTTATCCTTTAAAAAGAAAACGAAATTTTTTTATTTATTGAATTTGAAAAATCGAATTTGTGATGGTACTGTTGTTCGGTAGGATTGATTGTATATACTGTAGATGAAATTGTTACTGTAGGGATAGATACGGTATTTAAATATGATAATATAAAAAGTGCGAAATTCAAATATTTTACATCATACACTATGGAGTATAATTTATAATAAAAATATATTTGCTAACTTTGCGGAAGCAGCTCGTACGTCAAAAAAGAATCCAACCCAAGAGCTAATAACAGTTAATGACGTTGGAAAATACGATTGAAAGAGATAGAAACCGTATCGTCGTGCAAATTTAAATTCAACCTGCAAAAAATTTTTTTAATAAAAATCTGAAATTCAATAAAATTAGTTATTATTTTACTTTAAATTCCAATGTTGCTCCAAATAACAATTAAGGAATATTCAAATATTATTTGACAAATTTGCCAAACACTTGTATTTTTCGACAGAGTTAAGAACTTTTAAAATAATTGCTGCTTCTTTATACATAAATATACCAAGAATGATTTTTTTAACCACATTAACTCATGAAATGTTGTATTTTCAGCTTTTAAATGCATTAATTAGCAGTATTAAGATTAAATTTGAAACATTTTTTCGATTAATTAAAAATTTTAATTAGATTTTATTTTCATTTGGAAATATTAATTTTTTTTCCTGTTTGTTACATTTTTTTGAAACAATAAATTGTTAATTTGAATGCTTTAACGCAAACGAATATCTGACTTTGGTTCATGCAAAAAAAAATGTTTCGTTGAATTAATTAAATTTTGAATTTTTTGCAAAAATTTCTAACATTAAAAGATATTAGTAAGGATATTGTTGGATATATACTGGAAATTTTGACCGAATTAGTAAGCAAAATTAATTTACCATTGCCCTATCCCACTCTCCATTCGGATATTGTGACCTTTCATGATCCGTCCTCCAACCAATTAATTCGAAATCAGGTAACTCAACTATTTCCATCATTGTTAATGGTTTTTCATGCCAAAATAATCGCACTTCATCAGCATTAAACGAATAGCTTTCAAAAGTAAGCTTACAAATGATTGAATCAAACGGAAACATTCTTAAATCCATTTTGCATGGTGCCCTAACTTTAAGTCTGAAAATAGAAAAAACTATAGTAACATTAATTAATACTTTTAAAATCAAACTTCAATAGTTCTAGAATCTATAATATACTGTCTTAATGTTTTAAAAAATTTTACATTATTTATACTTAGATTTGGAAAATAAATTGCAGGATGAAATGATAAAAATATGGCTTTGATAATTTTATTGTCATGTCATTTCTTCTTAAATAATTAGTTCCAAACAAAAAAATAAACGAATATTTTTGTATGTCATATTATTACTTTTCATTTCATCAATTTTTCATTTCGTCATACTTACATATAATGTGCAGAAAGGTGATAAAATCAAAATTATTAATATGAAATTTAAAAGTGTTTAATTAATATCAAAATTAATATGAAAAAATTTAAAAGTTACTTCTTTTTGTTTTTAAAACCAACCTGAAATTACTCCATACTATTCCATTTTCATATAAGATAATGAAAGTATTCTCTGATGGTGAAGTATGTATCGATGAATGCCTGCTATTAATAATACATGTTTCCGGTGTCCAAATCCTCTTCCGAAATTCACCTTTTAAAGTAATATTTGTTGCGCAAATATTTAACTGCTTAAAATTTAATCGTTGATCTTCCCAGATTTCACTATACATAAAGTCTAATTCAAAATCACCGGTTAATTCCGAAATGGCTGTAATACCCTGAAAATAAACAGTATATGCATTCTTCCACATTCATTTTCAATAATTTTTCCTAACGATCAAAAATTTTGTCTCACTTTTTTCTTTCCATTTCATTCCTTTTTCGTTTTCTTTAAATCGTAGTCTGTTTGGAAAATAACTTTAATGAAGACGTCCAAATATTTCAAAGACATTTGTAGTTCAAAAAATAGTAAATTTTGAATAAGTAAGATGTGATAAATTTAAAGAGAAAGTGATAAATTATGATGATATATGATAACAAAATAAAAACTAATGAATTAAATGAGAAGTGATAAATAGTGATATAAAAAACATGAATGGGAGTTAATAAATTCTAAATTAAAAGTAAAATCTGATAAATATGAATAAAAAATAATGAACTCAAAATGAAGATAATGAATGATAAATAAAAGTGAAATGTGGAAAAAAAAAAAGTTGATGAAGGCAATAAATATAAAGTAACGAAGAAAAAGGAACATAACAAAGGATTAAAAATATAAGCGATTATTATTGAAAAAGATTTTCAACTTCCTTTTTATCGGTAAGAAAGATAAAAATCTCACTGAACTCACAAATGACTAAATTGAAATTTTGAAATTTAATTGAAAAGATGACCAGTTGATGGTGTTTACCTACCTGCACATGCATTTCAATTGTAACATTAACACCTTCATTAGATGGTAGTAAATGGATATCATAATCATTGAGCAATGCGTTGATTATATGTCCCAAATTAATTGTATTCCTGAAATAAATTATATTTTCAAAATGAAATGAGCATTTAATACCATATTTGGTTAGATTTGTTTATAATATCATCTACAGTAATCATTCATATGTCATTGCTGTCCGTTATTTTTATTCTATTCCTTATTTTTTTATTTGAAAATATCACTTGACTCAAACTAGTATGTCATCTTTCATTCTTTCCATTTTAATTAAGCTATTTAAAATTTCAAATAATTGGTTTTTAAATTGTAGGATTTATTCAGTGATTTCTTATTGATTTTTTATTATCTGTTAATCGTTTTTCTTTTTATTAAAACTGTAGAAGCAACCGAAATATACATCAGTTATTGGTCATCGCTGTAAAAATCATTCTTATGATTGGTTGAACTTGAATACCAGAAATAACTTCATTTAATTTTTAATCTTAATTATAAATATTCATGTGATATATCAGATGGTGCAAAGGAGTGAATAACTTAATAATTTCTATCATTAATATTAATAAAGATTGATTTTCAAGGTGATAGATGACAGTATATTCTATAAGAGAAATTCATCAAATTAAATTGCAATGGCCGATTTCGATTCGAAATGGAATTTACTCAAAAGTGATACATAATAAAAAAAATTCTATCAAAAGTGGTAGAATTTTACTAAATTTTTTTAATTCACTTTTTCTGCACATTTCTATCTTTCTTAAAAATATTAATCTTATCTTTTACAAAACATTTTAGTCTATAATTTTTGGACATATTAGAAGGAAATTTTGCCGGCAAATAAGATCCAACAATTTATCCTTTTTTTCTTTTCCTCTTCATGTCTCTTTCTCTCGTTGTTTTTTACCTTATTGTTTCAGTAAGAAATTTCAATTAGTATGTTACAAATTAAAAATGCAAAAGAAAGAAAAATATCTCAAAGATCACTCAATTTAAATCTTTAAATATCATTTATATGCCAAGCAAAACTGTAATGCAAATTAAAATTTAATAAAAGGGAAAAAAGAAATTATTGTTTGATACTAATCAATAAACATTTGTTTTTATTATAAAATTTGCATTTGTCAAATAATTATATTAATTGCATTTAAAACTTCAAACGATTATCATTTATTTTGCAATTATTAAAGAGAAAGTAAAATTTTTTGGTATAGAAAAGTTTTTTTATTTTTATTTTTTTGCATTTTCTGCTGATAATGTTAACTAATGAAACAAATTCATTAAGTGAAGAAGTCTAACATTGAAAATGTCTGATAACATAATTAATTAAAGCATATGGTGTTTGTTTGTAGTTAAATAAGACATTATTACTATCAATAAATTTTATTGAAATTTCAAATAAAAGACTGATTCAAAGCTTCATTATTGATGGTTTGTAAGCCTGATTGATATATATCAGTTAGAAAAAATGAAAGCAATTCTTTTCTTTTTTTTTAAAACATACATTTGATTTTAAAGTTGTAAAATACTTCGTCAAAACTTCAAGTATAACATAAACAAGAAAAAAACTTTAACATTTCGAGCAGCAAATTGGATTTGAAATCGTTGGAAAAATAAATTCTAATTTGACTTGATAAAATAGAAATAATTTCCATTGTTTATTAATTTTATTAATAAACATTTGTTAACAAAAATTTGTAGCAAATAATGGATTATTACTTTGTAATTAAAGAAAAAATTTATAATTAAATATAATTGTAGATTTGAAATAAATCTGAATATTTCCTAAGAAACAACCATTATCCCATCATCTTTCCAGCAAAGTTTAAGATTATAATTTGTTATATCTTGGCATTATCTTATTATCACACTGATAATACTGATATTTGCCAAACTATAGAAAATGACAAATGCAAATATCACTAATAATATTTGTGATAATTCTGTAAATCCATTAAAGATAAATTTAATATTTTAGTGACGTTGAATATGCATATATCATTGGAACTAACAGTTAGTGATAAAAAAAAAAAGAAATAAGTGAGAAAAATCAAATGGAATTAACCAAGAAAGTTGCAATTGTTTTAAACTGCTTGCTGGAATGAATTAATTAACGCATTTTTTCTTTATTAAATATAGTAAATATCGACTAAATAAAATATGGCTGATAAAATTATTTCAAAAAATTTGGAAAAGATTTTTTTAAACTGAGTAATAAATAAAATCATTCGAAAACCAAGATAAAATTTATTCAATGCTCAATTTGTCAATATATGAATTTGAAAATAATTGCTTACTTATTTTCTTATCACTTCGAAACTTATCACTTCTCTTATCAGTCTTATTTTTGATATTTTGATAACATCATAAAATCAATTCTCTGAATTTTTTCTTAATATATTTTGCACAAATTTTTGGATGTTACTAAAATTTCAATGCAATGAAATGCATGTTGCAATAATATCTTAATTTCTTTAATTAATATTTAGTGAACTATCAATTAAATGCATTTAATTCATTTCTTTAAAACATAGTAATCAAAATTTTACAAATTTCAAAAAATCAATGAAATCTTCAAGTGACTTTCGTTTTTTAAACATTTTTTATTACATTAATGAGTAAATGCTTCATGTCAATAATAAGTTTATTGTTATATATTCATCAAAGCAAGCAAATCAAATGCTAACTTGCTAAGATGAAATGTTATTATTAATGGATATCTATTGAGAGAAATTAATTCTAAATTTTATCTAATAATAATATTACTTAATAATAATAATAACAATAACAATAGTAACAACAATAATAAGAGTAATAATAAAAACAATAGTGATAGTAATAACAATGAAAATAATACTAATAACAAATAATAATCATAATGACAATAGTAGTGATAGTAATGTTAATGAAAAATTTCGCTTTGAAAAAATGTTCTTCCATCTTATGAAAAGCTATTGTCCTTACTTACTTTTATTTTAACTTCTTTAAATTTACTTTTATTTTAAATCCCTCCTTTTCTACTGATAGAAAACATGCGAGTTTTTCTTTTATTTAATAAATTAAGTTATGATAACAGTTGTTAAACAATCGAATTGTTTTCATAGAAAATGATTGATTAGCTATAGTTCAATTTCATTAATAGTTTTCAAATTTTTAACTTATATATATACAAAATATATTTTACATACAGATATTTTAACTTATATATTCTGTTTGCCCTTGCAAATTTTCTTCAAGTTTTAACGTTTTTTGATTTTTTAATTTGTCTTATACATCCAATTTCAGTGGATTAGAATTTATGAATTAAATTTATAGCTTTAAAAAAAAAAAAAAACTATATAAAATGTAAAATATGATATTATGGATTACTACACCACTTGAAAATCTCTTTGATCTTACTTCATATGAATAACAAAAGATACTTTAGTTATTGGTTTTTTATTGTTTAGTTTCATCATGTCATTAAATTTTTGAATATTTATTGACAGTTAATAAATTATTATTTTAATCATTATTCATTTATAAGTTAAAACTGTATCAATGAGCCACACTAATTACTGCTAATATTTCATTACAATAAATTCTAAATTATTAATTACTACTAACTTTCTATTAAGCAATTAGAATTGAGTTATTAATTACTGCTAATTTTTTTATTATGATTGAATTTGCAGTAAATTTTTCTTACTTTCTGCACTGATCATTTTGTATTATCACTGATAAATATGGAGATAGGCAAATTGTAATACTAAATTATTGAAATAAAATATAACAGACGGATTTTTCATAAAAATGGAATAAACGGAAAACTCTCAGGAATTTTTTTGCATTACTTCAATATTTCAATAATTGAAATAAACTTTTTTTACCTTCTACATTGATTATTTGTGGCAGTAGTAGTAATACTGGCAGTAGTAGTAGTAGCAGTAGCAGTAACTGTAGTAATAATAGCAATAAAAATATTTATTAGATTATGATTGTAATTATAATATATGAACATTAATTAATCAGTTCGTTGATTCCTTCTTCTAAAATTTTGTCCGTGAAAATAACTTTGCAAATAATTCTTTTACTTTTTTCTCACTGCGATTTAATGAAGAAGAAGCAATCATAGAATCTTAATGGATGAGTAAAAATGTTTGCAATACATTTTCTTAGATAAACTTAAAATGCAGTAATAACATAACTTGCTTTTTTCTCTCCTTCCTTCCCTCTCTCTCTCTCTCTCTCTTTCTCTTTCTCTCTTTCTTTCTTCTATTCTCGTCCTATTATTGTTATTGTTTTCATAAATGAACAAAAATGATTGCAATAACATTAAATTTTTTTCGTTATTGTTTAACTGAAAATCATATATTCCTATTATTACTTTTATTATTATTGCTGTTATTGTTTTTTATTTATTAATTATAGAATAAGAAAAAGGACAACTTGAAAATTTTTATTATATTTCAGTTAAAATTAAATAAATTTCCCTCAAAGATTAAAATCTAATTGTACTAGCGACCAAAAATTTCATTCGTTAAAATATTCATTAATTGACAATAAAATTTGTCATTTTTTTTTTTTTTTTTTTGGGAAAAAATGGATCACAACAAAAGCAAAAGTTATTTGTAAAACAAAAGCTAAAAATAGCAATATGTTTGATAACTTTTGCATATTCATTGTTTTTTTTTCTTCATAAATAAAAATTTCGATTCAAAATTTAAATTAAAAATTCTTATATGGGCTACAAATAAATCGCTAAAATTTTTGTCAAAATGAAAATTTCTGAAACTGATATTTATTTAAATTTGAAAGAAGTCATTAGTGGCGTAGTAAAAAAGAGAATGAAAAAGAAAATTTATTTTTAAAAAAAATTCGAGTAATAATTGTCAGTTCATTGTTTCCATATTATTCTTTTTTTTTAATATTCCTCTCTTTTTTTAAAATTTGTTTTTTTTTTCTCTTTCAAACTTCGTTTTTTAATGCTATTTATTTCGGTTTGATAAGTTATTGTTTAAAAATAATTGTATATTTTTCAAAAAACTTATATTTAATTTTCCTTCTAAGTGATTTATTATTGCTTTTTACTGTTTATTACATCTAATTTTTCTCTATTTTAAAAAGCACAAACAAACAATTTTTTTTATGTTGAAAAAAATTACAATTTTTTCTTTACCTTTTGTTTCCAGAATTTTTTTTTCTCAAACAAAGAAGAAAAACAAATTTTTTTCAATATTTGTGCTATTTTAAAAATCACAAATAAAAATCTTTTTTCCCGTTGATGAAAAAAAAATCACTTTTCTTTTTCATTTTCGCTTTCTTTTTAAGCGAAAGAGGAAAAAATTTAATTATTGAATCATAGTTATCACTTTTAGTTACTTTTTCTACTAATTCATTAAAACTTGTTTAAATTAAACGAAAGTAAAAAAAAAAAAATTGTTTCAATAAAATTTTTTAATACTTTGAAAGAAAATTTTATTGGCAGAAAAGTATAATAAACAGGTAGAAAGTATGAGTTATACTCTAACACATGTAATTACATATTAAACTATACTTTGAGTTCTTTTTTAAGTTAAAACTAAGAATACATGTGTTTTCTATATGATCATATCGCAAATTAATTTTCTTTTCCAATACTTTTTTTTGAAAAAAGTCATTTTTTTTTAAATGGAGCTTTTAATTATTCAGTAACCTTAAATTTAATTAAAAACTTTAATTTATTTCATTAAAAGAAATAAACCTTCAAATAAATAAAATTTGAAATATTAAATATTTCAACCCTTTAAATAACCTATTGCAAAAATAGTTTATTTTTACAGAAATTCATTGAAATTACTCTCGAACGCTAATTAACATATTTAAGAAATCGGAAACTTAAACGAGTTATAAGTAAAATTCCATCATTCAATTTCAAATATTCCTAAATACAATTAATTAGTGGAGCCAATAAACAAATAGAAGGGTAAAGGAGAATATAAGTACTTCACTAATTAAATCATAAATTTAATTTAATTTGTTATTACATTATTACAAAGCATTTTCATTTTGCAATACGAAACAATGAATTCATACATTTGTTGTGTTTTAACGCAATATAATTATATCTACGAGAAAAGCAATTTATTTGCAAAGAATTAGCATATATAAAATAAATTTTACATAAGTAATGATTTTTGAACTCAGAATTTCATCCTACTTATACTTATTTTGGAAAAAAGTGCTTTTTTTTCAAATTAAAATGAAAGAAAAAGGAGCAAGTGAAGGGTTAATTTAACTCTACGACATAAAAATGAAGTTTTAATTATTTTTAACATTGCAATTAGTGTTGCTGCTTTCAATAAAAATACTAACAGAACAAAAAAAAAAAGAGAGAGAGAGAGAGAGAAGGAGTAGCAAATCGAGTTTTTCTCTGAAATTTATTATAAAATTAGTAAAACGAATAAAAGATTAGTTGAAATTTTTGAAAAAATTTGAGTAAGTTGAAGCAGATGTTAACAAATGGTTAGCAAAAGCATTCACTGCTACCATCAAGCAATCGAAATAAAAAGCAAAGCGATGGGATGCATAAGTCAATTAAGTCTTTGAAGTATACAATCGATAGTAATTAGTAATCAATTAAAATAAATGAAAGGTTAGATATTTATGAATTGTTAACTATGCTGAAGTATCGATGATCGATCATTTGTAACAATTTTTAGAAAAAAGAAAGAAAAAATATGAAAGAATGAAAAAGAAATGATTTTTTGTTTTCTTGTTTTTTTTTGTTTTTTTCTTGAAAAATAAGAAGAAAAGAAGCGAACTATTTTTATTTTTTTAAATTAAATTTTTTTTTAAATTTTTTTAAATCAGTGTCAATAACATGTTCATGAGAAAACCGATTACTAATGCATTACTTTGAAAGTTGTGCATATGATCAAAAGGAAAGAATTTAATTTTTTGAATTTTAGTTATCAAGTTATAGTTAAAATTCAGATAGTAATTAATAAGAGTATAGTAAATGAAAAAAAGTAGGGTGAAAGATAAATCCAAGTAGAGGGATTTATGAGATGAATTGTTGAGTAAGCATCTGAAAAACTTTGTTTTTATCGTTGTTAATATTATATATCAATAACATAATAATAATAATATCATCATCTTTCTTTTTCAATACTTACGAATAAAATATGCAGCAATCAATATTGCTAGGCATATAATTAATTAATTTCAATTTGAATTATTCGGAAATTTCAAGAGTTAGCAACACCATCATTATTATCATTGATTATTTTCTAATTACTCATCAAATATCGATGAGTAATGTCATATTTTTCACATCAAGAGATGGCTGCTGATGTTCGTTCAGCTGATGCTTGTTTATGATGACGAGGATGATGATGGTACTGATGGTGACGATGGTGGTTGTAATAGTTGCGGTGATTGTGACGGTGATGGTTGTGATGGTGATGGTAATTTTGTCGATAATTTGCTTCCATTTGCTTTGTTTCCTTGAATTTTACAAAATTTTAGTTCATCTCAAATTTTTTGGCTTATTTATTTTTATTTGAAAATGATTAATGATTGGAATTTTTTTATTAACACTTTAAACTTCTACTGATGTTGACTGCTTTAATAATTGACATCAATATTAGCAAAAATGTATTAGTTGGCATTTCTCAAATGTAGTAGCTATGCTTCTAATTATCATTACTCTGATATTCTCAGATAGTTAGCTATCCTGGCACATCTTAAATGCTTTTCATATGATTATCATGATATTTTCAAGTGTGATGAGACAATAACCTTCATCAACAGATTTGATTGAAGTAGTTGTTATTGTTTTGGATTTGTTTTCGTCTTTAGTTTCTACTGTCGCCATCTGTGTCGCATCCTTCTCGGTATTTGTCTTTCTGATAGCAGATGACGATGATGATGGTGATGCTGATGGCGCTGACGTCGTCGTCATCGAGCCTTTTTTAATGGATAAACTTTGTGCAGTTCGTAGTTCAGTTTTTGCTATAAGCGATTTTGCTAATTCTTTTTTCTCTGATCCGGAAGATTTTAATAATGTTATTGTTTGCCCTATTTCATTACCATCCTTTGTCATAATGTAAACCGGTAAAACAGCTGTTTCCGGTTTCTCTTCTTTGAAATGAAACACAACTGGTTGTCCTCCCTCCATATGTGTCATATATGATGGCAATTCAGGCATCTGCAATTCTTTCATCTTTCTCTTCAAAGTATACTTTCGAAGAAATCATAATGGAATCTAAAATTTCCAATCTATCCATCAATCCACTGCATGTCAGATATGTCCTTTAGTTAGCATAGTTTTGGCATCTATGGTCATTTGAGTGGACAATGTTAATGGAAGGCAAACATATTTGGTCAACAAACTCATTGAATATTTTTGTGACTTTTCTCCTCAATTCTTCTAATTGAAAAATTATTGTATTCGAAAAAAGGACATAATACAAGTTTTAAATTCAATTTTAAATTTAATTGCACCCCTATGGTAAAAACTTTCCATTTTTACCCGTGCAATTCACATACTTTTTATTTTCCCTACAATTATTTTTTAAAACGAGATTGAAATTTACCACCTTTTGTTAAGTTGAGGAAATGCTAATAAACTTTTTAGGTATTCTTTTTACGACTTCTATTCATAGAGAAATAGTCAGATTCAAATTAGTTTTACAAATATCGATTGAAAAAAAAAAAGAAATTACAGCTTTGAAAGTATCGTCGGTGTCAGTAATTTGTGTTAGCATCGGTTCTTCGCCTGTTTTGGAATTTGTTGAAGAAGCACTTATATGAATTGGACAAAATTGCCAAACTTCTTGTAATTCCTGAGTTTTCTATAAATTTTGCTGATTATAATATTAATTGACGTTTTTATACTAAATTTGAACGATAATGTAATTATTGCATCCTTTTTTCACCTCTTCCATAACTGAAATGTTTCTACCATAAAAATGACAGAAATTTTGCGAGAATAAAAAAAAAAACTTTTTTTGCTAATATTAAACAATAATTTAATAAAAATAAATTTATTAAACTGATTAAACTATAGTTCATACTTCTGAAAATTAAAAATTAGCAAAAATTTTGGTAAATAAATTTGTTTAATCGAAACATGTCATCAAATATAGTAATCGAAAAATGCCATACTTCAACAGATAATAATTTCTTTAGTTGTTTCTTGTCTGATGGAATTTGTAGAATTTGCTTCGTCTCTTCTCTTGTTAATACTTTTGGCCTCATTAGAAATAGAATAATAATTGCAAGTAATGTAATTATTGCACCTACTAATGCACCTAATATGATTACCTGTAATAGGATCGCATTTGCCAATAATTTTACTAAATTTTTCAAATGAAAAGTAAATTAATTTCTAAAGAAAATTTTAAATTAATTAATGAAAGAGGGAAAAAGAATTTTCTATTATTATTGGTGAAAATACTTTAAGTAAATAGACAACCAATGTTGATATTCGCGATGTTAACGTAACATTAACGACGACAGAAAGCAAAAGAATATCCATTATTAGTAATTATTAAGTGTGATTAATTGATTATCAGCTGAATTAATTTCTGACAGTTTGAAAATCATACAAATTTCAAGAGGTCAATAAAAATGGTTTTGCTTTTTTGTTTTATTTTCGAATTTCAAAAATATTGTTCAGATTTGACTCAGTTTTACATTGCTTCCAGTCTTATCCAAGGATCTAAGATCAAAAGGGAATAAAAAAGTTGATGAAAAGTTCTAGGCTGGGAATGAAAAAATAAGCTAGAAATATATTAAATCTGAAGCGTAAAAACAAAATATATCTTTGAGAAATATTAATTTTCTTTCTTATGAAATTTTCGGATTAAAATGGCCAATTCTAATTGTTGTACACTTGTTAAATGAATAATTTAAATAGTACAAACTAAATTAGAAATCGATAGTTTGCTGTAATCCGGATGATATGATAAGGAACTCGTAGCGAAACCGGATTGTACAATATTTATCACCACAGCAAATAATAACCAGCTAACCATAATCTAAACTAATCTAACAAATACAATTCATCTTCCCTTCAATCTTCCCCTTTTCCACTTGTCAGAAAAAAAATATCAAAATGATTTGCATAACACATTTTATTTTATTTGGATATGGAAATTTTTAAAATTTGATAAAATAAATAGAAAAGAAACAAGGAAAATTTTATTGCAGTTTTTTTGACGTTTTTTTTGATTTTTACATGAAGCATTTCAATCTTATTTAAATATAATTAAACTAGAAGCATAATTAATTGCTTGAAATAGATCTTTAAATAATACGTTGCCTTCTTTTTTGTCTTTTAATTAGCACTAATTTAGATTTAAATTAAGGTACCCAGCGATAACGCTGATAGTAATGAAAGATTTTAGTATTCACTAAATTATAAAGAAAAACGCTCTCTTCCTTCATTTGCATTTCTCCTTCGTTCTTCGATTCGATTATCACTCATATGATGATGTATAGGCTTCATCTGTTGATAAGGGTTCGTAGTGATAAGATCGACTGGATCATTTGATTATGATTTTGTGAACAACAGGATCAATGCATAGAATTTAATGGAAGGATTTATAGATAAATTTATCATTTATTTAACTGAATGTAATCTTTAATAATAAAAAAAAGTGAATTAATTAATAATCAATAATAAGAAAAATTAATGTATCAACAATTAATTACTAATTATGTTTTTAATAATTAACAATCAATAATAATAATAAATGAATAAAAAAAGAGAAACAATTATTCTTATTAATAAATTCAAATGTATAAAGTGTGAGATGTAAATGGATAATTAAGTTAAGTAAATGAATAAACAAATAAACTGAACGAAGAGATTAGTAAGTGACTGAATTATAAATTAAATTCAACTATCATGTAGACAGACTGATGCATGCTGATAAAAGTACTGCATTATCATCAGGCATTCATTTTCGGTGATATAATTAGTAGTAAAATTAATTAATGCCGGACATAGACACAGAGAGGAAAAGAAATGTACTGCTACCTGCAAAATGCATGTCGTGCAGGTTGTGTGTGTGTATGTCTGCATCTGTGAGTGTTTGAATAAGGAAGGAGCTGGCAATGTGGCACAGTGAGGCTGGCTCATCACTTGTCACTGAGTCGTTGACAGTTGAGTTCTTTGATCATTTCTCTTCCAACTTTTTACATATGACTGGGAAGTATTTCTTTATTTATTTTTAACTAACAAAGATCGGAAATGCTTTCGAGTGACGTAAACGTAGAAAGTTGGATGATGAAGTATAGCAGTCGATAGAGAAACCACGTACCTCATTCATCCTTGTTATCGTTCGCACTGATTTATATATTTCTTGGAATGTTTCAGATGGTTTGTTCCTTTTTTCATAATATACAGTATCATACCGGAAGAGTAATACTGTACTATGTCCAATGACCGGAAGTACTGGGGGAGAACTGGGAAAGAAGTATCGTACTCTGCGTAGTGTCGAATTTATTTGTCAAGTTTGTAAAAACATCACTTCCAGTTTCGTGTCACCAAGTAATGATGTCCTAATTTTCATATAAACAACTGTGGATAACTTTTTGTTTAATAGCTATCGATTTTAACGCCTTTAATATTTGATAACATTTTAGTGAATTTTTCATAGTTGGTAAATTTCGTTTTTTCTTTTTTTTTTTTCTTTTTTTTGAACAAAATATTCCGACACCTAATAAATGATCATTGCAGAATTAAAATTAAGTTTGTTGGTGAATTTTCAAACGTCGGATTTGTTGATTCGAAACAAAACAGCAAATTAGCAAATATTTTATGACGTGATAGACAATGTCATTAAAATCGGTCGTGCTGGGCGATGATCGAGAAGCATCCATTAAACATCAGGTAGAAGAACTTACAAAAGCTGTGGAAATCTTTTTTCAGAACATTGTGCAATGATTAATTTGTTAATTGCTGGCCGAATTACTCTTCAGAGGTTATCTCAAAATTAAATTGGGATTTTTTGAAATCTTGAGATAAAAACCGCTATGAACTTAAGGTTAATAGTAATGCATGTAGGTGGTCTTGTTCAGCGATTCTTTTGTGATTTGTTGAAAATGAACTTATGTGATATTATGAAAATGCAACCGCTAAAGAGAAATGTCGTAAGTGAATTAAAAAGGCGAAAAGAAGGAGTGAGGAATTTTTGTTAGTATTTCAGTATATCTTAATGCATTGTGAAATAGTACAAAATGCTTTTCTATTCATAATTGCAGTAATGTGGATTTAAATTTTGTTTTTAATCAACCATTCACGAAATTTTCATCGGATTTCATTAATGAAATTGAAATTAAAATTACTGCTAGAGCTGGAATTTCGCTGTTTACTGTTTAATTATTCTTATTGTTGTCTATTTATTTCTCTGCGTTATTTCATGCTTTCAGATTGTGTCAGTTCATAAAGCATTGAACAAAAATGAAGTACCATTAAAGCATAAGCACGCACGGCAAGTAATTGTTGGAACACATAAAGAGAAATCTTGTGCATTATTTTGGAGCTGTATTTCACGCATTCAGTTGGAAAAAAACCCAGTCATTAGTTGGAAATTTTGTCATTTGCTTCACAAGGTTTGCTTCTACATACTAAAAGGTTTTCATTTTAAAAAAAGAAAAAACAAAAGGAAAGATTCAGTGCATGTATCTGTTCTTTATTAGATGTTTTAAGATTTTCCATTGATATAAGGAAACTCAAGAATTGTACTGAAAATTTAACTTCTGCACACGACTAAATAATTCATTATGTGAGTGACACTTTCTGCAATTTCCACTACTTTCAAATAATTACATAAGTTATTTTTATTGTCGTTTAATGGCTAATCGTGTTATGAGATGTTATCTGCTATGCTTTGCCTTCTGTTTCAGCCTGTGGTAGCAAGTATTTTATGTTTGAGTTTTATAACAACTCAGAGCCTTCAATAGATGATTCAGCACTAAAAAGGAATTTACTTATATTTTGAACTAGCTGGTCTTTTGTAAGTCTACAATTGTTAACCTATCCTAACAATATTGCGTCGACTCGCACTTTTTGCAGCTAATTCAAGATGGTCATCGTAAAGTGCTAGAAGAATCAGTTCGATATAAAGCCCGTATCGAAGCGCTAGGAAATTTCTGGTATCACCTTGAGAATTCCGATTACGGTCGACCTAATTCTTCTTATTGTAAAATGCTCGTCAGCCGTCTCGAGTTTCACAACCGAGTTAGCATCTTTATTTTGTTTTATCATTCTTTTTTGGTTGTGTAAAGTTTATGTTTTTGGAATTCCTGTCTGTTATAGAGGTTCTGAATTTATGTTTATTTCAGAATCACTCGATACCGGGGAATCTAAGATTGAGCCCCAGTCAAGTTCAGGCATTAGCAAATGTCGATGTGAATCAGTCGTTTGAGCTTTCAATTGAAATGTTGGATCAGATGGATGATTTGCTGACTTTGCAAGCAGACGGCAATTTTTTTAATGAACAGTATTGTCTGACTAAAAGTTAAAGTTTTTTCGTTATAACTTATATCATTTTAGTTCTCAGAAAAGTGGACAATGTTAACTGGAGTTCTTTGGTTCCTCAAGGACAGTGCATGTTATCACCCTTAATACTCATAATTCTTGATACAAGCAAATTCTATGATCATCTGGTGAAATTGATTTTCAAGCTGCACTCAAGTAAGCATTTTTCAACTTGTAAAGTAGACAAGTTAATAGAAAAAGGCTTTCCTCAAAATTTCAGTACTTCTGTGATAATTTTAATCAAAGCGAACTTTTTCCTTCACCTGTCATGGACTATGAATTAATCTTAATATTTGGGATTGCTCTATTATTTTTCTTAAGTAATCTTACTCATTCTTTTTTTTCGTTTTTCGTTTCTCTATTGCAATTTTGATTTTGTTTCAACCATTGCTCTGACACATTTCCAGCTGTAAACTTTTCAGAATTGCCTCCAGATGCATTGGTTGGTCATAGAAGCCGATTTAATTCGGTTTTTCATCAAACAAAGGAGTTTTATGAAACTTCAACAAATTTACAGTATTTCAAGTTCCTAGTTTCAATCCCGAAATTGCCGACATACCCGCCTAATTTCCTTCAGGTGGCACATTTGTCTCGCTGTCGACTTATCTTTAATTATTTCGACTTCGTCTTAAGACCAGTCCACAAAAATTTTAGGCATCTGAATTGGAAAGTTATCAAGCACCAAATGCTTACCTTCACGGTGATAACGTTAGCGAAGCCGATACTCCTCCTGATGAACGATCTGTAGTTGAGGAAAGTTTAGTTGATGTTGTAGAGACTGGGTCGCAAAACAGTTCTGGTCACATGGACTCGAAGTAATTCCTGTGCTATTATTCTATAACTTACGTCCTTTCTTTTTACATTGCATTATGGGGAATTTTTTTTCTAATTCTGGATTTGGTTGTTAGGCTCATTTGTTACACTGTGTTTAATTCAGTTTTTCATATTTCTTCTTTATTTCAGAGATGCAATAATCGAAGCTTTAAGGCGGGATGTGGAAGATTCCCGTTACCACAATGAAAGGCTTATGAACGAGGTATGTGATGGATATTGTAAAAATTGATTGGTATTTTGTTTCTTTTAGAATTGATAGTTATTCTTCACCAAAATTTTAGCTTACACTGATGACTTTAAGAACTGCTGTTTTTCTTTATTTTTACTTTGCAATCGCTTGGTTTTTCTTTACAAATTGTAGTTACGATTTATTTAAGGCACGTGCTCGTATTGAACAGTATGAAAACCGCTTGATGCAAGCGCAGCAGGAAAACGATCATTACAAGCAGACATTGGATGAAGTGAAGGTGCAGTTGAATATTTATACCATTTAGTATTTTGCGTGTTTTTTTAAAATCGTTTTTTTTTTTTTAATTTAGAGCGAGGTCGATAGACTGCGAGAATTAACCATAGTGAGAGTTGACGAATCTCAGTTACTCGAAGCTGAACAAAAAGCTCAAAACAGTGAACTCAATTATCAGAAAATGAAAAGTGCTTATACCAACTTACGACAGGAGCACATTGGGGTAGCTTTTATGTTTTGCGTGTGATTAATATTTGCATGACTCATTTTTTAGAACGCTTTAGATCTGTTATCTATAATTCAAACATAGCTGTTTTTTTTTTTCCTTTTCTTTTTTTGGTTTTAGGCACTTACGAAGCTTTCTGAGACTCAAAAAGAGTTATTGTCTTGTCGAACGGAGAAGCAAAATGATGAAGAAACTATTTCAAACATGGAAAAGAAAGTGGCAGAATTAGAACGAGAAAGCATAGATATAGAAGAGAAAATGCAAGATGCTAATAATGTCATTGACAGCCTCCAAAGAAGGATAACTTTACGAGATGATGAAGTTAAGGAATTGAAACAGGTATATTGCAGTCAAACGGTGTCACCAAAGTTATTGATGATTAGGATGAATCATATAAACATGGTAAACTTGGCAGCTTTTATATTTATACGACTTTGATAGTAGAGTCTCTTTTGAGGAGGCTGTGTGATAGCTAAACAATATCAGATTTCAAAAAATATAAATAAAAATCTTCTAAAATGTCAGCAGGGAAGTTTGAAACTAGAAAGAAAGTTAACTGAGATTTAAAGAAGAACGAACTGTTCTGGCGAAGCATTCCTTTGTTTTTTTTTTTTTTTATCTGGTTGATGTTAAGCAGTTAGTCAAGCTTATCTAAATATATCTGAAGCAAGATGAGGCAGTGGACTTTCGTATGGTGAAGGAATTGAAAGCAAAGAAATTCGCAAACGACTTGTTAGGAGTGTTAAAATGACCTGTCAGAAATGTGTGGAAGATTTAGAAAATGTTGATGAGATGTGTATGCTAGTGCTAGTGACTTATTTTATTTCAGTCTTTTGCAAGCGTTGTTATTCAGAGATAAGCCTGTAGAAATTTTATTAAAACAAGCAGAATTTTTTGTAGACAGTACAACAAATGCAAGCAGAAAAT
Organism: Brugia malayi; assembly: GCF_000002995.4. NCBI lineage: Eukaryota > Metazoa > Nematoda > Chromadorea > Rhabditida > Onchocercidae > Brugia > Brugia malayi. The sequence continues at coordinate 10,092,390 of NW_025062475.1, forward strand.
ATCAAGAACGTGGAAGAAAATGAAGAGAAAAACACAGCCAAACTGCGCACTGTTCTGAAAAATTTATTTAGTAATAATAATTTTCTCTATTTTTCATTTTTGATCGGCTTTATAACCATTTTAACATTTAAATTACAGTAGTATAACTACAATAAGTAGTTTAATCCGACGCATTTCACTGTTACAGCTTCACTGGGTGAAGTGTATGGTCAAATCTTGAAACAGTCGTGTGAAGATCTCCAGAATGCTTTATCAATCACTTATCCCAATCGTAAGTACATTTTTATCCATTCTTTGACAATGTCGTAAATGATTTATTTAATTGGGCAGTATTTTGTAGTTATGTTTTCCGAAATTATTCGATATGATTTTATTAGAAATTTACGTTAATCATTACGATTTTTTGAAATATTTTTATTGGATGACATTTAATTCTCTTTGCTCATGATGACAATTATGACATGATTTCAGAATTAGTTTTGCCGGCTCTTCGTTTTGTTATCGAGATTACTGAAAAAGCGATTAATGAAGCTGACGATGAGCAGTCTGACAAGTTATTTCGTACTTTAACTTTTCTGGGCCATTATCTTGCTGATGTTTTACTGAATAGTGCTGCTGCAGCTAATGTTGTTTCTATCCAGCATTTTCAATGTATGTTGGCAAACATTCATATTATTCGTGCACTTGATAATGCATAGTGGTATTTTAATTCATCTTGATTGCAATGAAAAAAAAGAAAAGTGACTTGAAGGTACATTTAATAAAAATCAAATTTCGAAGTCTTAATAGATTATAGATCATAACATGTTCTCATTTCTATCACTTGCCTCCTAGAGACCGCACATCAATTAAATTAAATAGGAATGTTAAGTTAAAGGAATTTTTGATCTTACTTGCATTATTCTCATTACAGTAGTGCAAGAACAATGTTGTACTGTAACAGCTGATGCTGTTGCTGCCTATTCAGTAGTTGGAAATCTAGATTTGAAGTGTGTCAAAGAACCTCTCGAGAAGCTGAAGGTGAGTTAACATACCTGTATTTCTTGACGTTAGCAGTATTCTGACTGCCAACCGCATGATCAAATTATTGGAAGTGATTGAATTATATTTTTTTTTTAAGAGAGTGAGTGAGTCTTTAATTCATTTAATCATTCATTTTAATATTATTTTAGTAATTATAGAATTCTTTGGAAAGGCTAGAAGAAATATGTCTCAATTTGCCAGTTGGTTCGAGTGATGTGACGGCTGAAGTAATCGGTGCTGAACTTGAACAAGAGATGAAACGTATGGATGAAGCGATCCAAAAAGCTGTGGAATTGATTGATGAGATGCAAAAGAAAAGTCGAGCTACTGATTCCGGGATACGGTCAGTGGTTTATTATTTTTAAAATTTATGTTTTATAGTGGAACGGCTGGGACTTTAGGTATTGTGGAGCTTTTCAATTCAGTTTTCTCGAATAGAAGTCACATTCGTCACGTTCAACACATTTTCTGTAAAGAACAGGTTCATAAAGCGATCTTTAGATTATTCTGTTCATTTAATTTGAAAAATGATAATCAGTTGATTATGAACATATACATTTTGTTTCAGTTTAAAAGTCAACGAAGGGATTTTGGATTCTTGTAATCAGCTGATGGCAGCAATAGTAACGTTGGTAGCAAAAAGTCGCGCATTGCAAGAAGAGATCGTTGCTGCTGGTCATGATACAGCTAATCCAAATGAATTTTATAAACGAAATCATCAGTGGACTGAAGGTCTACTTTCAGCGGCTAGAGCGGTTGGAGTAGCAGCCACGGTGCTTGTGTAAGTTATCATCTACTGTATAATTTACATTAAGTAATGCCTACTATTGATCGAATATGGAATCTTCTATTTCGTTCCGGCACAGAAGCAGTGTTTTGACTATAACTTAGGTGATGGTTTTGTTATTATTCGTCTTATAGATTTCTAGATGTAATTTTTTTTAATGAACAATTTTTGAGCAACTACCAGTGATGTTTAAATGATGTTTTACAATTAGTTCCAGTAGTATTTGTATTTCTGGTGTATTATTTGATGTGGGCACACCTCTCATTATTTTCTTTTCAGTCAGAAAGCAGATGATGTCGTTTCTTGTCGAGGCAAATTAGAATATTTGATTGTTGCATCACAAGAGATTGCAGCGAGCACCGCGCAGTTGTTTGTATCATCCCGCGTAAAAGCAGACCGTGAATCGCAACGACTGAAAGAACTTTCTTCAGCATCCTGTTCGGTTAATACTTGTACTGCAAATATTGTTGCCACGGTGAAAAATGCACAGATTACCTTGAATGAGCAGAGTAGGTTTTCGTTTTATTGATGATTGTATTACCAAAGCAAGTGTCAGCGAATCACATGCTTACGGCTTTTGAGATTGATTTCATCTACCTTCTACTTCATTTTTATTAGCAGTACTTCTACGCAACAAAGCAGCAAAAAATCATAAAAGTTATTTTCCTCGAGCAACAATCGAATGTTAAATATAGTAACATAGCAGAAAGTATTATTTTCGAGATCTTTATGTCTTCTTTTTGGTTTAATCATAGAAAGTGAACTAAAGATATAATTTTACTTTTTATTAGAAAATTACAGTAGATTTTTCAGGAGATCTCGACTTTAGTAATTACACCCTGCATGATACTAAAAAAGAAGAAATGGAAAGCCAAGTGCGTATTTTGGAGTTAGAAGACCGATTGGTACGAGAACGGGCACATCTTGCACAGCTTAGAAAGCAGCATTATCAACTTGCACAAATTGTTGAAAGTGATAGTGGTTCTGCTGATAAATAAATGAGAACGGACAAAGTGAGAAAAACTTAAAAGTTTGCTATGAATTAGTTTATGAGGAACTGGAAAATTTGTCATCGTTTACATCGGAAGTTTAGAATTTTGTTCCGGGTGTTATCTTTAAAATTTAGATGGATATTCATCCTTTCCGCTGTTGTTGTGATATCGAGCAGAATGTTGACATCGTTTTACCGTAATTTTTTTTTTTTTTTTTGATCCATTCAGATTTCATAGTATTTTCGTTCTCAGGCTGCTTTATAAGGCTTTATCTATTGATTTTTCCAGAACAAAACAGACCAGCTCTGCTGTAGTTTAGGAAAAATCTGGATTGTTAAATATGCCAGTGAAAATGCTTTATTGTATATTGTTCATGTGAATATTATTTGATTTCATGAACTCGAAATCTTAATTGCTATAAAGTCCGCATCGACTTTAGCCGATATAATTTATCATGTTTAAACAATTAAATTGCTGACTTTTATAATTTCATCTTTAATAAGCTGACGAAAGTAACGAATTGTTATGTAATATTGTTCTCGCGATCACTAGTTCATCTCTCTGCATCTCTTTACTTTGCGTACACTTTAAACATAATTTCGTATGCCTTAATTGGTGATAGCTATAGACATATTTGTGAACAGAGATCTAGTCTGAACTAATTAATTTCAACTCAATTGATCATCATGTGTTAGCAATCGATGATGTATTTCTCATTTACAGCATTTTTTTCCACAAGTTTTGTAGTCCCATTTTTGGTTATATTTTGTAAAAACTATATTTGATGCATCATTTTCCATTTATTCTTTTTTTTTTTTGTGTCGTTTGTACAAAAACTTTCTAATATCAATAATTAAATCTTAAGTTGCTTTCATCTGTACTTTGAAATAATAAATTATTCAGCTGATTTAATGCGCAGTCTTTTTATTTCATACATATCAGTTGTAGCTAAAATTAAAGCATTACTTACAACGGTAGCCTATTATTATCCTTTACTGTTTTCTTTTTTCTGTATAAGTTTTCCGAAAATGGAATTGTTTCACTTATTCCCTTTATCGTGAAATATTCTTTTAAAATGGTGAAGAGTTTTCGTTCTTATTTTCCGACAAGCTTTCGTTTCCTACAAGAGGTAAGTTAGGTGGGATTCATTACATGAAGTGGAAATTTTGATTAATGGTGTAGAATTTCATTTCTGTATGATTAAATGCACAAAGTCAAGGCCTTTCTTTAATTTCATTTAATGCAATGAAATTTGGAAATTTGTAGAAGTTGCGTTGTGCCGTTTTTCCATTTATGTTCCCAGCATCATTTACCGCAAATTAGGCATATGAAGGTATTGAAAGTCAAGGTACAGAAACTGTTATATCGGAAGTTAAGCTAAGCAGGTAAAACAAATTCTAAAGAAATGTCCAATTCATTGTAAAAATGAATCAGTCACTTTCAGTATCGGAGTTGAAATTGGACTGAGCAAATAATGAGTAATGTAAATGAATGTGAGGATAATGAACATTCACCACTGCTAAGTAGCGAAAGATCAGTAATTACCCCAAACTATGAAGGTATTGAAAGTCAAGGTACAGAAACTGTTATATCGGATGAGCCGGACGAATATGTTAGTCATGAAGAAGAGCATCATACTGTGCCACAAATTCAACAAACAGTTTCTCATGCTTCCGGTGAATCAGGCGATACATCCAGACATTTCGGTCCAACTGTTATATGCCGAGTATGCTCAGCTATAATTGTTATTGAAGGCAAGGTCAAGAAGTTTGATTTCTTAAAGGTTTTTATCACTTAGGATTTTTTATTAGATTATTATATCAACATTGCTCGTAAGATAGCTTGACAAATAAGGTAATTTGATACTTCTCAGTCGAATTTTAATCAATATTTTGTGATACTTACATTTATTCTTTGTGAAACATTTATTTCTTCAGACTGGGCAACATGTGGTGAAATGTAATCAGTGTAATGAAGCAACACCGATTCGTGCAGCGCCACCTGGTAAAAAATATGTACGTTGCCCGTGCAATTGTCTTCTACTCTGTAAAGCTTCTTCAAATCGTATTGCATGTCCACGTCTCAATTGCAAGCGTGTTATTACGTTAGGTGGTAGTGCACCAGTTGGTACGGCAGTCAGGTATGTATTTTTTTTTTTGCATGTTTCTAAATCTAAGGGATCTAAATTTGTAAAAAAAAAAGGTGCAATTTCGTCTGATTTTTCTTTTTTTTTTCTTTGAAGAAATTCAATTCCTTGTCATGGAAAATTTTGCATATTATGCTTCTGTAAACAATGTCTAAAAAATTATATATTTTATAGAGCTCCAACTGGAACATGTCGTGTTCTGTGCGCTCACTGTCAAGAAATTTTCATGTTCAACACACTCAATGTTACCGTCGCAAAGTGCCCACATTGTCAGAAAATGTTAGTTCATCTAATTTAATTTAAAAATCTTGTAAAGTCCAACCTATTTTAATTCCTTTGTTCTTATTTTCAGCCAATCATTGCACTACTAAGATGCATATAGTATTATCGAAAACAGAATAAGTAAAAGAACTGATAATTGCTACTTTTAGTAGGAGAGCATCTATAAGTATATGAGTTTGTTAAAGATTAATTTGAACCACTAGTTACTAGTTATAATATGAATAAATAAATGTTGTAGTTCGTCGGTTGGTCGTGATTATGCTCGTAACAGAGCAATCTTTTTCATCGTTTGCTCCTTGTTATTCTTAATAGCTGCACTTGGTTTAATGGTCAGTTTTTTTATTATGTTTTTCAGTTTTTCATTGTTAATTTTTTCCTCAGTAGTTTTAGACAACGATTATATAAGTGAATCTTAGTAGTGAAGTTTACTTGCAATTTCTTGGTCATTATTTTTATTTTTTAGGCAATTAATGCTTTCCTCATTCCTCAATGAGATTAGATGTGAAATTGACATATTATTTGAATATATCATTCTTACTTCCAGGCATTGTGAGATTGAATAAAATATTAAAAAAAATTAAAAAGATCTGCGTCACTTATCTTTTTTCACTAACATTATTTTTTCTAGATAGGGACATGGCATTCAGCGAAATCTGCACCTTTTATCTATTTCGCTTGGCTATTTGTGATTGCTATTGCATTGTTTTTTTTCTTCCGTTTCGCTTATTTTGTAAAACTAAAAACAAGCACAGTTATTTCTCCATTGTAATCAGATACGTAAGGAAGACATAATTCCAGTTCGTTCCGGCTCTAAATGATTTTTCATGCCTTAACTGTTTTTCTTGTACTTCTGCTTTAGCTCTTGTTGCTTTTTTGAGGACATATCGTGATCTTCAGTTTTCTTTTTTTCAGTTTCTGATTGTATAAAAAACATGAATTATCCATATTATATATATATTTTTTTTTTCATCCTCCATGGATTTATTGTAAATTTTTTTTTCGGATAAGTAATCCAAATCCTGTACAGATGTAATGAAGTATTCTACTTTCCAGTCTTGTTGATAGGTTCATTCTCGCGAAGATATTTATTACTACTAGAGTAATGAAAACTTATTTCTATTTTAGCATTTTATCAAAAGCCACCTTTATTATCTTAGATTTTTAGATGAAAATTCTACATTTCTAAGGCGCTAATAGAAAAAGTAATGCTCAGTTTCTATTTCTGCTCCGTCAAAACAATTTACAAGTTTTTCTTGCTCATATCCGTATAGGTTGCTCTTATTTGTTCCATATTCCAAACATGTACTAATTTCAGCTATTACAGATTTCATTCTACTATTTAAAAAGTAGGTTTTATTGCAAGTGTTTTTTGCATACAGTAAATTTATTAATTATACAGCCTACGAATTAATCACATAAGTTTTAAAAGTGGAACTTTTACGTGATAGAATATCTGAAATTTCGATTTTAAATTTCCGGTTGTTAGTTATTTAAATATGTTTTCAGGATTAAAAGATGTTATAGCTGAGTGAAATGATAATTTTCAAGTTCTTTTTGTTTTGGGACAGTGATAATTTTTAGTAGAAATTCTAGTAATGTTTCACTTCACCGTACCTACTACTTGTGTAAAACTTTTGCAAAAATACAAAATAAATTATTGTCATCAATCATTTATTAATTGTCCTGAAAAATAATTTCAACGCTTTTCTTTCACAATATTTTTTTGCTTTTGTGTTATTCAACTGAATTTTTAGTCATCAAGTTTATTTTCCTAAATCGTTGGAATATTTTTGATGTATTGCAGGGAATTAATGTCAGTCATCGTTTGTCTATCATCGAAAAATGTTCTGTCTTTTTTCAGAACAGTTTTTATTGGTGATAAAAGACAATTCATTGAATTTTAATTGATTTTTCTGTCGTCCATAGATTCCTAGCTTATTTGAATTTGCTACAAATAGATCATATTTGTATTAAATTTATTTTGTCATTCAAGCATTTTTTCTTCCTTTTATATTATTTCATGTATTTGCTATCATATTTTGCATAGCATAAATTATATGATTAATTTCGTGCCACTCAGATAAATTGTTCATATTAGAAAATGAATCAGTTTTATCGCGAAATTTATGTGAAGTCATGGATTTTACTTCAAACTAGTAATTGATTGGTAAAATCAAAGACAAGAGAAAAATTGTGTATAAAAGCTTTGAAAGTTAAATTACCATGGGTGATATAATGTTTGAGAAAATTTAAAGAAATAGTTTTTTATCAGCTCCTAATTTATTATATTTAACATACTTTAATGCGGTGTACTACTGTATTGTTTAATAATAAGCTATTTTAAATTAGAGATTGGGTTTTGAAAAGTTATTGATTGCTGTGAGATTGTCCGATGTTATCTTAAATTATGAAATGAGTACAAGTGAGGTTTATATTTACTAAATTAAGATAATTAAAAGGAAAGCTTATTCAGAAATGTTTTTTCAGTTTCATTCCTATTTCATTGCATTCATTTTATATTGATGAGCAACCGTTTGTCGATTTTATCATTGTACAAACGAATTTTACGGAAAGCTGATAGTTTCGTGTACACTGACAAGGAGTATTTCTGTGAACGGGTTTATCGAGAATTTTTTTTCAACAAAAAAGCTACGGGCAAAAAAGTGGAACAACTTGTGAAGGTTTCAAATTTTTTATATTTTCAAATAAAAAAATCTAGCTGGTAATTATTGCTCGTCAGGTATGCTTTAATGCTACAGGTTAATGATTTTTTGTCGACATTTAAATTATATATAAACTAAAGAAAATGGAAAGTAAAAGTATGAAGGATAAGAAATCATCTACTTCCTATTTAAAATTGGAAATGAAGGAATAAAGGTATAAAGGATTAAGAAATCAGCTGCTTCCTTCCTTTCGAAGCAGCTGATTTCTTAGCGAGTCTTTCGTTACCTATTTTAGCTTAATCTATTTAAATTTAAAGAACTTACAGATATAAATTTATGTTATTGATGTAGGCTAGAAGTTATTGATGTAGGCTAGCATTTTTATTGCAATTTAAAGAGTTTTTGTTTTATTAATGGAACATTTTAGCATTGAATAATATAAGCATCCCTTTATGGTGATAGAAAGGAATGCTTTTACCAATATTACTACATTGCTTAGTTATATCAGGATCTTCTTTACTTAAAGGGTTTTGTCACATTTGCAAACATTTTATATTAAAAATGTGATATAACTACAGAAATCCTTCTTTGTCTATCCTAGAAAGCTAACCAACTATTGAAATCGGATCGGTTTTGTTGAAGTGTCAATTATGGTTTGCATATTGGGAATTGAAAGCAGTGCTAATAAAGTTGGTGTTGGGATTATTCGTGATGGCGAGGTATCTGTATATTATTACTAACCTTCAGTTCTGTGTAATTTTAATGATTGTACTAATTTATTGGCATGCATTTATGTATTTATACTTAGGTATTATCAAACCCTCGGGCTACTTACCATGCTCCATTTGGTCAAGGATTTCGACCACCCGAAACAGCAGCACATCATAGACAGAATATTGTTCGTATTGTTATTGATGCTTTACAACAAGCAAATATTAAGGTATTATACGAAAGTGTTGCTTGTACTATAATTTCCTAGTCGTATGCCATCGACATTTTTTTGTTTTTTATCATCATTATTTTTATCCTTTTATTATCATTATTTTATTGACTGGTTAAAAAATTGTAACTACTTTGTCATTATATTACAAAAACATCGAAACTTTGTTGTGTAATTAGTATTAATTCGCTAAACGAATTTGTTTATCAAAAGTTTAAAATTATCGTTGAAACGCCCTACAGAGTGTTCTTTGCACTAATTATATTGGAGTTGAAAATAGTTTGACACTTTTTTATAAATATGATCAATAATTGACATTAGTTAATATACGGTATTGAAATTTTATTTCAGGATCCACAAAATGAAATTGATGGAATTGCTTACACAAAAGGACCAGGAATGGGTGCTCCACTGCAAGTTGGTGCAACCGTAGCGCGTACATTGTCGCAGTTGTGGTCAGTCCCACTTTATCCAGTGAATCACTGTATCGGTCATATTGAAATGGGACGTCTTATCACGAAAGCGGAGAATCCAGTGGTGCTGTATGTTAGTGGAGGTAATACACAGGTATGTTAAACTAACGATGATTATCTAGCTAATTTTCTTCACTTTACATTGAATTTGATCAAATATCAGTAGAATAATATTTTTCTATTCTAGGTCATCAGTTATTCTAATCAACGCTACAGAATATTTGGTGAAACATTAGATATTGCTGTTGGTAATTGCTTGGATAGGTATATTTGATTGCATTTTTGAATTAAATTCGCTTTAAAAATTTCAGTTCATATTAATTTTTAAATATATTTCTTGCTTATAATAAATTTTGGGAAGGTGTATGAAATCAGTTATACCTCCTCAGATTTGCGCGATTAGTGGAACTGCCAAATGATCCGTTTCCGGCTTACAATCTGGAACAGCTTGCTTTGGAAGGGAAGAAACTTATTGCTCTACCATATACAGTTAAAGGAATGGATTTATCACTTTCCGGCATGCTTTCCTATGTCGAACGTAAAGGTTTGCAAATGATTCGAGCTGGTGAATGTACTGCAGCTGATCTTTGTTTTTCTTTGCAGGTTAGGAGGGAAGTTTTATTCATCTTCATGTGTAACATTTGCTCGAATAACAACAGATTTATTTCATTTCGAAATTCGATTTTTTAAAGAAATTTAATTTTTTAAAGAAAAATAATCCTCAGAAGTTTTTCATTAATTCTGTATTCTTCATTAAAAGTATTTTATGTTTTGAAATTTCTCAGGAAACAATATTTGCTATGCTAGTGGAAATCACAGAAAGAGCAATGGCACATTGTGGTAGTAACGAAGTATTAGTCGTTGGTGGTGTTGGTTCCAATAGGCGTCTCCAAACGATGATGTCAATTATGGCCGAACAACGGTAAATGTTTGGTTGATAATGATGTGAAAAATATGAGGAATGGTTTTAGGATGAAATATACATGCAACAAAATCTTTTTTAGGGGTGCGAAATTGTTCGCGACAGATGAAAGATTTTGTATTGATAACGGTGCGATGATTGCCCAGGTTGGCTGGCATATGGCAAATGCTAAAATGATAATTGCTCTTGAAGAGTGTAGCACTACGCAGCGTTTTCGTACTGATCAAGTTGATGTCGTTTGGCGCAACTGATAGGATTATAGATGAATAATCAGTTATCATCTCAGGAATCTCTTGAGAAGGGATTTTCTTGTATTATGACTTTATTAATTTTCTGTATACTTGTTACATTATTTTTAATCTTTAAAATTCAGTCTGAATAAGTTTATTGAAATTCAGATCTTATTTTTTCCTTTCTCCTAATTTGGTTGATTTCTGAATACATTTGAAGCGAACACTTAAATGCATTTTTTCTTACCACGTTTACGTCAAAGTAGTACGACTCGGAAATACTGCTTTATTTACATTGATTTATTCGTTTTTTATAATTAAATGCAAATTTGGCTTTAAAATGCAATTTAATTTTCATTGTTGGTATAAATATGCAGTTCAGTCATACAGTTTTTGCCATTATTTATTAGAAAGAGTTTTTATCTTGCGCCGCTCTCTATTTGGTCGTGCTAAATGATTGATTTTGGGCAGTTTTCTGCAAATAATTCTATTCGGAATATCTCTGTAACTTCGCTTCTTAATTGTAAGTCTTACCTGTCTGCTTAGTCTGGAATAATTATTACGGAATACAGTTTCATCTATTGGATTGGATTATTAAATTATTAAATACAATAGATTTTTACAAAATACGATTTTCTGTGGAATCATAATGCTGTAAAAATTTGTTTTCATAATATAGCGGTTATTTCGAAGTAATATTATTAATCAATTTAATGGTATCGTATTTGTTTGTTGTGAAGGCTTTATGAATGTATTTTTTATCCTTATTAGGTACTCCAAAAGTCACTATAGATTTACCATTCATCTTTGCGTGCTTATCTTCGAATTATAGTTTCCTTGTAAAATGAACGAATAGTGTCTCCAAATTTATTTCACATATATAAACTAGTTATTGGTAAGCTTGTTTCATTTGTCGTATTTTTAGTTCGATCATGTGTAGAAGCAGCTGACCGTTATTATTTTTGGATGCTTGTTCTTCTAATCCTTCCAGCTGTTATCAGTTGTTGTTCACTAGCAATATCACTTATCACCATTATTCATGTCCGTCGGTTGAAAAGTGTTACAGAAGCTATCACTAGCAGGTGAATATGTTATATTTTTCGCATTGAAATAGTAAAATTATTTTTTTGTGTTCAGGTCATCCATAGTTTATGAAGTTTTCGCGCTTTCGATTAATTTTCCTAATTTCGATTATCTAGCTTTTTATTAAGTTGATGTTTCTGGTTCATGTGGCAGTTTTTGGTTTCGAAAATTGCAAGTGTATTCATTTTTCATTTGATAGCTTTTACATTATCTCTTCCAGTTATTTTGAATTGCTGTTTTTGTTCATTTTTTGAAATGTTTTTCACAAAGTTGAACTTTATTATAATTATTAAAAATTTTGACATTTAAAATCAAGAAAAAAAAATTTCGAACTTGTGCTGAGTGATTGAAAATGAACCGTATTGAATATGGTCGAAGATTTATTTTCAAAACATTCGAAAAAGTATTCTTGCTTTTAGCACCCATTGGTTGGCAAGGACGGCGAATCGAATTGGATTGGGTGTTAGTGCCCAAAAAGCACTAATGGAATATGCGAAAAAGAAAAATTTGTTAAAATTAATTCCAAATACTGGGCCTAAAATTAGCAATTTAAGTGTTCCTCAACCTCATAATTCTGATGAACAATTATAATGCATTTGATGGTAACCATAGTGCAAATTTAACTAATGATGGATTTTACTATATATGTTAAGTTGATTTTCCATCATTTATGTCGTATAATATGTTTTTAGACTTTATAATAGAAGAGAAATGCTCAAAAAATTCACTCGTTTTCTTTTTTTCTTAAATTCAATTGCTTGTTTGATTTTTTGTTTTTATTTTCCTCTTTTTTCATCTCTTTTCTGTAATTACATCCAAAAATTTTGTTTGTTAATGTAACAAACAAAATTTTGTCGATGTTTTATTCAATTGTTTATTTTTTTTCTTTTTCATACAATAGTAATAAAATATAATTTCTTGATAATAAAAAGTACTATTACTATTTTATTCAATATCTACATTCGTTTTGCTTCTTTGGAACTCCGAAAAACTCTTCCAGTAAATAATAGGTTAATTATATTTGTTCATTTCAAATTTCTGATATTTTCGTCTTTAATCGATTGTAAGTATATTCTTTGTTTGTGTAATCTTTTCGGATTTGTAATAACTTGAAAGATGAATCTGTTCAAATGTTAAAATTTCCTGTCCTTGCCTATAGTACAGATCATTATCTAATACGATGTTTGATATTTCATTAACTGTTACCAGAATATGCAATGCTTAATATTTGTCTAAATGTAATCTTCAGGACAGATAATTAATTAATTTATAACATAGTTAGGTCATAGATAAGTAATCTATAAAAGAATCAAATCATTTATTCTGATACTACCGTAATTGGTTGTTTATTTTATCTAGCTAATGAATTCTAGAATGTTTAACTCAGTCTTACTTTATTTTTTTTTATCCGGTGATATTTTTCATTTCTAATTTCTCTCTTACTCAGTTCCATTTCCAATGAAATTCCCAGAAACACATGTTTCAATTCGTATGTTAGCTAAGAAAAGAAGTTCAATTCATTCAGTTTCTTTAGCACAAAGTAAGACTCGATTTATACAGTATTTTGTTGTATTTTTTTTTTTAAATATATATTTAGAAACAAAGTAAGATTTAATGGAAATAATGCATTTTATCAGTCCGTATACATTATTTCACTAGATTTCACTTACATAAGTGTCAGTGTTTTGCTATTGTTTAAAGATTCATTGCTAGCAAAACATAATTAATAGTTATTAGTGCCACTTAAGTAGTGGTATTAATTATCTATCAGTATTCAGTTACTAAGATAGAAAAAGGAATGAGAAAAACATGATTAAATAGTTCAATTCATAATTATTGGTAAAGACTGGTAAAAAATGATGGAAGGTCAGTAGGTCAGGACCGAAATATCATTTTTCGAGAATGTTTATTGTGTAATATTCATGAGTTATGGAATAATTGTCCTTCAGATTCTAAAATCAACAAGTTTTTTTTCTTAATTTAAACATTTTCATTAAGCATTAGTCATCTTTTCATTCTTAATTTTTTTGGCTATCTTTGAAATTAGATTTTGAAAGTAAGTCTTAAGTTTATTTTATGTTCGGATTTCATTTTTGAAAGGAATTTCGATATTTTCCAGGTGTAACTATAACTGATATTTCTCGTTTTGCTAAAATGAGTAACGACAACAACTTATTTCAGTGCCATTGCAGATGACATTTAATCGAAAGAAAGTTGAAGGACTAAATGAACTGAATACATTATTGAAGGATCTCAAATGTCGTACCGTTATTTTGTTCAGCGGTTCAAAAGATGGTGGCAAAAGTTGGTGTCCAGATTGTGTTCAAGGTTTTTTTTTTTTTTTTCCTCAATGTATTTCTATTGAATTAAAAGTCTTCTCCAGATCTTTTCTTTTTAAAAATTTGAAGTCCCAAATTTGTCCATTATTTTAGCGGAACCTGTAATTGAGAAAGTTATTGAACAAATTGTATCTTCTAATGATACGGACATAGATTTGACATTTATCGAATGCGCTGTTGGACCACGGACGTGGCAAGTTTATCCTCCACTTTTTATTCCATTAATAACAGTTTCTATATCCTTTCCGGAAGTAAAATTTTTCTTTTTTAAAGAATTTACAAAATTTTCAAATTTGTTTTACAAATACATACGTTTGCACAAGCAAAATATTTACGATTTATTAATTTAGTTATGGCAATTTTAGCTGGAAAGATCAAACAAATGCATTTCGAACTGATCAGAGATTTAAACTAAAAGAAATTCCCACATTACTGGATTATAGCAATAAGGTTTAATTCTCGTTTTTAGGAAATATCACAAATTTTAGTGGACAATTATTATACAGATGACAGATTCTCAAATCTTAAAAAAATTGGTGGAATAGTTATCTTTGCTAACTTTCAAACATTTAAACATTATCTACTATATATATATATATAATTGCATGTGCTACCTATTTATTATATACGTTTTTAGTTTTCTCTATTTAGGCAAAGAGGTTGTCTGGTGAACAGTGTGCTAATGAGCTGTTGGTGAAGGAATTATTCCTTGAAGATTAATTAATTGATAATGTTGTTATGAATTTTTGACATTCCAAATGATGAAACAATATGAATTTCAAATGTGCATATGAATGTCAAGTTGTATGGATTGTGATAATTTGTAACCAAACTTTTATAATTTATTTCGTCATTGAAAATTGAATTCCTATAAACAAGATCACTTGCAAACTTCGCTTTCCTAATTTTTATTACTGTCTGTTTTTTTGGTCATTCATTAAAAACTGCTTTACATCATCCACTAGTTTCAAATCGCTCAGTTCCTCACCACACATTGGGCAACCTTCTTGTTCATCCTTGAGTCTGGAATTAATCAAATATATGATTCCATTATCATTAAAAAAAATAAATGGGCAGTTTCGTGTAGGTTTTCTTCTTTATAATCGATGTAATTTGATCACAAACGTAAATACATGTAGCAATACTAAAAACCAAATTAAATGGAAAAATTTACATAAAAATTTTTACTTGAAATTCCAAAATCGAAATGCAAACTTTCGTCATCACTTCTTTTTTATTTTGTTATAAAATGAGAGAAATCACTCGGCGAATGAAATTTTATGATAACCTTTTTAATTCAGAATAAAAACCAGGGAAGCCACATGATGGGCATGTTGTAAAATCATTCGTGACCAAGTGTAAGCCCTGCAAAGCATAAACAATGTGCGACTTTTTTCACAAAATGAAGATTTCAAACAAAGTTTGTAATTTTTGGGAATAAACAAAGTCGGTTTCTTACTGTAACAATGCAGTAAGGAATCAAATTTTTGCATGAAGCGCAAACGAGTATCGATTCTTCCGTTGGGTTATCACAGTACGGACAACATGTCTTTAGTTCTTCTGGATCTGGTAATTTATCTGATTTCCTGAAATTGGAAGACTGATTTAATTGAAATAAATTACAAGCAATTCACGTTTGGACTACTGTAGTGTTTCTACGAAATGTCGAAATACACAAGAACACTACATTTTGAGAATGAAGAATTACTGTGTTAAATGCATACACGGTAAAAGCTTGCTTACATAAGCTGTTCATTTAACTATCAGAATTACCAATCCATTCCATTTTACAGTTATTTTTTTCTTCCAATTCTCAACTTCATTTATTTATTTTCAAATTGAAGAAGATTACCTTACAACAGCTTCAATTTTTTTGCGGTATTTTTCGTCAATACTCTTTCGATTGCAATCTTTTAGAAGCTCAACAGCAAATTTAAATGCTGATTGTTTAAGGCCTGCTTTGGTACATTCAATAACAGTAGTTGTAAGAATAGATACAACATCTGTAAATGTACTACTTTATAAGCATTTTTTTTATTTGTTATCTCTATGCTAATTCTTTCTTTCCTGATTCATGTTTTGAAAATTGGATAACATTTAAGATAGAAGATATCGAAAAAGTCAAAATAAAGCAGCAGTCGAAAAGATGAAAGAGTATTTTTAATTTGTTAATATAACTTTCATATTAAGAAAATAACGTAGTTTTTTCTTTTCACATTAAAATTTTATATTAAATTAACAGAGAAGATAACTTGTTATGAATTTTTATGTTTGGAAAATTAATCCGAATAATTCGCATATCGAATTTTCTTATAATATATCAACATTAACTCCCTTATTTTTTTTTTTTTTTAAATTGAAAAATAATATTGAATTTCTAACGTGCTGGAAAATGGCTGATACTACCGGCCACTCTTATCAACATACGTGCAGCTTTCATATGTTCGCCACGTTTCACCAAACTCTATTTAAAAACAAAAGTCATATTAGGATAATATTTAATATTAACCAAAAAAAATCCTAATTTTTTGCTTGGAAGAACTGAGATATCGAAAGGGAAAGAAAAAGAAATCAAAACCCCATCTCTTCTGCAACTTTTTGTTTTTAAATCGTTTTTTTTTTTTTTTTTTTTTTTTTTTTTGATAATTCTTCATTTTCCTGAAATAAGTATCATAACTTATTGAATAAATTATAAAATAAGCATCTAAAACTAAAGTGTTTTTTTTTTTTTACTGATGCTGTAGCCGATATTGCAAGATAAAGTAATGTAGTTTAAAATAAAAATAAGCATCTAAAACTAAAAATCATTGTCCAAAGTTTACCTTTATTATGAGGTAACTGTGTAGTAACATGAGGTTATTTTGCACCTCAAATGGCACTTTGATTCTTTCATTTTGTAATTCTTGATACATGCCAAACAATAACTTATGTGCAGTACGATATGAACCATTTGCTTGCTCTTCGGTGGCTATCACAACCGCTGTTTTCGCTGCTTCACGGTACATTTTCATTGAAATATAGTATTTAAAGAGAAATTTTGGATTCTAAAAATTAAAAAAACATAGTATGAAACTTTTTTTAAACCTTCAAGGAATGCTTTGGAGATTTCGAAATATTGACAATCGATATCGAATGTTTAATTTTTCCCACAAATTAGTACATGGATTTGATAAAACTTTCATATGATTTTTCATAGCTCAAGTCTTAAATTTATAAGAACCATAATTGGAACATCAGGACTAGTATAACTGATAATTGAAATGCCTAATAGTAAGATTTAATTTTCTATATCATCAGTGAAATCAAAAAAAAAAAAAAAAAGAAGTGATACAATAGAAAAAATGAGAAGAGATGGAAATTTAAGACATACCTTAGGAATACCATCAATTTCACCAAGCAAATAATCAATCATATGAGAATTTAGGTCAGGGTTTCGTGCTTCTACTACACATGCTATTGCTGTACTTATTGCCTTCGTATCTTCACCGTTTGTAAGCAAGTAATCCAATGCCTAAAATAATATTCATGCAAATTTAAATATCTTAATTAATTGCAATAAATCACCACTTATATCTAACTTAATAGAAACGATCGACTCATGCTACGAAATTTGATTACAATTATTTTGAAAGTTAGATGTTAAAATAATTTCAGATAATTTAAACTATGTCTTTTTCATATACAAGCGAAATGTTTCACAATTATAATATTAATGCAATAGACTTTTGATATATTTATCATTCTTGTTAAAATTGTGAGAATTATTTCGTTATTTTGTTATGAACCACTTTCTGGCGAGTATTCCCCAACTAGTTAAGTAATCCAAGCATTGGAGAATATGATGAAAAGATGAGAAAGATGAACATTAGCATATTTACAAATTTTCGAATCAAAAAAATAAATTCTCGATTTTCATCAACTAATACTATGAAAAAAGAGATTGCAATTCTTTTTTTTTTCTTTTATTATGAGGCAAAAAAAATCAAAAACCTTCGAATATTGCCCAGCTTTGTAGTAAAAAAATCCAGCTTTCTGTGAATTCATATTCTTTGCATAATAATCAGCCAACTGCAAAAACACATCCACTGTTCCATCATCTTCAACAGCATCAGCAAAAATATCCATCTTTTGTTCTGTTTCTGCCAGATGAAATGCTTCCTGAAAATAACCAGGGGATAAACGGTCGAACTGTGAGATCTCTCTCTTGAAGATCTCAATGGTAAACTTTACTTGAATATAGTATTCACTAAGTGGTGGAAAATTGTGAATACAGTTTTTTTCCGAGTGGTAAGAAAACTATTTCCGAAGAAAAAACAGATCAGCACTGGATAAAATTTTACTACTACTTATGTGTTACTTGAATAGTTTCTGTGGTAAGTTAAATTCTTGGGATTATTAGACAATTCCAAGATTCTACATTTTACACGTTAGAAGACTTTAAGAATTCACCTGTTGACATTGAGAAAGTACCAAAAATTGGATAGCTGAATCTTGATCTCCAAGTTTGGTGAAAAATCTAAAAAAGAGAATAAATCGGAAACTAATAGAAAAACATACGATCATAATGTACTGATAAGAATATACTGATAGGAATATTCATTAAAAATGTTAGAATTATCAAGGAAAAATTACAAAGAACATAGAATCTACTTTGCAACAAGTCTTGCTCCTTCAACGCTTCTACTTTCCCGCACAATACATACTGCTTCTTCAGGCTTATTCAAATGCTCTAACAGAAGTCTTACTAAGTTGTCGTAATCTCGAGCATTTTTGTAAGCCTGAAATTTAATTTAACTTTCATAACATCAAACATCAATACGATTAAAAATAATTTTGGTGAAGATATTGTCATAATTTAGAAAGAATTCAAAGGAAAAAATATTTGCAACGAATGAAAAAAAAACTTTACTAAAATTTGCTAAAACTTTACCATTGCAGCTTGTTTGAATTTTTTCTCTCTTTCCATCACTTTGCCATATGCCGTATGGATTTTTGGCGAGTGAATTTTAGGTAAAAGACTGCTCACCTTAGTCCTATAATAAACCATAAAGGTAATAAAATCTTACCAAATTCTTTAGTTTTAATCCAAAACATTGAAAGTGACAAAAAATTTAATAATAACATTTAAAGACAAAACAGATAGGAAAGAGCTTGAAACTAAATTTTAACAGAATTTACCAATTCTTTGCTTTTAGTGAAACTGCAGCAGCTCGATCATAAAAATGCCCAAGTTCATACAAATATGCTGCATCACTATACTGCTATAAAATCATTATCTTCTAATTATTTTTCTAGAAATGTACAGAAATCAAATTTCTTTCTGGTTCCCTAATCGCTGTAATTAAACCTTTATCTGTTCTAGAATTGTCGCACAATCGCGCTTAACGGCTCGTCCTTCGATACTTGCAGCAATTTCAATTCCTCTACAAAAATAAATTTGATTTTTTAAATAGGTGAATTGGTGTATGCATATATGGAAATTATAATACATACAGGAACAAATATGAATAACTAGAAAAGCAAAAAAATCGCTTTAATTAGTACTTACTTCCGAATATCTCCTGTGCGAATAGACATTCGAGCAATGCCAGAGTTACACATATTGTTATGTTCCAAAACCAACTTATATTTAAAAACAAAACTTTAATATGCATTGAAATGGAATACGAGATCGAAGTAGAAATCAAGCCATTTTTTAAAGGAAAAACTATCCAACATAAACTAGTCAAGTAGCAGGAAGCATAACATATGTAAAAGAAACCTGTTCATTGCTTTCGTCTGGATTTTTAATCAAGCCATTTTCGTATTGCACCAGTGCTTGGCTATAATTTCCCCTGAAAATTAAGAAAAAGTCATAGTGTTAAAAAACATTTGTGATTTGAAGTGCGATCTTTTAGCCCATGTACTTCCACTGTTGTTATACTCAAATACTGCACAGATGATTAAAAGGTACGAAGGTTACATAAATTCTAATTGTTGTGCATATTCCTTTGAAATCATTGGCACTTCTTCTTCAGCCAAACGTTTTGCCAAATTCAGTGCTTTATCCCAATGTAACAGATCCCGACGCATCTAGAAGGATGAAAAACGCCCTTGTATAATTTCAACACCGAAAAATAAATTATTCTCATCTAAATGTGTTCACTTTGAATTCCATAAAAATTCGATCCACAAGTTTACAACTCAATTGCACTTTTTAAAATTAAATAACAGAAAATGCGCAAGGAACTGCTTCTTACATCCAAAGCTTCTCTTGGCTTAGTCGACTGCAAAAAAAGTTTTTCTGCCACATCAAAATTTCCTAATAACAGGGCCAAATATCCATTTAGCAAATTTTTTTCCTCAATGTATTGTATTTCTTCCAAACTCCAAACAATACCCACTGCATCGATTTGCTTGAAAATCTTAATTGCTAAAAAAATTTTTGCTTTTATTTTTGCCGAAATTAATTTTACAAAAAATTATGCGAAGGTGCATATCATTAGTCTAAAAGAAAGAAAGTAATTTCCGATACTAACATTACCTAAATCTACTTCACCATTTTTTGTGGCTGTAATTGCAAATTTATTCCAATGTTCATGAATTTTCGTATATTCACATATACGCCATGCATGCATCCATCTAAAATTGAACGACGCAAAATTAATTTTCGACCTTTTTTTGCAATTTTTTAATTAGCAGGTGATTAGTGAACAAAATGCTTTCATTTTCTAAAATATCGATGTGTGAAAGATTAAGAAATGCACGAACCTTTTTAGATTAAGCGCTTGATCCAATAATTTTTCCAGCTAAAATTTAACACAGTTCTCTCAAATCTAATATATGAAATCTCTTCTGATTATTTCATCAATGAAAAACAAAATACTAACAGTTTTTGGTGATTTCCCTTCAAATACCATATCAGTTCGATGACTCTCCAACAATATACTACCAATACGTCCATTTTGTGTTTGACAGTGAACAATTCCCTTACAAAGCATCAATGGGATATGTCCGTATGGTATATTTGTGATTCCAATTTTTGCCAATGAAACATCTAAAAGATCATTAAATCAACCAAAATTGATTGTTCTCACATGTAACACAAAAGTTAACCACTAAAACACACAATTATCTACTAATTATTTTGTTTTTAAATATTCTGTTCTTACATGAAAAAGACGCAGTATGAATTATAAATTACTTTAAACATTTAAATCTTGAAATAATTGTAGTGAAATTCTTTGCCGGAGGGTAGAAAACGGAAAAGCATTCAACTTTGGAAAGCAACTCATAATATAAAAAAAATAAACAAGTAAATACTTATCTCTATTCACTGAATAGGCATAATGTTAGAATTGAAAGTTATGAGTGATTCCGAAATTTAATCATCAAAATGTTCTTTTTGTATACCACTTCTTCCCTTGCAAGATAATATGAAAAAACCTAATGAATGCACAAACATACTGTTATCAGTGTTTGACAATTGGCAATTAATGTTAATGAGCTAACTATCAATTAAATAAGCTTACTTTCTATTTGATTCTTGGACACAAGATAAACATGAATGGTATCTGAATTACATACAACAAATGTGTCGCGATCCACGGAGAAATTCTCCCATAGACAACTCTTTAACTATAATATATCATTAATAACTAATAATTAATAATAATAAATTTATATTCTCTCTACTCAGACATCTTTCGTCTTGTCAAATTCATCTTAATGTTTCCTGTGGTGTGTTTTAGAAATTTCTCTGCACATCCTATAACTTAATTTAATGGAAGAATACGACTGCATGTACGTTAGATATTTGAGGATTGTATTAAACTGTCAAAATTCACATGAGCAGTGGAATTAATTGAGGGGATTTTGACAGGCTCATTATCAACAGGACTGTAAATGTATGCATTTAAGAGTGCATCGAAAAAACAAAGCGTAATTCCTTCTGGTTCCGGATATAACGATGTGATTCCCGCTACATGTCTGTATTCGTTCACATATCTTTCATCTGCCAATGAATAATAATAAAGGTGCCCATCCTGGAATTAAGCATTAAAAGAAGTCATCCATTTTTCAAAATGAGTTAAAAGTTTAAAAAATGTTAAAAATCTAGTGAATTAATTTCTAGTTTTCGAATGAAATGTTTTTGAAATGTAAAATTCTCGAATGAAATGTTTTTCAAACAAAAAATGTTTTTTTCATTCTACAATTAACATATGTAAAGCAAATTAAAATTCATACATTTGTACAATAGATAAGGAAATTATCGGTGAGTGAAATATCCTGAAGCCCATAACTAGCATGTACCGAATCCGGAATAACGAATCCATTTCCTTCACCATGCAGCTGTAAAATGTTTAATCTATTTAACAGATTAATGGTAGATTATTTTTTTTTCTCCAGTATATTGTATTCTTGAAAATAGGTGGAAAAATAAACAAAATTACGATTAAATATATATAAATATTTTGTTAGTCATACCTTCTGTAACTGTGCCCGATTGTCAAGCTTAGCAACAGCATAGTTTTCATTCAAATGCATAGCATTAACCGTTGACAAATATTCAATTTCACAAACGTGTCGAATTCCTTCATTATTATAACAAATTATGGAAAAATTTATGTAATGACGAATGAATGTGCTTCATTTCATGTCATTTTAAATTGACAGTGAAAATTAAATTCAAACGGTATACATATTTTCTAATGATTTTTTAATGACATTTTTTTGTAGCTAATGAATGAAATTAGCCCTTCATACTGAGACCGATTCAACAAAAAATTACAAATAATGGATAAAAATGTTACATTAAGAAAATAATACTAATTCAATAATATAAAATTTTACCTATAAAATGTGAGCAATATAAGTCAGCAAATACTGGGGTATGTAATGCAAGATCTTTTCATTACTTACCTTTCGTTTCAGCAATTTCATAAAGCCATGCACGATTATTCATTGTAATTGCAATGTGTTTTGGACCCAATGCAATTCTTGTTGGTTCCAGTTCAATTTTCACTACTGCTAATGGATTCTGAAGAAAAGATACTTTTAAGATTCCTTTCGAAAGTTTAGTATTTCAATTTAAATGTTATCAGTGGATCTGTTAAAGAAGTCTGCCCACCTTTTCTCCTTCTCTAAAAAGGGTTATCTCATTCAATGACGATAAAATAGCAATAGTATTCCGGTATGCAGCTCCAAGCATGGGCATTTTTGTTAGAAATAAATGTAATGTGCCAGACCGAGTACTAGCAGCAACCAATCGTCCATCGTAATTTGTTGAAATACTACATAAATCTGTAGAGAAAAATTTCTCTACCTAATTCCTCCATTTAATTTGATACTTAGATTTGTCGAGAATATTAATAACTATTACTGAAAAGATCAAAGAAATTGACAGCAGATGAATTCACAATGACTAACAAACCATTGTTCTTAATGTCAACTTCGACAATTTCAACAATTTCATCAAGTCGACTCATTTCACGTATTCGTATCCTAAAACATGCTGACAGAATTTTTTTGTTATAAAGTTCTGAGATTCCGTTGAAAAATGCTCTGGAAATCAATTGCACAGCTTGTCTTAGTTTCGATATGAGCCGTCATTATCACTCAAAAAACAAAAGAGTAAAATTCTATAAGGACGAAAACACTTGTGAAAGATTGAAAAAAAGGAATATTTACTGATTGTCACCAATTAGCAGAACTTTAGATAATGATTCATTGATGCATATAGACGACAAATATGTCTTGAAATCTTGTACTGCATAAATTTCCTTAAAATATATTACATCGAAGCAAGTTGCGAAAGTTACTTATGGATTTATGTGAACGTTTCATTAGATGTGATTTTTTACAAATAATAGTTATGATGAATGAGTACAAATAATTTTTAAATAATTAAATGGAAATAACCAGTTCTTTAAAAAGAGGAAAGATTAACAACACAACAGCGTAAAACTGAAGTTAACAAACCTGACCAATCTCTGCAGCAATCGTTGAAACACAAACAAAAAAACCTTTATCAAAACCCAATAATAAAAAATTACTCCGATACCTAAAATTTTCTTTCTTTTTTTATGGAAGCATTTCGACTATAATATTATGTCCTTTTCGTCAATAATAATATCATTATTCTACTAACAATCACTGACATTTTTACGGCTTTTTTAGATGAAACTTTTCCATCAAATCACATGATATGTGCAAATGTTCTTCAAATTAAACTATGTGAAAATTTCTAAAGTAAAAAAACTTATTAGGTAAAATAAGTATAATTCATATATATAATAACTGACAATAACCAACCAACCAACAAAATGTTACGATTTGACCGTAATGAACTTGACATTGAAGATTGATAAGTTGTGTATTATCACTCAGCTCTGCCAATAGGATAGTATTCTGACTCAAAATAGCACCTAACTGAAATGGGTATACTATTTAAAATTATTTAAGAGTATACAATTCAACAATTTGAATTTAAAATCAAATTCGTAGTTTTTTTCAAGACAATTCATTTTTGAAAAATAAATGGGAGAAAACAGAATGAAGGATTACAGAAAGGAACAAAAAAAAATGATAAAATAATAATAGAAATTAACGACATCGACAGATAATTTCCTGTGTAGTCAAATTCTGGCAATGATGAAAACGAAAAAAAAAGTGAAAGTTTTGGAGAAAACTAATGGGTAATGAATAATGACTGAGAAAATATTATAATGATCTTATTAAATTATTCCATTCAAAACATAACTAACCATTACGTCAGGCTTAGCATTTTTATCAGTTTGTTGCTTCCGATCACAAAATTTAATCAGTGATGGTTCCATGTTACACATGAATGAATATAGCAAATCACCGTCAATGCTGCTAACAGTTATAGTGAAATCGGTTGAACCCAATGCAAGCAATTCATTATTTGAAAATGCTCCACAAGTTATGGCACTTTGATGCTTCCCGATTGCTGAAGTCTTGCTATAAAAGAAATGTTCCCTTTAATTTATTAAAAAGGTATTCAACATTATTTTGGAAGCATTTTCAACCTATCATCTTCGTCCTGAAAAGGATAACATAAAGATTCATTCTTTCAAATTTATACGTTTTCGTTTTCTGAATAACGTATATTACATACAATTCTGTGCATATGTAGCTCAAATAGTACTAAAATAAACTATATTTTGCATTCGAAGAAATTTTAATCAGACCCTTTCTAATTAATTTGTTGCAGACTTAATTTATAAATGAATTAGAAGGAAATATCGAAATAAGAAATAAGAGAATTGCTGTATGTCTGTCTCTCTCTCTCTCTGTCTCTTTATATATATAAAACTAACCGTGAGGTACGTTGGTTATAAAGTAACAAATTTCCCGTATCATAACCGATAGCCAAAACTGGCGAAATATGAGACCATAATATAAACGTTGGTTTCTCCCTTAAAAATTTTAGAACATATCTGAAATTGAAAGTGAAAATTGCTGAGCTACAAAATTTAAATACTATACTTGCAAAAAATTAAATATTATATTATATATTATAAAGTTTTAGAATCGTTATCAGTTTTAGAAAAGCATAAGAAATGTACTGTTACGAGAAAAAAAAATGTACTTAAGCTACATCATACAGTAATACTTACTTCCCGCTCATACCACTATCTAATTTGGTGGCTGTTTTCGACGTAAATTCCCATAATGTTACTGCTGTACTCTTATCATTCATTATAGCTAACATGTCACCATCTCGATCCCATGATAATGCTTCCACCTGCCTGTACAGAAATAAAAAAAAATAATAGTAAAAACAAAAAGGAAAAAAAGAATTATTGAGAATAATGAAATCAGTAAATAAAATCAACAAATAACTAACTGCCACCTAAAAAGAAATCCTACCCAGGTATGACTAATTCGTCAATCAAATTGCCACTTCGGTCGTATAGTTTCACCAAGTTACTGGAGCTGAAAAATTTTGATATTTCAAATCACTATGAGCTGCTTTCTTAGTGAATTATGAATTACATATTACAAATGCAAAACTGACTTAGATTCTGAATTTAATAAACAAAAATGCAAAATGAGTATAACATAAGTATGACATCAAGTCCATGACAATTATGTCATTTATTTAGTTATTGTCACTGCCCATTTAATATTCTATTCCCAATAAATATGATTAAGTAATTAATCATAAAGTATTACTTTGAAATAGACTCTAGCAAGATATTTCTCGTGAGCGAAGTGAGATTTAAACTAATGAAAAGTAAATAAAACAAACCCAGCAACAGCAAGATAGTTCCCTTTTGGACGCCATTCAAAAATTGGCTCACCTTCGCCGAGTTCTTTTTCTGTTAAACTACATATTAACTGCAAGTGCACAATAATATTGCTATATTCAATTGATTTTCTAAATTAATGGAATATCTCCATTGCTTCTTATTTCACTCTATAATTAATCAATGACTTTCTGTACATGACTGACCTAAACTAGTCTCTGCTTCATTTTCATTTCATAATTTGCCCTGAATCTCGCCAAAGAAAAACTTACTTTCATCCTTAAATATAACTGAATTTAATAAAGACCAACACAAAATTAGCCAACACAAAATAGCAATACATCTCGTTGCTGGGCAACGAAGTAATCGGAAGCTTATCGTGGCGGACGTTTCACTGTTGTAAACAAACGTAATCTTTCCCATACAATCTAGTATGATGTGAGTGAAAACGATGAGTAACATTTGTACATCTCGTGTACCTGGAGTAACAGCCTAACATAAGAATCCGTCAAACAACTATGCTCCCATACCCTCAAACTTCCCATCGAAATCTTTCAATTATTTCCTAAAACAGAAAATCCCAGAAAATTCATTTTGAAGCTCTAAGATACGTTATCCAAAATGTGCCACCAAATACACTACGTCACATTTAATGCATTAATTCACTAGGACCAAGCAAATATTTATTGCATATTCCCCATCAACAATTAGTACTTACCGTGAGCATTACTGGTACATCGCAATTGCGCATTTTAGTGTCTTATTTTGAAGTAGAGCACCAACACATGTATAAATAAGCAAATATTTATTTCGTAAAAAACTTTTTTCTCAAAAAAAGAGAAGTAAACTGACAACAGCAAAACGGAATTATTCACTTTATGAAACAAGTGCTGACGCCGTTGATGATTCGTATTTCCACGTGGCTGGCAATTGGCGTTTCGTTTTGTAATATCGAGCCAAGCGATGGATACGTGATTCGACAAGAATCAGTCTATACTTTGAGTCTTTGTCCTGCAAATCATGACACTAGCCATTGTAGTACACTATTCAGAAAGAAAAACGCTCAAAAGAGTAACATCTACTTCCTTTCCTCATCAAAAAAGTTCTTATTTAAACATGAGAATTTTATTAAACAACTCTTTGAAAATCATCCACAAATGTTAACATGAAATATGAATAAATGGTAGTACGAATGAATTCTTTCCTTAATAAATTGAGGAAAATCGGTTTAAAGAACCTTGCGATTTCTCTCTAAGTGCTTGCGAATATTAACTGCTTTTTTTATAAGGTGATACAAATCTTCCGGGATTTCAGGCGCCATACCCTGAAAAATTGTAGATAATCAGAAGAAATGAATGATTGTACACTATTATATTACCGAACTATCACAACAATGATCAACTCATCGGAGCGAGTTACGCCTTAAGGACTAATACAACAAATCGAATAAAAATGCAAAAATGGAAATTCTTACTTTAGATTTCAAAATGCGTACAATCTTGTTACCGGTAACACGTCGAACCTGGGCAACGCCATGTGAATCACGCAGTATTACACCAATCTGTGAGGGACGTAAACCCTATAATGTAAAACACCGCAAATACTTCCGGCAGCATGAAATAATTGTTCAATGCTTACTTATATAAAGAAGGAACCGTATAGTAAATCTGGAATCCGAATTCTGATCAAAGGAAAAAACTCCAATTTCTTACCTTCCTGACAATATTTGAACATACATAAATCTTCAACCATCCAACAAATTAAATTATTTTCTAACACAACTTCTAGATAACGCTATTTTCGAAAAAAAAAAAAGATGCTATGTTACCTCCAGCCTCACAGATTAGGTAAAGAAATAAATGACAGCATAAGACATTACATGAGCTAGTAAGTAAATAAAGTAACCTTTTTAGCAAGACGTGTAATTTGCTCCTGAACTTCCTCACTTGTAAGCTTAAGCCAAGTTGGTACCGATCGACGGTATGGCAACGCCGACTGTGAGATACCCTTGCCGGGATTGTGCATGCGACCCATAATTGACGATTATTAACTGTAGCAATACTCTTACGTGATATAATTTCCACAATTTACCTGAAAAATACCCTAAATCATTCACTAGCATTACATTAGCAAAAAAAATCCAGTTCTAGACAAACAAAGCAGTAACTTTAACCTACAAATGATTTAGAGTGATGCTTACCAACAAGTGACATACGACACACAACCTAACCAAACCTACTAACTATGAAACGAGCAAACCTAATGTCAACCGATTGCTATGAACGGCCACTCTAGCTGCGATATGCAAAATGGTCGTCCCAGCTCGTCTCATTCCTTTTCGTCTCGCTCAATTTACTTGTTTCATTTTGATTTCGCGTTTACTTTTAATTTACTATAATCTTTTGGTTACTTTAATTTTGATTTAACTTTTCATGTGCGTTCGCTATGTCTTATTTTCGGATTTAGCTTACTTCACCTTGTTTTTCTACTTATCTTTGCTGTTGAACTTCATCTTGTAATTTAATTTTATTCAATAAGTTGATAAAAAAAAGCGATGATTAGATTAGATTTATTTATTGCTTTATCTGTTGCAGCATTTTATCAAATGTTAATTGGAGATGTTGAGGTAGAGCCGGAACCTAATGTGAACTTGTTGCTTATTTTATGTGGCAATGAGGAAGCAACAACGGATAACGATTCCTTTAACTTGTTGTGCAAAATCTGTGCAGCTAATATTATCAGTGATCGTACAAAGGTTATATACTTATTTTCACTTTGCTTGTATTTATTTTATTAATATTTTTCAACGTAAAGCCGTGCGTGTTTGGGTATGTGTGTAGTCTGAATATAGATTATGGATGAAAACCTCAGGCTAGGATCATTACATATGACTTTTTGTAAATGATATTGTGCACTTTTAAAGCTGAAATCAGCCTACTCTTCTTTATATACACTACAGTTTCAGCTTTATTGGCTTCGACATCAACCACCCACATTACTTCCAAAAGAATCAACATTAGAACCATGGCAACTTTCACGTATCATGCTGCGTTATTTCAATGAAAAACTCACTAGCGGTGTTGCTGCATTCTGTGCTTTTGCTCATACATTCTCCTTTGTGGAAATTGGTGTCATTGTAAGTTTTCAATAAGTACCGATACTTTAATTTTATGATAATTTACGCAGTGTTACTTGAATTATCCCAGATTGCGTTATTTATCATTGAATTAATTTTTAGTTTTTTGAATTAATTTGCAAATGAAATCCGTAAATTACATGACCTTACGGAATATAAATTTGAGAAATTCTGGTCAAAACTAAATTTCAAACATATATTTTCAAATTTCTGTTCATCTTACTATTATTCGTTCCTTCGAAATTTAATTGCAGGTGGAGTTTTATGAGAGTGACATACCACATGAAGAATCACTCTCAACAATATTAGCATTACTTTCCGATATGGGTAATTATTTCTCGATGATCTCAAAGGGTGCATTATTCCAGCAAAATATATTTCCGGTAACTGCTTTGATTCGAACTTCTCGAATATATGATTATGGATTAGTGGCAAGTCTATATACGAACTGCATGTTATGTTTTGAAAATGGCGTTTGTAAAAATATGTTAGCCAAATAAAATGCCATTTGGAGATTTGTTTGAAGCAAAACAGTAATGTTTTATCAAATCGTGGAAGAGTTTGAACAAGTGATTACATTATGTAGAAAAGTAATGCGTCATTATTAAATCTAGTAACTGATTAGTAATTATTATTAGTAAAGATTGAGAAGTTAAAAGCAGCCAAAGTTTCAGTTAAGCTAGGTAGTCTATCTAGGTTTGACTTGGTAGTTTGAATGCATTTTTGAGACATGAAATGATAAAGTGCTGCAGTTACCAATACAATCACTTTTTTCAACAAACATATAATGGGAGAATTTAATTATTTTATAGAAAAAGATAATAAATTATTTTTGATTGAATCTTTTTTTCTAAAGCTACTGTGCTACTATTTGTTGAAAGATAACTGAAAAACTATTGAAGCTTGCAATATCTAAAAACTGATTTTAATTGTTGATGATTTTAGTTAAAATCGTTGTATGCACGGCAGATTTTATTTTGTTGCCAATTTTATAAAAAGAATCTACTGTCAATAAGTTTTATTACTTTGTCTTCTTCATTTCCACAGTTCTTTTTAATTTCGATTTGGCGTTGTGGCCAGTTTAATCCCTCTTCTCTTCGTCTTTTCCACCATAATTCATAATTTTTTTCACCTTTTTCTCACCTTTCACCTTTTAGATGAAAGTCCTTTAGTGTATTCACTAGGTATATAAAGAAATGAAATTCTCGCCTTCCTTCTTATTTCTTCAACAAAAGTTGGAATTAGTGGGCAATGATTTTATACCCAATGGTAACATTGAAAACTCTTTCATATTACAAACTACTGCGACAGTGTTGAGAGTAATTCCAATCGAAGTATTGTCATTCCTTTAATGATGCAATGCGGATTTGGCAACGACCAAAAATGTTTCTTTCTTTCCATCTTGCAACATAAGTGAAGTGGTGAAATTGTGTTTCATTTGGGAAAGTTGTAATGAATCGCGGTATCTCCTTTAGGTTTTTGGATCCGGGAATCTTATTGGTTCTTAAATGATATAAAACATCGTTTAAACTTTTCATTCCTTTGAAGTGAGTTAATGCATCGTAAACGATTGTTAATATTGTCATGAAATTATTTAGTGTCAATACTGTATGATTAGATAAATAATGAGTAATATCATTTTGACTGATATCAGAAGACACCTTTTGGATTATGTTGGAAGTAGCTGTTTTTGAATTATTTCATTGTTTCGACTGTGCAGTTGAGAATTAGTTTGAAGTTGTTTGATTAACGATTTTAATCGAGTAAGAAAAAGATTGTCATTTAGTCTAACCTTTGGCCAAAAGACATTCCTTTTGTTTCTTGGTGACATTTTATTTAAATTCTAATGCCTTCTACCTTTTCAATATCTTAGGCATTGGATTGTTCTTGAATGTCTATTAATTCTAATTTTCAGAACTGATCTATATCTGGAGTATTTGTGACATTCGCGACACAAATGGATTCTACGATTATAAGCTATTATTGATCTGATTTTTGAATGAAGTAATAAGAATTCAGATTTTAAATCCTTAATATTACTTAACTGGATAAATTTGAAGAGGTAACTGGCTCCAATGAGTGTGTCAGGTTGCTTTTAGTTGATCTTATTGGCTTATTGATGACAACTCCTTTTTATTCAAATTAATAACTTGCAATTTGTTGAGTAATCAACCCCAACTATCTCAAGAATTATTATACCCCTTTTCCGTTTTCCATTCCTTTTGGTAACAAAACATGTTTTTAACATCCAAACGAAGCGATTTTCAGCTTTTTTTTTTCGTTTGCTGAAGTTTCAATTCATTAACTAACCTGTTAATATGATGGATAGCCTTACTGACTACAATGATTTTCTTACACAAATTGTTATTGCATTGCACACAGATCCATTTGTTCCGTATTTGAATTCATTACTCAGGTGGTTGTTTCCGTGTAATTTGCTCGGACATAGCGTCGTATTGTGAATGTTGCAGCAGAAACAAGAAAAGTTACTTTTTATTGGAATCACTTGTTGCATGCCATATTCGAAGACATTTGCATTGATTTTCCTCAATAAATATGGCATTGAATAAAAACCCAATGGTATTTCTAGCTTTATTATCCACAGAAATTTCCTTGGACTATCTTCTTGGTTACGTAGTCAACGTGATTAAGGTCGATGCTTCTTTCCCAGTTTCACGTTCTGCTAGTTTTTATTCCACTAAAAGTTTAGCATCTAGTGACTTTCCGCTTACGTTGCGCTAGTTCTGTCAAGAATTGTCTTAGCTTGTTGACTGCCCAAATTTCTTCTTTCTTTATGCCGAAATTTACTTTCAATGACGTCTTCTATACTAAAATGTTCTAGATCCTTTCAAAATCTTTCTTATGACACTAAGTTCTTCAAAGCAGTACTCTAACCTGCTGCTAGTAGAGTCTTTCCTTTAAGAAAAAATATCAAATAATTCACTTCCTGGATGTCTAAGATAATTTGGAGATGAACTGTTGCTTCAAAGCCGCTCCAGAAATGTCTGAAAATTTTTGAGTCGCCATTAAATTTGCCAGTGACAACTATGCAAATTTACGCTAGGCGATATTGAGATATTTCCTGTGGAGGTAATTCTCTCATACCTTGCTAACTTAATCGCTGCACAATTAACTTCTAATTGTTCACAACTTAAAGTTTCTTTAGCATCATTTATTAAGATTGCTTAATACTCCACTCACTGTCGTCGACCATTTCCACATATTTATCTTCCTTCTTTATTTGTTGGGCTGTAATTTTTGGATATATATAATCTTGGCTTATTGTTTCGAGTGTGCTTGTATAAAATTCAAGACGTAATATTTTTTCTTGATAATTCTTCTTTTGACGTCATAGCTCTTTCTTTGGTAGCGAAAAGTTTAGTTTCCTAATTTTACTGATGATTTTCTTGATCTTCTTGACCGCCTTAGTTGTCTTTATTATTTTATTAAATATTTTACCTCATCTCGGGTGCCAAGAAATTTGTTGAAAATTTATATTTTGTTTGGGAAATTTTCTGTGGTTGGAGTGTTTATAGATGTGTTGTGTAATGGGATCTGTTGTAACGAATTTTATTCCTACGAACTACGTTAATGCATATTGATAATGTACTGATAACTTCTAGAAGCGTTATCTACGAGCATGGAAAGATGCGGAAGAGTTTGAATGAATGAGTGCGCGAGACTAGTCAAACTGAAGCTTACGTGGGCATTGGCTCATACTCGCAGTAAGTAAAGAGCTGTCACTATCGAACGAATTTACTTTTTATACAGGTAAGATAGTAAGAGTTGTTTTTAACATTGTGTTAATTGCTTGTAAGATGACAGTTACACCGACAGATCTCTGTACTCGACGTTAGACAAAGAGCTGACCAAAAACCTTTTAGCAATCGAATCTCAGTTTGACTTCTAAAATTTAAGGTCGCAAGAATAAAATGACTCAAAGCAATTCTCAACATATTAAGCAATGCAAACATTCTTTGTTAACAATGTGTAACATTCTAAACACTAAACATAAGCTTGACATGGCTACATTTGAGAGATGAATGTGAGATAAATGGTTTCTCACTTGAGATGGGAATTTGAAACAGCTTTATTTCTAAGGTATATTCAAATAAGACAATCTCTAGTCTTATGGATTTTGTAAAAATTTATTTTAACATATTGTAATTCGGTTCCTTTTCTTTTTGAATGAGGGAGTGTGAATATAAAATGATAAAAATTAAATGTTTTCAATCATTATGACTATCTTGATTACTAGTAACTATTGTAAAGAGAGTTTGGGGAAACTACTATGATGATATGTTGTGTATTACTTGTGTAAACTGTTTTTTTATTTTTTATTTTTTTTTTTAAAATGAAAAAAAAAACAGTACCCAATTAGCTAATACTCGTTTTTTTTTTTTTATTTCTATGGCAATATTTCCGATTCGAATAAATGAATTGAATTTCGAGCGGAAGTTAATCATAAAACTGAGTAATTTGGTGAGAGATGGGCATATTTATCAAATGAACGACAATTTGACTAATGAGACGGCACGAATTATTAAAATGTTATTTGCATATGTTATGGGATAACTTTCAAATTACTGCAATTTTCTTAAATTCTAATTTAAATTATTTGATGAGTTTTTTGTAACCATTTAGCTTTAAAAAATAATGACATGACATGATGTATCAAACATAACAATGTTCTTATTGAACATTACACCTTCTTTAACAGGTCATCTCACTACCATTGACCATTCATCAACGAGGTTAATTCTACCATTACCAATTCTTTCTTACACGAAACAATCATACAATTTACTTATTGGTTGTCGCAGAGGTTAATCCTATCATTACCAAATTACTTATCCACTACCCAGAACCAATAATATAAAAAATTTTTACGTCACTTTTATGTACAATTAGTGTTTTTCTGCAATCAATACAACATACCATACGTGTCATCATGCATTGTTACTTCGGAAAACCCATTAAATTATATAACAGGAAATTTTAACCATTTCTTGCACTAAAATATGATGCTCAATAGGATGAAAGTTTCTAAGTGATTTTTTTACACTACTGAAAATTGGCTTGATACTTGAAGTGATACTCCGAAATATAAAATAATAAATTATCAGTTCATCCCAATTTTCTTTACCGTATCTGTTAATACTTTTTTCCCAAATCAAATTTCAATCCTTTTGTCCCTTTTCGGTGACCGCTATAAAACTATACATGCAGTATAGGGAAAACGTACCCTAAAATTCCAACTGTATATGAAAAACTCAATGGCAATCCAATGATTTATTTTATTCTACACACCCTTATACACTCATGTGTTACCTGTCCATTATATTTTATTTCATATAACAGAGATATTTAGCTTTTTATTTCTATTTGATAAGCAAAAATTAGGGGCATTTCAAAAAGTTATAATCGAATGATCTTTACGCGAAAGCAATAAAAAATACCAATCAGATAATAACTATTTGATTCTTGATATGATTATCACTGCTACTGACCAATATTGTTTTGAATTTCAAAGCTAAGCTAAATTACTTCCTTATAAATATAGCAAAATTAAACACATTTTTGTTAACTGAAAGCATAAGTATTATTTCCTTCTGTTAACCTATTTTAGTTGGGAAACTTGATCCTGTTAACCACGATGTATAAATATAAAAGTATACTGAATGTGTCCCATCCCTTACAAATCCATTCAACAGTAAACTGTACCGTAATGTAAATAATCATTGCAAAAACACCGCAGTGTAAATAATTATCGTTATAGTAATACCACAGTGTAAAAACAGCATTAGTAATGTGTAAATAATTACACTTAGTGATATCTCCAATTCATATAATTATAGGTAGTAATGCCACCGAACGGAATATAGTGATAATGTTATGATAGCTACGATCTAAACAAACCATAGCAATAATGTTGTGGTACCTACGATAGGTGTGGTACGTGCGGTACTAGTAGTCACACCAATGGTACCAAGAAGGACAGCGTCACGACGTTAAGAAATGTTAGGACAGAGAATGGAGAAAGGGAAAGAGAAAAAAGAGGAAAGAAAAGAAATATGAAAGCAGTGAATATCAGTTCCAGTAACCATCCGGAAAAGAAACACGATACATATGTCATCAATAACGACGACGACGACTGATGCAATGAACAAAACCTGTTAATGACTCATCAACATTATCACCGTACGATGAATCATTATAATAATCCCGTAAAACAATTAGCACACTGATACTACTTGTCAATAATGAACCTTTACTTTTCATAACTATGCGGAAAAACTGGCAAATGTCGTAAATACAAGAGATTATTTCGATTATGACGTCATGTGAGTGCACAGACGTATAGGTATAAGTGATGAATGGAACCACCGATAGAAGGATGAAGGAGCAGAAGGATAGCTGGATGGATGGGTGGATTGATGGTTGTTGATGATGATGGTGATGGTGAGGCGGTAAAGCAGCGCAGATGTCGGAGTGCAGATCGATACCGATTCAGTGGGATGCCTAGTTATCGATCGAGACGAAGGAAGACAAATGATGGCGAATGGCAGCAGTGGCAGCATCAGCAGTAGCAGTAGCAGTAGCAGTAGCATAACTGCGCTTAGTTGCTATGCTCATTCATCTGTATCGCACACTTCTATTTCCTAAGGCTTTTGCTTCCATACCTGTCATTTCTTCAATTAAATGAACCACTTTTGTAGTACCTATTAATATGTGAGTATATCTGTAGTTTTAAAATTTATAATCTAACTCTTTAATTGTAACATTTTAGAAATGAATGAACTGTTATTACTTGCTACAACTAGTAAGCTAATGTTTTAGCACCACTATTTTATAACTAGCAATCTGTTTATATTCATTTTTTCCATCATTTTCTTTCTAAAGAATATATTAGTATTATTTATTGTTATTAACTAATCTTACTATTATCATTTTTATTATTATCATTACTACTATAATCATCATTGTCATTATTACTACTGATTATTATTATTACTATTATTATTATTATTATTATTATTACTGTTATCATTATTATTACTATTATTATTACCATCATTATTATCATTATCATTGTTATTGTTATTATCATTATTGTTACTATTATTATTATTATTATCATTGTTATTATTATCGTTATTATTATTATTTGTTATTATCATTATTATTGTTATCTCTTTTCTGTTAATTATTAAATACTCTTATCGATTCAACCGTTTCTTCTTTCTCTTCCTCCTTCTCGTCCTCTTCAGTTCCCTCATCTTTTAGTTCAATGTTCGTCGTTCTTAGTGATATTATAGTTGTAGTGAATATCGTGATATGGAATAGCTACCTTATCACCTTAACTTTCCCCATAACACCTATTTCTCCTCCCCTCTTATCTTTTTTCCGTGCAGGTAAGGATATTATATATTACAGTGAACGATTTACTAGTAAGATTATTGTTTAAATAAAATGAAGTGGGCAAATGGACAATAGTGAGAATGTTGGTCAGCTTTGCTCCATTCATTTATATATAATTATTAAATGGATTAGATAGGTTTGCTAGTATTTTCTTTGTTGATTTTTCCGTTCGATATCATATATGATTTTAATAAAACTTACTTAATTTAGTACTATATTATATGCGGAATGTTCGCATGATGTTACATGTTAAATTAAATATGAGCAAAAAAAAAAAAATTAAGTTTATGGAAATACAATTTATATTTTGAAAGGATTAGTTCATAGAGCAAGTTCAAATTTTAAGCATATGGAAAATAAAGGAGAAAAGCGGAAGATTCGCGACGAAACAATAGAAAGTATGAACGCATAGAGAGACACAGCACAGTTGACACTATCAGCGTTAACCTAATTACATATGAAGTGAAGCTGTTTAATGAATTCTAAGATAGAATTTGGGAAATAATAGCGACACGATTGTTTATCTTTGTTCAACGAATAAAAGGTTCTTTTAAAAGTTTGGTGAAATTTTTATCAAATTTTGCTTTTCATTTGTGTAGAAAGGATGAAGTAGAAATAACGATGTTAGCATTATTCTATGTTAGCACTATTAATTGTTATCCTTTATTTTTATCATCATTATTACTATTATTGTCATTATCGTTATCATAATTTACTCATTTATTTATTTATTTATTAACCACTTACATAATAATATGTAGAAAAGATGAGGGGGTTTATGATTTGACGATGTGATGCGATATGATGCAGTTTACCCTTTTATGGATTACCGTAAGGATTATATATCATTTCAGTTAAAACATCTCTTGAACTTGATAAAACGATATCAAACCTGTTAATGATGATTGTGATGTTACAACATTCTCATAAAATGATAAATGATGATAATCTTTCTATCTGTCCTCTTCATCCTTTCATATAATTTCTATTTGCAAAATTGAAAACTACAGTTGCATTGATTCTTTTCTATCCATCCATCCATCCATCGATATTTCTTTCCAATAATTAATCCGACAAATGTCAACGAACTAAATATCAGTCTACTATTGATAAATGAAAGTAAAAAAGGAATGATAAAAAGAAGTAATGAGATAAATTAGATCAATCGACATAAGTATTACTAGTAATTTAGTGAAAGAACTAATCAATAGGAGTAATCGCTGAGATATAAATAAATGAATGAAAATGTTAAACGAATGCCTTCTTTGCATTCTTCATTCGTTCATTCTGCTGCAATCGATCGTTGCAATGAATGAATGATATTAAAGGAAAGGGTGGTGGTGATAACGATGATGATGATGATGATGATGATGATGACGATGACGATGATGATGATGATGATGATGACAGTCTGATGAAATTTTAGAGTGGAAAAATGTTTGTCTGTGAATGGATGATGAAATGATTCGTTAGCTTTAAAACAAACGTGAAGAAGGAGAAGGAGAAGAAGCTAATGTTTCCTGTTCCTTATGCTGAATTTCACTGGTTGGTTCGTTTGTTCGTTCATTCATCGCTTTGGTTGCTTTGGTTGTTTGGTTACTTTGGTTGCTTTAGTTGGCTGACGGATCAGTGTATGTATATGTGTGTGCATGTGTGTATGTGTGTGTTTGTGAATAAGTTGTGATGAAGGAGACAACACCGCAGTAAGTTGGTAGTTTGAAAAGATGATGTAGGAGGAGCGGGTAGGGAAGGCGGTGGTAGTAGTGGCGGTGACGGTGGTAAGAATGGCTTCAACGACACCAATCCATCATCAGACATTAATTCTCTTACCGTTGGTTGTTCAACTATTGAGACGTCGGAAATCTTCGTCGAGAGAACTTTTTCTTCTCTCTCTTTCCTCCTCTCTCCTTTTGCCCTTCCCTTTTCTAATTCTACTTTTTACTTCATATGTGTGTATGTGTGTGCATGTATATGCATGTGTATATGTATGTGTGTGTGTGTGTGTATGTGTGTGTGTATGTATGTATGTGTATGTGTATGAACTAAACAACTGCAACCTTTTTTCACATTTCGTAATGGTCGGAGTTTTTGGAAAGACTTCAATTTTCTCATTTCGTTTTATTTTGTTTTCAAGGGATTTTAATGGAAGAAGCAATGGTACCATACGGTCAGTGTTAGTATTGGTGTTGATATAATGAATGAAGTGATTGTTTATTATAAGGAATGTTTTCTAGGCGAAACGAATTGGATCGGGTCGAATCGAATCGATTGATAAATTGATTAAATTATCATTTAGAAAGATTTTTCATAAATAATGATTGTAAGTTTCATATGCTTAAATAATCTTTTAAAGTGACTTACGAAACTTTTATTAAGTGGCAGATGTCGCGATAATAAGAAATCACTTATACTGCATATCTTCCTGTTTGATGATATTTTGTATTGGAAGACAGCGATTTAAATGGGAATTTATAGAAGATTTCTGATCAGTGAACGATTCATCTCATTTGTGAAATAGATTGATGATTAAGGATTCACTGTAGCTGAAGGACGATTACTTCAGAGCAGTGGATTTCATTTTTGGTCACATTTGAAGGTTATATCTATATGGCTCTCTATATATATATATATATTATGTGTGTGCGTGTATGTGTGTGTGTGTATGTATGTGTGTGTGTGTGTGTGTGTGTGTGTGTGTGTGTGTGTGTGTGTGAATCTTATCGTATCGTATAATTCATTTAATTGGTAAGTCGTGAAAAGAGAAATAATTTCCGTTTATGCATGAGTATGTATCTGTGTATGTATGCATGCATCTATACATATATATATACATATATATGCTATGTGTTTTTGTATGTGAAGAAATTTTTCAAGGTTCTTTCGCATTTCGGACGTCCTTTTAAGGAACTTCTTTTTACGACTTCGTTTTGAAGCAACGTCAGTTCGTCATTTTTCCATTTCACACCATTTGTTGTGTTGATCGAAATCGATATTAGTGCTATTTGAAGGCTATTTGAAGAGATGATGTGATGTGTGTGTGTTTCTGTATGTGTGTATGTGTGTGTGCGTGTGTATGTGTGTGTATACCTTGTGGTGGTTATGTGCCAGTAGGACAAGTCTTCTATATCATCTTTGTTCCCTTCGGAATTTTGCTTATTTAGATTAGATGGACAAATCTCTCCCCTTTTTACCCGTAGTAGATTTGATTATCCCAGGGAGAATACGGAAATTTTTAAATATGTGATTTGATTTACAGGAAGAAATACTAGTTAGATGTGATTTGGTAAATAACATTTGTTATTGTCAAGTTTATAAATGAGTTTTATGTTTTTTAAGGATGTAATATCAGTTTTTAATATTACTGAATAATGAAAGATTGATGACTTTTTTAGTTGTGTAGTTTATTATTTAATATCTAAGCGCATTATACCTGAGAAACTTCAACCAAAACATTATACCTGAGAAAGTTGATATCTCACTAGCTTTGGTCACTTACAAGTTTTTCTATTCTAAATATATTAATATGTCTTAGTCACAGTTATATATGTATATGCATACATTTATTGTATTTTGATTTATATATCCATCATTTTTGAATGTACACGGCTTATTTGTCATCATTATTATGATGATAATCGTATTGATAGCGATGAGATAGAGAGATGAATTGATAACCAAAAGTAATATTTCTTTTCGACAGATTTAGCATTTGCGTCAAAAAGAAGCAATTGGTAAACGGACGGCAGTGGCAAATATCTCGAATGAGGCAGGCACTTCTCGAGCCGAAGATGTTATAGTAAATAAGGTTGGTTCTATTCATTTATTTTACATTTATAATAATAAGTATGAACAACCGTAAGGCGAAAAAGTACAGATATAAGTAATTTTAAAAATTGATTCAGTTAATCACATTCATTATCCTCTAAGAATATCAAACTCTATCCAATTTTTTTTTATCTAATATAATTTCACACTTAAGTATCATCACTGAGATAACGACCAAAGAGATGAGCACGAGGGTTTTTAAGTAAAAATCGATTTTTGTAGTTTGATTGTAGTATGAATCATCACCATTAAAATATTATTCTTTTCTCGGATGTAAAAGAAGTAAATTTAGATTCTACTGATAAGGAAGATTGATCTGTCATGGCTGTTTCCATGTCTGTGGGGAACATTTTATTGTAGATTAACCTTTCATTTGGTCTTAGTTATTTCCTGAAGCACTGTTAATGGTTGCTATCATTTCCAGGAAATGCTTGGCGGCTGTTGCGTCTGTGCCGACGAGAATGGTTGGGAATCGAACCCGCTTGTTTATTGCGATGGTCCCAACTGTGAGGTTGCTGTTCATCAAGGTATCTGTTTTTTTATTTTTTGATAACTTCTTTATCTTTGATTTCGAATTATTTTAATTTTTAATTCGATTAATAGAAGTTTTTTTTTGTCTTGTTAATTTAATTATGCTGAACCATTGACTGATCAATCTGACGTTATCTATTGACAGATTGTTCCGTTCGCACTACTGTCGTGGAAGTTTTCTTGAGCCGGATAAGGGTATTCTGAAAGGGTTGCTGTTATTGCCACTATCTTCTTTTGATTTATCGACACTATCTTATTTTGGGAATATTTTCTTGATATTAAATTCAGTCTTAAGAATTTTATATGGCTGCAATAGCTATATCTGGCTTCAGTATTTACAAATCCAATCTTAAGATTTTTATTCTTTTGGATGTGGAAACTACGAATCATTTTTTCGCTTTCCAAATGCTATCATATAAAATTTAATGAACAGTGTGTTATTTCTTCGATATTTGCCAGGAGAAAGTTGTGTAATTGTGAGAAGTAATGCATGCAAAATATGCATGTTTCAGCAGTTTTGCATTGTGAAAACGCGGTTACAACTACCAGTATGGATATTAGTAATCGCTAGAAATTCATGTTTTAGCTCGCAGCATTTCTTATGGTTAGTTGACTGGTTGGATGTAGGCATATACCAGTGTTGGCAGAACGTACCATTTTATCTTTTTTCTTGTCCATAGTTTTATTTCATTGGTTAAAAAGGGGGACAGTTACTAATGTGTGTATGTATGTATGCATGTGTGTGTGTGTGTTACTTGTTATTCGTGTCATTGTCCATGGTACCATAAAATATGTTCCTTATTTTTTCTCCTTGGAGAAATTGCACTTTATTTAATGGAAGATTATGGTGCAGAAGAGAAGGAAAAAGAAAGAGGGAACAGCGTTAGCAGTTGTAGCAAAGTGTTGCTCTCGACATTAACATTCTTTTCCATAGCTTCCCCCTCTTTCATTTTAATCCAAAATTGTTTCCTACTATTACACACATGCATGACGTCATTGTTTGTATGTGTTGACGATAATTTCTGAATACAATTGGTCATTACCTTTTACTGTTCTTTGATAGTGACATTACTTGAAAGTACTGAGAGGTGACTGATATGCTTCATTGTCTGCTTAGTGAGATAGATGATTGCGATGTTGATAATGATGATATGTATATTGGAAGAACGAGATTGTTTGACAAACATAGGCATCAAATCATTGAGGTTTTGTTAATTCTTTTAAAAAAGTAGGAAAAATAATTTTGAGTCTATGAAAACTGTTTAAGATGACTGTGAAACGTTTTTCTTTCCTTTGTAAAAATTCCTTGTGTTGATTCACTGTGAGTAAAGATTGCACGATGCAATCTACCACTGTTCTATTTCACAAATTTTAGACAATTAAATGAAGTGTATAAAAAATTGCACATTTCTTACGATTGATCGATTCGTTCTCAATGCATTCCGAATGTTGATTTGTTTACTCTCTTTATGTGCGTAGCCAAACTTCTCGTTAACATTATCATCGATATTGTTGTCATGATCGCCATTTATAGCTCATTTATAGTTGTCACTATTGTTGTCGTCGTCATTCTTGCAGTAATGAACACTGCGATATTTGCTTTCTCCCCTAGATTTAATATACATACTTTGGTTATTAGCGTTTGTTCGTCTTTCCTTTCTCTACTTTCTTTCGCGTCCACTACTACAGCTTATATACACATGTTCTCACATTTACGCACATACAAGCACGCATGCTATCATCACTTAGATTCATTGTAATGTTGCTGCTACAGCAACTATAATAATTATTATTAATGATACCATTGGTATTATCATAGCAGTTAATGCAGATGTTATTTGGCCGTGATATATACATGCATGTTTCTGCAATAGCGACAATTGATTTAGAAAGATGACGGAGACTACGGTATTTCTATTTTTACATCACACACAGAGGAGAGCATAAAAAGTGAATAATTCATTTGTACAAAGGGCAATGAGTTGTGCTGTTATCGGTGGCTAGTTTCACCATCAATTTTACCACCCACCATGAGAGATACGAACATTGTCTGAATAGAAATCAATTATTACATTCATATTGCTTCACATTTTTACTGATTTCACATATGGATAATAACAATGAATGTAAATGGGACAATTGAATGGCATCCAATCGTTAGGAGAAATTATGCATTTCCTTAGTTAAGATTAATGTATTGTGTTTTATTGCTATTACTAGCAGTAATTATCTGATTGATAATATGTACATTATTCTAATATGTACAGAAGATGCAGTTTTGTAAACTGGTTGGGGTGAGATTCTATGCCTCATTCTGATAGAGGTTATGTTGATTTAAGTATTTTTTAATAATTTAATCATCTGAGCTGCATGCCTTTCATATGCTTTTGAGTTTTTGTTTTATTTGTCGCTTATTTCTGTGAACTAGAACTTGTCGCATAATCTGCCAATCTTGGACTCTTTAACTCCGTAAAATTTGTTTACTCGTGGTTAATGACTAGTAACAATGCTTTAAAATATAATTGCATTTGCTCGTTATAAAACACAGTTATTTTTGTTATAAGCAAACAGAGGGAAAAATAGAAAAATCGAATTGTTTTAATGAATTGTTGTAGGTCATTATTATGTGATTTTCAGGCTGTTATGGTATTGTTGAAGTACCAGAAGGTGAATGGTATTGTGCAAAGTGCGCCGATTTTATTGCACATTCGCAGTACAACGGAAATAACGGTGATGTTGGAGAGGTACG